>NC_079341.1:30743429-31969679 GCF_029582105.1 Oenanthe melanoleuca | reverse complement strand
ATATGTAAATAATACCAAAGGGCAGAAGCCATAAAATCAGCAAACTAGGCCATATTTTTATCTGCAAAATAAAACAGCTGATAATATCTGACAGGTTTTAGAGGAAAAAAAACCCCCAAAGTCATAAATCTGACTAGCAATAACCTGAACAGTAGTCTGTTGAGATTTATGGATGGAATAACTGAGAGTAGAAGAACTGATTTTAAATTCCAGGAGCATAAAATTCCATTTTAAGTTTTTTTTTTTTCGTAGCAGGAATGTTCTTAGGTAGAATAATTTCATTAATTATCAATAAAAAACTCCCCTGCAGATTTATTATTCAGTAAATGCATAGTGAAGCCTTTTTTTTTTTCTTTTGCTGGCTTATAGTTTTAGTCTAACTTAATACAGAAGGAAAAAGTAATTCTTGTGCTAATGTATTATTCACTTTCTAAACATACAGGATTTTTTTTATTTTATTAACTTGAAAACATTGACAATGTCACTGAGGAAATTCTCACCCTTTTATTCAGTAAATGTTGTCTTCAGGTCAATCAGGTGGAATACCCTTCCTGCCTAAGGGTGGCATGCAGGTATTTACTTTCCATTTGCACTAAATAAAACACTCAAGCCTTTTTCTAACAAGTCACTTCTTTCTTTTCCATAAGTGACTCAATAAGAGAAATATTTAGAGGTAGGATTGCAGCTGCAGTTGCTCTACCCACAAAGAGCCAGCTCTAAAAACTGTTGGCAAAACTCAGATAGCCCCTGATATTTTTCTCTTTTTAATTCCCTTTCCTAGCTCTCCTCACCATCAGCCAAGTGCTTAGACAGAAGAAAGAAAAATAATTTAAATGATATCATAACACAATGAACTTAAACTGAGCAGCACCTTATGGTTCCAGCAGCTGTGTTGGCTCTGGTACAGGGAGTACTTTGCATTTCTCCATGGCTCAGTGCTGCTCTGCTCCACATACTGCTCTTGGCATCAGGAAAACACCCTCTGAGCTCCTGGGAAAGGATTTCCTTGGCTGGAGAGGGAGAGGAGAGGGATGTCAGGGCTGGTGTGTGCTGGGGCATCCCCACAGACCCCAGGCAAGTCAGACACTGCTCTGAGGATCAGAGGGGAACTAGTCCCAGCCAAGGCCATTTGTTTAACTCCTTTTTCTTAGGCATCAATCAAATTTTCAGAATCTCCCTGACCCTGAGAGCATGGGCCAGGAGCTCCCAAGAGGGGGAGGCTGAGCTCAGCACATCAGACTGAGACTGACCCCTCAGCAAGGTCCCCTCCAGTCCCACCTGACTGCAAGGAAGAGAGGATACAGGACCTGCAGAAGCAGCTCTATTTTCAAGCTGTCAATGGGCTGGATGTGTTGGTGCCAAGAGGTGCCAGGAGGAAGGCACAACTCGTCCAATTAACTCACATTTGAAGGAAGTTGTCACTGAAGTGAAAAATTTCTGTTAGTTTCTATCAGCTCATTTCTGCAGCTTAAACTAAACCCAGCTCTAGCCCTTGTTTCTCCATCCTGAGGCTATTTCCTCAGATGGCACTCGGGCTGGTATCTATTGGGAAATCTATATATGCTTAAGGCTGAGGATCTGCTGCTGGGTGTCTGCACAACCACGTTTGCTCTGAGCCTTTATTATCTTTAGGGTCCATTAGTTTATCTGAAGGAACACTGCAGGCTTCTGAAAAATGTGTGCTGGCCACAGCGCTGGAAATTAAAAATAAAAACCATTTGAGCTGCGATACGTTTGTACCGAATAAATTAACTGACAAGCTCCTTGTCTGAGTGAATCCATATAACTACACTGTAGTGCTAATTATGTAGGGAATAAGTGATAAGGAAGCTAATTACAAGCACAGAAATATCTCTCCAAGTTCAGACAATATCATAATGAATGCCAAGGCACAGCAGAGCCGCTGGAGTTCGGCTCCTCTTAAGTTTATCGCTACTATTTTGACAAGATGATTTCCTTTGATTTTAAACTTTTGTTCAGGGTTGTGAGCACAGCTCGTGGGGCTGTAATGGCAATAACTATTCCTCATGGAAACCTCCAATTTAATTGAATCAAGATCCTTGAAAATGAGCCAGGGCTTTTCTATAAGATGTCAGGTGAGGCAGCCTTTAAGGATTTGATACGAGAGATAACATGTCATTAATATCTGCAGATTTTAGCTCAGTTCCCATAGTACTGTACAGGGTTAATTTAAATTGTGTTTCATGAGATTTTTCCATAAGGGATAAGACACTGATTATTTGATTGCGTTAGAAATGCCATCTTAAAATACTTTAATGCCATCTCTATAAATTATTAAGTGAATTCTACAAATGGAAGAGTGGTACAAAAATCACTTATTTTAATATCAGAAAATCACTTATTTTCATCTCAGAATAATTTTATGGCCACAGTTTCTAAAACTTCATTCTTATCTGATGATAATTAGTGGTCTGGGGCAGAAAATTAAGTATTCCTCAAGAAACACTCTAAGTCCTGAAATCAGCAGTCAGATTCTGACTGGCTTCAGCAGGACCACAGTTTAATTTTCTATCAAGCAACAGATTCATGAAAGCTTGAATGGCTTCTTGAGAAGAAAATGCAAACTGTATCTAGTGCAGACCAGATAACTCAGAACTAAATGCAATCGTAATTCAGTGTGTGTGAGGGAAAACACACCTATGGAAATGAAAATTCAGGTTTGGCCTCTACCTGAGACCTCAGGAGAAAGGGTCAGGACCTGAGAGAAGTGGGCACTGCCATTCTGGCTATGTGTAGAGGTCTCTTTAGGAAATATATGATGTGCAGTGCCACTGTCACACTGATTTTGTCACCACACATCATTTCTCTACCCACCACAGATGCTGACATAGCCAGTATCTCCATAGCTTATTATTTTCCCTCATTTTTTTAGTGAATTTATCAGCACAATACTTCTGTGAAGGATACAAACAAAACTATCATGATTTTACAGACTGGGAAGCAAAATTCCATAACATAAAAAAGCCAAAAAAATACAAATACAGACCTTCTGCATTTGCCTTGCTGTTGTGGATCCATAAACGTACTTAAGAACCCTCCCTTTTCACATCAAAACTCCTCTTTTTTTTTTTTTTTTTTTTTTTTTTTTTTTTTTTTTTTTTTTTCTTTTTTTCCCCAAAGAAAATAAAATTTTAGGGATGGTTGTCATACTGGTTGGGGTTGGAAGGGGACTTAAAGACCATCCAGTTCCATCCTATGCCATGGACAAGGACACCTTCCACTATCCCAGGTTGCTCCAAGCCCCATCCAACCTGGCCTGAGGCAATTCCAGGGATGGGGCAGCCACAGCTTCTCTGGGCTGCCTTTGCCAGGGCCTCCTCACCCTCATAATAAAGAATTTTCCTCCTAAATGTGATCTAGCCCTGCCCTCTGTCAGCAGAGTAAAGCAAAACACTCACTTTACACACCAAGAAAATTAACATGGTGCTTTGACAGATGCAGGTTTGGTTATTAGCACATCAGTAAGGCCAAGGGCTGGAGCACAGAGATAACCTGGAGTGCTTCTGCCCACTGGAAAAGGGCAGGGGGAGAACATGGATTAGGGAACAACCTTTTTGAGAAGGAGGGAGGGGGATTCTGAGGGTTTGGAGAATATTTTCTGAAAAAGCAGAGGAAAGGCAGAGCCTCAGAAAGGAGAGAAGGGGATTCAGCAGTGCCGTGCCAAATTTGTGACTGTGAATTGAATTGCCTGGACAGCTTTGGTCTGCTCCATCTCTTCATTTATACCAGTACAAAATGTCCAAAATAAAATTAATAAGCAGTCAGGAAAGCAAACCACACTTTCTCTGTAGAAAGCCTGGCCAAAGAAATGTGGTGAGCAAAGACCAGCCCTTTGTCTGTGAAGGAATTTTAGGACCTCAGGTGGGAGGTTTGAGAACTGTAATCCCACAGCCCCAGAGAATTAACCAGAGCACAGATGTGACTGAGCTAAATTTCTCAGAGCAGGGGCACATCCAGGCTGGCATACCTTAAATAACTGAAAACAACCCCCCAGTGAAATCCACAAATTCTCTGCCCCAATTTTTGTGGACTTTGTCATGAGAGAATGAGATTAAACCGGACCAAAGAATTTTTGTCTTCAAAGGCAAAATGCCTAGTATGGGTGTATAACATTTCATCTCCAGAATTGGCTTCTTTTAAACTTTTTAAGATTCTTAAACCAGAAATTGCAGCTAATTCAGCACAGTGTGCTCACACACTCATAGTTTTTCTTGAAATTGTAAATGCTTTCATTAAAATATGAGGCTGTATCAAGTGTGAAATTGAATTAATCAATTTTAATAATAAATTCCATTTATCTCAGTTAAAACTTGATCTGTGGAAAGATAACAGACAATATCTTCCTTTTCCTCCCTCCACCATTTTTTTGTTGTAGCTTTGCAGTTTATTATAGCCTTAATGTAACATAGTTCTTGCAGCATAGCAAGAAAAAGCCCATGTATTAAAATACACATAATCTTAAATCCTTCTGACTTGTTCAGATATTTTTGATTTTTCTGAAAATTGAACAGAAATGGTGGGCAGAATATCCTGACAATACCTGTAAACAGGATTTCCTCAGCAAACTACTCCTGCCTTCAACCAGGAGCTGTGTCTTCTGCTGACATCATGCAAGAAAGGGCAGAGCAGGAAGGGCCACATGGATTTGTTTGTGCTAAATTTTTACTTGGCAAGTATGAGGCTGTGGAGAAAATGGGAAAATTCTGAGGCACTTCTTATCACACAGTAAATCCAAATGATACAACTGACCCCAGATCAAAAAGTTATTCAAAGAGGGGTTCATTTTTTCAATCCTCAAGACCATAATTCTAAAAGTTTGGTGTGCCAGACACAGGTGGGCATCTAAGAAGTGTTTCTGTGTCATGGCTAAGGGGCATTTTGGAATACAGATGATGCATTGCTGCAGGTGAGGAATGTTCTCATGAACTGAAGTTCTATCTTCACCCTCTAATTCATTTATTTAATTTTGCCCCTGCTCCCAAAAGCCAAGTTCTGCTTTGTCACTGAAAGTCTGCACAGGGATACAGCAGCCATCCTTCTTCCCTGCTCCATGGATCCTGGTAGAACTAACTGAAGTGCACCCATGGACTCCTCCTGGGCAAGGAGGGAGCCAAAAATTAACCCTGGCCAATCAATCAGTCTGTCAGGGTGGGTAATGGAAAACCATAGCACTGCCTCACTCCCACCAGCATGACTGGGAGCTCTCCAAATCACAAATCACTAACAGCCCAGTCCTGCATTTTTGGGAACTGGTCAGCAGAGCATTCAGCCATTAAAAAAACAACCCCTTGAGCAGACCTGCAGTGTGGCTCCAGCAGTGCCTGAGATTCAGGTGTAACAGCTCCAGAGCCCTGTCTCTGTTCTGCAGGCACCCCTGCTCCCTGCAGGGCTCTCCCAGCTCCCCTGTGACCCAGCTGGTGCCCGAATTTGGGGCTGAGGCAGGTGAGCATCTCTGTAGCTGCAGTAGATCCTTTCCTGTTTCACCCACAGTGTGGCTTGGAGACTCCTATCAATATCTGATCAATATCCACATCAAATAGATAAATCAGCCATTCAGATGCTGTTACAGGAAATCTGAGGTCAAATTAGGGGACTGGAAGATACTACTAAAACATGCTAATGTTACTTAATTACAGCACACCTTTTTACCACACTTCAGGCATTAAAATTAGTACAATTTAATGAGCACTCTGTTCTCCTGGTAATTTCAGTGAATGATCTGCTCCTCAGCAAAAAGTTTTACTAAAAATCTTTAGTTTTTACCAGATAAAAGAAGACATTTCATGAGATGAACAGGAACACTTCGAACTCCCTTATTGTCTGTGATTGAACTCTGTTGTTTGAAAGCAAAGACTATTTTGTTCCCATCTGCAATCATGTTTCAGAAGTCAGACTGTAGTTTGTACTTAACCCATGAATCCTGCCCCTCATGTTTTGTGAGGAGCAGTAATGAAGAAAAACTGCTGTGTAGACTGTATTCATTACACATTTCATTTTAACTAGGTCACAGTTCCAGACCTCCCAACAGGGAACTGCTACTCTTTCACTGATCCACACATTATCACATTTGATGGATGGTGAGTATTTTACTTTGAAATAATTTGGCTCAATTACTGCAGTTATCAGTTTCTGGATGTTGCATGCATTTGGGTTTACATTAGAATATCAAAAAGAGCACTGAACAAGTTTGCTTACAGTGAGGAATGTACTTGTTCAACAGCACAAGTGGTTTCCTTCCAGCTGTGTACTCCTTTTAACAACAGCACTGAAAATGGTTTCATCTTTGAGAAGCAATGGGTTTGAGTCTGAATAATTTTTACAAGACAAAGATCAGGTTCCAAAATGTTTTCCAAATGGAACCATCACTAGTGGCTTTGAGAAGGTGTCTGCACCATGTGTCATTGTGTTAGTGACACCCCAGTGCTACCCAAGGGACACGTTATGTCACCAGGGCAGCACAGCACACAGGGAGAGCCTGGTCCTTCCCAGGAGTTTAACATCTGGTGCAGAGTCACTCATCAGAAGGATGCTCTTGACTTCTTCTACTTCCACAGCTGGTTTATGTCCAGCTGGAGTTGATAATCATAAACACAACCAAAAAACCTCTTAAAGATGGCTCTAATATCTCAGATAAACAGGTCCAGAAATTATAAGTGCCAAATATTGGGAGAAAAATGCAAAAATAAAGTTGTGTATCCTCCTGTAGTGTCCAAATGTCCTTCTGCATTACCCAGCAATAAGCTGCTTAAAAACTTACCGAGCCAAAGTGGTGCCTTTGTGTTTGACTGAACTGCACAGAACTTTTTCACATTTAACTCCCCTAATCATTCATGAATCTATTTATCCCAGCTAACTGGCATCACTGAGAGTTTTTCAGACTTGCACCTGGCATGTTTGATCCAGTGTTGCTAATATTTCAGATGACATTCCAATTTAGCCATTCCACCATCAGTCTCCCGATGGCACCGACAGTGACTTTGGGAGCAGAGTGTCCACAAGGGCTTGGCAGGTGTGAATTCCTGCTATCCTGATATCCCAATTTCAGTCCAACATGCTCTGGAGGTGGCATCTGAAATGATGCCAAAGCTGGAGAAATCTGTAGATGAAATGTAAGAAAGGCAGTGACTCCATTAAAGGTTACACATCTGCTTCTAGCAAAAATTTCAGTAAATTGGGCAGTCTGAGGCAGCAGATTAGCTCTCCTTCTCCATGGTTTCCCAGCCACACTTCTGCTTTGCTGAACAGCATTTAAATGTGGTCAGGAAATTGCTTCATACAAGTTTGGGTGCTTTTCTTGCTTTGGAAGCTTCATTGGAGGTGCAAGAAGTTCAAAGATATTCCCATGCCTCATATAGGTGCAATTATTTCAACTCTGGGATGTTAAACTAGATCAGAGTATAATTTCAAACCTCTCTATGCATTTATATTCTAAAATACCCCTATTTGATTTAAGGCTGGGAACAGACAGTGATCTGCTAGATTGTTGTGTTTAGAGAGTTATAAATAGTTGAAAAGTGCCTCTTGGAATGGGGGCACCCTTCCAGCCATGTAGCACATTTTTACATTACTTCCATGGAGAAAAAAAAAAAAAAAAAAAAGGTCTAAAACCAAATAAAGCAATTTCATTTGAATAACTCATTTTTTAATCCTATTGTTGATAGCACACAGAAATGCTTCTAAGCACTTTATGTTCTGTTTTGGCACAGGGAGTTTGGAAAAGCCCACCCAAGAGGAAAAGGCCAGGATCAGCCTGGCCCCTCAAATCTGCACATTTTCCCTTGTGGACAGACATTCATCACTGCTCTGTCCAGTGCAGCTTTAAATGAGCCACACTGATGGGGCTTCGTCCATCTCAATAACTAGGTTATTTCCCTAAGATGTATCACTTCTTGGTATTCAGCCAAGTTTCTTACCCATCATTTCACAGTCCCATTACTCCTACTTATATTCCCATTTTTTACTGTAAATAATTTCTCTTTCAATTATTATAATGATTAGACTACCTTATTACTCATCAGTTAAGCAACTTCTCTTACTGCCTATCCAAAAAAATTGTTACCATGTTAGCAAATGATTTTAAAGCTCCATATTTAAGGAGTGAGGAATGTAATTTCTGCTTATGTCCTGGTACAAAACTATAATCTAAAGGCAAAGACTGATACAGAGGTCTGGAAGTGAAACATTCCCCTTTTTTCATGGAAGGGAATGTGGTGGGAAAATGTGTTTGAAGTGAAAACCTTTCTGTGGTTTCAAAATTTAAACAAAGATCATTAAACACTTAAAATTTAACTTCAGTAGAAATAGTTATTTGAATAAATTTGGAAAATTGAAAAATGGTCTAAAAACCAAAAGACTGGAAGTGTTTTTCTTATTGGCAGTAAAATTTTCTTACTGAAATAGCCACTTCCAATGTAATTTTTAACTTCTTTTGTGCTGTTTCCAAGGTTTTTAGTCTGACATAGTGAGCTCACATTACATCTCAGGTAGTTAGCTATTCATTAGACAACTGAAATACCCAACTCCCACTCCTTAATAACACTCCCCTTTGCTGTGCCTCCTGCTAATATATGTCTGTAGGAATACTTATCTTGTAATCTTTTCATTCTTTTCACCAAAGGCAGTGACTGAAAATCAAAGAAGAATGTGTCATATTTTACAGCATAAGCACAATCAATTTGTGTATATTGGAGCGTAGATGTGAAATAATGTTAATTATACCAGCTAAAATCCAGAGAGAGCACTTCCTTTTATAGCAAAGTACCTTCTAAATTAAACAAATGTGAAAGCCTGGTAAAGCAAAAGTATAGCCCTCATTACTGGTTATGGCACATTATAAATATAAAAGCTTTTCATGCCATAAATTGCAGATTCTTAAATATGAAGTACTAGCTTAAAACTAAATATGCAGAAAATTCTTTTAGGGCAAAGTATAAAGGGGAATATTTTTTGATTGGGGAACTATATACATCATTTATGTTATTTTGCATTTTACCTTACCAAAAAAAAAGAAAAAAAAAAAGTTAAAAGATTTTTCAGATTTCTCAAAAATTTTGAATCAAATTTTGTCATCCCATTAATATTATCACCAAGGAAATGGCACCATTTGCTGATTGGCTTTAATGACTTTGATCATAGGAGCCCAGAGCTAAGTCCTGCATGAGTAGCCCTGCCAGGTGCTGGGGATTTGATAGTCTGCAGCAGTTTATTTGTCCCCAGGCATGCAGTGCCTGCTGAATATAACCCAACATCTGCTCTGAGAACAACATGATGGGATGAGCACTCTGAAAGCAGAGAACGTCCTTCAGCATCTCCCAGCTCTTCATAGGGCCAAGCCTGCCTTGAAATGGTTCTAGGAGCAAGGAAAGAAGGAACCTCGAGGGTCATGTCAACAAATCAAATCATTTGGTGGCAAAGCTGAGCTGGAAAATCTTCAGGAATTGCCACAAAAAGCAGTGAATTAATGCAAAGGTGAAGTGCAGCTTGGTGGAGAGGAGGTGCAGGGTGTGAGTTAATCAAACACTGCTAGGTACTGGTTGCTTACATGTGTCTAAACCCCCTTCTGTCCCTTTCTTACAATTTACCAAGAGAAATTTTTCCTATAGAAGCTCACTGCCATAACCAAGCACTCAGGAGTGTTTTATAATTATTGGATAAAGACCACACCTGGAGCCATGTCTTCATGCTGGGACAAGAACCTGCTTTCCCCCCTGGAAAACAATCTAAGCAGAGAGAGGGGGAGGAGGGAACCCCTTTTCACCCAGTGTGTCCATTGCTGCAGACTCTCAGGGAAGCAGGATGGGGAAGTGCACTGTGGAGGGAGATTTAGACACAAACAGTGGTGCCTGGTCCACAAGGAACCTGCAGAAATCCTTTGTGCAAGAGCTGCTCTGAGTCTACTTCAGGCCTTCAGTACTACAGGCAACTTCTCCAATGTCCAAAGAATCATTATCACAATTGCTGTTGTATAAATATCACAAAAGTTTACCTGACTACATCCAATTATCCATTACACTGACTCAAAGGCCCCTGAAAGCTCTAATTTAGGCACAGTGCAGGTTCATTATGTGCTATGCAATCTATGCCATGGCTTAATTGAAGGACTTGGAGTGACTTCCAGGAGGGCTGGATTGGGTCCACTGTCAATGATTATTAAGCAATGCATAGCTCCCCTGACTGCCATGGCATTTATATGCATATGCAAAAGCAGCCTTCTTTACAGACAGAGGAGATTAGTCTGGGTACATCCAATCTGATGCCTTATTTCTCATCAGCCTCCCTAAATACCTCTCCTAAGCTAATCTTGTAGAAGGAAATCGTGGAAGGTGCTCTCATAAAATATCCTCCCTCCTCTTTCTTCCCCACAAAGATGTCCAAATGGAGTGAGTACTTATGTTTAAAGAGATTATATATATTTTTTTATGTTGTCCTTAGTTCTGATCAATCTCAGCAGCAGCATCTATGCAGTCTACTGCAGGATTTATGTATCTGATTAGAAAATAGGATGAGACAGAACCATTCAAAATCTTATCACTTTATGGCCAACCTGACTAAGTTTTTCAAGATGAAAGATAAAGTCATATGTGTTTTCTATCAGTAAAAAAGGAGTTGGAGTTCAAATTTTTTCCTGTGTTTTAAGCTACAAAACTATCTATAGCTTTTATTTTGAAGAAAAACAAAACATAGAAATATACATGTGAGAAAGTCACAGTTCACAAACCATTTGTTCCTCTGCAAAAGGAACATTAAGAAACCTTAATGGCCTGAAAAAATGTGGGTGTTTGCATGGCACTGCTTAAAAAATAATCCTGTAATTTAGCAGAAGCATTTTATACATTCCTTTTTATGTTTTCTTTATTGTAGAAAAAAATAAAACTTATAACAATAAGCTTACAGTTTAGTTTCCATATAAGTTAATTTCATAAAAATCATGTTTTAAAACTAATCACAGTGCCTTAAAAGAAAGCAGAATAATCCATTGTTTTTAAAGATGGGAGCTGTTAGCTTATAGGGAGAAAACATCAACAACATATATTAAGTAAATGGCCACTATTTCCTTTTATAGAGCATATTAGAATAAAACAGAGTGAGAATGAGACAAGTTTATGGAGTGAAAGCAAAAAGAACCAGCAGAGGAGGGTCCTCTCACAGGGGAACACAGAACCCCACAGGGTCCTCTCTCTTGTGGACACCCCAGAGGTTCCAGATGGTTCATACAGAGGCCAAACACTTGCAAAGTTATCAAAGTTAACCTGCTCTTGGCCTCACCCAGATGGAGCAGGGATGTTCCTTACAAAAAAAAGTTAAAGTCCTAAATTGTTCTCTGTGCTGGCCTGTGCTGATTGCTGATCCATTGAGTGTGAAACTTGGGCTTATGGGGAAGTCGTGGAGGGGAGAAACAAACTTCATTTTAGTAGGCTTTCAGTAGAATCCCAGGTTTTCACAAGGAAGCCTTTACCTAGCCACAGCCAGACTTGTAAAACCTGGTGATGAGTCACAGAAGAGGTTATCTGAGCACTGATTTCCCTTGGAAGAACATCGAACTCTAAAAGCATCCCGTAAGAGCCAAAATATATTTATTGAGACCCAGAGGCAGGAAACTTCTTCCCATTTGCTTTATATCAAATATTTATCCTTTTTACCCACGCCCATTTCCATGGCAGCAGCTGGGACACAACTCCAGCTTTCCACAGGAATTCTTAGGCACTTCCAGCTCACTGCAGCGGCGTTCCCTTGGATACAGAACCATGTGTGGATGGTTCCCTCCTCCGAGGCCAGCTGTCATTATGGAGCACTGCTGTACCAACAAACACCCCTCAGGCCCGTGCTGGGTCTCTGACCTCTCTGGCTCTGTCCCTTGGTGGCTCTCCAGGCGCTGTGACAGCCACAGGTCGGGATGTTCCTGATGACTCGCGCGGTCCAGGTGCGCGTCCGTGGCCACCCCTGTGCCACTGCCTGCAGCTGGGGAGTGGCTGCACAGGAAGGGGTGACACCGTGGGGCTGGACACCTGCAGTGGCCACCTGCAGGACCATCAAAAGCAGCGAGGCATGGCCACGAGTCAAAGTCCTGAAGTCTTACGGAGGCAGGAAAATCACAGTACGTGCGTGAATTGTTGAGCGCCCTTGTGGTGGCTGTGCTTGGAAAACATACATTTAATATTTCTGAATTATCAATAAAGCTGCTACAAAAATATCTGATGCCATCAGAGCACCTGCAGCCAAATGTACCACAAAACAAGAGGCAGGGAAGTCGCTGGTTAAAGTGCTGGTTTAACAAACTAAACCAAAACAAAACAAACACCTCTGCAAATTTCTCAGAGACACAGCAGAGCTCTGACAGCACAACTTACTCTCTGCAGCATGGCAGCCCACTCCCTGTTTGCTTATGCCAGGCACTACCCAAACACATCACATAAAGCAAATTTCTTTGCACAGCTCAAGGTATAAATATTCAAGGAACATCACAGGTAGCAGAATAATGGAGCTTTTGAGTGGAGCAGTAAGACACTATTAGTCAGACCCAGAGAGCCCCCAAAAGCTATGAAAATGGGCTGTAAATGTGCAACATTTGCTGTAACATAAAGCATTTGCCTAAACAAATATATGGCCACAACTTAGTTTGCATAAGTATCACTTATCCACACTAATCCACTAAAATCACTGGAAAAATAAGAGCAGGCTGCATCAGGGGTTTTGGTAAGGAAAAGAGCTGCAAATTATGGCCAAGGAGATAATTTTATCCTAGAGTTGTATCATCAAGATTTATTGCCATGAAATGTTTTGGATGGAGATGGGTCCACAGCAGAGCCAGAATGATGCAGGGAGTGCCTGTGCTTGGCTCTCCTTGTGAGCTCGCTTGGAGCAGACCTCAGGAAGGTAGTAATTGAAAGTCTGTTAATTATAGAACAGAGAAAAAGCAGGAATCAAGCTGTCATCTCATTTTGCAACTGAATGCAATATAATTACTGTTTTATTACTAGGATAATCTTAGCAAGGAATCCCTATTCTCACTTCCACCTGGGGTAAGACTGGGGGAAACAAATCAGGGCAGGCTGGGGACACAATATGAACCCTGCTGAGATGTGAGTGGTAATCTACAGGAACTGTGCAGCAGAGAACAAGATCCATGAGCACACCACCGAGGAGGGGGCACCCCAAGTCTCCCAGCACCTGTCCATCATTATCCTAAAGCAGCTCAGAACTGGCTCCCACAATGGTCAAGGAGGCTTGGAATGGGTCATGGAATTAGGTCATGCAAAGTGGCAGCTTCCAGCAGCCAGACACTAAATAACTCTGCAATCTGTGGTGTCAAAAAACCTTCTTTGAAGCCTCAATTAGCAGCATTAAATCCAGGTGGGATGCATTGCCTGGGGCAGCAGGAAATAAAAGGGTTAGAGCCCTCCAAACTGCCTAAATAAATCCACACCTGGAAATATTAATCTGGACAGTGCAGAGGACTGAACAGCTCACACAGTTCTGACTGCAAGGGTTTTACATGCAGCCCTCTAGAAAAAACCTGAAGTAATGGGTAATTAAAATGGACAGAATTATAATTTAGTGAAGCCACACTCTGAGTAAACTCTGGATTCAGGCACGAGAATACAAATATAAGCTTGTTACTCCTTCACAGATATTAGTAGATTTAATGGGGAGGAATTTCAAAGGTGCCAGAAAATCCCCACCCAAAATAAAGAAACACAATAAAGAAAAACAAAGGACATTATTTGGATTAATAAATTATATTTAGGCAGCAGCAACTTTAAAAGGGAAAATAATTATTTTGAAATTATTATAATGAGATGTTTGAAGCTCTAATGTTTAAATTTGGATAAAAAGAAAGTATTAAGGCTTAAGTGATATCAGGATAGTATGTTCCTACTCCCATTCTAGGCCCAGATAATTTTCAAATAATTTTCTTTTTACCTGTAAAAATAAAGCAAATAAAAAATACATTCCAGCTGAACAGATATTTTCCTTTTTTTTGGTTTTTATTATTTGGTTAGTAAACCAATCAGAAAAATCCATTATCCACACAGTTACTTCTTGTTTTGAACCCTGCCAGGTTTTTTCTTTTCCTTTTAAAGGTCAGTGTAAGCCTACCACTAGTCCTTTAATGAGAAAATTGCTTTATCCACTTTAAAACACAATCATTTTCTGGATAATCCAGCCTTGGAAAATGAAATGATTGTTCAGAAGGAAGAAAGATGTTTTTCAATCTTGGCAGTTTCTCTAAAAAAAGTTATTATTATAAAATTATTAATATAAAAGACACAAGGGTGGCCTTATTGTCATGGAAGTGGCTTCAAAAATTAGCTGGTAACTTACCACTGGGAAAACTCCAATGGATGCAAATATTAATTTAAGAAGAAAGTGCTCGTGCAGTTATATATTTATGTAATGCTATCAGGTATTAATGCCATGGAACCTGAAAGCAAGATAAATAATAGCACCAATAAATATTTATCGTGTTCCTAAGTGATCTTAAATTACCTCCACCATCACTAAAGAGTCCTGCTTTGATATTTTTGTTTTTTATTGCATAAAAAGCTCGGTAAGAGCTTGAATTCACGTTTTTCCTGCCTCTCCAGGTGCTGCTCCCTTTGGGAGCGTTTGGAGCGGACCTGAGCGAGTGGGGAGTGGGGGTGACACTGAGGACACGGGGCAGGGACCTCAACAGCACCTGGATTTTGTGTGGCCTCTTTGATGGGATGGCCCACAACCACCTCAGCAACCTGCCCAGCAAGACTTCACAGAGCAGTGCAGGTGCAAAGGCAGAGATCCCACCCAGGAGATGCTCCCAGCACTGTTTCAAACTGTCCTGCTGGGTTCACTTCATTACCCCCTAATGACCTGGCAGAGATCTGCTTGACCCAAGGGAGAAGCCTGAAGACCCATCTCCATCCCAGCAGCACTTAATTTTCAGCCAGCACAAAACACAGCAGCAGTTACCAAGAGAGAAATTTCATATTCACAAGTGATGTCATGTTAACAGCTGTGTTAAGATCCCTCTCAGCTGTTAAAAAAAAAAATGTAGCTCTCACCCACACTTGAAAATGTAGATAGCTGACAACAGGGATTAATTAAGGGTTTCATATTTCTCATGTTCTTTTATTCCTGAACACTAATTACAATATGTGAGTATAGATTAAATGTTACATTTTGACAAAGTCTAGTAGTATATGTACCATGCTAAAACTTAATATCAATGCTACTAATGATGACAGTGAGCTCTGAAAACTGCCCCTGTCCCTATCCCTGCTCCTGTCTCCATCCCTATCCCACATTTCAATTCCTGGAGCTGAACTTCAAACATGCCCCATGGATGTTCCTAAAACCAAAATGGGTTTGCTTGTGTAGCCTGGTTTGTGAAGTAAGGAAAAAGAAGTCAAAACACTACAATATAGCACTTAATCTGTCCATGGGAGCTCAGCACAATCCTATGGGAACAATGCATTTTTAGACATTTTGCAGTTCAGAAAATAAATACCTCTGCCACATTCTAGACCTATTCAGTGGGCCTAAGTAATGGCTATCTAATGTCTATTTTGGCCTGTCATTATAAATTCTACTATTTAGAATTCAACACCCTTATCATTAATATTCTTATAATCAGTCAGAGATTGCTTCTGGGAAGGCAGATGGAGAAATAACTTGGTGCAAGAACCAACCAGTAACTCACTACCCCAAAAAAGGGCTAAAAAAGTCCTTAGGAGAACTTGCTCAAAGCAATTTTGTTGAAAGAGCTGAAGCCAAAGCACAATGCAAAGGAATTTACTTATGAAACACTGAGGAGTTTTCTAGGGCTATGTGAGGGAGACTCTAGGGAAGGCAGAAGCTCCTGCTGGGTGAGAAGGGCAAGAGGGGTGGTGAGTTTCATTTGCTGTCCTCCCAAGGATGGATTCTCAAGGACCCCTCAGAACCTGGTTAAAAAACAAGCCAAGAGAGAAACCAAGGTCACCTCCAGAGGAGAATGGATCATTCTCTGACCCACTCAGAGAAATGGCCCAGTAAAAACCAAAAGCTAGAGGGTGGTTTTTCTGCTGCTGTTTTTAATCTCATTTTAAATAACCCTGAAAGTGTGCTAGGCTTTCTGCAGCACCTGAAGCTAGTCTGAGTGCCCACCATCTGGCAGCTCAGAGCTTTCCCTGGCTCCCACCTCTCTCAAGCAGCTGCAGGGCTCTGCATGCACACATCACTTTTACACTCCAGCTTTCCAGCACAACTTTTAAACAGCAAAACAACATCAGAGCTTCCCAGCCACTAAATAGCAACCAGAGAAGAGATGAATTTTAAATCATGTGATTTAAGTAAGCAAAATAAAATTTTTAAACATTTGAAAATATACCAAGAAACCAGCAGAAATGCTGTTAAATTTTGGACACTTTCTCTATAATACCAACCAGCTCAGTTTGAAAAATTTTACTTTAGCTCTTCCTGGATTATAGTGGGTGGCTCAGAGGAATGATGGCTGGTCATGTCATGCAGGGGACAAAGGGTAGATCCATGCTCCCTGAGGAGATGCTGCTGTGGGCATGGCTGGGAGGGAGGATGGGGTTTCCATTCTTTCACACCATACTGCCCTGTTCTGTTGACAGGGGCTGACCAAAAGAAAATAACTGTTTTCATGTAGGATTAACAGAGGATTTTGTTTCAATAAAATATCAAAAGTGTTTCATTTTACTGAATTTTTTTATTGGTGTGTTTTCTGTCCTGATTCTGGACCAGTTTGTGTGGTTCATTTTTTTTTAATTATATAAACTATATTTACAGTAGCCTTTAGTTTATGTAGTATTATACCAAAGGAGGAGCTGCTTCTGCTGCCTTAGTCTAGGTTTAAATTTGCCTGATGATGAGTCAGGGAAGCTTCAGGGGCACGTCACCCCTCTAACAGAGCCAGAGGAATGGAGCGTGAAGGACACTCATTCAGACACCAAGATGTGATGTGCAAAGCACACCTCTCTCAATCATCAAAAATGTTTTATTTTCCTGAAGAACAGCTTGTGCATTTCCATGAGCATGAAAACCATCTTTTTGTCTCATACTGTCTCCTGCTGAGCCCACACTTTGGGCAAAGCAGTTCCATAAATGTTTGTGCTTATGTTTCAGGAGAAATAGGATCATTTTGCCAGTGTCACTGAGATATTCTATTTAAAAGTTATGATTGTGTCAACAATCAAAGTAGTAATATCAGATATGCCATTTAAAATGTATTTATAAACAATTGGATAAAGGCAATTACAGTTTCCAACAGCAGTATCTGGTGTTGGGCTCCAATTTGTTGGCGAATGTTTTCACTTTCTGAAGCCCCAGCATTCTGGCTGCAAGACAGAATTCATGCCAAAATAATTTCAATTTTTGCTGCTATTTCAAATTTGTCTGGTAATGACACATGCTGCCAAATATTGGGACAAGAAACATATCCTTTTCTGTGAAGCTCTAGGATTCCTCTTGGGCTGCACAAATAAGATCAATAAGAGATATGAGATTTCTGAAGAAACTTGAATCATGGCTGTTTATTCAAACTGAAGTCTGTAGAAGTTCAGCCATTGATAAAGACTAAATTTAAAAGGGGAAGAGAATCAGCTCAGCTTTTATGATAGCCTAGCCTCTGATCACTAGAAAACTATTGTTTGTGTTGAAAGAAAAAAATCAAATAAAACTAGTAGAAAGAAAGAATGAAATGGAGTATACATAAAAAAGGAAGGAGGGGGAAGACTTTTTAATACAAAAAAGTTAGCAATCTACATCTTAGAGGAAACTGTTGTTAAGGAGAGAAAAGGCAAAAATACAAAGATGATTTTCATAATATAGGATTTGTAACATATACAACTTTTCTGTCATTCTCCAAGAGTTAGCTGGGTCACCCAGGGACAAATTCAAGGCCTTATTTAATGTATGATACACAAAGGGCAACCTGCACCTCAGAGAAAGTCCTGCAAAGAGAAGTCAAGCAGTTGGGCAATGGTCCAGCAAATCACTTAAACACCTGGTTCTAAAAAGTGTCCATGAAGTTACAGAAAACACACAGGACAACTCAAGAAGGGCAGTGCAAAAGTGACTAAGGAAAGCAGAGATTAAACTTAAGCCTTAAGTATTTTGTAGATTGGGAATCTATGTTTACCTCAGGTTCAGGGAAAGGAAGTTTCCTTGTGTGACAGACTAATTTGTTGAAAGTTTTCTCCCTCTAATCCCTTCCTATTTTTAAATCAGAATTCCTCCAGGGAAGAGTTAATTTGACAAGACTCCAGCACCCTCTGAGAGGAAGCAAAGGAAAAGTTTCTGCAGGTGCCAGGGGAGCAGCAAGCCTTTAAACACAGAAAATCCTTTCAGGCATTTCATTTCCCCTGAGCCTCTGGTTGCCACCATGACCACGTGGATCACAGCTCTGCAATCCCATACCTGGATGTTTGTCACTCACACAGAAACAGAGCCAACTTTGAGAAAAGGTGGGAAACCACCAACCAAGACTTTTGCTCAAAGATGTTTTTCTAAATCAGTCCAGAAGTGAAGAAGCCCCAATGTCCTGCCAAAGCCCCTCACACACAACATTTCCATGAATAGCAACAGCTCCATGGGCTCTACAAACCAACAGGAGACCTAAGGAAAGCAAAAAGGCAAGACAAGTATTATGAATGCTCATCCTTTCACCCATAGCATGGCCCAGCCCAGGGAGATTCAGAGAGCTTTGCATATTTTTTCCCTGAGGACTATTTTGAAGGAAATTTCCATGGTCATGGCCCACTCCCAATGGCCTGACTGCCACCAAAGCTCGGGAGATTTGCCACCAAATTCTTGCAAATTCTACCATTGGCTTGGTGTGTAAAGACCTCCTGGGAAACCACCTGGATGGAGCAATTGATATTTGCCTTTTGGACCTGCAGCTCAAGGATGACGTGGTTTGGGTGAGGGCACTGGTAGCTCTTTTGGAAAATGAGTGTGAAAGGAGAGTGCTGGGAAGCAGGAATGGAGAGTTCCCTGCTGGAAACCAGCCCTCTGCTGCCTGGGAGGAAATCCTCACTGCCCTGAGGTGTCCTGCACCTCACACTGCAGTGAGTAAAGCATTCTGGCCATTTGCAATTATTAGGTAGAACATCTGCACCCAGCTGTTTGCTCCTCAAGCAGTGCTACCAGAAAGGTATTTGATGAATTAGTAATCAGGTTTTGACCTTGAAGGGCCAATCAAAATATCTGGTTGGCTGGTCCTTCACTTTTTTGCCTCAGTAACTTTTTAAAAATGGATTTTACAAGCCCCTTAGCAAATTGGTTTTGCAGAAGTGATTTTCTTTACATCTGATCTATCACTGGCTTGCTGACAAGCAGGCTTCTCACAAAACAGAGGAGTGTCCTGCTCACCTTGTGGTCAATATTCATGTAAACAGGGTAGAGATACTTCTTTCTTCTTTTTTTCTTGGTCAACAGAGAATAAAGTTTGAACATTCATTTCAAACACTGTGCTAGTAACAAAACAAAATTGAAAGTGACAAAATGAACAAGTAACCCTGCCAAAGCCATCAAATAGGGTCAGTCTAGGGTCAGTCACCCTGGCTTAGCTGAGACATCCAAATCTCCAGGCAGCCCCAGGGGCACATCTGATACCCCAGTGCTTTTATTGTCAGGGATGGGATCACCCACAGTCTTCACATTAAACATGACTTCAGTGCAGGGGTTGAAAGCAGTTAAAAGATATCCTGACATCTGTTTTTTTTGTTAATGACAAACAAAAATTTGCAGAATAACTTCTCAAATATGGAGGAATTAATTCTCTTTCACACAGAGAATAACTGATACCAGGGACTGAAAAGTGAGTTGAGCAATTTTGAAGCAATTGTCCAACACAGAATTCAATGTTTAACTTCATTTTTCTGTGATACAGAGGGGTTAGGGGGCTTGCTGAGGCCAAATCTTAAATTTTTGTTTTGCTATGGCTGAAGTCTCTCAGGTTAGAGGAAAATAGCTTCAATATGACCTTTCAAGTAAAAGGTAATGGCACCTTGTCTTCTTGCTGTTACATCAAATATAAACAAGGACAGAGAACAGAGCTCAGCTGAGATTGCACAGGGAGGTGAGAACTGGAAAACAAACACACATCAGCTGTGGGAAACACCCCCTGAGTCATTGCCTTCCTCTGCCCTGACTGCTTGGTCTGTCTCTTGCTGCCTTTGCATTGTCCACTTTCAAGTTCAGCTGGACAGGCAGCTGGGCCATCTTGTCTGGACAATGATTTTTCCTGAGTGAGAGAAAAATTGAGAATAAAAACCCCAGAAAAATTAAAACCAAGGTGACAACTGGCATGCTTACCTTTCAGAATATTTTTCCTTGTCTTTGGTATAAATGCAGAGAAGTTAGGAGAAAACTTCACACAATAAATTCATTTCAGCATTAACTATGAAGAGGGAAAAGTACTGCCACAGTCTAGAATGAATCAATGGAATGAACTGCAGTGATGTCCCTTATTAAAGACTACTTATGAATTAATTTATTAATGATTTAGAATATTTTTCTATATATACAAACATAGAGAAGCTGTTTATATATATATATATATATATATATATATATATATAA
The DNA here is from genome assembly GCF_029582105.1 of Oenanthe melanoleuca. Lineage (NCBI taxonomy): Eukaryota > Metazoa > Chordata > Aves > Passeriformes > Muscicapidae > Oenanthe > Oenanthe melanoleuca. The sequence continues at coordinate 31,949,096 of NC_079341.1, read as the reverse complement.
TTACCTGATCTTGTGAATGCAATATAAAGCTGATCTATGCATACAGCCAGAGGTCAGTTCCCCTACAAGGAGAAATAAAATCTTAGTTCTGGCATGCCAATCACTCTGAAATTATAATACCCAGAAAAGGTCATCAAGATAATTTGGTACAGTCAATCAAGACAAGCCTTCATGGGAGCTTCACCTTTAGCTGTTCTTGATTTTTGAATTTCATTCAGAATATATTTAAAGATATTTGCTTGTTTTCCCATTTCACATGCAGAAATGTTGTACCTTGACAGCACAGAACCATTGAGATTGGAAAGGGTCTGGGAGATCATGAATCCAGCCCTTAATCCAGCACTGCCATCTTCACCACTAAACCATGTCCCAGCTGTCACATCTTAGGTGGTTTTTTGGACTCCACCCTTCCCTGGGCTGCCTGTTCCAATGCCTGCCCACCTTTTCAATGAATACATTTCCCTGATATCCAATTTAAACCTCTCTTGGTGATGACAGCAACAAGATCCTCTTGTCCTATTGCTTTTAGACCAATCCCCACCTGGCACAAGCCTCCTTCTCTCCAGGGTAAACACCCCCAGGGCTGTTCCCTACATTTCCCAAGGTACAGGGAAAAGCACAGCAGTACCACACAACCTCCCAAATGTCACTTCAAGGGACTGGAAGCACTCAGAGGTCCTGCTGGTGCCACTAAAGCCAGGCTTTCACACCAGGACAGGCTATCAGAGATGAATTCAGATCCATCTCAGAAATAAAGCTGTGTGCTCCAACCAGAACAGCTCCAGCCCCATCACTGGGAGCTCAGGAATCCTGGCCTGGCTGGCAGAGCTCAGGAAATCAGCACTGTGCCAGCACAGCAGGATAAACCCCTGGGCTTTGTGACTCATAAGCAGAGGTTCTGTAGGAAGGGAAAGAAAGGAGGAGAAATTAAGGATTGAATTAGGTTCCTGCAGGACATATAAAAGTGCTGTCTCTTTCACTTTCTTTTCAAAAAGTCAGGACAGAAGAAACAGGAGAATATATGTTGATCTTAGAAATGCTGAGTTTTAAGTGCTGTTGCTAGGGAAAAGTTATTTTCCAGGAGAAGCTACATGAGTAATGCAGGAGAAGGTAACTCCTTTTGCTGGCTATATATTTTGCCATCAGTTCCAAAGCAAATCTCTGTCTAATTTTCTCAGGCTGGAATTATAGATGTGAATTAAAACTCCCCCAAGATCAAGGAGGCCATCAACATAATTCAAATATCTTTTCCAAGGTCACCCAACCTCAGCTAAGCTGCCAATACACAACAATATATTCTGCCACTGGTTCTGGCCAGCAAGCACACACAAAAAGATGGCCCTGCAGTATTTTCAGGAATCAGAATACAGGCCGTAATATATTTGGAGTAATTTTAAATGAAAACACAAATAAAGAGAGAAGATGTGAAGTGTGGCTCCTCTGCTCTGCCTGACTCCAACAGGAGCAGTCCAGGTGGCCAGAGCTATAATTATCCCCACATGAAAATCGCTATTTGGAGTTGAAAGGCACCTCTGAAATTTGGCAGCAATCCAGAAGCTTAGAATTTCTTAATGTTGCTTAACATTTCCTAACCCCCACCCCCCCAACACCTGTATAAGGTGCTTAAAATGTCATTACCACCTGTAATTAAAGGCAGAATCCAATTACAGCAGGTAGCAAATCAGGTTGGTGCTTACCATTTGTATATATTGACCATGTTGCTTATAAAAAAAAAATTGGGACTAGTAAAGCACACATAGAGCAATGTAATATGCAGATTGTATGAAGCTCTAAAGAGCAATTACAAGATAAAAGGTAATGAGGAGTAATAAGGACAAATTAGTTTCAGTGAAGTAATGACACTTGAAGTTTAAATTTCTATGTGGAAAGTTCTGGGGAGAAAAAAATTAACCACCAAAGAAATCAAAGTAAGCAAAAAAGGATGGTGAGAAGGTGAGAAGGGAATGCTCACCTACCACACTTACCCATTTACAAAAATATCCCATTTTTGTATCAATCCATTTCATTGGTGCTGTTCACAGGGGCTGTGAACCCAACTGCATTTTCAGAGCTGTGAACCACAACCACACAGGTTCCCCAGACCCATCTGCCACAGCAGCTACACTGATTCACCCTGTTATTTCTGGAGTGGTTTTCAGACCTTTCTGAATTCAGCAGCCTGCTTTGGGTCCTGTTCATGTGCTGCAATTAAATAATATGAATTAAAGCACACAATTTTATATATATATGTAAAGAGCAAAAATATGAGGTCAGCTATTACAGTTCCTCAGGCTGTAATTTGTTTATTTATTTTCCAATGGAAAATATCTCTCCCTCTTGGAAGAATAAGCTCAGAGTTTTGATCAGACCAGGAATGCAAGGGTAGGTACATGTTATAGAAATCTTACTGTTTATGTAATTGTGATTTATTTTTATGCTTAATTCTCATTTTCAAAGACAAAACACGTGGAAGACAATGAAATAAAATACTTAAATTTTTCAGGATCCCCAGGTGAAAGGGGACAGAGTATTTCAGTTGTCCATGTCAAATTCCAATCTGCTTTGGAGACTTTGTATGGGAGCATACTGACTGAAATAAATACTTTCCTCCCAGCTGAATCAATTCAGTGATCTTTAAATTCCAGACCATGATGATTATGTAAGGGCTGTTAGGAAGTCAAGTAAATGAACACATTTTGGCATTTTCAATATGTGTTTTGCTGATGTGATGCAGAGGGAGCCATCAGGGTGGATTGGCTCAGTGAAGGCTGTCCTTGCATAAATTAGACTATAGAAAGTAAAAAAAATGCCTCTTAGACTTTTCAAAGGAAATATAATCCATTTCCTAAATCCCCAGGATATCTACCATGAAAAATAATGCTCACTGTGTGTAAGGCTGGTGCTGCCTGTGGCTGGGACCAACTTGTGGTGACCAGACCTCCAAGGGACAATTCCATTTAATAGCACCACAAGGACCCCAGAAACAGAGTTACCAGAAACTGTGACACTTTCCACAGGAATTGGTCATTTTTTCAAATTGTTGGGTTAGTAAACAAAGGAAAAAACCACCAAGTTTTTGCTAATATGGCAAAACATGCTCTATGGCAGAGAGTACGCTTCAGCAATTCCATTGATTTTTCAAAATTGGATTTTGTAGAGTCAAACATGCTTGTAAGAACAGCAAAAACCATGCTTACTGTTTTAAGCTTCTGTCACCAAACTATGGCTATAAAAACAGGTGAATTGCATTATTCCTTAAAAAGCCCTTGTTCTTTTTAAATAGTAAGTCATTGGGCTTAATTCTACTCTTCATTATAACAATTCCATTGACTTTGGTGGACATGGTATTAACAAAGTCACAGTTCCTATCACTTTGATGAAGTTACACTATCAAGACAAAAATCAGATCTCTTTTTCACAACTGTTCTTTTATTTTTCCCTTTTTCTCATACAAATTGTTGACTTTTACATCCCAAAATGTTGAATTTTCCTGTCTGTCCAACTGAGGGAGGTTTGAAAGTTTCCACTGCCTGTAGCCCCCATTCCCTCTCGTGTCCAGGTTCACTCACAACTGATGGGTGTGAGGCAGTGCTCTTGTACTAAAGTTTAGCAGCTGGGGCATCTGTTTCTATCAAATACATCTTTCTTCAGTAGTGAATTCTGTAAGGGAACATTTCAAGCAGACCTTTTTGTACCATTGCAGCATAAAGCACACTTTAATTCACAGCTCCCATCCCACTGGGATTGTGTTATTTACACTGGGCTTAAAGACATTAAGGATATATTCTTATTTCCTTTAAGCTGACATTAAAGAAGTCTCTCTAAGATGTCAATGCTCCATAAAAGAGATTCTATACAACTTGAGAATGAAAACTTTCCTTTTAAAACCTGTTATCTCCACTTACTATGATTTTTTCCCATCAGCTTACTGAATAATATTGGAAAGTAGGTAAATAAATATGAAGATATATTATGCAATTCAAGATTACATTGGGCTCAGTTAGTCAGCTTTTTCCTAGTTAAAACAATTTATGATTTAATACTGAAAGAAAACTGGGGAAAATATTGTTTAAATGTTTATATACAAAACACACTTTCCTTCTTCTTTTCCTTGGAGCATCCTATGTGAAAAAAAAAATTATTCTAGAGTATCTTCAGGTCTGGGCCATAATAATTTACACAAATACATTTTTCTCAGACTAAAAAAAAGAGCCAGTACTCACAGGCATAATTTTGAAAGGTATAATGACTAAATATCAAGCTTTGAGATTACTTGTCAAAACATCAATTTTTGAACACAGGACTTGTCGCCTTTTGAAAATAGATCTCTTGTTCTTTCAGAGGAATGAACACCTCCAACCACAAAAGTTTTAGTAAGAGCTACAAAATTTAGAAAAGAAAAATAGTTTAGAATCAAAACAGAAAAAAAGCATGAACTTTAACTACCACTGGTGCATCCCCACTGACACCCACATACTCTGCTCAAAGAAACATTTTCCTCAGTCACATCAAATACATTTGTGTGCAGCTCTCAGGGATTGGGAACTTCTTGCTAGTTTTGAAGCCTTTCTTCTTTCCATAGCAGTTTTACTTTAGCTTCTGCTGGTGCAGATTCAATAAACAATCATCTGAAAAGGCAAACATCAATACCAGCTTTAATCTACTGTTTTAAGTCCCAGTTCTTTCCATTTGAGGCACAGACCTGGCTGAGCAGGAAGAGGACTATTAGCTTTATAGTTAGAAAGTCAATAGAAAACTAATTTTAAAGGGATATCAAATCCTCCTGATAAGGAACACGGAATGTTGCATGCTCAGTGATCATACTATTCCCTGCAAACCAGATCAGGGAGATTGGTCTTTTCTGCAGATTAGCATATTTACTTTAATGGAGAATGAAAACAGTGAAAACAGTGCAATGAAACATGTAGATAAACAAAATAATTTTCTGAAGAATCTAAAATAAAATTACTAGAAAAGTTTAAAAAATTATAGGTCTCATTCAAAGTGACCAAAGCCAGAAGCTCACCTATAACTTCTTTACATCAGGCTCTTTACAGGGACCACAGGAAACCTCTGCCTTAAATCTTGTTAAATCCAAAAGAAAACAAAAAACCCTGAAAAAACAACCTCCTTCTCCAGATCCTCACAATGCACATACAAGATAAATAACAAATTCACAGGAGTTTATATACTAGAATTAAAACTTGCAAACCATTCAAAGGTTTGATTTAAGCTGACGAAAGCCAAAAATTCAGAGCAAACCTTTAAGGCCTTTTCATCACATTTTATGCTGTGTAAAGAGCCCACAGTCCATCAGATACAGAATATTCACCAATTGTGAACAAAACCCTGAGTGTAATAACCAGATTTAAGCTGTTCAATAACTTTAAACATGGGAAAATTACTAAAACCAACTCACTGGGCACTAGAGTGGACATAAAGACCAAGATGACACCACAATGACCCAAATCCTTTTTGTGGCATCACTGCACTCACTCATAGGAAGCCTCAAGATGCTGCCAAAGGTTCTGCCCTAAAGTTCCATTGAGGGACAAAAACTGAGACCTGCTTTGGTGTGCCAGTGAGCACCGTGAATGCACAAGCAGAGGTCACCTCTCCAGGCCATCTGGAAAAAAAGAAATATTCTACAGTCAACAGCACAATCCTTTTCTTTTCTATTACTGAAGTGTATTGCTAAAAACAGAAGGATTAAATAAACCTAAAATGTCATAGTGAGATTTCTAAAGCAAAAAATAATCTGCCATATTGCAGCACATGGATGCCTTCAGTGTGAAATTGAGCCAGGCCATTCCTCACATGCAGGGAGTTCTTGCAAAATGCTTTTTCCTCACACTCTCCCAGGGCTCATTTCTGCAATCCATACTGGATATCAGAGACCCTCACAGCAGAAAAACCAGATTCACTCCATGCCAGCAAAAGGTCATAGATCTAGAGTTTGCTACTATGGAAACAGAGTTGTTTAGGTTGGAAAAAATCCCTAAGGTAGGTGAGTCCAACTGTTAATCCAGCAATACTGAGCCCAGCACTAAACCATGTCCCAAGTGCCACACCTTCTCAGCTTTTAAATGCCCCCAGGGATGGTGACTCCACCACTTCCCTGGGAAGCCCATTCCAGTGCTTGGCCACCCTTTCAGTGCAGAAAGTTTTCCTAATGTCCCATCTAAACCTCCCCTGCTGCAATTTGAGTCCCTTTTGTCTTGTCCTGTCACTTGCTAGCTGGGAGAAGAGACCAACCCACACCCTGCCACAACCTCCTTCCTGGGAGTCGTAGGGACATGGTCCCTTGAGCCTCCTTTTCTCAGGCTGAGCACCCCCAGCTCCTGCAGCTGCTCTGGTCCCCTGAGACCTGGGTTTGGAAGCAGGAAAAAACACAGATTTCATTCAGAAGCCAGGGAGGTCACTGATGAGCAAGACTTCTGGCTAAGAGCATGTGGCTGCTGGCTGCTTTTTCTTAGGGAGGATTATCAAATGAAATTTGGGTCATGGAGAGCATGAGTCCCAGGATTAAGCATTCAAGTGATGATTGTGTCTATGATCAACAAAATTACATTATGTACAAAAGAAATACAATATTTGTGCAAACATTTGAATGGAGGCAGACTCAGACTTGTTCTGTCTGATCTGTAGAGATAATTAAGCATTAATTTATTCTGAACCCTCATACCTATGGTAGCTGGAGGTCCATATCCACACCAGCAAGCTCTGGCATGGAAAATTGTTCAATCAGCTACCTGATTCCAAGGAAGGAGAAATTTGGCATCATGGGCCATTTACTTCCACACTTCAGCAAATATTTAACCCAACCTAGCACTTATGATCTGGTTCTTGAATTGCTTTTCATGGCTTAGATTGTTTATTCATCATCCCCTTTAAGAAAAGCAGGACAGTTCCTTTCCTTCTCTTTATTCAAACAAAATTCTTGCTGGTTTCAATTTCAGGCCTGCTACTCCAGCCCAAAGCTTCATGTGTAGTTTTCAAACATTGCAGAAGAAAGATTATTTGTACTGGGATACTCTTCTGATCAAATGTGTAAATCCAACATAAAACATTTCTATCTATCAGTAAAACTTCACTAAGTTTAGTTTTTCAATATTTTTGATTTTGGCCTAATGTCTTCATTTTACTTCTATAACTGTGCATATTATTTCCATAATACACTGCAAAAAATACCTGTAAAACCAACCATGCATTTATGTGGGGGGTTCAGTCTATTATTTAGCCTATGCTCCTTGTCAGGTTTGATTCATGTAAATGATTACAGAATGAAACTGCACTGTCAGCAACTCTGAATTTACTGTTCTTTCCTGGAAATTCCTACTGGAGAAGGGAGGAGAAGGAAAGCAAGGCAAGGGAGGTTCTGTACCTTGAGAGGAGCACAACACAAGATTGCAAACCAGAGGACCCTTATTCTGTCACCTGAGGTCTGGAGATCTTTGAGATTTCCTTCAATTCCAGACCCTTCTCTCCATTTTATCTCTAGACAGTTTCATTAAACACAAGATTTCTATTTTTTTTACTTTTTTCCCCAACATTTCCTGCTGTTCATCACTTTCCCAATGCAATGTTCTGCCAGCTGATAGATGGATGCAATTTTTTTGCATTCACTTGCTATGTGTACAGACTGGGCACTGGAAATGCAGTGGGATGCCCATGCCTGAGCCAGAGGATGTGAATATACAGCTCCTTAAATCCTCCACCATAACTGCTGCACCCTGCCACAGATCTGAGCTCCTGAGCTTCAGTTTGTAATCTATTAGTAAAAGTCAAAGCACATTTTTTGCCTATAGGCCATACAGAGAAAAGGAGGATGTTCTGCCCTGGATTTTGTTGTATTTTGACATTCAGACTCCCTCAACATAAATTATTAATGTTCAAATTTATCACAGTTTTTACAAGCTCTTCCAGGAGCGGCCTGATTACCTACAGATTTCTCTATTCTCTAACTTGCTCCTCTGCAGACATCAGACATCTCTCCCAGGTCTCCCCAACCTCTGCTTTCTCTGCATATCTGCACTTTTCCCCCACTCTCATCTCTGTGATGTTTCCCAGCTCTTTTTATTGCTCCTGTCCTTCCCTCCAGCCTTTAGCTGAACCACTTGCAGCTCTTTTGCTGAGGTTTTCCAGCTCTCCAATATTTCTTTCTGATGTCAGCTCCTCTCTGGACATATAAACTACCCCTCCACTACCAGGGAGCAGTGAACCACACCTGGATCCCTGGATCCCAGCAAGAACAGGGTGTGGATGATTGAGTGCCCAGCTGCCAGGAGACTTTTCCAGAGCCAATGTCATGGAGATTTCATTTCCCCTGTTTGGTTGAAGCTGGCTGTTATGCAACACTAGGAGGAAGGGGGGAAGACAGACAGAAACCCTCATGAAAACCAAATGTCTAAAATTCCTAAAATTCCTACACACATTACATGTGATATTTTTAAAAAAACAGATAAAAATAACAGCCCTTGTCAATATTTATGTGTTGCTTATACTGAGGTCTAAAGGCTGAACTCCAGTATCCAATTCTTAAAAAGGAGACATTATAGTTACTTCTATTTTCCATCAGACTTAAAGTTGGTAAGATGCTGGTGTTTTCAGTTGTTGCCAAGTAGTGTTTATATCCAGAAAAGGACTCTCCAGGTTCTCATGCCCTGCCAAAGAGCAGTCTGGGGATGCACAGAGAGCTGGGAGGGGACACCAACAGGACAGCTGCCCCCACTGACCAAAGGTTACTCCATTCCAGATGGAATCACTCTCAGTGCATAAACTGGGGGGAAAGCTGGCCAGGGATCATGTTCAGGGGCTGGCTGGGCATCCCTTGGCAAGGGGTGAGCAACTGCATTGTGCATCACTTGTACATTCTAAATATTTTATCATGGTAATTATCATTACTGTATTTTCTTCCTTTTCTCTCCCATTTAACTGCCCTTTACTCAACTCACACATTTTCTCACTCTCTCCCTTTTGATTATCTCCCTGATCCTGCCAGGAGGGCTGTGAGCAAGAGCCTGTGTGACATTCAGTTCTTGGCTGGGGTTAAACCCTGACAAGTGTGCACAGAATGGTTTGAGGGAAATAAATACAAAATGCTGAGCTGATACTGTAGGTCACTGGGGCTGGGTAATTTTGCCCTGACCCTGACACTGGAGTGTGGCCATGAAGATGTAAGAAAACCCTGGGGGAAGTGCAGGGGTTTAACCAACAAACAACTGAGCTGAGAGTGCTTTTGTGGAACAGGAAGGGCTGCAGGAACACATTCCTGTGCCTCACTCCTTCCCAGGCTCTGAGATCCTACTTCACCCACAGAAGCCTGAAAATCTGCAGTGAAAATGGAAACACTAATGCAATCCAAGCTACCTCAGTACTAGTGGGGCTAACTATTAAAATCTCATGAAAAATATAATGAAGCTTTTTTTTTTTTTTAATTTTAATGCACTAACCACAGAAGAAGGCAATTTATCAAAACCAGTCACCACATCTGACTAATAGTTTTGTACAGTTTTTGTAACTGATGAAAGCTGATAAGCTATAAACAATTTCACTTCTTGTAAATATTACAAAGTGTCCAGCAGTGTTGGTAATACTGCTGCAATAAAATCAATTTAAAAAAAAATTAAAGAAAAGCTAAAAGCACTTCAGAAATGCAGGAGAAAAAAAAAAATTTCCTTATTTTTTGTGTTTGTGTTGCTTTCCTTCCTTATTTTCTCTGGAAAAACATGAGTAGTGCAGCTCTGCTGTTGCAGGCTGCAATCTGGTGGGATGGCAATGTTTAGACAGCATCTTCCCTAATTACAGCCTAAATGGCAGAGCCCTAAAGGAGCAGCAAGGTGCTGGGAAAGTTATCAACTCTGCTCAGGGCATTTTGCCCCTCAAATCAGAGCTGAACTAATGTACCATTAAAATATTAGGTGATGGAGAGCTTCTGTTTTAGCCAAGCTACAGCCCAGAGAAAATTGATGGGCAATATTGCCTTGCCAGAGCAGTGGTGATGGGGCAGGGAAGAGGAAGATAAGCAGGGATAACAACTGGGACTCCACTCTGCTGGTGCAACATCCCTCCCAGGGCTCCTGGTCATGCCCCTGCTATTCAGGGTTGTTCAGGAGACAAGATGTTCTGCTTTGTGTTCCTTGTCATCATAGTGGCTTCTCATGACCACCAGAACTACAAATAGTATAAATGAAGATATGATCCCAACTGACTGTGATTATTGATGTATGATATTGAAGCCATTCTGAGTGTTGTGCTACCCAAGAGCTGGTGCAAATCTCTACCAAATTATAATTTTCCTTAACTAAGATGTGAATTCTGACATCCACTGGACTTGTATTTTTTCCTCTGCAGAAATAACCCCAATGAGAAAGCAATGAGCAATTTTAAAAGGTAAATGCCCAAAGTACAACAGAACCCAATTGAAACTTTACCTGAGTACCATAAAACATTTTAAAAACAGTAATGGGTGAAAGTCAGCCTTGTAAGGGGGCCAGCACAGGCTGTTCATCACTTAAGCTCTGCTTAAGGCCTCAATGTAGGATTTAAGTGAGACTTAGCTGGTGCATGACCTCTGTGCTGACACAGTGCAGTGCTACCATTAGTGATTTAACCCTCACTTTGAGGGGCCTTTTACTGCCACCAAAACTTTAGGGGAAAAACAAGCAAACAAACAACAAAGTAAAAACATAGGACTGGCTTCAACCCAGCTTTTTAACACTCCAGAGATCCTGGTGCCATGGTCATCTCTTGTTCCCATGTTTCTCTATGCTATGGGATGGGGTCTTGTCCTCTCAGCTGTGCTCCCATCTGGGTCAGCAGATGTTTTACCCCTCTCCCCTGGTCAGCAGATGTTTTACCCCTCTCCCCTGGTCAGCAGATGTATTCCACTGCATTCTCAGGTCAACAGAAGTTTTACCCCTGGACACCTTTTAACACCAAGCCACAGCTTCAGTGAATTGATTCAGGAGCCCTGACCCTTGCTAGTACATCTTGCAGCACTGGGTGCCCAGGACAATATTTAATGGAGGTTTTCTGCTTCCCTTCCTGACAACTGCTGCTTCTCTGCCCCAAGGGAGGCAAGGATACCCTAAGGAAAATATTAAACTGCAACACCAGGAACAACTACAGCAACTCTCTGGTGAAGCAGAAGAGAACAGAGTGTAAGTGCTGCTCCCTGAAGTGTGTGTCTCACTTTGCAGAGCAAGCTCTGGAGATCCCAGCTTTGGACAGGGGGTCTCTGTGGTGTCTGTGCCTCTGGCTGCAGCAGGGTCCTGGTGTTTGGCCTCGGGTTCCAGGAGTCCCCCAGCCTGCACTGCCAGCTCACCAGGCTAATTGTAAGCAGCCTCCTGTTTGCTCCTAAAATATTGATGATACAGTCAAGCTTTGACATGTTTATATAGAAATCTCCTGCTCTGATCTGTGCTATCTTCCCTCACTGCTTCAGCAGGTTCCAAGCACCTTCCAAGTCCACTGCCAATGTGTTTGCTACAAGTGAGGGGAGCTGGAGAGGCCCAGACCTTTCCAGGACTGGTTCCTTGGAAATGCACAGCTCATTATCTCTCTGGAGTTTTGTTTGACTCCTGTTACAGCTGTTCTGTAGTCCACCGAAGCCTGAAATCACAATATTATTTCTCATTTTGTACATCTGGAATCACTGCTTGGTGATACTCAAACACTTGGTTGTTTTCCTAAACATATTTAAATGCTAAGTTTTGTGGTTGAATATAGGGTTTCCTCAGCACAGTTACAGAGGCTCTTATTTGAATTTTCTTAGTCATACTTCAACACCAAATCAGAAATTTTGATGAACAGCAAACCCATATCTTATGCTAGCACTGTAATTTTATCATAAACAACTATACACAGGCAATGCTGCAACTGAGTTATTTGGTGGATCAGATATGAAATGTTTGATTAAACTCATAAATCCACCTCAGAGCAGACACAGCTGAGATTTGCTGAGCCCCCTTAGGGCTCCACAGGCTCTTAGCAGGTTGGAATGCTTTGTGCAGCTGATCTGGAGGAGTAGCTGACATCACCTTCAAGGAGCCACGGGCTGGCTGCTGAGCTCCAGGAGCAAACCAGAGTTACTCAATTACATCACCCTCATCCCAGCTGCTCATCCCAAGTGCAGACCACAGCACTTCCTAAATCAATAGACCACCTGTGTGCCTAGCTAAGCATGGCTTCCCCTTTACTGTAGCTATAGTAACAGCATGTTTCCTTTTAAATAAACCACCTAGGAATGTCTTATATTATTGATTAGAAATATAAACATGCATTGACAACAGGAATCTCTTTACGAGCCTTCAGGTCCTCTCCCTCTGCTTTACTGTAGCATCTCGATGGTGAATGGATATCAAGAGAACAAGAAAGCACAAAAGCAGATTTTCTGAGCTCTGAGGCTGTTGACTGCCAGATCCCACTCCTGAACTTCACAGAGGACGTGCACATCGTGGCCACTCTCAAGATGGCAAGTGAAAGTAGGAATTTTATTATGTTCCTCACAAACCTTTCAGAAACAGAAAATCAGTTGTCATGGTAAATTAAAATGCAAAGCACAATTTGCTTCCTTTCAGAAATGAAAATGCCTGTAGAAATACTCACAGTGATATCACACAGAGAAAAAAAAACCCACCCCACCAACCACAACAATGAGCTAAACCCAGGTGTGTCCCAGCCAATCCAAAAGGGCAAATTACAGCCACTTCTAGAGGTAATCACCTGAGACTGGTGCAGTTGTGCTAATCAATTGTTAATCATTAGTATTCCATTTCTGAGAGCCCCAGCTCAAAGTCCTGATTAGGCAGCAAGTGTCAGAGAGCTTTAGTCCCTGGGTGCATGAGCAGTGCATGTCAGGGCTGGCTCTGGGCAGGCTTGAGCTGGGATGTCATGTCCCAGTCATGGTCTGAGTGGCTGCAGGAAGAGGCATGTGCAATATCTGCTCATTCTGGGCTCTCTGCTGCAGTTTAACCCCTTTTATTATCCCCAGGAAACCAGTGCCTTCCCCACCCAGTGCACCTGCTGCCCTTAGTCTTAATCTAGGCCTGGTTATTTTCTGCAGATCAGTTGTTTTTCACAAGACTGAGATCTTTTAAAGGCTCTGAAGCTGAGAAGGATGTATTGCTGTTGTAGGGAGACTGCAGATGTGCTCTGAAAATTGCAGCATGCAAAATGAAACACATCAAACACTCCCCTCACCACTATTGCTGCCTGCCCTGACCCAGCTGGGACATGTGCTGCCAGTGGCCTGGGGGAAACAGAAAGATGCTTGGCAGAGCACCTCATTTATTTTAAAAAGATAAGGATTTGTGAGTTTAGGACATCAGGGTGAAACCATGAGTGCAGAGTCTGTTTGTTGCTGGGGAGACCTTGGACCTTCCCTGTGTCACACACCAGGGCTGAACCAGGAGGGAAGGTCCTCTGCTCAGGGCTCCAAAATTTCCCAAAAAAGGTATTGAACTCTGCCAGCTGTGAGATAAAGTGCTGCCTCATGCTGGAAGGAGCTGAGAGGGAGACACCCTGGGTGTTCCTGGCCTGAAAGGACAGCTAAAATCCTGTATGAGCACAGGAAGGTTTCTCCAGTGCTCCCAGGACTGCATCCTCACAGCACAGGTCCATTCCAATTCTGATTGTGTTCAAGTGCTTCCTTTCACCCCTGAGGAGGTCTGTACAACTATGCTCATTCTTTCCCCTCAAAAACAGCTACAAAAACTCTTCCCACACACTAAACTCCAGAAAAGCTCTGCACCTGTAAGCTTCCTGCCCTTTCCCTCTCCTTCAAGCCCTGCAGAGGAACAGGCTGATGGCTGCACAGCCAATGCTCAATTAAATCATCTCAGTCTGCACGTGAATCTGGTACCCCTGTGGATCTTTTGATGAACAAATTGGGAAGGCAGAGCCCAGTGCTCAGCTTCAAAGGCAGCTGGCCTTACATGGCAGCACAGAGAACAAAATCATGGGGCTTTTCAAGATAAAAAATTACTTTCAATTAATTCCACAGGTGTTCAAAAAAACCATGTTCCAGAAAACTCCTCTTAAGACTTATTGCAACTCATAAGACTTATTGATGATCTAGGTTATGTATCTATGCATCTACTTCTCAAAACATAGCTGTGAGATTTTTCAGAGCCAAAAGTCATCACAATTCTTTCTGGAAATGTCACTGTTCAATATTTTCAGAATCTCTCCCCTTTCCCAAATCAAATTTCAAAGGAATCAGAAAAATTTGACTGCAGCTTTTTTCACTGCAGCACTGGGGGAGCAGGAGCTCTTCTCAGGGCTCTTTCCTTTAGTCTCCTCTTGTATTCATGTTTCAGATTTTGCCCATTGTTTCCATGACATGCTGCTGAATGCAGATAAGAAAGTACATGTGGCTACACCAGGGTGTTTGGCATAATTAATTGAGATATCAAAATACAAAGCCATGCCTGGGCAGCAGATGACTTGAGCTGTCCAGGCAGATGCCTGGGTGAAGAGGTGAAAGAGCTTGGCAGGCATTTATCTAATTTGGGAAGCAGCTCTCATCCTTTTCATTCAGTTGTTGTTGCTGTATTTCTCTAGAATAGAAAAAATCACAAAAAAATCAGTGAGGCAAAAATGGAATTTGAACTCAGGACGGTTTCACACCTTTCATTTTTCTTTTTATTTTTTTAATTTTTCATACAAAGTCTATGTAGAGTGATGCCAATAGCCAAGACCATTTCATGATGGATGAAAAACCTGAGGCAGAAGCAACAGAGTTCCTGATCATCCTTTGCATTTATGCAGGAGCAGCTCCTTCTTTCCAGATGAGATCTATGCCCAAGAAAACAAGGCCCAACTTTAACTGGGCTTTTGCCTCTTAAGGTCCAAACAGATTTAAGGTTTTCTCAGCTTATTTCTCATCAAAGTGTTTGTTCCACATCACTAAGATGACTAATGAAAAAGCAATTAAAATAGCTATAAACCAGCCCAGTTCTAACAAGAGACCAAAATAGATGTTTATAATAGAATGTTGGAAAAAAAACACAGATTAAAAAAAATCAAATTACAGGAGTTACATTTCACTCACAATGCTCACCTCAGACAGAACAATTAGTGCAATTTTGCAGCTATTTATATTTTCCCCTGTCTAGCCATTTTTTCACCATTATTAGTGCACCAGTATTGAGACAACATTGGACACTCTGGTAAAATAATGAAATTGAATTAGAATTAAATTTAAATTGCATTAGGAATAATAAATTTGTAATGGAAGTTTGCTGCCAGAGTGAAGAGCAGATCCACAGGGGAGTTGCCTGTTTCAGCTTTTTCTCAAACTGCAGGAGGAATTCTTTATTTCTTTTTAAATATTTTTTCCCTGTAGTACAATACACTATATTCTAATATGTCAGTAGTCTAATATTTTCCTTAAACTGATGAATTTTACTAGATCGATGAATTTTACTGAATTTTTGGACCAATTTATATTAGTACAAAGAAGTGATTTCCCTTCCACTAGTTGAAATTGTGAATATCCATGAATACTGCCTGTTCCTGTCCTGGGGGTTTCTGCAGACACAAACACTCAGCTCACAGTGCATTTTGAGCTGAGAACATCCCATGTGACATTGTGAGAATCTGCTCTATTATCTTCCATGAACTTTCAACCACTTCATGATAACTGCTGCTTTTCATGAAACTGTAGTATTTTTTTTTTCCTGCTCTCTGTATTTCTCTTTATCTTTGTTCAATTTAACATTCTTTCTGTGAACTGAAAGAGTTTATTGATTGATCAAAAACTTTATGGCCTCAATCTTGTAAAAATCTCCTGCAAAGGGACTGAGGCTGTTTCAGCTTTGTGGTCTCAGGAGAGACAGAGCAGGGCTGGGGATTTAGTTTTAATAGCAAGAAAACACAGGGGTACCTGAAGAAACCAAAGCAAACCCTGTTAGATTTGCTAAACAGCAGCTTTATTTTTGCTGTTGGAAGACAAAACCTGACAAATCACTGAAGAAGGGCTTTGCTTTCCTGCTGGCTCTCATCAGGTTTTGGGGTGCTCTCTAAGGTTCACACCACTCAAGATAACCCACAAAGCATTCTCAAAAGCCAACCACTTATCCACACTTCTCTGGTAGCTTTTCATTTTTTACTGTGGAAATATTAAAATATAAATGTACTCAACTCTTTTCCATTGTGTTAAGCATTCTTGTACAAAAAAGGTTCAAGGCTTTGTGAATTACCCACATGTACCCATTGTGATCTGGGACAGATGGCTGCTCAACCTTCCCACAGAAATGAGACATATTTTCTACCCTTGCACATTTTATAAGGTTAATTCCAAATAAACCTATATAATACACTTTTTTTTTTCCACCCACTTTCAGGGCAAGGACTTTACTTACTGATTTGCTATTAGTAAAAAAGTGGTTCTGAGTTCCAGCCAAAAATGTTAATTGTGTTTCACAACCCCTTGAAATCCCCCTTGTAGTACTTAAGTACAGCTTCCATAAGGGTATCAGGAAAAAGAAAAAAAAAGAACCTTCAGGATAAAACTTAATAGCAATCAGAAAGCTGAATGCCAACTGAGCCAAAAGATCTTTTGGTTATTAATGAAGAGTTTCCAGTTTGGAGCATTAAGCAATTTGTTAGCTCGCAGAGCCACTCAAAGTGGTTTAATTTATCTTGCTGGCACGAATCCAGTTCAAGGGGGCAGTGCTACTGCTGCACAAGGAGCAGACAGTCTCCATATGGACCATGATCACTGGTAAAGCAGATTTCTGTGTCATTCAGGTCTCCAGTGCTGGTGTGCAGTGCAGTAATCCAGAGCGCTGACCCTGCACGACGCGCTCTGCCAGCCCCACCTGCCCGGACTGTGTCAATTAAAGGTAATTAAAGATCATAAAGGTTTAATACAGATCGTTCATCTCTTCCTCAGCCCTCTCTGTGTGTCATAACTGCTCTGGAAGAGAAAAGCCAATTTCACAGATCAGCTGCACAGCCAACACTTTGCTTTTCTCTTTCACAGCCCCACGTCTGCGATATTTGATTTCTTTTCACATTTACGTGGGGTATGAACACCTGATAGATAGAGCAGGCTTTATGTTGGACCTTCCTCATGCAAACACCTCAGGAAAGCCCAGGGCTGGCACTATTTATGCTTTGCAGCTGTTAGTGGGAGTAAATAAGAGTGAGGAGCCTGCCCTGAGAGGCTTCACTCCACTTCTGAAGTGTCTCTGCCATTTCCCTCTCCCAGCCAGTTTGGTGAGGGTATATCATTTCTATTCCCATTTTCTGCCTTAGCAAGAGGCACACAAAGATGCATGTTATACAGTTTTTGTCATGTGAGAACACCCTTGAGGGAACATAAACCATTCTTGCTTGCATTAAACACTGCTAAGTGCAAACATTTAGTATTTTGACAGTTTCAAAACCGGAACCAAAAGTCTAGAGCTACATTTTAAACTGCCAACATGCTAGAAACTGCCTGCAGAGCACTATAACCCTCTGTTTTCCTGTGGAATTATGGTTGTAATATCCATTAAAAAGATCTTCCCTGCTCTTTTTTCCAGAGACCTGCATTAAGCAAATTATCTGGTTTGCAGGGGGGCTTCAAAAAAATTTTGGAGGGTGTTAGGTGGGCTATTTGAATGTGCTGATCCTGCTTTCCTGCCCTGAGGCTACCAGTCTGCTATTTTTATAAAATGAAGATTAATCAGATACATCTTAACTCATTTGCCTCACTGCTCTCATTAATGCTAATGAGAAAATACAGTTTTAAAACCTGTACTGATTGCAAGCACATAATAGTTACCAAAATTTTTTAAAAGTTCACTTTTTTTTTCAAGTAAATGAGTGAATAGAAATTATTTTATAGGCCAGTGTGGTAGTTTGATCCTGAGTGGATGTCTCAAAGTCCCTCTGTCACTGCCCTCAGAGAGATAAGGGCAGGAAAACCCAACACAGCCCAACTGAGGGCAAAACCACTTTAGTTTCAGATTAAAATAATTGTGTCACAATCATTTCACTTAAAGCCTTTTTGTCAAAGGCTTTCCTTACTCTTACAGTTTCAAAACTGAAATGTATATGGTCTCTCAATATGGTGTTCTCTAGGGGTTATAGTAATTTCTGTATTCTACTATTCTAAGATGCTTCAAGGGAATATTTGAACTAGGCTTCCAATTGCATCAGACCACAGTCTAATTACTCCTTCTACATTACTCTGCAACACCTAAATTAGTTTCAGAAAAGGTGTTTCAATTAGGGTACATTTTATATCAGCCCATTTCACATTCTTTTATGGAGCCCATTCTGGACCACACTGTATTATATTAGAAAAAAAAAAAAAAAAGCTTTTTTTTTTTTTCATTAGAGCATCAAGCCTTGAAAGCAACAATATAATAAA
Organism: Oenanthe melanoleuca; assembly: GCF_029582105.1. Lineage (NCBI taxonomy): Eukaryota > Metazoa > Chordata > Aves > Passeriformes > Muscicapidae > Oenanthe > Oenanthe melanoleuca. The sequence continues at coordinate 31,930,729 of NC_079341.1, read as the reverse complement.
ATCTAATTAACATCAAGGTTTTAATGCTGGAGATCTGTCATGTTCTATCATGTCGTGGCCTTTATGAGAATTCTTTTTGTTTCTCTACCTTACCCATTACCCTAAAGTGGTATCACAGGGCAAGTAACAGGACACAAATCCATCTGAGAAAAACAAATGCTCACAAATGTCTTTTGGGATGTTCTGCACCCTGGATGTGCTGAGCTCTTACCTACAGCTCCCTCATGGGAGTGTAAATTCTAATGCCCTTCTTTATTCTGCTTTTACAGCACTGCTGTTGCAAATGAAGAGCAGATTCCAATATTTCAAATGGAGCTTCTGTCTAGTCTCAGGTTTTGTGAGTCCTGTGGAGCTCCCCTTTCATGGACACCTGATATTCATTGTATTAACAGCCACAGCTGGGATCAGTGACCACATACACCACAAGTGTGGAAATGGGAAAAAAATCACGTTTTGTTGCATCCATCATCCATCTATGACAGAGCAACACCCCATTGCCTAAGCTAAAACATTCAAAGCTACAAGGATCCCAAGCTGGAACTGGAAAACTTCCACAGTTTCCTGCTGTAAGCAGAAAGCACCAACATTTAAATTGCTGCTGTTTCCTTGTTTCAAGAGACTAGTGAATTTCTGCTTCTAGCCAGAAATTATTAATTGTTAATTTCTTATATTATTTCTTTCTCCTTTTTTTTTTCATTGCCTTCACCTCCCACCCATTTTTATTTCTTTCTTCTTGGCAGGAAAATACATGCAATATAGATGGACTTTGCTAAGATGAAGGAGCCCTACAAGCCCTTGTCTTCTCTGTGAACCTGACATTTCTAAGTTCATCTGGTCTGTTAATGAAAATAAGGCAGGGATTTCTAGAATTTAGAAGTACTTATCTGGGAATTTTTGATGCATTTTGTTAAATATATCATTCTTCCATTTATATATCCTGCTCAGTGCACTTAGACTGTTTGTAGTGGGAATAATTTGGTACATCAGAAATGAAGACTCCATTGCCTGGACTATGCATTTTGTTCTGTCTGAAGCCTGGTAAATCTCAGATTAATAAATGAGAAAATAGCCTGAAAATTAAAATTTGATATGCCAGTGTCCCATGCAGTGCCCAAGTCAGTCAGCTAAAGGTGATGAACCCTAAATATCTCTGTCAGCACTCGCAGGTACAAATTTTTAAGGAGGCAATTTGGGGAAAATACTGCTTTTAAAACACTAACTTATATTTTTGGTGTCTGTAAGAATTGCTTCCTTTTGCTGAGCCAAATCCTATGAAATTTCTCATAGCAGAGCTTGGCTTGGCAGGGATCCAAGTGACAGGCATCAGGCACTCATTACCTCCACTCCATGAGCCCAAGGGCTCATTCTGCAGCCCCTCGAGGAAGGGGTCATGGACAGGGCTGCCTTTTGGAGCCTCTCCTGAAGGATGAAGACTAAATCATAGTTTTTTCATGGCTGCATGCCCACTGTAAACAACAGCCATTGCTCACCCCACTCTTTCCATGCAATCTGCTTCCAGCAGCATTATCCTCACAGCCCTTCTCCTCCCTTCCATGAGCAGGTTTGCATCTGCTCAATATAAAGATTATATTACTGTTTTTATGTAAACCCATGTGGTGCTTCTAGAAAGAGTTTCTCTGCATTTTAGGCTTTGTAAACACAAACTCATTCAGAGTGGTATGTGAGTCACAGAACCAGCCTGCTTCGTTTGTTGGTGGTTTTATAACACCCCAAAAGTTGGCCAACTAAAAATCCCTTTGGATAACACTTGGATGAGTACTTAAAATGCCTAAGGGTGAGTCAGATCTGAAAGACAACCTGTACCCTTGAAAGCTGTGTGTTTTTCTCCAGAAAAATGTTTAAATCCAATGAGGGATGTTATCTGTGACTCACAAACCTTGCCTCCTTTCTGTCACAGAATCAGAGTGATAGCAGGTTTTGAAGGGTTTGAAATGCACCTCAAAGATCATTCTGTCCCATGCCCTGCCACGGGCAGGGACACCTTCCACTAGACCAGTTTGCTCAGAGCCACATCCAGCCTGGCCTTCCATTGTGCTGGCCAGGGCAGCAGCATCCCTGGGATGAGCTATCCTGAGTGTTACACAGGCAGACTCATTACTAATACCAAGACAGCTTGATTTTAAAATTCAGGAAATGGTTTTAAAAGCAAAAACTACGTTTGTTTTGAAATTTAAAAAACTAGAAGTGATTTGGAAACTCTGAAACACATCATGGTTCACTTTTAAAAGATGAAAAAAATTTAAAATTTAAAAGTATTTAGAAGAAAGGGTTTGTCAGACTTGTTTTCAAAAGTGTGAAAACTTCTTTAAAAGTTCTGCAGTAATAGAAAGAGTATATATATCTATATATATATATTTATATTTACTGGATGGCAAGCAGATCTCTGTAGAATTAGAAACTCCTCCACAGACTTTCAGAACATCTGATTTTATGTTATTTTGTGCCTACCACTTCCACTTACCATCCATTCAGTTAACACCTTTGTGTTTATCCATAAATGCATACCCTGCATCAATATTTCATTGATTACTTTGGGCACAACTTTTATGGGCTCCATGGCTTTAGTGTTTGGGAAATAAAAGGTAAATGAATAGATGGAAGCTTTCAACAGTTATGCCAGGACAACCTGCTGGACAAGCATTTTAGAAAGCTCTCATAGCACAGCAGCAATAAAGGAGACACATATTTAAATAATTGCATCATCTAAGCTGTGCTATGGAAAGCAAAGTTGGATAAAAATTATATGTACCACAAAAAAACCCCTAATGATGATTTCCCATGAGCATAATGCAAGGAGTCCTCATGAGAGCACATATACAGTTCATAATGTTGGAGCATGGCTTGAAATTAATCCTCAGTATTAGAAATGTGCTTTACATTAAACATAACCATGGTCAAATTACATTGTGAGAAGATTCCTTTAAATATCAATACCTGTCAATTTGCACTGTTGGCTAAAGAGGAAAGCTGCCTTGAGACTGAGGAAGCTGAGGACATGGAGGTGAAATTCCTGGCCCTGAAAAGAGCTGCTGTCACCTCAGGGTACTCATCTGATCTTACTTTTCCTTGGTTTCTAATTATAAAATGCAATTATTTTCTCTGCCTTGTCCTCCTTACCTATGTACATTGAAAGTATCTTCAGGTAGAATTTATCTTCTGCTGTTAAATAGTCTTGTAAATTTAGGGGTTTTTATCTTCATTGAGGAAATACTGAATGCAAACAGCAACTCTGGAAATAACAGTGCCAAGGGTGACATGATACACACCACTGTCACTGGGGATGGACAGCTCAGCATCACTGATGTCTCTGCTGGCACTGGAAAGGCCTTTGTTCCTGATGGAATGTCCAACCAAATTCACTCTAACTTCTCCTTTAATTAGTCCTTGTGGGTAAAGACAGGAGAGTCTACTCAATAGACAAGTTACAATTTATTTTTTCCTTCTGAGTTGCCCACCCAATTCATTTGCAATTCAGCATTTTGAGATTTATTTTACTTTACATTTAAATGGATGGATGGTAGGTAGATTAAGTATCTATGTAAGCATAAGAAATATAACTAATTACAGTTTTAGGAAGAATTGGAACTAGGGGGAGGTTATAAAAATCATTTATTATTTACTCCCATATGTCACAGAGCACATCAAAATTAGTCAAAGTGATAAAAGCTCATCACAAAAAAAAAAAGGGGGGGAAAAAAGGTGTGCTTTTTAGTAAAGCTATTTGCTACCTCTAACATCCAAATCTCTTCCTCCATCAGCCTCTGGGCATGATCTGTATGTTCTCTTTGAGAGCATTCCTTCAAAGACCCACTCTGAGAATCTCTACATGGAAGGAACTGGAGTTTATATAATCATGGTTTCATTTTTGCTGTTTAGACAACCTGCCTCCTGTGTTCCAGGCCCCCTCCAACCAGCTGCTGACATTTATTGGTGAGAATTTTGTTTCCCAGCTAATAGCAGTGGATGCAGGAGGGTCAGCTGTGCTCTTCATCTTGGAGGCTGGGCCACGGGATGCCAGGCTCTCCCCTGCTGGCCTTCTCCTCTGGAAAGTTGATTCAGAAGAAATGCAGACCTTTGAATTCACTGTGTCAGATGAGTGCAATGCACAGAGCTGATATTCTATTGAGGTAAGGGAAAGAACACATGAAAGGAAAAACAAAACAAACCTGTTTGTCACATCGACACAGTTGTGCCATTGTCATCATACCTAATAATTTGTTACTGTCTTGAAAAACAAGGCTTCAGCTATTTCCTCATAAGTGTATAATATCCAGCACAGCAATAATGATCAGTTAATGGAATAAATATCTCTGAGAACATAGAAACTATATATACAGGGAACAAGAGAGAGTGCTATTGATTGCTGTTTGAAAGAACATTCTTGCAGAGCCTTTTAATGGTTCATTAATCTGCTTTAAAATTCACATTCTGCATCTGGATTGCACAAAAAAAGCATATAACATAAAAGACCAGGCTTTAGCTATAAAAGGGAGATTATAATTCATTCTCAATGATATTTTTAGAGGATGTCTTGCTCTTATGTCATTTCTCCACACTCTAAGTTTCTTGGCAGAGCCTGTGCATGGCTTTGTCTTTATTGTATAGGCTAACATTAATTCTCTGATCAGATGAGCTAATAAAGCAGGATGCAGACTCTTGACATAAGAACAGTTTTGTGAAGAAAAGATTTTTATTCCCAGAGATTCCTATTTTTACTCATTCAAACCACAAAATACAAATCTCCCAAACCCACACAACAGAGGGGAAATTGGAGCCCAGATATGGCTTTAATGGAAATATTTCAAACTAGACCCGTGTTATCTGGGAGAGATAATGCAGAGCTTTGAATCTGTAGAAATGCAGTTCTTGTACATACATAAAATACAGCCATGGATCTCCCTTCCCTGAAGAGAGAGACCAGATAAGGAATGCCACAGTCATGTTCCTGCCTGGGAGTCATTTGTAATGTGAAAGAGAAAGGTGGGCAGGCAGGCAAAGAGAAAAGATTTTTCCTTTCTTCTTTGAAGAATAAGGAACAAATTCTGCCCTCAGATAGGATGTGAAATCTGCTGTTATAGCAAATAAGGTTGGGGTTTTTTTTCTTACAAGAAGGCAGAATGTGCCCCTAAATGATGAGAAAATAAATCCCTTTGAAGTCGAGCTCTCAGTCAAATAAATAAGTGCAGTGAATTTAAGACCATCTATCTAGACAAAGGAAATTGGTTAGAAATAAGCTTCCATAATACTGGATAACATGTTTGCAGTGCAAATCTCCCCCTTCCTAAAGGGTAACAAATACACCTCCCAGCCATGATTATCCAGAGGAATCATCACAATTCCCTTTTCTTTCCCCAGGTTGGAGTGAGCCCTGCAGCTGCCTCAGTGGTGGCATGCTGAGGAAGGACCTGGGAATAAATGAGGTTTCTCAGGTCTAGGAAGAAGTAGATATGGAAAACATGGAAAAATAAATTGTCCTTTAGTCCTACTTGAAGCTTCATTAAATTTAAGCATTAGAAAATCATAAGCCCAGTGAGCTGTCAGACATGATGATGAAACAAAATCTAACCCTTGAAACTCTTCAAGGCTGGTGCCCTGGTTTCAAAATTCTATCCAAGCCAAAACCAGAACAGCTGGCCAAAATGTGATTTTAAGAAATTAAGGGAAGAAAGATGATCACTTAACTCCCTGCTCTGTTCACATACTTGAGATCCCTAAGTTTGACTGCAGTCTGTGTTACAGGTTTGAAAAATAAAGTAGAAGTAACATCAAATGCACATAATTTTATTACTGTTTATTGTGCATATAGACAGAAAATCCCTAATTTTTATCAAAAGCAGTGAACAGATTTTACTCAGTGGGCAAGGTACCCTTCCTGCCTGTCTGCAGCTTGTGAAACCTTTGGTCATGTGGGACTGCAAGCCCAGATTATATTTCTATAAAATTCCCGCAGAAACAAAAAATAAAAATAATTCAGAAGTCCATAAAAATGGCCTAAAGGATCTGTGACACCTAATGTGTGTTGACTCCAGGTAATGCTGCCTAATGACCAAACCCTTTACACCACCAGAGACTCCCCTGAGGCAAGAACACACAAGCTTGAGCATGGAGAAGAAAGTTCTGACATAGAAGTTTGATCAAAATATAAAAATCCCTAAGCCAAACAAACATAGGCAGAATGTCTTTAATCCCCTGGAAAGAACATTGCTATGAGCACAGGAAAAACTGGGAACTTTTCATGGTGTAATCAATATAATGCCATGAATTAATAACTTCAGTGGATCTGCTGACTGGAGACACAAGGGCACACAGCTCCTTGATGGCCAGAGAAAAAACAGGTTTTCCTCCATCTTTAGCAATTGCAAGTTAAATAACAGTGGAAAGGTTTTGCTGTTCTTCCCTGCTCTTTCCAAAAATGCCAAAACAAAAGCAACAAAAGAAAATAACATATGATTGAGTGAAAAAGGAATACATCTCAAAGTTTTAATAGCAAGTGAAAAATTATAAACAAGTTGAGCTGCAAGCCAGCTGGGAAGCAGATGATTTTACTTCAGGGCAGGTTCAGTGACAACAATAAAAGCTCATTCTTGGTGCTGTGTTTATGCCTCAATTCCCCAGAAAACCATCAATAATCTAATGAGAAGGCAGTGCTATGCAGCTCAAGTGACAGCACCACTTCACCATCAAATCTTTACAAATGACAGCAAACAGGCAGTAGAAACAAGAAGGGAACTTGTGAGAGCTTCCCAAACATCCCTGCAAGGGATGCAGCAGCTCAGGTGCATCAGGAACAAGGCAGGGAGAAAAGCCAGCAGAAAATCTGAGGGAAGGCTGACTCCAGAATTGTTACTGGATCTCTGAGAGTTCAAAGCTTGTTAATTTTTCATCTGCACTGTCAACAAGATAACAGGGATTCCTGTTGTTTATTCTTTTGGCCACAGAAAGCAAGAACACCACCTGAAAGCAGAACTCATCCCTGAAAACTATCCCAATCCCAAAATCATTATTTCCTTCCCCCTATAGCAGTGATCAGTGCAAAATTGGGGGTGGGATGGGGAGCAAGATGGAATGATAATTTCATTTTATTTTTCAGGAAACAGAAGAAACTCCCAAGATTTGTTAATGGTTTCTAACAACCATAGAGACCCTAAATAGGATTTTTCTTCTCCTTTAGAGTCGATTTAATGGGAACACAGTCAAAAAAATCTTTCTTTGCATCTGTAGGTGGTCAGCTCCTATCAAGGCATGAAAGGACTTTATTTTCTCAAACAACTTCCCATGCAGAGATGGAGAAATACAGCTGGCACAAAAACACATGGTTCAGCCTTGGAACTTGATGAACTTCTATTCCCATTATTTTTATTTGTACTGTATCAGTGTCAAGACAGTTAAGACTCCCCTGTGCTACAGTGCACAGGAGGTCATGTAAACAGAATAATTGACACTTCTTGGTGCAGTTTCCTGTCCATCTCTGCTGCTTCTTCAGCCTCATTCAGCCAAGTTTCAGTCTTTGCAAACATTTCTCCTTGGATTCATCAGGATTTTCATTATGTCCAAATTGGTCAGACCCTGTTTAAAATCAAATCTCTGTGTGAAAAGCAGTGCTTGCATGGTTTCACCTTTGCATCATGAAAATCAGCCAAATGGCCAAATTTTATCTTGTTGCTTAGGGGGTTCCTTTGATTTCTGTAATGCCCTTTTCTTTGAGATTTGAAAGACAACCCTTTGCAATGAAAATAGAGTATTTAAAGGTGAGAAGGAGAGTATGTGAGGGACCAAGGGAGAAGTGACTGTTGTTTCTGAAACTGGGAACTTTGATCCTACTCTCATTGTTAATGGTAGCATGTTTAATCTTTGTATGATACTCAGAGAAAGAAAGTAATTACTAATCTAATCAGAGGGCTACTCATTCAATATTTTCCATGTGATGTCTGATAATTTCCCAATGCATCACCAGCAATCAGCATCAGAGAAAAGCAGCCTGATGCCAGGAATATGATCATTGAATAATGAAATATAAACAGTCAGCCAAAATTTAACAAGGGAAGGGAAAAGGTAAGCCTAGCCCTGCAGCACTGTGTGATGTCAAGTTTCAATAAATGGAGCAAGAAGCATGAAAACCATAACAAATTAGCTTGAGATGGCACAGGAAAAGGGATGTGGCTTTTGTGCTGCTGTTCTTTTTTTCCTCAAGAAGAATCAGGTGAGGGGAGGTGATGTCACTGGCATTTTAGGCAGCTCAATCTATAAAGAGACTTCAATTTGAGTTTTCTACATTGAGGTGCTATTTTAATTTGAAAGAACAGTGGAAGCTGTCTGCAAGGCTGAAGCAATGAGGGATTATGTTGTAGGAGGTGAATAATAATGCTCTGTTTTTGTCATCTTGCAATTCATCCCTCTGAAACAAATTTCTTTTTTGAAGTTAAAAAAAAAGAAGATTCCTTAATCCTTAGACCTTTTGTCCCAATAAAGCTGGACACCTGCTATGGATCAAAGCTTTCTGTACCTGGTGCTGTGTCTTGAGGCATGTCCCTGGATTCTCCAGAAGCTGTCCCCATCCCCTTGTAGATTCCTAAAGGACAAAGGGGATGCCTTAATAAGAGTGGTCTGGGCTAGTTGGTGACTGTCCCCAGGGCTGTGCATCCTGTGACCAGCAGCAGCCAGGAAACTTTGCCCAAGTGCCCAGAGACAGCAGCACCTGAGGCCTGTGAGAGTTTTAAACAACATTTTATTTGATTACTCTGCCTCATTGCTGTTCAGATAATAATTTCATCTTTTGGGTCACTCTCCTCTAAAGGCATTCATTAAACCACTCAAAGTTGTGAATTTGAATATCAGTTGCTCTAAGGAATTTTTTAAACCTTCTTTCTAAAATCAGCAATAGTCAAGAGATACTGGTTCAGATCCTGTGGCAGCCTATCCTCTGAATAGCACTGACATTTTCAGAATGTTTCTACAAATTTTGATTTTAAGTAGAAGGACTTGGGTTGTTTTTAAAAATCTGATCATTTTGTAAGGTTTCCCTTCAAGCAGACTCTGTCAGGCCAGTTCACAGTTATGTGAGGCTCACACAGAAACAGGAGGTACAAATACAATAAAGGTCAGTACATGGCTCCTCATATCCCAAAGCCAAGGTGGTGAAATTCCTGGGGTTCTTCAGCACATGACAAAGATCTCACATTGACAAGACAACAAGAACAGCAGCAAGGACGTGCAATGCAGGGGCAATATTAATTCATTTCTGTGCACTTTTATTTAACATGCACAGATTTCCATGAGCAGCAGTCTCAAATCCAGCATTTCTGGTGCCAATAATGACAGCAATAAACAGTGTGATAAAAGCAGCTTTAAGTGAGACAGTGGGGAGTTTGGCTGGAACATGAGTGACATAGCCTGTAATGAGTTTGCAGCTGAGAAGTGAGCCTTTGTCTGCTTCAACACTTCAGCTGAACTACAAACAAGGAACCTTTCCCAATTATTACTAATTTCCCCTTTGCTTTGCCACAGGGCCTACTTGTCAGGAAGACAAGAATGAATGTGAAGAGAGTCTTTGTTTTCCTGGAGTGTCTTGTATGAATACCTTTGGATCTTATGCACGTGGAATTTGCCCCACTGGGATGGAGGGAAATGGTAAAACTTGCAAATGTAAGTGGTTTACATGATTTATTTTAATAGATTGAGGGAAAGGGGGGAGAAATTAGTTCAATTCTACTATTACCCCTAATAGAGTATTTTGCCACTCGTTTCAAGTACAGACCCTTAAATGTGCAAAACAGACTATTGTCATGTTGTATTAATGTGGGTACTTGCAAATTGCTCTGCTATTTTTCATTTTGGTAGAGAACAAACACCACAGCATACAAAAAAGTACTTTACAGATAAATAATTTGCCAAGGACACTCTGCACATTCTCCACTCTTTCACTCCTAAATAAACATCCATGAGTGAATATTTGGGGAGCACATCCAGGGCTGATTCTGCTTTGGGTGCCAGCTGGTAGGAGAGTAAGAGAAAGGTCAATGTGCCAATCCTTTCCATCCTTCCACCTCTGTTTCATCAGAGGACACAGCCCAGAGATGCTTGGCATGAAGTCATCCCTCAGATCCCATCTAGAGAAGAAAAGGGCTGTGAACAGTTTTAGATCTGCTCAATATTTGCTTTTAGAGCAACAGGCCCTTTACTGGGGAGCCTGTGGTGACCTTTTACTCCCCAGTGAACTTGATGTGACTCACACACTCTGCTTGTTCCAGTCACAAAGACAAAAGCCTTCTCCAAAACATTTTTTTTTTAACCAGAAGGAGATAAATCAACACTTGAAGACTTTTTTACTTGTTTGTTGGCATCTCCAAAGAAATCCAAGAAGTGAAAGATGGAGGTATATACTGTTCATCCATTAACATTTCCTGATACTGAGTACAGAAAGGAAAAAAATATCAATTGGACACTGAGTGGTAACTGCAAGACCCTGGCACCAGCAGCACTGCCTTTGCCAGATTTACCAAACATCCCTTCAATCATGTAACCAAACATCTGTATATAAAGTTTTCTGTGCTGTATCATTTGGCCACATTGGTTATTTCAAAGTGATTTTGCATCTGTTTCACAAATGCATATTTTAGTGGTTAATTTGACCCATGAAGAAAGGATATAGATATATATATATCAGATAATGTGCTTTTGAAAATATAACATTTCTTACTTTCCATTTTTTAATTACAGAAAAAAAAAATCTGTTTCTGAAATGTACATTTATTAGAAGGAATAAACCTGAGGGCTTATTTGTTCACCTAGGATAGGATATAAATCATTATTTTTAGCTCTGATTCAGAGACTTAATATTCCTTCTCATACTTCCCTTGCTTAAATGAGTATAAAGGGAGGGGGAGGAGGGAGGACTGAAGTAGTTCTATGGCTCCTAAAGTGAGCAACAGTTCATTGTATTGTTTAATATCTACAAAGAGTCAGAGTTTCAGGCTCTACTAAGAGTAGAGAATATTCAAGAGACCCAAGGCAATAATTGCTGAAGTTGCTGCACTATCCACGTAGACTTTACTCCTAATTCATTGCCTTAAAATTATGCAGAAAATTGCATTTTTCAGTCTCATTGCATATACATGCACTTTTTACTTTTGACACACACAAAGCTGGCAGCTGAACTGACTGAACAAACACACTCACCAGAATTTCAGAGGCTTTCAAGGAGAGGCAAAACTCAGAGCCCAGCTCCCAGGGTGAAGTGCAGCATCCCCATCCAAGGAGCAGAGCTGTCAAACACTGCTTGACCTGAGGCTTTCCAAGTGCCCTGAGCCCAATAAAGATCACAGTGCACATTAAAGACTCCCAGACAAGCCAAGCTCAGAAAGCTTGGGCATAATAATTTTTCTTTCTCTTGATTTAAGCCTTGCTGTGTGCCAGCAGCTGGACCCACCTGATCTGCCTTTATTTCCTTGTTGGCTTCTGGGGTAAGCTTGTGCCAGGATACCTGATTTGCTGTTGCTGTGGCTTTTTGTCATTAATCACAGCTCAGCTCCAACACCTTGTTTCTTGTCTCTGTGATATTTTCCACAGATGTGCTTGCTGCTGATGTTTCAGAAGCTTTAAGCAATGGCAAAGGTGAATTGAACAGGACTAAGGTTAAGCAGTCACTGCAATCCTTAGAGGCAAAGGATTGTCCTGTAATTAAGAATTTTAACATAAGTGATAGACACTGTAGGTATACAAGGATACAAAATCTTTTTCATTTGAGGCAGTGTTTGTATTCAGAAATCATTAATTTTAACACCTAAATAGTAAATACAAACCAGCTGTTTATAACACAAGAAAATTTGAGTTAGAAAAAAAACACTCTTAATACATCAGGCTGTGAATTGCTGCTAAACAATTTGATATGGAAAGGAGGCATTACAACAATAAAAGTCAGAATGGTCAAGCTTAATTAGGAATCACACCAGTTATGATGTAGGACAAAACCACCCCAAAGTGCAGTGATCAATGGAAAGCAAGATGACAAAAGTGGCAGCTTATGGCAGCTTGCCATGCCCAAGTGATGCTGGTGTTCTATCTCAGTATATAGAGGGCAGCCACTGAATTGCTGCTGAGTTTTAAGCATAAGTGAAGATCAGCTTGAGGAATGAACTTTCCTGTGGCAGGAGCTTTTCCCAGAGGTGCAGCACTCCTGACATGGGTGTGCAACTGCACAGTGCTTGTGTTGGTCCTGCTCTAAGGAGTGTTGCATTTTTAATTGATTTTTCAGTGAAAGCAGGCAGCAAAAAATTGAGATTGGTCATATCTGTTCTACAGAGGTATATGTAAAATAAAAGGGTTTTATTTTTTTCTTACCCTCTTTTTTTTTAGGCCAGCCAATCCCTAAGCAGAACTTGCCTCTTGCAGGTATCCTATATCATGATACTGTAGGTAAAGTTGAAGAATAATGCAGAAAATACTTGAGAGTCATGATGGAGATCTCACTGGAAGCAATTAAAAAAGATCTACAACCATCATTAAGTTTGTATTCATCATCTGTTCTCTGTCTTGGCATTACTAAATAGTTCACAGGCAGTCCATATACACTTGCTATTCAGTGACATCATAAGTGACAAAATATTATATACTACCAGAGTGTTAAATTTTGCACATAGTGATAAGATAATTAAGGCAGTTTGCTGTAATGCAAGGTTTGACACATTCAGGATGGTTTCCAGTTCAGAAACATATGTACTTCACAGTGTAATTTCAAAAGTAGGGTATAGGTGCTGTAAGGTTTGATAATTACCTTCCAATTATAAAAGACCAAAAAGATGTCAAATAATACCTTTTCTCACTCAGTTAATCTTTCACTTATGCTGAAAATTACAGTTTCCATATTTTACATGATAAATGCCAAACAACTTCGAGTAATAAACTTGAAAACACTCAATTAGAGGACTAATAAATCTTTCTTTAATGAGAAACAGCTGTTCTGTTACACTGTGCCTACAGGACATTCTCATGTTTGGCTCAAGGATTGGGAACATTTTGCATTAATCAGACTTTAAAAGAATAAAAGCAGTTATAAAGATTTCACAGGGCTCAGGCAGCCACTGCTGAATTTTAGATGTGTGTTTTTTGAGATGTTATGAATAAGATGCTTGAGCTCCCTTGTGTTTGGCCTTGCAGCAGCTGTGTCCCACATCCCCAGCTGTGTCCCACACACTCCCCACACCAGCTACTGCCTGTTTGTTAGAATTTTAAAAAGGTTTTGCACAGAAAGGCTGTGGGACAGTGTGAGCTAGCATGGATTACAGCACTCTGTGCTCTGGAAGCAAATCCTGGTGGCTGTGTTCTGTCACTCTCACCTGAGGAGCAGCTCACAGGACTGCTCCTATTAGTTCAGGAATACCTGGCTCCAGGAGCTGAAATCCAATAGATTTTGCTCATTTGCCACTGGGGGGAATTCTTCACATCAGGACTTGTTCAATGGTATGAATCACCACGTGTATTTCTGCCACAGCACTGGCACAGGAGTGCAGGACTCCTTTCTCCTCAGTGAGAGCAGAACTCCACATGTGCCAGATCACTCAGCCCTCCTCTCCTAATCCTTCTGCTGCAGGCATCTGTCCTGCAAGGTGACCTGTGAAGACAACAATAAACAAAGTGTCATGCAAGAACTATACCAACAACTGAAGGCAACAGATAATTAAAGAATTTCTATAGTATTGTTCATAGCCTGAGCAATAATCTTCCTTGGGGCTCTCTGAAAATCAGCTGCTCCCACTAATCTCTGAGGACTGAAGAGAAGGCCTCATTAAAAGAGATCTTCTGCTGTGGTGGAAGAAAAGCTGGGTCCTGACCTCAGGCACAAAGGGGCAGTGGCACAGCAACTGCTGTCATTGAGCCTGCTCTGTCTCAGTGGTGCTCCCATCATCCAGTGTATGGTCCTGTAGGCACAGTCTGCATGATTGTCCCCTTTCTGCTGCACAGACTGCACTGCCAGCACTACTCATGTTTATTCCTTAATAACAGTATTGCCAGCTTAGATTCCTTTAAATCTTTTTCCTAAGTATTCAAGACAGAGTGGCTTGAAACCTTCAAATTGTCCCCTGACCTCCTACACTTGAACCCCCCTTCACTTCCCATTCTGTATCCAAATCAATGATTGTTACCTTGGTGTTATATTTTAACACACTCTATCAAAGTGGAAGCAATTTTACTGCTTAGTGCAGGTATCACCCAATCTCTTGGAACTATAAATTGATTTTAGTCAGTTCTCAGAATCTAAAGGTCACAAAAATAAGCTCAACATTTTTCTCACCCTAGCAATGAGTATGTACAAAGTATTACTTAGTTTGCCAGCATCACTAAGCCAGCTATTGACTCTTCTATAACTTGGGGAAGCTGTAAAAGTGGTTGAGGAAGAAAAAAAATCATTGTGCATATAAATAACTTCTCTGTTATTGCCCAAAGCTGCGCCTTTGTCATTAATGGGATAATGGGATACACATTGTGCACCCCAAAGGTCCTTTAAAAGCTGCTGAGTAGAACAGACATTCCACAGCTGCAGGTATTGGTACAGTAAATCAGGCACACTTACACTGTGCTTATACAAACATTAACCAATAAATTTGTCTGTGTTCTAGAAAGGGGAATGCAGAGAGAAGCTGCCATTTGCTGTGATTCATACCTGTCCATACAACTCCAGGCAAAGATTTAGGGAATATCCCAGGTATCAGGATCTGAAACAAGTACATGCTTCCCTCAAAAGTGAGCTGTATATCAGAGACAGGGGGATGGTTTCACATTTTTCTCTGGAATATGCAAACTGAGCCAGGACTTCATGCTGCAAATGATGCCAGCTTGAACACTTCAGGAAGGGAATGAAGAGGAATTATTTTTTTTGTTGCAACAGAACCTTATATTCACTCTTGTGAATTATATCACAATACAGGCGATGAGAATCTTGTGCCTCAAGGTTAAATGAGTGTAGTCATTTGTTTCTATACTTAGAAATGAAAGCAATGGTTGCAGCTGTATGAGTGTCCTAAAATATGGCCAAAATGATAGGTTTAACTTTCCTTCCCAAGTGCTTTGCCAGTAGAAGCAGAAGTAGTGTAGAGCATTGATGACTGAAAGATATCAGACAAAAAAGAATTAACTCTCAATTAAATTTATGATTATGATTACTGTGAAATTCTCCCTGTTGGAATAATAGCTTCTCTCCCTTGTAACTTATGCCATCAGTCTTCAAATGAAACAGAACAAATCCTCTTCAGCTTGCTACAGTGCTTGTGAAGGTACTGAGATTGTGTGCCACTTCTTTGCAACTCTAGTAATTTTAATCTAAAAATACTCCTACTAATCCCTATTTTGTACTTTTATTGGCTGCTTTTGACATGAAATTATATTCAACTTCAGTGATTTAAGGATTAAAGGATAAGTATTTCTTCATACCAAAACCACAAAAATTACCCAACTGCCTTTGTAGGCTGCCAAGGAGAAAAACATTCCAGAAGAAAATTGTTCCTTTAGTCAGTGTTTGATGAGCTGCACCCAAAAAGTCCTTCAATTTTGATTTATAATCAACAAAGTACCATTTCCTCAGCATTGATATGTGATAGGTATTCATCTCTTGAAGTGCTTGACTTACTGCAAACTATGTAACTCTAAAAATAAGTTTCTGAGCTACATTTATCTGCTCTAAAAATGCAGGGCCTCATTCTGTTCTCACTTACATATTTTATATATGTTTATCTGTACCTGTAGTTTGTACCACTTTAAACAGACCAGACTTGGTTGCAATTTTTCTTGAAAAACATCAGAACAGTCTTAAGGAAAAGCCAGTATGGAATTTCACATATAAAGGGAAATAATATTTCTTTTTAAAAAAAAAAACAGAATCTCCTATCAGGAACAAAAAGCTGTTCCTGTCCCTTTCAGACCCATAAAACAGGTATCCTGCATTTATTTAAAAATTTACTAGTAGGGTCAAAAGTCCCTTAAGTCTGCTGGCATTGCAATAAAGAGGAAAACCTAAGGAATTTAAATCTGTCCAGGCTTCCATGGGCACATTTCACTTTTGTATAAAATATCTGCTGCTCTTTTGCTAGAAGAGGCAGATGCATTAAATCAAACCACCCAGCATCATTGGTCACAGTCTTGGCAAAAAGGAAATGAAAATATCCTAATGGGGATGCTGGTGCTGCTCCTGCCTGCTGCAGGATCAGCTCCCGTCAGCGCCGTGGCTGTTTCTGCAGACTGGCTTCATCACTCACAGTCACACAGATACCCATCTGTTTGCACTTTCTTTAGCAGGTTAGAGAGGTTGGTGTCACCACAAAGGATTTATTCTTTAACTATTAGTAAATCAGCAATTTTACTGGACAAAGCAGTGCCACATCCATCACCCATAACAGATTGTTTGTTCAGAGCCAGCTCTTTCTGCCTCCCCTGCTTTAGGCAGCTGAGGATCAAGGAAGAAGGTGATTTTATGATCTCTGCAATCGAGTTCTGCTTTCCCATTCAGAACACCACTGCAGGATCTCCTGTCATAGCAGTTAATTTGCAGTACTGTAGACATTTGGCACTTGCTATACTTTTGCATGTGCAGCTATTTGTTATGTTTACGTGCTCTGTGCTTCACACTCCTCCAGTATCTGCACTGTGCATCTGAATTCACTTTGATTTTACATCAGAGAGACCTCTGTCACCTTCTCATTTGCACCACTGTCAGATAGACATCAAGGTGTGGATTTAAAAGGAGAATAAAACGTTTTGAAGTAAAAGAAGGTGTGTGTTTTTAAACACATACTGCTCAGGCAAACACCAGAGGAACATATTAACCTTAAGTTTTGCATTCTTAAATTTTAACTTGGAAATCACTTCTGTCATTATTAGCACTCGTCATTAATCACTATCCATGAAAAAAAAGTATCTCCAGTAAGAGCTTTGGTCACTAACCCAAGGTTTCATGTCTGGAGTTAACTGCAGGAGTAGGGACTTCTTACTGCCTGGAACCAATCAAATGATTTTGTTTCAAGAGATGGCTGAAGAATGTAATAGATTCCTTTCATCTTTTATCTAACAGAATTGATGAATTTGCATTAAAAAGATCAAGGCCCAAACTCAAGTCTCACTTACCCCAGTGTAAATCATAAGTGACTCCACTGAACCAGCAGCATTGCCCTAATAGATTTAGCTGAGCACAGTTCCTGGAAAACACAAAAAACCCTGTTAAGGAAGGCACATCACACACAGGACTTTTAAATAGGAGATCTGTGCCTACCAATAGGTGTAGATAAAAGACAAGCCCTGTTCAGCATTCAGAGTGCTTTGCAAAGAGTAACTAACCCATCCTGACATGGTTTATGCAATGAGTTACAAGGCTGACATGAAGGCAGGGATGTAAATGCTGCAGCCATTAGCTGTGAAGCTGCCTGAGATCCTTGCAAAGACAAAACAGAAACACTAAAAAAAAGCAAAGGATACTCTGATTTACCTCTGTGTGGTAACAGCTCTCAGCTCTGCCTCTGGGCTCTAAAACTGGGAAGCATTGAATGGCAATGACTTCCAGCTCCTAGCTCTAACTCAGGCCATGGAAACTGTCCACAATTCAGCTTTGGAATGCATGGTGGGAGTTGCTGATCCTTTCAGAAACCCTGTTTCAGTGTTTCTAGCTGGTGTATTTCAGGGCAAAATGTACTTTTTTTTCAGATAGACCAGTGATTATGTAATAATGTCTCCTTCAAGGGATATGTGATGAAATGGCAACTGAAGTGGGGTTAGAAATGCCACACAAAGACATTCCATATAAATTTGGTCCTATGAAAGAGTCAGTTTTGCAAATGGCATACCTGTAATCTTCACATGAGGCCAGGATCAGCCTGGCATTTTGGACATAAGCTCTGACCCTTTCCTGCCCTCTGAGCCTGTAATTCCCACTGGAAATCCACTCCTGTACCTGTCAAGGCAGAAAGGGAATCAGAATGTCTTTCTGATGTCTTTCTCCTCCTTAAGGATACCTCATAAAATATTAAGTATTTTCAGAAAAATATCAAGAGACCTGTACAGTATATGCTATGACCCAAACATAACAACCAAAGTAGGCACAGTGGGAAGAATATGTTTAGATAATTTAAAAGATAAATGGTCTCCAGCTTCACTGATCCATACACTCTGTCAATCCAGAACTTGTTAAGTGCTTCCAATACAGATGATATATTTAGGAAATGATGTAGCTCAGCAATAGAAGACCAATGAAGCCCAAGCCATAAAACCACTAGGGAAGAGGACTCAGCTATATGCCATGAATAATATTTACATTCAATCAGAATATCAAGTACAGATTACATTTCTCTCCCACCAAGAATGTGCCACCTTTTGCTTAAGCAATCACTGGGCCATCATGACTTCTAAATGATAATAACAACTCAGTCTCCAACAAATAATCTGCACAGGATACAGGCTCAGTAGTTTTTTACATTGACAGAGCAGAGCAAGATTATCTTCTCTTAGAATTTCCAGGCTCATTTAATCATCCAGCTATAATAGCCCACAGCTTTTAAAGGGAGCCAACCCTGTTTGCACAAATTTGACAAGATTGCTGTTTTGTTAAAGGCACTTAAAGGCCCCTTTAGGACTGAAGTAACTCAGACTGGACCAATATCCTGGCCCCACTAAAGCAACACAAGAGTCTTTCCACTAAGGGATAAAGCAAAGAAGGGTTTGAAGAGAAAGGACTCGGGGGGGGGTAAAAATAGGTGTGAAATATATAAACTTGTCATGGTCAGGACAAGTGTAGGACCAGTTCTTGAACATCTTGCTGGTTTAGAACAGGTATATAAAGGATAGATAGTAGCACCCACTTCACAGGACTTTCTTGCAGAACCAGGGGATGCCCACTGGCAATCATGTGAATTTTGTCCCAAATATTACACATCACATGGGCAGGGCTGGTTCAGTCCTGAAAGGATACAGCAACAGCTGAACACAGGGCAGCTGATCCTCTGGGATGGAGGAGAAAACCATTGTCCATGCTGATATTATACCAGATTTAGAACTTCAGAGAATCAGAATGTTGGAAAAGACCTCAAAAGATATCCAGTCCAACCTTTGTTTTCTCAAAGGTACATAAATTCTTCTGTGCCATACCATCTGAAATCTTATTATTGTAATTCTTTGCCTTTTGTTTTTTAAATTGAGAAGAAAGTATAGGTACCTGTCAACCTAATCAGTTGAAATTATGGAGAATTCCATAAAAGCATGATTTCACTGAGAATATTTATACATGCTTTCACGATTTTTAAATAGATTTATTCTTGATTCCCAGTAAGGCACAGTTCATTTTGTGTCTTGGCTTTCATAGGTAAAATAACTCGATTTTTATATGTTTACAGCCCAAAACAACATAATTATTGTTTTAGACCATTTATTTCTTGAATTTAATAAAATAAGAATTTCAGTAACTTATTCTTTGCTATTTCTTTGCTGAAATAATTCTAAATATTTCTGCTATTTTTTTCTTTGAAGAAATATTATGGCTTTTCTTTTGAAGAAATGAACTTTCTTTATAATCTATTATTGCTCTTCTAAAGGATTCTACATAGATATTTCAGAGAATTAGACAGGGATGCTTCAGAAATTATCTGCCTTAATTTAGCCTATTTTGTATATATCTATCAACCTGTTCATGCCATGAGAGAGTCTGAAGACCCATGAGGCATCATCAGATAAGAACACAGTTTCTATTAATTTTTCCATCTATCTCAGTTCTGAGAAGTAAAATATACTGTCAATTCTTGAATAGGAAAGATAATTTGGTTCCATGAACTCTATCTTAGCACCACCTTTGTAGCTGCTGAAATAATGCAGTTTCAGGCTCCAATAATTGGAGGAGGCAGAACACAAAAGATGAGAGGTAAAAGTTCAGACCTGAGAGAGGGACAAGGGATAATGAAAGGAAGGGTGATAAAACAGCTACAGGGGATTAAGTGGTGATCCAGGGTGTTTTGAAACACAACCCACTCCTCCTTGGCTTCCTGTTTCCTTGGCTGGGTATTCAGAGAAAAGCACAGGGAGAGCACTTCTGAAAACAGCAGCAGAGAAGGGGTTAGACCCAGGGAATACACAGAGCACAGAAGGAGATCTGGCAACAAAGAGTGAGAGGAGCACAGCTCCTGTGCCAGGGGTGGGAGCACATCAAACACCCTGAGCTTCTTCCAACCCACATCAGGGACGTTTGCAATTAAATCTTGAAATAAACTGGAAGCTACAAGAGGAGTTTGCTTGTAAAAACACAGCAGGTTTATAAACCTCCCTAGGCAACCCGAAAAAAAAAGATACTGATAAAGAAAATTGTTGGTAGAGAAGGGGAAAAAAAACCCATGGATGGGGAGCATGCTTATATCCTTGCAATTGGTAATTCTTACACCACTTTAAAAATGCTGCCTCTTGTGACCCTGATGATAAAATTTGTATTGAAAACATACAGAAAAAAAGCCACAAAAATAAAGAAACCCCCTCAACAAACAGAGTCTGCAAACAAAGGGCTCAAAATACATTATTTTTCTCAAAGACCCATTTTTCTGTCATTGTGTTAATCACATTCCTGCACTTTGCCTGTATATGATGTCCCAAGAATCTTACTTGGAAAGCAGATCTACATAACAGGGGGAAATGTAATGTATTAGGATAAATTTCATACTTAAAGCTGCTTTATCAGTTTCAGACTTGAGTGTCATTCTAGGACTCCAGCTCATGGCCAAATAGCACTCTTATCTGCACAGGAGACCAAAAAAAGGAGCTGATCATTTAAATCTACGAGAAATCTGACTTAAATTAATATAAACTAAAGCAGTACTAGTGCCCTAACTCTTTGTTCTTCTTAGTTTTTTTCTGTCATGTAATCTTCGTAATTACTCTTTAATTAATCTTCACAATCTTTTAAATATCATGAAAGGTTTTTTGGTTTCTTAAACCCTAAATCACAATGCTTTCTATTTTTTATAAATATTCCCTACAAAAAGACCAAAATCTTTCTAACAAATGTTTTGTATTTGTTCAGTTTGAAAGGGATAATCCTTATGTACTCATTGACATATCTTAGATAAGACTGAAAACTTTGTCAAGTAGTCAATAATATCATTTGTATCTTCATGAACTGTTTCTTTCCTGGCCAGCCATTTCAGAATCCTCATTTTCTTTAAAGACAGCAGTTAATGAATTGAGATGTCAATTATATTGCTCTGAAAACCTTGAAGCAAATGAACTGCACAATGATGCAAAAATTATAAATGACCTTTAATGTGACATAAGCAAACTCCCTCCTTCACACTCAGGTAATATTTTCTTGTATACTCACATAGTTTTTCAACATCCCAGAACTGGAAAGGGACCTCCTTGGTAGCAAAGTCTAGACCCCCTTCCATTTGTGGGAATCATTTACTCTGAACACAGAAAGACTCATAAACAAGGTTTTAGTGAGCTGAATGAAGATCCCAGGTTTTCTCCTCCCCAAAAGTGTTGTTTAGAGCAGAATGATTTTGTGTTTCATTGACACAAGACAAATTTGCCTTGCAAATTCTGCATGGTGTTAGAGAATTGTGTATGTGCAGCTGCAGCCACGTTGGCAAACAGAGTCTGCACAGAGGAGCTGTTATCATCAGAAGTGGCTGAGTGATGCAGAGTCCACAGACTACTCCCTGTTGCTCATGATTTTGGTAGGTGAAGGGGAAGAAAATTGCTCACCAGACAGCAACATCAGCGACACAATCTCATTTTCTATCAGGCTGAAAGAGCTCAGGGACAGTGAACTAGATGTTCACCTTTTAATTTCATCATTAAAGCATCAAGTGAGTATATTTACCCAGCACAGAAGTGGTTTGAGAGCACAAGGGCTGAATACTCCTGTACAGAGGGATAGAGAGTCCTGTGGCTGCTTTGCTCTGTGCTGAGCTGAGGTTTACAACACATTTGACTTTCCACTTTTTACATAAAAAATGAGTAAAGGATCATTAGGGCAAAAATTAAGCTAATATCCCAATCACAGTGAGCCCTTGAAATACTTTTGTTGCTACAAAAATTAAGGAACTCTTTGTAAAACTTTGGAGGTTGAGGCTGTATTTCACTTAAAGGTGGTGCCAAATTTATTCTGGGAGTTCCTGCTTGTGACTGTAGGAGAAGGGATATGGTGTCTGGGAATTGCACCAGCATCTAATGTGGGGAACTTCTGGATGCCTAAGAGGAAGGAAGGGAGAATCAAAACTATGTTACTGAATATTTAGGAGAGGAAAGACGTCAGGGTATGACAGGATGGCAAAACAGGAGATTTAGGAATTAAACACACTCTAAGTAGAGAAGAAAGTAATGCCAGAACATGATAATATAAAAGAGGAAACTAAGAAATGTTGAAAAAAGCAGAATTTCCCTGGAGCATCCTATTGACAGCTGCTCTTGTTTCCCTTTTCTCACTCAGAAAATACAAAAAAAAATATTAACATGGAAACATACTGAGGGAAATGGGAATAGCCTTAGCACTCTGGTAACAAGACTTCTTAGACCAGTGTAATTTTTCTGTTCTCTCTTGACATTTTAAATAAGATTTATGTGCTGGTAGATGTTTCAAATTTTAAATGATGACCCACACAGTGTAATATGTCAAAAGAGCATTTCTCTGCCAACATTCTTCTGAATGAGAAATGGGCTGGACAGCAGGTACTACTAAATGTTAATAGCTCTAAAACTACACAAATTGTAAATTTATTGAATTGTGTTAATAATGAATCCTTAAGCTGTTCACAGAATTCTGAAGGAGCTGTAACTCGAGCAGAATTAAAGGTGCCCATAATCCTTGAAGTGACAGGCAGAAGTGGCCACAGCCAGAGGAGTTTGAGGAGAAGGAACCAGTCTCCACATGAAGAGTAGACTGGTTTGGGGCATTTTATTAGATTAAAAGAGAGAGAAGCACTTGGGATTACATGGTGATGCTCGAGTCATTACATAAATAAAAAGTTATGCTTGTATTTAAAACCCAAAAGGAAAGTTCCTAACTCTAATAGCTGCAAAGAGAAGTATGGCAATGGAAAGGTGATGAATACAGATATCTGCAGGCAGCTTAAGCAAGTGTTTGAAGTGTCAGGATGGGGCTTGTGTGGAGGTGTGTAAATCTAAGCCCAGCAATAGTGTGGGAACAGCACCAAGGAAGATGGAAACCAGCCTGGTGAGCCCTGTTCTAGGCAGGGTGTGAAGTGTCTGCTGCTTCACTGGGAGCTGAAATAGTTGGGGTCAGAAGGGGACATGACTTCTCTTAATTCAAGTCTGGATCTGTTCTTTTTCTGAAAGGCTGTAAATGTAAAAAAAAAAAAAAAAAATCAAAACAAAAAACCAAACTCCAACAAAACAAACCATAAACTCAGGAGAGAAATATATTGGCTTTCTTTTCTTTTCAGAATGTTGGTATCTCACCCTGAGTTTAAGAGATGTTGAGTACCTTCTTTATGAATGGCTGATTTCACCAGCCTAAGTAGTCATTTTTATTCCCTTCAGAAGGATCTCAATCCTCTTAAACTGCAGATTTGCTGTGCCTTAGCAACACCTTGATGGAGAACCAGGGGCTGGTTGTGACAGCTCTGATCTGTGAGTTCAGTGTGAGACCCTGGAGAGCCAGAGGCTGGGGGTGCCAGGCTGGGGCACTCCTGCACCAATGGATGGAAAGTGTCCTGTGCCCAGTCAGATGGGGGATGTTCAACCTGGGCCTCAGAAATTTGCTCTGTGTCACCCTTGCTCTAATTGTCCCCAGACAGGGGATGACAGAGGAATCTGTCTCTTTGGGACCTGATCCATGCAGGAATGATGCTCTGCTTGCAGAGGGGCAGTCCATCAATGAGAGCAGAGGTCCTGCCATGCAATGCTGGAACAGAGCAGCAGCATCTCAGTCTCTTATCTACTGCTGTGAAAAATAAACTCAATTATTCCACTGCTGCCCATTTCCCCGTTAGCATGGGCAGAAATACTGACAGGTAGTGAAAACATGGGTTTGTTCCATCCTATAACCTTGAGCTCTTCACCTTGTTGGGCTTTTTTTTGTGATTTTACCCAGTTCAATATGCAATCATATGCTGGCATAGCAGGGAAAAACAGATTCACACACTCACAGTTTGCATTGATAATGGGTTATACATTTGAAGATATTGATCAACAGCAAGGAAAATAAATTGAAGTAATGCAGGATTTGAGAAAGCTGCTGACTACTGACAACTGAGTCTGCATTCTTTTGGTTTGCTTTCTTTGTTTTAGATTATTTAGATTCTTGGAAGGATGCAGAAAGAAATTTTCAGGTGTTCCAGAAAAAAATCCATCCTGTTCCTATGTGAGCTAAATTACACCCTATCAATATAAGCAAAAATCTGAAACAATGAAAGCTGAGAGGACACTCTGGTCAACACCCTTGAATGACATCAACATCTTAGGAAGTTTAGTCACCTC
The DNA here is from genome assembly GCF_029582105.1 of Oenanthe melanoleuca. NCBI lineage: Eukaryota > Metazoa > Chordata > Aves > Passeriformes > Muscicapidae > Oenanthe > Oenanthe melanoleuca. The sequence continues at coordinate 31,906,258 of NC_079341.1, read as the reverse complement.
TGCAGAGTGGCTGAAGACCCTTATCAGTATATATCATAATGAATAAGCAACAAAAATGTGTCAATTTTAAAAAATTGCCTTATCACAGAAATGCTAACTCAAAAAATATGCTCTCCCTTTCCCCCTTAGGGAAAGATGAAGTTTATTTGAACTACCTGCTAAAGAAATAAAAGCCTTCCCTTTCTCAGGTACAGTCTGATCCCCTTACTAGTTACTCAGATTTAATTGGGAGGAAAACCCATTTAATTATGACACAGTGGAAGGAGCTCAAAGCTATAATCAGGGCTCATTTTAGAAATTTGTCAGAGAGGTCATTCAGTCCTTCACTGTCATTCCTGTTGATTTCTGGTCCCTGAATCAAATTTTCTAATGGCTATAACGATCATCTATTACTGATAATTTTCTGTGGAGATATTTCTTTCATCTTTCTCCCATTCATTCATTTTTTTAAATCCTTTGACTTCTCCCATCCTCACATGCTCTTTTTGCTGATGTCCTTCCTGCTTATCTGTTCTTCCATTCTGTGTCCCTCATCATTCACCAGCCTTACTTTGGATACTGAAATCCATGTATTTGCCTTCTGCTCCACTAAATACCATGTATTTACCTGCTGATGGCCACAGCTCGATCCAGCACCATTGTAAATCTTCAAAACATTGTGCTACTGGGCAATAGAAACTCATCAGCTGCCAGCAGAATGGCACTATTTATCAGCCAAATAAACACTCCTTTGGCTGCCAGGATTTGCTTTGGTCCAGTCAATGCCCTAACTTTCATCTGACCCTTGCCAAGCATCCCAATCTCTTTCCTTGCTAACTGTGGTTAAGATCTCCATCAATGGGAGTTTTTAGAAAGTGATTAATATTTATACTCAAAAGAAAGCGGTGCATCCTGCAGGGGGTTAACCCCAGAACCAAGTGAGGGTTTTTGTTCAGGATCCAAGACATTCCATATCCTACACAGTGAGTGTGCCAGAACCTGTTAAAAATAGCCTCTTCCATTCATTAGTGCCAGCAGATGGCCATTAATCTTCCTGAAAGTATTGATTCCAGCTACTCGTCTCCACGCTCAAGGCCCTTCACGGAGTCCCCTCTGCCCATCCATCATCCCTCCTTGCACAGCTGAAAAGGTGGCTGGCTTGGGGACAAGTGGGTGACAGTAACCAGCCAGCCTCCTCCCTCGCACGCTGCCCCGCTCGTCTGGAGGGAGCTGTGCCCAGCACCAGCAAAGCTCCTCCATTTGTCTCCTTAAAAACCTTTCCTAAAGCTTCCCTTTGCCACCAGGGCTGCAGAGGCATTCCAGGGTCACCCACTGGTGTGGTGGCACTGGAGCCCCTGCAGGGCACCATCCTGCCATGCTGACCCTGTGGTTTCTCCATCTCCAGCATCTCTCAGTGCCAGGCTGGATGTTCTGTCTCCTTGACTCAAAGAGCTGGAATGCAAACTCTCTGAATTATGCCCTCAGAGCATTCCCAGCACAGCACTGCAGTACAGGCAGGTAATAAGAAGCAAATCTTGGCTCAGGAGGTCAAGAACTGGAAAATGCACCACAAAAAACTGTGCACAGTACCAAAACCTCATGGACTAGTGTAAAACCAAAATTAGTAAACCAGCGTGGCAAGCTTTTGCTTATCTGCAATTTAACCCCTGCATATCAGCCCATTGCTGCAACTCAAATAATTCCTGACCTTCCCTGAGACTTGCCACCAAAAATACCTTTCATCTGGTTCAGGAATGTCACCCTTTGGGTGTTATCTCTGCATTCCCTGTGCATCAGTGCTGGTGTCACCCACTGCAGACAACCCCATGTAATTTCTAAGCCAGTTGCCATAAACCTCCCTGTAGCATATTTGATAATTAACTCTTTCACTTCTAGAATTGATGTTCTGTTTCTTGCTCCAAACCTAAATATTCAGCATGGTTCCTTTCAACTCTAGACCAGCAAATTTAGCTAATATGTATCTTCCTTCTGCCCTAGTTTCAAGAGCTTTCCAAAGCCATGTGGATTTTCCTGGAAGAAATGTTGAAAATGCTAGAGGCTCTCACCAAGAAGATGTAGCTAAGACATCAAGAAATGTATTTTCCCTTCTTTCCCAACCTCAAGATATTACATTCCTTTTGGAAAGAAACCCCACAGTCATTCACACTCCATCCCTTACAATGGAAAGGAAGACTGCCCAAGGTCAGACATTGTTGTTGTTGTTGTTGTTGTTGTTGTTATTGTTATTGTTATTTAAAATATTAGACTCCAAGTCTAATAATGCTCCAAAGTAAAAATTATTTTTTATTAAAAAATTTGAGATTTTTGTGTCCAGGGCCATTCTGTTTTCAAAACCAACTATATTTCAAAATAATAAATAAAACCTATAACTTTGAAACAGCTCTTTCTGCTGATAAAAATGGCATATTTATTTGATACCATCTAATCTATTAAAACCAGGGACAGATTGCGATCTTGCTTAATGCCAGATTCATTCTACTGAAGTCAACACATTCAAAACCATATAAAATTTCTGTGAGAAAGAGCAAAATTGATTCTACTTCTCTATACATCACATTCTAGGAAAATTTTTTTTAATATCCTAAAAATTACTTGTAAGCATCTATCTAATATCTTAAATATGATACTGACTTGTAGTCTGAAATGCATAGAACCAGAAGGATTTTGACAATATATTGAGTTATTTATTAGGCACCTGAGAATCCCTCCATAAAACAATAGGATTATGCACTTTGTTGAAGCAATGAATTCCCTGACTTTGCTATCATTAATCACTCCTTTTCCTGACATCCCTCTGATAAGTTGATATCTTAACTGGCTTTCCACCACACAAAGCAAGTGTATTTGTATCATTCATTCCCCTCTTTTTCTCATCTGGTCTCTCATCCTTCATGCACAGAGCAGTGAGCACTGTTGGAGATATAGTACAAAATGTACAAGAAAATGCTACTATAATCTTGGGGGTTTTTTTTGTTTTGTTTTGTTTTGTTTTGTTTTGTTTTGTTTTGTTTTTGCCTATTTGCACATTTCTGAAAAGTCCCTCCTAAAGGATTTAGAGTTACTTGGCACAAAGAAGTCTTTCCTTAATTTCTGTTTTATACCTGGAGATTGAAAAGCACCAAACAGGTTCTGGTACTGGGAAGCTCAAAGCAAGTCTGGCCACAGACAGGCCTCTCCTCAAAGACCACATCTTTGTATGTATGAATATTTACATGTTTATTTTGCTGTGTGTTCAGTAGACCCATCAGCATAGTCCTTAAAACACAAATGTACCTCAAAATGAAAATCTGCCTCTGCCTTTTACCAGCAAGAAGTTTTCTTCAGTTACTGGTATTACTGAAAATCTCCCTAGGGTGTCCTTAGGATGAAATACTTTTATTACCAACATCATTCTGTGCCTTGGAGCTTGATGACACAATGCACAAACATCCTTTTTTGTCTCTTATCACTGACCATGGCACCTGACTCAAGAATTAGCCTGTCCCTTCCCTTTTCCTCTCCATGCTGAGCCCCTGCACACCTGCACCCTGGAGCAGAGCCAGTGCTGTGAACAGCACCCACTGTACCTCCAGCCAGGGATGGCTCTGCCCATGTCAGGTGAAGGTGATTCTTCATGACAAATGAGGTTGAAAAATGAGGGTAATTTCTTGGATGAAGGCCTGTCATAGCTCTCAGCACCTTGAGATGCCCACACTACACCAGCTCCCCTCAAGACAGTTGTGCCCTCTGAGAACAAAGGCACAAATACTGGGAAAAAATCAAAGCTTAGATGAGACCAACATTAGCAAAATCTCCAGGCTTCAACATAATGTCTTTGGCAAGTGATCAAAAATGTCAAGAGACTCAGACACTATTGATAGTTGTCACCATCTTATTTCATATCAAAATTCAACGAGATAAAAGAACCAGCTCACTCATAGCAATTTAAAATACCTTTGGATCTTGGAGGGATGTGACCTTTGTTTAATAAGAATGTCTGAAAATAATCTAAAATAAGAAGTACTTTACCAAGTGGTATGTTTGTTGTGATAAAATACTACCTTTTTTCTAAATGTGCAGGTTCAAAACCAGGCTTGGAGGACTAGTAGGGAAAAAATATAAGCAGCATTCTGAAAAGTAATTTCTTTCCTAACGTACATCATAACACATTTTATATCTTTAATATTATTCTCCCTCTGGACAAGCCCCACAGCTCAGTTGGAAGTCCTTTCCCTTTGCTTTGTCACCCTGCACTGGGGGTCACAGACCCACAGGACCACAGGATGGAAAATCCCCTGGGGACCACCAGGTGTAACTCCTACCTTCCCTTGGAGGAACACAGCTAAATGCCAGTGTGTTGGGCTCATATTCAGACATCTAAACTGGGATATTTTCAGACAATTTTAGCAATTTCCATTTGGATCACTCCCTTCACTGCTGACATCTGTGTTGTCTGTCAGAAGCAGAGCCCTGCTTTGGCTCCTCCTGCTTTGGTGCAATAAGAATTACAGATTATTTTCCTTCTGCCAGCAGCTGTGTACTCTGCAGGTGAGGGGAGATGAAACAGTTCCTCAAGGCTCTACAGCTCTTTCCCCTTCCTGCACAAAGGCAATAAGATATTTCATTAGTAGCCTAATGTTACACAGCCAAACAGGCCAGCTTTAAAAGCTTCATTTCAGAACAGTGTTTTGGAGACAGTCAGCATCACCTGTACAGCAATACAAAATAATTAGGGGAGGTAATACCTGTTGTAGTCCATGGGATTCTCCCACATTTTCTCTTGCAGAAGATGCTCTCTGGCAATTATGGAGTAAGCTTAGCCAAGCATTCCTCTGGTGATGAGGGAGGTTGCTAAACACCTAATTTTCACTCTGAGTGCCATTTCCAAGGATATGTGCAGTAAAAACCAGTGCATTGTTAGAGTCTCCTCCCAGCACTTTTTGGGACAGCACAAATCACCTGCCAAAGGGCACTGGGAGAGTGTCAGAGCACAAACAGAGCTTTACACATTCCAGCTCTGTGTTGAATAAAAACCTAGCCCTGTAACAGTGCAGAACAGGATTGATGTCAGAGTGTTTCTGACATTTTGTCTGGTGTGGCACACTTGCTGCAGTGATTTGTAACTTTTGGGGCTCACACTCTGAAATAATCATTAGTGTTGGCAGTCACCCCAGAGCAGTTCCTTGTCATCCTGCCTCTGTTCCCCTCTCTACCAAGGTGCACAGGTCATCACTTGCAAAGATGCTGCATCCACTGGACAAGGAAAAGGGAAAATTCCCTGTCATTTCCCTGGGCTCAGCTGATTCCCCAGGATCTGTGCATATGGCACTGCTGAGAGCAGCTGCTGTACTCCTGCAGCTCCTTAGGGTGCCCTGAGGTGGAACACTTCCCTTCCATTTGATAACAGGGTTGTACTTCATGAAAAACTCCACTTTGGGTGTCATTGCTGGGCTTCTTTCTGAGAGACCTAGACCTTAAAACTGATGAAACATAAGAATTTAAAACAAATTTATGGTCATCGCTTTTGTTTTGGTTTTCCTGACTCCAAGCCCCTTTGATAGGATCAACTAAAACTGTACCATTAAAAAGTCATTCATTTCATAGAATACAGACAATTATTTAAAACCATTTTGGATTATTTTGACAGTTAAGGACTGATATCTTTCTAGTATTTCAGCAGTCATAAAAGAGCCTCTGAATTTCTGTCAAAGTTATAATACTTTAGAAAAATATTCCCAAGAGGGTGAAGCCATTAAAAATATGAACTATTTTATTGGCTTTGCACAGTAGTTTCTAAGAGAAAGAGAAGTCTAGAACAGGGTGAGTCATGTTTTCTCCTCAAGAGCCAAGAACACAGCATTGCCTTGACATCACAAAACCACTTTTCAAACCAATTAATTTTCAAAACAACAAGAGAGATGGAGTAGTTGGGAAAGCACCACGACTTCACCATGTACAGTTGCATGAAACAAGGAAAAAATTTGGGTAGTTCATTTTTTTCCTGACATTTTACACCAAAAAAGTCTACCCTATCAAACCAGAAGTCCTTTCCTTATCTCCAAGAGCTGCCAACTGTATTTGTTTGGCAATATGTGGGAAAGATACAGGGATACTCTCCAGAACAGCTTCTCAGAAGTGCTCCAAAACACCAAGGTGATGTCTTGGAACTTCATCCTGTCCACCCTTTCTAGGTCATGTCTGATTTCACAGTTTTCATATTTTTCCCAAGGACCTCATATATTCACTTGTTCTTTGTCCAAAAGCTCTTCTATAACTTTTTTTATTTATCCTTGCATCTTTTTCTGCGTCTTTTCCACTTTTACTGTAGCTTTCCTGAGTGAGGATCAGACCTGCCCATGGTATTTAAGATGGAGTTCACCATGGATACAGGCCATAATGAAGTCTGGCATTTTGTGCTCTGCTCCTTTCTTAATGATTCCTACCACTTTATTCGGGTTTTTTTGGCTGCAGATGAGCACTCAGCTGACATTTCACAAAACAAAATGCATTGGTACAACATAACCAGCACTGCTGTCTGCATTTGTATTCCCAATTTATTCAGTCAAATTTCTCCTGTTAATATTCCTGTTGCTATGATGGACATTTCTCTCACAGCTGAGCTCCAGACTGCTGGACTATTTAAATATGCAATGAGTTAATTTAATTCAGTAACACATGCTTTAATCCTATGCTTCATTTCATTTCTCTGTGTATCTTACATGCAAAAGAAACACTTCAGTCCACAGCTTTCCAAAAGAAAAAAACAACCTAAGAATTTTCTTTTCCCTTTTTTTCACCCTGCCCTTGCACTGAACACATTAAAACTTCATCTGCACATTAAGCAACTTAGGTTAATGTATCTTTGAAAGGAAATAAATAATGTACAATGAAACAAGGTAGACTAAGCTCCCTTCATTGGAGTCTGTCCTGATCTGACTTTTGTGCAAAATTCTGAGCAGGCAATGCTCTCACAGCTCCAAGCCTGGCTTTATGTGCCCAGACCCAAGTCCTCACATGGGGATGGCACAGGGAGTCACTCACTGTGGAGATGCCAAGCTATAACTCTGCCCTGGAAGACATTTGCTGATTAGGCTTTGGAAAATGAGGGAAAGAGTGCAGCATCTGGTATTCCTGAGTGCCCCTGAAGTTATTGCTGAGAAACTTATAAAAACTGTATGATCTCATTTTAATGGAAAATAGAAGTTTGGGGATATTTCCCAAAAAGCCTTTTCAAAGAAAACAATAATGCACTTCTCCATTTTCAGCTCCAGATTTTAAATTGTAAACATAAACATACTTAGACTTGACAGCAAGATTGACCATTTGCAGCAATGTTTTCCTCTTTGCTGTTATTTTTCCCTATCCAAAACTGCTTAGTATAAAAACACCTCAAAACCTTTCTACAATTTAGCAAATGCTCATGGAAAAAAATATTCATTCCAGAAGATGAAAGATAGAAGTTTGGGAAAAGAATTTGACATAAGCAGTATATTTCTATTACAGTGGGAAATGTCTTTTAAGTGAATATTACTCTCCCAGAGCACAGTGTTCAGTTTTTATCTTTTGCTATTCACCAGTAATAGAACCTGTTTAAACTCCTTGCTATTAAATGTCACCAGAAGAGCTAAATGTTTTAATATCCAAAATACCATGTTCTTTTCTGACAGCTCAGATGCATCTCAGAATGTGCAAAGGCCAGATGGAAAGTGTTTTATTCACATGGACACACTTGCTCTCAGTGCTGCACACAAACCACGCTGAAATAAAGTGAAATGTGCTTGAATGTCACCGTGCTTGGCACAGCACTCAGGCACCTGGAGGCTTTATGCAGCCCTCATCCTGCAGGAAAGGCAATCACATTTCATGTGCTTTAAAACAGTGATGTGTTTTTTCCCCAGGTTTTGTACCCCTCTTATCTCCACACAGGCATTATTAAGCAATTCTACCTGCTCTTAATTCCTAATTGCAAAGAAATCACAGTCCCAGGTTGCTCCAAGCCCATCCAACCTGGCCTTGGACACTTCCAGGGATGAAGCAGCCACAGCTTCTCTGGGTACTCTGTGCCAGGGCTTCATCATCTCCACAGCAAATATTGTCTTCCTAATACCTTATCTAAACATATCTTAATCTATTTAGTTGTCCAGACAAAGATGATTTGGGTTTATCCCTTTTCTTTTTTTTCTTTTCCCACAGATGTATACTTGGAATTTCAGCTGAGCACATGTCGATTTGCAAATGTCTAAACCTTCCAATCAAAACTAAATTTAGCTTAATGACATTCTCAGCATATACAGTATGGATCTAAAATGCAGCTTGTAAGTTTTCTGTTCTCAGGAAGGTCAAATCCTAAAGTTATATAATGCAGCAGTGAAAATTTCACTGTTAAAAACCAAATATTTGTGTCAAAATGGTTTATTTAAAAGCACCTTCTTGGAGTTTGCCTTTTTTACTGCAATTGAAAAATGTGTGAGGGCTGTCATTATTTTTTTGGATGGCAAAGTTCATACTCCATGGCTTGATTACAATCACAAGAGGTGAGGAGCTCTTCAACACAATAACTGCATTTAAATTATATGGCTCCCCAAGAATTAGTCCTTCATTTAGCTTTCCATTTCCATAGCCCATTTTCCAGCTTTCAGAACAAAATGTGGTGCATTAAGGTTCTCTTCCCTTGTAACAATACTTAAAATGAAAGATTCTTTGTTTCAGATCTCCTTAGCTTCATTTTGCTTTTTCCTTGGAATAACGTTGCTTAGCTTCATATCCTTCATAAAAGTCAAAACTCTGCCAGTGAAGTGAGCCAAAGTGCAACATTTTTCTCTGTATTCACTTCCCACACACAAGGGAAGATATTTTTCATTCTGCTATGTGAAGTGCTTTTTTTTTTTTCTCAGAGGCATGAGGTGCCTCTGGCACACATTTCTTGCTCTGCTCCTGCCACAGAGCTTCCCCTCTGAGTGTCAGTGGCCATCCTGTCCCTTCTGTGATGATTTTGCCCCTTCACTGACCATCCTGTCCCTTCTGTGCTCTTCCTCCTCCTCTTCTGAGTTTGCCATTACCTCCTATTAGAGGGTAACAAAGAGAATTGTCAGGTACCTGCCTTAGGTCTTAGTTTGAGGGTCTAAAATTTCCAGGCTCCCTGTACAATCAAGTTTTTAGATTCAGAATTATCAACATTTGAAAAATAAGCATGCCTTTAGCAAATAGCCTGTTTCAGGAGCTGCAGTCCTCTCCATACTCATCCTCTTTCTTCCACAGAATTACATTGCACACTGCAATAAGTGAAGAAATCTTTATCTAATTTGCTGCTTTGTCTGCAGAGCCTATGCTACTCAATAAATATTAAATTTTTGCTTAAATGCTTGCCATTTTGCTGACAAATCCACACATAACTCTTTTCTATAAGGAACAAACACTTGATCTCTGCCTTATTGTGAGTTCTGACACCTGTTAAGTTTTACTGACCATCCACAAGGCAAATTTGTAGAGAGAGATGGGCAAGGTCTTGAGTTGTAACTGCATTTGTACTTCATCCATCACCAGCCTTCAAAATATGTACTTAAAAATGTGCATGCTCAGAAGTTAAATATGATAATGTTAAAACCATTCCCTTGCAGACTTTATACAGCTGCTCATTAGTGCTGTATTGCTAATGTGATGCCTGCTGCTATCCTGCAGTGTTTCCCTCAGCCAAATTACTCACTGGATTAATAAAATGGGATGGGGAAAGCAATAACCTGTGCTGTGCTGGTAACCACAGAGAATGTAATATTTGAGCTGTGATTTTTTTCCCCATGTTTCACTCTTGCAGCACAGTGTGAGCCACCCTGTGAGCATGGAGGAACCTGCCTGCCCCAGAACACCTGTTCTTGTGCTTATGGATTTGTAGGGCCTCGATGTGAAACCAGTATGTATGAACTCACTCAGGCTTTCTTCATCACATGTTTCAATTAGCAGAAAACTACAAAAAAAAAAACCAAACTTTTTTTCTTTATTTTTTCCTATATTTCCCCTTCAAATGATTATTGAATACAAAGGATAACACGTTGAAGTAATACAGTAGCTGTTTCAGAGCATTTATTTACCAGCAGAATTGTTGTATTATGTAAAAATATGCACATCTAAATCAACATTTTCTACGTAAAATTGCTTCTGGAAAAACAAACAAAAAACAAAGGGGAAAAAAAGGTGCATGTTATTTATAGTAATATTTATGAAATTTAAGATTGTGAGTGAATGCTAATTTTGAGAGCACAAAATACCATCCATACCTATTGAGAGTAATCTGCAATACAGAATACTGCAATATATCAGTACTCTACATTACAAGTTTAAAAAGAGGTTCAGCACAGAGAATATCTGAAAATCAGCCTTCAAACCCTTCCATATCAGCAAAACACATGCATCTCCATCATTACAGTCCTTGCTGCTTATTTAAATATCAGGTTGCCCTTGAGAGGAATATAATTCTATCTATGAAGCCAAGTAGCTGGAATACTTAAAAAGCAAAACCTCAGAAGGCCTTGAGTTTATGTAACTATTCCTAAGTTTAGATGTTTACCTAAATCTCAGGGTTTTATGGAGGGAACCTACAAACAAAATCTTCTTGCAGCTTTTTAAGCTTGTGTGATTCTGGAGCTAATTCCTAGCATGCTGTGCTGCCAGAATTCACACTGCTCCTCCTGCCTGCATCTCTCACTTGCAGGGCACCTACAAAAAGCATCCACAGGAGTGTGGGAGCTCAGGAAAAAGCCACCTCCACCCATCAGTACAAAATGACAAGGTGTGGACTGGAACTAGGAACTTATTTCTAGTCAGGGTTCAGCATTTTAAACAGACACAGCTCAGATCCCCCTCTCAGGATCAAAGTACCAAAAGCTGGGGTGGATATTTTCTCCAAAGGCACAGAAACTACAGCACTCACTTGGGACAAGGCATGCAAAATAGTGAAATATTAAAAGATGAGGACTACCTGAATCAGTGCCAGACCTCAAGGCTCCAGAGGCAGGCTGCCTCTGCCACGGTGAATATTAAATGGCTGAGACACCTTCAGCCTACATTACCTTTCCTGGAAGGTGAGAGATGTCATTTTAACCTCCATCTCCTGGAGATTGCTCTTCCTGTAAGTGTTAACATGACAGACCTACTGAGGACACATAAATTAGCCCAGTTATGATCCATGGGAAATGACTGGGATTGTCACTGCTATCCTGATTCCCTCTGCTTTTCCTTCTCAAGGAGTTCTGCAATTTCATTTCAGGGGTGGCTTTAAACAGAATCATTTCAAGAGAAGGACAGACAACAAGCAACAGTAGCAGCAATTTCCAGACCAGTATAACAGCAGCAGGATTTTTTTGCCTGCTGACAGCTTTGGTGAAAGGCTGCCAGACTCACCTCCCTGGCACTGTTTTGTGTGCTCTGCACAGAATATTTTTTGGACACTGCTGGGGTTTCCCACTTCAAGTGTTATGATAGGAATCTCAGTAAGAATACAGGTATAAAAATGAAAAAAAAAAAAAAAAAGAAGACTTTACCACTGAAAATATAAACACAAACATATTGATAAGATTATGGACATCTGTGAACTAGCCAGGACAATGAAAGGACTAAAAAAATTCCCCTTGAGCAATAAACTGGATACATTTTGACTTCATAAGTGACTGCTCCTTAGTCAGAAAAGCCTTTCATCTAGACTACAATTTCACTTTTTTTTCCCTTTCCAAAAAGACACTTTATTTCTTCTTTAGCTCATCTGAAACATTTTTGTGACCCTTAATTTATTTAAGCTTAAATGCATTTAATTTATTTATTGGGCTATTCTGTAAGATACTGAAAGACAAAGGGAACAGAAAGAAAAAAAGCTGGTTTAAAGTGTCACTCTGCTTTACAATAAAAACTTTATCAGATTCCTTATTATTCACACACTGACTTCCAGTCTAAATCAATTTGAAATTCTAATAGTTTTTTTTTTAACAGTCTGGTACTTGCCACATAGAAATATTCAAGATAGCTTTTAATTCCTAATGCCTGTTGTATCATCTAGAGTAATAACAGATACATAAAGAGGCAAAGGGAGCTCAGCCAGTGGCTTTGTTGGTGATGAATGAGCCAATGTGTTGTGGGAACTGGCATTTAAATGAGGCAGAACAAACAGGTTTTTTGGTGCACACCTATTCAAGTCCATGGAAATGCCACAATGCTCTGCTGAACACAGACAAAGCAGCAAACAATTAATATCTCATCCCCAGGTTATCCAGGGTGTATTTTATTTGACTACATTTACTACCTTGGGATTGGGCTTGGTGAGAATACTGGAATGGAAATAAATGAACTGTGTGAATCAAAGGAATACATCTGAAATAAATTAAATTATTACATTAAATTATAGTCTATTTCATCTCCCAAGCTATGCTAAAACATCACTGAAATGCTCCCCCTGTGTCAACCATCAATAAATGCTGCAGCACAACTGACCTGCAAGGGTTGCATTAAACTTTTCACAGCATCACCAGAAATACTAATTCTAATGACATGTGCAGCAGTAAAAGAGTGCCTGCTCTAAAAAGTTCATTATCAGAGGTTCATAAAGTTATCTTGCATTCCCATCCAGCTGTGTGCAGTCCTGTGTGCCTGAATGGAGGAGTCTGTGTACAGCCAAATACCTGCTCAGGTCCTTCTGGTTTCTATGGGCCACAGTGCCAGAGAGGTAAGAAAGTTCTATTTATCATCTTGATAAAGGGCCCAGGCTCAAAATATAAATATCACCTCTAACATTACCTAACCCACATGAAATATATCCAGAGAATCTCCTTGTCACAACTACCTGTGCTCCTTTGTTGTTACAGTCTGTCATAAATCCACATTTTATTGTTCCTGATGGTATTGGGAAAAAGTAAGAACTTATTGGTGATGCCATAACTAAACTAAATAATAACCAAATAATTACTCCAAAACTACCTGAGTCTGTGATATCATTAATTAGCAACTATTCAATTAAATGTTGAAGCATGGCAGTACTTGGTTCATCTTGGCACCCTGTGGTGTGCACTACTCTGTGTTTCACTCAGGTGATAATTTACCTGCAAATGGGACTCACAATGTCACCTACCTGACCACCTTAAAGTGCTGTGGATGGGAGGCTTCTGTAGGACTTCATCAGATCTTTGCTTAAAAATCTAATTCAATATTGCTGTGATTGAGCAGGACCTGATTTTGAATCACTGTCCCAGCTAACAGTACCCTGGGCTTCTCACTCACTCTGTGCTGCAGAACTCAAATTAATGAATCCTTTAATGACTCAGTATCAGGCAGAACCTACAAGAAATAGAAAACTTAGGGCCCAAGCAGCTGGGAGACCCTGTGCTAAGACCATTCATTTTTCTTTTTTCAATATGGATCTAATAACTCCTCCTGAATCTGGGAATATAAATGCACCCTTATTACCAAAACTATTGCAACATTAAAAGTTCTTTGCTCCTACTCTCTCTCTTTGGTTTCCCTGGGCCTCCTAGATGAATGTGGACCTGATGTATATTTTTGCAAGTGAATGATTCACACAGAAAAATCTAATTGCTAATGAATCTTGCTGGAAACTGTTTTTATTATGTTGGGGGTGAAGGAAAGAGTGAAAATTATACAGATTGTAATTTGGTGATCTTGTTCTTGAACACAGAAGGTGATTTTCAACATCTAGGTGATTTTAATTTTTTTGTAAACTGTTCTGGTTTAGGCAGAGTTAAAACTTGAAAATAGGTATCCACATTCATGGGATCTGGAATTGATGGGAGGATATAATGGATGGATGCTGAGGGAAAGCAAAGCCTTTCCTTCTGCTTCTTTGAGAAAGGTGGAAGAAACAGCAGCAAGGCCAAGTCAGCAAATGTCAAACACTGATCTATATTTCATGGGGAGAAGCCCTTGAGGAATCCCTTGGACAGAGAATTAAAAGTCTGACACCATTGGGAATATCCTGACCACTTAACTGCAAGTGTCTGAGACCCTCAGATGAAAGGAATCACATCCCACACTTTCACCACAAAACACAGAATCAGAGCCTCCATCCAGGCAACTGCCCACATCACCCTTTGGGGAGACACCTTCCCTACCCCAGCTAAAAAAACATTCTGTGAGCTGCTCTCCCAACAGAGGCACCTAAAAAAGGAGCCTGTGTTTTGGCAGTGTTGATCCCCACTGGTTTTGGTGCTCAGAACTTTTCCTTTCCTTTCCCAGCTGTTTGCATCCCCCCCTGTAAGAATGGTGGTCACTGTGTCCAGACCAATGCCTGCTCCTGTGCCCAGGGCTGCACTGCAAGAAGGTGCCAGAAGAGTGAGTTACACATTGCCCTTTGTTTTCCAACAGTGCTCTGACTCCTCAACAGCTTTTCTCCTTTTTGTGCATGTTCCACAGAACATTTAACCTGTATTTATGCTGTGATCACCTATATTTCTATGACAGCTCATAAAGCTCTATCTTATACCCAAAACCAACTTGTTAATTAGAATTAGTCAAGTCAAAACTGGGAGGAGAACATTTTGCTGGAATCCTCTCTAAATATTTCATGTGTTCAAAATGAGTTACATTCCTATTTGGAGATTAATTAATTATTTTGCATGAAAGACTTTTTTGGGGAAAAAAATTAAAGCCAAAGACCAAGAAGCTGACTAAGATCCTTAAAAATATTAGAGCTTCATCGTTTCAGCTTAATTAAGGTAATTGGTTAACAGCACTTCTTTGAATTTGTTCTTGTCACTGAAAACTCCCTTTTCACGTCACCATCAGTATTAATATTTGATTATTGGATTCTTCTGGGGAAATAGGTTATTTTGGCACTTTTACAGACTCAATTGCTCAACAATATCTGTCAGCCAGGGAGTTTAGGATACATATGTGAAAACTTCTTTTCTTTTTTTTTTTTTTTTATTATTTCTTAATCAGTTTGAAATTGGCAAGAGGGGAGCTGTGAAAACAACCATTCTTGGCAGGAAGAATCTGTACATTTCCAGAGCATTTTATGTCTCTCACACACAGAGGAAAAAAAAAAAAACAAAAAAAAGCTAGTAGAAAATTCCCTGCAGCAAGAAAAGGCCTCTCATTCCCCACACTGCTGCTCTCCCCTCCTGCAGCAGGAGGGTCGTGACGCACAGTGCACAATGGAATAGTCTGTTCTGGCAGGAATGTGCTGCAGGGAGAAAAAAGGAGGAAAAAAACTTATGTTTGGCATACTGTTTTTGAGGTTAGAGAACATCAGAGAAGTGCTGTTTCCAGCTTTAAACACCCTGCCACTTCTCCAGGCAGATCAAAGGGAAGAGTGCTGATGATGATTGCAGTGCAGCAAAGCACTCCCTGCAATCCTCCAAACTCACAGCAGGTGTCTTCCCACTTCCCAAAAGTTTCTGAGGTTTTGTTGTCCATCTTGGTATAATCTTTACAAAAATGGTTTTTGAGATGATGAAAACATTTTTTTCTGTCTGATCATTCTACTTCAATAATTCTTATTTACTCTGGTTTATTTAGCCTAGTGTTATAAAAACATAAATAAAGGGCCTGTGGATGTGATGAATGAAGAGAAACACAATTAAGTAGAAGAAAAACACAATTTTTGTTGATTCTTACTGGCCACAGACTGTTAATTGGTGAAAAATGTTCAGTAATTTTTCTTTTTTCTTGCTCGAAATCAAGAGCACATGGAAAAGTATCAAGACCCATCAATAGAAGTAGTTAGTTCACAAGATTTTATAACAAGCAGTTTCTCTTAGAGCTCTATGTCTTCTTACTGTTGTTATACGGAATAATTTCTCTCTCCTCGGGAAGAGATTCCAGCTCCTCTGGATCAGAAGCCTGCAGGGCACAGCAGAAGTCAGTCTCTTGACCTTTCCACACAAAAAGGAGGAGCCCAGTTCTCCCAGCAGTGGGAGGCTGCTCTCAGTCCCATAAACCTCCCAGAGTTCAAATGCAGAACACATCTCACCCCTCTCTTAGGCATGATTTCACATCATTTTGCATCAGGCATAGACTAGATTGGGGAATTAGTATATGTGGTATACACTGAAAGTCTAAAAGTATAAACACAGGCACATGTTCCTAACTCACACACAGACAAATGAAAAAGTGGAGAATAAATCCCTAGCATGAAGAATTCCCACAGCCCAGCCCCTTTTTTATTAAATACAACATGTAAAAACTACCATAATATCCATTGGAAATTCCAAGAGCTGAGTATCATGCAGCTCATTCTGCAGTGTCACCAGCAATAAACATATCTGTATTTATACATTTATCACATTAATTTTGATAATCCTGAGGCCACCTGGGGAAGCTGACAGAGGTGAGACAGCCCCATGGGCTGCTCAGAAATCCAGCTGGGAGACTTTTTGTGCAGTGCTTCTGCTGACCCTCCTGGGAAGGGTGTGGCAAGAAGGAATCAGGAAAAATCAATAGATTTCTGCTTTACAGAGGGGTTTTTTCTGCATTTGAGCATCTTTTGTGTCAGGCTTTAAGGACTCCATATGAGGTAGCTGAGCCCTGAGTTGCACAAGACTTTTCAGCTTGCACAGAGCTGTAAAATCCACACAAAGACAGAGGGAAAAAATACTCATATCATGATAGCAAAGCTGTGATCAGATGTGAAGTTTACTGGAAGTTTAAGACTGCATCATCTCCCATTTCCAAATCAGCAGGACAATGTCAGAGAGACTGCTAAAGGTGAATTTGAGACCCAAATCACAGCTCAGAGGTGTCCCCTGTTGCTACCAGGTGACCCCACGCTGAGAAATGCACGGGTGGCTTAGCCACAATGATGAATGGGACAATTCTGAGGGAAAAAAAAATCCTTTTGAAGGATTTTATCACTATTTTAATTGTTTTCTGCACTCTGAATATGAAATTGCTCTGTCTGTATGTACTTTTACACTTCTAGCACAGTTTCAAACACCTCTGACAGCAAATTAGCTTTACTGTGTGCTTACAATGAGTCTATAATCTTAGAAATTTGGGGTGAATTATTACCTGACTAACAAAACCTATCAAGACAGAGTGAGTAAACTTAATAGTAAGGCAGACAAATTGGCAGTTTATTCAATGTTGTCATTGTTTGACACGTTGATATTGTTTCCACTGCTTTTAGATATTTCTCTTTCCTTCTTAATATCTCACCTTCATGGACAGAGAAAGAAAAGCTCCTATTTAATTTTGGCAGCTTCAGACTCTCAGCTGAAGGAGATAATTAAAACTAAAAGTTACACAACCCATCAAAACCAGGTTGTTTTTGAACTGAACCCAAACAGGTTATTGGTTTATTTTAAACACATAGAACCATGACTTAGGATTTTCATTTTCATCCCTGTAGAGTTTGGAATTTCTGCTTTATTATTTTTTGTTTTCACCCTTGTACAGTTTGTAATTTCCAATGCTGTCTGCATGACAGCCAAAACCGTGCAGGTCAGAGAGGTGGCACCACGTCCTCTCTATTCGGGCTCTCCTTTGCTTCCTGAGCAGGTGGAGAAAGGCATTCAGCCTGAGAGTTTGTGTTTTGTATCTAGATAAACATCACTCCAAAAGCCCAGAAAGTGTAAATCAGGGAGGTCTGACTGGCTGCCAGCTGCAGTGAGTGCCTGGTGGTTATGCAGAGCAGACACCCACACCCGCTGACAGGGAAATGTGTGGCTGTGCCTCAGCAATCTACAGCCTCCTACCTCACTTGAGAAGGATTGTTTCCAGTGTAATCAGTCTTGTTGAGAGGGAAGAGGCAAATGCTGGCAGCACCCCAAAATAAAATATTTTTCTGGATCAACTTTGCATCCAACAAACATAATCGGGCGCTAAAGAAAAACTGTTTGTGCAGTGGTTTGAATTTTGAAAAATGCAGCTTTAACAATGCTGGCATGTCACTGCTTTTCAGGAAGCTTTAAAGCAGGGTTCTGACTGATATCTACTGCACCCTTACAAAAATTATAAACAAAGACAACACAGTAGGTTTGCTTTATTTACTACGTGTATTTTCATAGGACTGCTCTACAAACAACCTTTAAAAATGAAAGCCCATAAAATCAGAGTTTTCTTATGAAAGGTGGGAATGAAGAGAAGGGGAGAAGAAGAGGGATCCATGGAACCACACATTTATCCTTTCCTCTGCTGTCTGCTCCTTGTGAGTGCATCTCTGAGCGAGAAAAGGCGAGCCACAGCTCCCTCTGGAGCTCATCAGCAAGCAGAGGTCACGGGAATACAGCATCCTCCTGCTGCCTTTTCCAGCACACCAGACACATCTGGAGCCTGACCTCAGCCCCTCTTTTGGCACTGCCTCATGGCCACACAACACAGCCAGAGAATTGGGCTTTGCTCCCCATTTAAAACTGAGAACAAGTTTCTGCGTGCATCTGTTTCATTGTGTCGGGCTCAATCCTGACGATTTTGTATCACATAAATCATTGCACCAACACTGGGGATTTGCAGATTGGATCTGCAAAGTTAGGAGATAACTATTTCTCCATTTCAGTAATTCCTGCAGCCAGGATTTATAGCCAATTCACAGTGTGCAGTATAACTCACAGTCATTCCTCCAGCTCTGCTTGCTCCTCTTCCCTCCTCCTTTCTCTTCCCTTCCTGGTAGCATGAGGACTTTCCTTGCATGAGAGCTAGAGGCAAACTAATTGGAAATGTGAACACTGGGTTTCAAAGGCAGCTTTTTGCTAAGCAATGTCATATTGTGAAAGTCACTGATTTCCCACATTCCAGCCTTCCCATGTAATGTTTCTGTACATTACTGCCTCGCCAGCTGCATAAGCAGGAAGTTTTACTGCTCAACAAATCAGGCTCCCACCGAGTTGTCATCTTGACACTGTGTGATATATTCTCTGGAATGTCTTCACTGAGTAGCCAGATTGACTTAAGTTATCAAAAATCAGCCAGTTTGCAAGCCAAAGGTCCAGCAAACCTCCCACACAAACAAGCAGGGAACAAACTCATATCTCATCCAAATGGATGGAGGAATCATTTCCATCAGATTTGCTTTTCATACAGCAAGGATGTGCTTAAAAGGAGCAAGTTTCCTGGATGGCAAATATGTTTGAACAGTGGGTGTTTGGAAGTAAATGAGCAGCAGCTTATGGCAAACAGACCTGTAACTTCCTTTTCAAAGTATTATCTGTGCAGCAAAACTACAAAGCTTTGTGGGCTGGCTTGTCCCTTGGTTGGTGCCCAATCTGGAGACACAGGAAAAGGAAACACTGGTCTCAGTCCTTACTTGATGCCATCTTCCTCCCCTGGAAATACAACAGAAGATGAACAAAAAAAAAAAAAAAAAAAAAGTCAGGCTACTGCAGTCTTTCCTATTCAGCTGAAGAAAACATGATCCGTGCATCTTGCCTGGGGGGAACAGGGAGAGCTGTGACTTCCCAACAGGAGACAGTGACTCACAGCACAACCTGGTTTTTGGGCTGCTCTCAGAGCTCCTCACTGCTCACTCTTAGTATGGATTTGTGATAAAAACATTAGGTGGCCTTTCTTAAACGCTCAATTTTCACATATGTATGTATCTGATGCATTTATTTTAATAGGGGGTTTGAGCATATGCATCTGTCTAAATTTATTTTTCAGGAAGGGAACAAGAATACATCTGGGTAAGAACTGAATATATTTCCTAAATAAGCCCAAAAGCCTTATTAAATTTTTTATTCATTCCATAAGCAGAACATTCCCAGACTACAGCATGAATTTTACTAGAGTAGAACATCTAAATTTTAATAGTCTTTACCCGTATCTTTAAACTGAAGGCATGTGCCAGATCTGCTGTTGTCTGTAAAAGCATGCCTAAAGTGAAAGAAAAGGGATTCCTGAATTACTGCATCTCTTGTTGCAGTGGGCTTCTGTGTGAGAATAAGTGCTTTTTGCCCACTAATTGATTTATGAAACAATCTTTTGGGGATCTATTTTTTTTATTAAAATTTTTTTTTAAACATTTCTTAAAAAAGGAGCAAAGGATGTATCACTTGAAAAGCCCAGAGGACAGATGGTCATGGAGATTTATGTTGTCTGTTTATCCACAAAAAGACACAGGCAAGACAATCCTCTCCAGCACTGATTTCCATGTAAGCTCAAGCTTATTTCTGGGGCAGACAATAACAGGGTGATGAACAGGCCAGTACAGTGCCAGTGCAGGCTGCAGTCCTATTCCAAACTTCCTGACCAGGTCCTCACTTTTTGGCTGGGTGATCAGCCAGACCACTGC
Source organism: Oenanthe melanoleuca (assembly GCF_029582105.1). Classification (NCBI taxonomy): domain Eukaryota; kingdom Metazoa; phylum Chordata; class Aves; order Passeriformes; family Muscicapidae; genus Oenanthe; species Oenanthe melanoleuca. The sequence continues at coordinate 31,886,058 of NC_079341.1, read as the reverse complement.
TGCCTGTGGCTGCTCTCCTTCCCTTGAGACCTGAATCTCCCTTTGCCTTTGCATAGATGAAAATGAACCAAACTGCACCAAGGAGAATGTGCCCAAATGGCCAAAATTGCAGGTCATCCTCAAGCACAGAGCTGCAAAAACATTCAACAGAGTGTGTGTGAGTCCTCTTTCACTTCTCATTCAGGCATGACAAGAAAGCAGCTCAACAGAACAATTTATACACAGGCTGGAATGGTTCACTGACCTAATGAAACACAGAGCACTCTTCAGTGAAGAGAAAATGCTACCAAACTCAAGCCCCTAACAAGTTGGGAATATGACCTGTGCTGAGAGTATACTTTGCAATTCCCCACATTAATTATACACTAACAGTTGCAAAGATGAGAATAAAGTAGAGGTATAGACTTTTTCAAATTAATTGTGTTGCAATCAGACTCAAACCAGTCCGTAAATGAGAAAAAGGATTTATTAATGACCCCAAAATATCACAGTTCCTAGCAGAATATTCCCCAAACGTCCAAATGTGATTACACATGCTGATTTTGTTGGTTTGATTTCATTCTGAAAGATGCTGAAGCATGCCACAGCTATCCCAACATGACACTGTTGCATGTGCAGTTTCACCTGATGACGGACAACAGGCAAAATGAAGATCACGAGACCAAGAGGGAGAGACATTTCATTCCAAGGAGAGTGGGGAGTCCCCTGCCTGTACTGCAGTGACAATCCCTGGTTTCCTGAGGTTTAGGAGTCCTGCCTACCACTGACTCCCAGGGAATCTTTTGGAGGTACAGAAGGAGAGATCAGGATGCTCCTTAGCTGGCAGCAAAGGTTATCCCTGGGAAGGACGTGAGTGCACACAGCAATGCAGAGCATCACACACTGGCTCTAGCACTGCAGCCTAGCAGTTTTTCCATATAGCAGTAATTATTTTTCTCATTTTTACCAAACTAATAACTAAATTAGATTTATTTCCTGCTTTAATATCTCTAAAAGGCCCCATTAGTATATCAGAGTACACATCAGAATGAAGACCCAGACATAATTAGGCAAAGCACTGACATTGCACTGCTATCTATATGGTTTACAATTTTTCTAACCATTTTTTCTTCTGAAATGTGTGCTAGGTCATGCAAACTAACTCTTATTGCTAGAGCTCTGTGGTAAAGTGAATATATTAGAAATGCAAACTGTCACCACAACCATCACAATTACATTTACGGCTCCCTCTGTGTCTTGTAGTAATTTGTTCTCCTGCACTGCATCCCTCAGAGGTTTCTACCAGATTATTTTTTATTATTCAGAAAGGTAATTTATTGAAGAAGTGCTCTGCATCTCTGTCAGAGGTACGTGAAGCGAGAAATAGGGTGAGCAAACCTCAAAATGATTGGTAGTTTGATATGGATAAGGATCCAAATTTTAGAGCATTGCACAAAATTTGGAATTTAGTTACATGACAAGTATTCTTTCTCCCTAACATCTAATCTGTGGCTATAATTAGTGGCATTCAGTGGATCACACATGCAAGGTTACTCAGACAGAGCTTGCAGAGAAAGTTATTTCTTTATTTACAACCCCAAATCAACATAGACGAGGAATTTCAGATAAAATCAAGCAGTGGAAAAACATATGTGCCTAAAACTCAGCATGGGCAAAACTATTTCCTCACTGCCCTTGGACACAGGAAAAAGGGGACTAGAAATTGCTGGTGTCCCGAATCCATAACGTGTTTTTCAGAGCTGTGTGCATTTGGGACCTTCACAGCAGCAGATATATTGGTACATCCATCTCACTAATGATCTGTTGAGCATCAGTTATACCCTCTAAAGGGGTGAATGACATTTTTTTTTCCTCCACTAGTTTCTGCCAGTAGAATCCAAACAGTGGTGCCCTTTGTTAGAAACATCTTTTTTTTGGCCAGAACACACCCATTTGGGTATTTTTATTTTTATTTTTATTTTTTATTTTTTATTTTAAAGGATTGAAGATCACTCAGCAAGATCAAATCTCTATTTGGAGCCTAGAAGCATCCAAGCAATTGTTTCCTTTCTGCAGCCAGGATAATGTTTCATCTGAGCAGTGCTGCCTGGGTGCATAATGCAGCCAGAGATGGAGAACCTTCTTCCAGTCCATCAACTGAACTGTGCTGTGCTGTGAAACTGCTGCTCTGACCTTCCAGTTTGTGTCCTGTGAAAAGGATCAGCAACTTCCCTGCACTTTAAGGCTGCAGTGTCACAATTGTGCCTTTCCTGGCACAGAGCTTCTCCACGTTCATTTTGTTTTATCAGTAGGTGAAGCATTTTACCTACAAACAGGGCTAGAAGTGCCAGCTTTAACACAAAATCCACTTCTTTCACATTTACTGGCTTCATCTTTGTCCACAGCTCAACTTTTTCCTGACAAGACCAGTCAGTGGTATTTTTAAATCTATCCCATGCTCCATGTCCATACTGGGTTGTATCTCCCAGCTACAGCTCTTTGCTTTTGAGAATGTCACACCAAATCAAGGCAACCACTAAGCAGCAAGGAGGAAACAAACATTAAAACAACATGTACCCATAGAAAAAACAAACCTGAGACTGACCAAGCTCCCTGCTCCTCAAAAGAGCAATAGAACAAGTTGAAATATGCACTGGGCCCACAGAGAAGTCATCAGTTCAAAACCAACACCAGCAGAAATAAAAGCAGTGCCTGTGAATCACCCTGAAATGTCAGCACAGGGATGGTGACTTAAGGGATAAGCTGAAGTATGTATCTACCAGTAGGTGCTCTTTTGGCTGCATTTCTGTGCTCTTTGTCAGCAAGATACAGCCTGATGCATTGCCTTAGCTGGCCTACACAGATGTTACTGCTGGAGGCTATTTTCTCTCTTCCATCCAAAGGAAGGATGCACCCAGAAGCAGGTCAATTTACTCAGCTTCCACAGGGAAAAAAAAAAAAAAAAAGAAAAAGGAGAAACAAAAAGATTAAAAAAATAAAAGAAAAGCTATTTTGAAAACTACATCTTCTAATCAGCACTGCAGCTTGATGCACTGTCTCCTCATCAGAGCCATGGCTCAGGATACATGATGACAGGTGATTTTTGATTCAGAACTAAATAGGCTCTGCAGTCTCCTGGCCAGGAAAGCACATTGATGTTTCAATCCCTGAAACATTGCAGAGGATCTCTTTCTTCTAAGATTTTAGCACCATGGTGTTATATTCCACCTCTTTGTCTTTTGACTTTATGCGGGTGGTAATATGTCTTATTTCAACAAAATTAAAAGCTTTTCACTACTTATTATCTCCTCCTAGTGAGAAAAGGAGTAATGATGTCCTTTTGTCTAAAGGTGGCTGAGGTTAAACCAGGGAAGTTTTTGTCTGATAATCCACAGAAGAAATGGAAGTCTGGGGGACATGTCTGGCTGTTTCCAATCACTGTATCTGTCAGCAGATACAGCTGGTTAATAGTGTGCCCCTTCAATACAGTCAATTCTAGTATCCACAGCCCAGCACAGCATGTCCAGTGCTTAACTTTGCCCCCAGTCCCTTCTGGCTTTGCACAGGAGGGATATTCTGCCTAATACTGTTTATATTTTAGTAGAAATGTTGCTGTAGATCAATGGGAACAAAGGCAGGCAGCAGAAGTCACTGAAACTGTGAGTGTCCATGGCTGGTGCTGCTTACACCAGGAAAACAGGCTTCACTTCAAACACAACATTTCAGGTGTGGGGTGGTTTTAGTAATCTCCAAAAATATTTATTTTGCAGGCAAATTCCTTGTTTTGGCTGACAAAGCAGAAGGTCTGACTACCTTAAAGTTTTTAGGGCTGAAGAGATGGTGTGGAGCTTCATGGAGGTTGATAAAAAGAGCTGCAAGAAGCACTTCACTGGGTCAAGTGAGCCTAGAGGGGATAAGCTATGAAAAGGGTCACAGGAAATTTTAAGTGATTGTAAGGTCAAAATGCATTAAAGCCATCAAAGAGAAATAACTGCTGAATTGAACAGAAAACTCAGCAAGTTGTGAATGCCTTTCAGCACGTGGGAGGACTGTGCAGGTTTTGTGTGATGTTCTGTGCAACACCTGTGTTTTATCTTAACACCTGCAGCTGCTTGTTACCTTATCAAAATCACCCTTCATCTGAAATAGAGCACAGAACCACGCTGCTTCTTCAACCTGCATTATCACCTTCAGCTTGGGCTTACCTTATCTAACCCACCACTCCAGGGAAAGGGAAGATCATGGAAGTGGTTCTGAGCTGTAAATGGTGGCCTTACAGAATTGTGGCACATTACAGACTCGAATTCTGTGCTTTGGTTCTTGCTGGAAAGCATGGAAATGTCAGCAAGGCAGCAAGGGGATGATGGAGGCTTTAGTGATATTCACTGACAGCCTGCACCCAGGATCTGTGGGTAGCACAGGACTCCCCTACTCCCAGTGACATATCCTGCCCAACTGCAGCAAAGGGAAGACACAAATGTGTTTATATCCATGGCATTAGGACCAGTCCCCAAGAGAGATAGAAAACTTATCAAACCACTGCTGTCTCTGGGTCAAGATGCCAGGGCTTTCTTAAGAGGAGGGCAAAAAAAAATTAGTCTTTTCAAAGTCATGCCAGTACCTGGGAGGATTGCAATAATTTGATTTGCTCTCCTAGTGTCTGATAATTTATTTAGTTTTCCTTTGAGAGGCTCTAACATTTTTGTTTGCTATTTTGAAATTGGAACTCCTCCACAGAGGCCAAGGAGTGGGACTAGAAAGGATCCAAACTAGTTATCATTAACAAATGTTGAAGTCTGCCTGATGGGTATTGAGATGGAGCAGTATTTAAAAAAGTTAAAGAAAGGGAGGACAAGGTGGAGATGTCAGGAAGGAAAAAGGGAGGAGATAATTCTGCATTCATTCACCTAAAGGTGCTTGTGAATTCCTTGGCATAAAGGAGGGCAGGCAGGCAGAAGGCTCCTCCAGTTCAGAACAGGTTTGGTACTGACTTGAGCCCTTAGTTCACTTTGAATTGAATTCCTTTGGATTTATCAATGAAGTCAGAGATGCCATAAGTAATGAAGGCAGTTCATGCTTTATTTTCATAGCTACTTGGTCATTTGTAAGGCAACTAAATTAAAAAAAAAAAAAAAAAGAGAAATGGAAAGTTGAAGGTCAGTTTGAACTTCTGTGTTTCATTCAGATCAAGACTGGACTTCACCTGTTGCTGAAACCTTTGCTGAATTACTAATTTGACTCCCTGCAGCTGAGTCTGCTCTCAGTACAAAAAAAATAAAAAACAATAGGAAAGTGATTGTTTGTGTTACGTTAAAAATATACAGAAAATGAAAACAATAAAAGAAAGAAAAAAAGGTGATATATCCATCTTGAAATATCCATCTGAACAAGTGCTACTGCCCTCATTACCTTTTCTTAATTTTGCTTTCCAAGAGATGGTGGGAAGATATTGTCCAAGTTTCATATGATGTCAAAGCAAAAATCTACAGATGGTCCATGAATATCAAAAAGCACAAAGTGATTTTAAATCTAGAACCAAACTTTAGAGTTTGGGATCATCTTTTCTAAATTGTGAATATCTGAGCTGTTTTAAAATTGCAGTATGAAGTCAAACACAGCACAAAGTAAGACTGTGGATCAAAAATCTCTTATTGGAGATGTGAGATCAAAGGGGAGAGAAAAAGAAAGAGGGAAGATAAGAGATTAAATGATTTCAGAGTTATAGATGCCATGACCCTTTGAACTCATCTAGGCTTTAACCAGTGCTTGCAGCATTTCTTAACAGCTCAGCAAGAACTGTAGATCCCTGCTAGCCTTAGTAAGCAGAGGGCAAGATTACAGCATGGATCAGGAGAGGTGGAGAAAGAGGGAAATGGAGGATGACAGTTTGAGGGCTGGGGTCCAAGCAGCCCCAAAATCATGGCCATGTCTGCCCTGCCTGAGGGCAGGTCAGGGTGCTGAGGGATCCAGGAGGATTGGCACAGAATGAAATGCAAATGTAGCAGCCAAGAGGAGCAGCAGCACAGCTCTAAAAGCTGCCAGTGAGCAGCATCTGGACTGAAGGGAGAGACCAGCACACAGAGTGCCACAGCAGCAATATTTCACTACATCAGAGGAATAATTAGGGAACCTAAATCTACCTGCTTAAAATGCCCAATCATGCCTGAGACAGGAACAAAAGGTTATTCTGCCATCAAATAAAAGTTGCTGCATTTTTGCATGGTACCTTTTAGCAATCATCCCTATTTTGAGGCTATTTTCAGGATTCCACCTCCTGCAGTAGAGGTCTGTGGGGGGACTGTGGTCATTCAGATCCTGCATGCAGAGACAATTCCACAGTCAGGATTGCAGCATTAGTATTCCTGTTCTGTTCTTGCTGCTGGTGAGCTGAAAGGCAGCACAACCTCGAGTTTGGTGGAGGCACTGCTGTGTTTCAGCTGCCAGCCCCTCGAGTCCCCTGTCCTGCTGTGGGGTGTCCCACAGACCCATCCCTGCAGGCAGGGAGGAACTGCACCCATTTCCACGGATGGGAAGGAGCCACAGGCAGCTCCACTGTGCCTGTAAAGCTCTGAACATGGCAGGAGCCTTCAGGCACAAATGTGCTCTCACACCTTCACTGCCAAACTCCTCCTGACTTGGCTCTCCTAGCCCAGTCCAGCCACTTGCTGTGCTACATGGCTTTCTGTACTCCACCCAATTATCCAAAGCCTCCTTCCATGTAAGATGCAAATCATTCCCACTCTCAGCATACTGGCACTGCCATGTTTCTGAATTATCCTGCCTCTGATGGCTGCTTCCCACACTTACCTTAACAGGCAAGGGGAGACAGGACAGGAGGAATTCAGGTACCTGCCTATGGCATCTCCCAACCTCAAAGCAGGTTGGGATTGCAGATGTGTGACTTCCCAGAAAGGGGAGATGTTCATGCTGGATGTTCTAAAACAACACAGCTTAATCAAAGACACAAAAACTGGCTATTCTATTTTTAATGAAATCAACATAAAACCCATCTGGCTTCTTGTGTTTGTAAGAACAACTCAGCTCTCACATCTTATTTGTATAAAAGAATAAAGTAAAAAGGTGAGCATTTTAACAAGTAATGGTTCAAAAGGGTAATGGAAGAATAGATCTTTAGGGTTTAAGCTTAGTTGAATGCAAAAATCATACCCAAAACTGTGTGACAGCAATCTATCCTCATCAAGGCTTTTCTTCTCCATCTGAGAACATGAAGGAGGAATTTTCCCACACAGGAGTGAAAGCTCTAACAGTCTCTGGCCTGCCCACTTGCTTTTCTGAGAATCTTTGTAATCAGCCTCTCTGCTCTGTCAGGTGAGGCAGCTCTTACTAGAGTTTCCACCAAAGAGTTTCCACACATGGCACAGCATTTCCCATAAGGATTTATGGGACCTATCAAGCCTCTGTGTTTCAGATTCTCAATTCCAAATCACTTTTCTGTTTTTTAATTACAAGCCAACTAACTTCTGCAAGAAAGCAAGTGAGCCTCCACTAAAGTCCTCCCTCATTTCCCAGCTCCCAAGTTCTTCCTTTGTGGTGTCCTTGCAGGTGTCTGTGATCCCATGGGCATGAATGGGGGGAAATGTGTCCAGCCCAATGTCTGACTGCCCAAAAGCACTGCAACAAACCTAAGCACCTCTACTCTCATCAAACAGTTTCTATTAATTAGTCCAGTCTACACCAATTTGCAATCTTTTAATACAAAAACCAACACAGAATCTGGTTTGCTACTCCAGCAGTTTGAAGAAAGAACAGTTTTAAGTACAGGTAATACAAAATGCTATAAACACCTGATGCTTGCAGAGGAGAAAAAGCTGTGTGGAGGAACCCTGGTTCTGCTTCATGCAGCTCTGTTATACATCTTGTTATGGAAATTCATTTTTATAGTATTAAACTTGAAGCATTGATTTTATGTTTTAACAGCTTCACATATTTTGTTATATTCTGCAGAGAAATGTCATGTATTTCAAAGTACAGAACTATCTAAAGCCTGCTATAAAGCTTTCCAAACTGATGTACTCTCAAGGTCATTGGTGCATAATTTGGAGAATGACGTGTTCTTACTCTGTAACTCTGACTACAGTTACATAAAAATGTAATTAAAGAAAAACCTCTCACCCTAAAATATTTTCAAGGAATATTTTTCCGTACATGGCTATTCATTACCATGAAGTTGACAGATAAACTGAATAAATTTATAATCAAGATGACATACTGTATGTAAACCAGATTAAAATATTGGCTTTTTACCCTTGGGTCCTGCTAGTAAATATGATTTCAGAACCAGTGGCTTGAATTTATAATATTAATAATTTATTCAGAAATGCTGAAGGAAGGAAGTGTCTCTCATATATATACAGCAGATCATGCACTCACTCTTTCAGGATCTCTGAACAAAAAAATATATGCAATAAACATATCCAACTTTACTATGAAAATATTTGTTTTTACATGGAATATGTAGTAGGCATCCAACATGCATGAATATATCATAAAGAGATTATTCTTAACTGATGGTGAGCTAAGCATGAGAAGTGCCAAGTCTCCCATCAGACAGTTATCAAGGATAAATTTCTTAAGAGGAAAATATCAAAGAATCCTGCATGGTGATGATGTGAGGAACAGAACACACCCATTCCTTTGGAAGTCAGCCATATGGAATAAAGCCCAGCAGGTCACCTCTCAGACAGCTCTTGAACACAGCTACATCACATACATCCTCTCACTTGTTCTGTGTCAACCTGTCCAGCTGTTTGCCTGCAGAAATGACTCAATGGAGGCGAGTGTGTGGCTCCCAACATCTGCCAGTGCCCCCCAGGATGGGTGGGAATGCTGTGCCAGACCCCTAAGTGCTCCTTCATTACTGCACATAACCAGATTTTTACACATTGGATGTTCTGCTGTGTGTATATTGTGTTAGGTTTATGCCTGAACTCAATCATCTTAAAGGTCTTTTCCAAGCTAAAAGATTCCATGATTCTATTACGTGTAAAAGTCAACCATAACGTGGTTAGCACCTCAATTCTTCCTCTTATTTGTCAGAGCTGTCCTATGCTGCCAGTAAAACTGGCACTTTCAAAGACCTTTCTAGACTCAACATAAGAGGACTGACTCATCTGTTTCTCCCATGGATTCTGACATCAACCAGTCAGACAAAATAAGTACTTTTTAAATTAAATCATTTGAAACAGAAGATAAAAAGGAGGAGTCAAGAAGAAAAGGAAATGGAGTACCCATTCTCTATTCCCAAGTTTCAATAAGCACAGAAATTCTGTGTGTCTGCTAAACTTAGGGCCTGACCCTGTAAATTCTACCTGTTCAGACTGACCAGGGTGGCTGGAAGTATTTGCATTTGGGGGATTGGAAAACCTGGAATGGGAAGAGATCTGTTATTGCCAATTAGATCCAGGGTCACTTCAGTTTGTGTCTGCCATTAGCTTTACAGCAAAAGGCTATGAGGAAAATATCAAGGCATTATCCCTGTAAAGGGCATTATCTCCTTTATCTTCCTTCCCCCTCACACTCACAGAGCATAATTACTTATGGAAATCTTCTGTCAGCTAACTCCCAGTGGCTGTGTAATTGTTTCTTTGTGCCAGCTGTCTTCTAGTTCAAACATGGGAATGTTTAAAGTTATTGATGGCATATTCTTGACTCAGTTTATAAAATAAATAAACAAATCGTGCTTGCTCCTGTGAAAGGCAAGTAAGACTAACATTAACAATTTCTGCTGTTCTATGCAGGCACACAAGCCAGGTAATTTTTTATAGATTTATCTAACCTTTGAAACTTTGCTCCAAATCCCTTCATTTGCTAGTCATTCTGATTTTACTACTTCTTCCCACAGTGGGAGGTTCAATCTTTTTTTTTTTTTTTTTTTTTGTAAGAAAGGGTCTGGCTGAAACTCCCAGGTCCCACAGCAACCCCAAATTTCTGTTTTTTTACAGAGAAAGAGAGAAGACTATTGTCAGAGAGCAGATGGTGAGGTCTTGCAATGCTGCTCCCGGGTGTTCACACGAGGCAGGGGCGAAGCAGGGGAACAGGAAAGGCTCCATCCTCACAGATGTTAGGGATCAGCTCTGCAGAGAAGTGTAACCCTGAAAGTGAGTCGTGTTTCATGTTTTAATGGGAGGCTATTCCCTCAAACCCCAGGCTCAGTGAAACAAATGTATTTATCTTCTGAACATGAAAACTTCCTGAATGCCTTGCTCACCTTCTCCTCAGCTCTGGCAGAGCTGCTCCAGCTGCAGCAGCTCAGAGGGCTGAACCCACCCCTGGCTGCTTTTTGTTGCTCTTTTTGTTGCTCTTGTTCTGCTCTGGCCTCTGTCCCATCTCCCAGCAGCACAGGGACACTGGGCCAAACCCACAGGCTCTGCCAGAACCCCTGAGCTTCTGGCAAGGAGCTCTTTGGTTCACCACTCCCCTCCCCTGTGCAAAACTCTTTGTCACATTTAAGCTCCTGAGGTTTCCCTGAGCTCAGCACCCCTGTCTTGCTTGGATGTGGATTCCCAAATTCTGTGTTCCACGCATTATCAGCAAGGCTGAATTCAACCCAGATTTGCACCACTTTAACTACAGACTTTGGCCATTAAACTCAACAACAGAGCAAAACATTCACACTGTAAGATCAGAAAGTAGTAGCTGCCACATATTTTTCATTAGATGAAAATATTTCATATTTGTATTTATTTATTCTATGACAATAAATTAAATCAAAACTATAGTTTATTACATTATATTTGAATATATTAATTCATACTCTGTATTAATTCTGTGTTTTATATTATTAATCTCAATTGCTTCCATTTTGTTAATCTCAATAGTTTCCATTTCATAGTGCAAATATTGAGTCTCAGTCTACAAGTAAAAATTCAGTGGATAAGTTTTTTTCAACAACCATTCTGTAATCCAGAATCCATTAGGGCAGGATTGTTTCTCAGGGGCTTTTTCAAGGATAGGAGATGATTAGATGATACCATCTTCATTCTTTGTTTTCAGCCTGTGAATTCCCCACTGCCCTTATCGGGATGGTGGTGATGGAAATGCAGATTTCATCTACACCCCAAACCTATTTTTTCCTCACTGACTCCCTAAACACATGGAGGGTGACTAAGCCAAGGGATGCACAGAGACCTCCCCAACTATTTTCTGGACATTTCCCAGAGGCAACAGATTGTTGAGATAGCCAGAGTAAATTCTTAAGCCAACAAAAGGGACTATGGACAAATACTAAGAAGTCATCTTGGACATCTACTTGGACATCTACTTTTTGATTTAACTTTTATAAGAGGTCACAGATCACCTCCATCTGTTCAGTTTCTAACTCACAAAGGCCTGAGCCCACATGGACCATTCAAGATGTTTGGAGGCAGCAGCTGCCACAATAATTCCTCTTTAAACACTTTCTTTCTTCAATCTTCTCCTAAACCAGAAAAGGCAAAACATTCTCTTCTTTTAGGTCTCTAATAATTAACTATTTACAACTTCAAATACTGATGTCTCAGGTTTTCTTGTTACCTTTCACCAGGAACAAAAACATAGATCTCTACCACAAGTGATAACCCAAAGGCTTCAACCTTTCAGCAGGCAAACCCATTGACAGTATCCTAGAATAGATGTTCCATTCTCCTGCAATGAAGATCAAAAATGTCTAAGGCAAAATAATTTTATGTCTAAATTATTTTGAAAATGCCTCAGAGAGCTATAATGGGCTGTAATATCAGAGGTATGTTAAGGAGTTTATAATTAATTTGGAACAACTCTGCTACATTTTGGAGATGCAGTCACAGAGGAAAAACTCTGCCTCTTTTGCAATGATGCACAATGAAATTGCATGTCTATGTCATGCAGGGAATTATGATCTCTTAATGCTTCAATCAGTCAAACTCCCAATGATTTTCCTGAGACATCTGTGCAGGAAAGTTTATTTACAGTTTCACCGGGCCCTGGCTGCAACCAGAGAACTTGGCAAGAGCAAAAGAGACTTTCAGTAGACATTGATAATGGATAAAACACAATAGCCCTCCTTTATCAGACTGAAAATAAAGAGGTCAGTCAAAAGAGTAGTTTTCTTCCCCACTCATCTGTAACTGAGCAGAATGGCTTCTGAAGGAGAATCGATAAAATAGGTCATTTGTCCCAACAAATAAGGTGCATGGGGGATCACACACCTTATCCTTGATAAATACCTAAGACTTTGAGGGGCATAGTTTAAGGAATAATGCTCCATTTTCAGACTGTGCTGCAAATGTAGGGAAATAACCTTTTGGAAGAATAGGTTAAAAAAAGCAATTTGAAATATTCAGCGTGTCTCAACTATAGAAAATATCAGCTTTATAGATGAGGGTTCTTCCATTAGACTGGCTCTGTTTTTAGCTTCCATGGCTGTAAAAATATCCAAAAACTGGCCTTTCTGAAAAGAAAGGAGTGATATCCCAGGGTCACCATGTTTTCCCATCAGTGATTTCCTTCCCATGCCTGTGGCTTCTCCTTGCCTTCTGTGCTGGTAACTCACATCTCTCTTTTTCTTGAGCTTAGAAAGAAAATTAACATCTGGCAGCAGAATCTGATCACCCTGACAGATACACCCAAAACATGACCCAGTAAAATCAGAAGGCTTCTGGCCAGGGCTCCAGGTCTGTTGTTTAATGCTGTGAATGCAGGATCAAGTTATAATTCTAACAATTAATTGTAAAGTATAAGAAGGTTATCATTGTGAAGGATGTTCATCATTAAAATTCATGCTGCTGTCTTCTGTTCTAATATTATTGAACCCATACTGGCTCCTCATTGCCCTTCAGAATAATCTCTCTTTATTTGCATGTTGTAAGTGTCAAGCTTATGGCCTTATAATTTCCTCAGTATTCTTCCCATTCTGTGTCTCTGCCTTGAACAAATCCTAGGCAGGATTTCTTCAAGCTTTCCTCTGTAACCCTTCCAAACCTTAAAAAAAGCAAATAATTTTGAAAATAATGTTGCTCACATGCAAATTATAGCTCTGTTCTTTTAACATGCAGGGATAAAACTCCTTCTGTAATTGGCATTTATTGATTATAATTTTAACATAAGCTTAGCTTGTTAAATGACTTTGCTGAATCTGTACAGGATAATGCATACATAGCTGGTGTCATTTTTAGTGTTTAGTGGCTTAGCATCCCTTGTAAATACATTTATGAAATATTCATTTGAACTTCAGCTCTGTTATTATCCTCTGTGATGTCAATTCCAATTTTCCTCCAAATTTTTTTTAACTTTTCTCCTAACTGAGCTCTTGTTTTTCTGAGCACTACAGAAAGAAGCTGGAGGGTGAACAGAGAGAGATAGACAGGGAGAAAAGATTAAAAAAGGAGGAAATACTTTTCCTTTTTAAAATTTATTTGTATCCACTGAAAATCAGGAAAACCACAGAGAGAAAATAAATCCCAGTACCTCATCTAGTGCCCATGTGTGTCAGAACACCCCCAGATGTTATAGGGATCTGCAGAAAATCCACTTCTCTTTGCATTACCTGTTCCTATTTTATCACCTACCAAGATGAACAGAAAATCAGCTTCCATTTTTGTCCATCCCATATTCATATCAAACAAATAAAGGAAATATACACAATTCTTTAATAATATTATCACACACAGTTCTCTCTCTTCCTGCTTACTAGTGAAACAAAACTTGCTTGGGCACAAGGAGCCTTTTCTGCTGACATTGCAATCCCTGTGGGAAAATGGTTTTGATCCAGTGAGCAAAACTCTGAGAATTTTCCATTTGTAAATCTGTCCTGTCAAGGTTCATGGAGGAGCTGGAGTAGCACTCCAGAGACTATAAAATCCCTGTTCTAGCTTGAGTGTGACTTCATCCCTCCCCTGCCCCATCCACACCCAGAATTCAAACTTCCCTCCTGCCCTCTCAGAAAAAAAGATAAATTCTGTTTTCAGCTCATGTTTCTATATCTTAAAGAGATTTTTGCAACAGACACCAAACAAAAAATTTCCTCCTTAAAATTTTACCTGTTGCTACTTAAATCTGTGTCAGAATCAGAACCCAAGTGCAACAAAATGAAATTGTGGAATTTGATCCTTCAGCCCTTTAACGTTTTAAAGTTGATCTTCTGTAGGAAAAAGAAAACTTCTCATAGGAATACAGCAAATTCATTCAAATCTGATGGAACATCCTGATCCATTGTGAAGAAGATTGGTCACAGACGTGTTTACTTTATTTTCAGCTCTATTTTAATGGTGCATGGTTGGCAATTTCCTGTACTCCTCTGCCATGCAAGAAAATGTAAGAAGCCACTTGTTGAGTCACATCTGACCATTTTTTAAGGCATTTAGTTTGACTGCCTATAACTGGATACAATATTCTGGCAATATTTATAGAAGATTTAGCTCATGAGATCTAATTAAAATACTGTGATGTGTGTTCTTCTTGAATTGGTGCCCTCTGAATTGGCTGTTCTTTTTCCTCTATGCCAAAACAATGTCATAACAATGGAAACTGCTAATGAGGATGAAAACCAGCTGAAATTTGACTAATTGCTTTCTTCTCTGTTAAAAAATAATAGAGCACTGATTCTTTTATTAACAGAGTATCTTCAAATTGATGAGCCTTTATAAATGCAGTGGCAGTCTAGATAAAACATTTATCTGATTTTTTTTCCTTGGGATAAGTAGTTCATTACTGATTCTCTATGACCAGGAATGGTTTCCAGAGGTGTAAAGTATGAAGTTCACCAAATTCTCCCTTTTATTTATTTATTGTGATAGCATCACCTTTGGGAGTACATATTTAACATATTCTTTCACCTTAACTCGAGGTCAGCTCTTTTAACAGCTGTTATTCATTTTAATTGGAACAAAAGAAAATCAATTTTGGCACAAATCTTGCCCAGCCATCAATGTCCAGAATGTGTCCTGGCTTTCAAAATTAGGCCTTGTACTGATCCATTTCCAGCTGAGCTAAGTCATTACTTTGTCAGTCTTTTCCTTCCTCATCATTGGAAAGAAAAAGGAAAAACTAAAAATTGTAAACATGAGACACACAGGCATGAGAAACCTATGCCAAACCATCTTTAATTTTCAATATTACTAAATACTCACGTCCTGATTATGAGACTTAAAGTAATAATATAATAAATATAATAAATAATAGCATTTCTAAAGAACTTTATCTGTCTTTTGTGGCACTTTGTGAGCAAAACTGTCAATTTGTAAGCATCAGACCAAATGTCAGTGCTTGCAGAAGTGACTATGCTGGTTCAGCTGTGAGAAGGTAAAGCCCAAATCCACTGAACCTTATGGCAACAACAAAAATAACCAGATGTAACTGGAACAGTTCATAGGTAAATGGTTAAAGCCTTGTTAACCTTATGGAAGATGTAAATAATGTTACAGGATATTTGAAATTAAATTTATTGACTGCTCAGCTGCAAACTAGGCCTGTATTCAAGTTCTAGATATCTTTTTCCCTTTTTTATGGCTTACCCTCAATTAGACATGTCTGCCTACCAGAATGGTTTGCAAGGCTACAGCACATCTGACCTGGCCTGACCTCACACCAGTGCAGGTCCCCAAGTGCAGAGCATGAGCAGTTTGGGTTTCTTTCAGCCACAGCCATTGCTCATGGCACAAACACTGTTCCAGCCAGGTGTCCTGGCTGCCCCATCATTTACCTGTACTGGAAGGCCAGGGGCAAAAATCAATGTATTTCATTTCAATTACATACCATATTAAGAGAAATCATGAAACTCTACTTTAGTCACTTAATTTAGTTAATGATAATTAGAATTTAATATCACAATTCAAGTTCTGTATAGATTTTTTTAACAAGCACATTCGCCTACTAAACTACAGCTCCCATGTCAATATGAAATCATCTGATGCAGATAAGATGAGTAATTGATGTAATTTTCTATATATAAAAAATCTGTTTAACAGGTTGGCCATGGCCTAGGAGATTAAGGTACACATTTTCTCAAATAATTAACAGAAGAAGTCTAAATGAAGGCAAGGATATAACAAGATAAACCAGAATTATTCTGTGCAGGTGCTTCCATTCAAGAGATTTCCCTTGCTAGGTCAAGAGTTGACCCTTTGGATCCATCTGTTAAATAACTGCTTTAAAGAATTATTCTAATTCTAAATGTGCAAAGTATGATATTTGTCATTTCACAAATGAAGTGGAAGTCTATTACAATTAGAAGAAAATATTAAATAATAATAATAAAAATAAAAAATCGAGCTTCCTTTTCCACATGAATAAGCTGTTACACGCTAAATCAGTCCTGACAAAAAAAGAAAGTAGAAAAAGACTTTGCAGATGATGTATGTCCAAAATGCCAAGTCACCAGTGGCACATACAAAACTTGTGTCTCTCTGGCCATGATTCATCTCACAATTTTTAGGACTCTTCAGTTTCAGGGCTCATTCTGCAGAAAGCCTGATTGGCCACTCTGATATCAACATGTATTGCTTTGATGTGAAGAAGGGAATGTTCTGAATAAAAGGGACTTGAAAGGTTTCCTTCAATCTGTGATCCTTGCTGAAAGCTAAATTCAGTTAGTAATTAAAATTATGGATTTTATGGTGTCCGATGTAAATTACATGGCTTATGTTACATGAAAGCAAATGAGCTACTCCTCCAAAAAGTCAAAATTACTTAGTCAAAAGCTATCTTACTAGCATGGATTATAGTAAACTGTACACATACCTACATTTCTGTAAAAAGCTTGGGATGATAAGCCTCCCAAGAGTTCATTTATCAGACTGGATTGGGTGTATGTGAACAATCTGTATAAGCTTTAATCAACTTCTCCAAGCCTGTCAGTCATGGAAACCTCACAGTTAATCAGAGTAATTGCTCAAGTATTTAACTACATTATTAGAGCACAGTTTTGACTTTGCTAACACTGATCATAAAGTCTGCTGTGAGTAAAACTGAATTTTCTTGGTGCCACCTTGGTGGGCACAGGGAAGAGTTAGCTCAGGTCTCAGCACTTACAAGTCTGAAGGGAACTCGAGTCTCTGCTGCCTGATTTCATCCCATTTTCCTGAGCCAAGTTGCAAACCCTGTTCTCTGTCTAAACTCCAGGCTCCCCATGTCCTTCCTGGTGTGCTGTGGCTGAATCCCTCCCCAATGGCTCCTGTTTCTGATTAAAACATTTAAAGAAATAGATTTACTTTTTCTGCCACAGGCCTCGCACCTTATCACTTATTTTCCATTAGGCATTGGTGCAGATGACTTTTCCTCTGAAAGCACCATCTTTATTGTCTATGCTTAATTTTGTCTTTTGGATTTCAAGCTGTTTCACCCATTTATCAGAAAGGTTTTTAATTCTAAGCCTGCTTGCACTGCCTCCAAGTGTGGCATTGTTCAAAAATGTGACATCTCATTGCTGGGACATTAAGGAAAGTGGTGAATAGCACAAAAATCAGGACCTACAGACTTGATAAAATTATTCCTTGATAATGTTTTCTCAAACAGGCCTTGCTCCTTTCTGATTTATTATGAATCATACTTACTGGCATGACTGTCTGAGTCATATCAGAAGTCTCCCTAAAGTGAAAAACATCTGTTCTTTGTGGGCAGAGTGACTTCTTCCTTCACTAAGCTTAAGGAGCTTATAAATTGATTGTTTAATAATTTATGTTAGCATCTCCCCAGATAACAACTTAGACTGAATATTTGGCTGTCATTCCCTTGCTTTTTCCCTATTTTTTTCTCTTCTAAAGACATGTACTGTGCTTATTGGGACTATTTATACCCTTTGGGAGTTCTCAAAGCAAATCACTGCTGGTTTAGAAACTGCATCTTTAAATATGCTGGGCTAACTCTGAGGATCTCTTGACCTGGAAAAGCTGCTTCATGTAGAAACCCTCTTATTTGCTGAGATGTTCCATATGGGGAGTTAGCACACAGCAGATAGCATGCCATAAATGCAAATCCCAGTTTATTGCCCAGCCATTTAACCTTGTAAACAGACCTTAAATCTGACTTTTCAGAATCTCAATACTCAGTTCCTTCCCTATTCTCCCTTGCACTCATGTTCCCTTGCTAATTCTGATCATGTCAAACCTTTTGTCACATTTAACCTTTCTGTGAAGAGTGAAGAAGAGGCACTGAGCACATCAGCCTTGCTTGTGTCATCTGCAACCTTCTCTCCTCCCTGCTGGATTTACCACTGCATTTTGCAATGGGAGTTAAAACTCAGGCTTTGATCTGTTTCTGTTATGAATCTTTGAATAATGGGAACAATACAGTAGCAGTGACACATCAAATTTCTCAAAATAAGCTGGATTAAACTGGAGAGGAGCAGCCTCTGCCCTCCCTCCAGCAGCAGCTGACAGGGATGCTCTAGGTGACTGCACCTGAAGTTAACTGGGGAAAAAAATGCAAGGTGATTGCTTCTCATCCCCTTTAGGACACTGATTTCCTCCTTTTAACTTAATTTTTGGTCTTCAACTTATTCTCATAAAATTAGAGTGAAATATTCATTTTCAGCTTTTTTTTTCAGAGTACAGACTGAAAACACTAAGGAAATAGAATCATGGACTGGCAGAATGGTTCAGGTTGGAAGGGACCTTAAAGATCACCTAGTTCCACCCTCCCTGTCCTTTTCTCTTCTTTTCTTTGCACCAAGAATCTGCAGGTCAAGAATTATTTACTGTGGAAACACTGAAAACATCACAAATCCAGTCAAATTGGCAAATTGGCTGATGTGAATAAAAGCAGAGAGCTGAGAAAAAAAATAAAGACCCTGCTAAAAATCTCTTTTTTTTTTCTTTTTTTTTTCCTTTTTCTTTTTTTCACCAAGTAAATAGTGCCTGGAGTCTGTTTTTCCAGTGTATTTGGAAAAGCTGGATGGGCCATATTTGTTTAATCAAGTTATTCCCCTTCCTCTGCTGTAATCTTTAGCACTGTTCCCATTCGTGCAGTTTAGATTCCTGAAGGAACAATATACATTTCCCTAAATTATTCATCATCTACATCCTATTTCTCCCATTTATATTGCCAATTGATTTGCAATTCATTTTGTGACATTTTTGGTTTACTTTGTTTTGGACTTCTGCTAAACAAAGCCTGCCAGCAGCATTCCTCAGAAGGCTAATGAACTCGCTGGAATTGCAATCACTCTCTTAGAAACCTTGTGCGTATTTTTAATTTGTATTGACTCTGAGAGATCCAGATAATTTAGCAAGTTCCACGGCAGACATGAAGACAAATGCTCATGCTGACTTTTACATTCAAACCTGCCATTAGAGCATATTTGTTCAGGGCTGCAAGGGGTGACCCAAACAAAACAGGCTAAACAAACCTCATTCCAGTGGGAGCACAGTTAAAAACTTTGGCATTAGTCCCTACAGAGACTGAAACAATTACTGGCACATCATTTGTACAACAGGGAATTTTGTGGGAAGTTGAAATTGATACTGTATCTGTGTCCTAACTGATACCATCACACTTGCCTGGTTGTTTTTCCCTTCCTAAATGGATTAAAGTAATAGCATTAATTAAGCCAACAGAACTAATTTAAGCTAAACAATGTTAGATATAAATGGTACATAATACTATATTACAAGCTATCATGATGGTGCATTTTCCCAATAAGAGTTTAAATATTAATGTGCCAAACTTGTCTCTTGAATATTTATTCTAAGGCAGAAAGGTACTGAGAAGTATAGCCTGTTGCAGAAAACAATAATTAAATAAAGGTAAATGTTATAGAAGTTATTTTTAATTCTGGAATTCACCAGTGAATGGAGCAGTAACTGGCCATCTATTCCCCAGGAATGAACCCAGTGAGCACCTCCCAAAGATTAAACACACTATTGATTTCAGTACAGCCTGAAAATACACAGTGTCTTTAATAAACTATTTCTCATATTAAGGCAATCCTTTGCTGCAGCTAGTGACCTTCACATCACTATTACTTAGTTCATTTATACATTAAGAGACATTAAACCACAAATCAGGAGTGCTCAAGTAATCCAAGCTTCATTCAGTCAATGTACAAGTCAGCCATCTGTGGAGTTTTCTGAAAATACAGCTTGTCTCTTTGTAAATTATTTGACAAGTAAATGGAAGTAATATGGGATTAGAAAGGGAAAGTCAAATACAACCAGTATCAAGCTGCACATGTCTGCTGGTCAGGCTATTTGTGCATATATATACATATATAAACTTACACCTAAAAATATGCACATCTACATTTCAGTATAAATGTGTATATACATACATGGAAATATATAACCCAACACAGACATGCACATAAATTTTTATTTGACCCCAACAAACATATCTCACTCTTCAGATATTACACACTTTTATTTCCCAAATCCTTATTCTAACTAAACCTGTCTAAATCCCAGTAGGCACTTGTAGGAGTCTTTTAATATAAAATAAATGTGCCATGTACTATTCACAAATAGTGCCTGGATACCTCATTATCCAAAAGTAAGGAAGGGTATTTTAGGATCAAACTGGGAAGAAAAATTTGGATACATGATGCTAATATCAAGGTTAACCTGTCATATCAAATACAGATTTATCAAGATTAAGAAACACCTTTCTTCTTGTCCTGAATAATAAAGTAACATCAACCTCTTTATGTGCTTTGTAATAGAGATTTCTATAAAAATGCCCTTCAGAACAGGTTCTTAAATGTATATGCTAGCATAAAATAAAGCTTTTCAAATCATCTATTATCTTGCTTTGGGATAAAGCAAATTCGCTCATGTATTTAAAATGGGGTGATATTCATCTGACAACTTCTGCTGTATGAAAATGGGATAAGTGCCCTGAAATGCTTTCAGGCAAGGAGCCAGCAATCTCCATGCCTTACACAGAAGTGGCAGAGTGATTTTTTTTTTAAGGCACACCTGCTTTAGATGAAAGAAATTGAATTCCAACTCCATAACTGTCAAGCACCATGGCAAATAATAGAGCCTAAGCAGAATCATTCAGCAATATTGCTATTTTCCTGTTGGGGCGATGGAGCAGAAACCAGCCTCAGCTCGGTGATAGCACTTTACCTGCATGCTTTGGCAACACTTCCATTCATCATTCCACTGCTTAAGCCCTTTCAAAAACATGTTCTTCATTCCCAGGTTGATAACACCTTTGGTTAGCTAAGTCAAAAGTGGAGGAGGGGGAAAGGTGGATTGTGATTTTGCAGAATTACATAAATTAAATAAAAATGCTACAATGCTGCAATAAATCATTTGAGCACTTACACATAACATTTCTTATGTGACACCCCATGCCTGAGGCTGTTTCTTCTGTTGTCCCATAAGCAGCTGAATCCTCATTTCTTTTTTGCAGCTCTCAATAGGATGAAGAGAACAGCAGGACAATGAAAACAATCATTTGGGTATTGATAACCTGACTGAGCACGTTTTTCATTTGGGAAGATGCAGAGTGAAGAAATTGCAAGTTCTCTCCCTTTTACCCTTATATAATCACACAGAAGAAAAAATAAAAAAGCCAAAATCTTTCTCATGTGCCAATAAACCAGCATTTATTTTCAAATCTGTCTATGGCAAGACTCAAATTTATGATCTGTGGCTGCAGTGACACCATCACAACTGCTCCTGACAACAAGATTTGACAATGGTACAGACCACTCCATAACAAATATTTAGTGCCATGTTATTCTGCTTTAATTAAAATTTGATGGCACAGAAGAATTTTCTCATTTTTGGGGATTTTATTAATAAACATGTATGTTTACCCACAGTCTAGAGAAAAATTAATAAATTGGATCCTGATTTTACTGGGATGTTTCATGAAAAGACTTCAATCAAGTTTAACTAACACAAACTCAGTGTCTTTCTGCTGAGGAACTGCTAAAGCCAAAAGTTTATGTTTTCTGTGTTCTTAATGTGTCAGCATTTATGGGAAAAATGGGGGAGAGGAGAAGAGAGTGTGAAGAAGGGAATAAAAATAACAAGTGTAAGTTCAACTGGAAAAAAAATGGTCCTGAACTGTCCCGTTGGACAACTCAGGTTCAGTAAGGTAAATCCTAAACATCCTGGGTATCCACCCTCTCCTTTTGTTTGTCTCACTGGGAGATTCAGGGCAAATTTAGACTGAAATCTTGGATGTCTTGATTGAGGAATACAGGAGTTTTGATATTCCCTCATTCTTCCTGAAGAAACATAGGGGAACAATGACACGAGCAAGGATTGTTTGATTGAACCTTTGGGACTGTAACAGTAACTAGGTGTAATATTTGATCTGACTCTTGCTGTCAATTTGTAAGAATAAAAAAGCCTGACTGTGACATGCTTGAATACTTCAAATTAAGTCTTTTTTAAAAACCTCAGAAAAACTTTAGCTACTATAATTCACTGAAAAGCTCATCCTTCCTTTCACCCTGCTTCTAAGAGTAGTATTTTCCCCCACATTTAACTAATAAAGCAAAGTGGTTTTAAATCTATGTATTCTGTTCTCCAGAAGATTATTTTCTATTCTTCATTTCTGAAGTTTCATTTTATGTTACCAGCTGCTCCAATGTAAACAGTATCCCAGATGCAAAAGATTAAAAAAGCAAAATATGCTCAGCACTCCTTGAAAGTTTCCTACAAACACTTAGACAAAGGACCAGACTTCAAAAATCCTTCCTGTGTTTTACTAATACACACTGATCTGGGCCATAATCAGCAATGTTAATATGAAGTTTTTCAGCAGTTCCAGGAAGACATTATTGCTAAAAGAGAACATTGGCACCCGATGTGTATCTACAAGATTAAATTTAGGGTGGCAATTACACCTTTCTTCAAGTACAGCCCCAATCAATAAAATAGATTTCTATTACTTTGCCTTCCTGCTACCAGAGACAATTCTAATGATCAAAACTGCTTGCCAAGATTGGATGTGAAAATCTAAAACAGCTTTCCATGCCTTGCAGTCTCTCACAGTATTTCTAGAGGGGACAATTTGAGAAAACCTTCATCCCCATCTATTTTTAGACAATTCATAAATGGTTTTTGGTCACTGAGGATTGCCCATGTGTGGTTAGAAAAGAGAAGCAATTGCTAATGAACAGCAACACTTGAGCTCCAGTATCTGATCCCAAACTATGGATAGCCTACAGTTGCTTTGGCTCACAGGCCATGTGTAATTCTCCTTTCTGAAGGATGAATTTGACACTCTTCCTTTTCTCATGGTCGTTTGAGCACTTAGATGATTTGTTCTCCTTGATTGTTCAATATACTTTGATAAAAACTCCCTAAATGTGGCAATCACTTTACTCCCTGATTATGTTTTAAACAAGCTGTTGGATAAGACAAAAATTATTCTTAAAATTTCATACATGTTTTACACCTTGTTGAAAGCTACCCAATAGGGACATTTTCTTGAAAAAAAAAAACAAACTTATATTTCTAAACCTTGTCTTACAAGCCACTACTTCTGTTATATGTCCAAAAATACAGCAAGGAGCTAAAGGCAGAAGCCTTAGTAACTGCATTCTACCAAAAAATTTTACCAGGTCAGTACAGTACTTGAAGTTATAAGTTACTTAGTTCTAACTTCTAATTGTCATTATGACTTCCAATATTCTTTGTTTGCTGAATACTTATTATTATATAAATCCTATTAAACCCAGAATAAATAGGGTACAATAAATCATGATCTCTTCTTATGGGAATAGTAAACAGAACCATTAGGCAGAAGGGGGTTTTTGCTGAATACAAACCTTTCTAAGGTTACAGTAATTGGCAGATTTAACTCATCCATGGCTTATAATATTCATTCATGTGGATGTTTAAACATTAAGTCACTGCCTCTATTCTTCTAGGGTTTTCCTAGGGTTTCTGTTGTTTTCAAGACAAAAAGTGCCCTTTACACTTTTTTTGCCTAGAAAGCAGGGGACTGCAAAATGAATACAGAAGTTATTTTTTGGGGGGCCTACTTTGCCACTATTAACCTTTGCCAAAAATATGGGACAGGTTATATCAGCTCAAAACCTCAGCTCAGAGTAGAAATTGCTTTAGAAGCAAAACAAAAAACAAAAAAAAACAACAAACAAACAAGCAAAAAAAAAAAAAAAACTTTTAATGGAAAATAGCCATGTTATTCAGCATTCCACAGGGGAAAGCACCATTTAATTTTGAAAGGGTTTTTTTTTTTCTCCCATGTTATGAAGTGGCATTTAAGTTTAATGTTCTCCCTGTAAAATAGATAGGTACAACATCTTCACTTTTTTTAAAGTAAGCAGTTTTGCATCAGACATGTCCCACTTTTGTGTGCCTGCAGATCTCACTCCTTGATTTATCCATGAATAAGTACAACAGCAGAAGCCACAAATCCTGACTGAGGGAGACCACCCATAGGGAGAGGAGCAGGATCTGGTCTCTGTTTAATGCTCAGCCTTCCCTGTTCCCCATGGATCACTGACACAACAGCTGGGATGGATTGAAATGAGGAAAGTTTGGGCTCATATCAAGCTGATGACAATTTGAGAGGATCTGCCAACTCATATACCACATCCCAAATGAGACAGATTTTGCAATACTACATATACATAAAGGAACATAGTATTATGCATAGAATTATTTTCTTTTTTAATTATTTAACTACAAAAGCTGTAGCTAATGATATGCTCTGTGGACTTTAAACTACATCTTTATGCTCAATTAATTTTTTAACATTAATATCATTTAGGGAAGGAGCAGGACTTACCAGAATATACAAAATATGCATAACAATATGTACCTCTAAGATTACTGTTTATACTAGGGCAAACTAATTCATGCTCAGGAGCTCTAGGTAGGAGATGCCACATCCAAAATTAATGATCATTATTCTGAAAAAGTTGTCACTGTGCTTGAGAACAGAAGCTCAGGGGCAGGTTTGGACAGAAAGAAGGTCTGTGCTTTTCAGGACAGAGACATTCCTCTGTCCTCTACATTGCTGCCTATCTATTTCTGCTGAGATTTGGGAGATTTTAGCCAGTTTCTCCCAGGAAGAGGCACACAGAGATGCTCTGTGCAGTTCCTTTATGAAACTCAGGCCCTGCAGTGCCAGCAGAGGTGAAGTCTGGCTCTGGCAGCACAGCCTGTGCCTCTCTCCATGCCCACACCCACATCCAAGAGATGTGTTCTGTCTCTGCTCCTAAACTGAGACACAAATTGCCTTTCTTTTCTGCCTCTGCCTGAGTTCCAGGCACCTCAGTTGTAAATTGGCATCTTAGCTGACCTCTTCAGAGTTCAAAGAATTACATCCTTCTCTCTTTTCTCTGTGTCAGACACAGTTCTGTTATTACTTTTCAGTTTGACAGGTAACTCCACGTCTTCCCAAACTCTGCTACTAACCTGGCTTGGAGAAGCCTCTCTATTAAAACTGGAAAGTGACTCCAAGCAAAAACCTTAGCTTAGCAAACTCTCAGTCTGAACCAGAAAGAACTTTTATCCTGATGATCACAACTGTCAAAGTTCTTTTGTCCTAACTTTGCTCTTGAAATTTTATTCTTCTGTCATGACAGTGTTTTGGGTGGACTCAGCCAATCTCCCAGATGATTTCTTTGCCACCTGGCTAGATTTCTTTTCCCTTTGTTTAGAAATAATTTCAATCTAGACATGCAACTTGCTGGCATTTGTACTTTATCAGGAAGATGGGAATAACTTATGATGAGTTTACTGAGAGGACACAGAGACTTTTAATCAGTTTGCCTTACAGCCATGGGAAGAAAGAAACCTGCACCTGATTTGCTCTCAAGTCCCTGCCTTTTTCCTTTCTTTTTTTTTCCCTGAAGCAGCTTTCAGCATGCATTACCCCTGACTGATTTATTAGATTATCAGTGCTGTAAGGGTCCATGTCAGGTGTACAACAGATTTGTCATAAGGGTGCAGCAAACCCAGATTACCCTGTTCAAAAGCTGCATGCCTTCCCATACTCTGTGTCAAGCTCCTGAGAGTTAACAAAGGGTTTCTCACTAACATGGATGTCTCAGAGAATGAAGATCCAAACCTTTGTGATTATCAAGCCTGTTTATTTCACATTTTAACTAAGTCTGCTGGACTGAAATAGAATTTCAACATGCACAAGATGAAGCAGCCTATCTGTTTAATACCACAAGCCACTATCAACCTCATATGTTCATTTGCCCTTTAATACAGAGACCATTCAAAATCTTTCTCCTGCTATTAAAACACTTTTAAAAGCTTATGCCCTTATAAACCAAGCAATCATTTTCCCCTCGACAGCTATGACCTGCCATCACTTTACCAGACCAAATTACTGAAGATTGGAGGTTCATGAAGGCAAGAGGCAGAGATTTCCTTCAGGAGATAAAAATGACTATTCATACACAAAAATAAATTCAAATTTGGTTCAATTCACTATTTTTTCATACAGACCAAAAAGTTCTTCTACAACTTCTATTTGGAAACACCTGAGAATAAAGATACAAGCTCAGATCTAAGAAATGAGCTAAACAAAATCGGTTTAGACTGCAGCTAGGAATATCAATAAGGAAAACCATCAGTTATTTAAATTATGCAAGGTTCAGGACATTATAAAATATAAAAATGGGATAAGTAGGGTGGTAGCTGAACAAGACAAAAGCAGAAGGATTAACAATGTCATAAGGATTTACAGATATTACAAAGTAAACCCAGAACACTGATTTGCCTTTCCTTAAAAATAACCAGAATAGGAGGAGATTAATGAATTCAAAATAAACAGAGGCATGCCAGGCCTAATCTCTCAAGGTAACAAAAGTTGAAGGTGATTTTTTGGGTCACAAGGTCTGGGGGAAAAAAAAAAATAAATAAAAAAAACTGGGAAAGGTTACAGCTGCAGTTAAGAAAAGCTGGGGGTAGATAGGATCTGAATTAGAAACTATTACATTAAAGACTACCTGGTGTAGAAAAGAAAGAATGTTTACATAAAGTGGGAGGAAGCTATTCTAAGATTACAGTCTAAGCAGGATGAATATTTACATGTGAAAAGTGTTTAAAATATGTCTCATAAAGAAGATGGGTGCTCCCTTTTTATGGGGAGTCAATAGAAAAGACAGGAGATGATGGATACAAGTTAATCCTGTGAGATTCTGATTAAAGATGTGAGGAAAATTTTTCTCAATGCAAACAATCAGATGTTTGAATAATCTCCCCAGGAAAGTGGTGGATTCCCTGATGCTGGACACCTTTAATACTCAGCTGGACATGGTGCATCATGTCATATGGAGCACTGCTCACAAGTCATAACTCTTCAAAGTCATGACTGGTTCAAGGGCACAGAGCACCATGAAGACAAGCTAAAACTCAGACTGAAAATCAAGGCAGACATTTCCAAGGCCTGGCTGCCCCTGTTCAGCTGCAACAAATTTCAGAAAGCAAATTTTAAGCACATTTTAATAGCTAAGTTATAGCATGAACCTAAATGCACTTGTACACTCATCCCAGTTAATTAGCAAACTGCAAACTAATAAATATTCCATAGACAGGGGGGAAAATTGTCCCTGTGCTTAAAAAGAAAAGTTTTGTGCCAGCAGCCCTAGACCACAAAGTGCTTCCAATGTTTGTGTGATGTTTTGTGCCCATGAAAAGAAGTTTTAGTCTTAGTCTGCAATTTTAATACTGTGCTGACAGTAGAGTACTGCAGTCTGTTCCTGCCTGGGTGCTGGGGAGGGCTTTGCCTGGATGCTCTAGGCTAAGTCCTGTCCTTGGGTGCAAGGGCACAGCAAAATGCATCTGTGTACTTGAGGGCTAAATTTAGATGAAGGAGAAAAGGCCACATGAGATAGAGTTTCACTTTGGATCATTTCATGCTTGGATTTGTAGTCAGTAGCTTTAAATTTTCCTGGTTAAGAGAGGGCACCTGCAGCACATTGGGTTTTATCTGAGTTAGGGGTGCTCACAGATTTGTAGTTCCCTGCTGAAGTAGCCCTTAATTGATCAAGGTTTGTACAAAATTAATAACAGAATGGAAGGAAGGAGGACTTAAAACAGCAGCAAAACAAATTAGGGAGGGGTTTAGAAAGTTTTCTGCCTAGTTTTGAGTCGAGCTCACAGCCCTTCTGCAAACAAAGCTCCCTGCAGCTCCTCCACAAGCTTTCTACCACCACTTTATCTCTGCTGGATTTCCAGCTCCAGATTCTCTTGTCCCAGGAAGATTGTGCAGAATTCTCTCTTTGTCCCTCATTTAAGGTGGATCACATCAAGCAAATATTCAATGTGCATGTATTGACCTACCCAAAAACCACCCAAATTTCCTCCTCAGGGCAGAAACCACAGGGAAAAGGAACCAGCCCATGTCCCAGCTCAAGAGCTGCAGTGAATTAAGAAAGAAGTGAACCCTCACAAAACAAAAAAAGAAAAAAATTTCTTTGATATCAAAAGGTTTTATAAAGAACTCAAAACCCACAGAGTGGAAATCTGGAGAAAAGAAAAGCTTGTAACTAAGTTCTAGGCTGTAACAGCAAAAAAAAAAAAGCCTGAAATTATTTGCAAATTATTAAGATGTCTGGTAGGTCTGGGATTTGAAACTATTCCTCAGTGTATCTTTATTGAAAAGCACACTGTCATTGTTTAATATGCCATACAAACTAATCAGAGATTATTTTACATTAACAAAATTACAGCAAGAGTTACCGAAGACAAAAGCTAAAACATTATTAAATAATACACTTCCATTAAAAATTATAAAATGATTGTTTACTTCTCTTTGATAGAAGTAACTACTAGGGAACACAAATCCAAGTGGACATTTATTGAGCACAATGCACTTAGTTTTTAATTAGTAGTTTATAGGTAAAATAATGTATAACTCAAAGAGACAGAATCAGACCAAGTTTGGCTGTTAGATTTTCGAAAAATTAATTTAATATTCATGTGTCTCATCATTATTTTATAAAATTACCACTAAGACAATGAAAATATTTACATTTTATCTTTCCAAACAGATAAACAATTTCTAGTGAAGAAAATATGCCTGCTCAGAGCAGCAGAACTTGAATGGACTTGGATCAAAATATATAATGAAAAGGGTGGGGGGGGAGGAAGAAATTGCATAATCCATCTTCAAAATGAGGTAAAAGAAATATTTTTTCCAGCCAATCTGAGATCTCAAACTGATACATGGGTAAAATGACTCATTGCCTATTTTTGTATTTGTATTATCACTAAATGCAGCTCAACTGCTATTTCCTTGGTTTTATAAACTGTTCATATAAGCAGAAAAAAGCTAAAAGCCTAATTTTGAACTGATGAAGGTGTTAACAGTTAAAACTGGAGTTTACCAGTACTTTATAACAAAGAGAGGAATTATATCCAAAAAATCCTTGAGGTTGTCACCAGACACAGGGCACAGCCAGTGGAACCTCACTGGCAAAATGTGCCCACACAGGTGCTGTGAAGAACCAATTTGCTCCCTCCTCTCCCCACTGCAAGCACAACTGGACCAGGTTTCCCCAGCTGACCTAAGAAAAGAATTCTGACACAGCTGCAAAAGGCATTGAAATCCAGGCACACAAAGCTTTCCACAGAAAACAATTTGTTTGACATGAATTCTTCTTAATAAATTCATTTTGACTATTATTCCTGTTGTTGCTAGTGCGTCCTCTGTACATACAGAGACAAAAACCTCGCCATCAACCTGCTCCTCTTTTTTCCTTCCTTTCTTTAAGCAGCACTCATTGTAACTCAAAGCCCTAGAGACAGAAGATATTCCCTATTTCTTATCTTTGCTTTCAAAATAGAAGTATGATGGATATTCTGACAGAAATGTGAATAGACATTAGGCCATAATAATCCTATGTTCTCAAATAACTTAAGGCACTAGTTCAGCTTCACTCATTCAGCAACAGAAAATGTTATTTATTGGCTGTTAAAGAAAAATATGGTAGCACTTGATGGCAAATTCATCCTCTTTTTTAAACATATGTTATCAGTGCTCAGAAGGGAGCTGTAAGAATAGGTTTTAGAATAGTCCTGCAAGGACATTAACTCTGAAAAACTGAAGGCAAAACTGATGGAATTCAGTTTGATCCCATAGTGACAGTCAGAGCCACAGAATCACAGTGTCACAGAATGGTTTGGCTTAGGAGGGACATAAAGCTCATCCTGTTCCACCCTGCCATGGGCAGGGACACCTTCCATTATCCCAAACCCCAAACCTCATCCAACCTGGCCTTGGACACTTCCAGGGATGGGGCAGCCACAGCTTCTCTGGGCACCCTGTGCTGGGACCTCACCACTCTCACAGCAGAGAATTTCTTCTTAATGTCCAATCCAAACCCATCCTGTTTCAGCTTAAAGCCATTCTCCCTTGTCCCTTCTCCTCAGGGCTGCTCTCAATCCATTCTCCTCTCAGCCATTCTTTGTGTTTGACAGAGGTGCAGGACCTTGCACTTGGCCCTGTTGAAATTCTTGATGCTCACACTGGCTCCCTCCCAAGCCTGTCGAGGTCCCTCTGGATGGCATCCTTCCCTTCCTGCAGGCTGATCACTCCACACAGCTCAGTGCTGTGAGCAAACTTGTCTGGAGTGCTGCCCCAGTAGCACATTTCCCATATTTCCAGCAAAATGTCTAAAGCACAGGTGAAAGCACAGAAGAGTTCTGGGGAGGGGCAGCACTCAGTCAGGCTGCTCTCCTCCCACACATCCCCTGCCACTGCACAGGCACAGCACGGGCTGGAGAGTGTGGGACAACACACAGCCTGGAACTGCAGCATTTTTAATCCTCCAGACACTGTAATAGAGGTCAAATACCATTTACAGTGTTTAATATTTCATTTTTAGGAAGACTGATGACATTACAGCTCATTGGATATTTATGAAGACAGAGTCTCATTTTCACGGGTAGCAAACGCCGCGGACAGAAACATTCACACAAAACCCAGATGTTGATGAGCTGCATTGGGAATTTTTTGCTATCTTACACATATTACCCACAACATTGACATTCTTACAAGTGCCAAGCCTTGTTTTGAGCAAAGCAGCCTGTTTGGCTGGTGGTTTCATACAGCAGAAGGCATTCTGGGGAAAGAGGCAGGGAGCGTTCAGTAGCACAGCTTCATTAAGTCATTGCAGCACAATTTAATTTGGCCATGGGATGTTATTTTCCATGGAAACTCTGGCTGGTGCTAACACAGTTCTACAGGAAGACTAATCAGAGAAGTTTGATGTATTTATTGGGAGCAGAGGGAGAAGGGCCTCCCTGTGCTCTGTGAGCCCTCAGCTGCCAGGGTCATGGCTTGTGGGAGCAGAAATGTCTTTAGGTTTTTCTCCAAACTCCCAAAATGCTGGAATTCCTCAAGGTCCTGGAACACAGCTGCAGAAGCTACAGGAGCAAACTGTGCCTGGCAAAGGTTGGGACATGGGTTGGCTGTGACACTGTGCAGGAGCACTGCTGCATGGCAGGAATAATCTCACAAGGAGTGATTTTGTTTCTGCAAAGCCACTTTGGGTGCTAGGGAAGAGCCCTGCAGGCAGCAGGTCCCATAAATCCTTTATTCCCCACCCCAGGTACCCAGACCATGGGACTGCCAGGCAATGGCACCAGGAGAATCAGGATTGTAAGGGACAGTCTCTACCAATATCCTCTGTAAGCAGGCTCAGAGGCTGTTTTTCTCCTAAAACCAGGCCATTTATCTTTTAAAATTTCTATGTCAGGCTGTCGTTGTCAGATAATGCCAGACCAGTATTTATCCTGTAAACCTTGACAAAACCCTCATAAATGGAGTGACAGGGGCTTTGACTGCAAGGACACACTTTTCTGTAGGATCCTGCTCCATCCAGTGCACTGTGTGGACAAAGGAAGGGGTCAGACCCAGATGGCACACAGTGCCACAAATCTGGCATTTCTTGTCTCTCAGCACAGAGCAGATTTGCTTTTCTTTACTCAGGCACCTTCCCTGATTAAATACTGATAACTGAAAGGAACTGGCACTAACTCTATCAGCAGGATGAGAAAAGATTGTGGAAATAATCTCTGCTGGAGATACTGGGGGATGAGAGTGAAATGTAGATAAAGCAAATAAGGAGGAGGTGAGGAACATTACAAATTTCAGTGCCTTCAGGCTTCACTTAGAAATATATAAATAAAATACAGAGTTATGATAATCAGGCCAGAATAATAAAGTGTTATCTACTAATCTTTTGAATTTTAAGTGCAGCTACTGGCTCCACACAAACAGGACTTGTTACCTTTTAACATCCCCTAGAGACTTTCATCAGTCTGGACTGCTTTCTGTCCTATTAAAGAACAGGTACAGTTTTCCAATTAGCTGGGATATTTTATAGAAGTTTTTCCCCTTTAAAATAAATTCAATTTTACAAGCAAGAAAAGTTTTAAGAGTGAGGTGGCCTTTTACCAGTTTAGTACATCATTTTCATTAATTGAACTTCACCTGTTATGTGAAGGAAAACAATTAAACATAGAGAGATAGAAAACTTATCAAATTGTACTTCTAGAGCTATGCTGGTTAAAATCTAATTGTTTTCTAGTAGTTGGACAACCTTATTATTTTAAAGGTAAAAGATTATGTTGAAGGTAAATACTATTGTCATTGTTACCATGGTAGAATAACATTCAGTGTTCATCTCACAGGATATGCATGTCACAATAATGAATACGTGTTCAGTCTACTGATTATATTCACATTAAAATACCTCCTTTATTTCTAATCATTTGTTATAGGCTGAAAATTCTATCCCACTATTCCTATCATTAATAAATGCAAAGTTGATCTGTAACAAACTACTTCTTTTAAGTTTAAAGGCAAGAATTTAAGGAGAGAGGTTTGAATAAATGGTATTTCAGGTGGTAGCTCACCAAAAAGTATTATTAGTATTATTTATTCTTCTTTTAATTCTACTGTGTTTCTAATTGGTGAAAAACACTTCTAATCCTACTTTAGATGACTTAAACACAGATAATAGGTTCACACATCCTTTAACTTCTCAAAGTGGTATGCACATTGCTTTCTGCCTGAGCTGAAGAAAAGAGGTATCAATGAACCTTGAGTTCATTAGAGCTTAGGGTGGTTTTATGTCTAATATAACCTATTAACAGAAAGAGAAGATTCCACTGACATATAAAATTCACTAATCCTCCTGAACTTTTTCACCTGGCAGCTGGCATCTAGCACCAATGCTAAAATAAAACAGTATAATGCAGCAGTAGTCTGAAATATCACAAAATACATGTAATACAGTTTACCCTTATCCCAAAGTAGTAGAGAATTTTAACCTCTAAGACAGAAAAAAGCTATAGGTTTATTTCTCTAACATTTCTCATCTTTGTGAACATTGGTTTAGCTCCACTGGTTTGGAGCAAATTGAAGTCTACAACTTCAAAAAGCTCCAATAAAATGCATAATGTTCAATTTCACCCTTTCTGCAGCTCTATGTCCATTACCATAATGGACTTAAATATCTATCACTCAATTCTCCAACTATGTGTTGAACACACAGAACAGACACACATTAAACACAGGAACAGGCTTATGACAAACAATTCAGGCAAAAATGTGCTAAAAGCATTCTGAAACCTGCTGGCATTTCCATTATTAACATATCACAGCTATGAGATGCTTTTCTACTCATACCTATATTTTAATATCAATGTTCTGACCTTGGATAAATAAATAAACAAATGTAAATAAATTTTAGTAAGGTTGGTTTATTTTATTATTAATCTTAAGGCTCTTACAGATAGACCATGAAAATACACTCTAGTTACTGCACTTTAAAAAAATGTAGGCTATGACATATTCTCCAACCCTTCTGGGGAAAGCAGTAACAATTATGAACAAGCCCCTTGAGGTTATAAACAGATTTTCCATAAACTATCATCTCTTCCCAGCTATTACACTAATTTCCTTCTCACTGCCATCACTAGTTTTACCAATAATATCTTTTCAGCCTACTTATGCAACAGCTAAGTAATACTCCATGTAGCTGAATATTTATTTATTTTTGAGAGATCAGGCTCAAGGCTTGGCTGAAGGTACCTATTGGAAAATACTCTTGAAGTGGATTCATTTTTCTACTTGGTCTTCTAGAAGAGAATTTTATGCATTACTAACCTTCTGACAATATCTTGTTTTCACCAAGGATCAGAAAGTGATCAGTTTGTTGGTGTTTAAGTTGTTCTCCTCCACGTTTGTTTGGTTTTTGTTGGGTTTTTTGGTTGGTTGATTGGTTTTCATGCTGTTTGAAGATTATCATCCATTCTTCCATTTCCAAATATATATGGTTAGGTTTTGTTTACCACAGGAGGGAGCAGAATACATTGCAGGAGTGAGTTAGTAGTTCATAGTTTTTGGAAGATCATGCCAGACAGAACTGAGTCAGAAAGACTCTGTTAAGTCTGTGTGAGACTCTGTTTAGGGCCAGGGGGAGAGAAAATATCAATTTTAATCCCAAATCTGCCACAAATTTACCATACACCTTCAGCAAAGGCATTAAAATCTTCTATACTTCACTAACTTCCATTATTAAGATGTGTAAAGATTTCTTGCTTTGAAAATCATCCCTTTAAAAGGATAATCTCAAGGAAAGGATTAATGGGGAATAAATCCCTCATGGCCCACCAAGCCTCCAGGCATGTCTCACCTGCTGCTACCAGAATCACCACACACAGGTGAGGATCAGCAGGGAACACATCTGCTTCCCTGCATTCCTCAGTTTCCTTCTGCCCTCTTCACCATCCCAGTGTTGGGATTCTCCATGTCTCACTGATGCACCAACCTCACCAATGGAATCCCTGTGAGCCCCTGTGCCCTCAGACCACACCAGCAGCACAGCCTTGATTTTGACCTCAAATTGAGTTATGCCACGAGAAGAAATTCATTTTTGGCACATAATAATCCACTCTGGCAACAGTTCTCCTCCCTGTTATTTTTGATAGTTGTCCAGCAAAACAAAGAACATCTGTAGCCCGGAATATAGTTTTTGAGATTGTCCAAATTATTGTTTACCAATATGTGAGGTGCCATGAGGTAATTGGCACAAAGATGTCCTGAATATAATGTGTGCAAGTACCCAGGAAAACAGAGATCCTTCCTCATGGCTTCAGCCCACCCAGCCATGGTTTGCAGGGTAAGGATGGAGGAGGTGAACACACCAAACCAGAGGTGGGAGAAGGGAAGGGAAGAGGCTGAGCAAGGAGATGGGTGAGGACAAGTTGTTTAGGATGGAAAGGAAATAAGAGAAAATAAAGGAAAAACAGCAGTTGCAAAGATTACCCAAGGGACAGTATAATTATTTTTATTTAATTGTAGCTTCTCTCCTCTGATAAGCTGAGTCCTTGAGTGAACTTCCTCAAAATCTCACATCTAATAGAAAAACATCAAGTTAGCACATCATTGCCTATGTTTTATTTTAGGGGTATTAGGTCCATGGAATGAAAATTCAGATCTGACTGAGACTGAATTCATGCTGAATTTTGAATAATTTCTAACAACTGGCACCCATCAGAGATGAATCCTGAGTTTCTGTAAGTTCAGCTGTGATTTGAGCCTTGCTGGGCTGATGAGAATTGTGGTGACTATTGCTAAAGCATGTGGCAAACCTCAGAGACTCAGCTTCAAGGGAGAAGGAAGAAAACTTAATTAAAAGCAAACTAAAATCATTGCACTGAATCCTTTGGGTGATTTTCACCTAGTTCTCTGTTTTTAAATACTGCTGTAGCAGGACACATTGCAAGCAAAAAACTATAAAACTTTTTGGAAACTCTTGCATGAAATTCTGGCATAACATTTCATAGACAATAACCAACAAAATGCATCACATAATTAAAGACTATCAGGCTGTTGACCAAGATTAAGTTCAAAAAGACATTAAATTCAGTATGGCTAAATTATCAGGGAGGATTCTGAGACAAAAGGATTTCACTGGGCTTCATAAACATCCAAAAAATCAGAGAGGAAAGTTAAAAGGATGCAATTTTCTTCCTGCTGTTTTTATAGATCCTGTAAAAAAATTGGATCAGACCGGCTGCCACCTTCCACAAATAACTGGTCTGTATTGTGCAGCCATTCTCCAATTGCTGTTTCAGACTTTTGCTCAGGATGGTGCAAGGAATCCCACCACCCACAGTGGTCTAAAGCATGAAGTTAAAACCTGTTTAATTGATGGAAGAGGCTTTTTTTCTTCTCTGTCCAGATAACAGCCAGTGCCCAGCCATAACCTCCACTGTGCAGTGGAGCTTTATCAACTCCTGCTCCTGGGAAGGAGAGTGGTGAGGGAGCAGGACTGATTATCCCCTGGCCCCTCTGCCATGGGGTCCTGCCTCAGCCTGGTGTTGATTTCTGTGCTTCCTGATCACTCAGAGAAGCAGTTAAGTCATTACAAACATGTTTTTCATTCTATTGGGACAGATGTTCCTCCACTGCAGTGTGCTGTTGTAAACTCTGTTTAATACAATAAGCTTCCAAGCTAACTTGCATTGGTAATTTTATCCCCTTTCCTTCCTGACCTTCATAGGTTTAAAAATCAGGTACTTAACCTTGCATTAATGGCAGGGGTTTTATTGCACAAGATTACACATTTAAAGCCATTATTATAACCTCTGGTCCCAGGTATAAAAGGCTGAGAGGCATCCAAATACATGCCAGGAAAATGGCTGGTAAGGAAAAATAGGAAACCTTTCTGACACCATCATTTTCTTCTTTTTTAACACTGCTATGAAAAATGGGTCTTCCAGTTACTACACAGAAAGTTCTCAACAATAACATAGTTACACTAATATTTCTAATGTTTTAAATAGTGACCTTTGCAGTCTTAATTGAAGGATTGTAATTTAGGAGTTAGGCATTGTTTTCACATGGAAAACATTTGGCATTTGCCAATTGCACATAAAATTCCAGTAAAAGCAAAATCAGTGTTATCCTAGCATGAGTTTTTTGATCCAGTTAAAGAAGAACCTAATCATAAAACTTCATTTTCAAAACATTATCTTTTCCTGTCCACACACACAAAAAAAATCCTCTCCCTCAAGCTTTGTGCTTTTTAAAATCCAAGTTGCTGGAGGTGCAGGATGCAGCTTGCAAACTCCTCCTGGGCTGAATTTCTCATGGGTGCAATGAAAACTTTGCCTTTTACAGGGGTCTGGAGTCACAGGACAAGAGGCAATGGCTTCAAAGTGACAGAGGGCAGGGTCAGGTTGGGTGTCAGGAAGAAACTGATCCCTGTGAGGGTGGTAATGCCCAGAGCAGCTGTGGCTGCCCCATCCCTGGAAGTGTCCAAGGCCAGGCTGGATGGGGTCCAGTGAAATGTGCTGGAAAATGATGCTCTTTAGGAATTTTTCCAACACAAACCATTCACTGATTCCATGAGTAAACCTGTGGAGCTGCTGCTGGTGCCCCACCCTTGCCATGCTGCTGCAGAGTTCCAGTGTGTGAGCCAGGTCTGACAGTCAGTCAGACATCCCAGGAGCCAGATCTGTTTGGGCATCAAGAGTCCCTTAGCTGCTTTTTATGGAGCTTTATCTCAAATAAGCATTTTGGTTGCAGAATTTCAGGTCTTTGGAGCAGAGTAGACAGACTCTAACTGGAAATGCCAAGTGCTCAGAAATGTTCCCCACAACGTCTGCAGCTCTGCATTCAGGTGGAACAATCCAGCAGTTACCAGACCTTATCAATACACAATAAAAAGTAGCAGCTCTTGTTCATGCTATCCCTGGGAATGCCAGATGGCTTTTTCTGGCTCATGACCCAGATAGATTGCTGGTTATGTTGTTAGTTTACTTCAAATATCTATTTGCTTTAATTGCCACAGTGCTCTGTTTTCTAATGATGTTTCTTGAAGAGGCATCAATTTATTTGTTTCTCCAGCCATTTCTCTCATAAAATGTGATACTAAATATAAACCCAGATAATGCTGGCAGGGTGGAAGTTACTCTTTTTTTAAAGAGCAAAACCAACAAACTTGGAAAAACAAAAACTTTAAATTTCATTGTATCCATAGGTCTTTATGGTTCACCTTAGATTTACTAGTATCCTGTGGAGACCTTTTATATGCAGTAAAATGTCTGCCCCAGGTAAAATTGCCAACACTTTAGAACAAAGGTTTTGTAAGTGGTGGTTTATAATGCGTGTGGGATTTGAAAAGTACATTTTTTCTTGTCTTGAAGATAAGTCTTATTAAGATGGCATACCCCCTTGGAGGCAATAATGGATTTTTTCCATACCTCAAGTTTGCAATAATACTATTTCTTGTAAGAAAGGCAAAGAGTGGTTTTTTATCCTAGATGAGGTTGATGCTTTCTGACCTGATATTGTTACAGTAAGATACAGATTTAAAGGAGCTCTTGAACTTCTAAGCACAGAAATCACTACTGCCAATATAAATCAACAATATTCAATCTATGGCTGGGCTGAAATCTTCAATTTTTCACCCTGTGTTTCCTTCACATTCTCACAAGTAAAGCTATTTGGTGTGTATAGCTCAATTTTGAAATAAAATAAATTCTAGAGATGATAGATGTCTACTATGCCAGCAAACCCAAATCAGGATTTTCAGTAGAGCTCTAAATACACTTCTAAATTGGTATATTTTCTAAATGCTTTCAGGATCCCATTTCAGGGCTCACCTGGCACCTCTGAACCTCACCAGGCCCCAGCTGTGCCATCACCCCACCAATAAACTGGGCTGCAGAACTGTGTTTTACAGG
Organism: Oenanthe melanoleuca; assembly: GCF_029582105.1. Taxonomy (NCBI): domain Eukaryota; kingdom Metazoa; phylum Chordata; class Aves; order Passeriformes; family Muscicapidae; genus Oenanthe; species Oenanthe melanoleuca. Next base: position 31,847,452 of record NC_079341.1, on the reverse strand, counting down.
CAAGTCAGGCTTGGGAAGCATCTCCTGTCACTGATAACCTGCCCCTTGTTTACTTGACTTGCCAAAGAGAGTTACAGAATTTTGAAGCTGCAGGTTGTTCTGAAATGCTCTATTATATGATGCTGGGTATTAAGGTAAATCTTGCTGAATGCATGCAAAGGCAGGTGAATCACTTTAAACAGCATAACAGGCAGCACACTTCAGTTATTCTGCTGTCTCACCTGTGTTGTTTCAAGCAAACCAGATTTAACAGAACATTGGCTTTATAGTGGCATCAATTTGTCAACTAAACTAGAACAATAAATATAAAACAAATCTTGCAATAGACCTGCATTTTTAATCTGGTTAAAACAATATAGAAAACAATTGCCAACACAAAATCTCTCATAAATGGTTTCTGAGGGCATTGTGGGATCAGATCAGGTCCTGGCTCAGCTGTGTGCTCAGCTGAGGTCCTGGCTTCTTCATGAGGACATCCCAGTCAGCTGCCAGCTTTCCATGGGTACCTCAAGCCTCTGTTGGGCTACACTGGAATGTGGCTACAGAATGTGCAGTCTTTAGCCACAACCTGCTTCTCAACTCCTCTCAGGAATTCTCCTTATGCACAACTGATCCATAGGATCCATCCCTCTCTCCCTGCTCACCCTGTTTCTCTGAACTTCCTCCTTCAGCAACAACCAGATCCTGGGGCCATTGCAAAAATCACAAGGAAATGCAGGCTGGATGCTCCTGCTAGAAGCAGGGCCAGATTCCCAGGGAGGTCAGTGTGCCCAGAGGTGGATCCACTTGAGTTTAGAAAATCTCCACAGCCCCCGTGGGCTCCTCTGCTGGTTTAACCCTGCCCACTGTGCCGTTTTTTCTTCTGTATGTCCAATTTGAATCTCCCTTTCTCTTCTCCAGGCTGGGCAAAGCCAGCATCCCAGTCTCTCCTCACAGCTGAGGAGATGCTCCCACCACCTCAGCAGCCCTCCACAGAAACTCCTCCTTTTTGTGTACATTTCCTGAGACTGTGATTTCAGCTGCCCCAGTGCCACCACCAGGAGGGGGGTCCCCATCCCCAGGTGCTGAACTTCAGGCTGGTCTTTGCTGGACACTGGGAGTTTTCCACTGGCCAGTCTTTCCAAGCTGTTCACATCCCTCCAGGAGATTTGCTCCGTGGTTTCCTCAGACACTAGACTGAGACCAACACCCCTCTAACTCCCAAAGTCATCCTTGTTGCATTTTTTAATTATTTCAGATGCAGAAAGTGACATTAAAATCTGATCTTTTTCTCAATCTTATCTTATTATTCTGAAATTCCCTTCTCATGTTTCTTTCCAGTAAGCCCTATTTCATTAGAGCTTAAGGGAAAGTTTAATAAGCAAAAAGACAACAACTTTACTGCATATTATTTCATTAGTTCCAGAACCAACCTCACTAACTCCTCTGCCCCTTCTATTTACATTCTGTATTTGCAGGCAACTACTGTGTCCTTTGCTTTAGTAGTTGTTAAGCCATGCCATGCATGTTTAACTCTTAATCATTTCTCATTAGTTCATCTTTCCAGTTCCTGACTCACTTTTGTGAATATTAATTAGCTTGTTAAGAGCTTTGTGCCTCTGTTGGCCTCAGTCCTGCCTTTATGGAAACTGAGGGAAAATTCCAATTCAAGGGACCAGGCAGCTCCTAATCCAACTGTGACATCTCTGGATAGGAAGAAGAAGAATATCTTCCTTTCTTGTCTTTGCTTGGGGCATTTCTGTCACTTTTCCAGGCCCCAACTGCTGTCGACTCCCCAAAGATTTCCAGCTGTGGGAGGATGACTTTTATTACTGAAGAAATACAGGAACTGATTCTCTCAATAAACTGAAAATGCAAAGGAACAATTTATAGAAAGAAGAAAGAAATATTTCAGGTCAGTATTGGAACAGACAGGTTGTTATAAAACTGCTTGCTTAATGGCATAAATATTGATCAATAGCATCAACTCGTATTAAAATACATGTTCTTTCTCATAGAGAGGTAAAGCTACAAAAAGAAATTTACACCCAAATTTAAAATAAAAATTGTTGTTGGAAACATGGAATTAAGAAATTGAAGAAAAAATACAACAAACAGGAGAAATACATAAGCTTCTTATCTTTTAAATAGAATCTCTTGATTCTGCTCTCTTTTTAAATTATTCCTTTCATAGCTCCTTTACTGAGCTTTTCTTTAATAAGGTGGAAACACAAACATCTCTTTTGACTGGAGAAAAGATTTGAGCAGCTTTCGATTTGCAAAAGCACTGGCTTTCATTCCCAGATTTTAAAAGTCAAATGAAGAAATCTATTTCTATCCAAGTTTGATTTCATTTTCCCACCAAGCAAATCAGTAAACAATATTTGATAGCTAAAAGACAGCCCATTAAGATGCTCAATTATCTATTACTGTTTAAATGTGTATGCTTTGAATACTACACAGTCCCTAAATCATGAGAGGAAATGTTATCTAGAACAAATAAAACCTAGGGAGGAATGCTTTCATCTCAGAAAAGTTTGTGCCAGTTATTACCGTAGGTCACCTTCAACTTCTGTATTGAAGCAAGCACTTATTTTTATGCAGAGTTCTATCTGACAGAGGGGTTTGTATTTTCCTTTAGGATAAAAAACAAATGGTACTGAAACTCCTGCAAGTCCCTAAGCTCATTCATTATGTTGAGAGAACTGGAATATTAGTGCAGGAAACAGAGCATCTGAAGAAGAAAATGGAGGTGGTTATGGTAGAGAAATATTATTAGTGTATCCCTCATCCTCCCAGTGCTCCCCACGCAGGAGGGGGACATGGATCCTTGAGCAGAATGCAAGGTCTGCTGCTTTCTCATGGATTCAATCTTCCCTTTAAAAAAATAATCTGAGAAAATATGAGAAATGCTGATCTTGTGTTGCAAATAAATTAATCAGCGTGCTGATATCTTTCATGGTGTTGCCACACATTTAAAACAGTGGCATCAGCCTGGGGTTTATTTAAAATAATTTGCATAGTTTTGTATGAATGGTTTTAAAGAAGAAACAGAGGGAGAGAGAAAATAGGGTGATTTGCAGGAGTTATTTTTCAAATCCAGCTGTAGGACATATTCGTCATGCCTTGAAAATGCATTTTCCATTATAGAAATGGAGTAAGAAATATGTGCTCTAAAGTCTTGGAGGCTACCTTAGAATTCCAAAGAAGGGATCCACAACTGACCAGTTGTCCTTGAAACCATCACTATCTGCAGAGAAGACAAGGACTTCCCAAAGTGCTGGATACACATTCTTCAGTAATCCATGATCTAACTTTTAAAATCATGGAATGACAGAGTGGAAGAGACCTTAAAGAACATCTAGGGACACTCTGTTCTGGCAGGGACACCTTCCACTACCCCAGGTTGTTCTGTCCAACCTGGCCTTGGACACTTCCAGGGGTGGGGCAGCCACAGCTGCTCTGGATAAGCTGTACCAGAGCATCACCCTCACAGAGGAGATTTCTTCCTAATTCCCAATGTAAACCTGCTGTCTTCAGTTTGAATCCATGCCCCTTGTCCTGTCACTCCAGACCCTTGTCCAAAGCCTTTCCCCAGCTCTGGAAGGTGTTCTAAGGTCTTCCCAGGCTGAGCAGCCCCAACAGTCTCAGCTCTCTTTGCAGGCTCTGCAGCCCTTGGATTGCCTCCTTCAGGCATTGCCATCACTCACCCAGCACACCATCCCCAAGGACACACCAAATGCTACAGGAAAAGCTGTTCAAGAGCCACAAAAATCTCTTTCTCCTGCAAAGCACATCTAGATGTTCCACCATCTGTAGTTCAGCACTCCTTACCTCCCAAGGAAGCAATTAAAAATACTTTGGCATATTTCTGCCCATTTCCAAGATTTAGATGTTTCTGATAATTTGCATAGGAAACCAAATCTTATTATCCACAACCCACTGTGATACTCATAGCAAAAAAGTTATTTTTCATAGTAAACTAATATTCAGAACACCTGGCTTAGGTGGTCTAAACAACCAGCAGTGATGGACAAATGCAGCCCCCCTTGGGCTGTGTGGGTGAGCTGTAGCCTGGCTGTAGCTGTGCTGGGTAACCAGGCACCATCACTCACACAATGACAAACTTGCCAAAACAATTAACAGGATGTAATCTCCCTTCATCCCTTGTGCCAGAGCTGAACTGATTATTCCTCACAGCCATATTTTTCAAAAATAGCCACTTGATGTAATCAGTCATTGCTACATCCCCCCTTGCTGAGGGGTGTAATGTGGGTAATGTGCAGGTAATAAAATGCTTGCTCTGCAAACAAGCAGACCCTGCATTCAGCAGTGAATGAAGTTTCCACATTGGATTTAATTACTTCTACTTTAAAATATTATCCCTCCTTGTAGAATAAAACCTCTATTTGTGTAAATCACTGTGTCAGGGAACATGCATCATCATCATTCAACTTTCAGCAGAATAATTGAATGTGGGGGTTTTCATCATGATCGTGCAAGAGATCCAGAAGATATTTCTCAACAGCAGTAAAGTAACTCCAGGGAGTGCAGTTATCATGATTATCATCAGGCAATTACAGTCTAGCTACTGAAGGATAAGAGACCTTGAGTTGCATTACTTGCATCATAACACTGACATTATGGGTTCAATTATCACATAATTCCTGCTTGTTTATCCTCTTTTACTATTTAACTTTCTAGGATGCATAAAGAGAGACAGGCAACAATAAACACACACAAAGGGCAAAGAGCACAACAAGAACCTACATGGAAAGAATGCATAAACACCAGGATGATTTGAAAAAATTAAAATAAGAAGATCTGTAGAGAGGAATATCCAAAGCTCTTTTTGGAAAGCTTCTGCAACATTTTCCCTGGATTTTAACTTAATAAAACACAAAGAGCTACTTGTAATCAGACAACTAATCCCACCATGAATCCATAAGGCCGTGATCCAGCAAAGTGCTGCTCATTCTGACTCACTCCAACACTTAACTCCTGCTTAGTCTTGAGCACTTGAGAATCCCTCTTTGACCTCAGGAAGATTTAAATCTGATTAAAATAAAGCATATCTTTCACTGCTGTGGGATCTGGGGTTCAAGCAACAAGGATGTTGATTTTATATTTGGTTTGGGGAGAAGAAAAAATAATAGTTCTGTAAAATACATTGGTGGAAATATATTCTAAAATATTCTGAGAAAGCTGAAGTCCTCTAAGAAACATGTCACTCCATTCCTGTATTACCTTGTGCTGCCAATTAAATGCACATTTGGTAACACATAAAATGTATTGTTTATGCCTGTTTCCACATGCCTATGGAATTTTGCTTTCCAACATTGTATCTGTAATTATGCTTTACGTTACTGTGAACAGGATAAATATTGACATAATTTGAAACTGCAGTACTTGCATGGCTGATTTGTCTGGATCATTGGGCATGTAGGATTTTTTCTCAGGAAGATTTCCAAATAATTTTATGATATTCTATTCAGTTTCAATGGAAGTTTCAGTTTCAGGGAAAGGAAAAAAAAAAAAAAAACAAAAAACAAAGATTTTTGTGATTGACACCAAAACTGAGACAGTTAAGAGGATATGCAGTGTCATACAAATATGGAAGTATAGGCAATTTATTACATTTACTAAATCTTTAAGAGACATTGTAAGGTTTTTGCTGTCATTTGCTGTCAATTTTTTCCCTTAAGAGTCACATAAATAACCAAAAATAACAGGGAGGAAATATGTCTTTAGGCAAAGACATACCCAGCATAGGACACGTGATGATATTTAACATCACAGATTTCAATTTCATAGTTTTAATTGAGTCTTTTGTTATCTTGCAATGTTATGTGTGACCCAACATTTCAGATATATATATAACTATACATTGACAGCAATTGCTAATTATTACAATCATAATTGACTTTAATATGTTCAAAGTCTAAAAGATCATCACTTCCAAGAAGTGTTTTTGTGCATTGTGTGGTTAACTTCAAAGATAAGAAGAACTAGGGTTGAAAGAAAAAAAAAAAAAGAAAAACATATATGAAGTAAATCTGGAAGCAAGAATGATAGGAAAGTAAAGTCATGTTTAGGAAAGCTCTGTTATTCCTTGTCTCTTGGTCCTTGTGCATAGTTTATATTGTAGCTTCCTACTGCTAATCCAACTGGCACATTAGGTTCAAAGGATTTGCAGAGGGTTTTTCTCAAAGCCAGTTAATTTGCTGTGGCCTGCACTTCATTTCTAGCAGACATCCAGCGGTGCTCCCTGGGTTGATAGGTAGCAGCAGGCTAGGGAGATGTTTACACGGCTTTTAAAACTAAAAGGCAGCCTTGCCACATTCAGTGACCTCCAAAGTGAGTAGAATTGCAAATGGCAAGGACTGAATTTAATTCAGCACCCAGCATACCACTAATGTTTTACATGCATGATCAATGAGCGGAGCCGGGATGAGAAAAGTGCTGAATATTCATGGAAATGAAATTCTCTAACCCTAATTTCAAAGATAAAATACCATTTTCACTTTGACAAGACTGTTCTGGGTGTTTTCCAAGAATATTGATGCACAAAAAGCTCATTAGAACCTTTAAACTGAATGAACAACCACTGCCCTTTGTCATGCCTGGAATTATTCAGGGTGGAATTGGTTGTGCTCACATGACTTATTGGCTGTGATAACACGAGCTAGCCATGCCAAATCATCCTGAGGAGCTGCCAGTTGTGACTGTAACCTTCACACCTCCTCTGCCACCCCTGCAGCTGTGTTCCTGCTGTTGGAGGTTCTCAGATGTCCTCAGACTTGCTGGGTTTGCCTCATTCAGTCCTCTGGAAACCTTTGAGGTCTACAGACACAAACACATCAGGCAGAGCTCTAGGAACACTTCAAATATAGATAGCACAGTCTCCAGAAGGGATCACTGCAATCAGGCAATTAGATGGACCCTGTGTGATGCCACCTGCCTGAGTGATGGCAGGGAAGATGAATCTCAGTCCTTCCTCTACTTATCTTCACCAGCAGTTCATCACATGCTCACTTCAGGCTGCTGGCCCTTAAGACAAGAGCTGTAGAGCAGCTAAATAAAAGCAGCTTGATAAAAGGAGGTGTCATAACCTGTGAAATTCCTGTCATTCTCTGTCCAAAAACCAGCATGAGATCCCACTGGCCTGTGTTCAGGTTCAGTGTAAGTATTGACCTATTTAACCTACTTATAGCATATCCATAAATTCAAACCATATTTAACTGAGATCAAACATCTAAGCTTCTGCAGAGAATGCCAAAAGTCTGCCAGAGTGAAGGACAGTTTTGTCCAGACAGAAGATCCTTTCTTGATAATTATGAACCATCCACTCAGGACAGTCAGTTTGACCATATCAGGAGCAAGATGTTGCACTCCACCAATGAATAAACGACATCCCTGCTGGCACTGGGGCACATCTTGTGCTATTCCTTCCACTTATTTTTACTTTGAGCCAGCCACTGTATGTAATCTCAAATTAGTTTAATTTCCAATCTGTTTCTATACAATTTTTATTGCTCTACATTTACAGTGGAGATTTTTCTAGGGCATTATCTAGCTACAGTCATGGGGCTTTTTTCCAAACAGTTTCAATCTTCCTTTAAAAGTCCATATTTAAATTCCATTTTTATTACTATGATTCCGTTGAATGCTAACAAGTGCTTTGGCAGTTGTAGGCATGTAACATTACCTTGCAAGCAAAATTCCTATTTTCTATATAGATAAAAACCTCTTTCTTATTGACATGATTCTTTTTCTACACCACAATATCCTGCAATATTAGACAAAGATGCAACACATGCTGTTTTCTCAGAGATCTGTTACCACGACTACATATTAATAAAAGATTTCAGGGACAGCTTTAGAAATCCCACACTGCAAATGCAGAGGGCTAAGCTCTTGGCTGGAAGGATGGAAGCACATATATCTGGGAGCACCAATAATGCAGAAAGGAGATTTGTGAAGATATAGAGCAAAGACACAGGGTCTGGTGATACACATTTTGGAGAAGTAAATGGTGCTGTAATTGCACTGCATCACCTGCTTGAACAGATTTTTAGGGTTTTTTTCTGGTTTCATTATGCACTTTTTCCCTTTGGCTCTAATAAAGGAACTTTCAGTATTTGAACTCCAGACTAGGAAAATAGGGATTTAATTTATTGGAATTCATGGTATTTTCACACATGGCAGGAAGGGCAACAATTATCTCCTGAACTTAAGATATCATTACGATAAAATTGGAACTGGAAACTACTTGTTTATTTTGAAAATTGCCTTCTGCAAACAGAAACAGCAATTTAGACAAGAAAGACAGGTGGTCAATTAATCCAAAGCAAAACCAGAGAATTAGGTGAGGTTGCTCAGCAAGAATAAGCCAAACCAGTCCTGGAGACATTCAGACATTTGAAAGCAGTGGCAAAAGTTTGGTTGCCAAGTACTAGAACAGCAGATTCATGCTGGGACACCAAGTCCTGTGAGTTTTTATCTTATTAATTAAAGCTCCCCTTTGTGAGAAGCAGCATCCCAAAAACCTGCTCTGGCACACTGAAATATTGCTGAAAGGAATCAGATGTATTTGGGATGTGCAGTCAGAGTTACACTTGCACATATGGAATGAGGTCCTGCAAAGCTCAGATCCCAAATGAGAGCCAATAGCCACAAGTTTGAATTTATTTTAATTTACTCTTTATTTAAAACTCTAAGTGGTAGCATTTTCAAAGTGAATTCATTTGCAAATTCATGATGACATCCATGGCAAAAAAAATGTATAATAGGTCACTTACATTTACCCATCTATTCCTCTAATGAGTTTTAATGCCTTCTGAATTCATAATTAGAAAGACATATCTGATAGTTAAATATTGCAGGATGTTATATATGAATTATTGGCTCCCAGTATTTTGCCAAAATATAATTGGAAGCGTATTTTATGGAAGAAAAGCTAGTTTTTCAGCTATTCATGTCTATGCATAGGTTTGCCTCATGTCTCTGATGAAATTTGTAAATGCAAGTGTGTTTTGATTCTCAAAAACATTTTACATAATTCACATAGATTTCTAGGTAGAAATGTAGAAATGTAAATTTTCAGGGAGAAACATATTTTTCAAACAGGTAGAAGTTTTCCTCTTTGTTCTTTATTTCTGCATCCCCTGACCAGAAATGCTGTGTATTTGTTTTCTGTCTTTGGCAAGGCTGGAGGACAAGAGGCAGCAACACATCTCAGCCCTGTCCTTTCCCTCTCTGTGCACAGAGATCCTCAAGACAATGAGTAATGTGAACAAGGCTGTGGCTAAATTGCTGTGGGGATGACTATTCAGCAAAGAGGATTAAATAGAGGCAGGTTACACAGGCAAGATAAAGTTCATCGTGTAAAAAAATGGCTTTTTGTCTAATTAACCTGTGCTCACGTTCCTGGGCTGATTCACAGATCCATCCTTGGGGGTCAGGCTGGAGGCTGGGATCACAGAGCCCAGCTCTGCCATTTCAAGGCCACTGGCTCTCTGCTCTGAGTCCCAGCATCCCTATGCAGCCACAAAGCACTTCTGCTGTGCTTTTTGAGTGGCCAGTTCTTAAATTATACCTAATTTATCACTAAACCATCTCTCACAGGAGAGTTGAACACCCACTTGCTTCCTGTAAGCGAGGCTGTACTTTATGTAAGTATTTTAAGGCATGAACCTCTTTAATCTCAGTAGTATGTGACAGCTGCAGCTCAAGTTCAGGTGTCTGTCCTGACTCCTGTGCAACATTTCAAGTCATATGGTGTTTAAAATCATATTTTTTGCTGAGGATTTTTTTTTATTTTAGTATTGTGCAGGGAAATTAAATATGCAATGAGATTTAAAACTCCTTCCTTTGATGCAGGTAAAGTTGAGGGGACACAGTAACATGAGCTGGCTTTGCTCCAGCTGATGAACAAGGAAAGTGGAATAAAAATTAGGTAAGATCCCTTTTTGCTACAGTTCTATAAGTAGTTGAATAAATTTCAAGTTCATGACACCTGAAATGAAAATGGAGAAAAGCCATAAAGATCATGCTGATATTATCCCATGCACCATTAGGATTAAGGTGAGCAGTAGATATGACAAAAAGCTGAAAGTGTAGGAATTTCTGGGGGGACAGATTATACACAGCACAAGTACCTGCACCTCAGGTACTCAGGTACCAGCTTGCAGGGAGGGTTGCACATTCACATTTCATGAGAATTTGATATAATTTTCATAACTGATGGAGAGAAAAGAAGGGAACAATCTTTAAACTGTGTGTGATATGTGAAAATGAACTTTGAATGGAGGAGCAAGGACTTCTCACCCTGTGGATCCATGCAAGTGAAAATGGAAGAGCAAGAACCAAAGGGCAGATATTGCCACTGAACAGTGAACAACAAGAGGGGTACAGTTGACTAAAAGATGTTTTGATGCAGGAAAGGTGAAGAATCTTGAGGAAATAGGCTCATGGAAAGGACACAGTCATAAAAATAAAGAAAAAAATAAAATTTGAATGAATACTTGTGTCGTTGAGAAGTTTGGTGTTTCATCTGAGTCCTGTTCTTGACTCTGAATTCACATGAATTCCAAGGCATCAGCCAAAATAAATATGAGGATATAATTCATCACTTAAAATAATCCTAATTTGGACACTTATATCCACAGGAGATATTCTAGGAAAAAAGCTTTCCCTAGTAATCTATAGTTAAATAAATTATTATTCTCTGATGGACTAAGATGATTTGATACACTGTGTGCTACAATCAGAAAAGAAAACATTAGTTAGAAGAAACTTCATTCAGAGAGAGCAGAGGAGGAAGAAGGTTCAAAAAGAGAAAAAAAAAAATAAAAAGAGGGTGAGAGAGAGAAAAAGAACAAAGGAGAAGGTGGAAGAAGTTGAAGAACCTTGACTGCTGGTTCTCTCAGATTCCAGAGCAGCAGTTTTAGGAACCCCAGATGAACAAATCCTTCCATGTCTGAAATAATGAAAAAGGCTTCTAGTGAAAATCTCAGTTAAGAAATTGAAAATAAGAAAACATCTGAATATAAATGTGAGGATGAAGAAGAGAAAAACATTAGCCACAGCACCATTGTGGGCAAATTAGTGCAGCCTGAGCAGGAAAAGAGAGAGTGGCAAGAGCAGACACAGCCAGAGTGAGGTTTCTAAGTCACAGGTGTCCTAAACCACAAACTCTCACTGGAGACAGTGTCCAACAGGGCTGAGCCCAAACCCTCACCTGGAGCTCAAGGGCAGAGTGATGCAGGACTGGGCAGTGAACTGGTTTTGCCAAACCTTCGTCAGTGACTGGGAGAGGGGACAAAATGCTGTTCCTCACACCAACAGCACTGGGATTTGGGCTGTGATGGTTTCTGCCACACTGAGCCAAACCTGCTCCTGCTGCAGATCCACCAATGGCAGCAGAATTCCATCACAGATCCATTTGAAGCATTCTTCCCAGGAGTTTCTGGGACAAGGTAGGAATCTTCCTCTTGCTGCCTCAGGAAGGCTGAAACTTGTTGCTCAGTTCAATCAATGTATGCACTGAACTTCAAAAGTTTCACTTAACAGAATATGTGATGAAAAAACTAATAATAAATTAATTTTTTTCAAATGAAAAATAGGAAAGGTTTTGCTACACAGTTCCCAATACTACAAAATATAGTTATTAAAAATGATCTGACCACAAAATTATTCCTGTGGAGAAGCAATACTCCACTGCTGGCAGATTTCTCCAGCAATACCTTTTCCACCTGGTGAGTTCCTTTTTTAATACAGAAACTGTCCACACTACAGGATTTAAAACTAATCAGTTTGTAAGCTGCTCTTAAACATCTACAGCACTGTGAGTCTAAAAATAATGTTCAGCCATACATTCTCTATCTATATCATATCATTCTCTAATTCCATTTCACCACAAGGGCATAAAAGAGGAAGATGCCCTCCTTTAACACCATAGAGGTGGGTAAAACTCATTTCAATGTTCAGGATCACTTAGCATTAAAGTTTCTTCTGTACTGATGTTTATTTTTAATTGCATGGGCCTCCATGCCAGCATGTAAACTGTTCCTCTGTGTTTCTTTCCAGAAACATTCTACCAATTACTTGATCTTCTCCCTCTCCCATGTGGTGAGTTAATATGAAACTGATCCAAATAAAATTGTAACAGGTCCCTGTCTTTGGATATTTCCAAATTAAAAAAAAAAAAAAAAAAAAAAAGTATTCGGGAAAAAAAATCACATTTACTAATAAAATAGGACCAAACAAATAAGTGATGAAAATTTTCATCTGATTGTAATTATTATTGCTGTGGCTTGAGAAAAAAATCCATTTTTTTGAAAGAGGGGAAAAAATATGAAAAACTAAGACCCATATTTTCTGTATAAAGGATAAAAACTATCTTGTGTTAGGAGGCAGTTATCCTTCTCTTTCTCAGGAAAGCCAGGATACAAATAGAGCAATAATCTGAAATGTCTACTGCTTGGATTCCCTGCACAACTTCCTTTGGACTTGTGCCCCCCATTTACTGAGCTCACACAGAACCAGATGTGATCCTTCTCCTGGTACCTCTCTCCCAGAACAAACACTCAGAATCTGAGCAATAGTGCTGTGAAGTTGATCTCATTCAAACTCTCAGGCTAAGACACCCAAATTTCCTCCTTGTCATGGATAAAGCATTGATTAAAAAAACCCAGTCCAGTGCCCTCAGTGGCACTTGAACCAGTTTGCCCTGGAAGCCACAGCTCCCAGGGCATGACAAGATACTCAAAGGAGCAGGATGCTGTGAAAGTGCATGTTGTTGTGAGGTTAGGAAGTGGTGAAAGGATACAGTAACATGACTTTTTTTTTAAAGTAGTAAGAAAGAGTGATTTATGGAAAAGTTAGGGTGTATATATATAAGGGAGATTGTGAAAAACAGAGCAGAAAAGACCCATTGGCTAAAGAAGGTAGCACTTCTTTGAAAAGGTGTTTTCTGCAAAATATTGTAAGACATTCACACGACTTGGTGGTCAAAACTAGGTGTTTATCTGTGTTTTCTTTCTACTCTCCCTTGTTTTATCTCTGAGAAAGATCCCCATCCCCACGAGCCTTCAGCAGGGTCCACAAGTGCAGTGGGACCTGTCTCCATGGATGCCCACACCAGCTCCAAACCCAAGAGGAAACTTCAGCCCAGAGGTCACCTGTGCTGTGTTCATGCAGCATCTCTGCACAGATTCCAGCTGGCCAAGAGCTGATAAAGAGCACAGCAGATAAAGCAGCTCAGCAGAGAGCTATCAGCAGGAAAACACAGTGATTTATCAATAAATGTACAATCACATTGTCGATTTAAAACACTTGAGTAAGGTATTTAATTATCAGCATGTATTCGTTATTTATAGACAACATGAGGTTTAATATCCCCATAAGTGATATGGAAGGTGAGATAGAGTGTACCCTGACAGAGTTTGCTGAGTGGGGAAGTGGACATTTCAAAAGGGAGCCTGCAGGAGGTCCTGGGTGGGCTGGAAGACAAAGGACATGTAAGTATAATCATTAAAAATTATTTCTTCCATGCCCAGGTCACACTATTTAAAAGCTGAGAGTGAAGTATGTGGGTAAGATCAGAGCACGTGTCTGTACCACAGAGTATTGTGGCTCAGCCCCAAACAACCCCCTAACTCTCCAAACCATGCCTCTGCTCCATTAGAATCCTTCTTGTCACTGTCATAGCTATAGTCTGGTTGGATTACACATGATTAGACAGATTCATTCACACTAAGCAGTTTATTCCAAGGGAGCTCAGCCCATTACTTTCTCTTTTTGCACATCAGCTGAAAATACTAGATGGTAAAGAAAATTATTCTGAATATTTTAACAGAAAAGCAGCACTCAAATGAAGGAAGAACACAGCTTTCCTTTTCACATACAAGTTTCCAATGGAAGTTTCTGGTCTTTAATGCCATTTAAACCTCAGCAAGAGGAAAAAGAAACAAAAAAAAGCTACCATGTAGTTCTCATTTAAAGATTTGGCTCACATTTCCCAAGCTCCTGCCTTCCCAGGCCCCTGTCCTTCCACTCCTCTGCAGAGGTGAGATTTGTGATCAAAAGCACTTCTTTGCAATCAGTGTAAATGCTCACAATTACAGTGGGCCTTTAAAACAGCCCATGGCCTTTAGAATCAGAGTTTAAGTGCAAGGGAAAGTCTGCTAAAAGATCTCCTAGCCCAGCACAGAATGGATCCCCATTGACACAATATAAACCTTCCCTGACCCTGTTTGTAAGAAACTCAGGAATGATTTTCAACACAGGCTGTTACATTTACCAAAGCTTTTACAAGTTCCTTCAAAGCATCTCCCCACCACACTGAGATTTCCAGAAATTAAAAACAATATTAATTCTGCTGTGATTAAAGTACACACAAGTTCCCAAATAAACCAATATTTTCACATTTTTTCCCTGAGTTTTAAATATGTATTTTTAGATTCCTCTATTTCAAAACATGACTTCCTAGGAGATGGTTATTATTTTTTTCCCCTGGCTAAGCACAAAGCAATATTAGCATCTCTAGCAGAAAGCCCTGGTAATTGGTTTGACAATTAAAAACACAAATATCAAACCACTGAGGGAAGATTACCCAGGACCAGTAATTTGCAGTTTTGTTTAGCAGGACAGGAAGCTTAAGGGCATTCAACAAAGAGCATAAAATGTACTGTATAATGGCAGTGACATTTTCAGTTATCATTACTGTAAAAGGCAACAAAATACATATTGTCAGCTAACATACCTGCAACAGCTCGTGACCCCAGAGCATTTGCTCAAAGAAGGCATTTTTAGAATTGCCCCAGATATTTGGGGCACAATTTCCTTTACTTGAGAAAATTCAAAACCATACTCTAATCCTGACTTTCTGAAAGTCAACTTTTCATCCTGTTTTGATCACAATAATACCCTAAAATAAGGAAATGGCAACCCCAGGGGCTGAAGATCCTCAGTCTGTGCTACCACCTCCAGCTTCTCCAGAGATACACCAGCATACCAAAATACCATGGATGCAAAGGGTGCCTTGCTCCCTTGCCAGCATCCAAACTCACACCCATAAAAACCAGTTCAAAATGGGTGTTTCCTTCCTTGGGCTTCTAAATATTGAACATTCAGTCCCTGCAATCCCTTTGCAATGGTTTTATCCCTAGGAGAAAGCCATTCTAATTAATATAAAGAAAAAAGATGAGATGGAGACAGAACCCTACCTGCAAATAGTTAATCTGCAAAGACAGCCTAGCCAGCTGCTCCATCACATTTTCCTCAAGAATAAATAACTTTCAAATAACAGCAGCAGCAGAAGAATAAAGATTTCACAGGGAAAAATCCCAGGAATCCAGCTAAGAACATTGCACATAAAAGAAAGATATTTTCTATGTTTCCACCATTTTGACAGAACCAGGCAGTGCCTGACAGAAACAAGCACTCAGCTCAGCCTCTAAAAAACATAAAGCAGGTCAAGATTTCCAGTCTACCTTTCTACCCAATCCAAAATATAACAAAAATAAAAGAGTTTTTGTCTCTTACATGTGCTACATGAATGTAGAAATTTACTGTAACTATTATTGGTGACCAAAAACACTTTTGCATTTAGTTTTTGGAGTACAGATATTAATTTCTTGATTTGCTTCTTCTTTAGAATGTAATTGGAAATCTTTTTACCACACCTCATATTGGCCTCATAAGCTTAATATTCAGTGTGGTAGTAGAGGTTTTTTATATTCTTTGCTGGTGTTCTATCTTTAAATAATAAAACACTGGGGCAACAGCCAAAACAGAACTGTGGCATTCTACATCCACTGCTGTGGGGAGTCAGAGCCATCTCCCTCCCTCCCACCAGAGCAGCATGTTGGTTAATTCTGCCCAAGGATCTGGTCCTCACTTCATATCTGATATAAAGTCAGTCTCACTGCTGAGATCTTCCTGGGCTAATGAAAACAGTCTCATTTGGTTTGTGCTGTGAGATTGAGTTTCTCAAATATCAGCTCAGCCCAAGGAGAGAGTGTGGGGGGAATGCAGAGCATCCTCTGCATGGTCTATTGATCCCTGCTCCAGCCTCCTGAGCCTGTGCAGCTCCAGGCAGGACACAGTGCAGCCTCCTGCATCAGGGCTGATTAAGGATCCTGACTGCTGCTCTTATGAGAAACACTTAAGGAAGAAATTGGGCAAGGATGTCAGAAGCTTGAGGGGGAAAGAAAAGGGGAATGAAAGAATAGAAAATGAAGTGTGAAAATAGCAGACAAAGATATAGAGGGGCAAAGACAGTGATGAGTCAGGTGAGCTACGAGGATTAAAATTACCTTGAAAAGAATGAAAGGGCATTAGAAATTGGAAAAGGAGCACATTTTTAAAGTTCACCATCTCACTTTCATTTGGGAGAGTCTGGTTTTGAAGAGACAGAGAAAGAGATTAGGAGTAAGAAGAGTAATGAGTTCATATCTAATTTAGTCATAAATTAAAGGCAATCACAAACCCAACTTAACAACTTAGAATTCAGTTGGGATCGTCTATAAGGCTACTGTAAAAATGAAAAGGGGGCATTTGGGAATTATATTTCAGTTACCAAATTCTTACTTATCCTTGCCTTGACTCTCCATCCATGCAGCAGATCACTTTGACACGAGCCCTTACACTGCCCTGCACCTGGAGGCTCTGCAGCAGCTCCTGCTAGAGCCAGCAGGATTCCCTTCTTTCTGCAGGGCACATAGTCCACAGGCATTTCCTCCACCACTTGCAGCACCCTGTTTAGACATCAGCAAGCTGGTTGATGATTTGAGGTCTGCTCATTGGGACATAGATGCAAAGGCCCAGGTTGCAAAGTTTAGGTTTTGGATGTGTGGTACTGCACACACAGAGGTTGTATCACACAGATTATTGAAGGCTGACTAATGATTGCAGTAAAACTTGCAAGGCACAGGTAAAATTCTGCTTTTCTAACTCACTCTTTTCTCCAACTCACAGTCTCAAAATAAGAGCACTCATCTCCCTGAGAGAACTGAAATTGTCATAGAATGAGAACCACAATCTGCCAGCCACAGGGATCAGAATGCCAAAGGTGAGAAAGAAAGAAATGGTAATGAACTGCAGACAGGAGATGACAAGAATTCTCTGAGAGACCTATTACTCCACTGTTGGCTGGCCTACAAGGAGACTTGCTGTGCTGGCAGCTCCAAGGGCAGCCAGGAGTGCCAAGCCCAGCCCTCCTCCATCCCTCCTTCCTCAGCTGCTGCCAGGCTGCCCAGGGGCCACCAAGCCTCACCCTCCTGCAGCTGTCGTGCAGCATCCTTGCCAGACACTTCCAGTACTGCTCCCACAAAAAACTCATGGTCTTCTGCATCACCAGTGTCCTTCATAAATATGCTTTTGCTCAACTCATTTCTAACAGAGACAATTAGTTTTGTTTTTAAGGAACAGCTCTGAGGAACAAGTTTAATAGGAAGTTGGTAGAGGCAGGGTTTGATGAGGGATTCCTCCAGGCCCTAATAGGATTTAAACCATATTAACACTCTTACTCAAAGGTAATAAGCTCTCCAAAGCAGGCACTCTGCATTCCTGCATTAAGAATAATATTCTGCACATCCCAGGGATTACCCAGTACTATGAAAACAGTTATTAAAAATCTATACTAAATCATTCAGACCTTAAATTACGCCCATTTTGTAAGAAAAATTGCATTTTTGACAGAAAATTAAAAGCATTTTAGCCTACCCAGACCAAGGTTTCAGTTGGAACCTCCATCATAAATAACAGTTAGAAATGAAAAGCCTTTCCTTTTCAGCTGGGTCAAGTGAGATATTGGCCTAAAAAGCCATCATCAGAGTCTGCAGCCAAATCCCAGACTCTGGTGCTGGAAACCAGGGAAAGAGTAATTCTATCTTGAGCCTTTAAACGTTTGCATTCACAATAGCTGAAGAAAAGAGATATTTGATTTGGAAATTTACTTTTTTTCCTCTTCATATGTGAGATATAGACTTTTAAAGATTTTTTTCAAGACTTGTCAGCTTTTTGAAACTCATAGATATTGTGAGTATTTCTCTGAGCCCTATGGCCCTGCTGTTCATGGACAAGAGAGACTGTGGGAGGGCTGGAATTCTGAGCTCTTCCAACAATGAAGATGTTCCCTGCTTACTACAAAGGAGGACAAGAAGCTGCCCTGCTACTAAAACTTTCCCTCACTGAAATTCAAGATGAAGAACATCTGCAAAAGGTTTCTTTGTTATTGCAATTCATCCTCATAAGCAAGTTTGTTTTCATAGTGTTTCACATTGAAAAACACAGAAATTTACCCAGGAAAACTGGTACAAGATCTGCTACAAAGCACCACCAAAACAGGCAGCAGGCCCAGCTCAGCATCATTCACCTTCAGTGGTTTCTTCTGTCTTTCCTCTTCTTTGAAGGGACAAAAAGGATTTGGGAAAAAAATAAAATTAAAAGCAGATAGGTTTGCCTGTGTTCTCTCTCCAAATCCCTGCAATTGTGTTTGGTGAAGTTTAATTTTCAATTGGCCAAATCCCTACTGAAAGTGTCTTCTGCTGCCTTGTCTTGTTTGTTTTTCCTTCACCTCGTTCCTTGCACATAATTTGGGTGCTTGCTTTCTGCAGCCTGCAGAGCACTCCTCTTCTCTTCTGAGCCCTGGTGCAATGTGACACTTTCAGCTCTGAAGGCAGCCTCCAGATTGTTCTGTTTCTGAAACTGATATATTTTTAGTAGTCACATTTCCTTTTCTCCCCTCCTGATTTATTTCTCTCCTTGATTTCTTTCCTCCTCCCTCTTGTATATGACCTGCTTTTATATGGGTGACATCTGTGGATGCAAGAAACCCTCAACAGCCTTGGTGCTTGGAAGCAGACATCTATTTGTCAGGATCACAAGCCATCTTCTCCATTAGAAGTACTAACTTACATTTCAGGCAAACAAAGTCTTTTCTCCCTTCAAGACAGGTATAAAAGGTCACATAGAGGCCAAAATAGTTGTTCATTCTTTCTCCTTTTTTATCATTGACACCAAAACTGGACTTATGGAACTTAAACTCCCAGTAGAAATATTCCCATTAACTACTTTATTACTCAAATATTTGTTGTTGTAGCATTTAAAATTGATCAGTGTCTTCTTTCAGCAACTCAGCAAACTCACTAAAGCAAAACTCAAATATGAGATCAAGGTCTCATATCTCAAACAAAACAGACCAAAGCTGAACTCCTAAATAAGGTCACAAAAGACCCACTACCTTACTGACACAAACACAAAAAAATAACCTCTAAAGCAAAAGGTCAACATTTTACTCAGCAGAAGTGATACCATTGTCATCAAGTTTTGTGATTTTGGACCTGATGTGAGTTTCTGTGAAAAAATAGTTATCTATTTTATAATGAAAATTGCTTTTATTGAGATTACAATATGTTCGAAAAACATTTGCAATGATTCAGATGAGAAATTCAATGAGTTTATGCAAAGTTGGTATGTAAGAATTAAAATAAAATATTACAATCAAACCCCAAAGAGAAACAGAATTTCATGATACGTGGAAGTTGAGTTGAATTCATTTAAGCTGGAACCTCCTCTGCTGTAAAAATAATTTTTAAAGTATCCTGTCCCCTTAGCTCAACACTGTTAACTTGTACAAAGGTCATGCACCTTGCAAATCTCTATTAATTAAAATCTACTTTAGATCACAGCAGGTTTGAGCCAGTCAATTATCATTTTACCTCTCATTACTGAAATGTGCTACCTGTGTCTTCATTTATAATTCACATACATACTCTGAAATCTGCTTTTTCCCTTTGGAAATCATCACCTTTGCTGAGATAAACTCAGCCCTGATAGATAACAGCTCTGTTAGCACTTAGTAATCTAGACCAGATTATTAGATTAGGGCTGAACGTGCATTAGTATAATGAGACAGAAATCTATTTCAAATAGAGTGCAAACAAGCCCTACTTCAGAAAATAAATGAACACAACTCATCTTTGAGTACTCCATTCAGTAGAAAACAAAGATGATCTGCAGAGAAAGCCTGGAGGAGAATGTGATTTGTGGAATGGGCAGAGGTCCAGAAAATATTACATCTTGCTGGTTCTTTCCTCCTTTCTTTATAATAAGATCATCCCTGAGAGCCAATGTCCACATATACACTAATTATAAACAAAAATAAGCTGCCTGAATTTTATGCTATCATGCTGGAAAAAGATCCTAACCCTGCTTTGAACACAGTATACAAACAGTGATCCAACTTTTTCAGTTTTCTGGAGTCTTTCTTTCATAAATTTATGCAACAAAAAGACATGAATCTTATTCTAAGCCTTTTCCCAAAACTGTTTCTAGGGATTTTTGCTTTGGGATCTTCCTGTTCCATTCTATAATCTCTTCTGCCCCAAAGGAACTCTCCAACTCTTTATCCATGCTCAAGTTAATAGGGCTCTGAGGATTTAGCAGAATAATTCTTCATCTCCAGGAAGGGCTCAATAGTTTCAAAATGTGATGACTTAACAACGCACCTTTATCCACTGACAAATTTCTTGCATTTCTCCCTCTCTTACACTAAAGCAGAAAATTCAGCTTAATCCATTCTAATTCCTAGATCCATTTTCCAGTTCTACAAACTACCAAGAGAGACTTCTGAGCTGCAGTGTCTTTGGCTGAGATGCATGACAGGGTTCTCCTCAACCCACTTTTTTGGTTCATCATTGGGATTAGAGGTCTCCTCTTCCTGTGTCTTGATTTCTCTTGGGCAGGATAGCCAGGAGGATGCTGGAGGAGAGCCATGGAATATTCCTGCATCATTCAAGCAGAAGAGCTCTGCCCTGTAGTCTAAGTATAACCTCTGAGCACATAAATCAGATATAACATCAATTATTCCTTGAATATTTAATATATATAATATATATAATATCTTGATTTGATGATAGATGAAGACTGAAAATAAAAAGAGAAATGGACCTCCAGGCTGCCCCTCCTGGTGAGCACCCCTACTTCAGACTCACTCAAGTATCTTACCCTGCACTGGAAATAGGAGCCTTGCAGAGCTGATGTGACTTCAGTGTCTCCTTACCTTGATATTATTTAAACAAAATCAAAATATAATTTAAAAATTATTCAAATATAACTTTATATTATTTAAATTCCTAATATTCTTAATTTTCTAGGAATCCCTGCTAGTCAACAGGTCCACTTTTCTGATTTTATAAAACTCTTTGTGCTTTGAGGCTTCACTCAGATGGATTACAGTCTTCTTCTGCTTGCAATTCTGCTGGAGTTTTACAAGGAAATCGAAACCAGCCTTGAAAAAAATATTTCAACTGCCAATTAAACGTTGTGAAAAGATAGTTTAATCTCCACGGACCTCGAAGTTGACAAAGTCATTGTTTAATGTGTTTAGATACAAAGCTAAAAGAAATTTGATAACAGCAATAAGGCACTTCCAAGAATATCGTTACCATGAAATAATTACATCCCAATAGGATTAGGGGTAATCAGCCACACTGTGCCTCAGTGCACCTCGGGGGGTGATTATCTTACCATAACAACACCACCCATTGTGCTGCACTGCTTAAATGTGTTCTGATAAAATAACATACTTTTAAAGTTTCTGTGGCTGTTTGTGTCAGCAGAGGAGCATTGTTACAGTCAAATTACAGTCATCGTGTGTTTTCTTTTCCCCAGTAAATTTGTACTTGAAAAAATTTAAATCCCACTGGAAATTTGCAAACATGTTCATTACAAAAATATGTTCAGCATTTAGACTGCAGCATAAATAATCAGAATTAGGACATTCACATTTATCTTGGCAGCCTGCACTTCTTTTACGCTGTGGTGGCTTTAACTTGTGCCACCCGTTTAATGTTATTTAAATATGTAATTGTACTTAGTGCATTTATAAATTGCTAGAATGAAAGGAAATAAAGAAATGATTCATAGAAGATTATGAGCCACACAGAATATTATTTATTTAAATGACCAAAAAAATAAAGCAATAAATCATAGTCTCTCAAATAAATGAAACTATTATGCCTGATTGAATGTATTTATTTATACTAATAAAAAATAATACCTCCACAGGTATTACTTGGCTGTTATTTGTTATGTGCTGTCAGTGTGTTAGGAAATATAAAATCAAATAAAAATGAGTGCAAGGACAAGAGTTTGACAGCATTATTTTATACAGCAGAGTATTGGGGACTGTATAGGTTCTGCTGATTCCCTAAATCTGTCCATGGCAGCTCAGGGCTCAAACCCACCTCCGAGGACCATGACAGGCACCTTTCTGCAGTCACAGGTAAGAGATTCTGCATCATTTACCAACCACTACAGACAGATGTGGTGCTGGCAGTTTATTTTTCTGCAGATATTCAGGGAATTCATGAGCTCAAACCAGCCTGTCCCAATTCCTTTATTACCCAAACATATCATTGGCACTTGAGCTTGCAGACTCAGCTTAAGAAAAAACAACTTATGCCAGGCCAATGAGAAGCCTTGGCATTGGAGATGCACAGAGAGTGCAAACAATAAATTACAAATGAAAAGAGATTTATCAAGAGCAGAGAATACTCAGAGAAAGATCAAGTTTTGGTCTTCTTGACCCTTCTGAAGACTGACTTCCTGGCTTATTACCAAGAACTTTAAAGACTGGTATAAATGGTTGACTCAGTTATTCTAGCAATTAATTATTCAAGCTAGAGAGGAAACTTAGCTGACCACAAATACTACCATCTTTTGAATGACTGTTTTCCTATGAGTTAAAAGTCAAGGGGAAATTAAAATGGTTATCTTTATGACTCTTTTAAGGAATTTTAAGCTCATGATTGAAAGATAAATATAAAAATGTGCATTTTTATAGTTAATTACTCAAGAATCCCAAAAAAAAGTTAAGGTATGGGATCCCCATCTTACAGATAAGAAAACTGAGGCAAAGAGACAATAAAAAAAAAGAGCACCCAGAAATCTTACTAACAGAAACTTCCATTAATACATCTCAAGACTGTGTTCCATTAGTAATTACTACATCATGTCATTTTCACACCAGTTTCTGCTAGAATAACTTATCTTTCAAGAACACTAGCATTTCAATATTCAGGAAGCCAAACTGAAAATAAATAATGAAATCATCCTTCTCCCATATGCACTGTCTTCTTTAGGATCCCTGTGAATCCACCTATTTTCTCTTCATACTGAGAACATCTAAATAAAGGTGCTAATGCTGCATGTTTGAAGAGAATCAAAGCTGAAATCAAAGAGCAAAATGTCCTACTGTGAAGGCACCCTTCAATTTGTTCTGTGCCATTTTGCAGACAAAGAAATAAAAGCCTCTGCACCATCAATAGGGCTTTGTTTAAACTCTGCATCACAGACTTGCAAATCTACTGCTCCAAAATTTCTCCTACAGCCAGCCAAAAATCAATGATCAAATTAGAGGTTTCCAAAGGACTTTTTCAAATTCTGAAAACTATTTATTTTGAGGGTTAATCACTGCTGTTTAAATCTCACAGTGGAACTAGTACATATACATGAAAGGAAGGAAAAATGTTGCTTTACCTATTTGGTTTTTTCTAATACCTGTAACTGCAACAGTGCCTGAAATCAACAGCTATTTTGGGCTTTGTGTGCTTTTCATCAAATTGCAGTCAGTAGAAATTTTTTCCCTTGTGATCTTCAAAACTCTGATATACGTGTCATAAAAATCTATTCATAATTCAATATCCACATTAGCACCAGTGCCATTTGGGAATACATCATTTTGACAAGGACTCAAAACACTTACATAAGGATGAGTGGATGAGAAAGATTTCCTTTCTAGTTAGGCACAACAGGGCAGATCTTAGTCTGCTTCATATCTCCTCACAACAGGCACAAAGCCAAAAAAAACAAAAAAATAAATAAAATAAAAAAAAAAAAAAAAAAAACAAGCAAACAAAATAAAATAAAAAGGAAGAAGGCCAGTGTAATTAGCTACCTTGAAATCCCTTGCAGGGACTGGAAATACTGGGTACCCAAGGAGAAAATGGGTGTTTGGGAGGATCCTGAGCTCAGACACATCTGGTTTCCACAATAAAAAGCCACAACACCAGTTCAGAAATTGAGGGTGAACTGAAGAAAATATCAGAGGGTCAAATCCTACCCTCTGCATCTGTAGGAAACCACAGTGCATGTTTCTTCATGAACCAACAACTCTGCATCACCTGACTGTGGTCTGCTCCTATACTGCTCCTGCTGGTGTGTTCCCCTACTGTTATCACTCTTTATTCAGTGTAGTACCTTGGCCCTTCTTTCTTTACACCAGAGTTCTCACCTTTGGGCCTCCCTCTTAACTAAAAAAATTTAAAATGTCCCTTAGCAGACAGAAGGAACTGGATGACAGAGGGATTCTTCCAGCCCTGCTGGCACCATATTTCACTTTGCAGAGCCAAGCTCAAGCCTCTCCTTTTTCCATGCCAGAGGTGCATAAATTACTCTGTTAATCTCTTCTGCTTGCCCATCCCAGCTTTTGGTCTCCACTGTCTGCACTCCTCTCTTAAGGGAGCTGTCCTGTCCCCCTGTACAAACCTGTGACAGCTTCACTTTCACTGGTGCCATTGATTCTCAGCTGATCATCTTTCTGTGTTTGTTGAAGTTCTTGCCCACAACAGCTGATTAGAGTCATTCTTTTTGTGTCTCAAACTAGAGCCAGTTCAATCTAGCTCTTAGCTGCCATTAAATTAGCCTTAATGTAGTTTCTAAAAACCTGAATTAGCTTCCATTCTTCATTTGTGAATGTCTCTGTCCTGCAACCAGCTGTCACTTGAATTCTTGTCTTCCTTTGACTCTCTCTGTCACCTCCCAGTTTTCATTCCTTCTCCTTCTTTACTTTTTAATGAACGTTTCTACACTTCTTCCTAGGTGCTGCATCCATTCTCACCCTTTTTGCTCCTATCTCACTATTTATTTTATTTATGGATAATGCCATCAAAACCACAAACTGTGTCATTGCCTTCAGGCTAATGCTCCACAGAACTGCTTCCCAGCTTTGGTAGATCTGCCCAGACACTCTCTTTCAGCATCCTCCACAAGCCAAGAAGTCACCCAAAGGCCAGGAAGTTTTCAGCTGAGTCTCAGAGGACCCTTACATCCAGTACAGACACAAGCAGTATCCTCACATGCCCAGCCCATGTGCATCATCTCTGACTCAAACCTTACCCCTGCTTCCCACGTCCAGCCTGATTCCAGCAGGTCTTTTCTCTTATCTGAAGGCTTTCTTGTGCATCCACATGGTCAGGCTTTCATCTGGGATAAAATCAGATGGTGCTCTGCCCAGTGTGACTTTCTGCAGCCTCATTGTCTGAAGCATCAGCTGGAGGAGTGATGCACAGATTTTTAAGGTATATATTTTGTTTGTATATAATACAGCTTGTTAGATCAACAGATGCCCCAGACACGTCAATGATCTCTCTGCTGAGGTATTTCAAAGCTATGTCTTGTTACCAAAACTTCATTTTAGTGTTTTATCTCTTGCCAGACATTTCTTCACATGATGCAAAAAAAGAAATGAAGCTTTAAGAGTGAAAACACACTGTTTCCCTAAACTCAAAAGTTTCCCAAAAGATTCCACAACTGCTAACAACAACAGTGGCTACATTTTTTCTCCTTGTTTCATCTAGCATGCATCTCTTTCCAATGCTCACTGCCTTTATTTTTCTTCTCAAAAGAAAATAAAAAACCACCTTGTTTTGGAGTAAAGAAACACTTAGAATTGCTGTTAACATTTCTTCAGTATTCTAATGAACTTAATAAGCTCCCATGATACTCCCTATAATGCAGAGAAACCTTCAAAAATATTAAAGTGACTTTGTTTACTCCAGCAATAAGGAGTCTTCCAGGTGACTGAGGCAATACATCAATATTACACATGTTCTTAATGCTGGAAAGCAGCTCACCAGAGGAAACAATTATTCACTTTGAAGCTTTTTAATATTTCTGAATGGGACTCAATTACATAATTCTGCCTGTACATATATTCTTTGTTTCACCTGAAATATCATTTGATTTATGATGAAGTCGTATTTTCTCACCCAGTTCTAATTTCATTTATACCACACTTATGAGTTCTCTATAATTCAGTGGAAGCTGCAGTTTGACACCATTCCTCTGACACCAAAGTGAGCTCCACAAGCTAATGAAGTCCCCTGACTCTGCCAAGAGTTTTGAGATAAAGAAGTCTTATTTTTAAATATTACTTTTCTTAGACAGGATGTAGACCCTCAAGAAATTATTTTAAATATGTTAAACAAATAAAAATAAATTATGTAAATTATTAGAGTAAATGCATAATAATCCTCATATTTTATTTTCAAAAAACATCCTTGTGTAGAACCCATGTGATATATAAAATTTCATAGCATATACACGAGTAATTCTTAAACAATCATTACATACATAACTTTAAATATTATCTATGTATTATATTCATTACATGTAATTGCCTGAAGTATCCCTAGCATTGCATAAGTAATTATTTGAGACAAGACTTCAGCTGAAAGGAGCTTGTTGTCACCATCAGAGCAACAGATGGGGCTGGGAAGGCTCAGTCAGCTCCCAGTTCTGCCAGTGGTTCAGGGGTTGATTTAACCAGTGAATCACCTCATTTCCCCATCTGTAAACAGGAAATGCATTACAGCCCCCTCTGTAAGGCATTTTGAAATCCAATGATTATGCAGGTAAATATTGCACGTATCAATTTGTGGTTAATTAAATGTTAGAACTCTAAGGGTAACTGCATTTGTATAAGTAGCTGTTTATTGAGTGCAACTGAATCAGAATTAAGCACCTACCTCAGATACACTCTTAAATAACTTTTAGAGAGGTAAATTATTTTGAGGTTGAATTTTTGGGGTGAAAAAGTCGAACATGTTACTAACAGGAATTACTGTAAACTGCCTGTTTCCCTCAAAGTCTGTAGAAATGACTAGAGAAATTAAAATGTTGAAATGAGCACATTAGAAGTAACAAGAACCTTCAATTTACAAAGTAATTGAGAAGGAGGGAAAAAATAAACAGCATCAAAAGAAGCAGTTTGTAGACTGAGTTGCTCCTAAGGAGCCCTGGATGAAGCTGGAGCACAGGACAGCTGAGAAAAGAGCAGCTGTGCCAAGGTCACACACAGCTGGATCCCAGAGGATAACTCAGCTCCAGCCACACTGCCTGATCACAGGGAGCAGCTCAAAGGTGCTGCAGCTCTGCTCATCACCAGGAGATTCAATGTAAGAAATTGTGCACTTGGCTCAACAACTCTTCTGGAAATCAGCACAGATCTCCTTGTTCCCAGGGATCAGGCTACCAGCAAGGCTATCCTTGCTTTTGTCCCTCCCAATCAGCAGTGGAACACAAGAAATCACATTATTTACTCTTCTGCATTGTTTGTTCTGCATTGCCAGCACCTCCTTTTCAGACACCCCTCAAAAAATACAAAATAACAAGATTTAATAAACCTCCAGGAACAATTAAGCTTGGTTAGGAAGTCTCACATGTTGCAGGAATACATCAGCTGCAGTATAATCACACCAGCTGGATCTTACTCTGCCTTTCCACAGGGACTGATGTTTCTCATTATGATCTTGTGTTTTGGAAATTAATAATATTAATCTGGAAAAATAAATATACTTAGTTAATAACCTACTTGGTGATTCATTTACTGATAGCTCAATTGTATGGATAATTGCTTACATTTGTATAATAGCAGATAATCGTCTCAAACCTTAAAAATTCCAACAGGCTGCTCCTTCATAACATAAAAAAAAATTTAAAAATTTTTAAATGGGGGAGAAGACAGAAAAAGATGTACACCATCCATTGGCATGGAAATAGTTCAACAGAAAAGGTCCTGCCTTGCTACCTCATCAGTATCATGTGAAGAGGAAATGAGAAGTTTTGGGAAGTAGAAGATCATTTTGAAAAGACATACTCACACACTCTTCTTTTGCAAAACCGGGTCTAACCCTGGAAAGTATTTCCCCTTAGTTAAAGCATCAGTCCTTTCTAACTGCAGATTTTGATATTCTTTTTTTCTATGTTTCAGCTTCATGATCTTCTAAAACTCTTAAAGGAAGAGGTCATAGATTATCATGCAATCAAAGCCAGAATGTTTTTATATTTCCATCTGCTTCTACTATACTCTCATTTTATAGAAAATCATTTTCATTGCATCTTCTTTCTTTAATTTTACTGTCTATTTACTTCTCCAAAACAATCAAACAAACAAAAAACCTAAATATTCCACAAAATTCTTATTTAAGTGCCTGAAGCACCAAAGAACCATGCTTGGGAACTCACATGAAGGATGAGCAAGCATTTAAGTCACTGAAATTGCAGTTGGGGAGATGCAGGGGAAGCTCCATTTTCCTTTCTTAAAGGAATTTTAGCAGAACAATCCTTATTTTTTCATGTTAACAAATCTGAACTGCTACATTTTTATATAAATTATGTACAGAAATAAGGAAGGCATAACAGGGGAAGCAAGTTATTCAGTAAAGTGAGTGCACCAATGATTTAGTAGAGATTTTAAGGTTGAGATTCTTTAAGAAGGAATAAAGAGTCAAACTCTTAGAGGCATAAAGATGTTCTAAAGGAAGGAGAAAAGGAAAGTGTTACAAAGGATGTGTGACTTTCTATGACATATATAAAATTGACCAAGAAACTTGGTCTAAGGAAGACCAGGCAGAAAGGGATTTAAGACAGAACTTTCTTTTTTCCAGCATGACATAAAAATTTAAGCTAAAAAAAAAAAAAATCAAATGGCTTGCAATGAAAACAAGCAGTAAACATTATGAATTTTTAAAATGTGTTTGAAGGATGAGAATCCTGCCTGAGAACAGAGAGAGGAGAATGGCTAATTAAAGCTACCAAGCAAATGCAGTGTCTGGGCTGTTTCCTCATGTCTCAGGCACCCCACGTTCCTGTATCCAGTGCAGCAGGCAGGTTGCTTGGCTTCCCTCAAAATATTCTTTATTCTGGTAACACAGAGCACATTTCTACCAGAGCTGGGTGTTTGCACCCTGCAGCACAAAGCAGCTGCAAAGCCCCATCCAGTCATGCTGCACACACAGCACTGCTCCCTCAAAGCTCTGCAGCACCAGCAGCAGCTTTCCATGAGCTGCTCAAGCTTCCTTTTCTCTTTGTTGCCAAACACCTATTTTCTAATTTAAAAAAAAAAAAATCCCACTGAATTTTTCTGTGAATTGATTATTCTGTACTGAGTACAGATGGGAACAGCCAGTGTGGGTAAGCTTGCAGAAATGTTTTCCAATGCAGAGGGCAATTTTTTCATTCACAGATGGTTTTTGAAAAACCCACAAAATTTACAGAAATTTGCCATTTTTTCCTCTAAGGATAATTTTGATTATCTTTTACCAATCTGGGGGTGAAAAAAGTAGGAATAAAATCTAAAATCCCAGCTCCACTGTTTCTTTATTTTTCTAAGGGAAAAAAAAATCTACTGTGTGCCATGGCACACTATTCTGGCATGAGTATCATAAATATACTTGTAATACTCCTACAAGTTCATAATTTCAATGTCCCAAGTATCTGAATTTTGGAGACTGCATACTCAGGCTTCTGAAGTCAATTGGGAAAATCATCAAAGAATTCAATTAGGAAAAACAGAATTGTAATTGTTGCTTCTGGCATTCACTGTGGATTTAGTTCCCTGCATTCACTAGACCACAAAAGACTATCTAAAATTGCTTAAGTTTGATCATAATAAAAAAAAAAAAATCTTTCTTTTCTGGTTCCATTAAGCAATCTCAATTTTGCAGGATGTAACACTGAAGTTTGCACATTACATTCCTGGAAGCTCAATTTTCTATTCGCTAGTGGGGGGAAAAAAGAGGAGCAAAGTAGTTTTCACTTGGAAAAGAAATAACCAAATGACAGCTCCATGTACAAATGTATGCTACAAAATGTAATTTTTGGGTGGCTTGATTACAGGAAGAAAGGAGGTCAAAGATGCTATTAAAGAAAAAGAGGATCTATCTCTAGGCCATTTAAATAATAATGTGCAATTGCTTCTCGTGGTGTATTTCCTAATGTCTCATTCATAAGAGTTTAAAGTAATGAGATTTTCACAGTTATCTTTTGAAGAATATTCTGTAATCCAGTGACTGAATCCAGACTTGAGTCAAGATCCTGAAAGAGTTATACACTACCCAAAATAAGAAAGAACTGGGCAATGCAAAACTTCACAGGATTAGCCCTTGCTACCTCATTCCCAGCTAAAAGAGAGGAAATACCAAAAGAGTAACATAGGGGGAAAATTAAAAGCAAATTAATTAATTAATGTTAATTTATCTTTTTCTGCAGAGTGTAAGTATGCCACAAAAGCAAATCACTTACAAAGGAAGCAGATTTGGGTTGGCTGGGTAGGAGTTATGCAGGATCAGAGGGAAAAAAGGCAAAGAAAAGGTCATGCTTCAACTCATCCATGTTTTGTGAGTATCTGGAAAAGCTAAAGTGGGAAATGGTGGCCTGAGCAGCCTGAGGCCAGCAGAATTATGGATGTGCTGCTGGAAGTCCAGCCCACCTGTAAGAGCTCCAGGCTGTCTGCTGGCATGATCTGGGCTGTGAGGCTTTAAATCAAGCTAAGTTCAAGATGAAATGGAACCCCTCAGAAGCCTTGCAGGGCAGATAACTGGAAGGTTCTTTTGGGGAACAAAAGTAGAAGGAAATCTGGCACATTTGCAATTTTTGCATGTTACTGAAGTATTCAAATGTGACCCAAAAATTTGTGTCTGACCCAGAGGAAGGTTTTTACATCGGCTTCCTAATTACTGATGCCTGTAGTTAAGAGTATTTAGGAGTTTCTATTCAGCATCCAGTTTTTCCTTACACCTAAATCTCTCTCAGATTAACAATGAAAAATTTCCAAATAGGATGTCTTGTTTTGGACTTTGATTTTTTTTTCACCTTGAGAAAAGCAGCTGAGCTGTTTTATTGGAAAGGAGTCTGGTGAAACCATGCTTTCTGCATGTTAACATTTGGGACAGTCTTATCTAAAACTTCCCTGCTCAGAAGCAGGGAGTGAATTTTTAACAGAGGGACAAATCGCACAGAAGGAAAATCTTGTTGCCGAATCATTAAACAATTCAAATCTGGCCGCAGTTTCAGGCTCTGAAAATATTTGCTCAGTTAGGAACCCACTAGAATTTCACAGCTAATTTCTCAGCTCACTGCCCTATACCCCCACAGCTCCTTCAGTCTGAGTGGACGTTGCCTGCAGAGCCCCCTGCCCGCGCTCGAGCGATCCCAGCACAGCCAGGACTCGGTGTGTTCTTCCATGCAGCTGCTCCTTGGAGAAGACAAATCCTCCTGTCAACGACCCTCACACAGCTGGAGGGAAAGCAGTCACTTCACCTCTTCTCTGCAATTAGTGCTTCCACCCTGCCCAAGGGGAAAGGGGTCAAAGCCATTCTGGGTTGGGATGCAGAGTGGAATTGTATATATATGTATTTTAAATATATATATGTAAATAATTTTTATATATATGCATTTAACATATACTATGCACACATATATATAAATACTTTTGAAAGCTTCATTACAAGACACTATGTAAAAAAAAAAATTATTAAGGGTGTAAAAATCTATTTCTCCAAAAATAAAAATGTCAAAATGAGAACTGCACTTGGACATTTCTTTAGCTCCCATAGACACAGAGCTCCTGATGAAACTTCAATGTACATGACTGTATTATTTTTTAAAGACAGGATTTCCACTTCATTCAGAAAATAAGGTTGTGCATTCAAGCATAGACAGATAGAGTTTGATTTGCAAACAAGCAAACACTCACCTCTGTAACTGAGACCAGCAGAAATGGTAGTTTGAACATATAGCACGCTACTAAAGATACAGTGATTTGCAAAAATTAAATGTAATTTCAAACTGGATTTGCAGCACTAACACACCCTTTTATTCCATGTTCTAGGTGTCATATCACACAGGGGCAAACACTGCCTCACCTTGCAGGGGTGTCATGTTAATTAGTTTAGTTACAGCACTGAAAGCATGATGCAAAACCACTAGAAGACTATTTGATTTGTTGATGCAAGGCTTCAGTAGCACTCAGTAAATAACCAAAGAAAAAAGACTAAAATAAATACTGACCAAGTACTTATTCAGTAGGAACTCTCTATGCTGAACAAAGCAAAGCTTATCTGGAACTAGGAAAGGTGTGATTTAAAGTTTCATAGGTGACTTTGATCCTGGGATTTCTAAGTGCTTGACTTACTTGACTTTGTACTCTGAGCTTTTTTTCCCCCTTTAACATTAGTACTGGTTTGGCAAGGTCAGTTTTATGTAAATTGGACTAATTAAATGATACTGGGTGGAATTCAGACTGGATCATAGAAAGGCCCCTACAACACAGATGAAATTGAAAGGGTTCCTTGCTGTAATTAAAGGTGTGCTAAATTGATATAGAAGAAAATCTGTCTGGAGGGAGCATAATGACCACTCTTGTAATGAGTCACTGAAGGCAGAGAAATGCTCAGACCCATAATGTCAAAGTCACCTGTCCACATAGGCAAAGGAGTAAGAAAGGCAACCATAGATGCATTTGACATTTCCATTTTCCTGGTGATTTCTGTTCTATCAGCAAACAGCATTCCAAGTATCATCATCACTCAAAAAAAATTGGAGATGTTGCCACTTCTGCTAGAAACAAAGGCCAAAATTCAGGGCTTGTCTTTTAGGATGAAAAATCTGTGCAAAAGGTGTGCTGCTCCCTTGGTGGGTAACATTTGCCTGAGCATCTCCTACCATACACAAAGGAAGACTGCAGAATATGTCCAACTGAAGCATACACAGCAGCTGCTATTTAAAGCATGGAGTCCAAATTGATTCTGTCATCTTGCAGGGTTTGCTCAGATAGAAATCTGAGCATTGAATTTCTTGAAGAGAAGATTCCAGGTCTCCCTACGTCACATTTTTGGTGCCCAAATCATCTTTCTGGGGCTGCCTGGGATATCAGTTTTTTCATTATAGTAATGATAGGTGAAATTTCCCTATTCTGCTGGGTGCAAAGAGGAGGAGAAGGAAATTCCTGTGTTTGTAGGAGCAGGTACCTGCCTCTTTTCAGATCCTCCAACAGACCCCTGAGTGCATCCCTCAAACACCTCCCTGAAGTGGTTTGTGTTTGACATCAGCTCCCAGCACCTTTCTGATATGGGTCTCTAAATCATATCCCCTGGGCTGGTAATTGCTGCTGCAGCCTCCCAGACTTCCCTCCAACCGAGTTTTTTCTTGTGGAAGACAAGAAGCACTACTAAAAGGCTGTGATGCAGAAAACAAATTCCTCAAAACAAAGTGTGATTTATTTTGTCAAAAGTACAGCACTCAGAGAAATGGAGTTAAAATGGCAGAGCCCAAGGCAACACTGAAAGTGCCTGGCATCCCCGTCAGCCTCTGGGGAGCTGTGATTTAACCCTGATGTCCTCTGCTCCCTCAGGTACCTTGTCACAGCTGCCCAGCCCGTGGCTCTGTCACCTCCAGCAGCCCGTGGCAGCTGCCTGCTCCTCTCTCCACCAGGTTACAGCACTCCAGCTTGTTCCACACCAGGGTCTTCTTGTCTCCTCCTGCTCTTGCTCAGCAAGACAGCCCTGCTGCTGCTATTAAAACTCTGCAGCTGCAGCTCATGGATATAAATATGACCACTCTGTTCAAGTACTTCTGAAGTTGCCCTTTTTTAGCTCCTTAGTTTGCTTTTCTTGCCTATTTTTTTTTTCCTTCTTATTTGTTCCCCTATCTCCCTCTTACATATTTCACTTCACATGATGGAACTCAGTCCACAGAACCAGACAGACTCTATAATCATGAAAATAGCTCCAAGATAGAGGAATGGAAGAACTGAGCAGAAAGAGAAGACCTTGAATTTATATCTGCTCCCACAAAAGCGGCAAAAGCAAATCCCAGTGAGTGTAAAGCCCCTGCATTCAGCCTAGGGCTATTTCCATCCCTCCTGACCCCATAGCTGGAAGTTGTGAACTTTATTACCCACTCTGAGATATATTCTTCTCCTTCTTCCTGCAGGGTACAGAATTCTACTCAGAAACTAGATTTAAATGTATTCTTATAATTTCTAATAATAAAAATGTTCTTTACAGGATTTAAAACTAAACCTTTTTTACCTTCCTCCTAATTCTACCTCACAAAATAAATAAATAAATAATTCTAATAAATACACTAACAATTTAACAAACCCAAACCATTACAATACTTTAAGCAAATACATCAATTTTATCTGTGGAATTCACCCTACTGCAACTTTCCTTAGGAACCCTATGGAAACGCCATTTTCCCTTCCACAGAAACCTGTAACTGTGTTGTAAACATTCAACAGAGAGGTGGAAAAGGAAAGCAACAGAAGCTGAAGACACACAGTATTCAAGGGTTACTGCTCATGAAATGACATGGCTAAAGATCATGAAAGGAATTACTTTAATATCTACACCTTGTCTACACTTGGATTTTCAGATTCAGCATTTAGTGATATTTGCTCCTATGTTAGCCAAGTCTTATCTTACAAAGTAATTTTCACTTTCTCACAACCCAGGGGAGTGGAGTTAACACTGACTAAATGAAATGCCATGGCATTTTTTCCATCTTTCTCAAATGCTGGGGGTGTGAAAGTCCAGAGAACGAGCCATAAACAGCAAAATCACACAGTAGGTGGGAAAAAACGGGGAGGAGGGAGTGACTGGATGAACCCTCCATGGCTGATTGAACAGGACAGCACATTTGGACAAAATTAAATTTCAGTGTTGAAATTATGTTGCAGCAGTGACGATCAGAGGAAAATATTGATAGCAATAAAACGGAATTCTAAAGAAAGTGGCACTACATCAGAAGACAGCACGTTGACACGATTTATGTTAATTTCTTCAGGTTTCATCCCCATCTGCATTAATGTTGACACCTCATGTAACCAAGCAAATAACTCTGAAAGAGCCAGGGAGCGAAAGTAAATGATTGCAGCTGCCATTAGGCTCCCATATATTGTAGTGAGCAAATGCACCAACTCATTATGACCTTGATCTAACAACCCCAGGAGATGGCTCATCGAGCACTACACTTTTAAACATTATTTCATGCACAATGTTTATAAAAAGTTACATTTCTCTAACCAGTTTTCAATTATAACAAGCAAAAGACAATGGCAGAGAAGAAAGGGAAAGTAAAAGCGAGGGCACAGAAGGAACTCAGAGGCAAGTGAATCACAAGCAATAAACAAACCTCTCTCTACAGTCAGGTGTGTTTTCAAAAGTATGTAACAGGTCACAGATAGCAGGGGACATTACTTGGGTCACTTTAGCATTATGTTAGCAAGCATCCTATTCAATCCCATCACTGCAGAACCTGACTCTAAGCAGACTCTCAAGCATGAAAATAACTTTAAATAAATTACAGCAAAGTCCTGTTTCCCTGCAATTCAGTCACTCTTGTGAAGCTTCTTGCAGGGGCTCTTTCCACTGGGAAACAGGATACACTGAGTCATAAACTCTTATTTATTCAAAGCAGTGAAGGCCTGATTTGGGCAATTGAAGTCAATAGAAAAATTCCCACATACTTCAATGGACTTTAGAACCTCTACTAAGTTCTCAACAAGTCTCTGCTGTGGCTTTACTTCAGCTGTTGTCCCCTTTCCTTCAGGTGCAGTTGCCATTTGATCAAATTAACTGTTGTCAGATTCAGAAGATAGATGGGATTTTGGCTGTTTGGCTGCCCCTGCTACATTTTCATTTTTTAAACCTACTGCTCCTGTTTTAATTTTCAAATTACTTTGTTACACTTAAATTGCTTTCAAAAGCAGTCTGTCCAGACCAGCAGATGCACTAATGAGGGTTCTTTATCTTTAAAATGTGCAAAGGGTCATTTTCTTTTTTCATTCGATTTTTAAAATAGTTTATTCTGTTATTTTTTTGTTCACATTTAATTCCAGAAAGAAGGGACAGAAACATAAGATGCTTTGTTGTAATCCTTAATGGATTAGTGGTATTGATCAAAGCTTTGGGTGCTGATGTGAATTTGTCACTTAATCTTACAGGCATGTTTATCTATTTACCAAGAATTCAGAGTGCCAGGCTAGCAGTGCTACGAGGCCAAGGGCCAGGCCATCTGCTTCCACACTTAGATACAGTTG
Organism: Oenanthe melanoleuca; assembly: GCF_029582105.1. Lineage (NCBI taxonomy): Eukaryota > Metazoa > Chordata > Aves > Passeriformes > Muscicapidae > Oenanthe > Oenanthe melanoleuca. The sequence continues at coordinate 31,811,298 of NC_079341.1, read as the reverse complement.
CTGAGGAAAAGAAATAAATGCTCTAATGATATATCTTTGTGTATTAGGGTGGGGATTGCTGTTTCTTTTGCTAACTCACAATTTCCCTTCATCTAAACAGGGCAGTTTCATCAAGAATGGAGCAAAGCAAGACAACATTCTGTATTAAATTAGGTAGTAACCTGTGCAGAGCATGTTAATGGGAAGAAAAGCTGCCTCGCTGGGATTTCTTTCTTTTTTAATTAGATACAATCAGTTTGACAAAAGGACATTGAGTGGTCTTGATTTTCATTTCAGAGAGATGTGATCATACTTACAATATATTTGTATGGCAATTTTTAAAAATGCCATATTAGATTAAATTAACTCTTCAAATACATCAGATTGGTAAATTAAATCTGAAGTGACCTTGAAGAAATAAAAGTCTCAGATTTTAAAAAGAAAAGTTTCTGAAGGAGAAAAAAAGAAAAGTTTCTGAAGGAGAAAAAAAGAAGAGGTAGAAAAGGACTTACCCCAACACTAGTGGGGCTGAGCAGGCTGGGGTGGGGAAATGGGGCAGGGTGGCTGCCAGCTCCACAAAGGCAAAGGGCAGAGAGAATTTACTGTGATGCCAAGGAAAGAAGATCCATGATGAAAATGAAGATGGGAAAACAGAAAAACACTATTTACACAAGAGGCGTTGAGCTGGTCCAGCATTTGTAGTCACGTGTCAGAAAAGGTGCAGTAAATCATTGCAATCATGTGGGAACCAGAGCTGCAATGAAAACCAGTGCTGCAAAGTAACTGAGCTGCCAAATGGGCCAGAGAGGGTGCAAAGCACCACTGTGCACCATGGGCTCCTTATAATCCCACAGGAGGCACAGCCATCTTTCATGAGGTGTGTTTTAGCAGACTGCAAGATGAACCCAGATGTAGTGCTGCCTTTCCATCCTCCAGATTTTCATGTAATATTTGCTCCTGCAAATTAAAATTCATAGCATTTTGGATGAGGTACTTGTATATAATAACCCCTGATCTCTTTGATCTTTCTTCTTGCCTGGCTCCTGGTTCCTAATTCCTACCACCAACTCCAGTCTCAAACTGTACTTTCCATCAGTCCTGTTCCTTTACCTGAATTTGATGCTGCTACTTGTTCACAGCAATTTCCAGCTAAACTGACCTTCTCCTGCAGACTCAGGAGGCTCTAATATTTTTTAACATTGGCACAGCTTAAATGTGTCAGCTGGGGCTGATGCTGTTTCCATATGCTTGAAATTTTCTTCTGTGGATATAATGGTTACTCTGGTTATAAATGGCTATAATGGTTCTGTGGTTATAAAGGTTATACTTTAAAAGATTTTCTCCTCTTTTCCTACCCAGAACAATTGCACACTTTTCAAAAGCTGCAGATGATAAGTACAAAAGCCTGGCAGCACTGACTGGAGAGCTTTTCTGAAGTACTGATATGAACCACTCTCATCAGTGACTTTATAAGAACAGTACCCTGATCTTTAGGAGCCACCTTCAACTGTATCAAAAGTATCCCAGTAAAACAGACCTCCAGGTCCTTCAGGATGTTCTCAACTCAGCTGTACCCTCTTATCACTTTGGGTTATTGAAAACACGCTTAGACTGTAAATAACTCCTTGCATCTCTGTTTGCAAGTGAGAAGCAATGAGACTTGTGCAATTTATGTTTCTATCAGTGTAGTCTTCCATGTACCAACACCTTAATTTTCTCTATTGAAGATATATTCCCATAAAACTCCTGCAAGCTGCAATGACACAGCTCAGCAAAGTTTCTTACAGCACATAATTCACGACCTTTTCCTCCACCTGCTCCAGGCTGGGCAGAGTCTCAAGCACAGACAGAATCAGAAGATCTATAGAAGGTCTATAAAGGACATTATCCCTGGAAAGAGACACTGGGATTTATAACCCATTCTCTCTGGGCCAATGCTTTAATGCAAGTAAAGGCCTACAGCTATAAACATTCTGCCAACAGTACAATGAGAGTGACACCCACTAGAATTTAAGCATTTGTGTTTGATAAAATTGTAATCATTACTCTTTTTTTAAATGTATGAATAATATATAATTCCAAATATCATAGAATCATAGAATGACCTAATTTGGAAGAGACCCAAAGATCATCTGGTTCCAAACCCCCTGCTGTGGGCAGGGCCATCTTCCACCAAACCTGATTGCCCAGAGAACCACCCAACTTGGCCTTGAGCACTTTCAGTGATGGAGCACCCACACTTCTCTGGGCAACCTGTCCAGTGTCTCACTACTGTCACAGTAAGGGATTTTTCTTTTAATATCTAATCTAAATCTACTCTCTTTCAGTTTGAAGCCATTTCCCCTTGTCCTGTCACTACAAGCACTTCCAAGATGACTCCATTGTTCTTGTAAGTTTTCCTTTATGTAATGGAAAGATGATGGAGAAAATATCAACTCATGTCTTGTGAGTCACTCTTCCCCTGGTTTGAACAGTGGAAAAAGTCACAAAACAAAACCTAGCCCATATGTTCTGACCTGAAACAACAAAAAAAGATCAAAAATCCCTGCAGAATGAAATCCCATGCATTGATCTGGATGCACATGGAATCAGGTGCAAAGACCCTTCACCTGATGCTCCCACACACACTGCCCTTGATGCTTTACCATTTTTTCCTCATGTTGAGGAGGTTCAGGCCTGGCAGCCTGCAGAGCTCTCCCTTTTCTGCATAAGCAGCAGAGGTTGTTCATAAGAAATGTAAGCCATTAAAAAAAGATGCTGAGGAAACTTTAGAAATGGAGCTGTTGTCAGCAGAGATTAAATTGTATACCAACAGCACGACATTTATGCACTGCTACTTAAACTGTGACAAATGGTTGCAAACATGATAGTTTCAAGATCTTTAATCTAAATGAATGGTGCTTTTAGCCTACCTCTGACTGGAATTCATTTTGAAAATAAAGAAGCATTTCCTACTCATCTGTGTACAGAACTACACCAGAGATGACTGAAAGGGCAGGAGTTGCAGCTCTCGACAGTACTGTGGAGCACTGAAAGGATTGGAACAGGCTGTCTCTATGTATTTATTCCCTTCTGAGTCCCAAGCAATGTCTGCAATGTAAATTAAGATTTTACCTACCTGACGAGTTTTTCTACCTTTTTCTTCTCTTTCATTTTTCTTGTTACATCAACATGCATAATGTAAGCTCACATAAGACAGCAAAGATCCCATTAAAATGCAATTTTTAAAATTGCAAATATCTCAAATAGCATTTTGTTCAAAAATAATTTCTATCATTATCAGTTTAAATGTATTATGAACTACTGCAGTAAACTGATGGTGTAGGGAGTCTATCCTACTTGCACTGAATTTACTCCTGTGCTGTCCTGAGACACTCAGCTGAAGGAATTAAACACATGATTCTTACAAACAAGTATTTACAGAGTGATTATTTTAGTGTTTATAGTCTTGTAATACAAGATTTATAAAATAATCTAATTTCAAACATTCCAAGGTGTTCTTCAGTTGATAGCACAAGAAAAAAAGTAACTCTTTTATCCTGCCCCCACTACCCACCCCATCCCCATTCCTGTTCTCAATCAGAGACTTGACTGTACCTCTTGGAGATTTTGGAATTAAAGAAAAAGAAAGAAAAAGGTAGAAAAAAATAAACAGGGATAGATGTTAGACAAAAAACATTTCTTCAAAAGGAAATAACTCATCACAATTACAAAAAACTGTGAATTTGGCATACAACCAGGTGGCCAGATTCTGATGCTTGCGTGACACTTTCAGTCCCCTTGCACAACTGCAAGATTTGCAGCTGTGGGGTGACCCGAGGTGGCGAACTGGGTGACACACTAAGAAAAACATCCCCTCTAGTTGTCCCTTTAAACCCTGAAGTTTCCACCAGCTTCTTTTACAGCCTCTATATTTTTTTTTAAAAAAAAAGACAATAAAAACCATCTTCCCCGTTCAGTTTTTTGAGGGAAAATAAAATCTTTGCTCAGAAGAACCCTTCTGATGAAACACTAACTCGGAGCAGGGTGCAGCTGCCAAGAGCAGGAGCGCAGTGCCATCTCGCGGTGCCCGCGCCGGGAGCGCATCCCGCCATCCTCATCCTCCGCCACGCTGCGGGAAAAGCAAGCCCCGGCAGCTTTGGATGCTATAAAAATTTCCCTAAGGAATACATCTCAGCAAGTAAGATAAAAGACTTTTAAGAATCCAGCTAATGCGGAGATCAGGGTGAAACTCCGCGCGGCGCTGCCTCCAGGCTGCCTCTGTGCTGGGAGGTTTCCAGCCCGCTGCAGAAACCAGCGCGGCAGCTCGGGAGGGAGAGCCGGTCTGTCTGCTGATGTAGCAGCGACATCTGCCACCCAAAAATCCCTTAGAAAAGCAGATGGACGACCTGGGCTCCTGTGCTGACCCCTGTGCAGCCCTGGCCAGCAGAGGCACGGGCAGAGCTGTGCAGCACAGCCCGCAGCAATCCGGCCGTCCCTGAGGTAGAACACAGCATCACCCTCTCATTTTTTTATATCAGTGCCTGTTATTTCAATGTATTAGAGCTGAGATATTCAAAGCTGCCTGAGGGTTTGGAGAATTAGATTCAAAATGTTCTAGGCAATTCTGAATATTCCTAAGAGAGTGATTTTACAATGCTATGAGTCTGATCCTTCAATCCCTCCTTGTGTAAGGAGCACTTACTTAGAGAAATAGTTTAAGTAGTATTGTCTTAGAGCCAAATTTTGACATTTAGCTGCTGGCCATGCCAGTAGCACATTTTTTTTCATGCTCTCCAATCTACAAGTAAACTCAGAGTGAGCAAAAGCTGCCATCTTGCCTTTGGGCAAGGGGCACTCCTGGACATGCACCGAGAGAGCCTGTAATTCAGAGGTGATGTAATGATGAGAGACAAATTCAGCACATGGAAGTGGAAAACATGTTTCTTACATGCTGTATTAGAAGTGGGGAAGACTTTCATTATTTTACAGTAAAATATGTCTTGATTTGCTTGCCTGCTATTGTGTTGTGAGTTTCTGGTGAGCTTCAATCCAGCAAAGGCCAACAGCAAGGGGATAGGAAGAATGAGCCCACACATTGTACCAGGATGGATCCACCCTTAATGAAAAGATGCAGCAGAGAAATAAATGGTGCTGCAAGGCCAAAACCAGAGCCCTGCTGAAGTTCAGAAACCAGCTGAGAGCAGTTTCAAGGCCCCAGGACAGGCAAAGGCTGTGTGGATAAAAGTCAGGCTGAAGAGGGATAGTCAGATCGATGGAGCAAAGGCAGAGCAGGCTTAGCTCCAGCTTTAAGGGGATGTCAGGGACAAGCAGGGCCTGTGGAAAGTGTGCAGTTCAGGGAGAGGTGAGATGACTCAGGCTTTTTGCATGGATTTTCAGGGAAAAAACATATACAAGCAGCTTGCTTGTGTGCCTGTATCTGGCAGTCCACTCAGTGGTTTTTCATCTTTGAGCAGGTTTAATCCAACCTAGCAGAGAATCAAAGGCCCTGTATCCCTAACACAGTTTATCAGTACAAACACTTAGACAGTGATAATAAACTTCACACCCCTGTCAAGAAAAAACTGCAGCATGAATCAGAGCTCAGTCATAACCCAACTCCAAAACAGGCACAAAATCACAAGAATCCAGAATCCAAAATTTCTGCACTTTGTAGGACTAATGCTTGCTCTAACACATTTCTCCCCATCACTACATTTAGTGGCTGTTTTTCCTTCCCAAGGCATTTAAATTATTACATCTCAGGTGGCAAAAAGGAGATGGGTTGGAATGCTGATTTGATTCAAAAACAGGATGAGCAGTGGGATTTCATTTGGAGAGTAGCACAGAGATAGACCCATTTTTTGAGAGAAACAGCCAGGAGAAAATGAAAAACAGGCCATAGCTCATCCTGAAAACATAATGCCTGAGAAAAAGTCTGGCCCACGTAAAGGGTGGAAGTAAATATTCTCCATTCATGTCTAAAATAGCACTTCCAGGCAATTTATTCTCTACCCACTGCATCAGAATGGGTATTCACACCCCACAAAGTAACCTTGACCAAGGTGTAAAAAATGCTGTGCCTAAGAAGCTTGCCTGAGTTTCCAAAATGCCCCGAGTGTCTGATTTGATCCACTGAAGGGTTATGAACTGAGGACAAGCTGAGGTTTTCCACTTCACTCCCAGCTGGTAATTGCACTCATCATTCTTACTGTACATAGGAGATCATGGCATACTGTGTGAGGAAATATTTTGTTATGCAGGATAGAGATGAAGAACATGGGTAGTATCAGCAAAAGCCTGGCAGGGACTTCAGCATCCCAAAATTCAAACTAATAACCATGGAGAGCTCAGATCTGTGTTACCCTTTATTGAATTCACTAAACTTGGAGGGCTCAGAGGTTTGGTTACCCATGTCTACTGCAGATTCAGTTCTCTAACAGAGTCACTGGATTTCAGTATCTCTTTTCTTCTGTCCATATCTTTTAAAGTCTTCTCTTTTGTGTTTGATGTTTCTCAAAATACACATAGATGAGCATCAGAGGATTTTTGTGCAACACATTTGGCAAACTCCAAAATGCTGAGTTAGAAAAGTATACTGCACCAATTAAAAGAAAGTCATAAAATTATAGAATGGTTTAGGTTGGAAAAGACCTTAAAGCTCATCCTGTTCCCCTCCCTGCCACAGGCAGGGACACCTTCCACTATCCCAGGTTGCTCCAAGCCCCATCCAACCTGTACTTGAACAATTCCAGAGATGGGGCAGCCACAGCTTCTCTGGGCAACCTGTGCCAGGGCCTCCCCATCCTCACAGGGAGAATTTCTTCCTAAGTAACTGCTTCCTATTAATCCCTTCAAAGTCTTTGATGAAAACCTGAGGTATGTACTTTTTCTTCAATAAACTTTGATGCTTCAAATGTACTATTCAAATTACTATTTGAAAATAATTTAAACATCTTTGGACCAGTAATTTGCAACCTATTATCAACTAATACATATGTAACAGCACATCACTTTATTATAAACATTTCCAGGTCTTGCATAAAGCAAAATATGAACTTAAACAAATATGGCTTCAGTCCTGCTGATCAAAAGCTACCCCAGTTTGTGGCACACAGCACAAGGACATCTGGTGACTTGCAAAAATCTCCGTCTGCTTTATGAACAACAAAGTAACCTTGATTAATTACAGGCTGGGGAAGTGATTGGACACAGCTATGTCCCACAAAGACAGAATTTTGATAAATATTCTACACCCAAATATTACACCCAGCTTCATTACACTTTGGGACTTGTAGCTTTTTATTTGTAACTGGGCATTTGCTCCCCTCTCAGCACTCAGCTCTCACCTCATGAGCAGGTTCTGCTTTTCAGCTCCACCTCACCCGTGTGTGATGGAGAGATCTGTGTTGTCATTTCTGCTCCTCTGAAACCTGAACGTTGTCAATGCTGCTGCCCCTGCTGGGTCAGTACCCAAAGGTCCAGCCTAGTCACCATCACACTCAGTATAGTCCTTGCCTCTGAGGAGCTGTTTCACAATGAATAATTTAGCTGACAAACTTAGTCTGCTTGAGAAATACCCATGAGCAGATTTCAATTTCTTCAGCCACAATCATTAGTCAAAATATGCTGGAATAAAGAAGGGGTGAAAGAGGTTGAGGAAAAGAAAGATGAGGAAAAAAACAAAGGGGATCATACCTGTACTTCTGGATGTAAGAGCATGACTTCAGGCTCCTAATTTCTATTCCTCATGTCCAATGAGTGAAATTAATTTGGGCAGAAGATGGAGAAGAAAGACTTTCCATACTATGAAACTAGCTTAGATCAGAATTAAAGCACTAATATAAATCTCACTTCTTTCCTTTCCAAGTACAAGATTGTCTTTTTTAATCATGTTTCATCTATGGTACAGAGGCACCAGGGTGCCTGTAAGGAGACGGGAAATATCCCCCTTATTCCCCAGCCCACATACAGGATTGTGCAGCAGAAATCCCACATTCCATGCACCCAGGGACATGATACAAATCACACTGGGCCAGCCACAAGCTGGGAGCACCTTGCACTGGGCATGTCTCCCTACCCAAAGTGCTGCTGCATTCTGCCTGAGGATGGCCACACATTTTGCTGGGACAAGTGCACCACCCCTAAGTGCTCTTCATGCAGAGAGCCCCAGCTGAGAGATTTAGGGGACTGAAAGAGGCAGAAATTATCCCTGACAGCAGATATTAGTCCAGAACTACAGCAAGAAACAGAGTAGGACCAACAGGTACTGTAGAACCTACCATGAACTGCTGCACTTCCTGAGTTAACATAATGCTTTCCAAACACATGGGATGTGTCACACTGTATCCAGGACTAACATATCTAAAGTAAAATTCCTGCTTCCTCCACAAAACACAAGCAGAACTAAAATAAGAGCCTAATTCTGGGCTCATTCCATGCCTGCCAGAGTGATTATAACCGACTGCAACCAACCTACTGCAGAATTACACTGATATACTTACACAACAATATTGCACCAAACATAAAAATGCTTAATATCTGATCTATCCTTTATCAGGTGACTTAACTGCTGCTGGTTTATGGCCTTGAGGTATATGAACCTCTTTTCTCAAGTCTAATATCTGACTTGTAATCTCAATTTCTCTAAAAAAGCAAAAGAAACAAAATGTATTTTACAGTTAACTAGTAATTACTCTCTCTTTTTTTTCCAAGTAAAATAAAGCATTTCTTTGATTAGAAATGAGCATGTAGCACTTATGATGTTGTATAAGTGACTGAGAACTGGATCCCTGACATAATAATTAGATGTCATTTCTAAGACTGAACACTGAAATAAATACAGTGTCCACCTTCTCTTTAGTCCTTCAACACAGCATAACAATTTTGATTTTTTTTTTAAAAGTCCTTACTCCCTATCTTCCCTTCAGCATGTTTGGCAGCCTGATTACTGCCACAGAAACCAGCATGTGCAGCTCTGTGCTATATTAGCAGAAATTTTTGACAAGTTCTTTATTTTTTTTTTCTAAATGTGGGAGAGGGATGTTTGTTAACAGTCCTTACACATGGGAGGTAAAGAACATGATAAAGAACACCAGACACAGTGATCAGTCAGAACTAAACACATTTGCAAGTTCATATTGTAATTGTCCCTTTTGGAGAGCTGCTGTTTGGGGTAACTAATTGCTCAGGATTTTCTAGAAGGAAGATGATCAACCTGAGTACCTCCCAGGCAGGCAGCAGCGAGCCCACTAAGGACACACAACTCTGTGTGGAGCTGCTTCAAAGACAGCAGAGATAACTAGACAGATCTGCCTTGGAGGCAGGTTATCAACAAAGGGCTGTCTCCCAGACAAGTACCTGTTCTTGTCTGCCTGGAAAGTGAGTTATGAGCCTTTGTACAGCACCTTTCAGGCAAGCAACTTATTCAGGTCTGCCTGGAAGGCAGGTCAGCATGCAGATATGTGCCTAACAGGCACAGAACTCTGCAAGTCTGCCTCTCCACACCTTCAAAGATCCCAAGACAAGTCAAGAATTTCATTTTAATGATCTCAGCAGAAAGTCATTATTTCCTGTATGAAATAATTTTCAATATAGTTGATGGATATGTCAAACTGCACTTACTTCACGCCAGACACAAGAACAAAATTCATTTTTGCAAGGTTCTGGTAGTATTCTTGATATAAAAGGAAATGTTATTTTATAAGATTTGGCTGTGGGTTACTACAAAGTATCCAAAAGAACCAGTAAGGACAGCTGGAAAAATGACAACTGACAATAGACACACCAAGAAATTTTATGTACTTTATCTATACAAACACAATTGGCTCTCTCCCTGTAAGTAACATCACTGATTGCAGTGGGGGTTTAGATAGAATTGACAAAAGCAATAAACAAAATTAAATGTCATTCATTTCAAAAGGATTAAATTTTTGAAAAATCTCCATTCAGGAGGGGCTTTAGTAAAGCCATAAGTTTAATCACTTAACCAGAGAACTTTTTAACAAAGATGCAGGGCTCACTTTGCAGGTAGCGGAGGTGTGGCACCGTGTATTTGTGAACCCAGGCAGCTCTCCATCAGGCATGCTCAATTCAGGAGCACAAGTTTCCTTCTCTCCCATATTATCTGCATTTTCACTGTTCCCATGACAGCTGAGATCACACACAAGCTGTAGTTCTGGGACAGTGTTTGAAACACCTTGGCTGTGTGTGCTGGCCCAGAGTGAAGCAGGAATCCTGGGCAGAGAGCAGTGAGCAAGTCAGAAGTGGGAAAGGACAACCTGTGACATGAGTCAGTATTTCCAGCAAGGAAAGGTTGTATATCTCAGAAGAGATCCAGCAGCAGCACTGTGAGGGAACAGCACTGGTTTGGACAGTGGGAAGTGGTCCTAAGCCTAATTCCAGCCCAAGGGGACCCCACAAGGCAGCTTGGAAACTCTGATTGTTTTAAACTAAAGAGAAACACAAAAGAAGAATTCTACAAGACTCCAAAATGTGCTGCAAGGTCAAGAGCAAATGGGGCAAATTTCAGGGAGACAGCAGGGCATGTGCAGAAAACACAAGGCAAACAGCTCTTGCTGAAACCAAAACAAAGAGTTTGTTTGGTTTAATTCAGAGCACCAATGAGCCTCTTCACACCTGTACAATCTTTAAAGACTCAGGATGAGAGACCCTGCACTTGTGCTCTGCAGGACCACCTGGTCTGCCAACTGTTATCAGGAATCTTAATGAGAATTATTTATCTTTCCCAAGTGATATCCCCATGGGCACCCCAAGAAAGGTCAAATAATCTTCATAGAGGGTTTTCTGTCTGAGCTTGATCTTCAGTGTGCAGTCTCTACTATGTGTAAAAACTTACCACATAGTAGGATCAAGATAAAGATTCTATAGGTATAAAACCACCAAAAAAATTAACTTGTATACTTGCAGTACACATGAGATTGCTTTGGTCTGCACAGATCCCTAATCTAACTAGCTTAGTTAGACTTATTTTACATGATACTGTCTACTCTGACAGAGCTAGAAATTCATTCCAAAACCATAATACTGGCATCATTCCATGTTTGTTTGGCTTAACTGAATATTCTTTTAAGCCTTCAGACTGTAAACTCTTTGTTTGCTGTAGTTCACCTATTATTTATTAAACTGTATTAGTTCAGCTCCAAAGAACCACTGAATACATCTTCACCAACAGCTGTGGATTTAGGCTTCCAAAACACTCTTTTCAATTACAGTATTTTAGAGTAAATTCTATTTTAAGTAGATAATTGCTTTAGTTTATTTTTTCCAACTTGTGAAATTATCACATTAAAACTTTCAGGTTTAATTAGTGATTGATTAAAGGATCTGTTTAGAAAATTTTCCACATCCCTGTCCAAAGGTAAAAGTATCTACTCCCCCTGCCACAAATGTAAGTTAAAGGACAGGGATGAGACAATTTTATTACAAACTGTAGGATCACATGGCCCTGAGAACTTGGCTGTCTTCTTTACAACACACATTTGAAACTGAAACAGCTTTATGTTTTTATACATGTACATATATTCCACTTTAACTTGTCTGGCAAAAATTGAGAACATGAAGTAATTTACCTTCATGCAGCCTGTAGTATTAATAAAGTATTTTCAACAACAGCTTAAGCTCATTATTTTTCTGATGATGCCATCAGCTACACTGGTGCAAGGACAGGTTAACTCAACTGGTGGCAGTGGAGTCAGCTCTGACCTGAACCTGGGTGACTGAAATTGAATCTGTCCTTGAATCTAATGAACTATGGAATCATGACCAGAGATGTCTTTGCTAACAGAAATGCTTGTGTGGAATTGAAGCACTAAGGAGAACAAAGTGAAGTATCTAAAGAATGTCAGATTTTGAGTATCTTCATAGGAGGAGACTCTAGAAGCTGAGAAGAGTGACAGAAACCATACAAACAACTTCAGTTGCAGTGATATTGCAGCAGCTGTGGTAATTATACAATCAATTATATTTTTTTCATGGGCTTTGGGACATCTTTGGATTAGTCAGCTCTAAGCACTTTGAAGATATTGTTGGAAATACATTCTTTAAAGTAAACCTGCAAAATCTTGTGCAGTATAATGCGCTTCATAAAAGGATATTGTAAAAGTAGTATGGGGTGAAAAAAGTTTTTTTTGGCAGATGTAACTATGATTGGAAGGGGAAGATGGAAAAAAACAAATTGCAGTTTTGAAGTGTCTGCAATAGTTGTTCCACACAACTGGATGATTCTACATCTCATGTTCCTGTTCATGATTACAGTAGCTGAGTGTTTTTACAACTAAAATTCAGTTGCATTTCTACAGCAGCATTCCACCTTTATTAAAAAAAAAATAAAAGAAAAAGAAAAGAAAAAAAAAAAAAAACAAGGAAACACGAGTCTGTGAAAATTCAATTCTATTTAATACTATACATTCTGTTTCTCCAGAAAAGTTGGATTTCCATCAGTGATCCAAGACTGGATCATGACACATTGTGAAACAGCCCTAGCAACCTTAGTCTCTGAAAGGGCAAAATAAAGGTAGTAAAACATTACAGAGACTGAGCATTATGTGACAGCATCTGGAAGTGAACAGAGAGTACCAGCTGTTGGTGCTTTGTCATGAGAAGAGTTTGCAGAGCACGACACCTTGCTAGGTGATGCTCCCAGTCCCTTTTCCCTGTAAAACCAAGCTGAACACACTTCTGCAGTGCATGTTTGGGGCATGGATTCATGTTTGAGGTAAAGTATAGGAGAATGGGAGAGCCCCTCCTGGTCACACAGACTCAAGCTACCACAGCTTCATCTAAGGTCTAGTTTGTCACCAACACAGGGACTTCCAAATGGATTAGCAAAGGATCTCAGCTCCCAAACCATAACAGCTGAATGTTCTAGACAACATATTCCCAAACACTAACAAAGCTCTGTCAGGATGGATTTTAAAAGGAGGGAAATAAGGCAACAGGCAAGGGAGGGCTCTGGCAGCTTTAATGAACAGAGGCTCTGCAGAAACACTGCTTCCAAAACATTTTGTTTCCAAGGGCAAGCATATTGTCCTTATATCGCTTCAGCCTGACAGAGAAGAGAACATGCCTTGTCATCTTCCTGCTGAATGCAACCACAATCAAGAATTACTTCTGAGGCAGTTAATAACAGCTTTGAGAGTATCAGCACAATGGTGTAAAACACAACTTAGACTTGGCAAGTTTAAATGGTTTTGAAATAGCAGGTGAATAATATATTTGGATTTGCCTCTGTGGGCAGTCAGAGCAGAGAAAATTACTGTAAGACAATTTTTTTGTCAAAAACTTAAAGATAAACAACTCAGCTTTTTTTTTCTGTCAAGAGTAACAGAGTGTGTATATAAATAAAATGCAGTAGGCAGGATGTTCCTGGCGTTTAACAAGGCCTCCAGCACTCCACCACACAGAAAACTCATTAACACACCGGAGAATCATGGCACAGATCAATTCAGATGAAGAAGAGAGACTGTAAGTGAAGAGATTGCAAGTGAAGAGATAAGTGTCATGCTAAATCTGGCTGGCTGGAATATCAAGAAGGGACTTGTTAGATCCCACATTAATCAACTACCAGCAGTGCAGGGCAGAGCTGCTCCTGCTCCTCCCCTGCCTGGGAACTTGCACTGCAGTAGCAGACTGAGAGCTCAAAATGTGTGCAGGATATTTATTACAACTTGGAAGGTTCACCATCCCACCTGACAGGATTTTAACACATGAAGCCTTAAGTCCACCTCTTGATTAACCTTTCCTCATTTAACATGCTCTGTGCAAGTCCTCCTTCTCCAAAACATCCTCTTGCACCTCCCATATTTTGACTACTCCTCAATCTTTTCTATTTAAAACCACTCCCTTAAAGAACCTGTATAGAGTAAAATGCTATTTGAAAGATTCTTAAATCAACAGCTATTTTATGGCAGTCACATTTATTAAAAATTGCAATAAAAATGACAACTCCATCACCCAGGTTTGTGAAGGACAGCAGTAGCTGTCACAGCCAGTCAAAGTCCAAGACAGACACATAACTGATAACATTTTGTCAAATATATTATTTTCAGCGCTGTGGACATTTCCAGCCATCAACATCCTGTATTTGTTTCTCTTTGTTAGAGCTGGACTCTCCCTTCTGTCAAATGTGACTGAAGTACAGTCTGTACCTGCTTCATCAGGTAAGCACTGCAGAAGTATCCTGGGTAATAAAACAGTTAGTTACTGTTAGTGGTTTGGAAATCTGTACAAGATCTGTGCCTACAACACAGACATATCTTCTCATATGTGTGAGCAATATGCAGAAATAAATGCAGAAATAAATGCAAAATGCAGAAATAAAAACATGTGTGTATGTGGAATGGCTTTGATGGAGAAGGCAAACAGCATAATCCTTCAAAAAACAGCATGTGGCAAGAAGCATCATGGAGTGAGGCAGAAAAATATGAGCAGTTGGGAAAAAAAATGAAAATTTTGTCCATAGGATACTACCATATTTCTGCTCTTGAATAAACAAGTGTCTCACTGAAGTCAGTGTGACCTGCAGGCACAGAATGAGGCCACAAACATTCAAGTACTTCTTTTTAAAGGCATTTTTGTCTCTAAATGTCTTTTTTTTTTGTTAACAAGTGAACAATTTTGTGTTATACTTCCTATTAAATGGAAATGCATTTGGAAGGCTTCTTGGCTGTGACCAGAGACATTCAGCATTGCTAATTTAGATTTGTTTCTTTTGTTATCCTCTAAATAACTAGCTCTTTTCATAGGTATAGTTTTTCCAATTTGCCTTCTTCTGAATTCTTCTTTTTTTTTTATTTCCTATTAAGACTGCTCTTCAAAAAATAAAGGCAAATTAAAGAAATACCAGCCACTAGACTGCAACTAATCAGTGAGATCCTTCATATTTCCAGTCTTTTGAATACTGTTGAATGCTTCCTTACAATGGATATCAGATAACTTTCTCCATGTAGCATGAAGGCAAATTTCAGGCAAAACCTTATCACTGCACATAAAATATTGCCCACTCTTCTGCTTTGCATTCATGTAGTCCCATTCTTGCTCGCTATTAGCAATTCAGCAAATTGTAAAATAACAGCAGTGCTGCACCTTCCTGGAGGAATATGCTCCCCCTAGCATTTGCATAAATATTATCCCAATCAATAACCTAGTAATTAAAGTCAGCAGCATTTTGGCCTTTTTACAAGACTCCTTATCTAACCAAAAGAAAAAAAAAAAAAAAAAAAAAAACACATTTCTTGCATTACTATTTCCAACTGCCTTGGAAACAGAACAAGAATCATTCAGCCACCCCTTTGTCCTTAACCCCCAAATTAGCTATTGCTGTAAAGTCACAGAAAATCATTCTGGTGTTCTCTGCAGACACAACATCATTTTCTTCCTGAGTATCGCTTATTTCTTTTCTCATTCTTGATTTATCAATAAGCCATAAATTCTGACTTTGAGAATACCAGTTCTGGTTTTGTCTCAGGGTTCTTTTTGTTGAAGGAGGTTGATTTTGTTTTTGTTTACCTTCAGTAATTAAAAAAATGAAAGAAAAAACAAAGAAACTGAGATGCTAAGGACAGGAAAACACAGCAAATGAGTGATTCTGACAAAGAATCAATTATCTCCATTGCTCAGCTACCAGAACATATCAAGGGTGAAATCCTGCCTCCATTAAAGTCAATGGGAGTTTTGTCATTGACTTTGTCTGGTCAGGAATTTCATTCTAGAAATATTCAAGGTGACAAAAAGGAAGAAAACTGCATGAAGGACAGAGCAGGCTTACCTGGAGATTCCAAAAAAGCAGCACAAGGACTGAAATTGAACTCCAGAACTTTCTAGATCATTTACTTTTTGAAAGGTTAAGCAGACAGAATATCCTACTGTGAGAGTAGGATTTGGTTATATTCAAAAGTTTTAGGAAAACTGCATGACTTTGAACACAGCTTTCCCCAGCATCCGGTGATGAAAGACCACATCCTGCTCTCATCCCAAAAGAATCCCTTTGGATCAATAGCATAGCACACATCCACCCATCCAGCCTTGCATGTCTTCAGCCTTTGCTATCAAACACCTCAACCTCAAGTTATTTTTATTGCAGCAATATTTTGCTATAGAAATCACAAAAATCTCCAAAACATCATCCAGTGCAAAATCAAAATATTTTCCCCCTCTTTCTCCCAAGTAATATAAAGGAAAATCACATTAAAGAATTGCTTATTAATAGGCCACGGTAAGATACTGCTGTAACTGGCTGATAGATGTATTTGTCCATTTTTTCCTACACCTTCTGCCCACACAGAAGGTGCAACCAACATAAACCAGTACTTTGCCATCCCAGCAGAGGAATATACTGCAGAGATGCAGCCCTGACTGTTGGTACCAGCTGTATTTTGAGAGGGCACGAGTCTCAGCCAAACATGTCTAAGCAGCTGTTTAACCTTAGTGTGTGCACCCATGATTAGAGAGATATGACTGCTAATCCAGCCCTGATTGGGGAAGAAGGATTCATATTTAGGTCACCACAAATAAGCTTCCAGGACCACAGAAAAAGAGTCAGTCGAGGCTGCTTAATCAGGTAGACATGATTCATTTGAGTGAACCTGTGCCATGACCTTTCATGAGTCTCTGAGCTCAGACAGGATGTCAAATCTTATGAAGAAAAGAGGTGTAATCAATTAGTGCTTATGATGACCTTTTAATAAGTAAATGATTGAGGCAGACACTCATTCTGAACAGAATGAGAAATTGGATTTGTATGTGTCTAGTGTTACCTGGGGAAGGAGATGAAATCCACCTCTATGCTTGATCTATTAGCCCACTCCAGCCAAAATAGAACCTCAAAGGAAGCTGTAGCCAGGTGGGGGTCAGCTTCTTCTGCAAGGCAACTAGTGAAGGGACAAGAGGACATAGCCTGGACATCAGGAAGAATTTCATCACATGAAGAGATGTGAAGTATTGGAAGGGGCTGCCAAGGTGGGTGGTGGAATCACCACCCCTGGAGATGTTCAAGAAACAGCTGGACATGACATTCAGTGCTATGGCTTAGCTGACAAAGTCATCACCTTGTCAAGAGGTCAAATGTTGGACCCGATGACATCTGAGGTCGTTTCCAGCCTGAATGATCCTGGGACACACATACACACGCATGTATATACACATGGCTGGAACAGACATGGAATACGGGGGGCAGAATGAGTAAAAACTGCGGAGGTTTGTACACCCCGCGAGGAGCCAAGCATCGGTTACACCGGTGGATGCTGGATCGCTGTTCCCGCGGGAGCGCTGCAGCGAGGCCCCCCCGGCAGCGGGAGGAGGAGGAGGAGGAGCGGGGGGTTTCCACGGAACCGGTGCCGAGCCCGGGGCCGCGACAGGTGCGGCGGCGGCGGCCCCCAGCCGGGAGCAGCCGCCAAGCGCGGCCGGCGGGACACGGGGCGAGCAGGGGCGATGCGGCACCTGCCGCGCATTAAAGTGATGGAGCGGCGGGGCGGCGGCGGGCGCGCTGCGGGGCGGCGGGGGCGCGGGGCAGGCGATGCGGGGCGCGGGGCAGGCGGTGCGGGGCGCGGGGCAGGCGGTGCGGAGCGCGGGGCAGGCGCTGCGGGGCTCGGGGCAGGCGGTGCGGGGCGCGGGGCAGGCGGTGCGGGGCTCGGGGCAGGCGGTGCGGGGCGCGGGGCAGGCGATGCGGGGCGCGGGGCAGGCGATGCGGGGCTCGGGGCAGGCGATGCGGGGCGCGGGGCAGGCGATGCGGGGAGCGGGGCAGGCGGTGCGGGGCTCGGGGCAGGCGGTGCGGGGCGCGGGGCAGGCGATGCGGGGCTCGGGGCAGGCGGTGCGGGGCGCGGGGCAGGCGATGCGGGGCTCGGGGCAGGCGGTGCGGGGCGCGGCGCGGCGGCGGCGGGCGAGGGGCGGCGGCGGGCGGCGGGCGGCCGCCAACGCGCGGGAGCGGGACCGCACACACAGCGTCAACACGGCCTTCGGCGCCCTCCGCAGGCTCATCCCCACCCGCCCGGCCGACCGCCGCCTCTCCAAGGTGGAGACGCTGCGCCTGGCGTCCAGCTACATCTCGCACCTGGCCAACGTGCTGCTGCTGCAGCAGCGCCGGCAGGACGAGGCGGCGGCCGCCGAGCAGCCCGGCCCGCAGCCCGCTCAGCCCGTTCAGCCCGCTCAGCCCGTCCAGCCCGCTCAGCCCTGCCCGCAGCTCTCTCAGCCCGCTCAGCCCTGCCCGCAGCTCTCTCAGCCCTCTCAGCTCTCTCAGCCCTGCTCGCCACCAGGTGCCTCCGCGCCTCGCTCCATCTGCACCTTCTGCCTCAGCGACCAGCGGCAGCGGGTAAGGCCGGCTTGGCACGCCGCTCTTTTGGAGCTCTCTCTTGGGGAGGGTGGTTATTGGTATCCCCAGCAGGTTTGGGATTGAACCAGCCAAGGGTTCAGTGCTGTCCCTGGTGCCTCCTAACCTGTGCTTTATCCATCGAACAGCACCGAGAAAAAGAGAAACCACCACCTGGTCCAGCCGTAACCAGACTCTGAACAGGCTGAGGGTCTCGCACGACTCCTGCTCTGACTGTACCACTGCTCTGGGTAACATCGCCTCACTCGTACTGCATGTTTACATTTAGATAGCACAGTTCTGAGAGTTACTTTCTAAGTCTCTGCACTTTGTTTCATATTGTGAGGGGTTTTATCAGGGTGTTTTGCAAATGAAATTCACTGCCTCTGTTGAGACGGTTGCACCTGGCGCGGCAGCTATTTTAGCGCGAGAAATGTTAAACCTCAGCAGCCAAGCCCTGATCCTGATGCCTCCCAAACCTGTGTCGCATGATGAAACTTGAACTTCCAAACACACGGTGTCCCCTGCCAGGGGACGCTGCCATGAACACGCCGTGCCCTCCGCCTCCAGCCCAGCCCGGGCTGCACGCAGCGCTGCCGCCCACTCCTCCAGCTGCACTCCGGTCCTTGGGGACAGCGGCTGATGCGACAGCTGAAGTGCTTCAGAGGTCTCAACGATGCTGAAAGATTATTTTGAGGTGTTCACAGAAAGTCGGAAAACTTCCAGTGAAAGCAGCCCCGTTGTGCACAGGCGCAGCAGCACACGGCACGGGACGCAGCCAGAGCAGGAGAGGAAAGGGGAGATGTGCAGTGTAAACGATGCTCTTCCCTCATTAACACTGCCAGTCCTGCCAGCCCTTTAAATAGCACGGGATATTCCTAAATCTGTCTGGCGAGGAGGGTTTCCCAAGGGCTTTTAGCCATCACTCAGGTCGTTCCATAGTTGTGCCCTGTACATCACTGAGGTTGTTTATCTCCCCTTAGTTTACTAACTGGTATATTTCTTTTTCAGAACTTTAAAAGGCAAATAAGGATTTTCTGTTTCCAGATTTGGACATTAATGAAGCAGCAAGCTAAAATCATGAATCCCAGTAATGCTGGATTCTAAGAAACACAGAGATAGTTTAATTTTGCAATGTTTTTATAGATATTTATAATATAATTAATTAGGCTTTAATTAATCTTAACTTCTTACTTTGGGAGGCACTCTGTACAAGAAATACTGCAAGGAAAACGTGTCTCCTTTTCCCTCCCCTGATGCCATCTGTGCAGTGCTCCTGGCCAGCCTTGCTGCTCTGGCCAAACATGAGGGCTGAAGAAGCAGCCCTGTGTTGTTCACTTTTTTTTCTGTTCAGAGTCTTCTCTTCTTGCTCTACACAAGTGCAAAGCAAATTCTGGAAGTTGTTATGAAGAACTTGGCAAGTGCAAGGTTGTGGTGTAGCCCTAAACTTCACCTTTTTAGTTTCCCTTCTCCCCTGCCCAACATAGTGGCTGCTTTTGCTGTAGCAAAATGAAGAAAAATCTGCTTATGAACACATTAAACCAAAGCATCTCATCTCTTTATAGACAATTAACGCTAATTTATTCATTTAGCTGCATCATTTTATATGATAGCCTAAAATGAAAAAACATAATGCAGTTTCAAACAATTTTAGGAAAATTTTGCATTGGGTATGCTCTGAATTTTGAAATTTGTAATTTCTTTCAGGTTCTCAAAATGCTGTGATTTTATTGCAGTTTTAAGAGTTTTTAGTACAGATCTTGGCAAATGAAGTATATTTGGATTTAATAAGATATTTTTTTACTTAGTTATTAAAGAAAATGAGAACAAAATATGAGGTCAACTTTTGTACCAAAGCATGAGCTGAAGTCTCATAACTTGAAGCTCTCGTTAATAACTTCTACAATCCTACAGGAGTTTGGTGTTCTTCCTATAAATGTGCTTTTATCTCCCTAGTTTTGTAAAGTGTTTATACAAGATGCTTTTCAATGACAAAATCAGAACTTAGCCTTCTCTCCTGTATTATGTGGCTCAGTGTAACATTAAATTCTTCTCTCTTTACTCAGGATAAACTGTTGAATTCAACTGGGCTTGAAGATTTTCTCAGGGTTTCAATTACTAAAAAATACAGGAATTTCAGTAACACCGATTGATCGTGGCAGAAATTAGACTCCAGAGCACTGTGCCTCAAATATTTTTGGTATAGACAGATAATGTCTATCCAAAGCAATTATAGCAGTGATTTCTCTGAGGAATGTTTATATATGTGTAACTCTGTGTATTTAAATGAGGAAAACTGGGGGCAAATCCTTAACTTTGCTGAAATTTATTTGTAATGCAGAACTTCTCTAATCCCAGGTGGGAAAAAAAAAAAAAAAAAAAGATTGAGCTGTTACTCTGTAATGGGTTTTCTATAAATCAAGGGAAAAAGAATTTAATTTCTGGAGACACAGATGAATTGAGGGCTCAGATTGCACATATAAAGAGCTCATTAGGTTTTTACTGTATGAGCTTGTGTGTTTTACCAATCCTATGTTTTTAATCATGGAGCATCCTTATTCATGGAATGAACACAAAATCTTGAGGGTGTCTGAGAGCAAGTGCCTTACTTGATGGTGAGGCATTGGAATGATATGAGTTTTCCAGAGGTGCCAAACAGCCTCTTGTTCTGCAGATACTGGGGTTTGACCAATTGGGCTATTTTATTTGTAAGTGCATTCTGCTCTGTATGTATGGCATGCTGATGCCAATCCCAGCTTTGTTTTCCTGTAAACACTTGGCTATTCAATTTACATGATGCATGAATAAAGCAGAAACAGTGAGATATACACCATTTGGTCTCAGATCCTATTAAATTATTGTTAAAATAATCCAAGCATAGTACTTTGTAAAAATCATTGTACTTAGCCTGCTACATCACTGTATAAAAACAGCATCAAGCAAAGTGAATAAATCATGTTGTTTGATTTTACTGGTTAAGTTTAAAGAAGTATTTAAACATAGTTTTTGGTTATTTATGAATTAATCATAATGTAAGTCAAAGTAGTTTCATATGTTAGCTTCTATTTTCACTTCTGTTCTACCAAACAGAAGTTTCCTTTCATGGAAAATCTGCTTCTTTACAAAAATCTGTTTTTGTTTGCAAAATGTGATTATATTTGCTAAAATAAACAGTATTTTTGTTACTAATTTAAAGAATAAACTGCAAACACTATGATGGAAGCTCTATAGCCATCTCAAGATACAAGTGTTTAGTGTTTCTCTTTACCTTTTTCAAATCCATCTCTCCAAGATTTCAGCAGCATACTGACGTGTATGAATGCACCATGTGTGTGCATTGGCAGGAGAGAAGGGAAGTGGGTGGAAAGCTTGGGAAAATGAAAAGTGAGCTTCTCTGCTCAGGGTCTGTGCAATATCCTAAGTGCCAAGCATAGGAGGAGATGGAGGGAGGGAAAGGATGGGGCAAAAACAGAGGGAGAAGAAAGGAAGAGGTTGATTCTTCAGTGGAAGTTCATCAGGGCAGACAAGCAAACAGCCCAGAGTGTGAGCAGTCCCTGCCATGTCTCTGTGCCTTGGCCTGTTGCACTGTGTGCCTGCTGATGCTACATTGAGAGAATATCACCAACATTTATATATAGCCTGAACTGACTGCCTAAATAACACCTTCGAAAAGAGAGAATGACATCTTGATTAATAGTAAAAGCTACTGGATAATACAAGGTGATGAGAAAGAATTTATATAAAATTAGCTAAAATAGCATACTACAAAGGCAAGAGATCTGGGAGATCTCTTATACCAGAAATCCTTTGAAGGTTGAAGAAAAATGTTTCTAATGAATCAACATGAGGATTGTGAGGGAATAAAATAAAATTATTACTGGGATAAAATACACCATAGAGTTTCATGAAAGCTTAGGGAGAAAGCCATTTCTTAATAGTGAGAAGAACTAAACTGACTGTTCTGGAATTATTTCTTCAAAAACCTTCTCAAAATTTGAATATACATTCATATCCAGGCAGCCTAGGTTCTTATTTCAAGTGAAATCTTTTAGCTGTTACAACATAATACAAAGTTTTAGAAACCTTGAAGATTCCTCCCACTTTTGACGTGTACAGCAAGGAACACAGACTTCCCCAGAAGAGGAAGGAGAAAGAGAGGCATGGATGAATAAAGAAGAGTAACCAGTAGCCCTCCACAGAGGATATTCCCCCTGATGCCAAGAAATCCGTCTCTTTGCAAGGATTTAGTAAACTATGGTGCACCAAAAAAAGTGATCCTTGTTTTGGTGACAAACAAAATGTAACAAAATACTTAAGACAAAAGTTGTTTTAGAAAGACCTTATCTATTCTCTTTCATTTACAACATTCACATCACAGAAGTGTTGTGAGGCTTTAATTAAACATTTGGAAATTGCTATGTGTTCTTCCAAAGGAGAAGCCAATACAAATAAGACAATTACACTGAAATGGGTGATGGAACAAGGAAGTGATAAAAGTAATTCTACTTGTTATGGCATCTCTCTCCAACATCTTATTGTGTTTCCTTCACATTATTAAAATAAGCCCTACTTTCCAAGCATATGTATGCAGATCATTTTTAAACACAAAGATTGCAGAAACAGGTAATTATTTCAATAAGAGAGTGGAGCTTGGTGGGAAGGGTAGGCATCTGTCAGGCCCAGATAAGATCAGACAGCTGTGCTCTATCCTGAAACGCTGCCATGAAGCTCAGTTTTCTGGGGGAAATAACATCTTTGGTATGAAAAGCAGCAAAATGAAGTGAAGTCTCCAAACAGATAAGCAGAGGAAACATGAACACTCAGAGCTCATTTTAATCCAAAGTACCAACTCCATATCATGCAGGATGAGAAAAGGATAACAAACAGTAAAAAATAAAGGGTCAGAGGATCATTTCACTCTGTAGTCTCTAATTAATCCTTTATGTTAGAAACAAAGGTGATTTTAGCAACAATAATCACTGCAGAGAGCCACTGGGACAGTAAGAGGATTGGAACACAGGACACCCAGCACAGGCTGTGGGAAGAGGGGTGGTTAAAACACAGACAAGAAAGCCAAGAAGATGGAAATCCAACAGCAGTCTCACAACAGCTGCACGGGCTGGTAGAGCCAGGCTTTCCCAGGGGACACACAGTGAAAGCACAGCAGCAAAAGTCACAAGTTGCAATAATTGAACCTTTATTTTCTTTGACTTAAGGAAGAAAGCTTCTCACCACAAGCATAGTTAAGCACTGGAACAGGTCATCCAGGGAGGCTGTGAAAGTCTCTTCCTTGGAGAGCCTCAGAGCCTGGCAGAACAAGGGCCCAGTTGGGTCTAACTTTGAAGTCAGTCTTGCTTTGAAAATGGAAGATGTATCGAATAACTCAGAAGTTATTCCTCTGAATCTAATTTCTTTCCTATGATTTTATGAAATTATGAGCTTAGGGCTCTCTGGAAAGACAGGTTGTAGAATAGAATAAAAAGAAAAATGCAAGGACTCTGCAGGGAAAATCCTGGTTAATGCCTGGATCTATTATGCCAGGCAAGATGAGTATGCATATCAAGAGGGAAGAAAAAAAGATTCCTGGAAAAAGTAGGAACTCAACAGGCCTATAAAGTGGATTTCCAGAAATAGAAACTGTTAGAGGCAGGGGTCTGTTTCTATCAGAAGGACCTCTCAGGCCTGAATTAGTAATGAGTTCTCTATTATTTGTTTCAATGATGGTTAAATTTACAGATGACAACTTCAGAGGGCCAATTAGAATCAGAGATTAACTCACAGAAAAATAAAACTATAAATGTTTTTAAAAAGATGCATTTCAATGTAGAAATGTTGGTAGTGCCACACTCAGCAGGAATAACGCGCCACAGAAACATATGATGGAAAATGACAAGCATAAAATTATTTTTGAGGTGTTGCATATCACAGACATGAAAGCCTTTACAAGAAAAGCAAACTCCACACTGGATGCAAATTTCACCAAGACCCCTTTTTTCCCTGAATTTTGTCTGAAATATCTGACTGGGTGGAAAATTTGTTAAAAGTTTTAACTTAGAAGAATATTACAAGTAGAGAAGTACATAGTCTTAACTAGAGTCTGTGCAAATGAAATGATGGGGAGGGACTTGAGATTGTGAATGCCAAACTAGGTGAAAGAGGATATCTGTATCTTATTAACCAGAAAATGTCTCCCAAAGACACCAGCAGTAGTATGAGACCCCTGAAGTTTTCAAGGGTAACATTTAAAGAACCTGTGGTGCTGCTAGTGATTGAAGCCTGAGAATATGCTAAATGCATGCATATACAACAATTAGACTATCAGAAATGTACAATAGAAGTTTTAGCATCGTGGTAAGAGGTAAAACAAAGTGATTCAAGATATATCCATGGGAAACAGGCACCAGGCTGCAGGGAGCAAGGTCCTACTGTGTGTTGTTTTGTTACCACTGCAACCGATTATTTTTATTTGCCACACTGCTCAAAGAAAACCTGAGTGGAAAAGACAGGCTTTAATAACAGGTGCTGTGAAAGATAACAGCATAAGTGAGAGTTTCTGGCTGATGTAAGAGGCAGTCTCTGGAACGCTCAGTATCCACAGCAGTGTGAAACACCAGCCCTGGAGCAGCCAAGCATAGGTCAGGCCCACTGAAGCATGAGCAGCGGCCGGCAAGAGAGACCCAAAGAGAAACAGCCAACAGCAGCAACCCACTCCATCCTGCACTGCACAAAACAGAGCTGAAACCAGCCAGAGGCAGGAGGAAAATCAGAGACCACTTTTCTGCTACATAAAACATGTTAGTGCTTATTTTAGCCTCTGCAATGAGATGGAGCAGAAACAAAATATACGTTATAGGGAGCCTCTGATTCCAGCAAATGCCGCAACATTGCCGCGTCCTCCATCACACCAGACAGTCCTTTGGCACATGGCAGCTGTCACCAACCTACTGCAAATGAGCAGATCCTCTTCTCTGCTATCTTGGTGTGTCTGCCTCTCTTCAAGTGGCCCAGCTTTCCCCAGGATGGGAAATACACAGGAAAAATTACTTGAAATATCGCTACCGTTAGGAAAACACAGCTGCTTCTGAAATGTTTTCATTAAGATGGTTAAACTGCTTAATTAAAACTATTTAAAAGGCTTATTCTCATTTCCATTATGGATTTTAGAGATCTTATGACCTCAAAGAGTACAAAGGGGTCCAACAGTCTCCATAATGTAAATAAAAATTAATTTATTTATTTTCATTGGCATTGTTTATAGCTAGTGATCTTCTCATTTTGGCTTAATTATTGTCTGATTCTAAAAGGCTAATAATTTCATTCCATTACCCTCCAGATCTGCTTCTCTTTCACAAGTAGTTTAACAGATGCCAAAAAAATTTTAAAAAATTAAAAATAAAAAGCAAGATTAAGAGTTAAAGTAATGCAGAAAATCAAAGCTGTTAAAATACAAAGTTGAGCAATTGCTGAACTAGTGATTCAGAATTTGTTGCTCACCACCTCCATCTGCTGAAAGTTTCTGTCTGCACCAGCAGAAACAGATCAAACCTTGTAGGTATCACTGCTTCTGGACTGAGAAAGCAGCTTAAAATATATCAGTGGCAGTTTCAAAGAATTCATCAGACAGTTGGTTCTGTGTGTAAGTTCTGGTTCCTTTTGCCAGCTCTGCTAGTCCCTTACTCTGCCACAGGCAAAGACAATACCTTCTAAAACCATACAGTCGGCAGTTGCTGGGACTTACCTCTCAATATCCAAACTCATTTGATTTTCAACAAGATTTGGGTCTTTGAAAATGAAACGAAGGCTTTATGGGTGAAAATTTGCTAAGATTAAGATGCTGAATAAAAATCACAATGCATACAAAGATCAACATCTGCGCACACACAAGCCCCTTTCCAGATCAACCATTAC
The DNA here is from genome assembly GCF_029582105.1 of Oenanthe melanoleuca. Lineage (NCBI taxonomy): Eukaryota > Metazoa > Chordata > Aves > Passeriformes > Muscicapidae > Oenanthe > Oenanthe melanoleuca. The sequence continues at coordinate 31,785,110 of NC_079341.1, read as the reverse complement.
CTGAACCACACAAGAACTGACCAGTGTGGAAAAGAGCAGGAACAGAGGCACCATCTTAGTGTATTCTCAATTGAGAAAATGGTCAAAATAATGCAGAGTGATTTGAAGGGGTGGACATCAGCTAAGAACTGATGAACAGAGAATGTATGTTTGCTACCAGTCTGCTTCCACAAAGACACAGACAGAGCATTCTTCTCCATCCCTGGGGAACAAGACCAGCCACGAACAGGGAGGAGGAGCTGGGAAAGATGTCCTGCTCAGTGTTTGTTCCTTTTTCCACTCCCAAGACACAGAACTGAAATGCACGTTTCAGTAACTTAGCTGAAAACAGCACATTCTGCGATTTCCATTGAGCAGGCCCCCAACACACAACTGCTGTTCCACAACCAAATGTCAGCAGAGCAGCTGAGCCACACACAGGCCTGGAAGGAAAAGGGAAATCTCAGTGCTGACCAAAGCAAATAACAAAACCCCTTCCTTTTGGCTACTTGATGACATATGTTATATGGTTTGAGCTTCCTTGTGGATCCCTGTCAAGCCAACTACCAAGCAGAATTGGAATATTGCACCAGATAACATCCCAATCCCAATCTTTTTCCAGGATTGGTACTCCATTACGCTCCCACTTTCGGCGGAAACGAAACCTACAGCCCACTTTGCCTCGATATGTAAGATAGCTTTCTAATAACTCTGTGTCACCTTGGAAAATTAAAATAGTTCCTCTTGTTCTGATTGTATATGAAAGTATAGCTAAAACAAATTTCATGGCACTGATTAAGTGTCGTGTTCCTAAACTTTCCAATCCCATTATGGATCTTTCTATATTGGTGTTAGCGGAGGCTGCACGGTGAGTAAGAAAAATCAGATTTCAGGTGCTCACAAGCATGACAAATAGGCACTGAAGTGGCCTTGAGCAGTGTGATGTAGTAACAGAGAGGAAATTGAAGCATTCAATATTCTGAGGTGCCTGAGCCCTCTGCAGATGGCTCTTGGATAGTTGTTCGTAATCTAGCAAAAAAAGAAATCATCTGGTTTTGTGAGGGCTTGTTGTTTGTTTTGCTTTGACACTGACAAAGTAAATAATTTTAATGCAGGCAGCATAATATGAGTAACAATAATACACACACTAACTTGTGACTCTTACTTTAGGAGCTCATCTCTAAATGAAATCAATGTAAGATTTAGCAAGTCCTTCATACAGTAACAAATCTACAGTTCCAGGAGGCTACTGTACATTTCTGTGTTAATTAGGAACTTTGTGGAATTTAATTCAAGGTTGCTGACAGAAAGGCTTGTGATGAGGAGTATTTTAAACCCATGACTGACAGTAACAGCAGTTACTGCAGTGCTGCAGTCTATTGCCTTAGTTGGACTATGTGTTCTGCCCATCTTCATACCCCACCATTTCATTAAATAACTTGATGCTTAATAGCTCATGCAAAAAATATACTTCTGTATGTTAATCTTTGTGTCATTCTTCATTTTATAATTGGATGTCTAATTAAAATGCAGAAATTGAATTATATGCTTTAATTTTGGGAACTTTTTCTATCTGGCAAGTAGACCTGTGGAAAGAGATTAATTCCTAGTTGAATAGGTGATCTGAAAATATTTATATACTATATAATCCATTTAGACATTCACTTACAGTGAATGAAGACAATATCAGCACCTATCTGACAATTAGGTGCCATTAGTACATGCAAAAAGACAAATTTTAATCTGTTATACTGCACTGAAATTATCAAGGTGTAATACTTTTAAATTAAGAGCTACACTGTTTTAGTTTTTCATATATGTGGAGGTGCTGCAATCCTGAAACAAATTTTAGTATTAAAAAAGTGAAAAAGTAATAGAATAATGATATTTCCTCTTTAAATTGTCAGGCACAGCATTTGTGAGTCCCAGCAAAGAATTCTGATTTGTTAACACAAACCTCCCTGATCTTCCAACAAAAATAATTCTGTATATTCAAATAAAATTAACTTGGATTAGGTTATAGGTTTAGTCAAACATGTAGGACACAGATCAGAGCAACAAATTGGCTATTACTCAGTAATATGCACAGGTGTGACCCTGCAAAGGTCGACAGCCAGACTCTGTGTTCAAGTATGGAAAGTTAAAAATAGCCTGTGCAAGTGTAGTTTATATAAATTGGTGATGTACAGTAGCCTTTGAAGGCGAGTAAGAGTGAAAAAGTGTATTTAATTACCTAAAATTTAATTGACCTGTACAGGAGAAAAATATGAAATATTAACAATTCAGCAGCTTTATGAAAGAAATGAAGTGGTACTTTAGAAGACTATTAGAATGTCTATTGATTTTGTGAATAATCGTGTCCTTGATTATTTTATCTCTCTTTCCACACATTCAGCCATCCCTTGTAAATGAAATTTAATTATTGTTTAGACAGAATCTGAGCACATCCTCAAGCAAAATAGTGCAAGCAGCAATGGCACAATTCGACAGCTCCCTGCAGCAGTACACAGAATCCATCCCAAATTGGATTCTGTCCCAGCGTGCTGCAAAACTACACTTTGCTGCCTCTCCTTGTGCTATCAGACAAAGCCAAGCCAGCCAAAGGATGAAATTAGGTAGCTGTTGGTGGAATTCCTGTTTCTGCCTCAGAGCCAGCATACTTACAGTGCTTTAGGACCAAGGCTGATTCCCTGCTGGTGGCCCTCTCCCATGGGAGCACAGAGGGAGGAGAGGTCTGAATTAGGAAGAACTGAATTAACTGCCAGAAGGAAAGCAGCATGTGGAGGATCAGTGGTTTGGTAGCAACCAGGACATCCCAATAGCACAGGGCTTGTGCAATGCAGGTCACAACACTGAGCTGCGTTCAACACTGGCTGAAGACTCAGGCTGGTATCACAGCACCAGTAATGCCAAGATCTGGTCCAAAGTGGGAAAACACACTTAATTTTGAGATATTCTTCATGCCTCTTTCAGAGAGAGAAGAGATCTTTCAAATGCACCAAACACTGTGCCCAGCCATGGCATTTCTGAAAAGGTTGCAGGAGTACAAACAAGAGCTGGACCCAGCAGCTGACTGTCATCTATGCCAGTTCTGGATGCCAGCAGAGAAGACTGATTTAAAATTGCATGATGTGGTACATTTAAAATGTACATCAAAAACCTGAATTTATACAGGCTGGATTCATCCCTAATTTTATAAGTACATCTTGTCACATTTTCCAGGCAGCTTAACCTTTTGAAACTACTACCTATTAGTGGGCCAAAACCATCTTTTAGGTTTAGGAGGGGTTTAAATTCAAAATATACTTGGTACTTCTGTTTCAAGTAAAGATTAAAAGCTGGTAAAAAAGAGTCTTACACTGAGCTAAACCCACCCCAGAATGGTGTTATAAATATGCAGAGACTATGGGGAATAAAAACAAAAAAAGACCTTTCCTTCAGCAAAGAAAGCTGCTTCCTTCTCAGGATCAAATGTGATCCAAAAGAAAATGGTGAAAACTATAAAAAATTACACTGAATGAGAGTCAGCAGCAAAATATGGAAATGTTCTTCAGTAATATATAAAGGAACAAGGACATAAGCATCAGTTTATAGTTCTAGATTGGGACACCCAAGTTAATCTCTGAACGCTCACCAAGATGACCATACTCAAGGTCTGAGTAAAGATATCGAACTGCAGTGAGGCTGAGGAATGGACATTATTGAACCCAAAGGGAAAGCAAAGGTTGATGTTCTCAATTTGAACATGTCCAACACTCACCATTAATAAAGTCTGATAGCATGGTTTCTCTAACAAATCTAATTCAGGCTTGAAAAGAGAAAATACACTGTGTGTGTTTTAAAAAGTTGAACAGAGTCACTTGGGAACTACAAATTCACAAGTATGACCTCTATAGGTTGTTGGTCTTTAGAACACACTTTGACAGGTTTGATATAATACAGATAAATGGAGATAAAAAGGAAGGTCCTGTACAATGACCAGAAGAGGTTTCACTTGGGCATTTTCTCAAGAGAGAAAATACAAAGAGGAAAGAAAAAAAAAAAAAAAAAAAGAAAAAAGAAAACCAGAACTAGACTCTAGCTATATTTGCAGGCAAATGAGCATATGCAAGTGGAAGCTGGAGCCCTGGTGTTTTCTGTAATATTCCATGTGCAGCTGTGAATGCTTGCACTAATGCCAGTTAATCTGCAGAGCTATGGGCTGAGGGAAGGCAGTGCTGGCCACAGCACTGGAGTCATCTACTACTCTTCAAACACTGAAACCAAACCCTTCACATCCTCCTGGGCTCCACCAGAAGGGAGCAGATGGAGCCTCACTAAGCTGCTCATTCAGACACAAATGCATAATAAAGCAGAAAACATTAGGGTTTGACATGATACCAAAGCAGAGGAACAGCAAGAGTTTTACTAAAAGTGCTTCTCACTTAAACCTTCCTCTGATGCTTCCAGCAGAGTGAGAGTTCATGGTTTAAACCAGGACTAGCAGCATACAAGCAAGTCTGAGTAAACCTGGTTTATATTAAAAAACAATTGAAACTAAAGAAAAGGCCCTTTGCAATGGCACAGTCTGACTCTGCTTTTATGTGATGCAGCAATTTCAAACAGCTCTGCAATTTGTTATTTGCATCCTTGCAATTAAGGCCCATCCCTGACACCCTGCACGAAGACAATGCCTTTCACCATGTTTTTGATTTGTTGTTTTTTTTAAAGGTCTGACAATTTTTTCTTTCATTCCTACTCCAGATGAATTATGGATTTTTTTTTTTTTTTTTTTTTTTTGCTTTTCAGCAGTCAAAGCTTTAGAGAACAAATAAAATTAGGATGAAGAGTTCTTCTTGCTCAGCTTTTTAATTTAAAGGTTTCTCTGCTTTAATTTTCTTTCTCTCTCTGTTTTTTAAAAAATTCATTGAAATCTTGGGGTCAGTAGTAAATGTGCCATTCAAGTATCTCTTTTTTCCTGAAACCATGGCAGAAACCATCCATCCCTTTAGGACAAACAAGCTGAAAGAATACTTTCTTTTGTTTTCTTTCCTATGACTGAAGTAAAATTGCTTGCACCACTGGATTATAATTTCATTTTAAAATAGTTTTTTTAATAAATGCAAAGTAGGATTCAGACTACACAGAAAGATAGACAGGACAGAAAAGGATAAGGGATCCACAAGAAAAATAAACCTAAAAAGAGTTTTCTCCTGCTTTGCAGTTAATCCTTCTTCCTCACAGAGCAGTTCTGACTGCAAACCTTTCCAAACCATCTCTTTTGATCTGAGGAACAGTTTCACACCACTTTGTGATCTGATGCATCCCAGCCACTCACATGTGGCCTTACTGTTTTGTCAGGATGCATTCCTGTCTCACTTTATTATCTTGAGGATAATATTTGTTGCAATACAGTTGGGCAAAGAAGAGAATGTGAAACAAAGTCTTGATTCTGAATTCCCTGACCAATCTTGTCATTCAAATAGAAATAAAGAGTGTAGAATAATAAATCCAAAGAGGAGAAAGAGAACACAGTTTTCTGTGCTTATTCAAAGGATAATGATGTCCTAGGGGAGACAATAAAAGAAAACGAAATTGTACTAAGGACATCTCCAGTACATCAAGTAAACCTTGTAGGAAAACACAACACAAAATCAATAATAAAAAAACTATTTGTGAGGATGCTAAACAAAGCAAGCTAGGAACAAGACCTTTGTAATGCATATATTGTAAACTGAGTTCTAATACTTCAAAATAGTTATTATAATCCAGGTTGAGATTCAGGAAGGATATTTACCCAGTTCTTACCTCTTCTTTTGTGCAACCTGACTTTCTGTAAATGATCAGGGAAAAAGAAACATGGCAAAGCTCTTCAGCACAGTGCACACCATGTACTGTTCTGCTCAAAACAATGCCTGCATTTGCCCAAAAGTGTGTGAGTGTTTAAGGAAGATCATCCATGTGCTGTTTTGTTCTGCATGGATGGTTACTCCTGTTAAACCCTGTTGATTTTTTATGTAAGAAGAACAGAAAAATGAAAGTGCAGAATACCAGAGTTTCATGCTGCACTGTTTCACAAATATACTGGCTACACTAAGTCCAGCAGCAACCCAAAATCAACCTTTAGTAGTAGGTATAACAGTGTATTTTATATAATCTATTCATTTAGAAGGGATAATCAGACTTTCATCTGATTATAACAGTTATCTCTTTGTGCTGAAACTAAGCACAATGAAAATAGTCTAAATGGATTCTGGAAAGAGTGAGATAAAGTCACTGAGTGAACTGGAGTAATGCTTGACAGAATGGCAGGAAGCAATCTACAGGTTTGCTATAAGATATATGTATTAAAAAGAAAAGAAACCAACAAACCAACCAGAATGCACACATACTTCTAGATCAATACTTCAGCACATAAAACAACTTATATTCATTAATGACCCCTCTCAGTTTGAAAAGACAAGTTCCTAAATACTTATGCAGTGCTTTGAACTCTGAAAGTCTTTTAATTGAAGGAGACCTGCACACTTCAGCAGTTATCCAAAATTCATCTGAAAGTTCAAAGAGACCCATGTACAAAGTATTGGCATTTCAAGTGACCAACTCTTAACCTGTCAAATGATATATCTTAGAAACTACAGCAAAAATCTCTTTTTAGAATACTTTAATCTGGTCATGCATTGCAGTTTATCAATAGCAGTAAAGCTTGGCAAACACAGAGGCTGTGGTCGAAGTTCATGCCAATACAGCACAAGGTCCAGGAAAGACTTGCTGTCTTACTAAAAGCTTTTCTAAAGATTTAACTAGAAAAATGCTAATACAATTGTAAGATTTCTCTGCACTGCACCCACATTCACCCTGCAAGAGCTTCCCACACATTGTCACAGATATTAAACAGGAATTTAAGTAATGAATATAAAACCAAAAGTTCTTTTGCAGAACTACAATAAGCACAGCATTTATATTTCAGGAGCTGCTCAATGATAATCATTTGAGATAACTCTGAAATTATTTACTGCAAAATTTGGGCCACTAAAATAATTCTAAATATGCAATTCCCAAGTACAGGAAAAGTTCAAGGAGAAAAACCCTTGGTTCTTATTCTTGCATCATATATTATAAATTAAAAACTAGCTGTATCCAAATCTTAATTGCATTTCCATCTTCTATTTTTCCCTTGAGGTGTGCTTCATTACACAGGTGCACAACTGAGTAGGAATGCTCTGACTGACCTCTCAGTTCTCTTAAAAATCTAAGATGAATTCCCACTTACTATAAATGATCAAAGTTTTATGGACTAATGACAGTTTAAAATACTTTTCCCCCACTTTTACTGCAGTCCTGTCATTAAGACTAACAATCTAAAGTAGCTAAGAGAATGAGTAAGCAAGATGATTTATACAGATGATAGTGCAATGGTAAGAAGTGGGGAAAGATTCTTTCAGAATTTTTTTGTAGCTGAAGCATTAAAAAGATTTACACCAAGGTCTTTAAGTGAAAAGAGAGCATTGCCAAAGAGGTCTGGCAAGCTCTTCTATCAATAAAATACTCTGCCCCATAAATTTAACCAAACTCTCAGCTTAAAACCTGATTAGCACTACAAGGAGCTCGCCTTGTTACCAGAGAAGACCACCAACCCAGTATCCAAAGGGTCTGATCAAAATCAGACAAGATAGCAACACTTCTATAAAATTTTCACCACTATGGTATCTCTCATACTTTTTATTTTCCCATGAAGCCACATACAACAGCTGATATATTGAGGAAATACTTAGCATGAGAAAGCACAAGCTCTAATACAGAAGAAAGTCAAGTTGAAACTACTTAGAGCTGGGCACAGCAGTAAAACCTTTTATGTTTCTGTATCTGGCTGATCTGAACCTTTATAACAAGACTTGCAAAAATCATGGCATAGGATTTAACTTCTTTCAGAATGTTCTTCAGTAAGAAGTCAATTTAGAAAAAGCTTGTATCTTTTTCATAATCCAACTCCTACTATTTTTGTTCAGCAGAAATAGCCTGAATCAGACCTGGGTTTAGGTGCAGGGCAGGTTCAGGTCAAGGCTTAATTTTAGGACTGTACCTGTACATGCATTTGACATTTGAAAGCAGCAGTATTTGATACAGTTCACAACAAAATTTCAAGACAAAATAGCAGAAAGAAAACAGGAGGTTTGCTGTTGCTCAGTAGAACAGAACATTATTTGTTTGGTGCTAAAAATGGGCTTAAGGTTGTAAGCCATGAGTGTTTTGACAGTTCTTGCTTCCAGATCAGCTGTTCATGACATTTCCATCAGCTATCAACTTGGATTGCAGCCCATCCAGATCTAGAAAACAGGTGCCATCCTGTTTTGGACTTCACCCAAAAAGAGTAGGGAAGATAACTCATATGTCCTCACCCTCACCCTGAAAACCTGAATAAAGTGATAAACTTTATATAGGGAATTCCAACAGTCAGATTCTAGCAGGAAGAAAAGGAAGGGGCCAAAGGAGTGGATAAGCAAAAGGATCTGTTCGTTGCTTGGCTTTTTTATGCCATAGTAATGCAGACATCTCTGCTGAGGGCAGCAGGTTGCCCCATCTCTGAGCCAAAATCTTTAACCACCAAACAGATACAAACAAATACAAGAAACCCACTTGGATGGAAGCCAGGTTTGCTGACTGACCACTCCACACATCCTGTGCAATTCTACTCTGACACTGAATCAGGACACAGCCTTGGATAACTGGTCCATCATAGTAGTGCTGAGTTTCTATGGAAAAGTTTGATCAGCAGCTGCATATCATTCAGGAATTGTTGTGCTCCTTTAGCCAAAAAAGGGTAGAAGAGAAAACCACCAAAAAGGGAGGAACCTTCCATAACCAACATCTTTCCCAGATCACTGGTGTGATTTGGCAGTCTACAGGCAGCCAGAAGTGTCAGGAATTTAAACAATTCTGGTTACACAAAGGTTACAAACCTTGCTGGCAGCATTTGCAAACACAGAAAGAGGCAGATCCTATTCTTCTTTCTGCTCAGCCCTTCCTCAACCAAACTTTGAGCACTTGCAGGTCCAGTTTCCAATTCTCCAACTTTCACCCATGTCTCAGAGTACACATTGGACACTACCAACACCAAGTTGTAAATTAGTGTCACAAAATCCAGGCATTGGCACGGTAAAATAACACCAAAAAAAATTAATAGGAAGCCAATATGCATCAAAGGAAAGTCAGCCTACAAATCTTATTCCTAACCTTTTATCTGCATCAAGGAATTTACTACTCCATCCAACCACAGATATTATCTACTGCTGTCTAAAATACACTTAGTGTTTCTAATAGTATTCTGACTGAGATAAGGGAAAAAAATACTGAAGGTTACTCATGAAAGTGCTTGCCAATGTTCCTCGTTGGTCAGAATGATAAGTTTTAACAAATACATACACTGTTTCAAATTATAGGAGAACCTGTGCCAGCATTGCGTGTATTCATTAAACAACATACATTCACATGTGCATGGGAAGCTCCAAAAATGGATATGTCCTAAACAAGAAACAGGAAAGAATGTGACCTTCATGGCAACAAATATGCAACTGAACACAGAGATTTTAAGCTGTTTTAGGAAAATGCTTGTTTCCCATTTACCAGTTTGGAGAGGGATTCCTCTTCTGCAAATGTAAATGCATCAATTCTGCAATGGCAGATGGCAGGAGTGATCATAAACAGTATGATTTTACTTTCTGGTCAACATCCAGTTTTCAGGATTATTATATAGGTTCCTTTTTCATTTAAATTAAGGAAGAGCTGCATCTATTTCTTTATTCACATACAAAATATTTAGGAAAAATTAGCAGGAAACTCTCATAAAAACACAGCATCTTCCCTCCCACTCCCTGCCTTAGCATCTTGTACAGCAGCCTGGGAAACCAAAACAGGTCATGCATTGAAAAACAGTTTTCAGAACAATTCATTAAAAACACTGAAGAGTGCTTGTTGCTTTTATGTTCTCCCCAGATGATGTGTTGACTGTACATCATACATGCAAGCCCTCATTCCTTACAGACCTTGTCCCAAGAGAGAGTTAAAAGTGGGAAGACACATTACTCATCCAAGTATGAGAAGTTAGAAATGTTCAGAGGGGATTACAAATGTCATTTTTCCCACTGAATCTGTTTCATGCTAAGTCCTGTTCACTGCACACATTCTCACAACTGTCCCCTTTGGCTGCATAATCACAGAACCATCTCAATCTCAAGTAGCTTCCTTGAGGGAAATGCAGAATATTTCTCTTGTTCAGTGCGTTGGGCACTGAAAACATGAAATTTACTCATAAAGAAATTGTTTCTTCTCTGCTGTATTTTTACTCTCACGTGAAATACCACTTTCATATCCTGCAAATCTAGGAGTTGTGTAGAATTGTGATTTATAACACTCGTTTCACCCACCTTCATTGCAATTTTTTTCATTCTGAACAATTTTTTTGTTTGTTTTGTTCGACTTTGTATTTAAGTTACTGGGTTTTCTCCTACAGTGTATGAATTTAATGAAGTTATGGAATTCTGTGACACTATTTGTTGCAGAGGCCTGTTGTCAGTAGATGGCAGCATGTGGCTGCTTAGCACACAGATTCTGCCAAAATTCTTACAGGTGAAACAAATTCTTACAGAAACAGCTGGGTCTTTGTAAACCCCAATCCCTACATATCTGTCCCAGCAAAATACTGCAGTCATGTCTCTTACAAAATCCTTCAGGGCCTGAGTCAAACTGTGAAGCTTTATTTGATTTTTGGTTTGGTGTTTGGTTGAGAATTTTTTTTTTCCCAAACAAAACTGCAGCAGAAATCAAAAGACTTCTGTAAAGCAGAGATAATCTGGACAAAGTCTCTTGGTACAGACTCTCAGAAAGGTTTGTAAATTTGGAATTCCAGCCCTATATCTGAAGTTCAAGACATCAGTTCCAGCAACAAAATCAGTTCTTGCATCCTGCCTCTTCACAGTTCTTGACTACACAGGGTGCTTTCCTGCTATCAAACAATACACACACATATATAATATTTTCTCTCTTTCCTACCTGTATAAAAGGATGCAGCAGTGTATCCAGGAGTATACACCTAACAAAATTTTAAATGATGAATTCTAAAATTTCACTCCTCTCTCGACTGGTTTCCATATGATAATTTAAATGGAAACAAATCCCAAGTTAGTACCATGTACATATTTCATTCATTTTAAATTCCTAACTCTTTACATTTCCAAAACCAAAATGGGCTTGAGAAAATGTACACAGCTATTTGCACTTGCAATCTACAATTTGCTTCTCTGAGTAAGTAATTATATTGAATGCTATAGGCAACATTTAAAAAGTGTGTTTCTGTATGCAAGGTTTATTTCAATTCATGTGACTTGTTTTTTTCAGGTTAGGAAATTCAGGGTGTATTTATAACAGAGTTTTTATAGTAGATAGAAACCTCCTTTCTCCTACCTGGATATATCCCTTTCACTTTCTGACAATATAGAAGCCTAACAGTGTATTTTTCAGAATATTTTATAAAAGTGCTAAGAATCCACAAACAGTTGATGCATCTCCTGTGTCATGTTGGTTCTACAGCCAGAACTACTTGGCCATTTCAAAATAAATGCTAAAGAAACAAGAACCTATTTTAGGTTGCTGGTGTGTTTTTCTTACCTGACATGATTTCATTAGCCTTATTCTGTCCCTCAGAAGCAGCAAAAATTCTACTTTTTCTTCATTGCAAGCAGGAGCTGCTTCAGCACTGTGGGGAAAGAAAGTCCTTTTGTCAAACAACATAGTGCTTTTAAATTACAACATATCACACAATTGATCTTAATAAAACAAGGCCTCAGAAGGGCCCTCTGACAAGTGAGAGCTCATAGGAGTTTTCAAAGCAGCATTTGTTAGGAGCCTGTGAGGGTAGTGGATATGGCTGCCACGCCAGAGGCAGGATAGCTGGAGTGCACAGCACTGATGGAAGCACTGCCTGTGAATCCTGGAGAGGGCTCTAGTGCTTTAGCCACTGGCTCCTTTGAGCCTCTGAGCTCTGGGCACCCAGACCAGGGCCTCTCCCTACCCAGTGCTGCTGCTCCAGGACTCCCAGCTCTGTCAGGAGGAGCTCCCCCAAGCTTCCCCTGGCAACTCCTCAGGTTATCTAATCTCCAAAAGTCCATCTGTCAAGGAACAGAAGTTGAAACCAGCTGCTCATCCATGGAGAGCATCACTAGGCAATTAATGCCACAGACTATCTCAAAAAGTCCAAATTTCAATATGCCTTTGACATTCAGTGTGCTTTGAGTAGCAACAGATGAACTACAAAAAAGGCTGCAAAAATCCTTTGTATTGCTAAGCACTATTAATGGAGTAAAATTATAGTGGGATTTAAAGATCCCAAGGTAATGACAATTAAAATGGCATCAATTATAGCAAAGAATGGCAGCAAAAGGTCTGCTTAGTACTGTAAATACAGGGAAACACAAGACATTTTTCACTTCTCCAGGTTCTAACACTGCCACAATACATCCTATTTGCAACTATTGCTTTGCAGTTTCTGAGCACTCCTTATACACAATATGGCAATTGACAACACAATTCTTTATGTTTTTGATAAATATTCTTCCCATCATTTAATTTCTTTTATATGACCTCTTTCTCCTTATTACCCTGCCATTAATCTCTACTTCCTCCCTGACTTCTCTCTCCAGGTGTTTTCTCCTATATTTCTTCAGGTCTTAATAAATTTGATGTATAATAATACTGGGGGAGGGAAGGATCTTCTCTAAAGCAGCATTTAACAAAGATAAGGTTAAAAGGGGGGCAACAGGATCTAATGTCATTATATATTTAAATAGTGCTAATAGTGCATGAGCAGGCATGCCAGAATTCACCAGCTGTCCCTAAAGGTACAAGCCAGCTTTCTGCCTCCTCACATGATAGCCCAGTTTAACCTCTGCTGGAACATTGCACAAATAGATTGTAAAACCTCCTTCCCTACAACCAGTCTAATTTATCTGCATTCAGAAATGTTCAGAGTTTTTTCTGTAGAGTTAGAAATTCAAAGATTACACTCACAGTTGCATAAAACTAACACAGAAGAAGTTTAATAGTAGAGTTAAAAGCAGAGTGGATGAAGTAGCATAACAGAAGATTCTTCATGGATATTTCTATGTATATGGAAGATATATCTGTATATTTGTATATATAACCTAAACATTATAAAAATACATATATCTATATAATAAATTTGATATATAAATAATATTTTCTGTACGGACAAACTATGATACCATCAAAATAAGCTGAATTTTGCATAAATTTGAATGGGAATTTATACATGGGAAATAGTTCTGGACATAGAAACATGCAAGAAATTAAGGCACAATTTAGCAGAGGCAATAAGATAATTATGCTGGTTCCAGCTAAAAGAACAACCATTGAGTTGCAGGTAATGATATCTGATCTAGACAGTTTCAAATGTTTAGGTTAATTGGCAACTAAATGCAGCTAGAAAACATCAGATCAAAATTTATTAGGAGTCACATTCTCATTCTCTGACCTCACTACTAAGAAGCAAATATAGGACCTACAAATTAAAAAGAGAATAAATTTTTAGAGAAGTGTTTGAATAGGAAGAATATATTTAATTTTGGCAATGTTCATATGGATGAGCAACTTTACTGTTTGCAATCAGCTTTTTCAGGCTACAACATGTAACACTTTTCTTGATTGAGTCTGTGTCTGGAAAGGATTTAGTCTTGTCCTGGATAACTTTCTGGGACAAAATGCTCCCTGGCAGCCTGCTGTGCCTGCATCTCCCAGTTTTCCTTCAGCAAAAGAAGCTTGGTATAGTAAAAATTTCTCTTGAATTCTAGTTAGACAAGCTGTATTTAGTTTAGTTCCACCCAAGAGAAATTATATGACTGCTCAGTTATAAGCATCCTTTAGCTCCAGAGCCCTTATCATTTGTTTAGGTTAATAGCATATATCATGTATCACACCTTCAGCAGCTTCCATAGCTGTGCCAGATGCCATCAGTGCAAGATTTTGGCAATGAAGTACCTTCAGTTCAGCAATCCAACCAGACTCAGTAGTGAGTGCTGTCCTGATGAAGTCTCTGTTACAGACACAGAAACCACAAGCAAGATTTAACTTTAGAAAATTTTTGGAAACCTGGTTTGTGTGGCAGTGCTGGAAGTGTAAATGCACTTCAAACTTCTTACACTACATAGCAAACATTACCACAGCTAGAAAGTTAGAGTTGCTCCACATCAAGAACAAAATACTTCACTCCTCTGTTTAAGCCTTCATAATTTTACTAAATAAAATGTTAAATAAAATGTCTCACCCAGTCTTTCATAGAGTATTTTCTGACACTGCCTGCATTAGGCCGCCCTTGTCCTTATGCAAGTTCCTGTACCTACAAAACTATTTAATCTAACTGTTTATAAAACAGCTTCTCAGTTCTGACACTGCCAGAAAAGTTTCAAATACAGCATCTGTCCCTCTTGTACTTTCCCTGCATTCACCAATGCTTTGGAAATGAAGCCTCATCTCAAAAATCAGGCCTGGATTACAGGTAGTGCAGCTGCAGAAGCCAGCAGTGATGCACAGAGCTTCAAAAGCACAAAAGGTCTGAGGATTATTTTTAATAACCTGGACTCATCTTGAAGGAAAAGTAGGAATTAAAAAGGAGAAAAAAAGATGAGGCAGGAGATAATCAGCTTAGATAAACCAAAGGCATGATTTGATACAGTTTGCTCTGCAGTCAAATTTTTGGGTACATTACACACATTCTGGATCACTTTAGGCAATTTCTACCAGGCACAAAGGGATTCAGGAAGCAGGGGACACACCACATACAAACCAGTTCATTACTGTCCAATACACAAAAACAACTGCTAGGAATAATGAGCTACCAATCCAATCCCTGAGAAGTTCACTGCTCCAGAGATGACTCCAGATGACTGCTCCAACCAACATTTGCCAGCCAGGAAGATCATATGAGGAAGCTTTTCTCTATTTGTCCTTGGGACAGGTTGAACCTTGGTGCTGCAGAGCTGCCATCTCAAATCTTGTTTTTTTTCTTACAGCTGTGAATTTTTCCATGTTTTTTTTTCCCTTTGAATCCTTGAGCTGACAATTATGTCCTTCTTACCAACCTTATCCCTACAGTTTCACCTTGTTTCTTTGCACAGCTCTATTCTGTGTAGGCTTTTCCAGTTCTTGCCATCAGGTCAGCAGGTTTCCCAGAAGTCTGAGCTAGGGTTGCACAAATATTGCTGAATCTTGAATCACAGACAGCTGAACTACTGGGAGGAAGGTTACAAGGACAACAGGCTATTCTGGAAAACTATTGGCATTCTCTAATGAAGAGCCATCACTTTCATTGTCAGATCACATTGCTGCAAGGCAGCAGAGAGAAGCCACACATACTTAATAAAATAAAAGAACCTCTTTGCATCTCATTCAACTCTGACACAGCAGTGAGAGCAGCAGAGGGTTCACACAAAAGCAGACAGAAGTACATAACAGACCTCTTCATTTGCACTAAGAAGTTAAGCAACAATAAGCCTACTTAGGCCTGCAGATGGTTCAGTGCCTATAATGCTTGGCTTGGGTTTTAATGCAGAAATATCAAAAGCTGTTAGTGGCAATGCTGAATGACCTCCTGCCTACAGTCAGTGATTTGCTTTTAATACTGAGCACAATCTACAGAGTGACTGATCATATTTTGAGTCTCATTAGGCAGTCACAAATGGAAGGGAAGAGGCACTAGCTAACTCTCTCTGCCCTGATGAGCAATAGCAGGATAAAGCACTGCCAGCCCTCACAGATAAGAACCTGCACGCTCTGGGAATGCAGCAGCAAGGAAAGTTTGGTGTGTGCAAACAGCCTAGGCAACAAGTGCCAGATGTGGCACTGCAGGAAAAGCACAGGAAATAAAAAAGTCATCATAGATATAACAACCTTATGTGTGGCACTTTGTCTCTCTTGTGAGATAAAAAATTTCCATATCCTACCAGGCAATCACATCTAACTGCATGACCCCACTGATTTGTTCAGTTGAACAGCTAAATAAGTGTTTTCCATCTTTTCTCAGATGGAAAGCTCTTAAAATGCCACAATATGCCAGTCCTGTAAATGTAAGCCAACTTATAAATAATATATTATCCAAACTATTCTGCTTGACCCCTGAGAAGAAATTCATAAACCTCTGGACAACAGTTCAGACAAACAGCAGACATAAACCTCCTCACTACAACTACTCTTTCTCTTTTAGTGTCCCTGCACCCATCTACTCCTTACAGTAAGGGCTGTCTTGCAAAACCTATTCTGTTAAGCACTTGTAACAATTGATTTTATCCTGAATATTGGTTGTCACAGAAAATTAACTATGGTAAGTGTTTCTAGCAAACTGTCACAAATGCTGTCAGCTTGTGGAAATTGCAATTACTAAACAAGGATCCCTGGTAACATCAAAGCTTTTGGACATAACTTTGAAGCAGTCTGTGTATGTCAGATTTCATCTGTCTATATTTATGTCCCCTGAAATGACTGGAGCATCACTACTGATGAGAAAGAACAGAACACTACCTGTATATACCAATGGGTTTGACTCCTATAATGAATTTTGGAAAAACTATTGAAAATTTCTAATTGCTACACTTAAATATTTGCAATCTGGCTACAATGGACTTTATGTGATATGAGAATAAGGAGGGAATTACATGATGGCACAAAATCCCAATCTTTTACAAATTACTTAATCCCACAAATCTTGTTTTCTCTCATTCATTACTTTATTGGCAATATTGGCTGGTTGAAAAGTTACAGTAGCACTTGCCTCCACTAATCATCAGATCAAAGAAGTCTGTTAAAGTTTTAATTTTGGGAACACTTCTGAATAATGTCTTTTGATTTGAGAAACCTAACTTTTCTCATCCACCTAGATACTTTCTTGTCTTCCTCCCTCCTGATTCCTCTCAAAAGAAAAGAAAAATTGATCTGTCAAATCTTTCTTTCTATAACTCTGCAACTTTTTAAATTGGTGGAGGCTTTCATGGGTCTTTTCAACTTAGTTTTACAACCATAAAAAATTGACAGATCTCTGCAAGAAAAATGAGAGCATGATAGATTTGTCAAAGACTCAGTGGATAAAAATGAATGCAACAAGACATATATATATGCCTCTTTCTGCTGTAAGTGAAAGAAAAGCTCTTCAGAGTCACCAGCAGGAGCACTCTGTTCCCCATCCCCCAGTCACACCAAGTTTGCAGCTTTGTCTCCCCATGAGCACAGGGAGGATGCTCACTGTTCAGTCCAGCAGCACCAGGACTGGTGATATTGATGATACCCCAAGATGCAATTTTGGACTCCTGTACTCTCAAGGCCAACCTAGGCTGATTTCTACCACACTTTCCAGAACTGAGGAAACCTGCTCTGTTCCAGTTCTCTCAAAGTTATGTAACTTTCCCTGCAGTACTATAATTTTCATACAGGTATCTATGCCCTGAGCTGGATGGTAAATCTGTCAACATAGAGCAAACTGTGGTGTGACCTCACACAGGAATTCAACAGGTTCCTCAAAAATCACTGCTGCTTTCTTTAGATAACCCAGCTGGTCTCACTGCACCATTGTTAGACATCTTGCCCTTACTGAGATGAGTTTCAGAGCAAAAGGCAAAGCTAAACACCATTGACTGGAATACCTGGTAAATTTAATTGCAAACTTATTCCCCTGTCCTGAGTTGCTTGTCAAATAAAAAACCAAAACAATTTCTCCAAGTCAGGCTTCTTCAAACCCACTTTTTTTTCTTTTTTTTTTTTTTTTAATTTTAAGCACCTGGTCTCCAGAGATCACAGAATTTTAAAAAAATATCCCAGCAAATGGAAACCAAAAAACAACATAAATTACCTTGTTTCAGGGAAGACTCTTGAGGCCCTCTGATTTATTCCAGTGCTGAACAAACAGAGCACCTTTGCAGCAGCTTTTCGAGCTCTCCAAAACAACTGTGCCAGAAATTAAAGTTTGCCTCTCTCACACTCTTCATCCTTAGAGGGAAGCTGTTTCTCCAGAGGGTCAAAGCATTGCTTCCAAGTTCCTCAGTGGCTCTGGTCTGGATTCTAAAGAAAAAGAGGCTTGTGTTGGTTTGTGTTGGTTGTTCTCCTGAACAAACCTTGCAAAGGTTTGCTCTGACCCCACCTGGGCTGCAATTGAAAGGGAAGGTGGAAGGAATTGTGCTTAGTCTCCAGCTCAGCTTCCTGGTGACAAAATTACAGGCAGCATCTGGGAAACATAAATTCCTTCAAAGTGGCCTGACATGAGGAAAGCTCAAAAAATTCCCTGTTTCTCTGGGGTACAAAAACACCTTGTGAATAATTGCTTTGGCTTTGTGGAAGATGATAAGGAAAATAAAGAATTTGTGTCAATTTTCAAAAGTAACCAATTACATATTTAACCTAAGAGCTCGTGCATTTGTCAACCTGCTCTAATTGTTCTGATAACAGAAGGCACGTTCTGGATGCTTTATGAACAATTTTATCTCTCAAGGCACCAAAGGCCACTGGGACATGTGCTGTGCTGTAGTCTGGGTAGATTTAGAACAATAAAAAAGAAGTAACACAATCTGACATTAGCTGATAAACAGTGTGAAAAGAGATGCAGAGAAAAACGTCTTCATCGGTGATTCAAGTCACTTATGTTAGAAATTATGTAAATAAAGGCATTCTTATTTTGGCCAGTTTGGCCAGAAAAAGGATGGGTTTAATAGCCACGTGGGGCCTCTTTCAGGCATAACATGATATGTTTCTCTCTGTCTCTGAAAAAGTTCACTTGGGCATGTTATCATCCCTTTAAGCTATTTATACCCCTACCTTGCTGAAACTCTACTGAAAATATTATATTGGAGCTGTCTTTTAGAACTAGCCAGAGTTCACCTTGGTATTAGCAATTTACATGTTTTATACAGATATTTTCTTATCACTCCTTAAATGAAAGGTGACAATAAAAAATGCATCTTTTTATATAAAGATTATGACTTAGAAATGTAATAAAATGAAAGGGAAGTAGATTTGGAAGCATCTGCTGAACAGTATTTTTTTTCAGTACTAAATGAATGCAACAGCAAATTTAATCTCTCAAGTCACAGACAAAATTTTAGCACAGCTCTGGGACTTATTTTTCCCATATTATAAAGCTGGATATTTTTAATAGAATTACACAGCAAATATTTTTGTCATAATGCAGATTTGCATCTTTCTTCTGTTGGGTTAAATATAAAGCACACGGTACACATTTATACACATATCCTATGAGAAATGAAATAGTTAAAAAATTAGATTCTCAAAAAAAAAACCCTGAAAACAGAAACAAAACTACAGCAATTTTAAAACTTAGAACCTTAGAGATAAATTCAACAGGGTAGCCACAGCATAAATGAATCTCACATGAGGGTTCATTATAAATGAGAAAATGTTCCTTCGCAATAAATTAACTGATTAAATAATGTATCAATTTCTGATGAGCAAAACATATTAAAAATTTTGAAGGTAGGGAAAAACCCCCGAGGGTGTTAATGCAGTCACTCTGCCCTCAAATGCTGTGATTGCTTTCTTTGAATATTTAGTTCTGCAATAACTCTAGCTGGTATGACTTTTAAAAACAATTTTATTTAATAGCTCTCTTTAACCAGTTACAGACAACCCATTTTCCTTGAAAGCAGATTTTCATTATTACTTCTTCTCTTTAATGTTCCTTCCAAAATCTTTCTCATTTTCCTGTTTTGACATTTCTAAAATAGTTTATAAACTTTGTAAGTTTAACTGGAGTTCTTAATGTCTCAGTGCTGAGTGTGTTAGGACCATCTAGATAAAAAATAGCTTAGCATTTATAGAGAAGCACAGGCCACCAAAATAAGGCAAAATATTGACAATCAAAGTTAATTGATTTTTTAGAGGTCAGAAAGCGTAAAAACTGAGAGTCATAAAAGTTCACATGAAGAAGTAGCCAGGACTCTTCAGCCTCCTTTAAAAGTACATGGAAAGGAAAAAACCCAAGGCATTGTCCCTTTGGAAGGAAATCAATCTCCATAAATTAATATCCTACTTTAGCTTTCAATGTTAACAAATATTCTGGGTCTTAGGGCAAATATCACTAATCAAAGGGCAGGAGAAAATGGAAGTTGTAACACCCTGGGTAAAACAGAATTCCAAAGGCTGATGTGCTCAGACAAGCAGAGATGTGGAAGTGGACAATTCTCACTCCTGAACTCTGAAATAATCAACTTGGGAAACAGCAAGTCAGAGAGAGGAGATGCTAATAAAGCTATGAAATCAGGAATGGTATAAATGTAGAACAGCAAATGCAAACCTAATTCCTAAGAATATGAAAAGAAACACAGTATCAGCAAATACGAGCTCTAGAAATATGCAAAGCTGCTGAAAGCAACCTGAAGGAAGAGAAAAAAGGCTTGGAAACACAGAGAAACACAATATGGGATAAATTAATCTGTGCTTTGGTTTGCTTTAAGGTTGCTTTTTTTTCAGAAAGGTAGATTATTCTAGGATGACAAATATTTCATTACCTGCCTTTGATTAGGTTACTAATTTTATAGACAAAAGAAATAAGAGACATTTATCAGCACTTCAGTCAAAATATGATTGGATGTCATAGAGAGAAACAAATAGGCTGGAGAAAGTGATTAGGAAAAAGTTGTGAAGAGGACAAGGTATGCTTTAACAGACTGTGTTCAAGGTCTGGGAGGAAATAACTAATAGGGTTCTTCAAAGATTGAACTTTGGGACCACTGGTATTAAATAAATTAATTAGTTATTCAATAAATTAATTAGCAATTCCATCAAGGTAGGACCTTGCCATTGAAATATGCTGCTCACACAAAAGCAGCAGGAACTCAGTAGTGTGAAGGATCTGGATAATACATTGGAACAACTGGCACAATCCAGAGAAAATATAATGGGGATGCATTCTGGACAAGGAAAATACAGTCACATCGTGTATCAAAGACTCTTTTCAACAGAGAAAAATTATGCATTAATGATGTTCCACAAGACTCTAGCATCTAAATTAGAATGCTCATCCACACTTAAATAAATATGTATATATATATTTATTCCAATGGGAACAAATAAAAGTAAAATTTTACTAGACTAATACAGGAAATTGAGTGCTATTGCCTGAGAGAGACTGCCTAGCTCACATGATTAATAAAATTTGAGAGGGAATCTGTACCTTATAAATTTTTTGGGCTACACATTATAATTAGAAAGAAGAGCTCATTAACATAAAGCAGTTGATAGTAAAAGAATCCAGCTATCAAATATAGTAAATTTAAAAATTAGAGGTTAGGAAGAGGTTTTCAAATGCCAGAGGTGTGAATTTTTGGACTGTGAAACTCCCCTACTCCTTACTAGCTAATTTAAAGGTGGATCTTGAAGAGTCTCCAAAAAACCCCACACTTCACTGTCTGCAGTTAAGGGAGATGGACTGAATGACACAGGCAGCTCTTTCCAGTCCACTGTTCCCAGCAGCTGGAAACAGAATGAGGAGTCTTAGGACTAAGGGAGGTTAAAGTTGACATCAATGCTTTAAATTAACTGAGAGGAATGAGATTTGAGACTTGAATTGGGGTTGAAAACAGATGGGTTTGATGCTAACTACAGGCATCAAACTTGTTTGTGCAGACAAATTACTTGATAAAGGAATAAAAATTACTACTGACTTTTTGCAGAAGCATTAGAGATCATATGGTAATCAGGTATTTTTCACTGTCTTGTAGCAGCCAAGATGGTTTAGCAGGATCCTGAGCTTTTACTTTTTTTCCACAGCCAGCTCACTTCATTTCTAGAGAGATTAGGATCACCTTCTGCAGTATACAACCATTATTTTCTGAGATGAGCCAACTATCATTTATTGTGCCTTAAAATTAGACCAGGAAATTTGCCTATTTAAATGATGTTTGAAGATCATGCTAACACGGCAAAGCAAGGGAATGCAAAGCACAGGCGTTCCATTCTCTTCTTAGCCAGCACTACTGTGACTTTTCTGGCAAGTAATGCAAATAACAATAATAGTTAGCACTTACTGTGCATGATGCTTCTCATCTTCAAAGTGTTTTACAATTATTTACTGTTACTTCATCTGGATTTCAGGCCAGCTTCTGGTAGCTTGTGTGACAAAGTTAATGTCATTTGAATCGACTTTGTTTGTAGTTAATAGGATAGAACGGCAGTACTTAAGTTTCAACACTATTGTTCCATTAAAAGCCAATTACAGAAATTCAGCTTTCCTTGAATTTATAGAGCTTTTTTTTTTTTTTTTTTTTCCCAATACAGACGAGATCTATCTAAATACTTCATCCGAACTGAGCCTTCCCAGTCCTGCCCAATGGCTGAGGAGCCTTTGGAGAAGCGATCCGGCAGTCGGGGCCGCGGTACCGCCTGCGGGCGGCAGAGGGCGCCCGAGATGTGTCCATTCGCCGCCGGGCCCCGAATACTGAGCGCAAAAAAGGCGATTTCGGCACCGCAGAAAGCGCCGCTTCTCAGTACTAAACACACGCACAGCTGCCTTTGACTGCTCTCCATCCACGCAACTTTTCGGATTTAAATTCTAATAGGTCAATCCTAATGTATTTTATTCTGATAGTTCTGTTTTGAACAGGATATCGAGTGGTGGCACTAAAATGACGTCGGGGCAACCCCAAGCATGAGTGCAGTCTGGGCAGAGAAAGGATAGAAGGCATCCCCAAGGAAAAGGTTGATGTAAAGCTCAACATGACCCAGAAATGAGCTCTGGCAGCCCAGAAAATCCCCCATGTCCTGTCTCAAAAGCAGCGAGGGCAGCAGGTTGAGTGAGGGGATTCTCCCCAGTTCCACTCTGTGACACCTCACCTGCAGCACCACATCAGCTCTGTGGTCCAAGGCACAAAGGACATGGACATGCTGGAGCAAGTCCAGAGGAGGTCACAAAGGTGCTCTGAGAAATGGAGCAGCTCTGCTCTGGAGGCTGGGAAAGCTGAGGGTGTGTGTCTGGAGAAGAGAAGGCTCTGGGCAGAGCTCAGAGCCCCTGCCAGTGCCTAAAGGGGCTCCAGGAGAGCTGGAGAGGGACTGGACCAGGGGGGATGGCTTCAAACTGACACAGGGCACAGTTAGAGCAGAGATTAGGAAGAAATTGCTCCCTGTGAGGGTGGTGAGGCCTGGCACGGTGTGCCCACAAAAGCTGTGGCTGCCCCATCCCAGTGTTCAAGGCCAGGTTGGATGGGGCTTGGAGCAACCTAGGACAGTGGGAATATCCCTGCCCAAGGCAGGGGATGGAACAAGGTGAACTTTAAGGTCCCTTCCAACACAAATCATTCTGAGAGAGTATGATTCTGTGAAAAAGAACTTTGGAATACTGCTACAAAAAGTAACTTCAGGAACTCCATTATAATACATTGAGTCATTGACCATCACATTTCAGTTTTGTCTGAATCTTTGAATCTACTGCAAATGAACTCAATTTAAGTTGTTCCCTTTATAAGCAGATTCTTTTGTTATAGATAAAGCATTTTGTCTAAACCCAAATGAGTGATTGTGACTTACGGCTCATCACATGCACATGATACTTTTTACAAGACATCTTGCAGCAGAGCTAGGAAGGGAACCAGTGGGATGTAACCAAACAACCACAATCACTATCTGGTAAAATCATGGCTGCTCTTGTGCCACAAGAGGGATTGCAAAGTTGTTTCCACTGACAAGGATTTTAGCAGTGGAACATACAAAGGTTGTCAGAATGTAACTTGAACACTGACGTAGTGAGAAAATGAGGCCAAGAATTAAAAGGAAAGTAATCTACAGATGAAAGGCAGGGTTTGGAAACTGAAACCACTACCTGCACTTCAGCCTTGTGGCAGAGAGCTCACATATCACACCATGGAATTACTGATGAGCAAACACGGGCAGTGCCAGACCTGACACAGGTGTCCCTGCTGTGGTGGCACTGCTTCAGCCCAGGATGTGTGTGGCACATGTGCCAAACCTGCTGAATGGGGTCACCATTCCACTCAGCCTCCTGCACCCAAAACTTTATTTCCCCTCTCAAGGTTGCCATCTTACACAGTTCTCCCTCCTGCAGCTCAAAAACACAGGGACAACTGCTTCAGCCTGCCCATGGCTATCTCAACAATGCATTTAGTGAGTTTCATTAAGTTATGTTATTAAATTGACCTGATCCCAGTGACTTCTCTGGAGACGGGCCCTGCAGCCCTCGGCGCTCCCCACACGCTCGGACACCATCGCCCAGACCCGCGGCCCTGCTCAAGGAGCCCATCGGAACACGGCCCTGTGCCCGTGCCCGTGCCCGCCCGAGGGCACACCGGCCCGGGACAGGCCTGCGGTGCCCCCAGGGCGGGCTCGGTGTCCCCGGGGCAGGTTCAGTGTCCCCAGGACAGGCTGTGTGCCCCTAGGCCGAGCTCAGTGTCCCCAGGACAATCTGGGTGTCCCCGGGCCGTCCCACCGTGTCTGCCCACAGCTGCGAAGCAAAACACGTCGGGTTTCCCCGCAAGGACCGAGGCTGCCCGGCCGTATGTGGGTGCCGGGGGGCAGATCCCCCAAAGAAAGGAGCGCCCTATAAAGCCGGGACCGGGGCATGGCCGTCGAGTCTCTTCCCCTGCCGGCGCTCCCCCGCAGCGGCGGGGCCGGGCAGCCCGGCGCGGCTGCCAGAGGCGCACCCGGGCTCGGCGGGGCGGAGCAGGGGCCGCCGCCTCTTTAAACTTGCCGTGAGGGCCGGGCCGCCCCGCCCGGGGCAGCGGGTCCGCTCGGCGCCCGGCGGGGACGCGCCGCCCCCGGCAGCGCTCCCCTCAGGCGCGGCCCGCGCGGGTCGGTGCAGCGCGGAGCGGCGGGCCCGGCCCCGGTGCGAGGGGCCCCGCCGTGCCCCGCGGGGGGAGCCGGGCAGCGCCGCCGCCTCCCGCCCGCCTCAGCCCGCCTCCCGCCCGCCATGGCCGCCCGCCGAGCCGAGCGGCGCCGAGCCGAGCGCCGCGGCAGTGCCGGGCTCTGGCCGCTGCCTGGCAGCGCCCCGTGAGCGGGGACAGCGGGCGGCGTGTCCCTGCGCTCGGTCCTGCCCCCCGTCCTCCTCCCGGAGCGGCGATGAGCGAGACCCGCGCCGGGGGAGTCGCCGCCTAGACCGGCAGCCAGGATGGTGCCCCTGCAGCCCCTGCCCCTCGTCGTGGTCCAGGGCGTCCTCCAGCTCGTAAGTCTCCATCCCCGCGGCCCCGGACTCTCGCGGGGGCTTGGGGAACAGCGGTGCCTGCCTCCGGGGAGCGCGGCGGGCGCGGTCCCTTCTGGAGCCCGGCTCCGAGCAGCCCTCTAACCTGCCTCCCGCAGCCCTAAGCATATTCTTGCTTTTCTCTTTCTTTTTCCTTCACTTTTTATCTTTAATATTTTTTTTTCTTATTTTGTTTTAATTAAGCGGGTTTGCTCTGCTCGCCCCGTTTGGGGATGCGGGACGCCCGCGTTCCCGAGCACAACGCGGCCCCGGGGACCGGGATGCGCCGGGAGCCGCCGGGAGCTGGAAAATACCGCGGGCAGGGATGGGAGGGATGTGTGTGTGTGTGCCGAGCATCACCGAGACTGCCGCTCCCGGAAAGTTTTCTGCTGGCCTCAAACGCCTCTTTTTTGGCGTACAAGACAAAGCTGGGTGTGCAGGTAGAGTCACCTGCGCTCGGGAAGCTCCCCCGTTAATTTCGGCTTGCTACAGCGAAACACGCCAGGTGTTTCCTTAATTTTTATCAGAAAACTGTGGGACACGCCGGTGTTGTGCTGAATATTCCTCTGCATGCGGTGAGGGAATGCGGGACTGACGTGGCGGCAAGGTGAGATGCGGACTGCGAAATTCGGAGCTGCGAAGGGAGGGAGGCAAAGCCGGAGCTCAACTTCTCCCACGCCCAGCGCCTCGTTCGTGGGGCGCTGATTTAGGAAACAAATGGACTGATGCTCATGGGGCATAAAGAGAAAAAAAAAAAGGTTTTTCTAAAAGAGTTTGACCGTCTTCACTTTTATTTCGAAAAGATTTTAACTGCACTTGCTGTTTTGGGGGGAGTTTTGGTGTTACTCTCATAAATACCTCTGCCGCAAAAGTTATGCCTCTCTTCCCCAGCTGCCTTGGACGTGCAAGTTTGTCACGAAGTAGTCAATAGGGAGTGTGTAATAAACCTTGAAGGGATTAAACACCCTCCTTAAGAACTGGAGTCTAGTATTACAGCGTGAGGTGATTGATTAGTTTTTGAGGAAGCTTATGTCAAATTCTAATCCGGTTTTGGATTGTGCTTGTCGTGTAATGTTTTTTGCTCCAGCACTTTATCATAGCAATGAAGTAGCGAGCTGCAGCCCTGCGATAAGGCGCACATTTCTTTCACACTCCCATCCTTTTGGACAATAAAAGGCTGTTTACATTCTTCACATTCTTGCAGCCCAGTTTCCAACTAAACAACGTGCAGGGGTGAGAGATGGGAAAGGAGAGCAGCAAATGGATTACAAAGTTGCTGAGCAGAAGGGAACTAAATAAAAACTCCTTCCTCACACCTACAACCTCTCTCACTCACTCACACCCTCCTTTTTTCTTTTTTTTTTTTTTTTTTTTTTTTTTTTTTTTTTTTTTTTTTTTTAAGAGCTATCAAAGGGATCAATTGAAACTTGTACCATCGGGGATGGGGTTTGTTATGCGATGTTTTATGGATGATGTTGGGATGTTGCTTGCTGTGAGTGAAGACTGACTAAATGAAGCAAAGTTGCTGCCTTGAATCAAACAAAAATCATAAAAAGCCACTGCAGGTTCTCAGGATGATGTGGCACTCAGCTCACCCAGGAGGATTCATTTTTTTCTGCATTCTTTAGATACAAAACAACAAGGTTTT
This sequence comes from Oenanthe melanoleuca, assembly GCF_029582105.1. Classification (NCBI taxonomy): domain Eukaryota; kingdom Metazoa; phylum Chordata; class Aves; order Passeriformes; family Muscicapidae; genus Oenanthe; species Oenanthe melanoleuca. The sequence continues at coordinate 31,758,255 of NC_079341.1, read as the reverse complement.
GGAGTCAGTTAGTTTTATAGCTTATATAAGTTTAAATAATAATGTGTGAGTTTTTGAGGCATTTTAGGTATACCTTTTAATGCTAGCCTACTACTAAAAAGTTGTGTGAATGCATTTTGGCATGCTCTCACCAGAACATCTAGTTAAAGTTACAGCTTATTATAAATTAAGAAATATCTGATATTGGTGGTAATGCACTGAATGCAAGTCTGCTGTTCTTTGTTCTCTGGCCAGAATTTGGAGGGACTGGTGTCTTCCTGGAATCTGATTAACAGTTAGAAGGGAGGCATTGGTGTTACTGATTCTTGACTTTTTCTTTCCTTTTTTTAATCAAAAATCAATGTGGATAATATTAATAATACAGTGAAGGCTCAGCATTTCAGCCAAGAAAAAAAAATAAAATCCTGGGTTTCAGTGATGCAATACAGCAGCATTTTAGTAAACCAGAAATGCTGCCATCAAACCCTTCCTGATGGGGAAATCTGAATTTTTTATAAAATCAGAGGTGTTAGAATAGGAAATATTTTGGCACTGCCTTTCAGTGAAGGGAGAAGTGCTTTTTATTTTAATAGATTGAACTTCAAATGCTGTCTTTCAGATATCAAAGAGTGCTGTCTACTTACCTACTTCTTAAAGATGCATAAATTAGGATGAAATCCATGTGAAACTTCACAAATCTGAGGAGATCACGGCAGTGTCTCACTGAATTTCTGAAGGCAGTATTAGGTGATTCTTTTTATGCTATACCTAACATTTTTCAGTCAGAAGCTCGTATTTCGTACTTTAAATACAGCATATATGTATTTTTGTGGCATGTTTCTAGATTATTTTGATTAGTAAATAGGGTACCAGTATGCATGCAGCAATAGCACATACATATTTCTTAAAATATTTTGCATATTTGGATATATTAAGCAGTAAGGAAGGTTACTGTTGAGTCAGGTTAAGGTACAAACTTGCTCCTGTATAAATACATTAATTTTTAAAGCAAATTTTACCTTCTGTTGACAATATGGAGCAAAACAACAATTTGCAATGCACAGTCCATGCATGTCTGGGCTGTTATTGATAAGAAGATGAAAAATTGCTGTTGTGTTATCATTAATAGGTGCACTTGCTTTGCTATTTATTTTCAGTAAGCTTTTCCAATTGTCACATAATTGCTGAATGCCCTGTTAGTTATCTCTTTGGAAGTAATGGAGTTCTACATGTTGAGAATTAAAGTAAGTGAAGCATTAGGATAATGCAGTTTATAGAATCCCTGCTAGTGTTTTGTTAAGTCAGCTTTAAATACCTCTAAGGAGGCGGGAGGGGCTTCTACTTCCCTGCAAATATGAGTTGTAATTTTAAAGAATTCTTGTTGGAACAAAAAAAAGTTGTCACTGTCCCTTTGTCTAGGCAAGGTGTAGTTGCACACACACACTCCCAGGCAGGATCTGTAGTTCTGCAGGATAATCAGGCACTGTAACTCTTGGTTTATTCTTGCATCTCTGTGGTCTGAAATTAAGAAAGGATCACAGCAGCATTTTCCAGTGCTTAAGTTACTTCAGTATTCTATCAATAAACTGTCTTCTAATGCTAGCATTGGGCAGAGTTGTTACTGCATTAGAAATACAGGAACCAGTCATTTTACAAACCCTTAAAAGCAGCTGGGGATTTTTTCCCCCAACACTGTTTATATAGACGAGAAATAATTAAGAGAAGAAAAAAAGACAAAGATTGCTAATTTTTTTTTCTCCACCTAGTTTGAAGTTTAGCATTTGACATGAGTGAAATTCAATGACAGATTGTTTATCTTGGAATTTCAAGGGCTGAAATTAATTATAACCGAAGTTTTGGCAATGAAAGAAAATTTTTACAGAGGTTTGTTTTTAGTTTTTGTTGTTTTGTTTTTTTTTTTTACAGAATTTAAGGTTCTTAGCAACTTGAGCTGAAAGAATATTTGCTATATATAGTACAAGATACCACTTCATAAGAAGCAATATCTTAAAAGCTGAGCTAAAGCTGCCTTTCCATTTAAAATATACATACCTGTGAGGTATAGAAACAGAGAGATCTGTTCCTTCTGGCTACTTTAATTTTGTCTCCATAGCCTTGCAAATGTGGTCCAGATAGCATGCCCTTGCAGTGAGAATCAGAAATAGGCACCATGCAGGACTCTCAGCTCCATTTCAGAAAGGTAAATGCTTCCCTCTGGTCATCTTGACGTGCAGAGATGAAATTCTATCCCTCCCCCCCACTTAATTTCAGGGAGAACTTTGTCATAAAATGCATTGGATCCAACCTTTCATTTGGCTTCCTTTGCTATTTTTTTTTTGATGCTGTGGGCATTCTGAGCCTACAGCATCCTTGTATAATAAAGTAATGTAGGTAACCCAAGAATTGCAGGTAATTTGGAACTGAAGACAGATCAACAAATGCTTGTTCCAGAGATTGAGAATTTCTTACCCTGAATAAGGCGTTGTGTCTAAAGGTGTATGGGGCCAGGTTTAGTTTATAGGAGGCTCACAACTCAACCTCTCCTTACATCACATCTTTTGACCTAGTTCTGTGAAACTGGTTCTGTGATCCATGTCCATTTCTTTGTAGGTAGACTGGGGCACAGAAAGATTACAGATCCTGTTTAAAATCTGTACAGCAAGACTTTTGACTGGTGTCCAGTAGACCACAAGATACCACAGGGCACATAAAATCCAAGTCTCAAACTTTCCATCTGTAACACACAAGGAAGTTTTCTGAAATTGTAAAACATTTTGAGAGATGTCAGAGCTGTGCTGTAAGTGTAACAGACAGGGGAGTGAAATGGAAATATTGGTGAAGCCCCAGTGCTAAATTAGGGTACTCCCATCACTCCCACCTTTCTGGTTTTCCTCCTGCACTTTAGTTTTTGCAAGAAGGGAACTCAGGAATGGGAGTTGAAAGGGAGCAGCAGAAACCACTCGCTGACTTGGATATTAGGAGCATCAGAGAAGCACAACTCTGCCCTAGGTACACCAAATTCCTCCTATACTGTTGGAATTTTTGCACTTAAACAATACTTTACAAACAAAACTGCACAAGGAGGAGCAAGAACTGTTTGCGAAATTTGCACTGATCTGCCAGCAAGTTGCTTGTGATCTGTGGGTGAGATGTTGACCTTTATTTGGTCCAGGTATTGAATATGACTCAGTAATTCTTAGGCACCTCTGATAAAGAGCTGCAGTAAGGAAAGATCAGTGTTACTCTGTGCTGAAAGGCTTTAAGACAAAAGCTGTGATTCCATAGGTGGGGACTGCATCTTGTTCAGAAACAGAGTGGGCTGTTCCGGTGCTCAGGGAAGCCTGTAGCTTTGGATCTTTCACACCTACTTGTCAGTGTATCAAAACCAGAGACAGCGATGGAAAAATAAGAGTGTTTTTCAGATTTGTGCTAGCACTTAGCAGGACAGTCCATTTGCTCTGCCAATCTGTCTTCTTATCCGGATTTTTGACCACTTTAACACACTGCTTCACTATACCCATTAGAAAGCACAAACACTGTCTGTAAAATCTTCACCAGATAAAATCTAGGAGAACTGGAAAACAAGAAGGTGGTTGTTATAAATTCATCCTGAACTTGACTTCCAAAAACACCCTATTTCGAGGCAGTTTTGGCCTTTCACTTCGAATTTTAAATATGTTTATGTTTATTTCCCCAACCCCATTCATCCTTCCCATTATGTTTCCATTCACTCAATTTCCCACTGGGTTTGTAGCTAGAGTCTATGTAGTGTGTTTAGGTACTTAAAGGATCAATCAGACTGAAAATAAGGGGTGGACCTGCTAGGCAGTTTTTGCTTCCAGCAGAGCATCACTACCCTGAAGTAAGTCCAGTCTGCAGGTCAGGACTTGGAAAACAATGCTTGTTCCTTTCCTATAGGAAATCTCATTGTGGGCTGGTGTTCTGTGTCTGCTCTAAGCTCAGCTGCAGTTAACAGAGAGGTTCAAGGAAACAAATGAGGAGTGGGGAGGAAATGAAGGGCTATGAAGTTGGGTCAGCAGGTAAGAGTGAGTAGTTTTGTCTTTGCAGCAGGGATTTCAGTGCTGCTGCTCTCCCTGGAATGGCAGTGCTTACTGTAAATATAGAATTGGAACAATTGACTATAATTTAAGGTAGATTTAAAGAGCTGTAGTTCTTGAGATAGGTTTTCTCTTTGTTCCAAATGATTGGTAGTAATAGAAGCTATTATTAGCTGGGAAGTGAAAATGAAAGAATAGGGAGAAATAAAAAAATAAAGTGAAGGATCTAATGTCTCTAAAATCAGGTTTTATGTGCATTGGGGCCAATTATGGTTATTGTATCATTATAGTACAGATTTGAGGTTACTCCAAAAGCCCTCATTCTGCTTCTCCTCCAGATCCAGCATGTTTGGTTTTATGTTTATGATCAGTTGTGAATTTCTTGACATTATAGTACTTGCTTTAGGTGATGACCAGTTATTTCTAATATCATCAATCACCAGTATAAACACAACCTTAATTTCATCTTATTTTAGCCATTATCTAGGAAAATAAAACACTGTGCATAGAAGTGCTTCCATATTTGTTCTGCTATTAAGTAGGTTTAAGGGGTTTTAATGGAGAAGGAGCTGGCTGTGCTAGAGGCTGACCTGGAGGAAAAAAAGCCCTGAGACTTTGCTGAGGGAATAAGAGGTGAATATGAGAGAATGATGATGGATGTAAAACAGCCCTGTGGGCAGGTGGAGTGAGCCTGAGAGGTTACTGCAGGCAGAGAAGGACAGACAGACAGACAGTAACTAGGAATGTTCCCACAATAACAGAGTTCTACTTATGTGTGAAACCCAGGTGGGTGAAATATCAGACCTTGAAGTTTTTTGTCCTTCATTGCTGCCTGTCTCTCTTCTTGCAAGGACCTGCTTGTTGATTCTGTTGTTCAGAAGATGTGTTTGGAAAGTTGGGATTCCTGTTCCCAGTGGGAATTTAAGGGTCCCATTGGCAGTGGTTTGTTCTTTGGTTGTAGCTGTTACTAGTGTGTGTCTCCACCATTGGGAATCTAAACCCGGGCAAGGTGTTCCCAGGTTGAATTTTCTCCTTGCTCCAGGGAGTTGAGTGGTTCCTAGAAAAAAACTTCTGAAATACTACTACAGGAATAAGCACATAACAGTAATTTTATCGTGCACTGTAATTAGAGTTCATGGCACTTTATAATCAAGGTGTGTTACATGTGTGTCATCATTATTTTGGGAAACTAAAGAAATAAAACAGGCTGGAGGCAAATTTCTTGTTTTCACCCCTGTAAACCAGAGAATATTCTGCATAACTGACTGTCCTTCCCTGGCCCATCCATGCAAAGGCAAAGAGCTGCTGAATCTGATCTTAACTGGCTGACAATAGAGGCATTTTTGGAGTGACATAATTTGGATTAAGTGGGTCAAGGCAGGAGTGAAGCCCGGTCCTTCAGTTTCTCGAGCAGAGTGCCTGTGTTGTTTTCCACTCATTAAACTAACAAAATGCTAATCAGCTTTGTGGAAAGATTCTCAGGAGATAATGTTACTGTGGCACCACTGACTTACTGGGTGTGTTAGCCTGGGCCACTTTAAATTAGGTGGTTGAAACACCTCAGTCTTTTTTGAAACCGATGTAATTTTGCCCATTGACCACTTTCAGTTCTTGTCAGCATTGAGGCAAGGAAAAGACCAGTACTAAACTCCTTGTGGGGCTGGGACTAACCCTGTGGTACAGCTGCTGTTGTGTGCCAGCCTCTGCTGCCGCCCTGCTGAGCTGCTGTGTCCATTTCCAGGCATTGAATTACTCTTCCAGTGCTGGAAACATCCATTTTTGAGTTAACTCTGAGTCAAACTGCACTCTCTGTGCTGAATGACAAATCCATCAGTCTTCTTTGCCTTCCCCTGGCTTGGGTCTGCTCACTGCTGTGAAGAAGTTTCTGGCCCTCCAGGGAGTTTTTCTAAGCTGCATTCTGCTGTGAGCTGCCTGCTTGTTCCCTCTGTTTCTTTCTCCCTCTGTGCTTCATGTTCCAATTTTTTTTTTCCAAGCAGAGGATGCTCAGTTCCTCTGGGAGAACCAGCAGCTTCCTTGCTTTCCTCTTCCTTCTGGAGATTCCCCTCGATCCAAAGTACAGCAGCCCAAGAGCAGGTAGAAATACTGCCTTCCTTTCTACTACTCAGCTTCAGTTTTTTAAAGTTAAATATTTAAAAAATATTTTTAGAAACCATTTTATTAATTTTTTTTAGGACATATTGTTAGAGCTACCTTTCCAGAATCTTTTAGTGGTCATCCCTTCACCCCTCACTGATGGCTTCTGTCCAAGCTCTCTGGTAGCAAATCAATCCAAGGGTTTATCAGCTTTGGGTCCTTGGTTATATAATGTATTTCCAGAGCGTTTTCATTTCAAATTGTCCATTTTTGATTCCAAGTCTGCATGGATATCCACTTCTAAAGCACATGATTGGAATATGATGTGATGATTGCCACCAGGGTTTTTAAGGAGCAAGTTTTATGGAATTGTAGGTGTGGACTCTGCCCTAAAAAGCATTTGTTTCTAAAAAGCAAGTTTTCCCCCTCTGTGTAGGGACACCCTCTGCCTGTGAAGGTCTTATTGTGGCAGTGAGCTGTGTTGTGTAAAACTTAGATCTAGACCAAGAGGTGCAACAAACTGCATTTCTACCACATTACTTTCCTGGGGCACAGAAGGTTTTTAGTTTTTTTATGCTTTCTCTCCTTCCCCCTAGAACCCATAATCCCAGATTTTTTTGTTTTTGTTTTTTTTTACATCAGTTTTGGTGAGATCACAGTTAACGCCTTTCCTCAAAGTTCTTGGAGTGGGAAAGCCATTCTCATCCATCTCACTATTCAAGTCTTTTCTTATTTTTCCTCTGACTAGAATTCAGTATCCAGTTTCTGGCACCAACCTAAGCTAGTTTAAAATAATACCAATGTGTTGAGAGTCTGACAGGGGAATAAATGCATTGTTGAGTTAGGACCTATTTGATTTAAATTAAATAAAATGTCTCTAAATGTAAGGATGAACAAACATGACATTCCTCATACTCAGATCCATTTTATGGTGTTCACCCCATAATCCTTTTATTCAGACACATGTGACCTGTGTGTTATCAGCAACGGGCAGCCCAACACTGCAGTAACCAGGGAATTTCAACTCCATCTTTTATTCAACAAAACCTTTTTGTGGCTATTGGATGGGATCTGTTACTCTGCTTGCTCAGACTGAGGGTTCAGTGTTGCTGTTTTTAATATTTGATGTTGAACAATGGAGGAAGTAATGAATTTAAAACAGCAAACTTTGTATTTATGCTGACTAAGGACACCATTCTGCAGAAATTTGCCTTCTGGTGAGTTTGCAGTATTCTTTCAATGAACAGCACAGTTATAGTTTTGGTGGAATAATAGGATTAATATGGGGACAAATATCAATGTAATGGCTATTGTATCTTTCTTGTGTTTTGATGGATTGGATTATCTTGTCCATCCAGACTAGCTATTAGATTTAGTTTTAACTGTTTTTAATAATGCCAGTAACTGTGAGGGAGATAGAACTTTAATCTTTTTAGATGTTGAAACTGTAGTCCTGATAATACAACTCAGTAGTCACTGAATGACTTGTCCTATACCAGTGAAATCCTTCTGTGCTTTCAGGGTCTATTGAGATAAACTCAGTCTATGATCAGTTATTAATAAAGCCTGCTGAACATGTGCCCTGTATCCATATTCCTGTCTCATCCACTACAATTATCTAACAGAAATTTAATTATCCTTCAGAACACCAACTCTGATCCAACTGAAGTGCACAGAATGGCTGAACAATTCTTTCAGTGATGGGCAACAGCATCACAGGAAGCTTGATTTTCTTAGGAAATGGGCTAAAATAGTACTTAAAACAGAAACAAGTTGGAAAGACACACCTGCATTGCAATCAGAAGTTCACCAGGATTTCCTGGGTGGCCACACTTTGGTATTTTGGACAGACATGTAGAGGCTGCAAAAGAGCTTTTAATCTTTCCTTGGCTGTAATGGAAACATGGGCTGTTGCATAATTAATTTGGTTCTGACTCCTCCTCAAAATACTCACCTGGGAAAGGACTAGTGATCAATTTTAGTGGGGCAGGAAAACCTACATAAATTCAGTTAGTTCAATTTGAGAATAACATCTTGGCTAAATGTGGTCAGGAGTTTTCTATACACACTTCTGGCAAATTCAGTCATTAAAAGATAATACAGAGGTTATCAATATCATGACTTTGAATTAAACACCTGCAGATTGTGTATGGTGCCTGAGAATGAGATTCAGCCAGCTCTCCACACAGAAGGAAAGGTCCAGAACAGGGATTGCAGGGATGCCTGCTTCCACTTGGACTAGCAGGCTTTTTAAAGGTAGCTGGGTGGCTTAAGGTAGAACAGCTTTTAATGACTGATGAATAAACAAGTGGTATCTCCATTCTCTCTGCACAAATTAGTCAGTACCTATCCCCTGGTTAGGATGGCAGAAGGGAAAACGAGCTTGGATCTCTCAAGACAGTATCAAATTTCTCAGGGGAGACAGTATTCTACAGCACAGTGCTCAGTCCCTGCCCTCAACAGGACTGAAACCTACTTAGATCTACCTTGAAGAGACACAACAAGTACAAATGTGTTCATTTATTTGGGAGGTGGAATACGTACAAAATCAGTGAGAGCAGGAAAATGACTTTTCCTGCACCTACCTGAGGATATTCCTGCTCCTGCAAAGAGACACTAGAAAATGAAATGTGGTAGAAGCATCACTGCAAGCAGTTTTTTCCTCTTTTTAAAACCTTAGTCAAAGGTGTGTGAAAGCCCATCCTGGGTTGGATCCTTCATCAGAAATCAAGGAAGGAATGCCTGGGTTGTGTCCTGGGAGAGCCCATCCATGGATTAGCAGTGTGGGTACTTGGTGAAGTGTTCTCTTAAACAAACTAAAGGGAATTTGAAGTCTTAAAATGTAGGATCACTTGGGTCATGTGTCTTACTGTGTCATTTTAGAGATTATAGATTCAGGCACCAGTTATGAAACTGGGGAGGAACTGCAGTTGCTGTCTGCCAAACTCTTCCTGCTTTTGTTGTTCTCCCTATCAGATGGATACCTGGAAAACTACCCAATACCTTCCTGTGATGTAGGATTGCTGATACTAAACACTTCCTAGTATTCTTCCTTAGTGTTTTTAGAAAGTCCCGCGATAATCCCTAGGAAATCTCACAGCTGATGGTATCATATTGTTTAGTTTTTCCTAGTACTGTGCACAAAGTTTTCTTAATTTGTTCCCTTTATGCTTAGCTATGTTCTTTTCTCTCTCTTGAGACACTTTGTTCAGGCTGCATTATTTGCCTGTTTCTGGGCACCTTTTCCTCAAAGATCTGCAACATTAGCACTGTGAGTCACAGCAAGTTTTGCCTTTTTATTGATCTTTTCTTCTGATTCTGAGTGTTTAGAGTAATTTACTTTTTTTTTGCTTGCCTCTTTCCTGTTGGTTTTCACAGAACATCTTACTGGAAAGATATGTGCTGACCCAATTTGCTTAGACAGTATCTTTTAACCCTAGCACAGAGGAGTCTTGGAGAATATGGCAATTTCTGATTTAGAAAATGGACTAGATTCAGGAGGAAGATATTATATTCTGAATAATTCTCTTAGAATATTTTTTCTGCTTCAAATTGTGATGCTTTCACTGCCAATTTTTTTATTTTTTTTTTAATGGGTATGTGATGTAGACAGGTTGGGTTTTTCCTGGACATCTTTAGCCAGGCCATGAGGATGGGACCCTGTGTGTGCTCTGTGGATATTTTGAAGATGTGAACTACGTGACTGGATTAGCACCATGCATGAGCTCCCAGGCACAGCCACAAAAAGGAGGATGAATACAGCTGGGAGGTTTTGCTCAGCTCAGAGCTTAGGGAGAACATTCTTGTATCTCCCAGAAATATTACCAGTCTCTCCAGTGAAGCATTTCCATTGCAAGCTCTTCAGAGGTGTCAGTGCTCTGAGTAAAATTGATAGTGCCTGAAAAGAAAAATACCAGCAGAAAATACAGATAAACAGATTCTACACCTAAATGGTTTTTTTCCCTCAGTCCTTAATTTCCTATTAAAGAAATATCCCATGAATTCCCAAGGGACCCATTTCTTTGCAAGCAGTGACAACCTTTGTAGTTGTCAGTGTGTAAGAAAAGCTTCTGTTGAAAGATGCTATTAAAGACTCGTGTTCTGTTGATATAAACCTGATATTGCTTCAAATTTCCTATTACTGAAAGACATACATTTAGAGTAGTCTGTAAAATAGTCCTTTTGCCTGGAACCACCACCTTTTCTCATACAAGTCATCATCTTTAATAGATAAGCTTTCCATTAAGAGCTGGAGAAGGTGCTAGTTTTTCTTTCAGCAGTTAGAAATAAGAACAATAAATGTGGGGGGGAAATGCATCAATTTGGTTAGGAACATCAAAGTGTGTTCCTATCTGAAATATAGACAAATCAGTTCAGAGAAGGCTCCAAGTGTAGAATTATTGACCCTGGAGGATAAGATACAGAATAACCTTCCTAGGCTGTACTTGGTCAATTTTAAGTAGCGTTTGCAAGGTGAATCATTTAACAGTCTCTTCCCATCTCAACAAAATATTAATACTAGATTGCATCACAGCTTTTCCTGAAAGTTTTTTTCCCTTTATAAATTACACTGCTGTAAAAGTATATTAATGTTCTATATATCTATTAATCTTCTGTAAGATAATATGAATAAATCCAAGTGATTGATGTAACTCATGAAAGCCCATAATTGTCTCTTTCTTTCTGATCTGGCTGCTAATTTCATGATGTGGTCTCAATTCTGAGGCCAACTGGTTTAACCCTCTCTGTGGTGTATGAGAATCCTGAAAGCAGTGGGGCCTGTAGGTACTACATCCAAGTGAAGGGTGAAAGATTAAACCAGGAGATCACAGGGTTAAAATCATTTTTTAAATCTCCTTTAATGTAAATACAAATATAATAAATTAACTTTTGAGACAATTCTTCTTTTACATCATGCTAAGTCTGTGTTTGCTCCATGATATTTTGAAACCCACCAGGCCAAAAAAAAAAAAATTCTGTTTTATTCAAAAGGCTTTTGAGCCATCTATTCAAGAAATGCACCATCTTCCTGGCAAGTCAAATAGGAAGCAGTCCTGGATGTATTGCCAAGCAAGGAAGAACATCCCATCCTGTGCCATACTCAGTATGTATAGATAAGACAACATCCTGGGAAGTTAGCAGTTCTTTAAGTTTACCACACAATGCAAATATGACTTGTTTCAAGGAATATGTACATTAGAAACAAGGGGGGAAATTGCTAAATTCAGTTACATGATGCCAGTCAAAGCTTAGAATTCATATAATCACCTTTAGTCCAACATCAACAGCTGTCAACAATATATTTTGAAAATAACTTTTTAATGAAATCTGAAGCAAACAAGATTGTTTAAATCATCTTTGGGAAGATTAGTTTCCAGGGGGAGTTATTCTTGTTACACTGTCATTTGCAGTAACTACGTCAAATCTCTTCAGCGGTGATAGTGATTATGGACAGAGTGATTCGAAGCCCATCTGTGAAGTCAGTCTGCAGTCTTACAGGAGAACACGACCCCCCTTGCTCCTGATGTCTGCTTAGAGTGTGACTCATTAACCACTGCCTTCTGAGCCTCAGTCCAGCTGCTTTTCACTCAGTTGTCTCCTCATCAAGGCAGAAACATCCCAACTTGGAGGCAGAAGTGCTTGGAAGGATGTGTCAAAAACCTGAACAAAGTAGGTGACATTCCTCTGCTTCCTCATCCTCAGATCTAGTTTTTTGATAAGGATTTGGCAACCAGTTTAGTCAATCATGGTAAATTTAGTAAATCCATGGTAAATCTACACTGCCTATTCCCAGTCATCATCTTCCCCTTCCTTACCATGTCAGACTTCAGAAAGGATGTGCTCCCTGATTTCCCAGGGGGCTGAAGTGAGTCTGAGCAGCTGGTAATCTCCCAGATTGTTTTTAGCATTTTTGAAAACAGTTGCTGTATTTGGGGTCTTTTGGTTGTCAGGGCCCTCTTCCAGTCTTCAAAACCTTTCAAACCTGATAATGAACAGCCTCACAATAAAATCAGCAGGCTCCTTCAGCACACTAGAATGACACCCACCCTCTGGGCCATGTTTGGGTTCAGATTGCTCAGGGGACCCCAATTCCCTGTTCTCTCTGACTGATAGCAGGGAATAGAATAAAACTTCACAGGACTTGAATTAGTTGTGAAAGAGCCAGATGGATTCCTTGGAGTTCAATATGATATCACTGAGACAGGTACCATTGTTTTTGTTTAGTGATGGATGCTAAATGATCAAGCCAAAATTTAAATAATCATCTGCAAAGGAATAGCTTTCATTCACAATTTTGTCTCTTGTTTAGCTAGAAGGACATGCATGGTTCACTTCAGGTCTCTTTAGGAGATCTAAGCAGGTCTTGAGTTTGATCTTCCAGGATCAACAGAGCATTGCCCCACAGAGGCAGAAGAAAATGTTCCTTGTGGACAAGGATGCCAGGGTGGGGCAGAAATGGGCACTTGCTTGGTGACTCTGGAGCAGTCCTGTAAGAGCTGCTTCATTCCCCTCCTTTCACTCCAGTTTGAACTGGAGTGGGATACTGTTCTACATAAGCATTGTATGAGATTGAACAAACATTTGGAGAACAGCATTAGTGGGGGCTAGCCCCATTTTTTTCTGATTGAAACTCAAGAATCGTTTCCTTAAAATACTGATTATTAAATTATTTGCTGTGTTACATTTTAGCAATGCAAACAGATACAGAAATAATACATGCTTAAGGCAGGCACAGGAAGAAAATGTGTAATTCTTTGTAAATCTCATATTTCTGAATTCAGTCAGAGTTTTGTGGAGAGCAAGCACAGAGGTAAAACTCCAGCCTGGTCTTTGACTCAGACTAACTTTTGCTCCTGCAAAAATGATTCACATTTTTAATGTTAGTTTGTGTCCTCCACATTGAGGGCTTGTAGAAAAATAATTTGAGAAATTCTAGCTAGGCAAATGAACCTCAAAGTAGTTATAACATCTGAAAAATTTATCAAATGTAGGGATATTTTTCAGCTACAGAAAGAAATTATCATTAACCACAGTCGAGCACTTGCAGTTTTCTGCCGTACAAAAACTTCATTCTCCCCTCAGTCTGTGAGCTGAAGTAGTGACAAGCTGCAGAGAGATGACAGATTCCACTAAGGATTTGGAGTCTGAACACCTGTGCAGTGTCACGCATTTAAAAATAGAATGTGACAGCAAAACACATCAACCTTCTAATGTCCAAATGAAAACCACGGGGGTTTTTTCTTCAGCTTTTATCCAGAGAAATCACTTTCAGTCATCACTGGCCAAGTGAAAATACAAAGCAAGGCTGTTTTGTTGTGGTCCAAAATGAACAGGAACAAGTCAGAATGGTAAGCACAGGTGCACAGAAAATACTCAGTAATGCCCATTTCTTTCTCCTCAGTGCTGCTGTGCATCTCTGAGGGTGCAGGTTACTAATGGTCCAGAGCAATTTCTTCAGGAAACCCTTGGAGGTGGGTTAGGAAAGGGCTGCCAGCCAAAGCTGCTCTGCATACCTTGACTTCTGTGTGAGTCACTCAACCCTCCAATGAATGCATCAGAAAAAACAACCAACAATTTTTTTTTTTTTGTTTCCTATAATCTTCTCTTTGGGAGAAAAAGAAGCATTAACCAAGGGCAAAAAGACAAAAAGAGGCTTGCTTGATTGCAGGGTTAGATGTGTGCATTCTGCTCTCCTCTGGAGGAGCCTGCGTCACTGGCAGTGTTGGAAGGGAACATCTCTCTGCCCATCTCCCTTAATGGTATCCTTGCAACGTTAATCAAATCAAAAGCACATAATGTTTTTTTTTTTCTTTTTTTTTTTCTTTTTTTTTTTTTTTTTTTTTGGCAGAGGGAGTGAGGTTTCCCAGTCTGCCAGAGCCTGTGAGCTCTCTGCTAGGCTGCTCTGCTCTAAGGTTGAATACCCCAGTACCCTGGGCTGCTCAGGAATCCAGTCCATCCCATTTTTCCCACTATGCAATGCTAACCTTTCATCAAGTGCTCTTTCTTCAGCAAATCCTTTGTTTTCAGAGATCAGATGGTTTTTTTTCATCTTGGGTACAAAAATTTTGAGAAGTGGTTTTGGCCTCTTTTCTATTGCAATCCTATTAGCTGTGTTTAAAAGGACATTTATTCAGTGTTTTGGGACAAGATTTTTATGTGATTGTATGACAAGGAATTAAAGAGGGTCCATATTTAGCTCTTCTCTGCTCTCATTTATGGATGAGAAAGACAGAAATCTTCTTTTAACTCAGACAAGAATTAGCATTTTGGATGACAAAAGCTATCACACATGAATGAGTTGCTTCTTAAAATCAACGAAATAAATTAGACTCTCTGTTTAGGAGCATCTGGCACCCTTATAACCTAGTTCATGTAATGATGTCTCTGTTTGTTAAAAAGAATTATGTAACAATATGGTTGATTTATTTCAAGATGATTGGCTTAGCAACTTAATTGGACTATGCAGTATACCAGAGCACAAAAAAAAAATAATTTAATTAGCTCATTTGTTTGTGGATGAGTGCAAGCACTGCACATCAGGCTCAGCTCCTTTAGAGGTGAGCAGCCATTTGATCCTGTGAGGAACCAACCCTTGTCAGCACCCACAGAAACCACACTCACAGCCAGGGAACAACAGCACCACAGTGGTGTTCAGGTGTTGTCAAAGCCACCAAAACTTCCTTGGAATCCAAGGAGTGCTCCATGACTCCTGGCAGGCTCAGGAACCTTCCTGGAGAACCAGCAAAGCAAAAATCTGCCTTGAAGAATAAAACTCCTTTTTTCCCCTCTGTGGCCTGTCTTTTCTCTTGAGCTGATATTCCACCTTCCAGCTCCCAAATGCTATTAACATCCCAGAAAATTAGCATGCTGGATCCAGTTTTTATGTTCATCCTGGTGCAAAGTTTTATGTCCTCATGTTTCCAGGATGGAAAACTCATACATGAAAACCAGGCATGTGCAACATCTTTGTGAGGTCATCACCTCCCACCTGAGACAGAACAGTACTATTATTATTATTATAATCATCATCATTATGGCTATTATTGTTGTTATAAGGATAAAAATAAACTTCTTAGTAACATAAGAGTAACATTTATTGTAATGCATTCAAATTACTTAATATCCAAGTAGTATTTTAGAATAGCACTTGACAGTGGTTCAAATAACTTTCATGATCTCTCCATTTTATTTCAGTTGCAGATGCAGCCAAGAGATTGCTGACTTGTGGGCTAATTCCACTTAAGTGTTTATTAAGTTGTTTCTGTAGTCTAATTTTACACCAATTTAAATAAAAGTAGAGGTGTGGATGTTGATTTCTCTTGTGTTGTTAAGCTAAAATACTATGTGTCCCCCAGGATTTCCTTTTTCCATTTCTATAATTGAACAGCAAACTCCCACTTCTCTCCCACCCCACAAAGCACATGAAAAGCAAGAAAAAGCCTAAATTAAAATCAGAATAAGGATTTGATTTAAAACATTAAAGAAGAAATAGGGCTGAAATTCCGTACTTATCGCACCCTGTAGTTCCTGGATACAGCTGCACATCTGGTGTGCGAGATAATGCGCTGTTTGGAGACCATGGTAGAACACAGAAAATTGGAAATGAGTTTCAAGCCTTAACACTACATTTCTTCACTACTGGGAGCAAGTAAGGTCCTGCTTTTCACTCGTTTTGTAGGTTGTGTGATTTGATTCCCTCTGGTTTTCTGCTCTGTAAATATACACATGAAGGAAATCGGGAAAGGAATGGTTCTGTAAGAAGTATTTTGTGCAGAACAGCTGAGAAGGTTTTTTATCAATTGTCAGACCATATACCAAAGTTTAGTTGTAATATTAGCCACAGGATAAAAAAAATAAGAAATGCTTAGTTGAGGACATGGATGGAGCAATATAAACAGCATGTATCTTGTCCATTCACTTACCACATCATATAAATCATTAAAGCCAAAGGCAAAGGTGGTTTGCTATTCTCTGTAACAGAGGAGATTTTCTCAGGACTAGATGGTGCTACAATTCACTTTTGCCACAATCACACCTTTCAGTTATTTGCATGTTCCTAGCCTGTAGCTATCAGACAGAAATTAAACCTGCAGCCAACGTGCTTCCCTGTTACCTCCTGCTGAAACTCATGGGTATCTGCATGGGTCTGACTTCTGGTAAGGAATATTTTCCTTGTACAGTCAAGCAAAATGCAAGGATATTTTATAACAAAAGTTACCCAGTTGTAGTGCATTAATTTTGGACTTACTGTACAGGAAGTCAAGTACATCTCTAAATGTAGGAACATCAGACCTGATCTGACCTTTTAGTACTTGCACACAGTGGTGGGAGCATCACTGCCTGGCTGGAGGCCCAGGGAAGCAGCATCCCAAACCAGAGAGAGGAGCAAACCAGGAGTGTTGTGTCCTTTCCTCTCCCTCCATCCTGTTTATCCTGTGTGGATAATGGAGGTGGAGAAAAGCAGCCAAGTGAAGCATGTTTTGGCCTTCCAGAGAAGACATCTCCTCCCAAGTATGGAGCAGTAATAAACTGCACATCAGAAGTTTTTGGACATTTTGATCCATATTCAGCTGTCAGAATTTTTGCAGAATCCCGAGCAAAGTTGAACCAGAGCTTATCTTATAAGACATACAACTTCTCTGCCTTAGTGAGGTGTTGCACTTTACTGGCTGGACAGAGATCTGCTGAGATCCTTCATTTCTGGAGCATGATGTGTTCAGTGCAGTAACATAATCAAGCTCCTTATGTCCTGAAGGTGGGTGATAACAATCCTTGTTTCTCACTGAGTGCAGCCATCCTGCTCTCTCCTCCATGCATGGCTTGTGGACAGCAAGAGCTGCCTCAAACAGGAGCTGGAAGGTTTCCAGCCTCAAACCCAGCTAAGAAGAATGGGGAAACCAGATTTATTTACCAATTCCTGAGCCAAAATCTGTAGCAGTCTACCTTGAATATACTCTGGTGAATTTGATGGTTGTGACTGGTCCAGATTTGTACCAGTGATGCAGGCACAGGGAAGTGGCACAGGGCTGTGCTCCATTTATCGTTACCCCTGCAGCATAACAGGCAGGCAGGACAGGCAGACAAGCCCTTCCTAAAATGGTTCATCACAAGAACTGGCACTCCTGTAGGTATCAGAAGCTGCAATGTAATTTGTTGTAACAAGTTTATTGGCCTGATCATGAAGACTCAGAGACTTATAAAATCACACTTTTATTACTGATTCAGTCACGCACATACATATTTATAGCTTTGTAATTGATCACATAGGGCAACACATTAAATTTTAATACAGAGAATTACTTCCTGTCCCTGTAGAACCACCTTTGGTATCCACAGGAGACAGTTTAAAACATTTACAGCAGAGTTGCTTTCATGTCTGTCATACACTTATTACCAGCTTTGGTCTAGGCAGTTACATTTAGATTTGTTTCCTTCTTTGATCTCCACAATCTGTGGGAAAACAGGCATTAGGAACAAGAAGGATTGCGTGACTTTTGAAGCCTGGCATCACTTAAACACCACAGTTCTTGTAGCTTCCCTTTATCAGCTCATGTCTCTCATCTCCTGCTCTAAAATCCTGCTCTTCCTAACCCATGAATGCTTGGGGTTTGAGATGACTCAGGGCACTTGTTGACACTTATTCCCAAACCCATTCATGGCCAGTGCTTAGGTTTTCTTATACAGACTAAGAATTTGACAATTTAATGAAAAACACCTCACTTTGTCCTGTTCAGTCAGTGTGTGAATTAAGCAGTGACTATAAGTCTTACTAGCAATTTTGGGGTCCTTCTGAACTGGTTTATTCAACGTTTTAAATAGTAGTGATAAATAACTACTGCAAATTGGTAATTTTCAGAGTAAATCTTAAATTAGCAAAGACTGTTTTGGAAGCAAATTCATTATTTTCCAGGGAAGTCAAGACTGCAGTCAGATGAAAAAAAGAATAACCTCAAAATAAATCTGAAAACTGAGGTGTTTAAGGAACACTTTGGTTTTGTTACCCTGCATGGTCAAGTCCTGGAGCAGGGAATAGTAAAAGGGGTTGGTGGGGGAATGTGGATAGGAATATCCATGGAACCTTCCTGGCTGGAGGTGTCCCTGCCTGTGGCTGGGAGTTGGAACAAGATGATCTTTAAGATCCCTTCCAATGCAAACCATTCTGTGATTCTGTGGTTATCTAAACTTTTGAGGAGGGAAAAGAGGTCTGCTGTAAGTGAAGACAGACAAGCCAACAGAGCTGAGATCTCTCACTGAGGGCTCATCTAAACTGATCCCAGGTTCAGGCAAAACCTCAGGGTTTTTCTGGTTTGGGATCCAGCTGGCTGGATACACTGATATTTGCATTCCAGTTTGCATTTTTTGTGCTAACACAGGAAAGATTTTTTTCAGGTCATGCTTTTATACAGCCTTTCCTGTAAAACACCACTAGTGTGCCTCCGAAGAGAACACTTCCCCCTGCCCTGTTTCTAGGATTGTACATTTCTAGGGTATATGTTTCAGACATGTGTGCCTTAAAAGCCACATGCTAAAGTGCCATTCCCCTCACCCCCAGCCCCCCTGGATGATTTATCTGCTGTCAGGGCTTGTTTCACCAACTGCAAGCACCCTGCTAGTACAGTTCTTTTACACAACCTGGAAATGTTATTCTTGATATGCCAATTGGAATGCATCAAATGCATAGTGAAATGAGACCAAATTAACACTTGGGGTTATGTGCACTGATACAGTAAAAGAAAGATTGGAAGATGTAAAGATGTGTTGAATGTGCTCCCTTTTTTGATACAGATGTGGAGCAAATAGATTTGAAATTATATTTTTGCATGCAAATGACAGCAATTTGTATTAACTCCTATAGTGCTGAATGTAACATTTTCATCTGATCTAAGCCTTTCTGTCTTCAGATCATCTTTCTGTTCTTACAGTGCATTTACAAAGATTTTAGATGTTAATTATCTTGGTAAATTCCTGCAAGGGAATAAACCAGGCACATGTTGTGACATTCTTCTGGGTAATTTAGGTGTCAAACTCATCTCCCTTTGTTAAACACAAGTCATGGATTTATTATATCAGGGCAGATGACTGACCAACTTCTAATTAAGCCCTGTTAAAACTTACATGATGACTGGATCTCAAATTTGAACCTTGTCATTTTCAAAATATCTTAAACCTATCATTTTGTTTTTTCTGAAAAGGAATTCTGATTTTCCTGTTCTAGGGGACATAAAAAATGGCTGAATAAATTGAAAGGGTTTAAAATTGGGTTTAAATAGGACCTTACTGTATGAAGTCACTGTTAGTACACCATTATGAAGAACACAATGACTGCAGGCGTGGCTGGCTCATGCCAGGCAAAAGCTAGTATTGTTTCACCTTAAAACTTAATAATCAGGCAGCCTCAGTCAGTGATTTTCTCTTCTTTTAAGAGGGTAATTCATTTAGGAAAGCAGCATGCATACATGTGTGTAGGCAGCAGTGAAATACCTCCAAGTGCCCCAGTGTGCTACCTCAAGCTATGTGCTTTGAAAGGAAAAAGAATTTTAATTTAATTTAGAAAACTGCTGTGGCCTTCCACGCATTCAGCAGGGAGGACACAAGCTGTGAGCAGGCGTGGGGACAGGCAGCTGCAGCACAGCCCAGCTTCCACACTGCCTGCATGGCCTTCATCCCAAACCTGTGCTGTCACCTGGAGCACTGGGGAAAGGCAGGGAGAGAGGGCTTGTCCAGCAAGGGGCAGGTTTTGGTGCAGTCCTGGGGTGGTGCTCACCACCAGGCTTTTCCTGGGCCTCCATCTGACTGAAAAGATGTCAGTGGAGGATGTTCTCCCCACTGTGTGACCCTCTCACCCCTGGGCTGTGTTTCCAAAGCAGCCTCAGCCCCGTGGTTACAAAGCTCCCAGAGCCTGGGTCTGACTGTGCTGCTCAGGGTGCATTAATGGCAGTGCACGTGGGCAGCAGGGCTTCCAGGAAAAGCATCATCCCTGAAGAAAACAACAAAAGTGTTCTCTGGAAGAGAGCTTTTAACCTGGGAGTATGAGTCAATCTCCCCTGTGCCTGCCCAGCTGATGGACGACTGGATGCATCCACGTGCTTCCTTCAACAGCAGGAGGATTCAGGAGGAATTCAGGTCCCACTGGAAAACCCCAGTTAACTGGTTCTGTAGCAGGTTCTTGGGGTGGCCACAGCTTTCCTGAGATGTCAGTGCCAAAAGCACTTAGGGCAGCTCTTTTCCTCTGGGAGCTTTCCACGCTGAGTTCTCTGGGGACCCTGCCTGAGCCAAGAGTGGTGCCAGAAAACACCTTTTAATGCTTTAAACAGAGCATTTCCTTCCTAACCCACCAGACTGTTAGGAAGGAAGTGCACACTGACAAGATGCACTAAACTGTGAAAGCTGGGGCAAAGTCCAGAAACGTGGGGTTTGTTTCTGGTCACTCTCCCCTGGCTATAGTTGTTTCCCATTAAGGGGATTGGAAGCACACACGCTGTTCTTCAGGATCTTTATCTCCATCATCTCACCTGCAGCTTGTTAGAAAGTGCAGCCTGCAGTGAAGCAACACAAAAATCTTATGCTTGATTTAAATAACGGTGTTCATTGCCTATTAAAATGCAACTTATTGCTTTAAAAAAAGATTAATTAAAATGTACAAGAATGCAGTTCGTTTACATTTAATGCTTCAGCCCAGTGCTCACTTTTCATCACTCATTCCCAGAAGTAGTATTCAGGGAAGCAAGGCATTCTCAGTTCTGCCATTAAAAGCACAAATGACTATCAAACCTGTTCTTTTCAAAAGCCTGGCTCGAGTATCACCATTGTTAGATTTTTCATAACATATTACTTTGGTCATTACTGTTTTGCAAGATAATTGTATCAGTGATCTAACTTTTGACAGGATCCAAAGTGGCTGAAAATAGTTCACTGCAGCACCTTTGTCTTTTAAAGGCCATTTGGGGCTTGTTATTTTAATCCTTGTGCAGCCTGATTTATCACTTCAAACATCTGTCAGCTGTGCTTTGTCTTGAAATTGATAGTGATAGTGTTACTGATTTTTCAAGAGCAGCTGGTAGAGGTTCATTAGTTAAGCTCTCAAAGGGAGTAGATAACTGTAATATTTTTCTTTGTTAATCATCTCTTACGCATTGTAATAATACAGAGCTTGAAATCTGCTAGAAATGCACAGCTTCTCTCTGTTTCTAACTCGTCAGAAGCATCCTTTCATTCTTTTAATCTGCTTCGATTATTAAAACTCTCCTCTTCATAATGCAGTAAAAAATTGAATAATTGCACATGAGTGGGAAGAGGGAAAAGCCAGCCTCTGCTGTGTCGCATTTAGCACTGAGGGAGGTCATCGGGGTCTCACAGTTCACATCCAAACATGAAACAACCCAGAGAGAAGATTAGGGGCTCTTCCATAATTGATTTTTAATTTAAACTTCATAAGGCATGAAAAACCCTCATGACAACTTCAGTAAAGTCAGGTTCATTTCTAAGAGATACAGCAGTTTTCTGTTCACATGCTTTCCCTGCCACACCAAACAGCCTTCACAGTTAACCAGGATTCTTAAAACATTCCCCCCCAGAAATCCTGGCCAGCCAGGCTCCAGCTGAGCACCAGGGTGACTCCTGCCCAGAGCTTCCAGGGGCCTGAGCATCTGGGCATCCTGCAGCTGAGAGAGAATCAGCACTAGCCCTGTTCCACCGGCAGCGCTCACACACAGATAATTACCGCTGAAATTAGGATTTTAATGAACTGATCCCGGCACACGTAAAGAGAAATCTCCCAGGCATTAAGGAAATAAGCAGGAGGGGAAATTATTAACTGTAGAGTTCAGCAGACTGCAGGTGCTGACTTGGCAAAGGGGCTGGGTGTCCCTGCTTCCCTTTGCAGAACAGGAGGCTGGGCTGGGGTTTGGTCCTGCAAGCTGCCGTGGTTTTAGGGACAGGCTTTAGTGGGACTTGGCAGTGCCGGATCAGTGGTTGGACTCGATGTTTTTTACAGTCTTTTCCAACCTAAATGACTCCATGAGCTGCACCTGCAAGCAGCACAACTTCAGTGTAGATTGAAAACACCTGGCACATCTCACAGGATTTCCAGATGAACAGGATTGTCTTCTAAATGTCTGCTAAAAATAACTAAATGCCAGATCTCCACCCTAAAAGCACAGCTCAGTCCCATAGCACAGTACAAGTGTCCATAGTACCAGTGAAGCTCAGTGCAAAATACATTGTGAGGATTCAGCCTGAATTTCAAAAAAATGCAGAGAGTGACTAAAAAAGCCACTTGAGAATCAGTGGGGGTTATTTGGTGGTAATATAATAATAATCTAAGTTTTCTGTATCTATCTCACAAGACTTTTTCAGACCCTTCACAAGAAAGGTTTACATTTCTGTTACTTCCCCACCCTTCCAGAATGCCTCATACATAGTGAAGAACTAAAACTATTTAGTGATATCTCAGAAAAAAATTTAAAAGTTGTTCTTCAACAAACATAGAAATAGAGACCTAATTTTTTTTTATCTCAGAGATCTCTAATTTAGATTTAAGATGGGGGGAGGGGAACCTAAAGAGTCAAAGTCTTTAAGAAGAGGATTGGTGCACATTTTTTTGGCATTTCTCAGAACAAATTTTCTGTTCTCTCAGCAAAAAGGTAGATCAATTCAATGCATGGATATAATTTAAAAGCAATCTATGCTCGAAGCAATTTATCCGATTGTGGCTGGAGGGAACACTTCAGATAACCTAAAACTACTTGTCAGGGTTGTGAAAAAGGCACATTTTTGAAATAGGAAATCTTTGCAGGCTTTATTTTTAATTTTCACTCTTTTCTTCTGCTGCTTCTCCCTCCCAGTTTTGTTTCTTTACTGAAGTGCTGTTTTAGTAAAATAGCATTTTGCTTGCTTGCACAAATTGATAAATTTTAAAGCAGTTTTTAAAATAATCCAATTCTGTTAGTTACTGAACAGGGGATTTCTGACTACCTTCCCTGAGTAAAAGAAAAAGAAAATAGCATTTAAAGATTTCTAAGTTGTTACCTCCCTAACTTGTCTGGGGGACTTTGAGAAGTCTGAGTGCTCTGCCACTGTCCAGCTAGAGATCAGCACCCCTGACTCCCAGCTCTGCAGCTTCCCCCCAGAATGGGCATCTTTGCTGGATTTGGCACACTGAACCCCACAGTCCCTCTGTATCATGCAGTTCAAATGACAAAGAAATCAAGCAGGTGAACTCTAAATTTGTGACTTAATTTCATCTTTGCACCAGAATGTTTTGAAGACTCAGTCATTGCCCCAGAAGAGAGAAAACCAGGCACAAGAACCTGCTAAGTTTATTTACTTACAGTTTAGCAAGGAGGAGGCTGTAGAACCTAGAAAGGCATTTTGGGTGCCTGAGGAGTGAGGGCACCCTCAGTTACAAGGTTCAGCCTCTCTTTTGGATTTTCACATCCCACCAACACCAGCAGATCAGTGCTTGGTGGATTATAGCAGCACAGAAGGGTTTGGGTTGGAAGGGATCTTAAATCTCATCCCAGCCCCGTGCCATGGATGGGCAGGGACACCTTCCACCAGACCAGGTTGCTCCAAGCCACATCCAGCTTGGCCTTTTTGCTTCACTGCAAAGCAGCTCCACAGCATCCTGAGAAATAAGGCTGTGACTGGATGGAACACTCTTATACAGTCCTGCTGAAAGATGTTGCTTAACTCCCAAATTCCTCACAGCATTCCTGACAGCAGTCACATCTGCAGCCATAAAACCCTCCACAGCCTCTGTCTTTGAAAAAAAAATTTAATAATCAGTAAAGTTCAAGCTCAGCTTGTTGTGATGAATTATTAGAGCCCATCATCATTTTCTTGGAGGGAAAAAAAGACTAAAAGACTATAATGGAACACAGTTTTATGTTTTTTTTCCATTTAATTGATGATGGGCTGAGTTTTTATTAATATTTCTGGGCTCCAGTGTAAGATGCTGAAAAAGCTAATATGAGATCATTGTATCTGGTTAATGTGTGTGCTTTGCAAAATTGATAAGCCCTGTCAAGACATAAATTATTTAAAATTTGATAAATGTGTTGAAATCACTGAATTTTCAAACCGATAAAGCAGAGTTATTTCTCTTCCCCACCACACACCCCCCTTCAAACTGGGGCTTTTGTGCAGCCACTCAGTGGGGCCACGTTGTCTCATGGCCTGAGGCTCCAAAATCAGCACAGGGAACCCAGAGAGGTGTCTGTGCTGCTGCAGAGGGGACACGAGTCTCCACCATGGGACATGTGGGCATGGAAGCAGCAGAGAGTGAGGAGATCACTGGAATCCTCCCCCAGTATGAGTTTTTCACTGGTGAAACTGGGGGCTAGAGGAGTGGTGGTACCCCTCCTCTCCAGCAGTGGGATAAAAAGCACCCAGTGAGCAGCAGAATGGTGCTTCAGAGCTGTTTATTCCAACAGACCAATTCATTTCAGCTAATTGCTGAGAGTTTTTAAATTATTCCTGGCAGGGATGAAGCTAAAGGAATGATTACTGGTGATTGATGACTAACCTGGATAAAATTCCCAAAGCACCAGAACTATTAACTCTTGCATGGGGACACCTGCTTTTATTTAGTGCCTTGCCCACAGAGAAAGGCACAGGAGTGAGTTCCAAATGAACCCAAAATTGGGCAAATAGAGAGAATAGAGCATTTCCTGCTACCAGTGTCTCTCGGTGTCAGCTCATTTCTCAAAAACAGCTCACAGGGAATGTTATTTAACCCTGTGCTGCCTTGCCATGGTCAGGATCGTGCATGGAAGGGGGAGATTCTGAAGAGCAATCACCATCTTTTAGAGGAGGGCACAGGAAGAACCAAAGGTTTGCAGTTTATAACTCCACAAATATAAACCACACCACACTGATTTGAGCTGTTCTCGCCGTTTACACAGCGAAGGAAAACAGTGAGACACAGCGTGGATGGGACCAAGATTGTGTTCCTTACTGGAAAATATCTGCAGGCTAATGGAAATTTTAGGGTAACTGGCTGCCACTTTACAGCCTCTGTAATAGGGAAAAAGATTAGGTGATTTCTGTTTGGAAATTGATGGTTTGGAGGGAATGGGAAAACACCGGTGCAGTGGAGGAGAACTCCAGCAATAGCCATCTGTTTAAATGGATGCACTAACTTCCCTAAGCTGGTATTTTTCAAATACCCTACCAGCAATATTTTTCACTATAGCAATGTATTACAGTGAAATGGAAAGATGCTGAGGAAGTAGTTTTTTTCCAGCATGTGCTGCATTCTTTTAATACAGATTTTTTTATTGCCCAGAAATTGCTAACCAATGTGAATAAACAGCTGAACAAAGCCATCGGCCCTTCCTCACTAACAGCAAAATGCAGCCAGTGAGGGAAGGGCCTTGGGAAAACTGAGTGTTAGAGTTGGGTTCTCTTATATTGCAGAAAGCTTTACTCAAAACTGAAAAAAATTCTGCACGCCATAAAGGTTTTACATTGCAAAAGCACAAACGTTATTCACATCTCTGAGCAGTGTCCCCTCATTCCTGCTGCTGCAGAGGGTGCTGAGCAGAACCAAGCAGTTCTTTGTTAAGCACCTTTTTTACTGAATATTTGCAAAACACAACCAGTATACTGCCACAAGGTCCCTTCCCCACAACCCTCCGAGCTGACAGAGCTCCTGATCTCACCTCTGTAAGGAAATCAGTGGAACAAGTCAGCACTAGGATGGAGCAGAGTCAGGAATTAAGGCTGTGCAAGCCTGGAGAATCCCACAGCAAAATGCTTCAAAAAAGAGGAGGAAAAAGAAATACTCAAGCAAAGTCCAAGGTATGGCTTCCTGCAGTGCCTAGGGATTGCTGTCTGGACCTTAAACAGAGTATTCCATCCTTATAATTCAATTTATCAATGATTTCACGTCCCTGTGTTATGAAAGCTGTTTTGTTGCCACATGAAATAGCCCAGGTCACTTTAGCTTCAGGGGTGTGTTTCATTATCCCATGAGTAAACGTCATTTGGTGTAACACATACATAAATAAAAGTAGCAGTAGTCTAGCAAGGTGCAATTCTGTGATTTCACCATCATGGTCTTGAAATACTTGTGCCCTGACACGTTATTGATGTGGCAAAGCTGCCTGGCTTTAGCACGTGTTAATGTCTCCCAGCCTTCAGCCATCCCCAGCCCTATACCCACATATTTCTTCTTTTCCTATCAGAGCCTTCAGCAGGGTGCCCCTGGGAAAGCAGCACTGCCATCTCATCTGGTGTGAGAGCCCCCAGAAGAGACATACACTGAGCACATGGCTCAGTGTCCTCTGCATCTCCTCATAAAAGGCAGGGGAGAAAAGGCAGAGAGCCATTGCACGGATTGCAATGAGCACTGCAGAGCACAAGGAGCCCAGAAGGGTATTTGAGGTGTTCTGTGCCCTTGCCAGAGGACAGTCAGAGCTGGGTGCAGACACCAGCAAAGCCAGAGTCCCCTGTGAACTAAACACCTTCCTTCCCATGTATCTCACCTTAAAATAGCCAACCACTTTTCCCCCTGACTCAGTTACTAACAGCAGTACCAGCTGTAGGTGCCCATGGTTTGAGTGGTCATTAGCATTTTAAACAGCATTTCATTTAGCCATGCAAATGAGGAAAGTTTCTGGTATTCCAGCACTTCCAGGCCCCTGGGCCCAGCTGTAATCTAGAAATGCAGCAGAAAAGCCTTTTTGTGCTTCTGGAGGCCTCAGGTCCCATTTGGGATGGGTGAATGTGTGCAGCACTGCCTGCTTCATGTGAGCAGAGTCACATCTCTGCAGCAGGGGAGTGATTTCCCTGGCAGTGGGGGTGGCCAGCATTCTCAGCATCACCAGCTGATCCTGGGCTGGTGACAGGCTTAAGAGTGGCTGAAGAGCCACCCATAAACATGACAGAGCTTCACCGGGAGCTTTCCATCACAGCAGAAGTGATGTTTCCCCCAGCATCATTATGACAGTGCTATTTGGGCTGGTACAGATCAGCATCTGTCACTGTTTCCATTAGAATCTCCTATTTCCCCGGGTTCATAGCTCAGCCATAAAAAAATATAAGATAGAGGCAGAAAGTTGACACACAAGGTCTCGGGCTGAGAGTGATCATTGTTGTCTTTTCTTCCCCCGTTTTTAATCTGAAGAAGGAAAAAAGGTATTTCTGCAGAGACACACCTGGCCCACTGCATTTCCACCCAGCCATGGATTTATTTCTAGTGAAAAATAAGTGATAGGACAAGTGGAATGGCCTTAAGCTGAAGGAGGACAGGTTTTGATTAGTTATTAGGAAGAAATTCTTTACTGTGAGGGCGATGAGGCATTTCTGTCCTGTTGAGACACAAATCTTGCTTCTGATCTCTGGATCACTCAAGTTCTGCATTTCCAACAGGACTTGCCTGCCAGAGAGAACAGGAAGAACACACCTGGGGAATGTGTGTCTGCATTGAGTTGGGGGTTTTACTGAGACCTGTGTTTGACTCTGAAATCTTAAGGCCATTCTGTCATTACCAGAAGGAGATTTTGCTTTCTGATTGCAGACTCAGCTTGGCCTTGTCATGGATCTTAAAACTGAGCTGTGCTGTGTGGCTGGGAATGCTCAGCAGTTCTGGAAGGCTGGGCCTTGCTAAGCACAGTCAGCTGAGCAGCTGGAACCAGCACACCAGAATAGGGCCACGTTCACTGTGTCAAACTAAGGGCACAAACGTGCAGACTAAGTTTGGACCAAAGGGAAAAAGCAACACCAGAAAAGACAAATGTACAGTGAATGGTTTAGGAGACAATTACACCAACAGAACAGGATTTTAAGCCTAAACCAGCTGGAAGGTGGTGGGGAGAAAAAGGAAGGGAGTGGAAGATCATGCTGTTCTATTTCACTCCATCTTTTAGCAGAGGGGCCAGTTCACTTTCCTCAGTCAGGGATTCATCTAACAAATCTGTGAGTGTGGGGCAGCTGCCTGCTCTTGCCCATCACAGCCATCAGCCTGTCCGGAGGTTCATCCATTTGTCCCTGTGGATGGCTCCTAGTGAGATTCCTGCATCTTCCATAAGCTATTCCAAGTAAAATCCTTGAACTTTCATAGGGCAGTGGAAATTACTCATTACAGCAGTCCAGGTGACTGATTCAGACCCTGTGGGTATAAAAACAAATATCAATGGCTCCTTCTGTGTCTTGGCTGTTAGATTTCCACCCTTGACACTTCTCTCCCTTTCTGTTTCGGGGCAGGTGTTCTGTGACACCGGGCGGGTCGTGCAGGCCGCGGATGTGCTGGACTGGGAAGACAAGGATGCTGCAGAGACACTGGTGGACAACGTGGTCCACTCCAGGATCATCAACCCCTTACGCCTCTTTGTTAAGCCATCCCCAGTGCTGAAACACGGCCAGGTGTCCTACTCAGACAGCATAGAAAACTTTTGGGATTGGTTGTCCAACATCACGGAGGTTCAGGAAACTCTGGCACGAACTAAACGCAGACCTATAGTAAAAACTGGGAAATTCAAGAAAATGTTTGGATGGGGCGATTTCCACTCCAACATCAAAACTGTAAAGCTGAACCTGCTGATCACGGGGAAAATCGTCGATCACGGCAACGGAACCTTCAGCGTTTACTTCCGACACAACTCCACGGGCCTGGGGAATGTTTCTGTCAGCCTGGTGCCGCCTTCCAAAGTGGTGGAGTTTGAACCATCCCCACAGTCCACGCTGGAGACCAAGGAGTCCAAGTCCTTCAACTGCCGCATCGAGTACGAGAAAACAGACCGCGCTAAAAAAACTGCCCTGTGCAACTTTGACCCTTCCAAGATCTGCTACCAAGAGCAGACCCAGAGCCACGTGTCCTGGCTGTGCTCCAAACCCTTCAAAGTCATCTGCATTTACATCGCTTTCTACAGCGTAGATTACAAACTGGTGCAGAAGGTCTGTCCCGACTACAACTACCACAGCGAGACGCCCTACCTGTCCTCCGGCTGAGCAGCACTCCCAAACCATTCCCATTCACCTTTTGGAGAAGAACACGTTTTCCTATCAGGTTAAAAAGTCTCTAAAACTGTAGCTGTGTTCGTGCTGTATCGTAACTAATCCAGCTGTTTATGTAACAGTCGTTTTCATTTGAGGCCGTTGCATTTTAACTCTCTCGTCATTCGTAAGGGAACTGCCAGGCAGGCACGTGACAAAAATCAAACAAAGTTATGTCTGTAATGAACATTGATCTTAAAAATCACTTTTTTAAACAACTCCATGGCAGAGAGGTTCTTTTACTTGAATTGGACAGCACTTAGCAGGTCCTATTTCTCATTGGGAACTTAAGGTGACAATAGAAAAAACAAATGATGAAGCAGTCTCAAAGCTGTTCACACTTCAAATAAACAGCTCTCCCACTGATTTCATAAAGAATGTTACACAGAGGGCCAAGTAGTTAAATCCCAAATACTAAGAGGAAGTACTAACTCTTTGAAAAAAAAGGAAAGAAAGCTGCATTTTTATGAGTTGTAGTAGCTGTAGGTGTTCACTGAAGTGAAGAGTGAGTAGTTCTTCCTTCAGACTTCCTACCCATGGATATGCAATGATGTAATTAGACCTCAATGAGCTTTAGTTAATTAGACCCCACAGGTGTGCACGTGTGGTGTACATTCCTTCCTCCCGTGCCCACCACTGGGTTTGATTCCTCTCACACATTCACACAAGCACACCCTAGTATTAGTTTTGCAGCAACAGAGAATCTAGAAATACCTGGGAAAAAGATAATCTCTGTTTAAGTCAACCTGGTTCAGTGGAAGGTGCCCCTGCCCATGGCAGAGGGGGTTGGAACTGGATGATCTTTAAGGTTTTTTCCAACCCAAACAATTCTGTGATTCTCTGAAGTCTGAATTGTAACAGGGGCTGGCTTCCAGGCAAAGGAAGCAATTATTTTGCTATCCAGCCCCAGAGCATTAAAATGCAGCAAGGAAAACACATCACAGCACAAGGATGATACCTGAACAGCAGCTTTCTTCTTGGCACCAGTTGTTCCTGTAGCACTGCACTGCACACCTAAAGTCAAAGTATCAGCCATGACCAAGAGAGAAAACAACAAAATCTATGCACCTTCACCTCATAAAGCAGGTTTGAAACTCTTAATACAAATAGCCATCCAGGCTTTCCCCTGGTGCAGAGCCAGCTCCCTGCACTGCAGCTGTGGCCAGGGAGGCTCCAGCTGTGGCTGTGTTCACCAGGTGTTGTCCCACACACAGGTTCCAGCATCATCCCCTGTGCTTCCACTGGGCATTGATGTGCTGCTGCTGCTCTCCTGCTCCTTGGTGACAGTTCCATGTCACAGCTCCTGTGGAAGGAGCTGGCTGAGGAAGTGCTGACTGCCTGCAATCAGACTGGCACCCAGGGTTCACAAAGTTAAACACAGCTTAAATAAAGCACTACTGAAATACTGTTGGTGATGTGCACACAGACAAGTGACTATGGCAGCTCAGAAGGACTCACTCATGAGATTAATTCTGATTTCCTTGGTAAAGACTCACACAAAAAAATTACTCTGTTTAAAAATACACAAGTAACTGGGTGATTTTTCTCTTTAGCTGAAAAATTTAAATATGTGGTTTAGTTTGATCAATAATCTAAATGTTTTCCTTCATTTTATTTCATACAGAGTCTCTCCTGGTCTATAATGATGTTTTTTAGTTTGCCTATTCCTGTCAATTCCTACAAGCTGGTCTACTTTGTATTCTGTATAGCGTGCCCTCGCCCCAGCTGTACATGAGCTTGGATTTATTGCTACGAGTTCAGTGGTTGGTGCTTTTGTAACTTAGCTGTAAGCCATGATTTTAATGCCATGTGTTTTTAATCAGCACTGTAGGCAATTAAAAGAAAACCCTACATGCTATTTATTGTAGAGTATGTGGAAACCATGTATGTATATACACTTAAATATGTGTACATATGCAGAACATATGTGTACATGTATTTGTATGTAAATAAAGAGAGTTTATTAAATCTGGCACTTGCTTGTGGCCTATTTGATTTTTGGGTTTAAATTTTGTATGCATGAAGACACAAAGTAAAACAAAGGCACAGCAACATCTCGCTGAACATTTTTGCCCAGCTGGAATTTGTTTTTCTAGAGGATATGTAAATTTGTGCTATAGTGAACTGTGCACAAGCCCAGGCAGAGTAGGTTCAGCAGCATTCCATGATATTTGAGAAATGAAGTGCATGTTTTGATGAAGACAATCATTAACTGTTTAATAATTGCACCAGGTACATTAAAAATGAAGAGGAAAGTTTAAATTGGACAGCATTCCAGAGGGAGGGCAGCTTGCTGCTGGTTCAGCCCTTGTTCAGTTCCTCATCAAAAGGGGAGCTGGGATCTCCTCCTCCCTGGCTGTGGCACTTCCCAGGCTGAGGTTTCCAGGGAAAACTCAGCCAAACCATGAAGAAACTCAGCCCAGTCTCCTCCTCCAGCCCTGGCACAAGGAGGCAGCTGGAGCAGGAGCAGAGGGAGGAGCTGTGATACCCAACAAGTCCCCACCACTCTTCTTCCAACCACAACACTATAACCAGCTTAAAAGCAGGTGGCTGGTTTTTTTGTTCAGATCAATTTTGAAAACATCACAGAAAAAAAAAAAAAAAAAGGCAGTTACATTCTTACTGCAGTCAAATTCTGATTAAGAAATTATTTACACCCAGCAGGGTAAGCAAAATACAATGCAATGGTGACAGGCTTGATTAGGTCAGATGTCATGCTGCCCATGTAAACAAAACTAAATGTGATTTTATTTCACACAGAACAGGCCGTGGTTTTAAAAACATTTTCCTGTGTAATAGGTGACTGTTTCAGACAAGTGTCAAATTTTTACTATTATGGCTCTTATTCAAAGGATTTTGAAACAAAAACTTGAATGATTAAATGTAATTTTTACAAACTGTCTTGAGTGGGCAATGACAATTTATGACTGCAGCAACTTAATCTAGAAGTTTTTAATGTACAACCTTTATTTAATCCCAATCTACCCACATTTATATCAGTGTAAATGTCATAGAATCATGGAATATCCTGAGGTGGAAGGGTCCCACAGGGATCATCAAGACCAGCTCCTGGCCCTGCACAAGACACCCCAAAAACCCCACCTGTGCCTGAAGCACTTCCTGAACCAGGAAGGTTTGGGGCTGTGACCACTTCCCTGGGGAGTTCATATTAAATATATAAACTTCTGGCTTAATACATTTCTTATTGTTCTCCCCATCCAAAGGATATACATTAAAAAATTCCAATAAAAAGCTCATTCATGACAAACAGATAAAGCCTTGGCTTTTTTCTTTACCCAGCACTCTGTGCAGAGCTGCAGGACAATGCATATACACAGTTTTTTAATCATTCCAACTTAAGGAAGTAACAGTTTGGGCTTTTTCTTTTTTTCTCCCTGAAGAATATTGTCCTCTGGCTCTTCAGATTTCTCATCCCCTGTAGCCCTCACCAGTGGTCACATCCTGCTGAGAATTTTCAGCCTCACCATCAGTGCCCAGGCCCTGACAAGGAGCTGTGCCCCAGGGGCCAGCAGGGCAGAGAACAGCAGAGAGCTGAGACTGTGCCATGAGCTCCCTGGGGTTGCACGTCTGCTTTTTAGGGTGAATTCACCAACTACTGGCAAATGAACAAACCCCTGGATGATCCTGATGCAACTGGAACAACTCTCACAGCAACCAAGCAAGGGTGTTCTGTGCAGATCAGCATCCTGTGCTGCTTTTCTTTTTAAATTGTAATTCAAGGACATTAGAATTTGCTATTTGTTTTATGCTCTGTTGACCAGCATAATCTGGATAATGTTTTATTTATAGTATAATAATGATTCGTCATTAGCACTGTCTCTATTCAAATTTGCACAGTCAAAAAGACAATAACAAGCTGCACTACACTAAGTAGCTCAATGAAACACACATCAATCAAGTAGATTTTTAGCTGTAGGGTGTCTAGTTTGAAAAACCAGACTTAGCCATTCCCATCTCTCCCTCGTGAGCACCTCCTGCACATGTCCATCAGGAGCAGCCCCCTTTGTTTTGGAACTAACAAATCAAGTGGATTTACAGAAGAGGGGTTGAATTATCATGAAATATCCTACTTGGTGTCAAATCATGCCTCCCTCGAGGGGTTGTTGAGCTTGGGGCTGCAAAACCTGTTGAGATCTGCAGCCAGGAGTGATGGGAACTGAACAGTCCCCAGGACACAGCTGAGACTGCTGCCACCAACTCCATGGCACAGCTCTCCAGCCCCAAACACTGGGGGGTGTCAGCCACAAGCAAGGCCAGAGCTGCTGGTACTCTCAAGCAAGTATCCCAGCCATCCTGGCTGAATTTTGAAAGGAGGAAAAAAAAAAAAAAATCACAAACAGAAAAGCTTTTTCCAAATATGCAATTCAGTCTCCAACTCAGCACAAATCCAGCACCAGCTGCAGCCCAATTAAAAAGCAATCACAGTCATGGGAAAACAGTTTAGTTGGAGAAGAAAAAAATCCTACCTGCATTAACAATGGTGAGGCTCTAAAATAGACTCCAGAAGAAATTTCCTATTCAACAGTAATGGAACAGCCAACCAGGTCAAATAGAGTCTCTTGCACTGCTCTCTGCCTTTGTGCTCAAGCCAGAACAGAGGGAAAAAATCTCCAGTGCTTCAGGGACTTTTTAATATATTTTCTTCATTTTATGGAGAATGCACACTGAGACCAGCTCAGCTGGTCAGGGCACAGAGCTGGTAACACCAAGGCTGTGGGTCAGACCCCATGTGCACCATGCACTTAGAGCTGGATCAGTGATCCTCTGGCTCACTTCCAGCCCGGAATGCTCAGTGATTCCTCACCCAGCACGAGAAGCTGAGCTACACTGAGGGTTCAGAGGTGATGAGCATTCCCCTGAGCAGCCCACAGCTCAACCACCTTTCCCAGCTGCCAGCAAAGGAGCGATGTGGGAAGCACAGAGCTGGCACATGGCCAGACTGTGGAGTGTTTTGGCTTGTCAGGAGGCCAGACCTGAACTCCCCCCAGAGCTGCCTGGACAGGGCAGGGGCAGCACAGGACATGGTCTGATGGCACAGCCAGGACAGAGGAGCCCCTGTGCAGCATCTGCCCCTGGACACCTTCCCAGACACACAGTGCTCTCTTGCCTCTCACCCTAACCATCCTTGGAAGACAAGGCAGCTTTTTTGGCAGCCTGACCCCAGACCAGCACCTCACATTCAGCCCTCACCCTGCTCATCTGCCCTTGGCAGCCCCTCGGATGCAAATCCCATTTCGTTGTTCTCTTGGCTCACTCCCAGACAGTGTGTGGCTCTTTCATCATTACAAGCCAATTAAACCTTGGCTACCTTATCTTAACAGCTCCAAATAAGCTGGGCATCGTCCTGAAAGGTGATACATTATAATTGGTCCAAATTGCCTGCAAAGAGAATAGTGAAACATGAGAGCTGGAAGTTATTTGAAGTTGCCCCGAAGTTTAAAATGTTCCAACAACCCATCCCTACCAAAAGCCATCAAGGTGTCTGCTTTGAACTTCTAGTGTTGCTTCCCAGGAACAAGACTTGAAATCATCTGTGCTGGAGATCCTGCTTGGAGCAGCCTGGTCTGGGAAGGTGTCTCTGCCCATGGCAGGGTGTGGAACGAGAGAATCTTGAAGGTTCCTTCCCACCCAAACCATCCCATGACTGAAATGATAAACACCTAAACAGCCACAAGATACACATCCCAATTATGAGGTTTTAGATGGGGGCAGAGCACTTACATTCCCACCACATCTCAAAAGCCCCTGACGAAATTCAATTCACACTGAGCTATTCCTGAGAATATAAAAAAAAAAAAAAAAAAGTGCAGGTTTTCAAAACACATCAAGTTCATTTAACTTGGACAGGAGAACATGTTCTGGCTTAGCAGGAGAACTGCTCTGAGAGGAGCTGTCAGTCCCTTCTAAGCCAGCAGTACTCCTTAAAAGAGATGGTGGAAGAGTGTCTGAAGCAGGTGATGCTGAGCACTGCTAACCTGAGAGCACAGAATATTTAACACAGATTTCTGAGCAGGTAAACTAAAGGATTAAAAACTATTTCAACTTGCCATATTGAAGATGATAAGCAAGCCTATTTTTTATATAGTACTTAGAGCTACTTAATTCCAATCCACTTCTCGTGTCAGATATATTTAACTGAGGCAGTTCTGACTTCAATCGGGGAAGATTTGGATTAGCCAAAGCACCCGGGGAAAACAAGATGCCTGCTCACCCCAGCTGCTTGAAGGCAGTGCCACACAGGGAGATTGATCTGCCCCGAGGGAACAACCTCTCTCTTCCACTTCCATCACCTGGTTTTAAAGTAAAAATACTACAAATACCAAGCCTACAGTCTTTTGTCAGGGCCAAGCACAACCTGAGTGCTCCAAGCAAGAACAGCAGCACAGATGAATGGGGGGCAAGGCTGCCCAGGTCCTCGAGGCCAGCCAGGCTCATCGGGGTCCAGACACTAAGGGATACTTACATTTGGCAAAAAGAGGGGAGTCAAATCTGTTTTCTCTCCCCAAGCACAGCCCCTTATTTAAAATGAGTATTGAATTGTGTTGCCAGAAGCAGATTAATTGCAGCTTCCAGGAAAAAACTCTGAGCTTGTTTCACACTGACTTTATTCCCACTTGAATTAAGTTCCTTATGCTACACCAACTCATTTTAATTTTTTGAATTGGTTTTGCATAGTATCATTTACTGATGTACTATCTTTAATTACATAACACACACACACTCTCCAACTGCATTATTAATGAAAGTGTTTTTAATTAAATGGCTCTCAGCATAATATTCAGTCATTAATTTCACATGCTCAGGATGTGGAGAGATTCCACTCTGATGGTCTGGGGAAGCTCTGCACTTCAGATGAGGGATACTTGCAAAGTGATAGTTTTTGAGAGAAGTTGGAATCATTATAAGCACAGAATTACCTCCTCAGCAGCTGCAATTCTGCTCTGCTGGGCATTATCTGCTCTTCAGCTCAAGTGCTCCTTTTGCTCTGCCACACTTCACCACGGGTAATTTGAAAATGCCTCTCCCTGGACTCACAGAGATTCCAGGGTGAATAATCTCAGAGTTATCTTCAGGAACAATTTGCACATTTAGACAATGGCACTAAGGCTGCACTCACTGCAATAAAAAGCTTTGCACCCTCCTCCCTAATTGTGGTCGCCCACCTGTCTCCACTCTTAACCCTTCAGTGCTCTCAGAAGTGACAAAGAACATTCACACTCCTGGGACAGGATTTTTTGTTGCCCATTCACCACACGGAGAGTCAGACACACTGGCACATCTGCAGTCACTGCTGTGAGCATCCTTCAGCTCACCTGCTGCAAAAGTTGCCAATTATGGCCAAGAGGCACAAAAACACCATTTTTTTTTTTTTTTTTTTTCCCCTGCAAACTAGCACAAATTTACCATTGCTTCATGCAGAGACAGCAGGAAGATCTCTTTTCCAGTCCAGCTTGGAAAAGAAGGCTCACCAAGGCACTCCTGTACAAACTTCTCCCTTTCTCAAAGTCTGCAAGGAAGGATTAATTTTCACCTCAGTTTATGCCTTCTATTTATTGATGAAAAATAAATTACTTTTAAAATAAAAATAATTCCTAGGACAGCATTTTCCAGGAAGACTTTGGGGATCTTGGAATTATTTTTTTCTTTTTCTAGAAGAGCCCAAAGGGACTTGAGAGGAACAAGACTGCACACTATAGTACCTGTTTCATCTGTGAATTACATGGCAAGTTCTGTGCATCCTCCACAAAGGCAACTGCATATAAAACTGGTGTGGGATAGGATATTTCCTGGGACTCACCATTTAATTAATCTCTAGTCTGGATAGTCCTGGACTTTTGTTTTTGATTGACAAAGCCTGACTCTTTAAACAATCCTCTAATTTATTAGGCTTGATGGGCTCACACTCTGGACTCTGCTGTGCTGCCCTGCAGCTCTGTCCTCCCTGAGCTCAAGGCTGGCCCTTCCAGCCCTGCTCCTTCAAAAAAGAAAAAGGGGTGAACACAAACTTTACTCTCTCAAAAAGATACTAAACATGGGTGTTCAGCACATTTACAGTGGATTTTTGAGAAATTACTAATATTTTTATATGACAAGATTAATAATAATATATGCCCACATTCCCAGCACTTCATGTCTACATAAAACATTGTGCCATAATGAAGATAATTGAAAGTATGACTTCCATCAATATTTAATTAGCATTTGGTGCTAACTCATTATTTCGGTGCAATTAATTTGACATCTTGCTGTATGTCCTGCACAGATTTCCTGCTAGAGGGTTGTTTTATTGGTGGGACAAAAGTACCACAAGATATGTCCACCTTCCCCAGGGATTCGAGGGGACTCTGGAATGTGGACAAATGACTGACATTTTAATCTACTGCAGGACACCAAAGCACATTAAAGCTCACAACGTGCACATGGACACACAGGATGTCAGCACACAGCTCTGGGGACAAGGAACAAAGAAAGATTCTCTTCCCTTCCCAATCATTTCTGCAGTGCTTCCCAAGAGCAGTGAGAGCAGCTCTGCCCCCCACCCACTCAGGAGCAGGTTACTGAGCCCTGCACTCACAGCACAGAATCCCTTACTATCATTTCCCTTCACCTACTCCCTGATATCCAGGAGAGGGGGACAAAAATTCTGCAAGGTGCAAATGGGGAAGAATACTTGGCCCAGCATGGGAAAGGGACACCAAGTCCTTCCAGCCTCAATTCACTGGAAATAGAAGCAGTCATCACCCTCTGCTTATCGATTATTTGATGAATCTTCTGTCCTGAATATTTGACAAAGGGGTAAAGGAAATAAAACAAAAACCCACAACATAAGCAAACTGCAATTGCCCCATTGTTCCTCTGGCTGCTCCTGCTGCCCTGCTGTGGGCAACACAAGTGCCCTCCTCCACGTCACCCCCAGCTTGCACTATTTAGGCCAAACTTGCTGAATAAAGAGCTTTTGACAACTCCATACATGAGCATCAGCTGGAGTCCTGCCTCAGCTCCACCAAGCCTCCCTTTGCCTCCCTCCAGGGCAGTGTTTCCCTCTCAGCTCTTCAAATCCTGGGGAGCTGCAGGAGCAGAATCCTCACCTGGTTCTGTGGTAAGAACCTCTACACACAGCTAAATAAAGCTTATTTTTATTACTGATGCTGTCCTAGTGGCACTGCTGAGCAGCCCTAGGTTCCCTTCTTGCTTCTAAAGAATGAAGAAAAATATTCATGCCAGGAAAAATTTCTTTCCCTCTTTGTCATTCGTGCAAAAACACAAACCAGGTTTATTACTAAAGACAATCTCAGTGCAATAGCAACCTTCCTCTACACATTTTTATCCAGGGGAATCAGAAACAAATGTTTAGTTTGCTCTCTGCTAACAAGCAACAGGATTATGGATTCTTTTGACAGCACTGACAAAGAAAATACAACAACTCTTCATGGCATGACTATGACCAAGAGTGTTGATGTGAGTATTTATTACACAAAGTGGGCCTAACTTCAAAGTGCTCTTAGTTTTATACCACATAGAGCACCCTCAACAGCTGATTATTAAAAACAAAACAAAACAAAAGAAACTGGTCCTTTAAAGCTTTCCCTTTTAAAGTCATAAAATACCTGCACTTTTTACCTCTGCTTCTTTTTGTAAATGCCCAGAATATTCCAATATCTTATTGGAAAACTGCAGCCTCCTGCTGAGTGTGTACCTTGGTTACCACATCAACACATTCTAACACTCATACTATTTTTTTTCAGGATAATTCTTCCACAAAGCCAGATTTTGTACTCTGCTTAAGTACTTCAATTACAATTTGTAGAGAATATTCAGAGGTGAATCTAACTGGGGCACACTGCCCCAGTAAACACCACATATTTAACTGGGTGGCAAAACAACTAGAATGAAGTATTTATTGATTTAAAAAGTAGCTGAAACTGCCAACACTCCACTTCTCTGATGAAGTGTATCTAAAGAAAAAGGATTTCCAGAGCTACCCTAAGAGATGCTAATTTCAGACATACAGACCCCACCACTCTTGCAGGCTCCCAGAGCTGGGGCAGGTTTGGGGTTTGTTTTAATGAGTCAAATGTTGGATACCTGCAGAGCAGCATGGAAAGCCTGAGCTCCTACAGAGACAAAAAACCAGTGACTTTCAAAATCTTATGCTACTGATTTTAAACACAAAATTCATATGATTATTATCTAGATAAATCCCTCCATGTGCACATGTCAGGGGTAAAAAAAAAAAAAAAAAAAAAAAAAAAAAAAAAAAAAAAGACAACATAAAGGAGTCTAAAATGAAAATGAAATAAACAAACCAAAACCAACCTCTGAAGAGCAGATGCCCTCCAGGATTTACCCAGTTTTGCCAAATTGGAGCTGTAAA
This sequence comes from Oenanthe melanoleuca, assembly GCF_029582105.1. Taxonomy (NCBI): domain Eukaryota; kingdom Metazoa; phylum Chordata; class Aves; order Passeriformes; family Muscicapidae; genus Oenanthe; species Oenanthe melanoleuca. The sequence continues at coordinate 31,718,730 of NC_079341.1, read as the reverse complement.
TGTTGCCCAAAGCTGATGCAGGATCAGTTGAGCTCCTGACAATAACTCTGTACCCCTACACTCTCTAGAGAGAAAACATCTTTACAGGAAAGATTGAAGACCTGGGCTATGCCCAAATTATTTATGTGGAAAGAGCATATTAAACTCCCTAATGCATCCATCTTATTCTCTGTTCAACTGGAAATGCAAAGCTGAAAATCTGAAAAACCCCAGCACCCCAAAGAAAGAACAGACAAACCAGCCTCGCCCACATACACAAATCTGTATTTTTTTAGAAACACTGGAGATTGAATATGCAAATTATAAGAATGTATTAATTATCATTAATCATTCCTTCACAAAGACTAGAACTAATTGGAGAAATAATTTGAGAAAATTGAAGTACATGACAGAAAGCATTAAGATTCATTAAGTTTCAATTCTCTGGTCTGTCAGCTTGTCAGAAGTAGATGCCTGCTATTCTAACACTACTGGTAAAATAGTGAGTATTTTCCTAATCTAGTACACAATTTAACCCCTTTTATACCTAGTTCTGAGATTAACCACATCTGACACATTTTTTGCTAGAAGGTACTGTCAGAAGGAAATTTACATCTCCATTTCTTTAAATCAGCAAAATTGAACTTGCTGAAATTTCACTATAAAGCATTTGCAGGTTGTCTAGGTATTTTGTATTTATTTTCAGTATTTGAGAGGTGCCAGCACACATTCAAAAAACCAGAAGAGATTAACAGCAAGGCAATTGAAGAAAAAGCTGCAGTCAAAAAACATCCACCCTCCTACATACCCGCTCCTCAAATTTATCCTGACCAGAACAGACAATAAATATGCAAATATTTGATGTCCCTCTATTTGTGGTCCTGCAGTAATTCTCCTCATTTGAGTTGAGTTGGTCCAAACTCTTGAAGCAGCACAATAACCTCCAGTCCTGCTGAGGAAGGAATGAGGTCTGGGTAGTGTAACAACTCCCTTGTGTGTGTTTGACAAGGGCACATCTGCAACAGGTGACAGGGACAAGATCCACCATTTTATTGACATTTTATTCTCCATTTAAAAACATATGGTGTGGGCTTTACAAAGACCACCACAGCTCTTAAACTGAGGAGTGCAAAGTACCAGAGGCAAGACTAAGTCTTTACTGGAGGCAAACATTTTAGTTGTACACTTCAGCAAGTAGGAAATTTGTTTTAAAGTTTCAGGACTCAACAAACACAGCTGGGTTAGAAAACTGTGTACATAATATATAAAATTAATTTCAAAGCTTACAGAAAAGTCACCAACCTAAAAATGCAAAATATAAATAGTTTATGTAGCAATTAAGGTTAAAATAGGTCAGCCTGGAGTTAGAGCTTCTATGCTTTAAGATTTCATCCTATTAGAATGTTTTTGCATACGCTTCAAAATTTACCTTTTTTAACCTAAATGGCTCAGTCAACTGTGCAGGGAGAAACGTGGGAAGTCAAGAACTGTAACTGCTTAAAATGCAGCACCAGTTGCCTCCATTCTGATCAGCAGCACCAAGTCTGACATGGTATAATTTATTTTCTGCATGACTATCACTGCCAACGCATGAAACATGCATAAGTTGGGCAAAGCAGAGATTCCCACTCATTATACACCTACCCTTGATTGAAGCACAGCACCTGCACGAAAATATTGTTATGCTCCAAACCCTGCTAAGAATGCAAGACAAAATTGTTGGTGTCAGGTAACATTTCAAAGGCCTTGCTGCCTGCCTGACAGGATGATGATCACCAGGTGTTGCTGCAGCTCTGAGGCTCCTTCAGAACACTTCAACCAAGAGCTCACAACACTCCTGCTACTCTCTCTGTAAGCCAAGGCCATGCAAACTCTGCAAAGTTGCTTTTTCTCCCTGAGTCTCAAAATCACAAGCTTGTTTCTGTTCTGTATACTTGACTTGTGAGAAGCCCAATTTTACACTTAGAGCACCAACTTCACGTACTATTTAAAATATAACTTATTGACACCCCCTGGAATACCATTCCAAATCACTCAAGAATTCTCTCAGCCAAGCCCGGGATGGGTTTTTTTTCCTTGGTGCAGTGCTTGTAATGGAAAATACAAGTCCTTTGCATCACACATCTGAAATGCTTCACTTGAATGACTCCTTGAATTTTTTCCAATTGTCTCCAAGTACAAAGAAGGAATCTTCAAAATTGACAACAAAAAACATGTTCATCTAGTGGAAAATTGCCAAGAAGTTTGCAGAAAAATAAACTGTTCAAGATACTTTTAAGTGGCAATTAATAGCATTTCCTCTGTTAGCACACTATCACAATGTTAAGTGCAAAGTTATTTGTGTGCAATGGCAGCAGCTGCATGTTTAATCTCATTTACTTAATAAATGTGGCAAGTAGTATTTGCAGTAGAATGGGTAATATTCTAACTTGAATAGGAATTGTAACTGAAGCCATCTAAAACAGAAAACCATTAATACTATGAAGTTTGGAGTAGTGGCACAAAGACTCACTTTAATCAACTTTAATTTTTCACCTGACTGCTCAGGCTGCACTCAAATACTTCAACATCAAACCATCCCTTCAGCAAAGGCCAGGACAGGTAATTCTGTACAGCAAGAGAAGATGGTCTTTAGTCTACCAGCCTCTATCACCACTCCAGATTCAGTATTTGAGCTTTCCCCTTTTAAAGAAAGAGAAAAATATACCCAGGACTGGACCAACACTGTAAAATACCTTCAACAACATTCAACTAAAAGGAGAAAAAGCTTTCTTCATGTGCTCAGTTTCAGGACAAAAAAATGGAAGTTGCTACAGAAAGGTGTTTTTTTTAAATCAATGCTCATTGAATCAATTTTTCTGAATAACAAAGAAAATTTTATGATGACAACTGGGAAGAAAACCATCCCAAGAAAGAATAAAAACATAGCCTTCTAAAATAAAAACCAATGAAGTTTAATGTTCTTTTTTTTAATCTGGAATTTGAAGCTCGGATCAGACATTTGGATTGCATAAATAATTCTGCTGGCCTGTTCCCTCAGAGGTCACTGAACTGTCTGTGAGGACAGTTGTGCCACTATTGAGATAAATCCCACGAGGAACCTTAGACTGATCATTGTGGAGTCAGTTAAGGGATGTATGTTTTATGCACACCTGGAGAATTTTGCATTTACCTACCCAGACACACACTTGCTATAAAATACCTTACCTTGATATCAGCCTATCAGCAGTCCCACATATCACTGCCAAGTATTTATAACCAAATTAAGCCCCTGTGCTCCCCATACAGATTCCTCTTACACACCACTTCTCCTGGAACAAACGCCAACAGCATTCCTGCTGGATGTGCTCACTAGCAGCCTGTACTCTCTGGCAGGACAGATGATGGTTTTTGATGAAAGCAGATTTCAAACCCACCAATCCCATCTTCCTTATCACAGCATCAACTCTTCCCACCAGTCCTGACAGAGTCTGTGTAAAGGAAGACACTTCTCAGGTAGGCAAGTTAAGCTGTCCAGAGCTTTAAAGTGTCAAAACAGAGAAATAACCAAGTTAATGAAGATCAGAGCAAGGCTGCAAGATGATCCTTCCCAAAAGAGGTTTTCCAAAGCACAGCAGCAGATTTGACACTAGACTGACAGTGCTGGTAAAATACCTTTCTCAAAGCAAATGCAGCCATTGGGAACAAATGCAGGTACAGACAACAAATAAAGATAGACACACTCTGTATAAGTAACAACTTTATTGTAACTTGATGTGCTGAAACGCAAAAATATTTTCAGCAACAAGGTACAAAAAGTATTTCACCATTAACATCAGCTGATAAAAAAAGGCTGGATGGTTTGATACAACTGTTTACATATCTGAACTCTCTTTATCATTTCCACCCCAAAACAGGTCAAAGTCATTTCACTGGTTTAACTTCTAAAATAGGACTCATTGATCTTAAGCCTTCAACAACCAGGTTACAAATACAGTGAAGTTCCTTGCAAAACACTTGAAATAGTGAATTCCCTTTACAAACATAGTCCATTTACTGTAAGCAGAAGCCAAGATATGAGACTAAGTGTCTTGGCTAGTTAAGGAGCTAAGCTCTGCACTAAATACACTATCAACACCAGACAAAGAGGACAGGTAACATTCCATTTTTCAATTACAAAAAAAAAAAAAAAAAAAATCAATTAAGGTTAGGAATTTTAATCAACTGTAAAATTCAACAAAATTCAACAACATTTCAGGTAGCAGTACCTCACATTTGCAATTCACTGCCTTCTATGAAACACAGTTTCAAATACTGCACATGGCTTTTATTCTCCCAGAGAAGAAGCCTTGCTGTGAGGATTTAAAAGGAACACAATCTTCATGTAGGTCTTCTATCGATCTCCTGTGCAAAGGTGAATTTTATACTAAATACTCAATGTTTAGAAAAACATTAGAACTAGAGTAACCTTGTGTCCATGATTATCACATTTTGACATACACTTATCTTGTAACAGCAAATATTATCACAATTTCACAAAAATATACCATTACTCAACTTGTATCTGTAATACTTATTCCACTTGTTTGTGTAGTTTGTACCTCAGTGAAATTGAAGTTAGGAAGCAAGAATCAACATGCAACAGAGGTCAAATGCAACTTGAACGTTTCCATCTCAATTGTGTACCAAAGAGCATTCTTCTTCACCTTTAAAAATACTTTTTACAAAAACCTTGCACCCTGTTAAATCATCCCTTCATTGCAACAGTTTCCTAAAAAGGCACAATGTGTTCATACTTCTGCATGCAGTAAATGGACTAGGAAATAAGGAATATTTATTGAAGCAACTTCCACCCAAAGCATCTCCTTAGGAGAGGTCTGAATGGAGAAAAAAAAATATAATACATAATAGCATTTTAACAGCAAATTGAGTCCTTATTTTTAGAAAGTCACCCTTGACAAAAAACACCACACAGTCACACACACACACACACACACACACACACAGGACACATGCAGGGTTCTCCCCAGAAAAGCATGGAAGTGGTGGTTCACATCTATCTGAGAGAGTAGTGTTGGCAAGCCAAAACATGGCACCTTCATACAGCATATTCCTAACCTGGAGGGAAAACTAGGAAAAAACCCCAAGATTTCAGCCTGGGAAAACCTGACCATTGATTACTGGATCGTTCCTGATCTGCTGCACTTCCAACTGAGGCTTTCAGGGCAAGTTCTTGAGATGTGGGGAATGAAACTGAGCTACTGAATCCAAAGGGGAAGGCTGAAATTACCAATGTCCCATTCCAGTGAGAACACTGCATGTAGGTAATTAAAGAGGTGAATAATTAGTGCACTCACTTAAGAATACAGCAACTGCTTTACCTTTTTCTCAAGATCTGGCAGAACTTGAAAACATAAATAAATAAAGTCCAATCTCAGCAGATGGATCAGCAGAGGGCTTTTCCTGTTAGTGTAACACATGGCTCACACTGCCTGGCTCAAGGAGGGGACACTCTATGATCTATCACAGCACAGGGCCTGACATTTTTTTGGTACAAAGTGTGCTATTAGGCTTTAAAAAAATTCTAGAAATCCTTAAGCTTTCCATCTGATTACTTTAAGTTACTTTAGAACAGGCTGACCTGGGCAATCATTAAATATTCAAGTCACTTTGCACGTGAGCACTGTGAGTTTTACAGTGATGAGGATGAGGAGCTGTACACATTACACAGTGCAGAAAAACATTGTGATTTTGGAGTAAACACCTTCACCTCCTGTTGTGGAGAATGCTCATGAGACCTTATCTTAGATAAATATTTAAAAATTGGTAAATCCCTGTAAATATATAATTTGATGCCTTGTGTATTATTAAAATATCTGATTTTACACTTTAGCCATCATAAAGATTTAGTTAGAGAGTAAGAAAAAAATTCATGTTTAGAGGTTTTAGTCTTCAAAATTGGACTGGGCATTTTTTTTCCAATTTACCTTTGTAAGTGGTTTACTAGATGCCATAAATTATATATTCTTTCCACTAAAAATTTCATTCAGAGCAAGTCAGATGAATCTTAATGAAATGAGGATGCTAAAACAATCTGAAATTCTTCCTCTCTCCTCCCTGTACGACTTTTTTTAATAGGCAAACCCAAAGCCTTACACAAAGATGTTCATAAATTAGGTGAGATCTCCTCCCATTCCCCACTGCAAAACCCAAGTCTTCCCCCCAAGAAGAAGAAATACAGCATATTATCACTATTACAGTAAACTCAATGCAATAACTCAGGGAACATTTAGAGTGTGCACTACTGCAGACTTTTCCTCCCAATTGTAAACAAAGCTATCAAACACTGAGGATGTTGATATTAAAGCTAAGGTTCATATAATAAAGAACTGGCCCGTGACAAGCAGTTTACAAATGTTTCATCCTTTTCACATTATGCAGAATTTCAATACCATCCACAATGCTAGTACAATAACTGAAATGCAAGACTGAGCAAGTCTCTGCTTGCAGATACCATCTGACATTTCAGGGAAATATTCCTCAATGGGTGCACAGCCTCCCCAGTTGTTTGTGGGAGCCATGCATGTACGTCCAGATGGGAAAAAATCCCCTCAAAGTTTTTACCATTCACATGCCTTTTTCAAATAAGTGAAAATATTCTGTTACTTAAATATGAAAGCTCGCAATAGCCACCTTCAATTGAGTCTGAAAAAGACATGCCTTTCTTTTCTAACAAAACTAAATCCCATGTGGCTGTGGGCATCTTAAAATGTATCTAAAAAGTTAAGCCACAATTACCTGTACCTCATTAATTCATCAAAAGCAAAATATATATGTACCACACAACATACAAAAGTTACACATTAAAAGTGCATATTCAGAATCCATTTGGCCCATTTCCTCAATTTACATTTGGTCATTCTATGCATCCTTGACTTTTCTATGCAACCATACACTGGGATTTATTTATTTCATATACAACACTATTCCTTTTCATATTGAACTCTTTAACCTCTCATTCAGTTCTGCATTAAATGTAAACTAATGATGGACCGTAAAGAAACACAAGCAAAAGGCTTATCCTGTGTTTCTTTTCACTGCTTGGACAGCTTTGACACACACACAATAAGCATTACAAATTGTAATGAAAATACATTTTTGGGCCAAACCATTGCATATTTGCCCCCACAATGAAAAATAAATTATGTTCAAAGCAGTATATTGCCATAAATAGCCTGTAGGCATTTGCTGAAGGCAAACAGGCTCTCCCTATATTTAGCACTTGCCTAGGGTACATGATGTGCCTCTGGTTCAAGTGCTTTTAATGAGAGGCCAGTCAAAACCTTCCAGTTAGCACAGGACCAAGCTATAATCTTTTTTTTTTTTTCTTCTGAAAATAATGGAAGATCCCTTTCAAAAATTAATCTTCAGTTATCAACTTTACTGCATTATGGAGCTAGTGCAATCCTGCGGAGCCTAGTCAAAAAGACAAGGCACATTAAAAAATAATAAAAAAAAATCAAGATACATTAGACTATATGGACTAGAGAGTCATTGAAGATAATTTAAGGCCTTTCAGTGAATTAGAGTAATCAGTCTAATTTAAAGCTGAGGATTAAACCATAAATTATCCATCTGAAAAGCAAACAATAGGCTTTTTCAGCTTCTGTTCTGTGGACAAGGATAACAAAAACTCTTGTTATGGTTTGTGAGAACACCTCTGGACAAGGAGGAGTGGAGCCAGTCCAGTTTCTCTAGAGTTCATGGAAGATTTCAGGACTGTTTTAGCCGTTTGCGTGGAATGCCAAACTGTGGACACTGTGCAGACGCCAGAGCGCGAAAGGCCTCGGCTACTAAGTGAGGGTGGGAGTGGATCATGGACTTCCAGCCTGCAGTTTCCATTATGTCTGTTGCTTGGCTGAAAACAGAAGCATTAAGAACAGTCACATCATTTTACAAACCAAATGCACAGTGGAGAAGAGCAGGCAAGGCACAAGTGCTGTAGAACGGCAGTCAAATATTGTGGAGCTTTGTGGGTGCCAACAGAGAGAAGCAGCAATTTGCAATTTGGGTATAGAAATTTAATCAGATGTGGGACAAAAGATACTTGTCTGCTCTACTCAGTACCAGCAAGAGCTCAGCTAGAGAACTGTGTCAGAATAACCACTTTGAAATTGCTCAGGAGAAACAATAAAGAGGAAAACTAGAAGAAAATGAGGTCTAGTGCAGAGACAAAAAACAAGGGAAGACATGATAATCTCATTACATAAAAGGGCATGCTCAATTTGGGGAGAGAGAAGGATAACAAGATGAATCAGCTGAAACTGCAGCAAAAAAATGATATAGTTCATCTAGAAAGAGCCATGAAGGCAGATTAGCTGGCTGGCTCCAGACCCCTTCACTGGGAGCCTGCAGTCTCAGTACCAGTGGAGCATACTGAGAATATTCACTCTTTTTTCAGTGCAGTTGTTGGGCCATGTTCAAAAGACCTTTCACTGGCTACTGTTGACTTTTAACTAACACAAAAGCAACAACAGATTTCAGCAAGTATCACACTGACATCCAGGAGATTAAAAACTGTATGTTTACTCAATGTATGTATTTACTTTTTGGTGAAATAGTATAGAAAAAAAGCAAAAAATTAACTTTGCATATGAAGAATATTATATTGGTTAGGTTGCATGTCACACTGACACAGGATAAATTTTTAATTTGTAACTAATATGCATCAATCCCAAATTCCCATTGCTCTGCATTTTCAAAAGCTTTTCATGAGCACCCTCATGCTGTTTCAGGAACATTATCAAGCACGAAGTTATCAGCTGACCTCTACACCACATGATCTCTAAAACACCTCTGGCAAATTTCTAATGCAAGCCTTTAATCTGCTGCTGCAAGTCAGTGAAGGTAAGGGCCTTGAGAAACAGTACCAAAGTTCAGACTCCCTGGTGGCCAGAGTCAGTAAATTAAGCCAGGCCCTCTCATATTATTTCCCTGAATTACTGTAGATGTTTTAGCTGAAGCAAAGATGACCAGCATGTTAACTAGCAAACACTCAGAAGTTCAGCTCAGGAACTTCCAAATCACTTGAAAAGAAATACATCTAATAGTGACACAGTTATGATTCTGACTTATCTCTACCCTTGGTATTTTACTATTTACCTTTCACCACCCACTCCTTTTCCACATCATGCTCCATCATTACGCCTGCAAAGCCTTTTTTGTTTCGAGGAGAAACAATAATTTAAACCAAGTGGTACAACCCAGCCTTTAAGTTCTCTGGAGATTCTGATGGTAAGAAATAAGTGCTCCACTGCCCTTGCCCTGGTGTGAGTCTATCACCAACTACTCTGCAGCTGGCTCTCTTCCACTCAGTGATTCACCTGAGCTGCTGCAATCAGTGCCAGAGCCTGAGCTCAACCTATTTCCAGTGTAGGCAGGAGGCCTTAGAGTCAGAGGGACCTGACTGACGAGTTGTGTGGCCACCAGAACACCTGTGCTAACATGTGGGAAGGTGCACTAACATGTCCCCAAAGGCAAAGACAGCAACTGCCCTCCTTTCTGTGGAAATACTGCAGGCTCAGACTGACTCAAGCAAATCTCAAAACCACACAGGGTTATCACTCCTCTCCTCCAGGCACAAACCTGGGTACTCATGAGAATGGTTCTCTCTATAAAGGCTGCTTCCATCATCTCACAGCACTATGGCCCTGGGAGAGGGAATGAAAACCAGCTGCTGTTAGGATCTCACACTGGAGAGCAGTCAACATTCCCTGTCATTTAAAGGGGGAGTCACAAGCATAACTGGGGTAGCATCTGCTGAATCCTACTTTACTTACAGTCAGTGACAGGCCTCAGTAGTGTGGAAATGAAGCAACAGTTCTTAAGATCTGCAGTCTACTTAGCAGTGTTTGTACAGAACATCGTGGGGCAGGGAAACTTACTTGCTATTCCAGTTTTTCCCATCTTTACACCCAAGTTGTCTAAGAACACTGCACCTGCAAGAGAGAAGTGTGCTTATATTGAAAAGGTACACCAAGCACAAGCACAAAGATATTTAGAGTCTCATAAGTATTACTTGCCTGTTAATAAAGTCTATTGCTTGTGCTTTTAGCTGTTCAGCGCTGTGCAAATCTGCGAGGATAAGAATGTCAGCAACGTTTTCTACCGAGAGGTTACTACAGAGTGCTTCCTCACACATCACCTTCAGCCTTTCCAGTGCATACTGCAGAGAGAGAGAAACTGCACTCATCAATCCTCAAACTCATTCCTTCCATCCTCATCTCTGCAGTTCTTAAACACTCCCATCCAGGCTTGGTGCCTTAACATCAAACTGCTTCCCCACAGGTACTGCAAAGCTCAGTGTGCTGCACTGAACAGTTCTCAAATGTAACACAGGCATTAGGCTTCACACAAACTCATACAGACCTTGCTGACAGAGTTTTTATCAAAACAACAAAAATAACTCAGAAGTTTTCATTTCACTAACACTTGGTAAGGGAGGAGGAGCAAAGAGCCAAATCAGCATTGAACATGTTCACACCCCTAAGTGAGAGGCAAGAAATGATTCAATGGTTTAAAACAAATTCAAGTTTAGTCCCAACCCATCGCTGAATTTCCTAATTTCCTTCGTACCTTTGATACAAGATATCTGATGGAGAATAACTGCGCTCCCATGTTGTATTTTGCATGAATAAACTGTTCTTTGTTTTTGAAGGATGCCACAGTCAGAACAGGTTTCATTTTTATTTTCTGGTATTGCAGACAATCATATAACTACAGTTATCAATTATGCCCTAAATCAAGGCCAGCATTCAAAAAAAAAAACTTAACTGTTGAGCTGCTGTAAATCCCTTCATCTCAAAAATCACAGTAGAAAAAGTATTTCAAGGAGCAACAATTTTAAGAGTAGACAACATCCCAACAAAGAAGAGATGAAACATTAGAACAATTACATTTGTAAGGAAGACAAAAAGATGAAAGTTCTAAAGCAGCAGCACTTTAGGGAAGCACAGTTAATTCAAGAACTTGGATAAATCTTCTTGAAGAATACAAAGATCTAGTATACATTTTATTTGAAATCCAATTTTCAAAATAATATTAATGGTCTCCAATTTCTAAAAAATTTGATATTAGAATACCTGAAACACTTATCTTTAAAAAGATTGATCAGCCTTCTACTGCTAAAAAAAGTCTATTCTTTCCTATCTTCCTTCATTTCTGACGAGAACTGCTTCTCTTGTTTTAAAAAAGCAAAATATGTATCAAAAATCTGAAAATAAGATTATTTTTTTAATCAACATTCCCCAAGCAAACACCAGGTTTGGGAACTTTGGAGTTACTTACTTTGTCTGCAGCTGCCAACAAATTGTCAGCCATTTTTTCAAGGTTTGGTGCTTTTCCTGTGTAAATGAATCTCATCATTTCTTTAAAAACTTCAGGGTCTACATCATTTATTTCTACACGATTCTGGGAAAGAAGAAGAATCAATAAAAGTCTTTGGAATTCAACTACAATTTCAAAGTGAATATTAAATATCATCTGCATGCATGCTACAAGTTTTCATTCAACATCCATAATACAAAATCCTTACAAATTTAAGATAACATTGTTGAATGTTAAGCTGAAAGTAATCAAAAAAGCTCTTAAACGTTAGGTAGAAATCAGCTGGAAAAGTTTCAGCAATAAAAAAACATTGCAATTTTTTTCCTAGAAATGCATAACTCTGGATACTTTTGAATTTCCAACACAAAGACAATGTGTTTGGAATAACAGAAGTCAGAGCAGCAGACACAACAAATTGAGCCATTCTTGGCTCAAACTGAGTCAACACAGCCCAGGTTTTGTTCATAGAATCCAAAAAGCAAACACATTGAACTGACATCACACAGCTGAAAATTGCCCTATATAACAGTGGCATTGCAAGCTTGACCAATCCTGCAACAGTATCCCCTACAAGCAACTAATCAAGTAGGAAATTATATCAAAAATGCAGAAGCAAACACCAGACTTTGAGATGTACATGGTCTGGTTTCCTATTAGTATTTAGGAGTAGGGCGGCACTGGAGATCCACTGCTAACATGAAGGTAAAGAACTGGCATGGTACATTACTGAAGCTGGGACATGTTTGGATTTCTTTCATCCCAGGAACCTCAATAAAATGCTCCCAACACTCCAATTCTACCAGTGACAGTTTCCAGACTGGAGAGGTGCCAGGAAGCAAAGGGACCCTCAGCTGTACCAGAGCACCAGGTTCACCTCATGTATTTGTGCACACAAATGGCAACTTGCAGTTTTCAAGACCAAATGATGATCATCTATCATAACCTTTTTGGGAGGTGATCAGTTCCTCACCTTTTGATGGATTCTGCTTATAACCAACCCATTTTTGAGAATTCTTCTTCAAGAAAGATACAAACAGCCCCTCGCTGTGGGAGACATCAAGTGCATAAAAGCAGAAGCAGCTCTCTGCTGATTAAGTAACCACCCATCCAAAACACTTACACAGGTCAAGTGCCTGCAGAAGCTGTGAATGAAAAGAAGTGTTCCACTGCCTGAGGGCTTAATTCCAGTCATAATTCACCTCTTGTTTCTTGGTTACCATAAAAAACACTTTTTATACTCTACAGCAAAACCTCAGTCAAGTCAATCAGCTGATAGGAAGATAAAAACTGAGGCAAAAAGGGGGCAGAGATTACCAAGTCAATTACACCAATAGCTAATGTTTAAAAACATTATTTGGGGCAGATACAAGTACCTGAAAAAATCCAAATTCTCCAGCACATCCCCACTCTTTCCACACAAATTCCCTAAGAACTCAGCAGGAGAGTTCAGGAACTGTCCCTCATGCACCACAAGAACTCTCATCCTCCTCAATCTGCTCAACCTCAAGTTTTCTGCAGTGTTTTCCTCTTTCACAAGATACAAATATTTACATGTAACATTTTCACAGAAGCTCACCTTTTTGCTTTCCTCCATTTCATGTTCAAACATTGCATTAAAAACTGGAGATCGTGCTGAATCAAAAGAAAAGTAAATATTAAATATAATCAAAACTTAAACTTATAGTGAATTAAATTACAAAAAAATAGCAATACAAAAGTAGAAAGTACCTGCAAGGACAGATTTATGAGCTTTGAATTCTTGTCCTCCTACATAAAAACTGCAATCTGTAAATCTTGTTGTTTCCCAGAGATTCCCTAAATCTTCTGCTAGTCGACATTCAGGTACCTTCAAAGTGTTTGTATTAGACTGTCCTGATATATTTACTGAGTCTTGGACCACGCTTACCTAACAGAAAATCACAGCAAGACAACTCCTTCATAACTGAATGCCAACAACAATTAAATCACAGTACCTATTGCTACAATTCCAACAATTCCAAAGCAAAGCAAAGAACAGTGAAGCTTCTGGCAATAGGCCAGAACCATAAACTAATGCTTTACAGTTTACTCTTAAGTAACATAAAACAAATAGGGCTTACTTAGAAACTCTAATATTGTGTACTTATCCAACCAAAACAAAAAAGATAACAATACCACATGCCACCTGACAGAAATGCCAAAATAAATAGGGACAGATACATTTCTTGGAAAACCAGTGGGAACAAAAACAAGTTAATGCTATTTCAGTTAAATTAGCAGTTCAACACTTCACACATCTGAGTGGAATATACACAATATAAAATTCTATACAGGTCATCAGGATCACGTGGTCACAGAAAAGTTTCATAAGAATAATCCACATAATTTTTCAACAAGATACCCCTTACTGTAATAAGTTTATACATAACCTGCAATGTGACAAGGCAAACTAAGGGCAAGTAACAGCTCCTTCATAATTTCATTTTCCTTAGTCCAGATGAGGCAGGAATCACATGTAATTGTTTTCCAAACAAGATTAAAAGCCATTACTTTTTAACTACAAGATGCAGTAGTTAACTTCAGTAATGAAATGCATGCTCACAATATGTAACTTCTGTACAGAATCAGTTAAGAAAACTGAAATATGTACATTTGAAGTGAATATTCTGCCATTATTCCCCATGTTTAAGTCTTTCATATAGGAATTGAACAGGACAGCAGCACTCCTTGCTGCTTTTTCAGTTATCTTCACATACCAAGTCCTTTTAATCAGTGTAAACTCAGAAGAGCTAAGCAGGTTTTGCTTCTCTTGTCTGAGAGCACAGACCTGAGAATAAAACCTTTGTAACAAGCCATACTACAAGATCTTGATAACTCCATCTTCAAAATGTAGAAAATTAGGATTAGATCTTAAGAGAAAATGCTGATATTATCAGGATCAGGGCCTTGGTTGATTTCCAAAGGCATCTGGAATAAATCTGGCATAAATTAAAAAAAAAAAAAAAAGCACAGCTCAGCTTCACAGAAAGTTGGAGCACTGCGAGCCAAACTCCAGACCAGAAGAGGAGGAGGATGATCCAATTATGAGAGCAGCCTGGGGATTTGAATCACTGCCTAATTCCCTGTATCATCTCATACCCCCCTGTGAATACAAGAAATTCCTCTATATACCTTAAAAAAAGACAAAAAATCCAAAGCACAGCAAAATTTCCCTTTCACAATTTGACTGTACATTTATAACATAGAAGAAAAAATCTATAGAGCTATTTCCCATTCTTCATACACACAGTGATTTCAGGAGATATACATACACACAAAGGAAGCTTTAGCTTAGCCAAGCTCATCTTCTGTTGCCAGAGGAGAGTTCTGCTTTTCCTTGACTCACAGTTCATGGTCCCAGTTGTCCACACAGCATCCTCCTGTAAGCTACAGACAGTGCCTAGGAAAAGTCATCTACACACTCTTTATGTGCACTTAAACTGAACTCTGACCTTCCAAACTCCTGGTTTACAATGGTTTCTAATATGTAGTGAACTGTGCAACAGGTCATCTTTTTAAGATATAACCCAAGCAAAGTTTTAATTGAAGTCTCTCCTACCTAAGTGGCCTGATGTGTATTGTCCTTTAAAGAGTCTAAATACAAAGGATTATAGGGGTCTGATATTTCATATCTCACTTGTCCAGATGGCATGCCATAAATCAAGTGTATCCTCTGATTATTTAAAATTTATTTAAATAAAGCTGAAATCCAATCAAGTTAATCCCATATAACTAAAAAAAAAGTCGTCAACTTAAACAAGTTCTGTGATCACACTTAACAAGGATAATGTCCATGATTTTCTGGATTTTGAATCTGTGGTAATCTAATGGTCAGGGTGATATAAATATTTCCTTGGACTACTATGGCAGGTAAGAGATCTGTGCAAGCAAACATTCTATTCCATTAGCAAATGGAACATCTGCAAGGTTTCAGTACTTTCAGGTTATATGGAAAAGGAGAATTCAGCCAAATGGAGATCAAAAAAAACCTGAGGTTGTATTTAATCACTAGCTGTTGCTGGCAGCACCAGACTTTACAAAGTATTAAACTTAACAACCCTTCAGGTCCAATACAAGGGCATATCCAGCTGATCTTGAGAATCTCTGGCAACACAGAATTAATGTCTTTGCTGCCAAAGACAACCAAATAAACTTCCTGCCAGCCAACGGGAAGAAGGGCCAACTAACTGTCATTAATCAGGGACCTTCACTAAATACCTGCTGCATCTGACAAGTTTCATCAAGCCAAGTGCAATATAGGCTTAAGAAGTGGTAAAGACTGGTTTCCTCAGTTTTTCAAAGAGGAAACAAGTAGGAAGGCAAACATGGAAATTAGAGCATAACAGTAAAGTTTAAAAATGACAAAAACCTCAGGCTTGTCTATAGAAACAGGTCCTTCAAACAACACCTGTCATTTTTAAGGACAGCTGAAGAGCTGGCATCACACATCCAAAGAAAGAAATCCTTAAAATATTTGGATTTCCAAGTTTTTCCTTCACCCTGAAACAAGCCAGAAGTTATTTTAACATGCTTGCTGTGAACAACTATATGCTTTACTTCCTTCCACATTTATAATCAGGGTAGGTCCAACACTTCACAAAAGCCACTCACATTAAAACACCAAGCCATTTTGTAGGGAAACACAGCTAAATTCAGTAATTAGCATCAGAATTTAAATAACAGCATTTCTCTATGGAAGTCCAGTATTTCTTCTACATATATATTTTTAAACAAACTTAATGTCTAAAATTAGAGAGTGATCTATTCCAAAACCAAATGCTACTTTTTAAGAGCTGTTCATTTACATCAAAGTGCTCATTAGGACAACTTAAGAAGAGAAAATACTCAAAAGTATCTTTACAGAACCATAAAACACTTGTTATATCTGCTTTTATCACCCAAATAATTGTATTCATAACAAATTTATCATGCAGCTCATTTAACTTGTCTAAGTGAAAATAAGATGCACTATATTTGCAATATCTTAGTCTCAAGGGCCACATTTCAATTATTCTTCCTACCCAGCATAATGACATATAATTAAATTGTAATCTTGCCAAGACAATTTTACACATTTCCTGTAAATACACAGATCAAAGCAAACTTATTAGCAGTTAGAGCATCTATCATCCTCCTAAGTCACTAATCACTTTATGGCAGCCCAGATAACCAGCCAATGTATATTCAACATACACTCCACTCACTGCTACTTTCCCTACTTTCCATTTTTATCACTGAGTAAGCCTTTCACTGAAATTTAGTATGAAAATTTAGGTTATGAACATAAATGATATTATAGAAGAAAGGACCCACAATACACCATGAAGTCAAATTTATACCACAGCTCTCAATATTAATTTTCAGTATCAAGCATACCTTCGACAAGACATTTGCATTCAATCAGAAAACAAAATGTAACAACTGGTCAAAAATAAAATGTTTAATTTAGTGGAAAGACCCGTTCATTGGTTAAGACCACCAATTAGCATATTAAAGGAATACAGATTCTGACAATCAGTTGGATTTTCTTTTATAATGTCAATCAGTAGGTAAACATTTCCTTCTGCTTATCCAGTGAAAACCAATCCTCTAATTCCAAATGCAACTTCTTTAAATAAGAGTGACCTCAGTAAAACAGCATTTCTGTAGACAGCACACACCAGTCACCCCTGACATAAATAATTCTACAGTTAATTCTGATGTAACTGTGGCAAATTCATGGAGAAGCCCAGCAGTTTACATGTGATCAATTCAATATTCTACACCTCAATGTATAAACACCAAAAAATAAAACAAAATGCAATGCAGACAAAGCAATGTGTATTTTACCAAGCTTACAGTTTTCAGAAGACAATTATAGACTATGTTACTGTTTAAATCAATATAAATCGCTATTAGAGCACGAAACATTTTATTTAAAACTTATTACTTAAAAATTAGTACCCACCTCACAAAATAATGTAAGCTTGTCATCTGGTAGCAGACCATTAGCTTCATCTAGTAAAAAATCTCTTCGGATAAATTTCTTAAACCCCCAGTCCTTGCCTTGCACAAATCGATATGCTCTTTGGCTTTCTGAGAAAAGTGGTGTACAGATACAGCAAGTTAAAGGAAAATATTAACAAATTACACCTAATTCCACACCAAGACTCAGTGTTAATAAAAAAATTAATCAGTTTCACACATCTGGATCACGTCATGTGTGTCTAAAAAACACAGAACTGATTAAAACCTTTTTAATATTGTAATAGTGTTATTTTAAATAACACTTCATAGAACTTAGTGGAGCACAATTTGTAATTCAAACTATATCATCTCCTTAGATCTCTCAGGCACCATCCAGCACAAGGAATTTTTCAGTGAGTGTTCTAAGAATGCCAATGTGTCAAAACAGGAATTGTTCAGAGGGAAGCACATTACAATGAATTTGTCACCACAAACCCATCTTGACAACGCTCTGCAGTTGTCATAACAATCTGGTATGACTTCTTCCTGAAATGGAAAATCTTGTTTCACAGGTTGAAATTAGTTTGAAATACAGTAAAAGCATTAAAACAGCAAAACAGAAATGAAACTTTCAACTACTAAACTGTTTTAAGATATTAATTATCTTTTGGCCCTAGTTATGAGAATTACTTTTTTTAATCCATCAGATTTGCTCTGACCACACAAGTTGTTTTTTTTCTAATGTTCACAGCCAAAAAAGAATTCCCACAGTCATCTCAGTGCACACACATGTAAATTCAGTAAGATCACACATTTTACATAGCTGGTTGACTGAAAAGTGGCCACTTGTTGCCCAAATTAAACCACAGGAAAGAAAGAGCACCATATACTTTAAGCAAAATATGGGAAAGAGGTTATTTGGAAGTAGCTATGAGAATTGAAGTAGAATAAAGCACATTCTGAATTAAATTTAGAAAGATTGTTCAAAATTAAGACAGCAAAAGTACTGAAATAAAAGCAGAGTGGGAAGTGGGGAGGGATCTCATGAAGAATTCTTTAAGAAAGAACTTTCATTCCAAAAAAGGTGGGCAAGAAACACGTCACCACCTCATTTACTGTAGGCAGAGATGCTTCAGCCTTCCAGAGAGCACTTTAGAAGTTCAAGTCAGAAGTTTGCAATAAAAGCAAAGTGTTTTTCATTACAGAATCTGTTAAAATATCATTCCTTCTACAGCCTCCAAAATGAAGCCATCAGCAAAGCCAGACTTCCCTACACTATTGACCTTGGCAGCACCACTGGAACATGCTCGAGCATGTACCACAGAAAACACACACGTGTCACACACTGCCCTCACCTCCAAGAGCTGGAAAATTATATCCAGAACAGTTCTTCACTAGGATTATATCAAATCAAATATCTTGTAGAGATTTTCATTGTGTTTTCACAAAGCACTGGAGAGCCACTCAGGAGCTGACACTGCAGGAAGTGTGAGGTTTGTCCCTGTCACCTCATCACACTCCTGTATCAACAGCCCTTTGCTCATGCAGAGCACAGCAGCAGAGGGAAAAGCACTCACTAAAGTGCAGTGTGGGCTTTGAGGGCAACAGAACAAACACACAATGCTATTCACATCTGAAAATCTGTATACCGAGGAAGAAAAATCACATTTTAATAAAATATTGTCTTGTTTTTCCAGCATCTGGATTGGTGTTTTCACACTTTCACCAATTTTTAACATCATTACATTGAATTAAAAAAAAAAAAAAAATCAGAAAACCATGTTCTCAAAAGTGTTCCAAAATTTCCTCTCTAGGTTCAGCCCAATTCTTTATTCTGCAGGATTAGATTTTACTCTTAGCAGCAACAACCAGTGTTAAGCCCTAAAATCAAAAAGTAGCAAATAAGTGCATTTGTAGTTTTCTTCTAAAAAAGTTAAAATGTTAGTTTGCTATCTGTTCCATACACAGCTTCACCCCTTGAAGCAGCAGTCTATGCATGAATTATCAGTTTACAGGGGACATTGGAAGTGGGGCATCATTCTCCTGTCTCAGTACACACACAGCATCTACAGAAACAGATGGCAAATGGCTGGAGAGTCCAAGAAATAAGAGTTCTGTTGGTAACTTCCCAAAGTGGAAAGATATTTATAACTCCTGTGGTGCCAAACACAGCACAGCTACTATTGCAGCAGCTGAAGACATACCCACTCACAGGATTTTTAGAACTGCAGTGGATGATGAAGCAGCAGATGGGTCAGGATTTGGGTGTTTGCTACAGATCCACTGGTCAGGAACAAACAGGTCACAGGAACTGGGGTCCTGGGGGACCACAAATCAACAAAAACCCACAATGAACCCCTAAGGCAAAAAAGGGCCAGCAGGACTTGGCTAGAGACTAAAGTTGACTGCCCAGATAAGCTGTGGAGTCTCCATCCTTGATCTCAAAGCACCCCAAGTCCCAAGCAATCTGCCCAGACTGACCCTACTTTCAGCAGGGGGTCAGCCAGCCTCCAGAGCTCCTGTGCAAACTCTACAATTCTGGGCTTCTGTGATTATCTCCAAATAATTTTTGATGCAGTTTCACATTTTATTATAAATACCAATCCACTCCTGGGCTGTGTCAAGTCCAAATGTATACATTCTCCAAATGCACACATGTAGCTTTGCTCCAGAAGCAGGAAGTTTGCAGGGACTGAAGAACCCATCACCAGTGTAAAAGGATTAGTAGAGTGAAACATGCATGTGAAACATATGTATTTACCTTCCTTCCAAAGAGTCCAATAATTTAATTTTTACATTTGAACTTAGTTCTGTGGATTTAATTTGAAGATTATTAGTGGGCCTAGTTACTTAAGGAGAAACAGCATGAAGTTTGGGTTCACTGCAGAACTACAGACTTTTTGTAAGAAATGCAAAACTTGCAACAAAACAGGACCTGAAACATCTCTTAAGTCCTGGAGTAGAAGGGAAGAAAAATAGATATTCTTCACATAAAGGGCTTTCAGCAGAACAAATTCAGTGCAGATCAACATTAAATTACTCATTTCCACAAGAATCCCAGCTTTCCCAAAAATCATTTCCAGTGAAGGTTGTGCTCACAAGTTTGAAACTAAGTGCCTTCCATATATTTTCCATATCAACACACGAATTAAAACAAATCAGCAGTTATTCCAAAGTCTTTTAATTCCTTGGGTACATGGCACACGTTTTTAAACTGATTGCAGTGTAAATCAGCTGAAATAGACCAAAATATTGCAAAGGATGCTTAAAAATAAACCCAGCCATTTCTGCTTATCCTATTTAATGATGGAAATCAAATACTTCCACTGTAGCTACAAACAAAGCAAATACACCTTTACTAACAGGAAACAAGAATAATCTGCTGGAAAAACTAAGTGACAAGGACCTGGAGTGACAGCAGTTGGCAATGTGCTATAATTTATACTGCTCAGGATAGAATTAACATAGCTCAGTGATCAGAAATGTGTGAAACGTGAACAGGATTTTATAATTAAGTTTCTAAAAGGAAATTTTAAAAAGGTATTTTACAAGTTTATCTCAATAATAAATTCTGCTCTCAACTGAAAAAAAATTACATTGCTGATGTTCTTACAAAACCCCATTAATATTCTCTTACCCATTGCTTTTGTTTCTTCTCTTTTAGCATTCAGCAGGGAAAATTTAAATTTTGCTCTGACTTCACTTTTTGGACAACTGACTAAAAGCAAATACAATGACAAGTAGTCTTTGCTTTCATCATCTAATCCCTTTGGATTCACTCTCAGGCACCTGAAAAAATGGAGAAATTGTAATTTTTAAATGGTACCCAGAATAAATTCAGAAATACTTTTACAACATACAATAATAAATGCTACTGAAATATATGTTTCCTTTGTGATTGCTGACATTTTGAAATTAGAACCAATCCATACCTGCAGTAACCCTCCAAGAAGTGTCCAAGTTTTAATATTTATTTGTAAGTTAACTTTACAATTTTTGTGAGCAAAATAACCCCAAAACAAAACCAAAGCACTTGCTCAAATAAAGACCTTACCACTTCATTTTGTCATTTGGCCCTGATGAAAATGTAGAACTCTTTAAAACTTCACCCATTTCTTCACGGCAAAAACTGAAGTTATTAATGGTCCACATGTATGAAAATTTTACTACTTTAACCTGAACAAAAGATTAGAAAATATTAAGAAAATTTAACTTACATGTCAAGCATTAATTATGAGTACTTAGATTGTCAGCTATATTTTTTCAATATGTCAATAACTTCAATTTAGTTTTTTAAGCAATTATTATGACAATAACAGAAAATAAAGCCACTGGAATTTATGTAGATTACCTGTGTGTAACACCAGCTTTCAGCAACAGGTCCACTGGACATCTCCCCAGGAGGAGGTGGGGTGGGAACCCTTGACATTGCCACTTACTGCAGGTTTATAGTATCAAGAGAGCAATCCAAGCTTCAGTAATTCTCCTAAAAAAAAGTAATTCACACATTTTGTTCACCCTTTTTAGGTGTGGGAAATACAAAAACTCATATTACTGTGTTTACTAAATGATGCATCTGAAAATTAAACCTGAAAAGAGGACAATGGCTCTGCTGGGTGTCACACATTAACAACCACTGGCACTCAAAACCTGCAGGCTGAGCCCTCACACAGTAATTTACAAAAATAAGCACCTCTGCAGCACACACCACCACTAATGACAATATTTCGACACCCCCTTGGCAAATTACCACTCTGGCTACTCCAGAAGGGTTATAACTTTCTTCAGGCCCTTCTCCTTTCATTTGGAGTGCAAAGCACTCAGTTAAGAGTACAATGCCTTAGTTTTTCACCCAGACATAATTCACAAGAACACTCAGCCACCTGGGAGTAGAACAGGTTCACACAACCCTGAGATTTCTGAATGGAGGGTAAGAAATCAAACCTGCATTTCAAGCAGTATTTTCTTTCACAGATGCTTCTATCTTTAACACCAACACAAGGTGAAGAACTATAATCACCACAACCAAGTGCTCACTCTCTCTTGAAGGACAAAGCTGGGAACCAGTTTCAGTGAACTCCCAACAACAAATAAAGTGATTTTGTTATGAACTACCACCACCCAACAGGGCACTACAGTTCCTCCTGCCCATCAGGAACTGGGTCACTGGCCCAGATCCCTCTCACCTGGCTACACACCAGTAATTGGGCCTGGCTAATGAAAGGTGGGCAGTGAGAGGGCAGCTGTGGAATCCCGGTTGGCTCTCCTTTAAGGGAGGGTTTGCTGTGGACAGGTTCCTGTCACAGGAACAGCCTCTCGCTTAAGCTGCTTCATTAAATTGCTAAAAAGTGAAATGAACCCTAATCAAACCAGGAAAAAATCAATTATTTCTGCTACAAAACATTTTCTCACAGTACAGAAAGTTTCTTTAAACATATGTTATCACTTAACAGCACCCATCTTTTGCAACATTTGACTGCTTCACAGCTCTGTTTAGCTGTGACAGAACAGCACTAGTTGTCTTCCTCAAAAGATGTGATTGCACATCACTAATCGTGATGGAACTCTCTGGGGATGGAGCAACACTCAGAAACCAGGTCCATGCAAACACTAGTAAAAAGACACTGCAAGAGCTCATACAATTCAGTCATGATGTAACAAGTTCATTATTCCTACAGGAAGAATTCTGTCCCGTGAAATGCTGTGATCCTCACTGGATGTTTTCCCCTTGCCTTTCTGGTACTGCTTCTCACCCATGGTATGAAGCAGCCCTTCCACATCAAAGTCTACTGACAGGTGATTGCTCTGAATCACAGAAGTATAAGACCTTGAAAAGAAAGCTAATTCTCAGTTTTTAACAGATGAGGAAGCAGATGCTTGATAATCATATCCCTTAATGAATCTCTAACAACAGATCTGCTATGACAGGGTGAAAACAAAATATTGAATAGGTCTCCTGTAAGATACAGATCCCTGACACATTGAAAACTATTCATAAATACATTTCAGACATCTCTAACAAATGAGTTTTCCCCAAATAAAACTTTTATTTGTGACAACATTCAACATTCATTAGTACTTTCCATAAATAAAAAACAAACATTATCCCTAAATTTAAGATAGCTGAACTTGTTTGCTTCTCTTTTTTTTAGGCAGGAAACACACATACTGTGCATGTTGTGTTTACATAGTTTTTGCTCACTTGTTTACACTTGATTTTGATTCTCTGTACAGGACTACCCGCAGTAAAATTCCTGGGAAGGATACATATGAACTTTTGCTTCCATAAAACAAATATTAGCACTTTTATTGCCATTATTTCTGGAAGCACATCCGATTCAGTGGTGACAACTGAAGCTGCTCCCCAGACACAATAGATTTTGACAGAGAACCATCCCTGAAAGAGTCAGAACAGCTTACCTCAGCCTTCCTGAACCTGCTCACTGCTCCTCGATTCTCCAAAGCTAAAAGCAAGAAGAAATAGAGCCCATTCCTTTTTCTGCCATTTGCATGAGATGCACAGACAGGACTGTCTTGTCTCTCATCTGTACCTCAATTCTTCAGCCCATTAGACCAGTCAGCTCCCAGTAACCATGAAGGAGCAGCAGATCTGAGCCAAATTTGCTCTGAAGGGGTTTCTAAATTGGAAAAGCCTGAAAATAACTGCTGTACACGATCTCTTTTAAGAAAGTGTTCAGTGACCTTGGGCCAGCTACCAGTAGTTATCTGCCCACTCCTGTCTCACAGCTAAATCAGCTTGATTCACTGAGAATTTAACTCTGAGCAAAGGTAGTTATTTGCAATTATTTTCAGGTCCATCTGTTGCCTTGTCTCTGTACCTGTTTTACCCATGGCATCTGTGCTTCAGAGGATGCTTCCACTTGCTGCATGGCCTTTATTTAAGGAAAGTCCGATTTAATCTAAGTACACTTCTCAGGTCCTTCTGAATAGCCTCAGCTTTTTGTAGTTTCCCCTTAACAGCACTAGCACCACACAACTGATGTTCATGACCTCCTGATACATCTCTGAGGAACAGATTAACACCTCACTTTTTTTGTATGGATTTACTAAGCCAATCATATTTTTAGACTGAGAAAACTGGCAGAAAGCAGTAACTTTAAATCCTTGATACTGGGAGTCTGTGTTGAGGAGCTGCCTGTATTTTTAGTTACACCTGAGCACATAACTCAAAAAAAAATAGAGGACCAACCAAGACCAACTGAATAATAGGAGAACGAATAAAAAGAGCTTCTGATGCTCTGTTAACATGAACCAAAAGAGAGAAGGGAGAAGGATTGAAATGGTTTAGCAGTACTGCAGATCTGCCCTTCACTTTACTTAATTAATTAATTGGGATTTGGGTGGGGTCATGGGGATATTTACCAGAGCTAAGAGGTGAGAGAGAACACAAGCTTTCATTCAGGATGCTGTGCTGAAGTGTAGAGGTGTTTGGAGAAGGACTCTTGCAGTCCTCAGGCTGACAGCCAGACCACACTGAATGGTCACCAATGGTCACCAGGGCAAAGTGGACCCTGCACAAGCAGCCTGAAGGTGAGAACGAGATGCAACTACACACCTTTTGTACTACTGTGCTCTTGTGTGGGGAGGAGACCAAATATCACTCTGAAGAAATAGTTTATTAGCATTGACTAGCCACTGACATCAGCTCTGACAAAATGGTTTTCCAAGTACCAACCCCTCATCACAGCCTATTAGGCCAAATGGTTGGGAACAAGAGAGCTGCAGTTCACAAAACCAGTTGGAGAACGACTGGGTGGAATTAAATCAATGAAGTGCAGGACGACAGGTTGCTATCTGCAGGATGAAATAACTTAGAGGGACAACTGTCATGCTAGAACCTGCATTTATTACTCTGCAGGCTGTCATGAACAAAGCAGCAGAAATGATGGAACATTATCAGGCAATAGCTCCAAGAGTATTCAGGCAATGCTGTGCCTGTCTGGACACAGCCCAACAAACCAGTCTGTGTTGTGTGGCTATTCTGCCAGGCAGAAATGTCTGACCATCAGGGAAAACATGCACTGGGAACAGGAAAGCAACCTTTAATGGACAGGGTAAAAGAAGGTTCTGGTTTTCAAAAGGAAAATGAGATGTATTTTTAAAGGATGTCAAGTTCCTTTGTTTGGGGCTTTTTCTAATGAAGCGATATACTTATACTGAATGTTGTATAGTAGTCAGTGCTGATTTAATTCAGAGTTTATGTTCACTGTCTTCACTGAACACTTCTTTGTGTTCATTAAAAAAAAAATAATTCAAAAGTTCTTTGCTTGTACTTCCAGACCTCAAACGTGATGGGCTTTTATCACTTCTGCTGGTCTGTTAAGGAAGGTATTGGCTTCATCTGATAATCACTCTGCAAACAGACCAGATTCTGTTAAATTAAGATCTTCAAGGAGATGATCCTCCTACAGTGAGCAAGTAGGCAGAAATAACATAAAAAACCCTGAATTTCTCAAAGCACATTTTATTTAGGAATTAACTGCTCTCCTAGTCAAACAAATACTTATGCTAAACTTAAAGCTATCTGAAATTTAGTATTCTTAATTAATTACATTAATTACACACGATGTAAAGAAAGCACAGGCTACAGATTTTCATCAAAAGCTGTATCAGATCTCCATTCTCCTAACTTTTAAGAAGAGATGTTAAGATTCAAAGTGACTTCCTACATCAATAACATGACTGTCAAAAATATTATCTTGTTTCCCCTCTCTGAAATTGAGTATTTATCAACATTATTCTAACCAAAGTTACTTTTCAACCTCTTGGAGCTAGACAAGAGCACATTCTCAGTCTCTTACATCTTGTGCTGGAATGATCTCAACTTTTTCACTGAAAAAGTGACTAGCTTGTTAAGAAAGCACCACACACATAGGAACACACAAAGAAGGATTTTCTACACCCCCAATACTAAACACACAAAACACTTGCTAAAGCTGTTTGAAGAGCTGCCCTGTCAGGAGGATGCTGGGCCAGCTCTCCCCTTAGGAGCAGCTCAGTAACAAGCAGACCCCAGGAGCTGTCCCAGGGCAGTCACAGAGCAGCAGGTGCACACGAGGTGCTGCACATTGACCAGTGACCACAGCAATGGTTCAGTGAGGGATTTCAGCCAGCACACTGCAGGTAGGAATGGCTGGACAAACTGTCTGCTGCAGGGCACCCAACACACTCCAAAGTCAAATCCAGCCTGCCAGAAGCCAACCCAAAGAGAGTTCTCCAAGCAAATCAGTGACCCTGTCCCTTGGGACCCTGTCCAGAACAAGAAGAAAAGCACTTAAGTACATTGTGAACTCAGTGATCAGTTCCTGCTGAGCCTCTTCCTGCCAGCATCCCTTCTTCCCAGGCTCAGGTCTCCAGGATCAAAGTGGTTCCCTCCAGGGTCACACCAGCAAATTCCAAGTGCACGTACTGCATATTCCACTCAGATGGTGACAGTCTTTTTCCTGAGCAGGGCTCAACATTGCATGAAATGCAAAGCTGTTATGAATTAACTTTTTGTCCCCTCTCTAGAAATACTGGTATTTCATCACTGGCTGAAATAAAGATCACCTTCTGAAGTTTAACTGGTAAATAACATTCTGTTCCTCCAACTTTTTATTCCTAGTACATACGTAATTCAGAAACCAAATATAGTTCGTGAAATTTTGAGGGTTTGGCTTTAAAAAAAAAATCCGAAGTAAGTCCTTCATTCAGTAATATCAACTCCTAAAAACCAATTCAAAAAATAAATATGATGTAGTTACAGAGATACTTATTTAATTTCCTCTCATTAAGTAATCACCAGTGAATAAAGTATTACATACTATTATATAGTGAATATGTAAGTGCTCTATATAAAACTATCAATATTTGTTCAAGAAATCAGTTTTGTTTTTCAAATTACAGAGAAGGCAAATTCTTGGGAAAAACACCATCTTCTCATCTGTTGGCTGAGAAAGAATACATTTATGAATATAAAAATGAAGGAAATGAACAAACCCAATCAAAATAGTTATGTCTGAATTGAAGCACATTCTAAGGCCAAAGACAAAGTTATTTCTGCACTGCCCCACCTGGATCACAGAGTTCTAGGCAGCACCAGCTTGTGAAGGCCAAACTATTTAAGAGTAAAAAAAGCCATGTCCCTTTCTCAGTGATCACAGAAGGATTTTTGTAGCAGCCACCCACCACCTGGGTCACACTTATTTGGTGGCACGAAATGCCTATGGCTGGATTTTTTTTTTTTCCCCCTGTTTAAGAGTTTGTCTTTAAGCCAATTAAACTTACATAAATTCCTACGATTTTTACTAGTAAGTAGAAAAAAAAGGATTTTGCAAAAAACAGGATTGTTTTCTTAATGTGGAGGATTTGCATTCCTTCACAATTGATCTTTTTGAAAGAATTGCTGTCGTATTTCCTAAACAGCTAACTATTAAACTAAGTTTCCTGCTGGATGATCCACATGCAATAACAAATGTCTGAAAGGTCTATTAAGCTCAGGCAGTTTTCCAATTTGTTCAGTTATTATCTCCTCTGAAAACACACTCAAGATATACCTACAAAAATTTAAATACAGTGTTTAGCTTTTATTGATTTTAATCCCCATCCATCACTGCATCATTTGAGTGAACAGAATTATTCATACTTACACAACTGCAATAACATAGATACATCCCCTAAGTTAGAAAACTTATAGGAAAGAAAACTTTACATTATCTATAGTATTTCTAACATGAAAAATTTCTCCTTTTTGGGGCAAAAGAAGGGAACAGGAGTTGGACTACACACAGGAAACCCCTATGACACTGAAGACACAGCCTATAACAGTTAAAAAGGTTTCAGGCTTTTTTAGAACATGATATTTAAAAATGCTTATTGAAGTATATGAAGTATATGTATGGAACCACACAATAGCAACCAAGTTTACACAAACCCAAGCTTTGGGGCTTAAATCAGAAGCTCTGGCTGCTCCAGTGTGTTTCATGCTTAACACGTCACCCTTGCCATCCCACAGCTCTGCTGGAAGCCTGTGCCCTACCAGGAGACACAACAAGTAGCCACACCAAGAGCCAGTTCATGACTCTCCTCACACTTTTCCAGTGAGAAAAAAATACTACCATGGACTGGGCCATGACAGCTGAGAAACTCCATCTACACCCTGTCACTCCTGCCCGGGGACAGTGAACTCCAGCAGAGAGAGGGCAGGCAGCTGGGGTCACAGACATCTCAAAATAGCTGCAACTAAGACTCCAGAACTTAAAAGCATATCCTTATGGTGGTTCCAGCAAAAAGAGCCCCAGCAAAGCAAAATCCAGCACGTGGGAAGAGCCCAAGTTTTCAGAAGGATGACTGAAGTCAGCAGCTCAAAATTAGCAAGATAATACTTTTAGTTGTAAAAACTGTAAAGTTACGTACATGCTATTTTCAGGCTTTTCTCTAAATTTTCCTTCCTATCCTAAGGCTTCTGAAAAATAAAGTTGAATTTTACATCAGCTGTGAGAAAGCCCAAGTGTTCAGCAGAGCTGGAGCTAAAACTGTCTAGTTTACACCAGCCAAGCTCACTGATAAAAATCCCTCAGCATTAGTCTTGCATTATTGTTCTGTAATATAAAAACCCACTGTGCTCTGTATTAGATATCCCAGACCATTCCCTACAGCAGTCATCTATGCATTTCTCTGGAAAAGAAATGCAAGATTATTTCTTACAGCATTTTTCATTTTCATTGCCCAGTCTAGTTTTACAGGACCCAAAAGAGGGGTATTTCCACCACAATTCCTCTTGGGAAACTATTCTATTCAAATAATCTATTGCTGTTGAGGTTTGTTCCCTGGTATACAGCCAAAGTGATCTTTTCCCCTCCTTAGTTTTACTCCATTACTCTTACTCCAACAAATCATTGGCATGTGAAAGTGTATTAAATGAAGAAATTTTTTCCCTAAATGCTTCAGTTACACACAATCAAGAGTTCAGCAAATCGAAAACTCTAATCTTAACTTTCTTCTTTGCATTTGGAACAGGAGTTTGTATAAGCCAACAGAAAGATTTCAATTGTAACAAAATCTCTCTCTAGCAGATTCACAGCCAGTCTGGGGTAGTTTGGGTTGTTTGGGTTTTCTTTTCTTTAAAAATCCATAATATTTGTGAAAAGCACTGGCTACACTCTCTGGAGAGAGGTGCTTCCATTTGCTGCAAAGGATCTGTAGAGAACAGCAGAATGTTCTCCTCATTAACTTCTGCAGACTGGTATCACCTGCAAAGCTCACATCCAATTGATACAACTGCTTTCAGCAGGCAAAAGCTCATACTCACAGATGCTGTCAGGAGGGGGTTGACCAGTCATTTGTTGCCCTGTTACCTCTCATGGCAAAGTCGTGGTCACATTTGTGCACACAGCAGCATCCTGCAGATTGTGAATGTCACAGCTCATTTCAGGCCTCCTCCATGCCCGAGTGTCAGACTTTGTACAAAAAACCCTGATACTTTAAAGCTAGAAAACTGAGGAAAAAAAAGCCTGAAACTCAATTCTGCCAGAGGAGCAAACTGCATTTGATGCTAATTTACCCCAACAGTCTTGAAATGTGAACTAATCCACAAGAGCTGATTAGACACAGCCTAGGAAAGACAGGCAGGTCAAGAGGTAGAGCTGTACACACACTTGCTTTGGTGAATATGAAGCAGTAATCTATAAAAGCCATCAAAGCAAGCAAAACTTGACACCTCAGGATTGGACTGCAGCTAAACTGGTTTAGACCCACAGAGATAAAGAAAATCCTAAAAGTTCACAGAATCATAGAATATCTTGAGTTGCAAGGATGATTGAGTCCAGCTCACAAATTAGTCCAACAGAAACTGGCTTCTGAACTTCAAAGGCAAGTAGACAACTTCTACCATTCTATTGATCAAAAAACATCCAGGTACTGTTTTGCTTATACTTCAGGATTTAAGAACCATTGTGATATAATCTAAGACCCTTTTTCCACTACACACACAATCCAAAGCCTGGCAGTTTTCTCTAAGTTTCTCTGCTTATGCAGCCTTAGTTGCTCAAGCCAGAAGAAAATTTCCCAAGTAAGTAGCAAGGCAAAGAGGCTGGCACAGGTCTGTCGGGTGGCCTGGCTGTGGAGTAAATAGATTTGGTTTCACCTTGGGTGCTGTCAAACAAGGCAGACCAGAAGCAGATGTGAGTCTGCTGCTTTTGGCCTCCATGCACAGGAGACACAACCCTGCCATGAATCATCCAACCTCGCACACACCGAGCGGGGCCGCCACGGAAAAACGCTCTCCCAGAGAGAGGAACAAACAGCAGCAGAAATGCAATTTACTACCAGCAAATCAAGAAGTCAGCCAAACACCAAGTGCTGAGCCCCTCTTTACAAGTGACTCTGGGAACCTCTGAAGGCTCAGACGCTGTAATTTATTAGAGAACCCAGACTAGCACTTGATGATGTTACTGCCATATATCTTTCCCCTCAGCACTCAGTGAGCAGAGTCTCACACTTGTTGGAGGGGATGGCACACTTCCAAACACAACTGCTATTTAATCATTAAAAATGATGCCTGGCCTGTAAAACAATATTCAAAACCACTGACTACAGAATAAAGGTGGATTTTGCTCGATGACATTATTAATATAACAAATCATAGAAACTAACTCTGGGTATAAAGTTTGCCACACGCAATTTTTGAGCAGGTTGCTGCCTATGGAAACTTCTCTTTCACTTCTAGTTGTATCATGCTTTCCTTCTCTCTTCCCTTCCTCTCTTTTTTTTAAAAAGGGAAAACCCCCACTTCAGCAGAATGTTACTAAACAGGCTTTTTTTTTTGCCATAGCAAGGCAGGAACTCCCCTAATCACAAGCCTCTCATGCGATGCAACAGTATTAACTCAAATATTTCAGATTTATTTATTGTATTTTTTACCCTGCATCATCCACCTGCCCAGTGGATTTTGCAAAACTCGTATAAAATGTATTTATGCAAACTTCTTCAGTCTAAGAAGCTTCAGTTTCTTAGAAGCTACATCACCCATTGCAACACAAATACTATTCTGCTGCCATTTTTAATTTACATCTGCTCACTATATGCATACAAATAAACAAAAAAAAAAATCTACCTTGACATGTTCTGCAGAGACCAGAAAAACCCACTGAAAATAGATTTCATACATTTTATTCCTATGAAACCACCATATGCCAAGTGCAGTGCCAGACCCAAGAGTGAGATCACACCCACTTGGACAGTCATTACAGCAATGCATTACATTAACCTGCAATCACACAAATCAACCAGAGGTTTCAGACAACTTCTTCTCCAGAATATCATTTTCAGAAGTGAAGTAATATGACTTTAAATAAGTTCATATAGACTATATGTGGAACTTTCCAAATGCATTTAAAAAAAACTCTAAAAAGGAGGTATAAATCCAGATGTACACAAATAATGCTGCAATTAACTTAATTTGCACACAGCACAGACAGGTAAAATAAGTATTTTTTCCTGTTACAGTTACTCAACTTGATATGTAAATATCAGTGTGCCCACTGGTACATCTGATACTTAAAAAGGAGATAAAATTTAGTATTTTCATTGCATATTGCTCCATTCCTGAAGCTGAAAAAACTATACTGACCACTCATATAAATTCATTACAAAACAGTTCTGGTTTTAGCTTTATGAGTTTTGATTACAAACAAGTAACTCTGAAATTAATCTCAGTTAACAAAGAATCTATCTGTTTTAAAACTTAAGAAAAATTGCCACTAAAGACTGATAGGTTTGTTGCTGAGGTAATGTCTACAGATGAAGTAATTCAGAGCCCTATTGTCTTCTGTGAAGACAGTAAACATGTGCCTCCTCTAAAGAATTTAGAAAAATTATTAGCTAATCTGAATCACTAGATTAATATATTAAGTACTTGAAACAACAAATAACTTGTGTTCAGATTTTACTTCGACTTCATCCAGTGATTTTTAACTTAAACTCTGTGTACTGAAATCATCAGTCCTTCATAGCCTACAGGCCACACTAATGGAGAAAGCAGATTCATCAATTAGAAACTGAAGAAAGCCAGGAAAATGAAAACTTTTGTGAAGTTTTCCAAAGAAAAAGTCAGCATGGAACAGAGAGCTAGAAAGTAGGACACCAGAGGAGAAAGTCATAGCAGCTGATCCTCAGGCCAGAGGAGCTCTGCACCTCCACCTAATTTCAGTTGTTCAGGAAGCAACTGCTGACGCAACCACCCCAAGTTTAGAGACACCCAAGTCTAATTAATTTGCTGAACATTCAGCACACAAGAAAACAAGGCATTTGAAAGAAATCAAGTGCAAGTCATCACCCCATTTCCTTCATCTCCATCTGCAGCCCTACTCATGAATCGATTCTGCAAAAGACTTGACCAACTGGTAAGTGAGCTCTTGGGAGGGGAACATTAAAGGAACAACCAGGAAGGAGGCCAAGAGAAAGCTTGGCTTCCAAGTTTCACCCAGTGATCCTTTCCACTGCACAACAACAAGAGGTTCCCACCCCATGAACTTTGGAAGTTTCCCAACTGGAGACATTTACTCCACCAGCAGCAGCAATGCCTACGCCAAGAGCTACTCTGTTGCACTCTCCCTGGCACACAATAGCTTTTTCTTTCTATAAAGCACACCGGTAAATTACACATCAAATGACACTTCACTTTTGAACTACTTCAGAACTCAAATCACAATATACTGCAAGGAGCAAATGTCACAGAAACCGCGGTGGACCAGCTGATGCAGACTGTTACAATTAAAAGTAGCATGTCTAATATTTTTCACCAAAAAAATGAAGTGATAAATGGCTTCTGGGAGATGCAAGGCAATATCAAGGATAAGTAATCTAATTCAGGGAATTTGGACATGTGAGCTCTCTGGATTATTTCATGCCAATGACTTACTGAATCAGCTGAAAGAGTATCTGACTTTCCACTACATTTCCCAAATGCTATATGCAAACACTCATCACAACAAAGTTGACAGATACGGGCACGGTTGCAAAGTTATTCCTTGTACAAAACATAAAAACCTTGTAGCTGATAACGAATAAATTTAAACCAGGCTACCAAAAAGCATTTTGGAAAGCTATTAACTTTGAATCAAATGGAACCAACAGAGTTGAGGTTTATAGCTAAGGGGTTTTAGGTTAAGCTCTTTCCAGTATTGAAAACATTCCTGCCAAAATTCCACCACACAAGTTGAATAGCTAGAACATTACCAAAACCCCACATTTATGCAAAACACATTCTGTAACACAGTTACACACACTTCTTAAGAAACCCACAGAAACTAGGCAAGCAACCATCTTCTCTCAGTTAAGAACTACAATATCTAAATTGCCACCACTAAAACACCTCCACTTCTCACAGAGCTGCAACAAATCTCCACTAAGTACCAGCACAAAGTGAGTGAGACATTTCCTACTTCCATTTGAAGGGACAATTCCAATAGGAAGCATTTCGATATGAGTGGAAGAAGCAACAGAATGTCACAGGAACATGAACTGGAAATTTTCTCAAGAAATCAATGGGCAGGACACATTCAACTATCCCAGGTTTTTCCAAGCCCCATCCAACCTGGCCTTGGACACTTCCAGGGATGGGGCAGCCACAGCTCCTCTGGGCACCCTGTGCCAGTGCCAAGAGCCAAGGTACAAGAAGCTCTTGGAGACCACAGGCATTAGTCAAGCACCGAGGCAAGTGCCTTCTATTTAATCCTAAAAATGGAGGGCCCAGGACATAGACGACAAGTATTTTGAAGATCCCAGGATTTTATGACTACAAGTATCAGGTTGCTGCTTCTGGGAAGTGTAACAATCTCATTTAAGACTTCCTTAGTCTCAACCAGGTTTTGCTAAACACACAGGAAGCAGACTGCTTTTGACAAGGAGACAGAAATGCCCATAAGGAGCATATGAACCTGTCAGAAAAACTGTGAGAAAAAAAACACCAGAAATATCCACTTGTCAGCAACAGAAAAATATAACAAAAAGAAAAAAACAAAAGCAGGCTGAGGTAGTTTTGTAAGACAAGACAGACAGAAGTGTACACCTGAGCATACCAGAGCACCTGGAAACATCCAACAGGACAAATTTCTAATTACCACCATTTCTACAAGGGCATCAGATGCAATGAGAAAAAAAGTGAACAGATGCCAAGAGATTGTATATGAAACGCTGGAAAAACAATGCAGACAGAAAACCTGAGATGAATGAAGAGAGAAGTTAATGAGATTTAAGTGCAAGTCAACTGTTTCCTATTGCTGTCCTCAGCTATTTCTTCTCCAGTGTAACTTATGTTGATAATGACAACTGGTTTCATCCTCTCTCCTTATATTTATGTTTAGGTGCTTTCAAATGCACAAAAATCAACAAAGAAACACAATCTGTAGGGAAAAAAAAAGGATAAGAAAGTAGTGTTGTGTGATTTCAACTGAACATGCAAAACTGTAAACAGCATGCACTGACAGTTGAAATCAGTGTGTAGGGCCAGAAAAAAAACTTGGTGGCTTTTCAAATTCATTTTATATTTGTCTATAGTATATACAAGTTTTTAATAGCAGCAAGTAGCTTGCACCGCCTATGCAAGTACAGAATGTAATTCTTTATTTTCACTGACAGTTTAAAAGCAGGCTGCAAAGTACCAAAGTTAAAAGTTTGGCAGAAAGCTCTTTCAAGGGAATATAACACCAAGGATATTTCTGGATATTTAAAATCTCAGATTTCCAGAAGAGAGTTAAACACAGTTTCTGCTGATGTACCAAAGCCTGACAAGTTTGCAGCTTTACATACAAAAGGCTTATTATTTAAAAATTACTTTCCTTTTCCTGAGTAAATATCCCCTTACAGTGAGGGGGAAATACCATGCAATAGACACACACTAGAAATCCTTCACAAACATTTATGGTTGTCCTGGCCACACATCCCAGAAGGCCCAGAGAGAGAAGCCAGGTAAAATACTTCCAGAAGTGACAGTAACTGTCACTCTAAAAAGGGGTATTTATTTCCAGAAATAATAAAACTTTTAGTAAAAAGCAGAAAAAGGGACCTTTTTTTAACATTTTTTTTCTTATGGTTAAAACAAAATGCCTTGGCAGTCACACAAATGGTTTAGCTCAGAATCACTGTGGTAAAAATTCCTGTAACCATATGGGATATCTATCAAAATAATGCTTTCTGCAGAACTGATAAGAATAAGGAAGGACCCTGCTTGACTCTGTCACAGATTGTTCTTCCTGGCAGAAGGTTCGAAACAATCCTTTTTGTTCAAATACTATTTTTATGACTCTTAACACCGCTTTAGAAAAGAAATGTACAATACAGTCACAAAGCAAAGCTACGTTTTAAAACGGATTGCTGATTTCAGTATCCTACTGTTAAAAACATTACCGAGAGCTCATCGATATCGCTCAAGCTGCTCCCTTTGTTTCGCAGTTTTCCATTCTTTACGGCCCTTCTCACCTACTTGTGCCCTCGAACAGCCTCAGAGTGATGCAAATTCCCCCGGGCTCCCGGGAATTTCAGCAGACGACATCATCAGGTGAAACCCAGCCTGAGTCAAGCCCACTTCCTGAGCACGGCTAAGATGGTGCGCCAGAGGCTCCAGGGGAGCTCTCCTCACACACACCCTGCCACAAACTTCGCCGCAGCCCAAAGACGGAGAACAACCTCCCACCTCCCCGCCGCCCCCTCCTCCTCCTCCTGCTCTCCCACACGACTGAACTTCCCAAAACAAACTGCACTGGGGAGGGGGGAATGAGGAATGAGGGCACGGGCGGAGAACGGCGCGCTGTTCCGCGGGCTCAGCGCTCGCCCAGGGCCTGCAGCAGCCCGAGGATCGCTGGATCCCCGAATCGCTGCCGGATCCCCGGATCGCTGCCGGATCCCCGGATCACTGCTGATCCCTGGATCCCCGCTGGATCCCTGGATCCCCGGACCGCGCAGAGCCGGCACCGCCCGCCCCGGCGCACGGCCCGGCCCTCCCGCAGCACCTCCCGCCGCTGCCCTGAGGGCACAACAAAGGCTTTCCCCCCTCACCCCGCACCCCCGGCCCGGCACGTACCGGATCGCGGCGCTGGCGGGGCGGCGCGGCGGGGCTCATTCCGCCGGGGCGGGGACGCTGTGACGGTCACCGGCGCCCGGCGGGAGGCGAAGGCGGCGAGCCCGGGCGGCGGCGGAGCCGCATCGCTGCTGGGCGCGCCGAGTCCCGCTGCTGCCGGCCGTGCCCGCCCCGCGCTCGGCACCTCCCGGCTCCCGCACGGCCCCGCTCCCGCTCCCGCCGCACTTCCGGGAGGGAGCGGTCACGCGGCCGCGGGACCCGCCGCTTCCATCCGGGAACGCGCGCGGGGCGGGGCGGCAGCGGAGTGGGCCGAGCCGAGCGGGGCCGAGCATAATCGAGCCGAGTATAGCCGAGCTGAGCCGAGCCGAGCCGAGCCGAGCCGAGCCGAGCCGAGCCGAGCCGAGTCTGTGGGTGCGCGCTCCCGCGGCCCACAGCGGCTGATGGGGGCGCACAGACAGAGCCTTCCCGGAGCACACGGTGCAGGATTGCTCCAGGTGGTTCTGGAGTATCTCTGCTGAGGGGGACTCCGCACCCTCCCCTGCAGTGTGTTTCAGAAAGGAGTCCTTCCCTCCCCGTGCTCTGGTGGAATGTCCTGTGCCTTCCCATGGCCGCGTGTTCTGTTGCCGGTGCAGAGGGATGGAGCTCCTCTTCTGAGGGGCTGAGACAAAGGGATCGCTCAGCCTGGAAAAGAGGAGCTTTGGGGTGACTAATTGCGGCCTTGCAGTACTTGAAGGGAACTTACTGGAATGATGAGGCAAGGCTATTTACAGGAACACGTAGTGACAGGACAAGGGGCAATGGGTTCAGATGGAAAGAGTAGATTCAGATCACATATTAGGAAAAAAAATAATATTTTGAAGGTGGTGAGGCCCTGGCACAGGGTGCCCAGGGAAGCTGTGGCAGCCCCATCCCTGCAGGTGTCCAAGGCCAGGTTGGACATTGAGGCCTGGAGCAGCCCGGGACAGTGGGAGGTGTCCCTGCCCATGGCAGGGGTGCAACAGGATCATCATCAAGGTCACCTAACCCAAGCCTTTCTATGGTTCTCTTGCATGGCACCACCAAGAAGACCCTGGTGTCATCTTCTTGGCACCCCCTTTAGGTGTTTATGCACATTAATGAGGTTCCTCTCCTCTCAGCTCTCTCTCCTCAAGGCTTAACAGGCTCAGCTCCCTCATCCTTTCCTTGTAAGAGAAATGTTCCAGTCCCCAATTATCCTCATTGCCCTCCTCTGGACCTCTGCTCAAAGGGGTCAGCAGTGTTCCTCTGAGGACTCCTTATTTACTGTTTAATTTTGTTTTGTTTTTCAGATGATGTTGACCTGAAATTGAGCTGAAATTGACCTGGAATTGACACTCACAAGCTCCATCTGCTCCCCAGTAACGGGGCTGGAGAAGAACCAGTCCTCAGTCACTGCTCCCCCACGTACAGGGCTGGTGTTGGGCTCTCAGCTTTTCACCCTGCCCACGGATCTGCTGCTGGCTGGCACAGACATGGGCTTCAAGATCTTCGGTCCACAGCCCCTGACCAGACTCTTCTGCTTCCTCCACACATGTTCACCACCCAGCAGATCTGTTGGTCAGATCTGTTTCCTTTAGAAGCAGGTGAATTTCTCTACATGGCTGAACTAGTTGCCTCTAAAAATAATTTGTGTGATAATTTGTAAATTACATGCACAGTACTGCAAAATTCCCCATGGAGGTTCTGAAAATAAAACTTAAGCAGTATGTTTTGCTTTGTTTTTCAAATAAACATGGCTTTAAAGAAAACATCCTCTGTGGAGACAATTAAGACCCAGTGACACCTTAATTGCTTCTCTTGAGAATGAGCACTAAGAATACACACACAGCATTGTGCTGTGTAAGGATACCCAGCCTAGCAAGGTCTCAAAATCGATACAACTGCATTAGTGAGGCTCAGAGCCCTGGATAATTCATCCTGCAGAGAAGAACTGCACTGACAGGGCCATACTGCCTTTGGTAGTACTGTTCTCTCAGAACTGTTTCATGAAACTGTTCAGCACTGCTCTGTATTATCAGATGTCTCAGCGTTTCTTGTTTGTTTGGAGTCTTTTTCACACCAGCTCTTGTAGGAAATAACTTTACATCCACAGCCAGTGCTTGCTCCATTTAGTGAGCAGAATTCTTGCAGAGGGACCAGGCTGCTCTTTTGTGGCCCACTACTTAGAAGAGAACACAGAAAACGTTTGTCATTTGTGAGAAGCATAAACAGAACCCAGAGTGTCAGGATGTTTGGTTTTGTGAGCTGAGCAGTTGAGTGGTTGGAGACATTTTTGCAATTGGGAAGTGAAAGATGACCATTTTTTCACAGGGAAGAATTCAGTTACTTACTGAAAATCAGGGGTGCATTCCTGGTTATAAATGAAGAGTCTGCAGTGGGAATCTTAGGATTTAAATAGAGTAACTTGGCACATAAGAAAATCAGTGAGTCAAGTGAATCTTTGTAT
The DNA here is from genome assembly GCF_029582105.1 of Oenanthe melanoleuca. Lineage (NCBI taxonomy): Eukaryota > Metazoa > Chordata > Aves > Passeriformes > Muscicapidae > Oenanthe > Oenanthe melanoleuca. The sequence continues at coordinate 31,679,884 of NC_079341.1, read as the reverse complement.
CTAGTAACCATCATCTCCCTTAAATCCCACTCTAGAGAAAGTCTGCAAAGATGAATCATTAACAGAAGTTGTGGAAAACATGCATATTTGCCAGCAGTCAAAAGGTGAGATTTCAGCTCATGCATCCCTTGGGCTGAAATGTTCTTTTGCTCACTCTCAGATATAGGATATTGTGGGGGGTGTGGGCACATGCCACTGCAGGGTGTGTAAATGGTGGCCAAGAGCAGCAACTGCCACCTTCCAGATCTGGAATCTCCAGTTTTAGCAGAAGTTTTAACTTATTTTCCTGTACTTTTCATCCATTGCTTAGTTCTGTTTCCTGCTGTTCCCCCTCAGATTCCCATTTTTGCACCTCCTTAGTGCTAAATTAAAGTGCCCCACATAGTGTTGGCCTGTTGTGAAATGTTAAGGTGAAATTCTATCACATCAGGAGGCATTGGTGTGATTTGCATTTTGGCAGCACTTAGTGGGTCAGTTGAGATAAGTGATCCTTCCTGACAAATATTTTACCAAACACAGAGTTTGTAATCTAATTATGACAGAAATGGTAGAGAAAAACAAGGCAGGATGAAGTGATTAAACACACTTCCAGAACAAAGATTTTGGCAGAGACCAGAGGGGGGACAGAACTTTCCTGGGTCTGGAGTGAATGCCCTGGATCATGCTTCCTCAAACCAGGCAGGAGGACTCACAGGAATATACTCTTACAATATACACCATTTTCTGACAGGACCTTGGTGGTATTTATACTTTTCAAAAATATTCACAGAAAGAGGCTATGCTAGTTTATTTTCCTGAATAAAACCCAATACTAAGTGTATTTAATTTCCAAATTACAGCCAGGGAAACTATATTTCTAAAGACACCTGAAGAAAGCACAATGGCTGTTGTAGTTGTTTTTAACTGTACACACAGCCAGCAGTACTGACTCCTCTATTTAGACTGCCCATCACTTTTTCATTAAGAAAAAGCTCTCATTGCTTTTCATAAACATTTCTGTGTTTAATGTGAAAGACCTCTAAAATAATTTTTCTAAAGAATGCTCCTAGAAAGATTAAGAAGGCATATTAACATATAGCTGTAAAAGGATTAATATGTGGAGATTTTAACTGCTCTGGTCTGGGCATGTGATACAGTGTGATCAAGTTTCAGGCTGTTGGGACTTTCACCTTAGATAAACCTTTCAAAATTTAAATTCTGTCTTCTGTTAAACATCATATTTCCTGTGCTTCTGTGTGAAATAGAGAATTTATTCTATGTTGTGTATGAGATTTCTTCACCCTTGTTTTGTGATATGAGGTGAGCTGAATTCAGCTGCTGCACATGGTGATGTTAACTCTCAGGGCCTGTAAATAGATTGTTTTTAGTATTACTCCCACAGATTTAAGGGAAAGACTTGCATATGTAAATATGAATTGGAATGATTTGCTAAATGCAGTTGTGAGTGGAAGCCATTCTCTACCCAGTAAGTAGTCACATTTCAATGGTGAAATTATATATCCTAATTACAGATTCATTAAAAATCTCTGAGATATTTCTGCTGAAAGGAGCCATTTATATACATGCATGCAAGCACATTGCTGCAATAAGTTTTCAAGATCCACAACAGGATTATGTCACTAAAATAACATTTTTGAAATAAATTAAAAGGCAAGAATATTAATTTAATCTATTTTCTTAATCAGTGTAATTATTTTATTAACATATTCTAGAAAAATCCATGGCAAACAACCCAGGAGAAGGCAAGTATTGCATGCTTTCTGTGTTCTTCTCCTGTCTGTTGTCCAAATGTGAGCACTTTCTGGAGGAATCCTGATAAATCTGTAGCATCTTATTTCATTCAACCCTATTTACTTTTAACAGAGCCAGCAGACAACGCTGCAAATGTGCTGCCAAGATGTATGGGTGACTTTGCATTAAGTAAATGCAAAGGCAGATCTAGCTGATATAAATCACTATTATATAGGCAGTTTTAAAGGAGTGAAAAATTTCAGCAGGAGAGTTTTTTGTCTTTTTATAATATAGGGGCTTCAGAATTTGAATTGCTTTTTGGAATTTAAAGTTCCAGGGCATTAAGATATTACTCAATTTAGAGTGACTTTTCCACCTTAAATTATTTTTTATATTTTCCTGGACTTCCTTTCTGAAAAAAGAAAATAAAATAATTAAGCTACAACAAACAACTAATTTCCTACAAGGTGGCAAAACGGCCCTGAAATTACTCAGTAATGTTTCAGCAGAATGGGTCTTCACTTGAAAAGGTCTGTGTTTCAAAGCCAGCACTCTCCACTGTGAAATATAAGCTAGTTTTAGCAGGAGGGTTTTAGCAAAGATGCAGTTTTTCCTGAGAGAGGAGGGTGACACAGGAGGAGTAAAATGTTCTTCCAGTGGCTGTAGCACAGACCCTGGCAGTGGGGGTGAGTCACAGCCAAATCTGTTTTTCCTGATTCGGTGTGAGTTTCGATCTTTCACAGCAGATAAAGAACACCAAGCTACTGTAACCACCAAGTCTTCTCTGCTTTTACTTTGTATAAACAAACACCAGTTTTAGCAGAGGCTTGAACTTGGGACTTCCAGACTTTGCCTGAGCTCAGCAGCTGCTGGCTGTGAGCTTCCCTTTCTTCTTCCATTAAAACAAATAAATAAACACTGAAAAGATTTTCATGCAAAATATGAAAACATTTCAGTTTTCTGACTTTTACAAGACAGGCAGATGTTTCCCAAATAGTTTCAGTCAGTTTTTCAACATATTTTATTTCAAGAGGTGCTTATATGTTATTAGAGTTTAAAAAGAATTATTAAATAGAATTTGCTTTGTGTTGTCATATTCCTTTCCATCAGTTTCTGTGTTTGCACTATTCACTGTTTTGCCTTAAAATAGAGAGTAAGGACTTCAAAGCAACTATCCTATCTTCCTGAGGATATTTCTTTAATTCATAATGGCAGAAAACTTCCTGGAAACTGGTTGCAGCACTGCATGACAATAATTTTTCTGCAGAATGATGAGCTGCAAATCACTGACCATATTTGTTTTATTCCTCCTCAGTATTTTCTGGTGTGATATCACCAATTTCTTGTAAAAAAGCCAAACCCATATGCACCCCAACAAGCCCTTCTGATTTTGTACTTAGTTTTTCTTCCTTCATATTTTCCAGAACTCCACAACTATGATGGCTGTGTAACCATGTGCAGTGTCCCAGGTTTTTTCTCCTTTACTCTCCCTTCACTGCCACTTCTGGATCACTGAGGGCCACAAGTGAGATGGCAAACCAGGAGTATTATTTGATCTGCTCAGTAAGTCACAAACTTGACAGCCACAACTGGATGTGGTAACATTTTTAATAATAGTTTCTTCAGGGAAAGAGAATTTTTTTAAAAAATGTCTTTGTAAAATTAATAGATTATTTTCAGATTGTGCTAAAGGATGAGAAAAACCTCTTTAAAGTTCTTTGCAAATAAACATTCCTCTCCAAAAAAAAAAAAAAAAAATAAAAATTAAAAAAAAAAAAATAAAAAAAAAAAAAAATAAAATCAAACCCTGTGGTTTTAAATTTTGTGCCAGATTTGTCCTTCTCTACTTCCTTCTGCTCTCCAAACAACACTGAAACACAAAGGGGCTTCCCTTCTGCAGACTTCAGAGAGTGGAAACTTCTTTTTGTACTAGAAAACAGCAATAAAGAGCAAATGTTGCTTTGTGACTTATAAATTTGATAATGAAGCCAAATGCATTTTGGCTCAAATGCATCTTTTCCTCATTTCAATACCAAGTAGCTTTTAAAATGTCTTTAAAAGTAACTTTCATAGAGGGTAGAACAAACATGAAGTTCTGAATTTTCTGAAAGCCCAAACACTATCATTTATAAATGAAAATATGCCCAGCATCTTAACACAATGCCATTGGCTCAGAGAGCCTATGAACAGACTCTCAATACAATCCACAGATTCTTCACTGAATGAAGATCAAGCTGCTAAGGCACATTGAGAAGAAAAACCACACCTCAGTTCAGTTCTGTCAGAAAGATAATTTGTTTTGAACTTTATTACCCTTTTTGGTTGTGAGATTCTGTGGTGTTGCCTCTTGAAACAGCCTCCTGCTTCCCAGCTGATAAAGATCCTAAATTGTGCTGCTCACAGGAGTACATTTCAATATTAATATTCCCCAAATTCTCTTGAGTTTCATGACAGGGCTTGGTTTGTCTCTATGCATGGTAAAAGCCCCCATATTCTTTCTCATGTAGTATTTTATAGGACTGAGCTCTTCTGCCATACTTTGCAAACCAAACTTTTTTAGCATGGAGCACTAGTAACAGAACTCTTAATAATGATTAAAATAAAGCTGCATTATCCTTCCAGTAAATGCCTGTTTTTAGACCTGCCAAATATGCATAACAGACAATTGGATATTTACTGATTGTTGTGCAATAATTTACCCATGGATTTATGAGTTACACAAGAAATTGCCTATTTTGTTCAGTTCTGCATATTCCACCAAAACATCCTGTATTTTCTTATTTTTTTTTCTGCTATTGTGCAATTTTTTAGGTAGTAAATCATACACTGGGGAAAAAATGGATTGGGGAAGAAATATTAAATTTAAATCTCATGTCTTCATGTTTTACACGTGGCTTGGCCTCTGTTAATTCAGGAAGTTAATTAATCCCTAATGAAACATGCTTTTACAGTGTATCAAACAGCATTTTTGTTTGACCCTAAATTGTTTTTTATATTTTTTTCTGGGCAATGAAAGCATTATACTGGCTGTTTTTTCTAATTTTCAATTTCACCATCCCCACAAAAGACATAATTTACACAGCTTTATTCACCACTACTATCTATAATTAATCTGGTCATATGGTTTTACTAAAATGTAAGTAGTTAAAGTATAAGACTGTGAACATCCTTTAAGTTAAAGTGTGTTGAACCATGTACAATAGATAATAAGCAATATTGATAAGCAATATATATAGATGCATATGTATATGTAGATGTAGATGTATATAACAATACCTTCAGTAGTCAAAATAATCTGTGCAATAAGTGTGAGTTTTTGTAGGAAAACCTCCTAAGCAGAATGATTCCTGAATTTTACTGAAAAGAAATATTGGAGATTTGCATAAGAGATTCCCCATTCCTTGTGAATAGATATAAGGACAAATGGCACATTCTGAATACTAGAAAAAAACACCAAACAACTTTCAGGATCATTGGAAGAATCCCAATGCAAATGCTAAATACCAAGCTGAGAACACAGAACAGCCCCGTGGTAATTTCTAACAGAACTATGACAGATATTTGAAATTTTGAGGAAGCCAACCTTTTCATTTTAAGGCAATACAGGTGTTTCTTACTTATTTTTTATTCCTTTTATTTCCTACCAAACTTAACACCTTTTTGCCTATCACTGTGTGCTGTAAGTGCTGTAGTTCTCCTTAGCAAAGATTTTGCACTGTTGATGTTTCCATCCAGTTCATTTCTCCTTGCTGGCAAGCATTTAGTGTCTCTAGACATATTATGATTCATAAGATGAATAACTTCCCCTTGCTCTGGGATTTAAGAGACCAGCATGGAAGTATCCTATTCCTAGAGCAAAATCTCAGATGAATAATGTGGTATGACAAGTGTATTACTCACGGATGGAGATCTGCTGGAGTATCTTCAGCAGCTTAAAACTGCTGGTCAGGAAGAGGTGGATTAAGGCAGGGGTCTTCTAAGTCAGATTGTGTAGTGGTAAAACAGTGTTAGAATCATTTTGCAATACTGTAATTGGATGCAAACTTCATTTGAGATTTCAGCTTTCAACTGCTTTACCAAATTTACATAACACAAATGCTAATTAGCAAAGAATATTATGCAGCAAACTCCTGTGGACATTATGCTTAGGTCAAATTTCACTTATATCAAAAGGTGAAAGTAGCTTCATTTAAAAAAAGAAAAAATTTCTTGACACCATTGATTTGGAAAGCTATGATATTTTCATATTTACATGTGGCTTTGTTCTGTATCTCTTCATTTAAAAATTATTTGCCATAGTTTTCCCAAGCATATATTAAAAGCACAACTTTCTTTTAACCCAAAATTCAGATGCCTAATCCCTCTCAACTCTTTATTGTTTTATACTTTGAATACTTAAAATTAAATACTTGATATTTAGAATCAGGCAATTTAACATGGCTGTTTTATGCCTGAGTATCTCTATTAAATTCAACAGAATTATTCATAGTGGTTCAGAAGGTGACTCAGTAATGGTCATATCCAAAAAGCAGGAATTCACTGTGGAACAATGGCAAGATATTGTGTTTAAATTCAGAAGACATAAATAATAGCTCCCTAGTGAGTCTTGGTGAAAAAGACCAGATAGGTACAAATCCAAACAAATATTTTGCATTTCAGTTGTTCAATAATCAAAAACTGGACTGTCCTTTGAATTTCAGTATTTCAAGGTGTTTACATAAGCATATAAGGTAGATAATTAAAAAGGAAGAAAAAATATTATTATCCTGAATAACTACCTTGAACACTCTGTAAGTGCCAACAAAATTTAAAGTGTGTTATCTCAAATCATTGGGAGTCATGGCTTCAACTCTAAAAAATGTCTTCTAAGAACAGAAGGATCAGATTTGTCATCTAAACCACCTGTTTGGTCCTGCAGGTTTTAAGATAAGAGAAGATGACAGCAGCATCTCCTCAAAATGAAGAGATTCACAGGAAGCCATCATCTCATGTTATACCTTGAGGCTTTTCTCTGAATCTTCTCTTCCTGATGGCAATTTTAAGGTCACTCCAGAATATGGACAATTTATTCTGGAGACAAGAAACAATACTTGGCAAGAAAGAAACAGAGATCAATTGGTACAATACATGACTGTAGTCCAGTTAATCAAAGTGCCTTTGAAATACTTTTGATTTGCAGCTTTGATATTCTGTAGTTTTAGAAATTGGTTCTAATTTTTCATCCACTTCTTTAGGAAGGAGTCTGAATTCCATAACATCTAAATGGAGAATGATTTAGTTTTAGTGCTTTGAGCAGTCTTTGTTGACAAAGCTTTATCAACCATTGCTGAGATTGATTTTTTAGTTTTTATCTCAAAAAATTTTGTGCAAGGAAGACATTTCACAAATGCTAATTCCTTGGAGTTACAGGCTAACTCAGAACCCAAAACAGAGGGGAAAATTTCCAACTGTTGATCTCAGTTAATATCACTTCCACTTGCTTCTAGTTCCTTGGCTGCTCATGTGCAAGGAGGTGGATAGCTCTTATCTCTTAACTGTGTGCACCTTGTCTCAAATGCTTTTACCAAAGCTTGGGAATTTGGCTCTTTTCTACCTAAATGAACAATCACAAGAGGAGCTTAAAAATCTGGTTCATGAGAGTTCCTCATCAGTGGCAAATATATTTACTTGTGAGAAGCATGGATGGTGGTATTGTGTTTCTGTTTTATTTAAAAAGATAAATCTATCAGTACTTTGCTTTGAAATAAATGGAAAGCTGTTTTCTATTCAGCTGGCCTCTTTATCAGAGAATTAGTTATTGAGTGGTCAATATTACTTGTTCTTCTCTCTACACACTGGATAATAGAATGCAGATACACAGCAGGGCTTTCAGAACAATGCAAGAGAGGGAATTTGTGCAAACTCATTTGTCCAGATAAGGCAAACCTCTTGAGGACTTGAGCCCAGGGCTTCATAGTACAAAACTGCCAGAATGTGTCCTGGGAGCAGTTAGAGACAATGCTGAAAAAGAAAAACTTGTGCTCCTGACCTTACAACATTTTATTCATAGCAAAGTTGCAGTTATAGAGTATCGCATGCTGGCTAAAAGCTTTAATTAGCTCTTTTGAGTCTCAAACAACTTTAGACGTGCAGGCCCTGTTTGTAACTATTGCTGACCGTGCTGCCTCACCTGAAAGACAGAAATTACCATGGTGTTAATGCTACCCATGAAGATAAGGCTGAAGTTGAGCAGCAATTATGGCTGAAAACCTGCAGCATTTGAAGCCTTTTCAATTCCTGTGCTGTAAGGAGTCTTTCATGCAAGTAATAAATTGGATGGCACTTAGATGAGGAGTACAAGTTGAAAGACAGAAGAGTGTAGACCAGACAGTACAAATCTAAATGCACAGCTCAGGCGTGTGCCACAGTTGTGGGATTTCTGTAAGCAGCAGATAAAGAACAATTTGATTGTAAAGCTCGAGCTGTTACTGTTCAGCATTCCCAAGATGAAATTTGATGCCACTGAGCAGATTTATGGCATCCACTACATGGCAGGAAATGCAATTAACAAGGCAAAACTGCAACACCTACAGAAAATGGTGATGAAGAAAAATGAAGATAAAATTGTTTTTCATTTTTCTTGCTTTTCTATTTCTGTGCTTTCTCATTGTGAAGCAACAACACAAAATGATTGACACTGTTATAGGAACAATGCCTGAAATTCTGGAATAAGTATTTAGTATTTGGTGAGAACTGTGACCTGAGACAGAGTGAGGCTTTAGAGTGAAAAGGATCAAAACCTTAATAGCCATTAATGCACAACAATTACAAAAGTTCAGGGTAAGGGTACAGGGAAGCAGAGCAGGCAGGCACTGTCTGAGAGAGCAGACATTGCCTCTTAAGGCAGAGAAAACACACAAAAAACAGGAACTAAAACACTGAGCCCAAAATATTGCTGAGTGTTTTGTGGGCAGAGGAAATATCCCAGTTTTTGTTCCCTAAAGAAAATGGAAACTGAAGCACATGCAAGTACCCACAGAGGCTACCAGGAAACACAAGCTGTGTGACAAGATTCTCAAAAGAAAACTTCTTATGCAGAAAATAACATCCTGGATGTTATTTTGCCACCTTGCTGTAAGACCAGTAACAAGCTGGGTTCTGGCTGACCAACAAAGCTGCAATCTTATTCCAGCAACACTGATAAGCAACTGGTACGTGACCATGAGAAGAGAACTTCAGCATTGCAGGACCAGTGGACTGGCTATCAAAAAATTCAGCACAAGATGATGCATTGTTGCCTGAACTTTTGAACAACTGGCACAGGAATACTCTATGTCCCAAGAAAACTGCCTCCCAAACAGCTGAGTAAATCTCAGATGAGCCATTAACTTGATCTACCATAGAAATGTTTCACTATTTTTTCTAAAAGCAAATTGAGTTAAATATTTTCTACTTTTTTCTTTTACATTAAAGTGATTTCTAAAATGGTTCCTAATGAAAAAAAAAAAAAGGAATTAATTATATAACCTAGACAGAGAATATTTATTCTAAAATGCATTGACTTCTTTCATTACCTATCATTTTTGACACTTACCCAGACAAAAGGTAACTCAAAATCACAAATAACTTGGATTCTCTTCAGTATTTTGGCAAATAAAAAAGTATTTGGCCAAGAGAATCAAGGAATTTGTGCCACAATAATGAAAAAGTGTGCCTTGATATTGAGTAGCAGGCAGAATGCACTGCTCTGGAATAAGGAACTGGTTCCACTTTCCACATGAAAGACAGAACAAGGCCTGAGTTGACAAATCTGTCCAGGAGAACCAGAGAGTTTGCACATCTTCTGTTTGGGAATTTTGGTAATACAAAGCTCTCTGTGAATTCCTGTGTTACATTCACACCTCACATTTTTACAAACCCCAGTCTTTGCTCTTACAGAATCCCACAAGTGACGCAATTACAGAAGTAGACTAACAAGCATTAAAACTGACAGAACATAAAATGTTCTCAGTTCAGTGGCTTGGATATAAATTAAAAGCAAAGAACACAGCACATGTTTCTGCACTTGAAAAGCTTCCCCCAGAATCTTCTTTCAGGGACAGCTCAAAAAGACAAATTGTACTGGAGTTTTCCAATCTGTCACAGTAGAGGAAAGCTTCTGAGCTGTAGAGAGATGCCTGTGAATTAAAAATATATCATTTCATCTGAGAATTTATAAACCTTTCTAGTACAGTTGGGTTTTTCCTCTCCCCCTGACTATCAGAGATATGCCTCCTAACTCTTATCCAGATACAAACTACCAAACATCTGTAACAATCCCAAACAAGTGTTGCAGTGTTGACTCTTTTTTTTGTATATTTTGAATGCTAGTTATTTCTTCAAAATTTAAATGTCAATCTAGAGCAAATGAGGAAGTGTTTTCATGGGAGCTACAGATTGAAGATGATCATCCATACCACAGGAAGCTGGAATCCAGGCTCAGTGATCTCACTGAAAAACAAAATAGTACAAATGAGAAGATATTGTCTCTCATGCAAGAAAAGAGATTTTTTTAAAGACCCTAAAAGACAGGTTTATTTTTAACGCTGTGAAAAACTCAACCAATCTCTGACTTAAAATATGTGGATTTAGCCTGGGAGATTTTTCTTTTTATGAGAAATCTGCATCAGTGCACAAGAATTGGTGGAATCTCGTCATGCTCTGACATGATGCACATAAAATTGTAAAAGAACGCTGTATCTTCTGATCAAGTGATTCCCATAAACACAACTTCCTTGGTGGCTGCCTGTCCAGTGCTCATTAATGATCACCTGTAGAGTTGTATTTTCATAGGAACTCTGTTTTAGCATGATGTCATGGGTCATAGCCTTTACAATTTGGTAAAGTTCTTAAGAATGATAATTTACAGTTCATTTTCTTCTTGCGATTCTTCTTGGGAAGAACAAGCTGAAAACTCCATCAACTGCACGTTTTATTTTCTTTTCCTCGAGGAAGATTCATGTATATTCTTCAGTTAAGCATTTTGATAAAGTGAACCATGAAGTCTTCCTGTGAAGTCAGCCTCGATATTGACATTTTACAAATAGGGAAGATGGGGAACAGAGAAGGAAAGTGACTTTCTTGGTAATACTGCAAGTGGCAAGGCTGGGAATAGAAACTGGAGATCTTTACTGCCAGATCCACTCCTTACTACTCCTTATTTTTTTTTTCCCATAATTTGCTTCTTTAAAGTCATTATCCTTGTGGGTTTGCAGATAATGTGATAAGCGATGTATTAAGTCACCTTTATCAATGTTATGCAATTTTATTGCAAAATAGTGAAAGGTGGCAGTGTTTTGGAAAAAATATTTTTTTAAAAGCAGATCTTAATTCTGACTCTTTAGAATTTTTGAAAATTAGAAGAGATTTCAAGGAATGGACTTGTAAATTTCAGGATTATCAAAAACATTCCAAGAAATTGTTGTAAAAGTGAGAGTGTAGAAGGCCTGTAATGCCTCAAGGAAAAGGAAATGTGTAGTGGATTTGAGGGTGTAGTAAATTAGGATTTTGAACTCCAGTTGTACAATCAGAAAATTCTTGTGCTCCATCTGCAAACCATCACCTCACATAAATATAAATTGCCAGTTAAGAAGCTCTGCTTTCATATCATGGTAAAAAACCTTTCTAAGCATCATCATTGTTCTGGATAATTCAACAGGAGTGCAATTTGCATCTATGGCTGGTGTGGAACAGATTTACATGGCAAAGTGGTTTGATCCTGCACAGATCTGGTTTTGATGTTTGCCATGAGCCAGAACGAACAGTAATGACCAATCTGGAAAGAATCCCAATGTCATCATTTCTTTTGCTGTTATAAAAGTCTCACCAGACATGATTCTGTTTCCATTCTCTTTCTGGCTCATTTGTTTGACCTGTCCCCAAACAGGGTCATTTTCTGATTTTGTTTAAAGATTTAGACAGAAGAACAATTCCTGAGCTCTTACCCCATTTGCTCTTGGACAGACTCAGCTGTTTCTTTTAAAAATACACTCTTGCAAGTTTTACACCTGAGCTTGCTGACCCCTTACCAGCAGGTTATGTTGAGGAACCCGACATCTGTTACTCTTAGGGGATGGGGGGTGAGCTGGGTCGTGCAGAAAAGCTGCATGAAACAAGTTCAGACACTAAATAATAACAAGTTTTAGCCTAGAGTAAGATTTTTATGCCTGAATTATGAGCCTCCTGTAATTGAAACTGTAAGGGAAATTCAAACAGGCTATTAATTGTAGCAGTGCCAATATATTAAGATGAGTAAGATTTTCTAAAGGTATATACTAAGCAATTTCAGTTCTTTTTACTTGCTTCATTAGGAGAAAATTCTTTGCAGATGCATTTGCAATAAATGTGTGTGCTGATTTAAGAGCTCCTGTGTTGGAGTCAGTCACCCCTGCCAAGGCTCAGAAAACACCACGTTCCCAAAGCCATCAGGGTTGTACTGCAGTTACATGCTCCTCTCTGCCTTTGGCTTCCTCTAATCTTCATCTGACCTGTGGTAAATTCATGCTGACTGTTCTCACCCTCAAGGAAATGAAGTAAGATTAAGGTTTCTAAGAGTATAAAGTTCTGAAAATGAATATTATGGTCCTGAAGCCTCTTGGCTATTTTAGGAAATGGTACAAGTCCACTGGTCATGATATTTTGTTCAGTTGACAGAACTGTTTTCTGGAAAGGCTGAAACTTCTCCTTTGAGAAGGGCAGTTTCAGTGATTCGTGGCCAATGAAGGAGTCCCTGAAATTCTGCCTGAAATTTCAAACACAGAGGGAGACAATCAATCCAGCATTATCTATGGCATGGTGGCTCTGTCACACAGCAAGAGAAGAAAGCTGGCTCAAGTCCCTTCTCTGCCTGACTCAGGTCAAGGATTTGAGTCTCAGTTGAGATCTTTTGTCATCCCACTCACTTCACCTGCATTAGAAAATTAGATTTCTAAAAAATTATTTTTTTTCCTAGATATTTGAATTCACTGGAATTGTTCTTTGGAAAGACACTGGGAAAAAAAAGGAAATAAGGATTGCCTTCTAACAAAAAAAATTCTCTGAGTCAGAACTCTTGTATCCAGGTCTTATTCTTCAGGAATGGATTGTGTGAAGTTCACAGTATATGTGCATAAATATGTTAGCCACAAATCAATGTGAAAACCAGAGAAGCTTGAGCTTAAAAGTGATAGGTAAGCACATTTACAAAGGACACACAGCAGAGTTCTATACTGAAGTAAGACCTGCATCTAGAAAAGCAATTCTTGTCATTGAAAGAAGAGAACAATTTTGTTTCTATAAAGAATCGTCTGCATTGGGCTCCTTCTAGCTGTGCATGAGATAGTAAGGTTATTTTATTCCATTGCTGGTTCTCCTCTGTTCTTTCTGTGTGTGTGCTATGAGCACAAATTTGTGTTATACCTCTGTAGAAGTGCTTGCCATTGTGTATCAGGATGCTGAGGTGTATTTGGGGAATGGCCACCTCTGCCAGAAGCAACTGAGTCAAAAAATATGTAGCTGCATAAATGGTCCCTATTTTTCCAGAATATTCATATTCTCATGGGAAGTATTTCCACACTCTTCCTTTAAAGGAATGAAGTGTTTGGAAAGCCTAAAGGGACAAAAGATCATTTCCTCTGACTAAACATCCCTAAAATGTTAAACATAATTTTCAGAATACACAAAAATATCTGTTACTTCATTTGACTTGCTTCCTGCCAGCCCCTTCTTTCTATAGCTTCTCTTGAAAAGATACTTCCATTCTGAGACCAGTTGCAGAAGAAATTAAGGAATCAAATTAATGAAATAAAATCAATGTTATAACAGATAAAATTGGACTATCACTAATGAAAGAAAATTATTTCTTTTCCATGTTCTTCAACTTTTAATGTATATTGTTATTGAGGTAAATCCAGAAAAATTCTTATTTCTGTCTATCTAGGAGCACATTCAAGATGATAACTTCTCACTGTTTTCAGCTGCAAGCTGAAACTTTGAGCTCCAGGTGGCTTTTCCCAAGATGTCTAAGGACTGGGAAATAAAAACTGTGCTCTGTAGATACCAGGCTGCCAGGATCAGTGAATCTGTTCCAAAATATACAAGCTGAAGCTCTGGCCTGCGAGAGGCAGTGGTGTCCATCTGTACCAGAGCACTGTTAGGAGGGTTTTACACTGGCACCAGCATAGAGCACTTCTGCTTTCTTTTCTCTGCTCTGAAAATCTTTTTCTTAACTGCTTTTCATTATAGTTCTCTCTGGAAAAATACCAGTAATTTAAAGGTTAATAGAATGCTGATGTCACTGTAATTAGAGCAGAGGAAAAACATTTCTGTAATTACTGCTTAATGCTTTCCTGCTGTTCAGCCAATAAGATATGGCCCCCAATCTGAGATGGAAGGTGGGTGTAGAGATCTGTGTGAGTGAGAACTTGTGACAGGGTGATCAGACTAGTGCAGAAATGATGCCTGAGTCACTGGGAGCATGTTGGAAATTGGTCATTAAGCAACCCACCTGGAAAAAATAGAAGTCAAAATGTCAAGGATGAGGATATCATAAAAATGCAGTTTATAGCACTGGCTAGCTACAAAAATTCAGGACACGCACTTAATCAAAATTCATGTTTTGATTTCACTACACAGCATTACAAGTAATCCCATTAGTGTAGGAGTTCTATGTTTTCAAAAATAGCTGTGATGCTGCAGAGCTGACCACGCACAGGAGCCTGTGGGAGTGACCCCTGGGACGGGGCTGGCAGTGGGTCACACCCGGATCATTATCCCTAAAGCTGGTTAGTTCTGTGCCTGGTCACTTCCCATGGGGTGAGCTGGTGCCTTGGGGTGCACACTGAGGTCTCTGCTCTGCCTCCGAGGTGGGGAATGGCATTTCAGAGCTCACTGGAATAGCTGTGAGCAAACAGAGCAGCTCAGCTTGGCAGGTTTCTGTTCCGCTGATGAGGGACCTCTCAAAATTAAATTTATAGTTATTCAAATTTCTGTATTGTCAAAAGACCATAAAAAGATAATAATTGCTGCATTGTAGGTGTTTCAAGAAATGTCAAGGAATTACTTCCCCTGTTTTCCAACAGCAGTTCAAAATTGGTGGGTTTTTACTAGAAGAAGCATTTGTTTCCCTGAACCTAAGACCTTAAGGAAAAAAACAACTCTACAAATACGGCATCATGTGAGTTGTGCTAACTTTAATGGAATTGCATTTGCTCAACTGCTAATGAAATTCTACACTCTGATGAAGACACATCAAGCTCCTTCTCTAACCTTCCTGGCCTGGTGCTGGGCTCGGCTAATTAGCTCTGTCCCTCAGAGCTGCTCCATCCAGTGGCATCCTGTGTCCTGTAGCATTTTACAGTGCAGAAATGCCCTAAAAAAACTCATAAGTGAAGAATAAATTTTGCTGTTGCTCTTTCTGCCATCACATATTTCCCAGATTCTCTGGCAGACCTGTCATCAGTCACCTCATTGTTTCCACGTACCACAGTGGACATGGATTTTAAGGAAAAATAAAAAAAGAGTTTACAAAAAAGCAGCTACGTTTCAGAGCAGAGCTGGCATCCCCCAGAGGAGCCTGGGATGAGAGAAGCAGCAGGTGAAGGTCAGAAACACTGGAGAGGAATTGGAGAATGTGATAACAGACAGGAGCAGATAACAGGAGAGTTTCACTGCACAGGAAACAAGCTGGGCAGATTAAGAGGATGATAAATAGGCCTTTGAAACTTCAAATCTTCCCCTTTCCAATTTAACATATGAAAGTGAATTACATCTGAATGCTTATGGGGACCTAAAACTGAGAAATAGCCAAGGTACTTTTCTGACTTCCTTGCAGAGTTCCAGCAGCTCCATTTTCACTTTGAAACACAAGTGGCAGGCAAAATGCTCTGAATGGGAGCAGTACAGTTCCAAAAGGCATGGCCTCCAGAGATAATCACTACAACAGCAAGTGCTCCTTTCTTGTACCCTCTCTGCAGTGATCAGGACTCTTGTACAGGCTCTGAATGTTGTACCTAACTGCCCTAAGTGATTTTAGTGATTTGGAATTGCAAATGAGTTATACCTCAGCTGTAGTGCCTCAAATGTAATACTGAAACTGCATCCTTGAGTATATATTTCTGTGCTACTTTTAAGTGGACTGAACTGTCTGATTTTTGCCTGGTACTGTGTATGTACTGCATTAAATTGTATCATGGCTGAAAAGCTGAGAGACCTGAGATCTTCATAGTCTCAGGCTTAGGACAGGCTTTTTTTCATGAAGGCCAAATTGATTAATAAGAATTAACACCTGAAGGCTTAGCATAAATTTATTATCTCTAATTCTTTTCAGGCTGTTTTCACTGACAATGAAATGGAATCTGGACCAAATAGGTTAGACATTTCAAACAAAACCAGAAATTGGAGGAATGGTATCGCTTTTATAGAGCCAAGAGTTCTTGAAAATTCAGGTAATAAATGCATAGGAGAATGAGGGATATAATTTATATCTTGGATTTTCAGAAAACAGGAATCCTCCCCTTCAGTTAACTGTAATTGATGTGATTCAATGCAAATATTAAATTAATTGCTTTAATGCAGTGGGAAGATCACTGTTAAAGCAGTGGTTCATCCCTTCACTTTTAGGTTCTGTTTCCAGCTTTTTCTAGCTGTCACTTCTATTTAGACTACATCAGGTTAAATTGAAGCTAATCACAGACGTGCAGTGTGGCAAATCTGCTTGACCAGAAATTTCTCTCCACTCTTCTGGCAGGATTAGATCCTAACACTGTGTTGATTCAGCCAGGCTTTTCCTCTGATCCACAGAGTGAATAATGGTCCTAAGTGTGGTGTTTGTCTCAAGGGCAGAGCAGAGCAGGCAGCCAGGATCTGGACCTGCATGTTGGGCTGTCAGCAGTGTTTGCATTGCTGTAACACTTTGGGAAGCTGTGGCCACAGAGATGCTGCTGGAGGGAAGCATTTCCAGAGGACCTGTGGTTTGCTCAGGCTATGGAAAGGATTTGGCTTCTTCATGCTGCAGGGGAGCACCCCTGGATGTGGAGAATGCTTATTTGGACTGTAAGGGACATATTTCCAGTGAGATGGAAGCCATGCTATGGGTGTCAAAGAGCTCTTAGGCCTTTACAAATCCTTTTCAAACATGTATTCCTTCTCCTCTTCTTACTTCTGTTGTCCTCTGCTCTCTGTTCCCCTTGCTTCCATGACCTGAGTATGGTGAAGACATGGTGATAAAACACAGCCAAGAGTTCTTTGTCAGAAAAATGTGCACATCTTGTCCTCTTCACCAGATATTTAATTTTAATTTGTTACAGTATGGAAAACAGTGGTATAGAGAAACCATATTGACTGGCATAAGCTTCTCAAAGAAAAATCTGATATGGATTTCATGCACATATTGATGGAAAAGAGCATTTCATTTTCTCAGATAGCTAATGGCATGGAACTCTCAAGGACATTTAAAAAAATGAGATAGTTTTGTAAAAAAAAAAACCAAAAAAACTAAGTGTGAGTTAATGTCCCAAATACCTTTAAAACCAATAAGTGCTGATTATTGCTTGTTCTGGTTTTGGCTGGGATAGAGTTCATTTTTTTCATTGCTCATCCTCTGAATCTGCGAATAATGTGTTTTACTTCATTTTGAAATGCCCATACTGTACTGCACGATTCTTTCAGCAACTTTGTGTGCAGTTTTTTTATCAAGGGGCAATTTGCCCACAGCAGCTTTGGCACTTTCAAAGTAGGTAAGAATAGTAATAAAGCAGTAGTTCTGCTATTGCAATTAAAGGTGAAAATTATTTCCTTTAAATTTGCAAGTACTTTCAGTTGATACTGGACATAAAGTTGCATATGAGCTCTCCAAGAATCTACACTAACTTTCAAAGGTCAAAGCACTAGAATAAAGAAGGAAAATGAGATGTAATGTACCAATTTCTGTAATTGTTACTTTCATAAGAGTGCTATCAACAGCTATTGTAATAGTATAGTAATGAGGAGAATTGTCAACATAGGCAAAAACATTCTTCACCTTTTATTGTGATATGAAATTAATCTTTTTAAGCACCTGCATGCACACTTGCTAAATGCAATTGTGAAACCAGCTGAGATGGTTTTCTCCTATACCTTTTCCCTTATGCCTAAGCACCTAAGGAAAAATGTCTTTTCATTTGTTTCTGTCTTAGCACAATAATTATGTAGTATTTTTCATGACAAAGTCACAAAGCTCTCAGTAATCCAATAAAAAGAACCCTAAAACGACAACAAACCAGGAATACAACACAAAGAACATAAAAATTAGCAAAAAAAGCGGGATAAAAACCTGTTAATAACACTTCTGCTATTTAGTAACAACTTCTGTGCCTTTAAACTTGCACTGTTTTCCCTGCCAAATGGCTGCTCTTTTTGCATGTGCTGGCTTTTGCCTCTCTAGACTAAAAAATACTGCTCTGGTAGTATTAATAGTGCAGGCAAATGGTTTAATCACAGGAAAGGACAAGAAGCTTTCTTGTATTTGGATAATAGTACCTTCTCCTGGTTGAAAGTTTAGCTTGTGGCCATTTAAAACCTTTCTATTTCCAGCTGAAACCTGAATCCTTGTTCTTTACATGAACAATGATGTTTTCTGATAGTATTTCCCTATAACTGAGGAGGGGTTGAGTGTTGAGTATGTAATTATGGGTCAACATTAGGCCTCTACGTTTCTCAGGGAAACATTCACTTCTGTCAAATTGTTTGCTGCAAATACCAAGTAAGCAGCTCTTTAGAGCCCTTGACACAACTTAGGTGGCTAACACTGATCCACAGACCACAGTTCAGGAACAATTCCCCAAAACCTAAGAATGATATGAAAGGCAAACTGAAGTAGGGATTTCTATCACATCTGTGTTATGTTGTTCTGTTTCTTGTCCCCAGTTTGAGAGAAATTTCATATCTATAAAATAGTAGAAATGTCAAGTACAACCACTGTACTTGGCTGAACTGTTTTACCCCACACTGTGAGTGTTACACTGAGAAAAAAAAAAGGTGATGAGTAATTTCATATTTTTCTAGGCACCACTGGATATTTGTTTTCACACTTTCCACTGCAGAAGAATGTTTTTTTCCTAGTATACATGGGCTTGTATCTGACTATTACAAAATAGTTTTTGAATTTAAGTTTCTGGTGTGCTGATTTATTATATTACAACAGTTCAGTCTGTCATGAAATTGCATCCTCTTTGTCTCCTCAGTGTAGTGCAGCTAAGAAGGGGCAATTAAGATGAGGAAATAAATGTGTGTTTCTCATGAAACTGCAGCAGCTTGAAGTGCCCTCTGTTCACAATCTCTTAACTAAAAAGTTTTAATTTAGGAAAGTTGTACTAGGTGCACAGCATAAGCTTATATCATACTGAAGTGTCCTTGTTGTACAGGTAGGTAGCTGCTGTGTAAATATTCTCTCCAACCTGTGATCAGATCCTGTTAAATGGCTTCATGTTATTTAAGTGTAGCTAGTTAAGATTTTGGTATTTGCAGTGCATTTTGCCTGTGGCACAGGATGAAGTAAGAGAGCTTATTGCAGGACCTAAGTGTGGTACACATGAAACTTGTCTGGACCTTCATGTCAGTAACAATTCTGTCATTACTTTTCCTATGCAAGGTTTCTTTCACCCAAATGAGTTCTGACTTGAATTGAAACTGTTTCTCAGGAACAGATTTGCTTTAACCATTACTTTTATTCTCTACTTGTGTGTGTTGGACTATGGTTTTTTTCAATGGCATCTGGCTACCTCTCTCACTAAGCATTTAACCTTTTTTTTTTTTTTGAAAATAGATGTGTGAGAAAGCCTTCTGTGAGCTACCAGAGCTTGCATTCAAAACTCAATGAGTTCCCAGTAGGACTCTGCAAGATTAATTCAAGTCAATAGAGGATTTAGAAGTGAAAGGGGAGAAAAATCAGGTCAGCAAGAAATATGAATAGACTGATTAAATCAGTGGGAAATGCTGTGGTAAAAGACAGAGGATTCCAATACCATTTATTATAAACTAGGAGGCTGAGATGCTTAATAGCAAGGAAGGGCAGTATTACTTGAGAATTGGTTGAATTGGCAGAGTACATCCAAACATTCTCCTTCCAACAGAATGACTGATTATGCAATATGACTTGGTACAAGTGCTTGGTCTCTCTGCTTTTTAATAGGAGGACTGTGAATGTAACTCCTGAGGAAGAGATCAGTGATGTTTCCTTCCACCAAGGGAATGAAGTAACTAAAAATGCATTTGATACGTGTGGTTTTGTGGTTTCTGGTTTGAAATAGTGGTGACAAAATCCGGGTGGACCTAGTTCATCATGTCCTATTCAGAAAGGTCAGGATGAAGTCCTGATCCAGTGATCCATTCCAGAATTCTTATCACTAGTTACACACAACTATCATACCAGACTATGGTTTGCTGTCCTTTAAGTCCCAGCTTTTACTGTAGTAAAAACATTCCCCACTGCACTGGAAATGGATACAGGCATGTAGGAGTGTGTCTTGGATACTCTAGGAAAAGTTGAATTTTAAACAAAATCCTAGCTTCCCTTAAAACCTATTTATAAGAGAAGTATCCAGTGTTGCTAAAATGTGCTGTCATGTGGGTTTTGGATCATGAGAGGGAGATGTTTCCTGGGATTTTGTCATCTCCAAATGAGATAAATATTTTAGGCCTGTGATTGACTTGTTATGGACATGCAAAAAATCACAAACACAGCAGAGCCCCAAACTTCATTGGGGAATCCAGTCACTTGTTCTGTATAAATATTCAGTGGTAGGAGATGAGACAGAATTTCTCACTATGGCATTATGCATGCACCCAGCATGATGGCATTTTAATTCTCTTCTTAAATGGTACAGTGCTGTCACCCCATAGAAACTAGAAATGAAAAAGTCTGTGCCAGCCTGCACATTCCCCATGCTACATGGAAGAAAAGCTATCTGAAATAACAGGGCTCAGAGGTGGCAGAGAATGTCTGGATTAAAGTTTGATGATAAAGGTACACATACCCTGAAGATCTGCCTGTTATCATTGCCATCTGACACTTCAGAGTGCTGCTCAGCAGAATGTGAGTTGAGTTGAGTTGATGACATGCTGTTTATTTCTCCTTATGCTAAATCCCTGTGTGAGCATGGCTTGTGAGTTTATATATATATATATATATGTATATGTATTTTTATATATTTATATATATATGTATGTAAAGGTGGACTCAGCCACTATCATTACCTGGAAGTGAATGCAGAGCCATCAGAGATTCAGAAATTTGTAGCCCAGATTTGTATAAAGCTTTTTTCTGTGGAGAGGCCCTCCCTAAGCAAGTCAAAGTCACTGATTATGAGTGCCCATGGAGAGGTTCCATGAAGTTAAATAAACTGCAGTAAACCGTGTCAAGTTTCCCATTTTTCCCTCAGTAGGTGAGCTCTAAATATCTTCACCATGTTTTCTAACAGCCTTCCCAAATCCTTCATGAGTCCAATTTCCTGATGTCAGAACAGGACTGGGATCTGCAACCACATCAAAGTTAACTTGTGGGATTTTGCTTTTCGTAGTTATGGATGCTAAGCTTCAATAATGTGCTTAGTGCTGTAAGAGGCAGCAAAAATGACACTTGGTGGCCCAAGCAGTGTGCAATCTAACAACAGACAGACAGTGCAGACTGTGCTGGGAGACCTGGGGAACACACTTCTGAGAGAAATGGTGCTTTTTGAAACGGTGGTTGGGTGCCTGACAACATTTACATTAACCCTGGTGAGTATTCATGGCTTCAAGAATGACGAGAGTTTAGGGAAGGGATTTGACTTCAGCAGATTTTATTCTACCACATGCAGAGTGATTGGATCAGTCAACCATTGATGCTATAGTCATATGGGTTCCTTCCTTGTTTTCTTCCCATGTGTGTTTGAGCCTGCTTTTTGATCTGTGCCCCTCACCTTCTGCACTCTGACTCTGGCTGCTCACAAACGCAGAGGAGTTTACGTCCTGCCAAATGTGTAATTACTGCAGTACTCCAGGCACATCACTGCACACTAAGGAAGTTTGGCTGTCCTTACCCTGATGTCAGATATTGCTGTACCAAAAAATCATCTCCAAGAAAATAAGCTTCTTTAGTCTATGATTTTTATTAAGTCCTTCAAAGTAAAATTGATATATTTGGGCTCATGCTTCCTTTTCCTTGGTTATGTGGATATGTGTAGGATTAAAACTACTTTCTGTATTAGTGATCTCCTCTCTTCTGGTTAAATAAGTGCATTTATTGAAGGGACAATTTTAATAGTAGCAAAAAGTGTCTGAAAACAAAAAGTGAGGAACTTTCAAACATACTAACAATGCAAATTACTAAGATGTTTTGGGTCTGATTTTAGAACAGAATACACATGAGGAAATAGTTTGTCATATGCTTAACTTGTATTTGGAATAGATTAATGAGCATGGTGTCTAAAATCTGGGTCATGCAGTAGAAGTGAAAAAAATTAACACACAGCCCAAGTGAAGTCAATGAAATTCTCGAGTTAGGAACTGGAATAGGCCTTAAGAGAAAACAAGAGGATCTTTAGGGTAAAACTGATGAATATGACACACTTCCCTTTGTTCTAATTCTTTCGCCCTGCTTGAGCTTTTCTTCCAGGTACAGATCCCTGGCTTGTCTGTATTTTAGCCTTTGGATTCTAGAAGCTGCTGAAAGCTCATTGTTTCCCATTGCAGATGTGTGAGAAATCAGTTCTCAGCACACAGTAGCTCTTAACTGTGATTACTCTAAAGCAAATGGATCTCCCCATTAGAGCAATGATGCAGTGTTCCACTGAGCCTGGCAGGACTCATCCAGTCCAGGCTCTAACAAAGGAATGTATTGTTGTGTAAGTGGCAAATTAGTAGATCTATAGCTTTACTCAGACGGCAGCAATTGCTGTAGTCATGATTTGTCACGATTAGTTTGTGTATGTTAATTATCATCTTCTCAATCTATTTCCTCTGAAATAGGCACTAACCACTGATGGACTGGTTTGGATTACACTTTTTCTTATGTTACTGTCATTGCCTCGGGCCTCACCTGCACTGGGTGGCCTCAACAGAAGAACTCTTGTTCTTTCACAAGAGCTTCTGTAACTCATCTGTTCCTGGTTCAGAGTCCTCACAGAGACTGGTTTTACCTGCAGATGTTGTGCAGTGCTGTAAATGAGTGCTTTGTTGTCTCCTCTGCAATGGGTGAGTGGGAGTTCACTTACAGTGTGCCGGTGGATTGTGAAATCCTTAGCATCAGTGCACTTGGTCCTCCCCATCAAACTTTGTTTCACAAACTCGGTGATTGCTGTAAACTTGTGTATTGGCTTCTCTTTAAAAGAATAAAAGCAGTGTCTGTACAGTTGCCTTTTTGTTTCATACTCTAAGCTGCACTTTCTTGTGATTTTTGACTTGCTTTTTTAGCAGAAATGGCAATTCCTGGGAGGCTGTGGTTAGCTCTAGAAGCAGTGAATTGAATTTAGAGGTGAGTGTGATCCGGTGCTGTGACAGGCAGGCTTTGCACAGCTTTCCCAGCTCTGAAGTGGGATGGACAGCAGTTCAGGGCACCCTTTTTCCCCAGCACCCACACGCCTCAGCTTGTTGTGTCTCCCCTCGTTGTGCCTCTGAGTGTCTCAGCAGAGTTTGCAGGTGATTTGAAGCTCTCCCTGCTCTCAGGCAGCACTGGCTGCTCCGCTGATTTTCAGTGGGTTCTACACCCCTGGACATCCAGCACCAGCAGCCCTTTCGTCAGCAGAGGCCAGAGAGAAAATACAGTGTGGAACAGAGCTGGTGGCTCAGCTGTGCAGAAATCCATCACCAAGGTCAGTCCCTGGCAGGGCTGTGAGGGCTGATAAGGCAGCATCCTCAGCTGGGGCAGCGTGCCTCATTTCCCTGCTTCTCAGCTGCTCTCCAGAGCGAGGCACAGCCTTCCCGTGACTCGACTGCTGATTCACTACGAGAGTTCTGTGGGCTGTGTGGAAAGGGGAAGTCCGAGGTGTCAGAAGAAAAGGGGGAATCTTCATTTTTGGAAAGAGGCAGAGAGGACAGATTTTGAGATGTGGTAATAGAAAATAGAAGGAAAAACACTGTTTGCTATGACAAAATGTGGATCTTCACTGTTCTCCATTTGTGAGTCTTCATTTGAGAAGAAATTGAGAGATGGGATTTTCAAAGTGGCTTATATATAGATTGTAGTTTTACTAAATATATGCTACTGTTGACCAAGCTTTCTTATTTCATGTGAAAAAATAAACAAATTTCAATCTGTAACAAACCAAATTCAACATGAGATCAGATTGCTGCAGCTGCTATGACTTTGCCACATATATCCACCGAGTCAGGAGCTAGTGCTTTAAAAAATGCATATTTTGTGGTTTTCTTTCATCATGAAAATCAACAGGATAATAAAGATAGCAAGCATTTTTCTAAAGTAATTGTTAAAGTCTAAATGTCACAGAGGCAGTTAAGCATTCCATAATTAGCTAGAGAAACACATATATCTTTATGCATTGACTCTAAAGTGTTTTATTACAGTTTGACAGTCATATTGGGATGCTGAGTAAAGGTGTTCACACCCTCAGCCCTCATGGCCACACCAAAACAGGAACCAGCAGGAGGTTCAAGGTCTTACAGTGTTGCAAGTGAAGGCAGGTAGTTTACAGCTGAGGTGTTTGTTGCTGTGAACATTTTATTTTCCTTAAGTCAGAGACCATAAAATGGTACAGCAGGTAAAATATTTGATGTGTATTAAAGATTAAGTTGGAGACTGCAGTGTGGGTCAGTCTGAAACATATTCACAAAAAAAGGCATGGCTGGATGTGGCACTAATCATTTTTTCTTCTCTGATCCAGGTGATCCTTACAAACTTGCCTGGACATTTTGTGGGAGAGAAAAGAGCTCTGTTGATGTGAAACCTCTAGAATCTGTCTCAGAGCTTCCCAGATCACCTAGAGCTGTAGTGGATAGTGGCTTGTCATCTTCTCTCCCTTGTCATTGACTTGCAGCCTCTGCCTGTGCCAAAAGAAAAATACCAACCTCAGAGTCTCAGTTTGCTTTTTACTCCACCCCAGAGTGGAGGAAAGTGGACAGTGCAAGTTGTTGTCTGGGTGTGTTTTGTTTCAACCAGTTGGCATTAGAGGAGATCCTAACAACCCAGTAAAGCTTCCAGTTGACCACCCCTTGCAGTTTTAGGAATCCCATTTAAATGATTCATAAGCCACCACCATTCTCTATGGTTCCAGCAACAAGTAGTTGTAGTAGAGCTGTTATTGTGGCTAGTGTGGCTGCTAGTCTGTTACACATCCTGCTGGGCAGCTGGTGCCTGAAATTTTTGGAGGCTGTGCAGATGGATCCAGACAAGTTGGAACAGCTTCTGTGCCCAGAGGAGCAGCCAAACTTTTGATGCCCAAAACCTCTCTGTCCCCACCATTAAATTTCTACAGTGGTTTCCAGAATCCCAAATTGAACTCTCAGTCTCTCTGCTTCATAACTGTCTCCACTGAAAATCCAATTGATGCTGGAAAGTGCATGTGCAATGTACTATATACCTGAAAGAAATGTGTTTATAAGAGAGATAGTTGTAAGATTTGCCTTTTGAAAATCCATTATCAGAAGAAATGAAGGGTGCTGATTTTACAGCATTAAGAGATTGGGTTGGATGGAGGGAAATGAGCATAGCATGAACCTGTGAAAAGCTGGAAGGTTTACAAAGGACTGATCCCACAGCTCCTAGTGACAGCAGCTGTGCTGTGACATGCAGACTGATGTACCAGTTGTCTGATCCATAGGTTTCACTTCTAGGACTATTATTTCTTGGCAGCCAACCTAACATAATTACATATGTTTTCCTGCAACAAGCAAACACTGTATGTGGCTGAGGAAACAGCTGCACTACACTGAAGAGCTCATTTGCATAATTTTGAAAGTATAGTTGCAGAATTGCAAAATTACACATTGTGTAGGGTTCCACGTTAATGTCAAGGATTATAAATACCAGTCGGGATTATAAATACCTATCATGCCCTTTTATTTAAAAGGAATTAATATTTAGCCATTTTGAACATTGAAAGACAGTTTGTCATCTGACTATTTAAAAGTGTGACTATTTAGTCTAAAAATAACTTTGATTATGACTCTGAACTGGAGATCTTTGCATCTTTCCTTATTTGCTGGTTTAAGCTACTCTTCAGAGGTGGAGACGCAGAGAGACACCTTCAAAAAGGGTTGCCAAGCCAGATAAAATTTGCCTAATTTTCTTTGAACTTAAACTAGGCTTCTTGTTTGTAAATTCATAGATAAGTTTCTGAAGGAACCTGGTAAACCTTCTTGTGTATGAACTACATAATACAGGAACTAAACTCAGGCTGCAAGTAACATGACCAGGGGTACTCACTGACTCATAAAGTGTTTCCAGAAAAGACCTAGTAACAGCACAAACATTTGTGCAGATGTGTCTAAAAGAACAGATTTAGTGGAGTCAAACATAAAAGGTTTGTTTCAGTCACTGCTTCACTTTGTGACCAAGTGCTCGTGCTGCACAAGAAAGATGTACAAACCAGAAAAGGAAAGCTAAAAGTGTAGAGGATGTGGACACATCACCAGCCTCTACTGCCCTAAATGATATGTGGGATCACAGCATCACACTGGGGCAGCTGAGTTCCTGCTCTGTGCAGGGGCAGCTTGGCAGGGAGACCTTGTAAAGAGAGTGCAGCTTAGGTGGTGTTTAGCCAGTGCTTTAAAAGAGATTTGTCACCCATTCTGTGTTACCATGAGGCAAGGAGGCTGTGAACTGCATGCACTTCTGCAGTGGGGACAGAAACCCCTGAGAACACTGTTCCATGGGCTGCTGGGGCCCTCCCTGCCCTCTCTGCCCTCTCTGCCCTCTCTGCCTCTGCCCCCAGAGCTCACAGCACAGTCAGCACATTGCAGTGCTGACACAGTGAAATGGGCCCAACCAAAGCTCTTGGGGCTGGCCCAGAGTGATGTGTTGTTTTGATTTCTCGGGTGGTTTTATGCAGATTTGATTGACGTGGTTGGTTTCAGCTGATGGATTCAGTTGTGCAATTTGTTCAGCTTTTAATGAAGTAAGAGCAGAAAAATGCTCCAAGTGTCATGACAGCATGATGAGAAGAGCTCTAACTCATCTTCTCATGATATTTCAAAATATGTTACTACATTTTTCCTGCAGCTGTTTATTCTGCCCATCTGCTGGATGTTGCATTTCTTGCTGGCAATAGAAAATCTGGTCTCAGTGCCCAGAGGGTGACAAGTTTTTTTCTGTGTTGGTTTTTGCTCACAGTTTTAACTTTAAGACTTGGCACTGAAGCAGCTCATGAGCGTGAACATGGACTATTGAATGATACTGCATTTCTCCAGAACCTGTTGCATTTCTCAGAGCCTGCTGATCTCCAAGAGGAAGCTCTGCTTGGTTTCATCCTTTTCCTTCCACTAGCCTTTGTGAACAGATCAAACATTAACCAGAAAAAAAATTAGCATTATTTTGGCCAAAGCAGTGTGGGCTTAGGCACTTGAGGGCACAGTGAGAAGCAGGGAAAGGAGGAGGAAGAGGGAGGGTACCAGACCTCCTGTGGGCAAGCTGTCAAATTAACCCATTTGGATTACTGATTCCACAACATGACACAAGAAGATGGTAACCCATATGCAGCAGGTGGAGGTGTCTAAAGCTCTCAGGGTTGTCTTTAGCTTTTCTGGCAGCAAATTGTGGCTATTGAATAATTGGTTTGCATCAGCAATGTGGGCCTGGAGAGTATAAACTATTAACTATATAGTCAATACATTCTTGTTACCTTGGGAAGAAGGCATTGGACTGTTACCAAAAATTTGGTAAAAATAAAAAAACTCCTTAACACCAATGTAGCATTAAGAAGCAGGCATTCTTTGTTTGTTCCAGATGCACAAGGTGATGTATGTTCCAAAATATCATAGAAATATTCATAGAATGCCCTTCCTCTCTAATATCCTTCTCTGATCACAGAAATCACGCAATTGAAAGAACATAAGAGAGGTGCAGAAGTGCATGGGTTGAGGGGAATAGGAACTTTTAAATCTGGCTTTGCTATTAAGGAAGGGTAAGGGTGAGTATCCACATCAGGCTGCATTCGTCAGCTCTGGGCCATGCCCTCCCACCTATATATTGCTTACCTCTTTCATCACCAGTGATGCACAGGAAGCTGATTCATCTAAAGTTTCCTGTGGCAAAAAAAAAAAAAAAAAAAAAAAAAAAGGAAAAAAAAAAAAAAAAAAAAGAGCTTTAGTTGTGATGGAGATTCTCCCTCATTAGCATGCAAGTATGTGATGAGCAAACATTTCCTCTAATCACTGCTGATACCTCTGAGACAACAGCAATAGGATGAGACAATCCATGGGGCTTTTGACTATTTCCTTAGACCCAAACTGATTTTCTCACCATGTGGTTAAAATGGGAGGTTAGTGAGATAATTTGGAAACCTGCAAAGCATTGTCCAGGTTTGGTTTTGTGCTGAAGCAGACATACTGGAACCAGTAGGTATTTATAATAAGCTAAAAAGAGCTGTTGTGGGAAAATAAGAGATCAGTAAAAAGATGTGGAATTAAAGAGAACATGTGATAAAAATGAGAAATGTGAGTTGGAGTCACATGTATAGAAGGTAAATGAAATAGCACTAAGCACAGTGCCAGTAAGTTAATGTAGACTAATCAAATGTACATATAACAAGGAAAGGTGAGTGAAGTTGTAGCAATTTTCTTGTTGCTCAAACAGAGGAGCAGAAATTTCTATCAGTATGCCTCCTGGGTACTCTTACAGCCCTTACAAGTTGCAGGAAGGTGTCACCAGCTTCAGAAGAGGATGTTTGTGCTTTTCAGATGATCTTGCTGAGATGAATAAACAAATAGGGCCAGGAAATGGTCTTTTTTGAATTTAAACAGGTGTATTACTCAGTATGGGAAGGTTGTCTGAGAATTGGTGAAGCCCTGAGGACTTGCTGTAAAGACTGGATGATGAAAGAATGATAACACATGTGAGAACTGAAGCTGGAAAGGCATGTCAGTTAAAAGTGAGGCTGGAAATGCAACAGGGCTCTGTCTTGTTCTCCAAGTTGTTTGAAATTCTCAGGCATAAGCCTCTTAAGACTTACTGGAAGAAGACATGCTAAAGATTACCAGCCTGGAGGTATTAGGGTATGCAAGGCATTAGGAATGGTAATTACCATGACCTCATACATAAATAATCATTTAATAACACAGCTGATTTCTGGAGACTTAACAGGGTGCCGTCAGTGTAGAAAACACAAAAAGAAATTTCTTGAAGCAGGCAATGCTTTCAGTCTAAGAACTATACAGGAAAGAAGCTTTGAAAAACAAAAAAGCAAGCATTATCATGTTCCATAAAAGGGCAGTGAAGCTGAGCAAGAGACGCTGCACAAGAACCTGTCGGCAGGTTTTCAGACTTTGCAATGTGAAATGCTAATGATAAGCTCCTGAACAGAGCAGGCCAGGGCTGGATGATACTGCAAAATATCAGCTCCCACTAGACCAGTACGTTTTTGATACCTTTTCAGATCAGCTGTTTTCCAGTTAGCTGAAATATGAACATAAACTCTGATTTTAGATATATTTGTGTTAGAAAAGTGGGACTTTATCCATACAATTACTTAAAATGTCTGGTTTGTTTTGTTTATTGCTCTGTTGTCTGATATCTCATCAATTTTATGGTTAGCATCAACTCTGGCAGTGTTTCCAGAGCCAAATAAACTGTACAACAACTTCATGGTGTAAGATAGGTAATAACTTGTAATTCATTGTATAGTTTGATAATAATTATTCATAGATTTATCATTTGCAACTTGATAGACTATTTTAACAACACTGCAAAAAATGTTCTCAACTAAACATTTCTGTAACTAAGCAATTGTGATGAATTTCCATCATACATGGTAAGTGCTTTTAATTTTTAATTTGAATGTAACTCCGGTTGGAATACCTCTGAAATCATTAATAGAAAGTCAACAAAAAGTCATGGATGCTATTAATTGTGAGTAGGAGACTATTTTTAGTCTCTGTTCCCCATGATCACAGAAAACTTGCTCTTAAAAATCTTGGTTTTGAGACTGAGTCCTAGATTTGTGCTGCTGATTTCTACAGGCAGATATTTTTAAAGGGACAGATTGTGTCCAATTAAGACAATGATTGAATAGAAAATTTTAACACTTAATTGCAATATGTAGATTTTGATTTTTTTATATGTAAATTTTCTCAGTTACATACGAAGATTTAAGAAATGAACTATTGATTATTACAGACATTTATGTGTCTGCACTAAATTTTTTCCCCTTTTCTCACCCAACATTTTTGAAGTGTCCTTCTGAGGGCAGTACTTAGCTAGAAACGAATTATCCAAAGCTGTGGGTTAGTTTATGGGGAGAATGCTTTGTTATTCACACAAAAGGAAAGGTTTATATAAACACATTCTCACACTATCCTGGAAGGCATTTCAATTAAATGAATTAGGTTTGTTAGATCCAGAATTATTAAATTTGGCCCAAATCTAGTGCAAATAATTGCAGAATTTGTTTCCATAAACTCTTAACTGAGAAGCCACTGGGAAGGTCGGTGACTGCTGTTTAAATCATTTTGTTTCAGGACTCAAGCCATTCATGTCTGTTTAACATTGTACAAGAATTCTCCTGAGTTCCTTGCAGGATAGAGAGGAGCTTCTTTTTGAGGAGCTTACATCATACTGTAGGAGTATTTTCTATTTTTTTCTGAGGACATGGTTTTGTGTTGAAATGTAACTTCTTTATAGTTCCATTGTTCACTGAATTTTCCAATTAGTGTCCACAACAGCTGAAGCCTGTGAGAATTCCCTGTGAATTACAATGTCGTGTAGAACTGCAGCAGATATGAGGGTGCTGTATTAGAAAATATGAAGCACTTTTCCCAAGTATACATCTGCAATTGCATTTATTTTAAAACCTGAAAGAGAAGTTGAAATTGAGGTTTTCTTACAGCTTTTTTCTAAAAAAACCCTCTATGTTTTTCAATCTCCTCTCTTTTTGCCTGAGGATCGATAATATGTATTGTGCCCAGAGGGTACATTTGTTTGTTACAGAACATCTCATGAGCCATCATTTCCAAGCTGCTGGACTGCAAAGCCAAGCTGAGTAGATTCTTAGTTTTCTTTTAAATGTCACTGACTTCATTTCAGATTTGTAGAGTTTTTTTCCTACTATCTTGTCAGCGAGCTTTCTCTTTGTAAGCGTCTCTTCATTCTTTTACTATTTCAGTATAACTTACAGTTTGCACATAAAAATTGAAGGGCTATGCTCCTCTCACTCCTTCCAGGCAGAGAATTCCTGTGCTGTGATTCAGGGTGCTGGGAGGTAGGCTGTTAAATAAATGACTGAAGGGGCTGGATGACTTCGGATGTGATCAGTGGCTCATGAGTGACTCTGAAAACCTGATCATTGCTTCAACTCCCTGTGGCTTGAGGGAGACTGGGTCAGAGTCTGCATAAAGCAGCAGGATGAAGTCTCTGCACTCCTCCAAGATGTGGCAGGACCATCACTGTAACCATCCAGTAGGAAGTGGGCAGTTGGATAATCCTCACTGTCCTCAGAAACCAAGTGACAGCTGGAAGACCTTGAGGTGTGGAAAACTCAGCTTTGCCTGATTGCATGTAAGCCTTTCTCTCCAGGACAACTGAGACATCTTAAAGGAAGACAGAGGAGTCCCTAAAGGGACCATCAGCAGAAAGTCCCTGGCATTTCTGCAGCCCTGTTTTAGATGAGTCACACCAAATAGTTCCCAAAGCAGGTACTGTGTTCACATCTCACCTTCCTCTGTAGATTGCATGCCATGACAGTGCAACTTAGTTCATAATTACACCAAATTCTTCATCCTCTCTTTCACTGGAGCAGAAATAGATTAGAGGAAACCTACAAACCACAGAGAGCAGCAGAGGGAGTTCCAACCCTTTTTAGAAAGGATCAGAAGACCTCTTGCTCCTTCTCCTCCTCCACCTCCTCCTCTGCCTTCACCAGTTATCAGGCACAATAAAAGAACCCTTGAAACTGTATTTGTCAGTGGTTACTACTAAATAAGTCATCCCTAGCATTTTGTCAGTTTTTAAAGTCATGAATGAGACTACTAATGTCAATAATTGATCATTCATTCATTTCAGAAGTACTAAATCAATTTTTCTGGTATTAAGTCTGCAGAGGGGCAAATGCTAAATCAGCCACAAAATGCATCACCACAAAGTGTCAAATGGAATTCTAACTAGGGTCCTTTGTCTTAACTTCTATTAGTAACTGATAACAGGGGAAAATTAATAGCACTTCTTGACTGAAGGGGGAAAGGAAGGTTTCTGAGAGTATGAAGTTCTTTCAACACTAATTCAAAGCCAAACTGATTCTTGTACTGAAAATAGTAAAAGAGTCTATACAAAACTCTGAATTTTATCCTTTCCATCCTGGATAATGGACACCTTTTTTGAGAAATAACTTTGAATCCTGCTTAATTTAAACTGCAATCTGTATTAAACCTTTCTAAAATACCACTCAAGACAACTGGATTTTGTTGGTGGGTGAGGGAAAAGAGAGTTGCTTATCTGAAGACACATTCTAAGAACAAACTGAGTGAAGCAAGTGGAGCTGAGTAGATCCCATTTTAGAAGCAAGTCTAGTTATCAATTTCCTGTACCATTTACCCTGAGAGCACTCTTGTTTTCTTTCATTCCACCCTGAAATCACAGTAACAGCTCAACATCTGGTATAGAATTCAGTTGTTAATTCCCAGGGGCTGGAAAACCTCTTTACAAACAGAGGGACTGCTGAAGTAGTTGACACACTCCCTTTGGCACCTGAACTTGAATTCCTACAGCATTCATTGAGGCAGGCTAAGACTGTGGAGTTCACTCCAGTCAGGTCTTGGACTTCAGTGTAAGCAATGTTTAATTTTTAAATTGAGTTTGTGTTTAAAAGGCGGAAAATCACAATTGAATTCTTGCATTCAGGCTTCTCCAGAAAAGTGCTTTCTAATATCTATACATCATATTTGCTGTATTTATAGTATTTACCCATTTCTGAACTTGAAATACCAAATAGTTCTATTTCTTCTAATTTCTGAAATTATTTGAGATGCTGTAATAGTGTTTTGCCTTTTTTTCTTAGTTTTAAATAGGAACAGTTGATGAGAAAACATCCAAAAAAAAAAAAAAAAAAAAAAAAAGATTTTGTCATGTACCAGCATCATTTCAATTTAAGCTGATATTTGAGCACTGCCACTTGTGATTGGGACCTTTTGAATAGAAATAACTGAAAATAAGATATATGGTAATTTTACCCAGTTAATTTTTTTAATATTTGAAAAAACTATATTGAAGCAAACAGGATTATCTCTGTGCTTTTATAACTTCTGTGGAAATGAGGTAAAACTACTTTAGGATATTTAGCATTTAAAAGACTTTTTATTCTTGTAGGAAAGATTAAAATACAACCAGTTTCATACTCCTGTTTGGCAAGTTTTTGACCTCCATGTGTTAACTAGATGCAAAAACTCTTCTGTAACCTTGCATCTGAAACAGTTTTCTTTCAAACATGTATTGCAATGTAACAACCCAAGAGTAGTGAGGAGGGAGCAAGATAAGCAAGAAATTAATTTCTTGGAATGGTTGTAGAATAACTTCAATAATTAGCTAGGTAGAAAAATTACTATTGATTTGAGCAAGTCTGGCTTTGGACAGATGCAGGCAGCTGCCTGAGGAAGGAAATCACATCTTTGAGCTGCAGAAATGAATTTTGCTGTAGGCCTGGCTCGGGTTGGCTCAACAGTGGTAAAGGACAGCTCCTTGTACTGGGTTTGCTGGCAGGGTTTTGGAGCTGGGTGGTTTCTGTGAGAAGCTGCCAGAACCTTCTCCATGTCCGATGGAGCTGATGCCCCTGGCTCCAGGCTGAGCCCAGCAGCAGCAGTAATGCCTCAGGATAATGTGTTCAGGAAGAGGGAAAAATGCTGTGCAGCTGCAGCCAGAGTGAAAGGAGCAAGAACAACCTTTTCCCAAAACAAACTGCATGTGCTACCTCTTGGCTGACCTGTCAGATCACAAGTTCTGCTGAGAACCTCAAAGAAACACCCATTCTTTACAATTGTTCAGTCTTAAGGAAACCCTTCCTTGGTGCTTTACAGAGCACTCACCAAAGATAAGATCTGAGAGTAAAAAGCCCTTGGTATCCACGAGTGAGAATCCTGTTCACCATGAATCAAGGTAGAGATTTTAAGCCTGGGTCTGTTTCACTGCAGATCTGTTTTTATAGCTGAGCTCACACAGAGAACTTGTTGCAGTAGATCATTCTCTGTTAACATCTTTAGTCCTGTTTTGTTGTACATAAGACTTTAGAATTCAAAATGACTCTTTTATTATTGTAGGTAGGAATGAAATAAGTTCATATTGGAAGTGTTCTTTTATTCTATTTTGACTCTCCAAGATGAGTCAGAGGACCCTAACTATACTTAAATCAGACCCACTTTGTGAATGCATTTGGACCATCCATTAGAGCTGAAGACTCTGTAAAAGAGGCTGACAAACTAGCCAGGCATCTGATTAGGCACAGAATAATTTCAATGGCTAATCAAACGAATGAATCCTTACTTGATTACACTTCAGTTTTGTATCAGCTAATCACGAAACCAGAAAATACACTAATGGATGCTAGTTTCTGACAGCACCTGTTCACAGGTACAATTGCTGTAATTTGGGAAGAAGAAGGGAGGGGGCAGCACTAATTTCCTAATCAAGAGCTGAGACAAATATCAAGCTCTAATATTTTTAAGCAATAGTTTGTTTTTCTCTAGAAGAAAACTGGAGCTTTTCCAGGGTTTAGAGGTAAGTCAGCAGTGGGATGCTAGAATCAATCCCCCACATCTCCCAGTGCACATTTTTTTACATGTATACGTTGATCCTCAGTAGATCTTCTCTATAGCATGGTGAAAAGAGACCTTCTTGGGACCTTCTTTAGAAAATGAGACAATACAACCTTTCCCTCACCCCTAGGGTCTCTTTTCATACTGACTGCTCAGCAGATATTAGCAAGGACAAGGATGGTCCCTGCAGAAAAACAGAAAAAGTTTGTTGTATGTGTGTGTTTGCACACGTCCATGTTCTTTTGGTCCTCCTGGTGTCTCAGGAGATTTGGTCTCAGATATAAAAGCCACAAGTTATCATATGGGGAAGGTACTTCTGAATTATCTTCACCAAGGTCTCTGACTGAAAATATATTAAAAGCTGTAGGAACTATTGCTTGCAGGAAATTCCTTTGTGCTCTGTGATTGTAGAGAAAGCAGCAGTCCCTGGCCCAGCAAGCCTACTGTGTAAAAGTGTATGTTTTCTCTTCATATAAAAAGGTAACAAAAGGGAAATATTGGAGCAAGAAAGGGAGATAAAGAACATTGGATTCTGCTTTTAATATAGCCTGGACCTGTCAGTCCTTTGTTGTATGCAGAGAAGAATTTTAGTACTGAGTTATGAACAAGATCTGACATCTACATTCACAATGAATCCCACAAAGCAAAGCCATTCTTGAAGCTTTTATTGCCACACTTCCTCTGGTGAAGTATTTCATGAGAAACAGACTGAAAATAAAGCTAAGCCCTGAATCCTGAAAAGTGGGTCCTACCTTAGAAGTCACTCTTCAGCTACTGTGCAGTGTTAGTGTCACCAGTGTCAGGAGAGCTCCAGGACTTGTATGCATTAGACTGAAGCTATTGCTAACAGAGCACAGTCCTCACAGGAATGGCTTTAAAACCTCTGCCAATCAATACTGTCCAGTTCTTTGAAGAACTCTTAATTTAATGCTGCTTACCTACACAGTAAATGTCTCTGAAGTCTAAGCAGAGAAAATAGAGAGACCAAGGGCAGCTGGATTAGCAGCATTAAGCCATGGTCAATCTACTGCTTGCATTTTAATAGCTTTTGCAAAAGTGGAACGCTAGATTTGCTGCTGTGTGAGTCAGTGTAGATCCACTGAAATTGCCAGAACTGTGCTGATTTATTCAGGTTGAGGATTGCTCCCAAGACTTCCAGCAACAGCTGTTTCAAAGAGGTGTGTTTGATCCTTTGAAATACAAAACAAACAGATAGATTGCATCTAAATTATCAGTGCTGGTTAATATATGTGGTATGTCATAAATATCTCCTAAACACCACTCAGCTTCATTTCCTCATTGACTTAAAATACACTCATCCTGGATCTTCTTTAACTTTTCATACAAGATCCCAAGGTGCAAAAAAAGTCTTGGAAAAGACATAGATAAACACTTCATTAAAAAGCCATGGTGTTACCATTTGTCATTTCATTTTTCATATAATATATCTATTGGAAAATAATAATAATAATAATAATAATAATAATAATAATAATAATAATAATAATAGTCCTGAACAAACAACCAAAAATGCACCATCTGAAGTGCCTGAAATTATTTGAGGGTGAAAACTCAGTTGCTAGAATCACATCTGGTGTTGTAGGATTTTTTCCTACATCTCAGTTTAAAAGAGGGGAATGAAGGGTCCATCCTACAGTGAACTGGGCACTTTTTCAGACCTGCTAAGTAAATTTCTGGCCCATTTCAGAAACATTAAAGATTTCCAGGTACCTCAGAATAGATTCTTGGTGTTTCTCAGGATCTCTACACCATAAGAGCAAAACGATAAGTGTGTTCACCACCACAAACAGGGCTTTTTTTATTTGTGACATGGATTAAGGGTTGAGAAAATATGGATAATTTGTCCTATAAAAAGGTAGTGATGTTCTGAAGGAATTCCAGAAATCTAGGAAGGAAAATATTTCTTTTCATTCTGTCATAACTCATAGTCCTCCCTTCATATTCCTGGCCTACTTATTTTTCAAGTGTGGTCTTTTGTGTCTTTTCTCACCTGAGGGAGCAGAATGTTCTGTTCTGTGTAGATCACATCCTGAGCACCATGCTCCCTCCCTGCTCTTCTCCCTGTCCTTTTCATCTCTGGGTATCTCTTGGCATGGTGCTCTGATCATTGTGCTAACACAAATCTTCCAGTTTCTTCCAGAGCTCCCTTGTCCTCCATCGATACCAGGCATGATCTTTGAGGTCATTGCTCTCACTGTTTCATTGAATCTCTTCCATTTAGTTCAGGAGGAACTGGAGAAATAATTTTTCAGCTTGTTTTCCTAGAGATTGCT
This sequence comes from Oenanthe melanoleuca, assembly GCF_029582105.1. Taxonomy (NCBI): domain Eukaryota; kingdom Metazoa; phylum Chordata; class Aves; order Passeriformes; family Muscicapidae; genus Oenanthe; species Oenanthe melanoleuca. The sequence continues at coordinate 31,642,943 of NC_079341.1, read as the reverse complement.
AAAACAGCAAGGAAAGAAAGCAGAAAGGCAATTAATAAATATTAATTGACACTGTTCACCTCCTCTCTCTTTACCTTCTCGTCCATTAACAGAGAAATGGAAAACAACAGGGGAAGGGAATGACTGCTAGTTGCAGATTCAAAAGGAATATGAAGTCCACGAGCACCCTCTGTTCTGTACTTGCTCCATGCAGAGCAAACAGTCCACAGGCATGCTGACTGAATAATTAGCTTTACACAGTACCTAGCAAATGGTGGTCATGGACCAGAACCCCCTGTGCTTGCTGCTCTGTTAGCAGAAGGGAAAAAAAATTAGAAGATGGTCACCACTACCAGAGCTTAAATCCAAACTATAAGACAGGAGACACCAGATGGAGATGGACAGATGGTGAAGTGCAAAGCAACTCCTAAACAGTTGATAAGCATGAAGGCAAACAGTATCAGCACACCAGCTGCCTAACATTTGTCCATTAGAGATGTCAGGCCAAGGAATGGGATAAGAATGGTTCTGAAGGATAATGGGATAGCTCTGTGGATGCTTGGGGGAAAAACCATCCCAAGTGGAGATGGCAGCAGGGAATAGTTTGCTGGAATCAGTGCTAACATCCAGTGGAGGCAGGAGTTGTTCCCAGTGAGGGGTCGGCTATGAAGGGCATGAGAGTGAGAACAAGCATTTTACCAAGAAGTAAGACCTGTGAAAGGGCACAAAAGAGAAGGGTACCAGGGTCACAGTGAGAAGCTTGAAGGATTTTTTGTGTAGATGAAAATAAGGCAAAACTTACACTTGCAACAACAACAAAAAAAAAATTGCTGAAAGCTGTAAGTCTGCATGATTTGTAGCATCTTTTTAGAAAGAAAAGGCAGTTTCACAGTTCTTGTGTAGAAAGGATCAAAGCTTTGACACATCTCAGGGTCCCTTCTCAATGTTTGAGTGGCAGGTAAAATATATCACAAGAGGCAGGAACAGGAGTAGCAGGGTCACATGTAGTGGAGTAAGGGGGCTAACAGCAATATTTTACTCATCATTCTTGTGACATAATAGTTAAATATTTGCAAGGAGATGCCAGGGAAAAAGGCCAAGATGCTGTTTAGGGTGGTTAGAGACAAGCACAAGCTGGAATGGTGGATATCTGTGCTACATGGATGACAGTCCATGTAAAGACATCATTTGAGTCTTGCTCACAGCTCTAAGTACCCAAAGAAAAAGAAAAAGGGACCTTGGCTGGGTGTTGGGCAACCCTTTGAAAATTTCAGAGTCCCAAGAAGCAGACCCTTTAAAGAGTACCCAGAGTGAGCAAAAGGCAGTGAGGGATGTTGGTACTGGGCAAGATTTCATGAAGTGTGGCAACTTTCATTGTAATTGGCTAGAAAGTCAGGGAACTCCCTTGATGCTTAAATGACTCCACTGGGAGAACCTGGCTTTTCACAGATGATGTGGGTTGGGTTTTGTTGTTTTTTTAATCCTCCATGGCATTTTCCCTTTTTTATGAGTGACTGCATAGCAGTTAGTCCATTTAACTGCAGCTGCTCGCCCTTCTCCGAGGTGTTTTGAGAGCAGAATAGATTAGGGATTTAAACACAGGTGATAGCAGCATTGCCTGAAATGAGCAGAAATGTAATATTTATAACACAAGCATATTGGTCTTTGGGTGGATAAGTGGTTCATAAAATTCAGTGCAGCATGATGCGAAGTAATGTAGCCAATTACTAAAAGAATAAGCACGAAGATTGCAGTCTAAATAGGGACACAACAAGGAATTCATTGTAAGAAAAGAACCCAGAATGGACTGCAAATAATAGAGTAAACCATTAGCACTCCTTCCTGGTAACAATAACAGAAATGAAGAAGAGCAAGCAAGTTTTTTAAATACACTCTGGCAGTGGTGTATAAAGCTGCAGGAATTATTCTGGCCTGCTGCTGGTCTCATTAGAAACCAGTGCTCAGCTTCAGCCACTTGGTTACAGGGAGATATTGAGAAGGTGCTGCAGGGGCAATCTGAGATGATTTAGTAACTAAGGCATGATTTATGAAGAAAGTTTTGACTTATTTCTCCTCTGTACCTGAGGGAAGGGAAAATTCTTATGCAAGTGTACAAGATCCTGAACAATGCTAAATGCAGGGGCCAAACACAAACTTTAAATAAGAGACCTTTGAATAATATTAGGGAAGAAAATACAAGCAGATTTTCAAACAGAAGACAGAGCTTTATGAAAAACAGTGAGAAAAAAAATAACTTTATCTCAGGTCAGATGAAAGAATTTTGAGGAAATGACTATAAACATGTAGAAGGGATTATTAAAATTCTTCCTCTTACTTTTTAAAAGAATAAATCCTGAGCCAAGTATTACTTCTTATATTTGTTACATACTGATGAAGAAATCCCTATGCAATAGAGACAGACAAAGACATCTCTGTCAGCTGAGCACTTAAGACAGCAATTTCACAGGGGCAGTTTTGCTCTCAGCTACCTAAAAAAAAAAATAGTTGGCCTATCTCTCAAAGGAGATGAGAATATAAAAATCTACAACAAGGTATCAGATTCCAAATTTGTTACAGCTATATGTGTTCCAGTATAAGCACCTGGATTTCCTTGCATGAATTCCTCTTCTGAAAATTAATCAGTTAGGAGCTCTTCTTTTGAGCCGTAATAGGGAAAATAGTCCAGAATACAGAACCTGAAGACCTGAATAAATTTAAATATACATGACAGTTCTGATCTCTCATTTCTTCAGTTTATTCTCTCAGATAGTACTTGCTGGTAGTCTTGTACAAATACCTTCAGCTGAGCAGATTAATTAGATTTTATTTGTTTCCAAACCTGCACTTTGCTCAGATTACCTTATTTGTTGGTTTATGTCCTATGGGAACATGAAAGGGCAGGAGATTGTGTGTGTGGACACCTTTCTCATATTGAGGGATGGTGTAGCTCCATCCATACCACTGCTACACCCTGCCCCTGGCTCAGCTCTGAGTGGTTTTTCTCATTAAATAAATTCAATGGAGGACAGGAAAACGTGTTCTGAAAAGGTGCAGGGGAGTGTTGGAGGTGATGTGTACCACCTCAGAGCTTCCAGTAGAACCAGTACAATCAGACTTCCCTAAATTCCTTCAGCAATGGGGTGGCTGCCTCTCCTCCCCTTCCTTCTGGCCAAAGGTACTGGCAGATAAATACAGCAACAAACCTGACTGACAGATCCATGGGTGAGGAGAGAAAAGCCAGTGGTATGAATAAATGTTAGGGAAATGATCCAAGACCATTTTGAGTAAAATGTGTAACAGAGATTGAATAGATTTTTAAAGGAGAGGTTTTAGCAGGAGAACAAAGTCTAGATTTTAATATAATGAGCTGGTATCAAAGGTCTACACATAAATGGTTTGCATCCACTGAAATTAATTTAAGGTGAAAGTAAGAAAATCAAAAATATTACTCTGAAGTGAATCAGAGTAATTCTCTGAGGAGAGAGGAACTGACACAAACTCTGTGAAGTCTTCCTATGTGCTCTATCCCATTCACTTCAGTGAGAGCCTCATGAAGAAAGGTCTGTAGGAATCATCCTGACAGGATTCCTTAAATGCTCTCAAGCTTTCCCTCTCGAGTTGGTAAAAGTTCTGAGCCATCATCTGCATTATCTAGTCTGTGGGTTTAGATGCAGTAAAAGAAATAGATTTTAGTGCTTATATTAGAATTATGGTGAAATGTGTGTTTGCTCATCAACCCCTAGACACTGTAGCATGGGACTGTGCCATGTGCACTCAGTGTTTTCCAAAGACAGTTGTGGTGGCAGTGAACTTGCTCAGGAATACTTGGAATGCCTGTGCACAAATCTTCACAGCAGTCTCATAGGCTTGGAACATGCTGCCATTTATTTTATTGCTAATGCAGCAGACAGTTTTTCTGAAAACAAGGTTGGTTGCTAAAGATTAAAAATTGTATTAAGATGCATTATTAGAAAAAGCAAGCTGGGAATCTCAATTTATGGAAGAAAAATGTTGGGTAGCTGTTAGCAGCTTTATGTCTGCATTTTTGTCTGGTGGTCTGGATTTGGACTGTAATGTCCCCAGAACAGCAGCAGATGAAATATGAGGGGATTCTCCAATCACATCCTCAAAAGCTGATCTCTAAATGAAACTACAGCTCTCTAAATACTTTTGTAGCTTGGAAGTACCACCACAAAATTTTAATTTAATTTTTAAAACCCATAAGCCCTTTTTGCTGCTGTTGGTAGCTGCAGATGCCTACTTGCAAGTGAAATACAACATCTCAGCATTTGGCTTCTCCTCAGCCCTGAATAGCTGCCTTGCAATCTTCTCCTTTTGTTGATGCTGCCAGAACTGGGACCATTTACACTGGTCTTTTGTTGCTTGGAGTGGCTCATTTCCCAGCCAAGAGCTTCCTCCAGCAGCCAAGTTAAGCTCCTACTGTTGAGGGAAGCTCCTTTACCTCCTTGGCAGGAGCATTGCCTGGATGTAGCTCCAAAGAACAAGGCACATCCTGTGTGTGTGTGAGATCCCAAAGGATTCCAGGGAATCAGGGCTTGGCTGCTGCCTTTCACTTTTCCCTTGGGATTGGGATGCTCTGTTCTCAGCACTGGTACAAAGTCTTGGTGACACTGGGCAAGTGGAGTGAACTTTACAGTGTGATTATTAATCAAATGCTCTCAGCAACAATTACAAATGCTTTTTCTCAAGTATATTTACAGATTGATATATTAAAAAACAAACTTTGCCATTTTGGGGGAGATTTGCTACAAAACTGCTGTTATACACTGTGTACTCATAAATATGGCATTTTTATATTCTCCAAGTCTTTTAACAGCTTTATGAAGGATATAGACAGCTTAATGAAATGTGAAATATACACTAAAACTACTTCTTCCCATGCAGTAACATAATAAGATGTTACATTACTCATAGGTCCAATTTTAAATTTAAATATAACTTCATTTAATTTTACTTTGCAATCAGGTAAATTAATGAGAGAGGATCAAAACAATATGCTGTAATTACATTTGAAAATTATTCCTTCTGTCCTTCAAGAGTGTTCTTTCTGTTTAAGATATTGAAATTTGGTGTCTAAATATAAAATGCAGTAACATCTGGTTCTAATTGCTGGTTTAAATAATATAGACATTTAGACAGATATTTCATGCTTTTGAAAGGAAGCTTTTAGTAGGATGTTCTGAGTCAAAGGTTAGAAAAAATTTCATGCCACTAAAAATAGCTGATATTCCATTTGAGTTCTAGATCTAAAGGATCTTTTACATAAAAGATTTTTTTTTTTGGCTAAAATGTAGTCACTTTAACTTATTTTGTTTGGAAAAAACAACCAGTTTTATGCCTTTTACATCTGCTCTTCATTGGTGCATGTAAACATAGTGCAGAAAAATGTTGGAAAAGTCTATTTCTGGACCCAAAAATTGTTACATCATCTTCAGGATCTCTGATTTTCAGCACAGAATCTTGTCCTTCCAAAATTACATATTTGAAATCTTCTATTTGCTTATACCTTGTCACTTATTTTCCCAAGAAAAGAAGCTAGACATATTGGCATCACTGCTGAAGTGATTTTAGTGTCAAGCCACATGATCACACTGACTGCAAAGGTGCTTTAATTGGACTTTAATACAGAAATTAATTTAAGCACATACAGAACTCTAAAAATGTTGAGAACCACCCCAAATTTGAGAGTCAAGACCAAATTAATCTCATCTATAGAATTACTTTTCCTGCTTTTAGTATGGAAGGGCTTGACTGAAAAAGTGGGTCCATGTTTTGCTGTGAAGGGATTGAATTTTGTGGCCACTCTGACCTTTCCAAGGCATGTGTTAGTTTGCTTCCAATCTGTTCAGCCACCTGGATAAAAGACCTACAAATTCAACCTCACAGAGCCCACATGATTCATTGTCCCAGACAGCAACATTTATTAGTATTCTTGAAAGAATCTCCTCCCTCCCCATCCCACTGACCCCAGGCCACCTTCATGCAAGCCTGCACTTCATTTATTGTCAGAAATTCTGAGGAACAAATCTAAGCAAAACAAGCTCTGACCTGATCTCTCCCTGCTGCATAACTTTTCCACTTAGGCACAGGAACAAAATGAAAACTAGAGGAATTATGGAATGCAGTAGTAGTGCCTCATGCTCTAAAAAGTCATAAACTGATCAAAGGCCCAAAATGCTAAAGCCTTGGTAATGAAATAAATGCACTGATCCAGATGGTACATGCACTTCAGCTCACTGTCCTGAGACACAATGAGACTTCTCACTCTTTACTATGGAAAACTCTCCCAAGCCTCTCTGGCAGCAGCTCAGATCAAGAGCATCTTTCTTTTCATAGCCAAAATGTACCATCTGACATCTGCACACTGGGCATTCAAGGGAGTACTTATACTGTCCAGCATGAAAATCCTGACATGAAATATTCACACCTTTCCTATCTGGGCCAGCCACTCTCCAATGCTTTAGGATTTGCCTGGAATACCATTCAGGAAATCTTCTCTTTTTCCTGGAATACTGTTACGGAAATCTTCTCTTTTTCCTGGAATACCAATCAGTAAATCTCTTGCAGATGGCTCTAGAGTTGTAAATGCAGTTGTTGTGGTGCTGGGGCAGATTACTAAGAAACCTCTGTCAGAATCTGTGCTGAGCTTTAATACAGCAGTGGATACACAAGGAAAGAGCTTGTGAGGGAATCAGAGCAATTTGCATGTCTTGTGTACCACTGTTACCACTAGATGGTTTCTATCAACATTTTCCAAAGGCTGTCACTTGCCAGGCCAAACACCTTCAAAGTTTGCAGTTCTAGCAAGGGTCCTTTACATCTTCAGAGTAAAACCTGGATTGTTAGAGGAGATGGGAAAAAAACCAAACTCATCCTTCTTTTGCTTCCACTCTTTGTTTAATAGGACACTAGCAGGTGTATGATCTTTCTTTGGAATGTAAAATAATTCTTGCCAGAAGTAGGAGTGAGAGGATAAACAGGAATAAATATTCTATTTCAGTAGCATGGGCCATTTCTCTGTTGTGATCATCTAAATTCAGAGAAATGAGAATGAATCTCCCTTTTTAGGAGATATGAAATCATTATGTTTTTTGCCTTACTAAATTTCATGGGGAAGCTGCTGAATTATATATTTGCCTTCTTCTGTTACTTCTAGTAAAATAAAATATTACTTGAAAAAAGAGAATAAATCATAAATTGCAGGTAGCAATTAATAACTAAATAAATAAAATCAATTTTTAAATGCTCAGCCACTTCTTCTATGTTTTTTTTAGTACATTTTATTTGAAATCTAATAGCTTAGATGGTAGTACTCCTGTGATTATTACTAGTTACCTAACAATCACTCATATCCTGCTTTATTTTGAATGCTTGTTGTGTTACACTCTGCTAATTCTATATTATTTCAATTGTGAGGTTTTTTCCTACTTCTGCACAGGGAATATAGACTATTTTATTGCTTCACTGAGTACTAGAAAGGTCTTTCTTTTATGATCGCTGAAAATCTGAGTACAGAGCAGAAAATGGCACTGCATGTTTCAAACCAGTGATTTCAGTCGCTGAGGCTGTGGTAATGAAGGTTGGTGTTTGAGTGCTCTGATAAAGATAACATCACTGCTGCAGGATGCACAAATCATCATGTATTCCCATGCTGTGGCATGAAGGAAGCAGACAGTGTTTTTCTGGGTTTTTTATTTCTATTTTATTTGCTTGAGAAAAGTACAGAGAATCCTGTACTTAAGGGCCATACTGGTTTAGATCCCTAAAACCTTGGCAGAAGCAAAATTAAGTGCTTAAACCCTATTAAAGCCACTGAAATCTAAGCTAATGCCAAACTTCACTGCACTAATGTCTTGGACTGGTGACTTTGTGAATAAATTGGAGATGCTTAAATTTACACTTAATTGTCCATTTCCTTCTCGCTGCCTTGCACTTTCCGTGCAAATATTTTAGTTCTTCATATGACCCACTCTAATTTTCTTGATACCCAAGCCTCTGTGAAGACCTAGACATCATTCAGGAGGTATTTCAGGACAGTTTTAAGTTCATTCTTTCATAAGTCATTTAGGCTCCAGTGTAATTTTTATTAAATGCTTCCATCCCATTGAACTCAGTGCAACTTTAAGCACACGGATAGGTTGAGCAGTGTCGGTTAATGCTTTCCTGAGCTGGGGATTTAGGGGTGGATAAAGATTTCCTGGGAGTAGCTGTGGTCACTGACCATTTCTGGAGCTGGTGGCACACCCCTTCCTCTGCTCTGCTTCCCAGGGGTGCATTTCTCTAGTTTAATTCCAAGGCACCTGACTTTGTTAAGCACTTTAAATGTTGGCTAATTCACTTGCTTTGATGGGAATGAAGGCAGAAAAGCTTTTTGAAGTGTTTAAATGGACCCATTTGCAATGAGGAATTGGCTTATCTTGCCCAAATTAGAAGCTGATGATTAGTTTTCTTCCATTTTGTTAAACCATATTTCTGCAACAGAAAAAATAATTATTGCTTGAACACCTCATGCATGTCCTGGCAAGGAGCTCAGAAGGTGATGACCTTGGACAGGGAGGTGATGGTGCAGGCTGGGATCAGCACAGGCTGTACAGCTGTGCCTGGAAGGAGATCTAAGGTCATAACTTCAGAGTTTTCTGCCTTGCAAAGAGTAATAAGTGCTTTGATATTGGCTGATCGATATGCCAGTGCTTTGGGGACTGAAAGTAAATCTGTATTTTGTATTTCCAAGAGACTGAGTGCTGGATGCCAGATTTCTGTCTGGTTGGTTTCTGGAGAACTGTGCCTTAGCAAGCTTCCCTTCACTCCAAAGACATGTTTGGATCTAAGGATTTCAATGTAATTAAGATGTGAGTTTCTTGCCAGGAGGAGCTTTATTAGCTGCTTTGAGTAGGTCAAGATTCAAATACCGCTTTTCATGTTATTTCATATATTTGACCTTCCACAACTCGTGTTCTAAAGAAATGTCTTTCCAAATACATCTTTCAAGTAATGTTTGTATCAAATTAATCTGAAGCTTCTGTTGCCCTGGAGGCTGAGTGAAATGTGGGTCAAGTCTGACATCAAGTGGTCAGACACACTCCATTCCCAGTGGGACTATTAACACAGTGCTGCTCCTGGTGTCTTGTGAGAACCCTTGGCTCCACGTTTTTTCTCCATGTTTTTTCTTCTGTTAACAGGATTTCTCAGTGCTCTTCCTGCTCCAGTTTCCACCAAGGTCATGGAGTGTCACTGCTGACAGACACATGAGGAATCATGTTAGTCTTGCTTTAGATACTGCAGCTGCTGAATCTGTCAGCAGAATGATGGGATCATGTAAATAAAACCTTGTTGACTTGGCACTGCACATAAGACCTTTATTCACTCTGCCTTGTTTACCCAATATATTCTAACAGGATCTAGTTCTTTTTAAAAGCAGTCTCAGCTCTTGAGACACCAACTCCTCCACCTGTGCAGATTTCTCAGTCTTATCAATAACTGCAAGAGCACTTTTCACTCATACATTTCTTCTTCTTATTTAAACACATTGCAAACATCAATTCCATTCATTGCTCATAACTCTGAAGAAGCTTAATAAAATTGTTCATGCCATGATATAGGAAAGGAAGTGGGGAAAGGAGACCAGAGAGAATTTAAATCTTTGAGTAGAGACCTTTAAGTTTCCCTGGGTGCAGGTTTTGGGTTCAGTCCTCTGGCACACTGAGATGTGATCTTCATGTTTTAATGGTATTTGTATCCACATTGACCCAGAAATGCAAGGTTCAGGTTCAGCTCCTTGTGCTCCCTCCAGGGTGAGAAGGCATCCTTCAATAGACAGAGGGGCATTTTTCATCTCCATTTTCAGAGATCAGGACCCACAGTTTTGTCTTTTCAAAGAACAAAAGACAGGTCATAAGCTATACAATATAAACTTTTTGTCTGCACAATAGATTCACTTGTTACAGGAACGTTGGTGTGTTTCTATACCCTCTGCATAAAGCAAACATCACAAAGGTCAGCGGTTTTGTATACCTTGTAACTGAGTCAGCAATGCAAATACAAACTTTCCATTTCTCCCATAAATGCCACAGCTTGATAAGATAAAACACTGTGTTTGTGCCTCTGGGCTTCTCAACTACCAGTTTGCACCTGGACACCTTTGTTTAAATTAATCTCAGAGGTAAAGTCTTCGCTTCAGTGTCTTTTTTTTCTGCTGCAAATTTTGGTTTTTAGTCTGGAGCAGTAGTTTCACAGGGATCTTAAGATGCCACAGACCAGTACTGATGCTAGAAAATACAGCCCTTCCCCTGGTTGTTTTTGCAGCTCCACAGTGTACTGGACTGGGGAATTGTTATAGAAAAAGAAAACTAAACAAAACAAAATGAACTCAAAAAAACCCACAAACAAAACCCCCTGCCAAGATTTCTGCACATCTAATTCAGAGATCCATTGTAAAAAGTTTTTGTGTGAGGTAAATGATCACCTTTCATGTTCCCAGTGTTATCTGGGCAGCCCAGGTCACTGAGGAGAAGGACAATGTGGTATCTTAGGTTTAAAAGGCCTAAAGTGCCCTTACCTGGGAATAGTTAAGAAATGAAACTAGGTAGATGATTGAGCTCTGTGTTTAAAAAGCAGTGCTGTAACCTTTTTTCCTCAATAGCCTCTATTTTTATGTATTTGGATATGTTTCAGTTGCTATCCATCGAATTTTGAGTTCATTATCTTTAGTCTTCTATAGTTTCTCTGACTAGATAAAATTATGTTGAATATGTTAAATTTTAAATGCCTGCTTGTACATTCATGGATTCATCCTAGTAAAAATTAATGTCTACAGTAATTATTATAATTTAGAGCAGTTTCTGCTTACACAGTGTGTGATTTGTACTAAATCACACTATCAGTGAACTCCTAAACCACACTGACTAGTCTTAGGATCCATACAGCAGTCAGAAGATGGATGCCTTTACTCCAAAGAGCTGGCATTTTAAAGAAAATGGGAAGGACACAAGATTCAAGCAAATGACCACAGAAGGCAGACTTCAAAGTATCTCCCTAAACACATTTTTAGATCAGTTTCCAAGTCTGAAGCAGCAAGGGACATGAATGTCACAGCTGCAAATTCAGTTCTGGGTAAAAATAAGTTCAGAGTAAACCTCCCTTCTTTTACATCTTTATTATGGCTTCTAATTCTAATAAAATGTTTCTACTGAGTCAGGAATAGGCATTTTAACCAGAGCTTTTCTACTGAGTAATGCTTAGTCTCTGCAGCAAATGCACTGCATGGTCCTGTGGAGCATCTGGAAAAGACATTTTTGCCAAGCACCTATTGATGCTAAACTGATGGGTGCACAGAGGGTCACCACAGAAAATCAGCTCAGTGCCAAATGGCAGAACTGTGGCAAGCTACATCTTACAGGCTTTGCAAGAAATTTTGGCCAGAGTTCACAATTGTAGAGTTTATTGCAGCTCAGACAAAATGTGTGGCAATTTTAGATAAATCTGGGCATTTTTATACTGAACAGACTATTCAGCAAAAGTGTGTGCATCTTTTAGCAAAACAAATCATTCTCTTGTTTAAAAACAAAAACAAAGTGCTGCATATGTTACAGAGCTATACTTGCCACTCTTTATTTTAAAGTCATACACAAATGGCTTGTTCTGCTCTGATTAGCTTATTAGTTAATGTTGGATATGAAAGGCAGTTTTGGGGCATTGTCTGTCAACTTAGTGGAAATTAGGACAGTGAGTGCCTTCAATAGTCTTTGTTCATTAAACCATATCTCTGCAGATGTTCAGTGTTTTTTATTACTTTTGCTGTTCTGAAGCATTCTCATTTTCTTTCAGCTAATGAGAAATGTTTGACTTTGTATATTGTTCATGGAAACAAGGTTCAAAAAAGAGGTTTGTTACTCAGACTGACACCATTCCTCTGAATTTATTCCACCCATAGGTGTTAATGCACATTTACAAGCCCTCTGAGAATAAAATGAGCAAGTTAAACAATCTGGGGAAATTTTTGCTCTCGAGAGACCCCTGAGAGCATCTTCTTGCAAACCAAGAAATTATTAGCCCCATGGGGAATTCAGCTGTAGCCAGCTGTGCTTTTTGTATAAAAAAGGGTTCAAACATGGATAATGCTGCCAGATTTTAGCCTGAATTGTTATAGATGTTCACCAAAGTTAGATGTCCTGTGTCTGCAGACAACTAATGAAAGGGCAGGTTATGTTTGTTGGCTTAAACCCCTGATATTCTGGAATCAGAGCTAACAGAATGGCAACTGGATGCTGTTTGTAAATGAAAGGAGTTCTTTTGGTGGGGAAATCAACAGCTAGCTCTGACTGTGCTCTCATCACCAGCAGAAATGCTTATTTATTTAGAAGTTAAAGCAAAGGCAGTTATATGTATTTCAAATGCTGTTTGGAGTAATGGGCCCTGGCTGTGGATGACAAATGAGAGCTCTGTTTGATTAGCCAAGGAAATGTACTTTATCTGCTTCTTTTTCATGAGCTTCTTGTTGAATTGATCAACAAGATGCTAGTGCTGCTCCTTCAAACTTATTTTTTCTTCAAATGGTGCACATCATTAGTCAGCAGGATGGATGGGAAGGCAGTGAGGTAGTTGTTTGTGCTTCTCAATAGATATTATTATGCATGTAACTATTTTGTTGGGATTCTTGATCTCCTTCTAACTCCAGATTGTGTTTTTTACTTAAGCAACTTTCAATTTGGTTAGAAATTTGCATATGCATATATGCTGTTCTTTCTGGATTATACAACCTCCAAATATGTAATAAAATTTAGAAGTCCACTTTCATTCCATTTTTGAACCAGTCTTATCTTGAAAGTACAGATAATAACCAACAAGAAAAGGAATAAAAATATAATACCTTTAACATATGTAACTGTTTATGAAAGGAAGGCTCATGTTTTTATCTTGCTGTGTTACTATCTTGTATTGTCTGTACTTACACATAACAATATATTGCATTGGAAATTAAGACAGCACTACAGTGTGTAAAAATATTAGTTAGTAGTAATACAACTGGCTGCAGGTACAATATGCTCTTTGTGGAAACATAAAATAGACATAGGTTGATAGTACAAAGAAAGGGGCAGTTGCAGTAGCTCAGTATATTAAAAATGATAGCATATCAGATATGGCAATTACACTAGCCATCAATCTTCAATAGTTTGTGAAGAATGCTGCTAAAATGCAGTGAAGCTTTATAAGATTTGTGATCACAGAGTGTAAAATATAACAGATGCTACAATATTTAGATGCCTGCTGGCATTTACTTTTACCCTACACAGCTCATTTCAGTTATATGAAAATTTTATGTACTCTGTAACCTCACTGAAATAGGAACATATTTATAAAGCAACCACAATGGAACAGAGCATTTTCAATATATACACAACTTGATCTGTTTAATAAGATAGAAAAGGGCAAAAAATTGCCAGTTAAATTAAATTGCTAATAGTTTATTATTAAATTACTGTTAATGCAGCAGTTTTGATACACGTGATGCCTTCGGATCTGGACTCTCTGCCAGGGATGTGCCACTCAGAACTGGCTGGAGACTCCATGTAGCCACTGCTCAGTGAGGGCTGGAGTCTTGTGGGGGTGATCACTGCAAGTCAGAGCTAATGAAATGAGACAGGAAAAGAAAGTTCCTGCAGCTTTCAGCTGGGAAGCACAGTGGACAGCTTCCTCTGCAAAATGTGAGTCTTATGTAAGAGCTGCCAAGGTTCTGCAATCTCTTGCGAGACTGAATATTACTGGAGGACTGTGGAATCAGGGCCTAGATACACTTGCTAATTAATACTGCCTCTTGGAAGGATGCCCAGCAGCACCTCCTGCTATCAGGCTGTGGAAGTTGCCATGCTTCTGCTCCTGTGGATGACTGTGTTTCATTTCATCACATCTCTACATTATTTACCTTTTCTTTCTTCCCCTGAGGCAGCTGTGTTAAGGACATTTAATAGCTGAGTATTTCTGATGTAATTCTGCTAATCAGTGAACTTGCTGCTCTAAAAAATAAATGCATTAGCTCGAGGAGTGCTCCCAATTCTTGTCCTTGTAGATGTCTGACACAGTGTTTGAGCTGGAGGAAGAATTCACTCAGCCCAGACTTCAAAAGGAACACCGAGACTTGCAAAAGCATTTGAACTGGCAGTTTGTCCATATGGCATTTGGCTTGGCTCCTTTGCAGTTTAGGGTTTCATGAACTGGTTTCCCATGTGGTAACCTGGCAAGTCTACAAGTGCTGGGCCTGTAGGACACCAAGAGGCTTTGGCTGTCTGTCAGGGAGGGATTATAACACAGCCCGGGTTAAAAAAGGCACAGTAACTCTTGTGTAGCAGTAAATTGCTCTTTTTTATCAAGAGAATTTTGATATTGTCCAGAGGAGTGTGGCTTTTTCTGAGGTTAGTGTCTGAAATGTTTCTTAATCCAAAAAATCTGACCCTTCACCGGCACCGCTTATGACATTTGGACCATTTCTATTTTATCTTTTGCAGCAGCTTACTCTTTATGGTTCCTGTTTACAAATCAGATCCCTTGTCACACTTGGAACCAAAATATTCTTTCTTCCTCTAGTAACCCATAAAATGTAAAGCAGCAGGGAGCTCATCACTTGGGGTGAGTCACCTGGATATGGAGGACATTTCTCCTGTGAGCTCGAGTTCCCTGAGCTTTAAAGAGCCACGACAGACACTTCTCCCCTGCACAAATATGAGAGACTCCACTGCAACTCGACAACACACACGGTAACCCAGCTACACAATTGATATTTGTTCAGCCTGTGTGTTGTGTGAATTAAAGCAGGATCTTGGAGTGCTGTCTCAAAAGTGTTGAAAAGCAATTTTGTGGTCAAACTTCCTATCTATCTCCCCTGCTCTACCCATAGAAACAGCACAAGCATTTAGCCATACTTATATCTACTAGATCTAAGGTCTGGCTTTTCTTCTGCAAAGTAAACAGTTGTTTTTTAGCCTCAAAAACCATGTTAGAAAGTGCTATATTTCCATTTTGGGCTTCTACAAATTTAAACAAACTGTACAGATCAAAGTCAAAGTTGATCAATTTCTCTTTGAGGAGACTTAAGTTGATTTTGTACACGTCAAACAATATTGGACAGTATATTCATTATAGCAATTTTTAAATGTAATCTAAGTTTATTTGAAAATATAGGTATTTAATAGTTGTTTGTCGCTCAAATATATCAGACTTAGCACTGAAATTTGTGAAGTCTTTGATGTAAATGAACATGGAGTGCAGATAAGCAAACCAACTCGGAGAACTTTCATCTGTAATATTTCTTGATGAATTAAAAGTATTCTCAAGTTATATGAAATACATGCAAATGTGGGTGTTTTTAATAGCCAGAGAATCAAAGTCAATATCTGAACACATTTCATCTCAGCTGGCTTATGAAAAATACAATTATGCTCAGAGAAATAACATAGGTCAGAGCTGTCAAATGCCACTCAGGCATCTCTGGTGGCTGCAGTGTGTGTGATGGCAGTGGTACACCTGGCTGGAGTGGGAACAGCTCTGCCTGTGGTTTCTAGAGGCCACTGTGGCTTCAGGCTCGTGGGATGTCATCTCTGCCCTTCCCATGGCTGCTGTCCCTGGTGCTCCAGCCGAGCAGTGATTTGCCCAGGTGGCACTGGCAGTGACAGCAGATGGCATGGCAGGTGCTGGGCATAGAAGCTGGGGAAGCATTTTGATTTTCTTCCCAGGTGCCCCAGTTCCTTCACCAGAGCTTTGTCAGTAAAGGTGGAGAAGAGCTTGATCCTTGCCCTCTACACTCTCCCAGCTCCAGGGGAATGTCACTCACCAAGTGGTGTGCCTGTCATCCTGACCCACCTTCTCCTGCCTGCTCAAAGTACCACACACAACCCATTCAACCCATCAGCTTCCTTACTGCAACCAGCTACAACTAGTTGTATCTCTAGAAACTCTTAGTAGCTGCTGTATGGATAACTGGCTATAATATAGGGGCCTCATTATTACTCATCTTTAGGATCCCTCAGTCTGATGAGTGAGATATCCATCTCTCCAGTCTCAGGTTTCTTCCATGTCCCCAGTCCAGCCCCAAAGCCTCAGGATCTCACTCAGTTTAGCCATTTCCTCACCTCTGCCTTTGCAGCTGTGCCAGGACAGGCAGAGCTGTCAGGGAGCTGATGCAGTGTGTAGTGCTCTCCTTCTGGATCTGCCAGGCTGGTCCCCTGAGCCCCCTCCCATTGACATCTGTGGGTTTCATCCAAGGCCTTTATTCAGATAATATGCTGGAGTAAATTTGTTTCTCAGAGGTCACGTCCCAGGAGGCACAGTTTGCCCTGCTTCACATTCCGTGACAAATCCATTCTGAATCCTTTTATTATTAATAATAGACAGCAAATTCTGATCTCGGGGTTCCTGAGGTAGAGTGGGTGATATCTGTGTAATTTAAATCAAACCTGCTCTTGCAGGTCTAAGTGAGTTCTAAAGATTGTATCAATGCAATTTCCCTGTGCAGCTGGGCAAGCCAGAGCATAATTAGAGATAAGAGCTAAGAGCCTTACAAGTGCAAGAGGTGTAACTAACCTTTGCTAATGAAGGATATCATGCAAATAGTATTTGATATTTGTGTGTATCTGACACTACAACTGAACAAGGAGTAGTTGCCTGGTGTTTAATGATAGCTTCTGTGATCATACAGGCATTTCTTATTGAAAATGTGATTGTGATGAGTATTGCACAGATTCAAGGGAAAAAAGACTCTGCCTGTTGAATAACAGCAAACCTGCCCTCTCTTTAAATCATCTCAACCTTTACCACTCAGAAAAGTGGGATAATATCTGGACTAATAACCACATCCTCCACAAACACAGTAGTGGAACAGTGAATCTTTTTCTTTGTATAAATTTCCTATGAGTCTGTGCATGCCCCCAAAGTGAAAATCAGTAGAAATTAGCAATTGTTTCCTAAAAACAATTTTATCCCAAAGTCCCTGAGAATAAGATTGACCCCCTGTGGTGTCTGTCATTGCTCCAAACCAGCTCTCTGCTGCAACAGCTCCAGTAATTTGAAAACTTCAAAACTTACATACAATTCCTGTAGTTTTTTTAAAGCTTTTCAAAGAGGGCACATGGACCAATGCAAGTCTGCCTTAGAAGGGTTTGCTGCTAGTAGGAAAGCTAGCTGTTGGTAAAGTTGGGCTGTGTTAGTGCCAAGGATTTTGAAAAGATTGTTAATGGCATCCCTGTGATTCCAAAGGTCTCTGTCAAATAATTGTTACTCTCATCATACTGTAGATGTGGGTTAAGCTCTGGGGTCAGATCAGTCTGCTCAGGGCTTGCCCCAGCTGTTGACCAAGACCTCCAGGCCAATATTGTGTCTGGGGATTATTTGTGCTTGTCTTTGTTGAATTTTGTAATGTTCCCTTTGTCATATTCCTCTGGCTTACTTTATTCCCAAATGTGTATGTTCTGAGTTTTTCTTGTCGTTTTTATAAGCATCTTTTAATTTATCTATTTCCTTTTTTACTTTGCTAGTTCTCCAGATGAAATCAATTAATTATTGTCAGAATTTTTCATTTCATCCCAAAATCATGGTTTGTGGCCTGAAATGTGGGCATCAGATGAAGTTTGGTGAAGTGTTGGGTCTATATGAGCAGGACCATCATTCAGAGCCTCAAAACTGGCATTGTGTGGCTGGATACAAATGTGTTCTTTGCACATTTCTTAGCTTTCCTGACTGCTGTCAAAAAGTAAGCTTCAATTTAAGCCCACCAAAATAAAGAAAATTGAATTAATGACAAAGTAGCTAATGAGAAATGCCAGAGTTTCTAATAAATGTTAACAGAGAGGTTTAGTTTGATTTATTTTCTGATTTTTATTGGAAAATTCATATAATCAAAGAAGACTGCTTAAATTCGCTGTGCTTTTTGGGCATCATTAGTGGAATTTTTAGCAGAGATCCACCTGCTGAATCATTAACTCTGTGTGTAGAGAAATCACTCTCAAACACCCCACACAGCATCCACCACAGCAGTGCTTTAGGCAGGGCAGTTTGTCACCACCAAGAGATGGAAAGTCAGAAAATCCCACTCTGACCTTTTGTCTTTCTCATTCAGGGGTGCACAAGGAATAGCAGGCTAAAGAATCAGATTTAATTGCACTGATTGCTGTTATTAACCATTTCCAGCAGCCCTAAAATATTTGGACAATTTGTCTTCTACATGTGCCAGCTGCTGTGTTACACAACAATGCTGCAGCCTCAGTTGCCAAGCAGTCCAACACAGCCAGCAGTGAATTATTCAAAAAGCTTTCCTCAGCCCCTCTTTTGGATTGGGGTACATCTGTGCACTGTCTCTTGGTCTTTAGACGCCAAAAAAGCACAACCTAACCAAGAGAAAAGGAGGCAAAGTAAACTCTGAATTTGTTGTGAATTATTCAATCTTGCATTATGAATGTGTTGGCTTTTTTTCCTCAGCTCTAATAGACCTAAGTAGTTCTGGAAGCTGTACTCTCACATACTACAGAAGTACTATTTCAGTAGCAGACTTGTTTGCCACTGAGAAAATTGTTAAGAAATCATATAACAACCACTGCTGATCCCTAAAGGGGATTGCTTCTCCCACTAGCTATTATCTAAATTGGATGTTTTCTGGAAAGATGAGCTGAATAAATAAAATAACGCCAGCAAGACTGGAGTACTAAGGATGCAAAGATTCAGACACCTCCATTTTAATGTTAGTGTAACTCCACTGAACTCAGGAGAGTTATTCTGGCTTTAAATCTAAGCCCTGGGGCCCGAAATGCTGCAGGGGAAGAAGCTGTCTGCTCCCATCTGAACAAGGGGAGGGCCACAGCATGACTTCATTTGCATAAACTGCCTACCAGATGGAGAGAAACCCTAGGGAAAGGCAGGCACTCCCTGCCCCATCCCTTCTGAATGTAGGACAGGGGAGAAAGCTCCATTTGAGAAGAGCATCCACCTAATTTCTTCCTTTGGCACCTTGGCACTCACTATATGGATTTTGGGATTGTTTGCTTAGTGGAAATAAACTAAATAAACTGACTAAGAGGGGAATGACATTTCAGACCAGAGTATAAAACCCCAGTGAATCAAAGAGTCTATGCACTACTGGGCCTGTCCTGAGAGCCCTTCTGCATTAGGACTTCTTGATGGAAAGAGCAGAAGCAGAGCAAGATCCAGCCCTCTGCTGCTCCATGCACTGAAACCACCCAAATCCATTGTGAAACCACCAAAAACCACGTGAGATCCCAGCTTGGTCAGGGCTGTGAGTGTGGGAGCTGGCCTGGAATGGCACAGCTCTCTGGGGGGGGTCCCAGCCCTGCACTGGCACTCAGCAGGGCAGGCAGGGAGGAGAAAGAGAAGTGGTGGGGTCACCAAGTTAAAAAATGTGTGGGTATGGCTCTTGAGGCCATGGTTTAATGGAGAGCATGGTGGTGGAGCTGGGTTTGGCAGCTGGGCTGGATGGTCTTAAAGGTCTTTCCCAACATTAACACTTCATGACCCTGCTCTGAAGTTTTCAGAGCTGCAGTTCTGGTGCTTCACCCTCCCAGCCTGAAGGCTCTGGGGCTGGGATCAGGGCAGCACATGGCTCTTGCAGCTGCCTGACCATGTTTCCCTTGCTCTTGTTCCCACAACTTCAGCAGAGGTCAGCAGAGAATTTGATACCTGATAAAAATGTGGCTGCTTACTGAATTGCAATACAAAAGTGTTAGGGGATTTATTTCTATTTGGTTTTCTTCCCTTCACCTCATCTGTCTAGGATCTCCATTCCTGGAAAGAGGTAGAGTGAAGAATTTAGTCTAATACACCATTTAAATTCCATAAACAAGACAAAAATCTAGTAGCAGACCTGAGAATATATATTGCAGCAATAAAACTTCCCTGAAAGAATTGCAGCAACAGCTAGGGAATGCTAATAAAGGTTTCTTTGCCTGTGAAGCAGCACTCACAGGCCTAGGTTAGCTTGATTTTCATTTAATAAAAACACTACATTAATATAATCATGATTATATTGTGAAGGGGAAACACTTTGGAAACTTTTTGATTCTCTTCATTAATTACTTCTCTCTCCAGCAGTACCACTGCACTGGAGAGATAAAAGGAGAGTGACTGATATTGAGTTTCATTTTTAAAGAACAAAGTGCATTTTTAATTGAGTTTAATGTGTAAGCTCGCAGGTAAAAGATGAGCTAAAAATATTTTGGAATTAAAAAAAAAAATTGCAAACTGCTGCCTTCTGATGAGGCCTGTCCCAACCCATATGCAGACCACCTACAACGTGCAATTAACTGACTTGATAATTGCACAGGGCAGTTTCAGATGCTCAGAAAAGTGGCTTGAGATGGACCGTGCTCCCTAGTCTGTGTATCTTGGCCAGGTTTTCAACTGGCATTTGGTTTTCAAAGGCAGAATCTAAAAATTGCTTTTTAAAATGGGATTTTTTTATGTCTGTGACTTCAAAATGTATAGGTTTGTATGGAACTTAGGAGTAATGTCAGCTCCTCCTGGGGCTCCTGAGATCACAGAGGCCAGCATGTAGGGCTAAAGGCAGCTGAAAATGTAGGAATAGCCAGAATTTTAGTTTAACTTTCCAGATACATGGTGAAACAAGTCACAGCAAAGATGATGTAGAAGCTGGAGAGCCAGCTCTGAAAGCAACACATATAGAAAAAATGAAAGGAAAACAAAGGAGGCTCT
Organism: Oenanthe melanoleuca; assembly: GCF_029582105.1. Classification (NCBI taxonomy): domain Eukaryota; kingdom Metazoa; phylum Chordata; class Aves; order Passeriformes; family Muscicapidae; genus Oenanthe; species Oenanthe melanoleuca. The sequence goes on along the minus strand of NC_079341.1, from coordinate 31,622,240 downwards.
TGAATATGAAAAAGGCTTTCCCCATACTCTTCTTGGAGCACTTTATGGCTGAGAAAATGTGGGAAGCCTTTGGAGTCCCAGCTGAGGTGATCAGGATGTGGATGTGCGCCATTCATGGCTGCTAGAGGAGGTTGCAAGGCAGATGTCATTTATTCACCATTTTAATCCACTGCTGGCATTGTCCTGTCAGCCTCAGGTGCTGCACACTGTGAGTGCAAACTGCATGCCAGCAGGGCAAAGCCTGGATGTCCTGCACCTCTCCCACCTCCTGCTCTGGGCCAGGCTGAGCTGTGCCCCAGGCTACAGCAGCAGCATCTGCCTTCAGGCACAGGCATCTATCAGAATTTCTGAGTTCTTTGTGTCCTGGAAATGAGAAAACACAAAGAGGTTACTCAGGAAACAGAACTAAGCATATGTCATGAATTCATGGTGACAATGTAAAATAACTGTCTTGCATTCTACTGCTTTAACTTTATTCAAACAGATAAGTTATGGAAAAAAAGGTATTAAAAGCACAATAAATATGAGGAACTTAATGTTTCCTTCAATGAGCCTGATACTGATGCTACATGTCTTGCTCCAGTTAAAGGCAATAGCAGTAGCTTACCAAAATGATTTATCTTCTCTTTATTTTATATTTCAAGTTGTTGGTGTATGTAGTGTTAATTGTGGTAAGTTAGCAGAGAGAAACAAGCTAATCCATGTGAGAAAATTGCTTCCTTTTGGTGCCCTGTCTGCCTGCTTACTGGCAGTTTCATGCTTAAGCTACTGATTCATTTTTTACCTCTCTCTTGCCAGCAATTATATTTCATTGGTGACTGTTGTTGTATAGAGGGCTGCTGCTTTATCTGAGAAGCAATATTTCATACTGTATATCACTTCTCAATGTATAGAATCTGGGAAACTAGTAATTTCTCATTTAATTTCCAGCATAATTTACTATGCTGGAGAAATAGTGCTGACAGCTTCTGCTGAGAATGGTATGTGCTATGTTGTGTATCTAAAGTCTTGCTTTGCTTCTGTGCCCTCTCTCAAGGCAAACACAGATTACATTTCTGAGCCAGCTCTGTAGTTCTTGGTCACTTCATGTAAATTTGCTAAAGAAGCAATGACTTACTGTTTTCCAGGAAAAAAATTTAAGCACAGGCCAGTGTAGCTGGTATCAATGCAAATCTGTAGTTTTGGGGGCTTTTAAGTCACTGAAGCAGAACACTAAAATTAATGTCTGCAAAAACAATCTCAGTTTGGCTCTTTGGCAGCAAACTCAAAACTACCAATTGCTATAGGTTACAGTAGCTGATATGTTATATAGTATTTGCAGCATGTAATACATGACTGTATCATAAAGTTGTGTTGCTCAAGTTCTGGACTCTGTTAAGTTTGAAAGCCCCATGGTAGGAATTTGCTCCTTTACAATTAAGCAGTAAAACTTAAACTTGTGAAGTAAGAGGTTAAAAAGATTATCAAGTTGCAATATCTCTCTGAGTTTGTTAGAGCAGATGAAATATGCAGGGGTGATGAAACCTTGGCTGACCTGGAGATCTGCTAACCAAAAGCCCTTTGTGAATTAGGAATAGTTCTGCAAAACATTTCTGACTAAACAATATCTGTATATGGTGTTTGTGACACATTGATCAGCTCCTCTCTTTAGCTCCTCTCAACCACTGTTCGGAGACAAGTAGTGTCTCTAAAGATTAAAAATCCTGTTATTGAATGCAATTTTTAGATCCCATCTCTGACAGTTGAAAACCTGGCTGAGATACAAAGACTAGATAGTATTGCTCACTGGCACCAGAAGTCCATTTTATTCAGAACAGGTTTTCATTGCCCGTCTCTTCCCCCTCCAGCAACTGGAAGTTTGTTTGGAAATCTGTAATTGTTTTGGCTTAAGACAGATTTTGTGCTTAATGCCAGGCTTGGGACCCTGCTCAAAACTAAGCAAACTGCTGAATTATATGTGTCTTTGTGATAATAAGGTATTAATCCCCAAACTGCCTTGCTGCAAAGCTGAACATCTCAGAATGCAGCCTGCAAGGTGTGATGTGATGTGCAGCCTTGTGCACCCAGCACAGAGGCAGCAGCTGGTGCCTGTTAAACACTGCTCATATCTTTGAATCCTGGCACTCCTCACTCTCCTAAAGGGAAAGGTATCCATGGGTTTTTGGTGCCTTTTAGATGACATATTCCAGTGTATTTTCTGATGTTTTCCAGCCCATGGAAGCACATCTCTTTCTGCAGAATGTGTCCTTATCTGCCTAAGTGATCCAAGCCTGGAGGATTTTGCTCACTGTCCATCCTGTTAAGGGAAGCATTGCAGATAACAGCAGGACTGAGGTCTGGGAAACTGCCGTCACAGTCATTTTTTTCAGGAGAAAATTCACTTGCCATAAAACTAGAACATTTCAGTTGAAAATGTAACAGAGATTTTTTCCCTATCCATTCTGCCTTCACTTCCAAGAAGCAGGTTTCGTGGCTTCTTGGCATTGTTGGAGCCTGTCAGGGAAATTTCTCTTTCTGGGACCCTGGGGACTGACTCAGGACTGACATATTTCCTGACCCTGGGGTATTTTGGGAAGCCTCACGTTTCTGGTTCAAAATGTCTGGCTCTGCTGTGGTTTCAGAGAATTTAACAGCTCTTGAAAACATTTGAAAACAATATGAGGTTTTGATGGTTGTAAGATGAAATTTCTGAATTTTAATTTCTTGTATAGTGAGGTCTCTCACTCCTCACTCCCTTCCTTGTGTGAAGTGAGTTGCTGCTTCTGAGTCTCTGGAGGCAGTGTCAGGGCAGAGTAATTTCTCAGATTTTGCCAAAGTTGAGGCACCAAGTTTTCTCCAAATCACTTGGATTTTAATTAATGTATTGCCTTTCTGCTCCTGCTGCCATTACTTGCATAAAAATGAACATTGTGTTTGAGCATCCAGAGTGCACAACACCCTACCACACCCACCAAAATCTGCACCCTCCTAAATCTGTTATGTAACATAAAAGCCCCAATTTAGTGACCCCAAGAAGCCCTGAAAGCAGCATTCAGCATTCAGCTTCTGCTGTGAGCAAGGCACACCAGTCTGGCCTTGCACAGTGCACAACAGCCAAATCCACCAGGCAGCAGATTCCTACAGGCTCCCTGCTCTCCGTGTCTGCCATGGTAGCACTGGTCTGTCCTCGGCCAGTACAGAAGCATAAGGCAATTTAAAGTAGATTCTTTTCTAGGGCTCAGCTAAGTTTGTAACAAGTACAGTTTTGCTCTCTTTGGTTTGTTGTGGTGATTTTAATATTGTGCCCTTCACTTCCCTGTTAAGCTGGTCTAATGTAGCCTTGATTATTGCAAGAAGTGTCCTTTTGCCTTCTGGTGCAATTAAGAACAAGACTCATCACTGGGTAGATTTGGCCTTTTCTGTCAGTGGCTGTGATTTGTACTTGTCTCAGATCCCACTTTTTGTGATGGAAAGACACAGCCTGTAGCATTTAGAGAAATAAATTGGAACCTCTGTTTCCTGTATGTGAAAAACCAGAATAACCCAGCTCTTGCTTCTCACCTGTGGGGGGTGGGAGAATGGCCATAGGAACTGTACATCTTAAATTCCAGGAATCTCCCTGTGCAGTGTAGAGGACAGAGCCTGGCTGGGGTTGAAGGAGCATTCCCTGCCTCATTTTGCTCTTCCCAGATCTTGTCCTGGGAATATTTAGACATTGTGGCAGCAAATACACTGAGAGTAATTCAGGAGATGGATGGTGAGGCAGTAAGCAAATTGCTGCAGTAACATGTACACTACCTTCAAAGCATCTTGAATGGTCTATTAGGTGTAAAATTGGATTAGTGAGAGCAATTAAAATGGTAAACCTAAAAGAAAGAGTTGTATATTGTTCCTTTAAATCTAGAATTGACCACTTGAACACTATGTGTGGGCCACATCTCTTGCCTTTTATTGAGCCTAGAGGAATTTTAAAATATTTCATTAGCATTAAACCTGATAGATCCTTTCCATTAAGCAAGGTGAAGCAAGTATAATGAAACATAGCTGGTGGAATTATAGTGGTGTGAATGCTAAAATATATAAGATGCTTCAGCTGGGGGCCTATTGTGCCCAGTTCATTTTTTGAAAAGGTTTGGAAGTTTCTCATTAAAGATAATGAGAGTTGCCAGGTGTCCAGCAGCTCATGAAATGAAGGACTGAGTCCAGATTATTTCAGTGATATCTTGTAAATAGATTTCTCTTGTCCTTCATACAGATTTCCAGTAAATAAAGTAATACTGATTAACTGGACCTGTGATAATGTAAACCATATATTTGAATAAACTCAGATATGTGGAATAATACATAAAATGTGACTATAAATATACTATTGTTCATATAGGGGAGAGATACAATCTTTTAAAGTTTACTGGATGAGAACAGATTTTATCTCACAATTAATGGCTCTTGAACATAAATTCATCTGAATACTAAATCTAAATTAGCTATTGTTTAAGGTGATTACATGGCTTAATTTTTTTTCCTTTCAACTGGACCATGCATTTCCCAGCAGCTTAGTTTGCTGATGTTTGATTTGTGGTGATACAGATCATATACAAGCTGGCTTGTTGTTTTTAATGAACTGGATGTGTTGTATAATGGAATTGCTAGGTTTGTGTTAAATTGCAGCTTTGGGACTCATTATTGTGAGGTGTTATCTGCTTTGAACTGGTTTATTCTATCACAAAGAAAGAAATTGAATTTGCTTAAGATGGCAAATGCAGCAATGGATGGTTGGTTGGTGAGTGTTTTGGGGCACCCCATTGAGCTGATATGTATTTTACCTGATCTAATTCACATTCTGCCCAGAAGATGCATACACACCCACACATATGTTGGAGTCCATATAAAAAAAGCCTAAAACAAACAACAAGCACAGTATATTGCTGGATGGTTAAATGCTGCTTTTTAGCCATTGGTTTTTGGCCATTTCAACTGTAAATTCACGGGATATTTTCCTTAGGGCATTTTTGTTTCAATTTTCTCTACTGTGCATGCAGAAGCTAATGATGCATTTCTGCCTGCACATATTTAACTTTTGCATGCACATATTTCAGCACTTGCACAGAAACACTTTGCAGGCATTGAAGTTCAGGTAAATGCAACAGGATTAATTGTGTAAAACCCAGAAAATTGTGTTTCCCTTGACAAGTGCAGGTTTGGAAGATGAAGCCTCTGTGTGTCATTCTTGGCATTTTCATTTCTTTGCAAAGCACATTGAGCTTTCAATGTAATGTAAGGATGATATGTAGCAAATTAAATAATTTTCTTTACTGTGGTAATTTTAGCTGCTCTCTGCAACAATGTATAAAACACTGATTTGCATTGAGAGAAGTGTAGACACCTGAAAAATGCTTCTACTCAAACAGTTTAAATCAATGAAAAAAGGGGTTCTGTTCAGAGGTGATTTTAAGAAAACACTGAAGGAATATAAACTGTTATAATCTGGGGTGGTAAAACTTTCATTTGGTTTCTGCTCAGCTGCCTGTTAGAGCAGTGCCAGCTTCATTGAGTGTGTTGGGTGTATGATATGTTAACATATAATAAATTAATATATTAACATGCAATAAGTATGTGATGCCTGTGCTGTGGAGGGGCAGCTGGAGCTCCCTTGCTGTGCCTGCACATCTACCCAGAGCACATATCCTGGCTTCTGGGACCACTGCCACTGCAATTTCAATTTTTTTGTGAAGAGGCATTTGAACCACTGCAGTTATAGTCCAAGTTTTATGATAAATGAGGGTTTTTTTGATAGCTATGGGGACTCAGATGTAAAATATCACATCACAGCTTGTTCTTTGCAATGCAGCAGAACTACCATCCCTCCAAAAGAAAGCCAAAAAGCAACAATAAATATTTTTCTTTCGTAGTGGGCTTAGTAACTCATTTTAAATGGTTCTTCCAAACTCTCTGTGATCCAGCATCACATGTTATAGAGATGAAAAAATTACTAGCTATTTGCACTTTGCATTAATGTTTGGGGTGGATTGTAATGACAAAGCAGATATTGAACTCTGCAGTTAATTTGCTTTTGTTGAAATAACCTTTAAATTATTCTTCCCTTAAACAGATGGTTTTTGCATACTGATGACTTCTCCATCCCATTCCTACCCTGTGTGCTGCTTTACACCCTTTCTCACTTCATCTTGACCCTGATTATTTAACAGATGGGATAGTATATACCATAGAATATGGAGGGATTTTCCCCTCAGTTTCCTCTCCTGGCTTTAGAAAGTTCAATTTTTGCATGACCTTGGTTCTGGAGGCCTTGATTTACATTACATTAACAGCTTTCTTTATAGTTCACTCTACTGCTGAAAAACAGGACAGTTTTACTGATAGAATTTACTGTTCATTTTTTCCCAATTGTTTTTGGCATATGTTCATGTTTTGGTTTTTACATCACTATTACTAGTAATTACCTTGCTTCCATTATTTTTCTTTATTAGAGGATAAATGAGTGTGTGGTATTTTTCTTTAGCAGATTCTGAGTGTATTGGAGATATCTCATACGATGGGGAGAATACTGCAGGCATGATTAATGGCATCATCACTGTAACATAATTTAGTTAGGAGGACTGATACAACTGATAAAGTGTCATGTACTTCCACTAAACTGCAATCTAAGTGAACTGTATTTCAGGTTTTTATATCCTCATTTCTGTCTTCTGTAAAGATATTACTGTAAGATTCATACAAGCGTCTTTATAGGCTCACGCTGTAAGCAGGGAAAGTTCAATCAGTTCTTCTTGCAGGAATCACAGTTTCTTTAAGAAATGAGTAATTATAATTCAAAAAAAGGCATAAATTAGTTCACTAGATGCATTCATTGCAGACTGAAGTTGTGACTAGATTAGGTCTCTTGTAGAATAAAGAGAAATTTTGTTTATAATAAGGAAATCTGTCCTTGAAGAACGAGAGAGAAACCAGGTATTTACAGCAGTGCCTACAAAACCTTGCATTGTAAGTACTCCATAGACCACCTCTATAAATTAATCAGGGGAAATCAATATATAAGTTGAAGAATAATAAAAGAACCTCCCTTAGTAATTAAAACCATCTCTGTCTCTATCTATTTAATCCAGCTCCTTGGGCTGGTTGAGATACTGCATTTTAATTTCATCTCTGTGTTTTTATATGAAATTATCAATTTTTTATTAAATAATTTCAAAACCTATTCACATTAAAAAAAAACATTTTTCTTGGTTTTCATTAATCTTTTTTTTTTTCTGGTGGAGAACTTTGTTCAGCTGAACTTCCCGTTTGAACCTTGCATGTTGGAGAGGGGTTGTGTACTTAATTTCATTTTTCTTTGTGGTTGAGCCTGTCTCTTCCTTGCAAAGGCAAGCAAGTTTCACACTGGAGTCCCTTTGCAGGGCTCAAGATGAACAGAGATGAGTCCAGCACTATTTTTCTCCATCCCCATCAGCTGGCAATCCTTATTTCCATATCACCCCACCCTCTGTTTTGTCTAACTCTGATCACTTCCCCTTTTCCTGAGCTGGGTATGTGCATTATTTTCCATTTCCTTGTCTGTCCATGGTCAGCTGTACTTGTAGACTGTGACATTTCAGATGGAGCTGTTTTGCCCAGTGTGTAGCATGGTTGGACCTCTGTCTTTGTGACAGCTTTTATGGGCAGCAAAAATAAACAGTAAATAGAGTCTCCACTAAATTATTGATTTTCTGTACAGATTCTCATCTTGGCACTCCAAGCAGAGTGCTTGTGCAGAAATATTTATTGAGCATATTAATTAGGGAAGGATGAATAAAAAAGAAAAATAAGATCACTGTGTAGATCCAGATATTCATGCAGGATATTACCATTTTTGTACAGAAGCAGCTCTGTAGAAGCCATGGTTCATACTGTTTCATCATCCTTCCACTGAAAATTTGAATGGGCTTAAAATTAAGATCCCCTTACATAATGGAAGTCGTAATGAAGGATATGGTTCATAGATTTCAATTGTTAAATTGTCTCAATGGGAAAGGTGACTTGACATTCCCATATTTTAAGGATTTAAAATCCACATTCAACAATAATGGTAAAGGGTTTAATTATCAGCTTATATTAAGACTTGAATGTGAGAGACATTTCAGCTGAGCCATAAGCTTTCAAAAGATTTCTCTTACCTTCCAAGACTTAGATTCTGCTGGTATTTTTATGGAGTGCCTATTTGTAAATACTACTCCTTATGGATAAACTTACCCTAAAAAATAATTTAAACAAAAAAAGACAGAAAGCTAATTTAATATTTCTTTTAATGTTCACACATTATATTTTCCAGGACCACAAAACCTTTTGAAGTATTTAAGGAGGCAGCTTAATGGCCATTAGGCAAAGTAACCAGCAGTGCTCAGAGCAGGGTCACTTGTCCCTTTCCCCTCCAACAGAAGGAGCTTTCTGTGGTGCCTCAGAGCTCGGTGAGTTAAAGATGGAAACATCCATAATGGAACAAATGTTGCACTTTCCTCTTATTCAACACAAGGCTGTTGAAGTTTTTATTTATCTGTGCTGTCTCGGTTTGAGAGTCCTACTATGGTGAAAATCTCCCTGTATGGCTCTTCCAGTTCTGGGGGATGGCATCTGTGGTTTTCCCTAGGTTCAAAAAGCACTGATCACCTTGGTGTTGTTATTGAAATAAAAATAAATAGTAATGACAATAATAAAAGAAAAGTGATATTGTGTTTGTAACCACTGCTGAAACAGAGGTAATGAATGATGGCCATGTTTAGCCAGACTGCTGATGCAGGAACAGAGAAACTGGAAAGATATCAACCAGACTGATTTAAGACTTGGAGAGAGCACAGAGCTGCGAGATTGATAGCACAGAAAGGAATCTCTTGGTTGAGGTCCATGGCCTGCATCAGAGCTTTGGGGATTGATAGCACTTGGCACTATCAATCTCACAGCAGCAAATGGGGTGACTATTCTCCATGAAGAATGGGCCATATTAAATACCCTGACATCCATTAGATTGAGAACTGCAAAATGAGTAAGGACGAGTACATGTTTGTAGAGATAATACAGTGCTGATTTTTGTGCAGTTTGTTTTGCTGCAGGAACATCCTCACTGGCTATTCCAAGCTCAGCTCCTGGAAGTTGCAAGTCATGCTGGAAATAATAAAAGTAAGAATAAAATGCTCAGGGGGTAGGAAATATGTAAGGGAGAGTGACTTCTTAAAATGTAAGGCCTGGTTTAATGGGGCTTTGAGGAACCTTGTCTAGAGGAAGGTGTCCCTGCCCATGGCAGGGGTTGGAACAGAATGATCTATGAGGTCCCTTCCAGCACAAACCATTCTAGGCTTCTATAATTCTGTGAAAGTTAAAGTGCAAAAATTAAGCAGCATAGCTCACTGTGATGTGGTTAATATTTTTTGATCTGTGTTTTATTGAATTTTTGTATATCACGTCATGGCCCTTTTTCATGCTGAATCTTCTCTTCATAAACTGGTGACAAAAAAATTTCCTTTTTTATATCTTGTGCTTTGATTCTCCTTGTGTTATGGAGCTCATGAAACTGAAAGCTTGAGGTAGACAAGGCTTGCTTCAGGTCTGTGGAATTATCTGCATGAATTGGCTTGCTTTATTATTTAATATTTTTATTTAATACAGCCATATAGCCTCCTTCAAGAATCCCATCCTATATCATATTATTCCATCAGAAAAGTGTCATTTACTCACTCTAGCATTTCAAGGGATGTGGAAACTGCTCTTTTCCCCGTGTGGACACAGCTCCCTCAGCAAACATTGCTGCTCAGAACACTGGCAGATGCATTGCTAAGTGAAAATAACCATCTCTTGTGTGAAATGATTCAGCAGTCCAGAGGCAAAGGCATTAAAGGACACAACACAGGCAGTAAAACTTGTTGTTGCCTTCCAACAGTAGAGAAATCCATGAATAGTAAAGGATCACCCATGAAATTTGGGAGTTGTTTTCTCCTCTAAATCCTCACAATTTTCTAATATGTTCAAATGTTCAGCATAAAGTTAGGGAAGTGTAGTATCAAACCTCTGTAAAGCAAAAATATTTTTAGAAGTTTTGTTCAGAAGTCTGTGGAGAAAAAAAAGTACTTTAACCTAAATTTATCTTCTGTAGTGTCTGGAGGCAAATGGAAATATTAATAGAGAGAAAGCAGCATCCAATTGCACTTGCTGGAGGGAATTTCCAACTTTGAATAATGTGGTATTAGATTTTAGTGTTCATGTTCTATCTTTTTTACTTTTTTAGTAATTTCCTCAAGTTTTACTTTAGAAGGCTACAGAATTGCTTATCTTATAGATTTGTTGTACTTGACTTTGATGGCAGGAGTCTTGTCTTAAACACTTCTGGAAGATAAGAGGGATTTAAAGTATGGTGCACCTGAATCGAGGAAAATTCTCATAACCAGTGATTTAGGGAAGCACTAAAATTAAAGTATGGTCTTTACAGACTATCTCTTTTGTCCAAGTGACCAGGATTTCCAGCAGGAGTGATAAGCATTCTTAAATCACACTAAATAAATCGGTTTGCTGTTTGGGCTTACTGTGTTATACAGACAGACTTCTGATTGGAAAAGTATTTTTTAAAATATTCCATTTTAAATGTTTTACAACATTTGAATGACTTTTACAGGCTTGCTGATAGCTTGATGCAATTTTAAACATGCCCATGTCCATGAAATAGTCATGTCTCCCTCAGGGAAAAGCTTCTGGGGAGGGCTAACTGCAGATCAAACCATTTAATAAGAAAAATAAACTGTTGTTCTCCTGGTCCTTAAGGAAGACTTAGAGGTAATCACATTTAGATTCTTAGAAGATTTTTGTAGTAGTCCAGAGGGATTTTAAAGTCAAAAGTGAAAACTAAATGTAGCTGGAGTAATTCTAGTGGTTGTGTGTCACAAACTCAGACTTTAGTAGGAATGTTGTGGCGAGGCTTGTGTGGAAACATGGATGTTGAATTAGTGTCAGACAGGTTGAAATGATAGTCCTGTGCAAAGGGAGGCTGAGCTGGCAGGGGCAGAATATCCCCTTAATCTATACTGAATTTCCAAGTAATAACACCAACTAAAAGAGACTGAGTGTGCAAAGAAAAAGGTCCCACGTGCACAGCACAGCTCATTTGGGAAAACATCGACATGATGGGACCTACCAATGACAAATGAAATTCAGCCCAGGTAAATGAATAAACAATGAAACCAAAAGCCATTCATAAACTGGAAAATGTGCTGATATCTAGACAAATAAAGCAATCTGGGTGTTTCTGCATTAAAATAATCCCTAAAGTATTCATCCCAGTGTGTACTGGCAATGGAAAACAAATCAAGCAGCAGAGTGAATTGAATTACCCATCCTGTGTGCTATAAATCATAAGGAAATCAAGCACTTTTATTGCTCCATATGGTAGAGTTGGACATTGTCTGAAGTACTGTTTATAACACTGCTCATATCAAAGCAGGAAAGTTAAAATTGCTGGAGATGGTGCATCCAAAACAACTCAGAAAAAGAAAACTGTTAACCTAATCACTAACAGACAAAAATAGAATTACATTCTAGTTCCCAACAGCCAAAGGGAAAGGAACAAAAAAGAATCAAATTAATTATAGGATCTTCTGGTCAATGAAGGAAATTTGTGACTGAAAATAGAGGAGAATGGAAAACTGGGTGTATGTTTAAGCAAAATTCCATATCCAAACAAAATGCAGATTAATATGTGTTATTCCAGTCAGAGATGCCCTAATGGAAGCAGCACTACCTGGAGCTCTCATGCTTGCCCAAATCCTGTCAAAGAGGAGGATTTTTTTTATGAGCCAGGGATCTGGATTCTACACAGCAAGGGAAGGGTATGGTGTTGACTCCAACATCAGTGTTGTTAGAGAGGTTATCAGATCTCAGTCACCAGCAGTGATACTGCAAGAGTTACGAATAAATGCAATTAGAACAGGGTAATTTGTAAATTAATGCTGGTTTTTTTTTTTTTTCTGTAAAATTCTGCTTCTGCCTCTTGGGTTTCTTCATAGCAGTACCCACCTTTACACCAGAGGTTGGCACCACCTTGGAAACTGGAGGTGATTGAGTTGTGGTGGGCATTGAGCTGGATCTGCTGCAGCTTCCTGTGTTTATGATTCCAGGGATCCTCTCTCCCAGCCCTTCTCTGCATGGGGGCCAGTGCAGAGCATGTCCTGACCATTCACCTTCCTACCTTTAAACTGGCAGGTGGCCTCTTCCTTGAGTCAGACTCCAGGCACCCTCTGTTTGTGCCCCTGTCTGGCTCAGCTCTGTGCCTGGGGAGGCAGAGGCAGGGCTGATGGAGCTGCTGATTGCAGCTTGCCTCAGCACTGCTGAGCTTGCCTTTTCAAAGTTACAACCTCAGATTTAGGAACTCGTGGGCTAAAATAGCTCATCAAAATATGCAGATGGGAAAGGGATTACCCTCCCTTCCTGCTGCACCAAATGGAATTTGTAGAGTCTCCAGTTTTCTCTTTATGGAAGCATTTGGCTTCTATGCATCTGTTAGAACTGGAATGAATTTTAAACATGTTTCCACGGAGCATAATTAAACATATTAGAGCCTCAATGAACTGTATTGTCCTTTGCCAAACTAAAGACTGCAAGGAATAAAAGGAATTAAAATGGATGTCAGAGTGAAATGAAGTTAACATTGAACACCTCCATTAAGATCAATAAAAAATTTGTTGTTGTTCAGTGTATTTAACAAGGTTCTGGAGATGTAAAATGAAGTGTCTCATTGGTTAAAATTAAAACACTGAAATGCTGCTAGGAGATCACAGGTAATATAGCTACCTAAGAATATATCACAGTTCTAGCAGCAGCCTGATAATTAAACTTTTGTCTCAAGTGCAAAACCTCTTTCATGTAATAGGATACTGGAACTTGTGTAGGTGAAATGATGAATGGAAGTAGATATTTTAATTCTTTATTTTTAGACACTTGGTAAAGAAACCAACATTAAAGCTCAATTCAGTGTATTGCTGTTAATTCCCAAAAGTAATATCTGTTTGGTTTTGCATCAATAAACACATTAATCAGAAGCAGAAAAATAGAAAGCATTAGTCAATGATCCAATAAAATTCTATAATATGAACCTAGTAATGAATAGAAATTGATAGATGAATGAAGATAGTGATAACTGATAGAAAATGTAGCCTTCCAGTACACTGCTTATGTTGTTTGAGTCAGTTTCAGAATTTAAGTATGAAAAATTATTCCAACCTATCCTATTTTTAAGGATACACTGGAACTCTTACCATATAAATTTATTGAACAGTACTTAAATATTAGATGGTTTTATACAATTTTGTTTCCTGACATGAGGGAAAACCCCTGAGTAAAACAACACACTGTACATCTGGGAGAAGTATGGGAATATTTCTCCACCTTTATTCAAGATTCCAGGGATCCTTTTGCAACATAACTGAAATTATCACATGAAATGTTATTTTAATGTTAAGGTGTTATTAAAAATATTTCTGTCCTCTTTGACTTATTTTCATGTACCTAGCTGACTTGATTTTGCTGTTTATTCTCCTCGGATATTTTAATTCCACATAAAATCAAGAGGTGTTAACAGGAATATTTAATTCTGGAGGTGATTTGCCAGACTTTTGCTTGCCTATACTGCATCAAATTTTCATGAAAATGGAACTGCAACCAAGAAACCAGAATGGTTGCAGTTTAAACCAAGTAAAACTGGCAGCTGATTTGCTCTAATGTTTGAGGGAAGCCTTGATGTGAACTCTGGGGTGTCACTGTGCTGAAAGGGTGTTCCCCTGCACCTAAGGGGTTTCTCATGTTTCCACCTGTCTGCTGGTATTCAATGATATTTTGGTTTAATTTGGTTTTTATTTTAAAGCCTGGTGCAGTCCCACTGTTTCAGTGCACACCTGCTGACAACTTTTGAACATGTTGTCCAAACAAAGCTGACAAAGAAATCAGGGAGGGCTCGTTTGTGAAAACAGATGGGTAAGAAAGGAAGGGAGACCCACTCACTCTGAAAAGAGATTTGGCTGTAAGACATCAACATGCTTGTGCTGGATCATACATCTGTCCCAGTTACAAGAAGACTTTTGGAGTAAATCTGAAATAAAAATGCACACACAGCCAGACTTTCTTATTTCTGATGGCAATGATGCATTTTGTGTACATAGAGACTTACTGGCTTTTCCTTTGCATTTATGCACATCTAAAAAGATGCAATCTCTTTATATTCAAGCAAACAAGACCATACATCGTGGTATGCTAAGAAGAATAAAATCTGCCCTGTAAGACAGTCATAAACTCAAATCTGTTTTAGATGTTCTGAGTTAAAATAATGACAACAGTTTCTTTAAATCAGCCATCTCACTTAAAATAAAAGAAGCTGGTCCAGTTCCTCCATTTCCTGCAGAATCTGACACACACACCCCTCCTGTTTTAAATTATGACAAGTGTTTCATAAGCATGAATTTTTAGACTACTGGAGCATAAGATCTTCTGGTGGATTTTGTCACCAGCACATGTTCCCCTAAAACGATACTAATCCTGAAAAGCTGATGCAATGAATTTACACTTCCTAGAAAAATCACATGAAAAATTTTCACTGCATTCAGTGTAACTCCATTGACTTCCATTGATTTTCTGTTGATTTATGTGAGTATGAATGAAACTTGAAAGGGCCCAGTAGAATAAGTTGTAGTTTACACAAAAAGGATTTATTGCAAGGACTTATCAAAAGAATTTTTCAGCATAATTTATAAACTGTTTACTGAATATAGCTGACCTTCAAAATTACTATTAAATATTCACTCCAAGGACTATTCTGTATATCTAACTAAAGCCTCAGTTTAGAAAAGTTGTCAGTACATTTCAACCTCATGTCTATGTTTTTCCTCCAGATTTCAATGTAAGAAAAAATTAATAGCTAGAAAAAACACATATTTTCCATTTGGAATTGACAACAAAAAGTCCTGTATTTTTTGCTGAATAGTCTTATTTTATGACTCTAAATGCTCGCCAGTATCAGTGTGTTGGATTAAGAATATTTCACTCTTTCCTGTTTCTATGATGTGTCCTCATGCCTCTAAGAATTTGTCCTGCCTACATTTATTGGAGTACATAAGGCACTGTTAGTTTGTGCACCACTTGTGTGGCTGAAGTCCTCACCTTCTTGCATGTGCTGCAGTAGAATATCTTCTCTGCAGTGTCATTAGCAAAAAAGTTTCCTTTAACCATGTTCCAGCCAGAATGTGACACTGCAGTGCTTTTGCAGAGTAGAAACACCCTTTGAAACAATGCTAGGAGGTGTTAAGCTAATCCTTTTCAATGATGTCTTTTTACAGCCTAATCGAGATAAACCCCAGGAGGGAAAGAGAGGTTTGCAAGATGGATCTGTGCCCCGTGTGGTTTTTCAAATGGATTAAAAGTCCATTTTATTAACAGAGTGCAGTGTAGTATGAAATAAACCTGAAAGCACGTGGGCTTGCCCTGCCAGAGAGACAGAGGTTGGAACTCTGCTGTGGTTTTCCCAGTCCCAGCCTCCCTCTGCCAGGAAACTTCAGCAGCACTGGGACAACCTCTGAACCTCTCAGGGAGGTGTTTGGGACAGTGGTGCCTGAACCCAAACTGGGGAGGGTGGGGTTGGCAGAGTTTCACTGGAGGTGGCACCTGAGTCTTTGCAGGTGGCCTTTTCCTCTCTCTGCTGGGAAAAAAGTGACCTCACTTGGATATTGGTATTGGTATTCTTGGATATTGGTATTGGTATTTTTGGATATTGGTATTGGTATTTTTGGATATTGGTGTTCTCCAGGTCCACCTCTGTGATCACTGTGGATGTGGAGTGCACCAATTATCTGCAAATTAATCTCTATCAGGGAAAAATTTTCATATACTTTTTTCCCAGTTCATAGAATACCTTTATCTCCTAAAGAAGAAATCAGTTTGATCTCCAGAGCTGCAAATGCATCTGCAATATAAGGAAAAGTTCTGTTTGAACTACCATGGACCTGGGACATTTTCTGGCACCCAGCCTTTCTCTTGAGCCTCTGACCTTTCCTCTGCAGCTGCCAGGACCACAAGGGATAGGTTTTGCTTTCTGTGAATTAAATTGCCAAAACATGGCTCCTACAAAAGCCAGCCAACACCATCTTCTACTCAGACCAGGGGAGTGCTGACATGAACATCCATTCCAGCTCTTCAAAGCATTCATGCCCATGCTGCAAACAGACAAAGATTTCCTCACATGCACCATATAAAATATCCCATGTAGTTGCCTGGATTTCTGTTGTAATTCTTAATATTTCCTCCAAGAGCTTAAAAAACATTTTAAATTAAGTCAGTTGCAGCTGCTCTGTCAGGAATTCACTAAGCACTGCAGCCACTGAAGCAATTAAAAAAATGGCACAGAAGGTAATTAAAAGCCTTACTGGTTCTTGCTATTAGACTGACATTTTAAATGCCTCTAGATGTTTTATTGTGCCAATAACCTATTTCCCTAGTCTCGAAGAGAAATACAACTGACATCACTAATTTAGTAAAGTATTCTACAGGTATCATAATGTTCTAACTAGAAATCTGTATTAAATCACTGTGGTTTTCCATTCTGCACAGTCCTCACTGCTCAGCTTAATGAAACAGTGGTTATTTGTTAATGAATATTAGAGCTTAGTCCCCCATTCTCATTCCCTGTAGTGAGCTGTGTAATATTTGTATTATTTGTGCATGAAGAGATGCTTTCTGGTTATCATGAGCTGGGCTGCAGGGAGCTGGGCAGAGATTGTCCTTTTCCTGTGCAACAGCAGAGCAGAAATCCTGGTTTGTGACTGGCTCTGCAAGGACAGAGTGGGGCTCCTCAGTCCTTCTCTGTCCTCAAATCCCATGTTTGCAGACAGATTAATAGCAGGAGGTTCCTCCCAGACACTTGTGTCAGTGCCCACAGCCAGAAAAGTCAGGCTGCTTTAGTGTAATCCTTAATATAACTCCACCCTTAGTACAGCCCCTTGTCTGCCCAGCAAGGAAAGCTGGTAGGATATTAAGCATTTTTCTAGCTTTCAGTCCAAGGTTCAAGAAGAGACTTTAAAAGGATGCAGGGAAAAGATTTCATTACCGAATTATCCCTAATAGCCTCAAAATGTGAATGTGCAAATCCTTTTTATTGTGCCAAGAACTGCTATTGTTCATCCCTGACAGGAAGTTACAGGAAAAACACACAACAGAGAGGAAGGTAACTGAAGGTTGCTTAATTTTTTTCACCTTAATTTGTTTTGTAGATCTCACACAAACATAAAATCACACCAGAATTCAAGTTTATTACACTTACCTGTAAAGCACAGAGAAGTTAGACTGTAGCAAATAGCATTGTATTATTTGTGTTATTGTGTTTCTGGGTTTGACAGAAATTATTCTGATGTGTAAGCATGAGGAGCAGCATTAATGCTGAGCTTTCGGCTTTTATTCCATTTTTTCTCTCCTGGGTCACCCTAATGCTGTGTAAACAGGGGTGCTTTGGAAGGATTTCAGCAACAAACAAACCCACACACATCCCTGTGACTCGGGAGAGAGCCCACACAGCCTCGCTCACAGTGACCTCTGTGGAGTCTTCTGACTGAAACCCTGCTGATCCACACCACACATCCCTACAGTCTGCACCGACAGGAATGTAAAATGGCAAAACTCTCGGCACTAATCTCCAAAGCCAGGTCTAATTCTCGTTTTTAATGAGGCAGTGAATTATTCCATGCAGTGAGGTGCCTGCCAGTTTGCAGCACAGCTCCGTGCAGGCTGTTGTGCCACCAGAGATAAACAATCAGTAGGACTGATCAGGCAAGCAATCACTTAAACAAATCTGAGGAGGGAAAAAAAATTGCACAGGATGAAACAGATATTTTGATAAAGCTGCATATTGAAAACACCTACTGTGTGAATACAGTGACTGGCAGTAACTGAACAATAGTGAGTTAGCTTTTGCACAAATGATATATTTCCTAGGAGGGAGGTCTAAGAACCAGAACATGAAGATCCATGGTCAGTTCCTCATTTTGCCACAGATTAAACCTGGTGTCCATGCAGAAAAAAGTCTTCAAAGACACAGCACAAGCCACAATCCAGTGCCAGTCTCCCTGTGCCTGCTGCCAAGCCATCCCACCTGTATTTGCCATCACAGCCCTGAGCACCACAACAAAACAGAGAGTAGAGGTTTGCTTGTGCCCCCAGGAAATGGTTCAAGCATTGCTGATGCTGGATTGCTGTGTAGAAATCTTTGCCATGATCTCACACCAGTAAGCCAGTGTGACTCAAGCTCTTTGGTCACACAGATCTGCTCTGCTGTTCATGAAGTCTGTGGGTTTCTACTGAGTTTGAAGAGCAGCAAATAAACAAATCAGACAGTTTATCACCTGTTTTTGCTGCATCCTGGTTTAACTGTCACTATTTAAGGCCACATGATGGATATATTGATTTCTGCATCTACCTGCATCCCAGCCAGCCCACCACTTCCTTTGGGTTTATGTTCAAAGGAGCTCTTGGCTGTTCTATGAAATCTCTTTTTTTTTTTTTTTTTTTTTTTTTTTAATAGTTTATCACAACAGAATTTTGTTTAAAATGAGAATTTTATTTTAAAAAACCCAGTCCTTCTCTCCTACTTGGACTAGAATATGTTGAGTGCCTTTTAACTAGACAGAGAGGGTTCCTTTCTGGCAAAACCCTGCTAATCTGGACTCCTGTGCTGTCATCTTTGTGTACAGAAATGATCACTGAGAGAAATCCTGATTCTGTTTGAGCTCCATGCCGTGCCAGAACAGCACATCTGAAGTCACTGCCCAGCTGCTTGTGATGGCTCCTGGTGCCAGAAGTTGTTCCTTTTCAGCCTCCTGGCTGAGCTGCTCAAGGGACTCCTCCAAATGAAGCATTTAGCATGGGCAGCCTCAGGAATGACAGGTTGGGCAGCACGGTGGGAACATGTGTCCACAGCTCAGGGGAAAGTGGCTTTACAGGCAGCAAAGCTCTTGAAAAGGTTTCCCCATCTAACATGAAATCCTGGTGTGGAGTCTGATGCTCTAAAGTGTAAGAACATTTTAATTGGGAAGCATCTAGAAGGTTAAGCTTAACTGAGCAGAAATCTAAAAGTGTTTGGGTGGGAAATGTTTAGGTGGAATTGGGAAGTGGTGAGGTAGTTCACTGGCATGCAGTGTAATTTGTGATTAAGGTTATCTGCAGTATCTAACCTTTCAGTAAATGCCAGCTGCATAATGGCTGTCAGTTTTCTCTCTCAGATATTACACTGCAGAAGGTTCTATCTGGCCATAAGAATCTATTTAATAAGACTCTAATGGGAAATGACCAGTATCTGAGTATTACAGATTAAAAGTGACAATGCTAATTGACTGCAGAGGTATCTACATGAAGAGGGACCAGAAAAATCATTTAAGTCTAAATGAAATTGGACTGATTTGATATTTGAAAAAGCATTACTTTCCTCTTGTATTTGGCAGTGTGGATTAATTGCTCCCTGTGTCAGGTTCCTGTGTAGCAATATACTGAGATTGGTGGGGAGTGAAGAACAGGAACTTGGGGGATTTAGAAATACATTCATTTACTAAAATTAGAAGTACATGGGAAGATCTTTATTGTATGCAATTTGTATGGTGAGGAATGAAATTATATTTTGCATCTGCAGTTCCTGATTGCTGGTGAAACAAATCAGGGGCACAACCACATTTCTGTTCTGAGGATGTAAATTTAATTACCTTTTTTCCTTAGCTGTTAAAAAATCATTTTGCAAATAGATAGAACAGGTAAATAGAAAATCACAGTTTTACTTTATGAGGAGAAATTGAGAGGAATCATAACAATAGGAAAAATATTGTACATACACATCTCAAAAATGACTGAAAATCATTAAGTATCAGACAAATGCCTGTGTTTAATTCCTGTATAGTTTTCTGTGTACAAATCTTTAGTTTCAATCAGAGGCTGCACTACAAATTAATTTCTCTTGCTGATTTTTAGCAGGTCTAAGAAGGGAACACATAGCATTGATTCCAAATAACATGTTATGTTCATAGAAAAAGCTGCAACATATAGAGTTTTTGGAAAATAGATACCAGACACCCTTTAAAAGTCCAGAGATACTGAGAAAAATTCACTTCTAGCATGGCTCTAGAATGTGCTTCAGTAAATAAGATACGTCTCTTTATCTTTGTAAAGATACAGAAAAGAATTAGGGGCTCAATACATTCTGTCACTGCCTCTCCTCAAAAATTAATCAAGTTAAATGTTTTATGTGATAAACAGCATGCTAACCTCCTTGACAGATTTTATTTTATTTTATTTTATTTTATTTTATTTTATTTTATTTTATTTTATTTTATTTTATTATGAGCAGTTAGATTTTCAGCTTATTTTAAAAACCTACAAGAACACAGGGAAAACTGCTCATGAATTCCATGCAGAATTCAGAGAGTTAATAGAGAAAACAGTTAAGTATGTGCTTAAATTCAGTGTGTGAGCAATTCTGTGGAAGTTGGAGGAACATGTGGCATGGTTCAAACTTAATGAATCCATAAGTCTTTGCAAAATCATCTGCTTTGTGTCTCTGGTGGAAGATAAAGAAGGAGAGAAGCATGGTAATTTTACAGGAATATGCACTGAAATATGCTCTGCTTTTCACTGACCCTGCTGTATCCCCAGCTTCTACCTGGGAATGTATGCAATGTGCTCTGTGGGACATTGTGCCGGTGCTAGCAAGGAAATAAAGATAGGAAATAAACAAACAAAAATAGTTTAAAATTCTCTGAAATATGATAATTGCGTTATTGTGCAATTTTCAGATTAAAGTCCAGGTAATTTATTTTTAAGGTAATTTTTTTATGTTCTACTTATATAATGCATAGGATTAAGGCAAAAATGAAGGCTGTTCCTAAAGTTCAGAATACAGGGTATGTTTACTTTTATACACAAATTGATAAACCTTTGCTATAGCTGCAATGTAAAATAATCATCCACACCTACTTACACAGCATGGATTTGGGAAACATAGCAAAATAATCAGCATGAAAGTGAACCATAGAATGTGCTGAATGTAAATATATGGCCTAATTCTCCCTTTGTGTCAGTTTTAGGCCAATGTAGCTGTTGCAATATAAACACTGCAGTAATTTCAGTGATTTCAGTGCAGCTGGTCCTTAGATAAGTGAAAATGTTTAGGCTTTCATTCTGCAATCCTTGGTTTGAAATGAAATGTAAAGTGTTTTTCTTGGCTTTGATTTGTAACAATTAAAAATTAATCAGGATGGTGCTAAAGTGAAAAAGGAGTGTGTGAATATATAAATACTGTAACTGTGGTTAAATTTGATCATAATAGCCTTTGAGGTCTTTCTGTTCCACAAACTTGGAGCTTTTTGAAGCTGGCCTGCATAATTCATTTGAATACAGATATCATATAGCTGCATATTTATGTTTGTTATTCAACACCCACATTTGAAGCCATATCTCTGCATTCAGCTCACTGGTAACTTGGCTGAGCACAGCCCAAATATCAAACCTCAGAGTCAGGCTTCTCCTGAGGAATCTGTGAACTGCCACTTGCTCACTCTTCATTTGGGAAGGAACATCTTGGAAACCTGGCTGGGCTAACAAGAAACAGACTTGATTCATACATGCTCTGCAAAGGTCAGAACTGACCATGTTTTATTACAGAGCAATGCACTCATTCACTGGTGGGTAACTTGGTGGATAAAGTAGTTTGGGTTTCCCTCTCCAAGTGCTCTGTTGCCATCACACTGTTTCTTTACCCTGCCCTTAAATCCTGGCTTGCCCAGGGATGAAACTATAAATTGTGACATTTTATGGTGAGCAGCAGCATGCAGAGGGTCTGCAGAACAAAACCTGAGGCCCTCATATCTATGCTCTGGTTAACTCCAGATCAGTTCAGATCAAAACAAGGTGTACAAGCTGGACAAGGTGCTGCACATCTGGAATCAGCTGGGCAAACCTCCCTCCTTCATGGCAGTCACTCCCAGGTAACCCCCAAGCTAAATCCTGGAAGTTTCTCTCTCTCAGCTTAAAGCAGAGATAAGTGGTTCTTGCATGTCTTGTTAAGCTTTTGTCTTAGCACAAGATATAATTGTAGAAACAAGAATAGACCAGCACAAGAGGGAGATCATATGGGAGTGCAAGGCATGGTTCCTCAAAGTTGTATTTATTAAGCATTATAGAGACTTTTTAAAATGAAAGAGAAAAATCTTGAAATATTTTGCTTTTAAGAGTTTTAGTAATTTTTTTTAAAGTAATCTCTTAAACTCAAATCAGAGATGATATTTTATATTTGGCACTCTTTGGGTAGTGAAGGGACAAGGAGAGGAGGAATGCAAAGGCAAGAGAGGCTCCTTTTTCTGGAGATCATCACCATGGAGAGGAAATTTTGTCTACACATATTGCACAATTAGGTCCAGCAGGCAGCATACATATAAATAATTTTAAATACCAAAAAAATACAATAAAAATAACTCTTGTGGATTTTCTCCTGCTTTATTTTACTCAGTTTCAATAGGAAAAATGTACATATCCATTACAAATATTGTCTACTTTTTATTTTTTGATCATCAATATTGTGCCAGAATCATTTTTAACCTAACTGTAGAATCCATCACCATTGATAGATATAAGAATGGCTTCAATTTTTTTTTCTTTCCTACAACTTACCATTTTGACATGTAAAGAAGAGTCATTTTATAAAATTCTAAACTTTTACAAAGGTAAGAAATGGCAAAATAATAACAACATTTGTCTTCTGTCAAGAAATATTGACATGGCATTACTACAGCAAAATTGGTTTGTGTTGTGAAGTGTGTCTCATAGATAAATCAGATCTGAGACTTTTTTAAGCTAACTAAATTGTACTTAGGTGCTGATATATATGAGAATATCAAGACACATGATAGTGACTTTTTTTACCAAAGTGGGCTAAGAGCAGTTCAGTTTAAAAAAAAAATAAACAGAAAACAAAACATTTCCCGCTCTTCATCTGCCTTCAGTTTTTTCACTTTGCTCTAACAGGACCTGATATGTCAGGAAGTGGGCAGTGCATGCCTGAGCCTCAGATAGGAACAAGCAGAGCTCAGGTAACTCATACACAGAGTTGTGGAAAGATGCCTTTTTCCTTTCAGATTAAATAAATATCATTCCAACATTGTGGTGCAAAAACTTTTAATATTTCCACAAGATTCAAATATGTGTGAGACACTGCTCAGGATGTTCAGCAGGCTGAGCTGAAAACCTCTGCACTCTTTGTACAGCTCGGTGAAGGACTGACAGATTTGGGGAGTGCTGCTCCTCGTGGCTGTGCTTGGCTGGGAGTTGTTGAGCTGACATCTGGCAGAGCATCTTCTTGCTTCAGGGCATCCTCCACACCCTCACAGGAGCTGCTGGGCCACTCTGCCAAATGCGTGGCTCAAACTGGTTTCTTCGTGCCTTGCTCTGCAGAACACCAATGGCTTTCCCCCATGAACTTGAGAGGAACAGCAGCAAACAATTAGCAGTTCTTCAGTCCTAGAAAATATCCATCTGCTCTTGGCACAACTGTTTGTCAACATATAAATAGCTTCACTGCCAGCAAATGGAGCAATTTTCTGCATCTGGCTCATGCTTCCCTTCCTCCCTGTGCAAGTGGCATTTGCAGTGGAGTAAAAGAATTAATATTTTTCACAAAAACATCAAATCTTACTGCATTATTTAAAAAGGAGTAATTTCAGAAATTATATGGAAACATGGAGATTCCTTGAAATTTTTGTTTTGTTTTTTGGCACTGGAGTGCCCTTTCATACTCTGAGAAGAGTAAAGAACATATCTGATGGACTGTGTTTGATTTTGCATTGTGTAATTAGTTACCTGCTGGAGTTTCTCACAGCTTTTCCATTTGCTCTGGTAAGGGCTAATCCTAACTAACAAAGAATTGAGTCATTCTGTGGCCAGTGGAACTTATGAAGCTTCGTCTCCAGCAGCTCCCTCCCATGTGGTTTCTCTGGTGTCTAATAGCTTGGTTGAGTTCACACTGCAGGTTCTCCCACAGTAAGATACCCAGATTAGTTCCCTTTCATTTGACTTCCAATTTTCACAGAACAAGTAATAGAAATTTACTTTAGAATTAACATAATGTGGAAAGAGATTTCATTTCTTAAAAAAAAAAAAAAAAAAAAAAAAAAAAATCAAAACACTGATCTTTTCGAGCAGCCACAAAAATGCATTTTACTTTTTCCCAATTAGCCAATAGTCATAAATGCTGTCAGCTGTGTAATGGACACAGGAGTGGTGTTTACATATCTGGAGTTGCCCTTGATCCTGACCCTGGGCTTTCTGAAACACTGTGCTGTTTTTGAGTATTTGGAAGAGGCAAATAACTCAAAAGTTCCTCAAATTTCAAAAGATGTTGAGTGGGTAAACTACTGCTTTCTCTAGAATCTTTGTGTTTAGGTTGTATGTTTTCAGTGTGTGCTGTAGAGGATGCTTGGAATTCCAAGTCAAGGTATGGAAGCTGTCACACCTGTGCCAGGTAAGGCAGGCATCCAGCCTAGATCACTTTGGGGGAAAGTTTGGGGTGGCCTCAATTCTGCCAGTGAAGGCAGGGCTGGCTGAGACATTTCCATCTGGCATCCTCCTTTCCTTCCAGCATTCTGTTCAAAGGAGTGACCACAAAAGTGAAAGCTACTCTTTCTGTTGAGTGCTGGATCAATGACCCCTGAGGCTCATAATCTAATCAATATAAAACACAGTAAGTGACTGGCAGGTCCGGTTTGGTGAGCTCAGTGCTTCTTGCATGTTTGGGCTCTTGAAGAGTTTAACCTGTGGGGTTTGATCCTCTGATGCAGAATTGTGAGCCTGGGTTTTGTTTAAATCCATCTAAACTTCCTGGCTTCCCATTTTCCTGTGCTCAGAGTGCATTTGGGAGAACAGGCAGAGTGAGTAGCTTTGTTTTGCCTTGGTTTTTAACACAATTATTTAAAATGTCCCTGGAAGTGTTCAAGGCTAGGTTGGATGTGGCCTTGAACAATGTGGTCTAGTGGGAGGTTCCCTGCCCATGATGGGGGGTTGGAATGAGTTGATTTTAAGGTTCCTCCCAACCCAAACCATCCTGGGATTCTGTGATACCTGTACTACTGATATATTGATGGGAAACTTGCAGAAATTAAAGTGATGAGGCTCCAGGGGGTTCTCAGACTCCAATCCAGGCTGAACAGAGATTCCCTCTTGAACAGTCAGGTGTTCTTGCATAAATGTTGACATATCCCAGCTGGCCAAACTCTAATCTTACACCAATTTAATTCACTTTCAAACCTACTGGCTTTTGTGGTTCCTCTATTATAAATTGGCATTGCTTAGACATTCCCATCCTAGAATTAAATGTTTTTGTAAAGCAGTTTGGGAACTGAATGTTTCTTCCTCTTTTGAGGGTGTCAGAGATGTCTAGGATTCTAAGGAAAATGCCAATATTGGATGCACTTCATCTTGGTATCCTGAGTCAAAATTGCACCAGATCCTGGTCCAAGGAGCACAGGACTGATGCATTGCCACTATTTTAACAAAGGAAGCTGTGCAAAAATAGAAATAAAACCAACCAAACAGAAGAAGATGAAGCATTTAGTGCCTGATAATGGCATTTTGCATTAGTCACTAAGAGCTTAGTGCCTTGAAATACCATGTTCAGACTTTGCTTCTAGAAGTTGAGGCACATATAAATAGCACAGCAAATCATGTTGGCATGGTGGGTACTCAGAGATGTTGTAACATTTCCCAGGCAATGTCATTAGTTTCTTTTCAGGAGGTTATGAGTAGCATGAATTAAATAGATTTTTGTAACTCTTACAACTTTTTAATTTTCCATATGACAAGTCCCTTTTAATTTCTCATTCAGACCAGCAGAGCACAGTGCAGTTATTGTGCATATGCTGTGAACAAGCTACAAACACACACACACAATTCTTCTGCACAGACCAGAGTGGAGGCAGAGCACTACAGACAATATCATTAGTGAACAATACCAAACAAAAATTACAATATTTTTAAAGCAAAATAGTGTGGGTTTAAGGGAATTTTAATTTACTACATTTTATTTACTTTTGATGGATTTTCCTTAGGGATATTTAGGATTTCCAGAAAACAAATGGCAATACTGTGTGCATTCTGAAACAAAAATCTCTTGTGCTCTGCTGAGAGAATAGACCTAGTTCAGTATGTGTACACTTCCAGAATAAACAAAAACCCCATGGAGTTTTGTTCATAGACTAGGTATAAATCTGGGCTTGGTGAAAACTTCAGGAGTTGTGGAATGCTCATAACGACAAGATTCAAACCAGCTGCAGCCCTGGAGCTCTGTCCAGCCCCAGCACAACCCCTGTCTGTGACAATGTGGTGGCTCCTGTGCCAGAAGATTGCAGTTCCAGTGTCTGGACACAGTGATGACATGGATCCTTTCCTACTAAAACCCTGCACGAGAGTCTAAGCCCAGAGTAATTCAGCCATTGTTAACCTAAATATGCCATCTCATGTTTCATTCAGGCTTACTCCAGCACGGATGTCTCTTGCTGATTGCAGCTGAAATGAAGACAAATCAGGCTTATTATATTTAAGGGTTGTGAATATTTTTATTTTTGGGTTTTCAGTGGGCCTGATTCTAAAGTGGTAGCCATTTCCACCAGAGTAAATTGGGAGCAATCACCTTGCTCCTCGTCATCACTCACCGTGCAGTTAAAGCAGACTCATTCCCTGGAGCAAAGGGTGCCTGAGCCCTGAGCAATCAGCACATCTCAGTGAAGTGTTAGCAGAACAGGGGCTGGAACACAAGTCCATCTTCCCCTAAGTGCCCCAGCAGGAGCCTGCAGAAGGTGGCTGCTCTCATTTCTCCTGTTTATATAAAACCTGAACCGGGGTGAGAGTTTCACCTCACCCAGGAGACAAACTTGGTGTCAAGTCACCATGAAATGGGAGATTTGTGGTTTAATCCCACTGGAGAGATCAGGCATTGAACCAGATACCTGTGATACAAATGAGTTAAGCTGCTGGAAAGGCTTTCCTTCACAAAGCAGGCAGGCTGTAACTATTCAGCTTGCAAAATGTGAGATGGGGATATGATAAAAATCTGTAAAATCACCAGTGGCAGTGAGAGCGTGAACAGGGACTTTTGAGTCACCTCCCAAAACAAGAGCAGATTTAAAACAAACAAAAGAAGATTATTTTTTTCCCCCACCAAAACTGTGATTTAAATTAGGAGCTCCTTGCCAGACAAGGCTGTGGATGTTGAAGGTTTAGGAGAGTATGGGGAAGACCTGACAACTGCATGGAAGAGAAATCCATTAAGAAGTAGAGAATATGGAGAGCTTGTCCTTGGTACAGAAAGTGCAGGAGTTGTTGGTTAGGGAAGCTGCTGTCATGTTCAGGGGAAGGGATGGATGCTCCTGCCTGTGCACTGAGCTGCACAGACTGAGCTCTGTTCCTGTGGCAGGGCTGCTGCAGAGGCAGAGCAGGGAGCTGGCACACCTTGGCTCTGCATGGATAAGGGACCTGGGGTGCTGAGATGGAAAATCCTCAGGGCACACACACAGAGCTGCCATGTGCCAGGCCAGCATGAAGTCTCATGTGCTTCTCTGCTGCTCACAACCGAAACTTCCCATGTTTGTATATCCACACCACCTGCAGAAGGGTTTACAGGCCTGAGATACCCTCACCAAGAGGCAACAAGTTTAGACCTAAGTCCTTTATAGATCCATCTCTAGAAAACACTTCAGTCACCCAAAACAACCAGAATAAAAGATGATGGCTGAAGCTTGTCTTACCCACTGCAACCATCCTACTCTGACAATTATTGGCTCAATGTTTTCATTTTTAAAAAAATTTAGAAAGATTCAGTAGCATTTAGAAAGAATAAGTTTATCTTTGGTAATATTTGCTTTTTTTATTTATGAAGTTCCTACCATAAATAAATCCTGAAAAACACAAGACTTTAAAGATATTTTTGTGAGATCATGGTAAGAACAACCTTGATGTGGTTTGCCAAGCTTTGAATTATAATGTATGTCATCAGTAACCTAAGTTGTTATAATTTACTTCTGACATTAAGATCTTGCTTTTGGGCATATAGTTGCAAATGTATCCTATTCACTTCCTTACTTTCTAAATGCCCTTCATGTTTCAGTAAGACAATCCAATCAAAACTAAAGACCAAATGCACTGTAAAACAAATCAAGCATACAAACAATTCTTAAGCCTTCCTCTTACACATTTGCTGGCTTGCCCAAGGCTCCTAAACTTCATAAGCTGTGTAATCATGAAGTACACAAAAGTTTTCAGAGGAAACATTTATACCATTTGTTTTGTATGTTGCTCAGGTTGGAATTTGTAACAAGAGAATCACAGAGATAAGAATTTATCATAAATCTAACCATCCTGGTCTAAGACTCACTTCTGCTGAACATTCTCACTCAAAATTTCCAATATTCTTATGTTACAATTCAAAATGCTAAGTTTTATGACGACAGTGCTTTGGGGGTGACTAATTGTGTTGAGAGATGTTCAACCCCTGATGAAATAAATCTCATGGGGAGAGATACTTTAATTTAATGATGGTCATAATACCAATTTTCAAAGCTATAAAAGTCACCAATTCTCTATCTTTAGCCTTAGGCTGAATCTCTTATTCAGCTCATGCTTCCATCAAAACCATTTCATGTAAGGTATGTGTGGTTTTTGCCTTTTCCCTCTCTTTAGAACAAAGTATAGAAGTTTTTCAGCGAGGTCCAATGACAAGCACCTGTAAATCTGTGGCAGGAGTTTGGTCTTTACTAAAATTCGATATTAACCCGTGCTCCAGAGGCACTGGGGCCAGAGCCCCTTTATAAAGTCATGGCAGCACAAGGGCACAGTCAGTCCCTGCTGGGGCAGTGGCTGCCTGGGGTTGCACAGTGTCCAAATTATCCCATTCATTTCATCTGGCAACTGAAACAACCACTGGGGAGATTTGCAGTCCCACCCTTAGTGACCTTAGCATGGCAAGGAGCAGCAGCTCAGGGATTTCCAGGACAGGGTCTGTGTTCAGGGACTCTGTGGACATCTGCTTGCAAAACCCTTTTAAATCTCTGGTAGAAAACATCCCTCTAAAAAAAAAAAAAAAAAAAAAAAAAACAACCAAAAAAAAAAAAAAACAAAAACAAAACAAAAAAAAAAAAAAAAAACCAAAAAAAAACACCAAAAGGAAGGGTCATGGACAAACAGCAGCGGGTGGGGCTGAGGGAAGCACAGGAATCCAAACCAACTTCCCTGGGCTGGGGTTTAAGCTGATAAAGAAGAGGATTAGATTTTCATGGTGAGATAACTATCTCCCTGCCCTCCTCAGCTGCAATAATTAAATGAGTTTCAGTAAGTGTGACATAAGATCAGATCCCAAGAGCTCCTGCCAAAGAGCACTTATAAGGCATGAATTAAATAAAGGTTGAAGTACTTTTAACCAATCAGCCAGTTTCTCACCGAGAGCCAGGAGCTTCTTCATTTAGGAACCTGACATTTTGTTCAAGTTCTGCTGAGCAGAACAGATCACACCAGTTAACGTGGTAATGAAGAAGTGATGGTGGTATTTGCACTTGACTCCAGTGTTGGCATAAATTCTGTTCCTCCTCCAGACCAGTACGACTTCCCTGAAATAAAGCATATTCCAGCCTCATTAACCAATTTAAGATCTCAAATGAAATGAGATCAATTTAACTTCAATCCATCATAACCAGACTGGCTTAAAGAATTAGTTTCTCTGTGTCCATAAGGATACTCCCAGTAACTGTTTCTGCAAGGTCACCTATTCTGAGATTTTAGGGTGTCCAGTTACATACAAAACTTTAATTGCAATTACTCAAACTAGTTCTAGAAATTTCTGCTTTCTTTAGTGTTACTGCCGTCATGAAAACTTGTTCTATTCCTTAAAGCATTAAAGTTCAGGTAATAAATTAATTTTATCATGTTATCATTTGACCACCAACGCAGAATTAGAACAATAAACAGTTTTAGAGATAATTACTGCACTTTAGAATAGCCTTTATCTCAAACTATAAATTCCAGTTCTGTTCATACTGCACAGTTAAAACTAAATTTAAATATTTTAACTTTTTAACAAGGTGGCCACCCACAATGGTCATCTGAGAAATAAAATTTTGTAATTAAAACATTAAAAGGAGGCTACACTTGCTAAGTTACTGGTTGTAAGAAATGTGACATGGTTTTCAAAGTTCAGCCTGTTGGGATTAGCCAAATAGGTGCAGTTTCTTCATAAATTAATTAATTTTCTCTCAGCACTAGTACAGTCAAATGTTAAATTCAAAATAACCTGTCTCTAAGGGGTCACCTTTATGTGACACCCCTGTACTGATGTAATCAAAATTAATAGGAAAAATTGCCTTAAGCTTAATTGGTATTTTAATACCTACATTTTTAAATTACTTGAACATTTTTTAATTAAACTGGGGCATTAAAAATGAAGCTTCTCTTTATTTTTTGTTTTTTTCTAATTTTAAAATATTGCAAAGATTATTGCAATCCATATGGAAGAAAGACTGATTTTTGCAAAATAAAAATAAAAAATCTTTTACTCGATACTAAGCGTTAATTATAAGAAGGAAACCACTGGTGGAAAAAAAATGTGGTGGGAAGTCCAAAGGCCAGCCATGATTTCACCTGAATGATTGAACATACCAATTGTTTCCCAGATGTTTAGATTGTAATCTCATGGTGGATTTCTATTGCTTTCCCTGACTATATCTGTAATATCTACATGGATAGATACCATTTTGGTTGTTAAAACATTTTAGGAAAGTTGCATCTTCCATCACTGTTGTCACAAGTTAAAGGTCCAGAGACCTTAAGCTGATGGTTCAAACTCATCTTACCAAAGCAACAGAGTGAAAAAATATGTCTGGCTGTTTACTGCTCATTTTAAAGAAAATAAAGTCAATGATGAGATTTTTCAACATCAATAAAGTCATCCTTTTCCTCAGCTTGTAATGTTTGTGGACCTCTATTTAACAGATAGCTTCTGACATATTTTTAATCTATGGATCATTTACTGTGTAGATGTATTTTAGCATCTACCCTGTTATGTATCCTCATTGAGCACCCTGAAATTAGATAAAGCACAGAGTTGTGTTCACTGAGCAGTTTCACAGTTAGAGATGGCAGTGTGTCATTGAGCCTAAATTAATGTACCAATTCATTAAACACATTCAAGCTGTATGCCCATATTTGTTAGGGGTAAAATGCTCAGTGATTGCAGTAAAATGCACTTTGGGCTCCAATATAACCAAGCCCAGCTCCCAGCTCACCCAAACCTAACCCATGCCAAGCTGTGGTCACTGGAAATTAGATAACTTTCCACTGGTTGTTCTAATTTGATCTCAATTTCTTTCAGGTGCACCAGTGCTGGTTCAGAGTGACTCCACCTTGTCCTGTGGGTTTTTCAGCTTTATATCAGCAAAAGCAAGGCCAGAGTCTGACCCTGGCTTCTCTCCAATGTGTTGAACCACTTCTGGCATCGTGCAGCTCTTCACACAAAGAGCCAGTGGCTCACAGCACAGTACCAATGCTGCAGGAAGTTTGCCCATTTTTAATTCTGACTACTTTTAAACTTGGTGTTTGCTTTAAGAAAAATACACTGCTAGTGCCAATTAGATAACTGGATCATTCTTCTTCTTCTGTCAGAAATTTCTTTTTGTTTTACTTCCAAGGGCCCAGCTTCTAAAGCACAACAGCACACATCTAATTAAGTGGGTGTCTTTTGAGAATGAGTTCTGAAATTATAAATATCCTCTGAGTTTGTAAGCAAGTAAGAATCTTCAGAGAAATTTGCACTTCCCTATTTTTAAAAATCACCTGTCTGGTGATGCAGCACATGCCACACCAGTCTCTGCAAGGAAAATCCATCGAGGCAGATTGTCCCATCCCTCACACCCTGGAGCCAGGCACTGTCCCTTCCCTGGACAGGGCACACAAGCCAGAGCCACTTGCTCCTCTTATATTTTCAGAAATGGGAGAAATTCTATTGCCTTCATTGCTGTGGCAGACACAGCATTGGTTGTTTTGCTGGTCCTTGCTACTTGGTTTTTTCCCTCTGTTCTTTACCCAACAAAATGACCTGACCAGCTGGAGCACACAGAAAGGACCTTTCTTTTCTTCCCAATTAATTACACAGCAAGTCCATGGTCTCTGATGTTGTTGCTGTGAACACTGATAAAACTTGAAGAGCTTTAGAATATGTAACTTGCTGCAAACACTTTTTCTGGCTGTTCAAGTGTAAACACCCTATCGAGTCAGCAATTACCTTAAACCTTTATTGTGAGTCAATGCAAAATAAAGGGAATATTTTTGCATAATTTTTTTATTTATAAGACCCTGCTGCAAGATCCTGCTCCACATGTAAATTCACCCATGCTTGCTGGGTTTTACAGCACTCCTGGAAGTGTTGCTCCACATGTTTTTACCATTATTTAAGATGCTGATGTGGTTCCATGATAAGGTTAGGATTTGGGAGGGAAGGGCACCTCCACCAGAGATGCTCCTGCCCAAGCAGTGCCCAGTGGCACTGGCAGAATTTACCCTTTTACACTATATTACTGCATTTTGCATTTGTAATAATATGGCTCTTTAACATGCTGAGGGGAAAGGCTCTGCACTTAAAAATGCCACAGGAGTGAAGATTAAGAAAGCAAGTGCAGACACCCAGCTGTTGAAAGCACAAGCAGTATGAAATTGGGGGTGGGGGACAAAATTAACATTCTCCTCACGTGCTCACCGCCTGCTCTAATCACAATGCAGGCATTATCAGCCAGCATTGAATCTTTGTATTATTTCCAAGTTTCCCCTATTGTCAGTCATTGTGACAAAGTGCAGGACAATCTGACACAATGATGAATCACTCCAGACATTGAGTTTTCACATGGCTGTCAGATGATCTTAGTAGGCTGTGTCACCTGAAAATGCCACCAGACTAAACCCCTGCTGTACTTCAGAACAAAAACCGAGTTTGGTATAAACTCCACTGATCCAGGGCATAAACATTGGAGCCTGGAGGGCTGGCCCAGCTTTGCCTGATGCAGGAAACCTCAGCATTTTCATCCAGTGAACGAAACCAGAGTCAGGGCTCAAGATATGTTCACAGCTCCTGCATGCAAGCCTGGAAAACACGTTGTTTTG
Source organism: Oenanthe melanoleuca (assembly GCF_029582105.1). Classification (NCBI taxonomy): domain Eukaryota; kingdom Metazoa; phylum Chordata; class Aves; order Passeriformes; family Muscicapidae; genus Oenanthe; species Oenanthe melanoleuca. Next base: position 31,589,033 of record NC_079341.1, on the reverse strand, counting down.
GGGTTTAAATTAAATTCCTGCATGGATGGGTCTGTCCTGTGGCTCTCTTAGAATGCTTGTTCAATATGTAACACCAGCCAAAGTAGAGGGCATTTATCCTAATAGTCTCAGGTGCACATACAAAAATGAGTCCCTTGCAGCTCCTTTTTCCTGCAAGGCAAAGTTATCTAGCAGGCTTTTTATTTTCTCTGAGGGCCAGGTAAGATGCAGCTGCACTGATAACTGATTGATATATAGTCAAATGCAAATATGCTTGTTTAAGTACATGCCTTGCCTTCATGTGTATTTGCTTGTCGGTGCTATTGTGAGCCTAGCCCAGAAGAACATTGCTCTTTCCCACATTATTATTCACAAAGGCAGCTTTCTGAGTTATTTCTGCTCCTGTACAATATTCATGATAGCAATTTGATACCTTAGCAGTTTCAAGGTTATCAAGTGATTGAAAATCCTGCTGCTTACTTCAAGGTGTAACATGTAAACTGTACTGCCATCCATTCTAGTAATATAATAGTTTTCCTTAATGCCTTTCATGAACTCCTGATTTAAAGTGTAAGCTGGCTTCAGAAAGGGCTTATCAGCCCCAGACTCCGCGGTGCTGCCGGGTGCTGGGTCTGGCCCTGCGAGTTTGTATCTCTGCAAGCAGCAATATTTAACCTCTGGCAGAGATATTGATACATCAGCTCCCGGCTGAGGACGGGGAAGCGGAGCCGTAATGAGAAACAAAGAAGCGATAATTTATCTGGCTGGGCTCCCTGGTATGAATCGTGCGGGCAGGAGCTGCCGATTGCGGATTTTGGGGTTACTCTGTCCGAGAAGCGGCTCCGGAGCAGCAGCGTTTGCTAATCGACTAACAAATGCCGATGGACGGGTAAAGAGGACACTGAAGAAAAGCCCATCATTTCTCAACCTGTTTCGGAGGCTCCCAGCCACCCACCGAATTTTGGCTGCAGATGTAGTTTGGGTGGTTTCTGATTGGTGGATTGTGCTGCTTGATGGAGTTTGCACGGTGGCATCTGCTTAAGTAACAGATGTCTGTGCCACTGAGGTGCTATGTTCTCACTTTTTATACAGAAAGAAATTGCTTCTCAAAGAGTTTTTATTGTCTTTATGCAAATTAAGACACAAAATTCCTCTCCTTAAAGGATCTTCATTATAACAAGAACCTTAAATAATCATAAATACATATGCAGCCTCATAAAATCTTTTGCTCTTTGGATATGAAGGAAGTTCCTTCTGCGCTGCCAATTGTGCATGAAATTAATTCTTATTTCAACTACCAGTATGAAAATGCTAGCTTTTATTCAGTGAAGCCCCACTGGATTTCTAAACAAATAGTGCAGAATACTTGTTTCTGCCAAAATATTTCAAGGAGGAAATTTTGCATTCTGTGTCTTGTGCAGTGCTGAAGAGTAAGATAGAGCTCTGTACTTATTCCCTAGGAGGCTGGTGATAGAAATATATAAGTTTTTTATCTTTCCTTTGTCAATTTCCTTTAGTAGTCAAATGTGTGATGTCTTTACGGATTTTTTTTTTTTTTTTAAACCAGGGATTGAAATCTATGAAAGACTCATGCCTAGAAAAATTTCCACATATTCCAGGCTGCTGTGAGCTGAGTGTTAAAGTCCTTACATTTCTGGTTCATCTCACATTTTAACTTTGTGTCAGGTATGACTTAGTGCCTTGCACAGCACTAGATTCCCCACCTCTCCTGTTTATTTCTAGTGACGCAGAGGGATGAAGGACCTTTATCTTTTGCTTCACCTGTGTGTGGATGAAGCAAGATGCACCTGCAGGCAGGATGAAAGGAGTGGATGCTCAGGGAGGGAGGCCACAGCTCCAACCCTTGGCACAGGGGTGAAGCCAGCCCAAGAGAGGCAAGACTGGGAATTTGGAGATTTTCTGCCATGGGCTGCACAGCTCAGGACAAAAGGAAGGCAAGGTGTGATAACACCAGGGCATCTACCAGCCTCTTCCAGGTCCTTAATGAAAAAATAGTGTATGGAGTGCCCCACAAGGTCAGCCTGGGCTGCCAACCAGAGATGGTTTGGCTGCCCCCTCCCCTCCCTGCCACCCACAGAACTGGCCAGGCTGGGCACAGGGTGCTGCCTGGGAGAGTGTGCAGCCACAAACCTTTTCTTCTCTCCTCTGGGCTCACCAATCACCAAACCTGTGGTAAAAAATTATTGCAGAGGAAGCCTGCATTGTGCTTGGTCTCATTGTGTGCTTGTGCTTTTATGGTATGCTGTTTTGAGGGGAAATAAATGGAAAAAGAAAGTGAAGGGAACAGAAAGATGATTCTTGTTTTTACTCACCTGAGGGATTTGCTGCTGTAGGAGCCAGAAGAGTCTCTGTTCAATGTTTCAATGGGTAAACCTAATTTTAAATAGGTGTTTCTGATATGACCTTCTCCTAGTAACATTTTTTCACATGTCTAGCCAGTAGATTGAGTATGGAGGTGGTGGATGTGCAGTGGATTATTAACCTGGTGGCAACAACATTAGTAACAGAGAAGGGTGTTTTATTCTACTGCTAGTACTTGCATCTGTTTCACAAACATTACCAAGATAATCACATTCTTCCTGCATCTGCTTTGCTTTAGCTCACACAGATAATTCAAGGGTAATGCACCTTGTCTAAGCTAATTCTAAATACATGCCTCAAACTAAAAAAAAAGTGCTTGGTGGGTATTTTGACCCAATGCACTACATCAAAATAACCAAGTAAGCTGTAAATGTTTTGAATAAAATTGGACAAAAATTGGCATTTTTCCAACCATGTTTCTTGCTGGCAGTTGCTGGAGTTTTAAACTTTGTATGTGAATTTATATTAAATGACAGTGCAACCTGTAAGTTATTCAGGCACTCCAGTGAGAGCTGTGCTGAGAAATAAAATACACCATGAACAATGTGCTCTCAGGTCTAAGATGAGTCATGGAACTGAGATCTGACCTTTCCAGATTACTTGAAGGCTAACCAAATTGGCAATATGGGATGACACTTTTGAAATTATGCACCTGATGTGGAGGAACTCAGAGCCCTGTGGGTCCAGCTCACTGGGACTTTGCCTTGTGGATCCAGACATTAAATCCTGGACATTGGAATCATGTAGATGATTGTTGAAAGTGAGGTTAATTGAAATTAAGGGAAATTATAAATTTAGTAAATGAGGTACTTAATAGAAGCAGAATGTTAGAATCACAAAATCACAGAAAGGGTTGGAAGGAACCTCAAAACTCATCTTGTTCCACCTCCTGCCATGGGCAGGGACACTTTCCACTAGACCAGGCTGCTCCAAGCCCCATCCAGTCTGGCCTTGGACACTTCCAGACTGAACAGCCCCAGCTCTCTCAGCCTGATGGAAAATCAACAAGAGGTCAGAGCCCTGGAGGAAGCCTCACCTCCTGGTTGAAGCTGTGCTTGTCACACACTGCAGGAACTAAATCCTGGTTTGTATGGTTAAGAAACATCAGTGACCATTAACCTGTGACATCTAATGTGTCAGAAGCTTGAAATTACTTCATTAGAGCCAGGAAAGAAGATAATTTATGAAAGCATCATTAGCATTTCTTTTTCCAGCTTCACACAGATTTCTTGGAGGGACATATGCTGAGTATCCTCCCTTAGCACTTGGAGCTGAGTGGAGTCTCCTTCCCAAGACTGGCTGCCACCTGTCACCCCCTAAACACTGAGCCATATGGCTCCAGAGGGCTGATACTACTTTGGACACCATTCATGAGCTTGCTTTCTTCTAATCATAGCTCATTTTCAAGTGTTACTACTCCCAGTGATGAGTATGATAAATCCATTTCAAAAATAGATTGTTAGCTGTATTTCTGTTTGCAAATAAATTTGTAACAGACACAATTGGCAAAGTTTAACTTGTGTCTGACTCATGTTAAAGTGCCCATCCACATAAAAGGACAAATAAAAATGAGGATTTTTTTAACCAACACTTGAGGTTGTAGAGACAGCAGAGGCAACTCTGAGTCCCTCCTATAATGAAACAAATTTTTATGTAGAAGATTAACATTTGAAAACACAGGATGGCAAAAGGGATCTGAAAAATATCTTTATTTCTCACCTTTCAATGCTAAAATACAGAACAGGGCATTTGAAAGCAAAGGCAACAGAATATGAGCAGAGAAAACAAGAGAGTTTATCTCCAATAGAAAAACTATTTAGTGATGCATTATGAGCTATCTTCTTGTTGCACTAATAGTCACAAGTCTGTTACACAAATTTGATCTGAAAAGGGTCCCTGCTTGACCTTGGGGGTCTGCATCAAGTTCAGGATGTTTGTCCCAGGGTTGAGAACTGCTGCAAAACTAAAAACACATCCTGAATTTGATAATTTCTCTCACAAATATTGTAGCAGTGAATTTCATGGAATAATTTCTATTTTAACCCAGTATAAGTGTGAGTTAATTTATAGCTATTTTATTTTTCCACTGTTCTCACTTGTTTATATCACTGATTTTGCTTTCCTGCCTTTCTGCCTCTGTTGTCCTTGTTTTGCTGTGCATCTTTTAACTCAAGATTTTTATAACTTTAAAACTACTGTAATTCCTCACAAAAATCCAATGGAATCCCATCAGTATTTAATAATTTAAATCAAAAGCAATGTGTGATAGGAAAACTCAGGAAATCTTTGAGCATGCTTAGTGGCATTCAGAAATGTTCACCAAATATAATCTTGCCTGCAACCCTTGATGCCTTATGTGGGAATTCCTCCTGTCTCCAGGAACAAGGGGGCAAAGCAGAACAAAAAACGATGCTACTGCTCAGAAAACTCAGGAAAGAGTTTTTTTTTAAATGTGGAAACGCTCACAAAAATCACTGCCCTGTCATTGGGAATAATAGGCAACAAATTGATACAGTCATTAGGGAACTGAAAATGAGAAGTATAGGAAACAGCAATTAAGCAATTTCAAGCCTAAATCATAACAGTGCAAGAGAAACTCCCCAGATGCCTTTGCAGCCTTTCAAATAATCACTGGATAAGTTTTGCCAGGGGAAACAAACAAAAACAAAAACAAAAAACAAAAAACAAACAAACAAACAAACAAAACCAAAAAACAAAAAATAAACGAGGAAAAGGAAAAGGAGAAAAAAAGAAGAAAAATCAGTGCATATGCTCAGGAAAACATTGAACAGCAAAATCAAATTAACGAGAGGAAACTCCCAATGGGTGGAAGAGGAAAATATATGTGAGGACTGCACTGTCCCCCAGGACAGTGGTACAAGACACTGCCCTGAAATCTTAAACATGTTTCCAAACTAATTCCGTGACTAAAAAAGGCTCTGGCTGGGGCTCAGGGATCACAGATACCTGTAACTGTTGGTGTGATGTCCAGCATGGTGACAAAATTATGTTTGTCCTTTTTGAACTTTGTATATTCCTGGGAAGCACCAAGCTGGATTTGCAGACAATGCTGACAATCTGGGCAGAGTCCATGCAGGAGGTGCACACTTTCTGAAGGAATGGAACCCCTTACATGGGTGTATTGTTTTGTATTCAATGTGAAATAAGATGTGCCAGAAAGATGTGCCTTTTCAGGACCAGTAAGACAATGACACAGTGGAGGGATTGAGCATCTGTTTATCTTTAACAGCAAAAGCAGAAAGTCATGCAAATTATTGACAAAAACAAACAAAAGAAAAATAAGAGAAAAGTAACTGTATGAAGTCCCAAACCTAGGCTCCAGGTAGAGCAATCCTCTGTATACCTATTTCTTCCCATTTGCATGATTAATTGACATCTTGTTAACTGCTCATCAGGGACACAGCACAGAACAAAACAAACACTTTGCAGCAGAGAAGAGGATCTTTAATTGTGAATTATGCTGGAATCCAATCTGAGTTTTAAAAATGCATTTCAGGAGTCAGCCTGTGTTACATGCAGGTGAATTGGGGATTGGAAACGTTCTGATCTGCTGCTGCAGAGTGCACGGGGCAGCCCGAGCTATGCTGGAAATGCTGCTCTGACTTTGGAACTGTGGGGGTGACGCTGTGACAACTGCTGCGATTAATGAATTGGTGGCTGTGGGAATTTCCTAACACCCAGGAGAGTGTGCAGCACGGTCCCCTGGCTCCCTGCACCCTTGCAGAGGGACTGGTGCCTCCCTGGGCACGGTGCTTGGCCAGGAGATCAACAAGCACTTAATGCTCTGGCACTTCGCAGCAGTGATATTACAAGATTTTTCTCCTTGTTGCAGCCTGACAGTTCCAGTGGGAATTCTGGACTAAATGGCTTTTTATTTTTTTTCATGCACCAGAGAGTAATTTAATTTGTTTTCTCTCTTGCTTGTTTTGTGTTGCCTCGGCAGAAAGGACAACGACTGATAAAGGGGGAAGCGAGAGGGCTGCAGCAGTGATTTTCCATTTTATTTATGGCCACACCATGTAGCAAAATGTAAAAATAGATCTTGATGCTGAAAATTTTGTCCCTTCTCTATCCCAGGCTGGCACTTTGGAGCTCTGTCCTCCACTGTCTGTGAGAGCAGTGCCCAAGCAGAGGATCAGGCAAAGGCCTGCATGCTACATGTGGGTGACTCTCAGGAAAATGAAAACAAAAGAGTGAACAGTTTATTCATCTTGGAGGAGACAGTGTGGGCTAAATCTTGCACTCCTGAAACTGAAGTCCAAGGAATGAGTCCTGTGAATGATGAGAGAGGGGACTAGAGGCACAGCAAAATCCTGTCAAAGGAGAGTATGAGAAATATTATAGCTGACAACAGAAATACCTGGCTTCTCTTACAATCCTTTCCAACTAGTACCCAATTTGCATGACAGGTGAACACTGAATCATGCTGTGGGAGACTTTTTGATCCATAAAAACCATACTGAAGGAGACAATGAACATTTCAAAATCAATGGCCTGAACAACCAGCAAGGTATGAGTGGTAGTGACTGCCCACTTGAAAAAAGGAAGAAGGTAGTGGGGTAGAACCTGGGCAAGTACAGAGTCAGTGATACCATTAACTTTTGTTTTGAAAGTCACTTTTGCAGAGATGCACATCCTATTCACTGCCTAGCCTGGCCAGGAATCATATTTAATTAGAAGAAAACAAAATAATTTAAAGACCATGTAAGTAAATATTGAATAAGAACAATCAAATGACAATGGAGACAGACAAAGGCCACAATTTCTTTTTTAACCACAGAGAGAAACATGTGAGTATCTTTGCAAAGGGCAACAGTATTTAATGACATGGATGTGTCAGCTTTGCTTTTTAATTTTTTTTTTTCAATTGTGCTTTGTTGCAGGAAGCAGTGGCAACACCCATGCTCATTAATACTGAGGGTGCAATGCAAGCACTGCACTGCTAAACTTTTGATGTCCTCGAGGGGCTGCACAGAGAAGTGACTTTGATGGATCACAGCTGCACTTGAAACCGAGCAGGGAAAGATTAGCGTGTCGCAGGCAGAGAGATTCCACTCACCTGATTTTTTTCTGTTCTGATGAGATAATTTTTCTAATTAACCTTGATAACACTTCCAGACACAAAGGCCTATCCACACATAGATGGAAATACATTTTCAAATGGACATTTCACTCCTACCCATATCTCCTAGTAGTGAATAGAAAAATTTAACACCTTTGTTGCCAACTGATTTGTTTGGGTGACTGCAGCTGAGCTTCTTTAACAGAAGCAGAAGTTGCCCCCAAGAACCTTTGGCAGAAATCCAGACTTCCATAGGCACTGAGGTGTCTTGTGTACCCTGATGGAATAAAGGGGGCAATGTGAATTCAGCAGCAACCTCAGTGTCGGGTGTCAATTTCTGTTTATTCCTCTTTTGATGCTTATCAAGGAAATCAGTGATGCTGTCCTTTTCTGAGCAGGGTCTGAACAACTCTAAAAATGTTTTGAAAGCCAAAGAATGCCAGAATGGGTCCTTTGGAAATGTTCCATGTCTGACCTTTATCCCTCACACCATCCCACTTGGGAGGAGGGAGGACTATCTCATAATCCCACTGAATTCACATGAAAATCACCCTGGAGGTGAAATGAACCATTCCCCCTGCTCTCACCAACCTTGTTCTGTTTAAGTGTCCAGCAAGAAGTTTTTCAAAGCTTTCCTGACCCCTTGCTCTTTTCTGACTTTACACCAACACTGATTTTCTACCCTGTAGGGCTGGAAATGCAGATCTCTGCTTTCCTGTAGGACCTGTGACACCTGTGAGGAGCAGCAGCAGCTCCCTGGCCATTCTTTCACTCATCCTTTCAACCTGCTGCAGAGGAGGTAAGTGCTGCTCTGAAAGGCTTTCCCACAGCACTTGCAGCAGGTCAGGTTTTTCTCTGATACCTGAAAGATGCTGAAGCTTGCTGAGAATGCATTATAAAAAAATCAAACATGATATCCAGGCCCAAATGCAATGAAACTGAATTTATTCCCAACTATCCATCATATTTCCAAGTCTCTGAATATGTTGTTACCAACAGAGCAGCATTTAAAGGGAGCTGCAAAATCATTTCCTAAACCTTCATGCAGGCAGAGTATTAGAGAATCTCTAACACAGGGAAGAACCTGCACTTTCCCCAGGAGCTGGCAGTTTAGATTTATGGAGAAGTTGTAGGAGGATATTTGGCACCAGCTAAACAGAGTTCAAGAGAGAGCCCATATGTGAGGTTTGGGACTGCAATTTTAAGGATATCACAACTGCTTTTTCTCTCTTCAGAGCTGTGCTGGTGCCACATCACCACTCTGCCTTTCCCCTTCTCACAGAGAGGCTGCCCCCATTTTTCCTGCAGCTGGGTTTATACAAGACCAATATTTAGCTGTCTTGTTTCATGTGATTTTACAGGTCTCTTAACATCTGGTAAAAAATGCAATTGCTGTGGGTGAGCATGGCTTTACTGGGCAGAAGTGATCTTTTTGTTGAATTGAATTTCTCTAGCTGTAGTAAGTTTTTTGTGTTTTTTCTTCTCAAATAAGTCAATTACCCTGTTCATTTCTGAGCCAATTTTACCAAGATTGTAAAATGAAAGTGTTTTGCAACTAAAACATGCCAATACTCAGAAATTACTCATTTAAACCCCAGCTGTGCCATTGACCTGAACAGGCTGATGAGGAGGTGACACTCACCCAAGCCTCAAAGACAGTCTTCATGATGGTTCACAAAATATTTTGTAAAAATTTCAGGCTTGATCCTATGTGTAGACATATATTTTGCAGATATGAGGGGTTTTGTTTCACTTTGCTTATTTCTGAGGCACACAGTCTTTTGACCTCATCAGCCTTTGCCATAGCTTTTAAAGGACACAGGCAGAGAAGGAACAGATGGAAATAAGGATAATTGCTTACTTTGAACACTGAGAGAAATGCACAATGCCTATAAGGTCTCATCCAAAGTTAATGGAAAGACTATCAATCTATTGTACTTACACTGGGTTCACAGGCTCTGAGCAGCTTTCAGGAATGGAGCCTGATGACTGCAGGAGGTGAGGAAACACATTTTTCCCCATTTGACTGAGGCAGAGATTTTTGTGCTTCCCAAGGTCACACACACCAGTGGAGCAGGGATTGAAGCTGGATATTTCAAGTTTTTTGGTTGCCTTATGGTGACCAGATCCCTCCTCAGCTGCACCACAGCATCCCTGCAGCATGGAGCAGCCCCAAAGCTCCTGCAGCATCCCCCAGCCCACACACTGCTCTGCAGCACTCTGGTATTGGTTATGAACTTCCCTGTCCAGGAGAGGGGATTTTGCACAGCACCTTAGGATGTGGAGGGCTGGGATGAGATGAAGAGCCTCTTGTTTTGGGCTAATCACAGCTAAATTTGACTCTGCCATGCAGTGCATGAGTGAAATTTTGTGTGGGGTAGGTGTACAAAAATAACATAGATGCTATTTTGAACTAAATATGTACTGCATGCAGTGCTCATGTCATTTCTAGGAACTACATAAAGATAGCATGAAGGGCTTAGCTGTGAGGATTGAAATAGTAGGGAGAATTCAGAAACCATAGTTAAAGAACTTAAAAAGAACATCTGAAAAGATGAACCTTTTGATAGGATTTAGGCTGCCTATGAGATTCTGGAGCTTTAATCAACAAAAGCAGCTTATTCTGTCAATGTCATGAGCAACAGCAGAAAAGGCATCATCAGTGAGGAACACTGTAGAAAACAATTTATTTGGTTTAAAAACTTGTTTAGAGCAATCTGAGGCTCCCCCCTTAGTCTGGTGACCATCTGGATGGATTTTGCCTTGGAAAGCCTATTTTGAACTTGAAGCAAGCAAACATTTGTCCACATGGTGGGAAAGAAAAGATTGAAGCAATGTGCCAGAACTGGAAAAGCCACCCATGCATATCAGTACATTTACCTAGAGCAAAATAAGCTCTTTGTTTTTGGGACATTGTCTTTAGTCCCCTTGTAAAGGTCTCCTTGACCAAGCTGCATGGTGGAAAGTCAGGGAATTAAACTGATTTTCCCTGTATGTGACATCTATTTCTATTTCACACATTTGAGTTCAGATCCATTACCAGACTCTCCTACATTATAGGGGAGTAATTTTTACGTTCCCTGAAATTATTTTTAGTCACCCCAAAAGCAGATTTCAGTGGGCACATTCCCAGGGGAGGGGAGTGCACTGCTGGCAGCCCAGCCCTGGAGCAGAGTGGGGCACTCCAGGGGCTCTGGGACTCTGCAGGAGCAGTGCCCAGCAAGGTGGCAGTGCCAGTGTCACCTCTGCCTGCCTGGGCTGCCAGAGCCAGAGGTCTTGGACAGCAGGACCCAAAGCCTCAGCTGGTGCTGGGGCCCTATCCAAGCCCCATAAAGAGGGATAGATGGTAAATTTCATAATGGGAAAGCAGAAATGTTTATTTTGCTTTTCCTTTATGGTTAGCTGTCATGAATTTGGGGCACCACTTTTTGGATGGACCTCAGACAATTCTGTCTCTGCAGCACATTCACTCAAACACTTGTTAAATGAGCTGGCAGGTCAGATGATGGTTGTTTCCCATTTCAAACTATTTAGCACCCCTGGATGTTTCTTTGGTAACCAAAAAAAAAAAAAGCCCCAAACCAGTGACTGCTAATGCATATCAAACCCAGAGAGCAACTAAATTTCCATCTTCCTTAGCTTTCCCACCTGTCAGCATTTACTAAACCTCTGAACCTGCCTCACCCCAAGCACAAAGGCAAGAGGAATTTTCTATTTCATGCTTCTCATAGCTTTGAGTGGGTAAGTACCTTTCCCTTTATGGGTAAGTACTTTTCCTTTATGGGTAAGTAAACTTTCCCATAAAGTCAGTTCATGTGATCCTTCATCTCAGATGTGTATAATTTACAAATCTAAAACCAATGAGTTATCACATTTGTATGAATCCACATATGGGGTTAAAAGTTTGAATATTTTGGAAGGAGTTGATACATGCCCCACAAAGGACACTGATAAATTTGTTTATCTGTGCACCATCATTGCTCTGGCAGAAGGACAGCTGTGCTGCCTGACTAACACCAAGTAGTGTAAGGCTACTTTGCTAGTGTACATTTTCACAATCTAATGTTCATTTTTGCAAGTGAAAATACTTTTCCTTAAAGACAGTTTTTTATTTCTTTTCTTTAAAAATTGCCTTGAAGCAAACTACAACTCAGTGTTAAAATTAAAAGCAAAAGTTTAAAATAAAAGTGTTATAATGCTTTAAGTTCCAGTAAAATCTTCTGAAATTTTTAGAGCTAATTGAGGGCACCTATGCAGGCACGTACTGCCTTCCCACCAGCATTGCAGAGTCTGAGAGCTGAATTATTAAGAAAGCTCTTTTGCTGGATTTCTGACAAATCACTTTAATGTGCCAAAATTGATTTGGCATGAAATCGTCAGCAGACCCTCCAGAATACTAATAGCATTATAGGCAGGGGCCAGCACTGACAAACTTGCTTGGCTGGAGTTGGGTTCAGAAATTAGCAGTGAGGAGTCTGAATTGAAGTCCTCTGCTCCCAGCTGTGCTGTGTGTCTGTCTGTCCAGCCGAAGAGATTTCAGCAAGTGACAAATGGGGGAACTGGGAACTCTGGGGATGAGGAAAAGAGTTTATTTAATGGCTTTTCTTCTTACCTCAAATCTTTGTCTACAGGCCTCAGATGCTGTAGGTAACCACCCTAGATAGTAGCTAAATTACTATTTTATATATATACTATTATATAGACTATAGTTTTGTCTTTTTTTTTCCCTTTGTTTTTGTTACAAATCCTCAGATCTTGACTCTGAACCACACACTTTCCTTTTCATCCATTGAGAGCACCAGCACAGCCCAGTGCTCAGGACAGAGAGCTGACAGTGAAGATCACTGACCCCTTCTCCCAGCCCCACTTTGAACACTCCTCATGGCCTTGGGTGACCCTTTCCCAAGCTTCCCCTTTCTTGGCTGTAGGACAATGCTTATTTTCCATGTATACTGTGAACATCTCTTTTCATATTCACCTACTTGCCTTGAGGCACAAATTTAGTGTAGGATCTTTGCTGTGTAGAGCACTCTTCCCTCAGCTAGCTGTGTTGATGGAATTGAAGAGTGCAGAGCAGCATTTGGAGCAGGTCTTTAGGCAATAAGTACATATGTGCTATCTCTGTAACATTTAGGGGCAGAAGCCTCAGGTGTCATAAATCTGCTTGCTTTAACTTTAATGAATTTGAAATGATTTCCTGTGGTGGAGGTATTGATTCAGTTCAGCTGAGGTGCAGGCCTCTGCCATTTCAGCAGCACTGTTTCCTAAAACAATTGGGAAAATTACAGTACAGGAGGAGCTCTGCAGCCAAGCAGCAGCTCAAGGGAGCTAAAACTGTCGTAGCTGATTAACAGAAATGAAAGCTGCTCAGAAACAAATCTGAGTATGAATTTGGAGCACAAGAATTAATTGAGAAGGGGATTCTCTTTGTACTTCTTTTAGTAGGTCAGGCAGTTTATCCACTAAGATGCCTTTGAAGCTGCCAGCAAGAAAGGCATCACTGGGAAGATGAAACGAGCCAGTGAGTGAAGTCATCTGTGTGTCCTACACCCTGCTATCCTGAGTGAATTGGTTGCATGGTGAATAACAGAAGTCTGAGCCAAAGATGGTCCATTACTCTTTCCAAAGAGAGGGTGAGGAAGGGGCAGCTCTAGGAGAGGATGAGTGAGAGTAAGTGCAGCTTTAGTGCAAGAATGGGTGGGACACCCAAGGGCTGAGCTCCTGCTTGGCTCACACAGCTGTGCAAACACTTCTGCTGTGCTGCAGGGAACAGCAAAGCACTGAACACAGACTCACAGCAAGGTGCTCCTGTCCTGGTGCCCCTCATTTTATGGTGGGATGGGTCAGGTGACAGTTTGTGGTCATATCATGATTTCTTAGTGGATGGCTTTTCACAGAGCCATGCATTCAGTGGGAGTTTTACCTTGATTTTAATGGAATGTGGCTTAAAAAGGAGATAAAGGCACAGGAAGTGATCAGTCAAATACAGGGGAAGGGCTGCAACTCCTGCAGAAGTCAATAAGAGGAAAGGTTTTAAGGTTTTCCCCAACAGCATACAGAAAGGTATTTGAGAAAAAGAAATGTGCATTCAGAGCAAAGGAAATAGAGTGTTTGTTTTTTCTGGCCCCTGGCTGTTTGAAGATACTGACAGTAGCAAAATGCACTTTTTAAAGCTGTCTCTGTTTTTAGTGCAGGAGACAATGTAGGACTTTTATCCCAAAGAGTGCAGAAGTAAAAGAGAGATTAGGATCCTGCAGTCCTGTTCTTGCTCATCAAGGAAGAGTTGTGGAAGATCATGCCATCCTCTGCCTCCAGCATCCAGCCTGGTACCTAAGGAATCACTCACCCTTCACTGAGGATTGGTGAGATAGAAGAAATGGAGGAGAAAATAATGCAGTCACAGGATATAGCACATTTTAGGAGGTAAAAGTGTGAAAATACCACTTACTTTGCCCATAATTTTCCATACCTATAGCTGGAAAACCAATAAAAGGGGCTTTTTGTCACGATGCTGTATTATGTCGTATTTATTGTTTTTTCCAGCCTGAAGTGCTTTGTGCGTGAGATTAAAAAGCTGCAGGTCTCAGACCATCTGGCCAACCAAATGGATTCCGTGTACAGGGCACTGCCAGATGTATGCCAGTTGTAAGTTTAATTTTTGAACATATAAAGTGCCTGGGGCTCTGTCTGTTATTCAGAGGAAATCATGTTCCAGTTTTCCAAAACAATCCAGATACAGTTCAAGTCTAGGAGTGTGGACTATTCTGCTTCACCTGGTTTAAGGGCATATTCTTCTTTTCTCATAAGGAGAAAATGGTGGCAGGAGAATTTTGAGGATATCTTATGTGTTAGGTATTTTTTATCACATCTGTCTGCCTTATGGAATGGTAGGGAACACAGCAATAAGTTTTCCTAAGGACTTTCACTGAAATTTCCTAATTAAAAGATAAAATTCAGTACTTTAGACTACTTTCCACTTACATTTATTTGTGATCAACTTAGAGAATAAATGTTTTCAAGTACATAATAGTTCATGATATCTTAAAAGTGATATTTAATTGATTTATTTTAAATGAGGAAGTAATGGAAGATGAGATATATTTTTAGCTTTACAGACTCTGAGAAGGATAACATGCATTTAATTTTTTATTTTGCAAATGTTCTCATGTAAGAAAGTCTGTAGCACGCCTGGGATATATATTGTGAAAATTAGGAAAGGTGTGAGCACAGATAGCTCTGGGCTTTGCAAAAAGTTCTTGAGGATTTTGTTCAAAACCCAGGAGTTGAAATCCAGGGTAGAACAGGATTTGAGTGATGGCAGACAGTGATTTGTGGGTCTGGCTCTCCTCCTGCCCACATAAGTGTATTTCTTCACAGCTGAAATCCTGAGGTTGAATTACTTTCTCCTAAGCAGACCTGAAGGCCCAATGAATCAGAGATAAATGTTTGGAAAGGAAAGACTGACTTATTTCTCAGGGCACAGTTATTCTTTGCTGCAAGGGAGGAGCTGGTGGAAACCAGACACTCACAGCACCAGGGGCTCCTGCAGGGAATCTCAGAGCCTTTGAGAGGCACCAGAACCTTTGAGAGCCCACCATGCTGGCAATTTCCATCACAGTCCAGTCAAAACATATGTAGACAAAACCAGGTTCAAATATTTGGGAGAGTGGTGGCCACACTGCTGGACACTGCCAAGAAGCAGAGCCTACAACAGGAATTTCTTTGCAAATGTCTCTAAATCTAAAATTAAATTTCAGTCTTTCCAAGAAAGGGCTGCATTAGCTTTGAAATCAGCAGGTCTAATTGCAATCATGCTCCTGGAGATTGATGAGATGTTTTGGTGAGCAGCTCAGGAGGTTACCCTGTGGAGAGGGCTCTGTGACCTTTTGCATGCACCTTTCCAATGAAGGGATGTGAAAGAAAAGCTGGCACTGTTAATTGTAGTCTATTTTATTCCTGAAAGTCATTTTCCCTGTGATATTAGCCCCCTTTTTCCTCCCACAGGCTCATTTAGGGGGTGGGAATCAGAGGAACCAAACAAATAGTAGATTTCATAAAGTAAGGAGCAGCAAATTGAGCAAAAGGAGGATTATGAGGACTAAATCTTTTGTTCAAAGAGTGATTAAAAAGCATTAAGTTGGATGAAGTCAATCTAGAGCTTAACTGAATGAACCTTCTGCTATTTTTCTTCTGTTTGGTTTTACATGTATTAAGAAATTGAAGGAGTGGGAGAGACCTCTTGAGGACTACTGAGGCTGGGGCTTTTTAGAAAACAGTAGTTGAGCAAAATGAGTTGGACATAAGCTCTGTTTCCTGGTTTTCCAAGCTGTGTAAATTGTCCTGGCCAGCTGTGTCCAAAAGCAGCAAGAATAAGGTCAGGCTCCTTTCCAGCAGAGGATAATTCACACCCAAATGTGTGTGCTGTGGGGATTCCTCCAGGCAATGAAATTCTGGGATTTGTGTCCTTCTCTCACCATGGCTTAAGTGAAAACGGTTCCCTGCCCAAGAGCAAATACAGCTGCAGTCCATTGCTGAAATGGGGAAGCTGTCAGGGTAATTGCTATTTGCTTTGCATTCAGAATACCTTTTAAAATTGTTTTGTGGATTTAAGATTAAATCTGCACAAGATGAGGACATCCAGCTTTCAGGGTGGTTTGCCTTAAAAAAAAAAGTGCATTTAGAGGAGCACAGTTCTTTTGCAGGGAGGAGCAGAAGTAGGTAGGAGTTGTCAGTGGATTCTATGCTGATTCTATGCTGTAGCCATAGATGTACATCAAGGGAGACTAAACCCAAAAAATAGTCAGATTTCTGCACTCTGCTTGTGTGTGGCCTTTGGAAAGCTCTGAGCCTTGTTTCCACACTGTGTTTGTACAGAAGGATCAAGGGTGGAAGACAGAGTGCAACTGTAAATATAAGCAAAGTTGGTATATATATATATTTTTTTTTTTCCCCCACAGTGTTTCTGTATTTACTGACTTAATTGTCCTCTGCTTAGTCTGGTTTTAAATGAATTGCTAGTTTGATTTAAAGCTAATTGCTAATTTCAAAATAATCTGTCTCCAGCCATTGGCCATCATGGGCTCTTTGGTCTGTACATTTTTGTATCTTCCCAGTTTGGCCTGACAACATTTCCTTGATCTGAAATATTTTTATTTCTGGTCTTTGATGTCCTAATGAACATGGCAATTTCCATTGTCACTTCTGGAAAATGCTGCTCTTGGACAGCAGCTGGGTCCCATTGCTCTGCAATGTGGAGTGACAGTTCATAACAGAGCAGTGCAAAATTCTCCCACTGCCAGCAGCATTAAACTGAGTTGTACTGGGCAAAAAATTTTGCTCCCCTTGGATATTACTTTCTCCCTTGATTCACACTTCTCTTTCTAATGAAGACCAGAAGAAGGACTGTCACCCATGAGACACTCAAATAGAGATTGGAGGAAATATATTTTTCTTCCAACAGATTTTTTTGCTGTTCCATTTCTTATTCTCTGACTATGGGAAAACATGTCCTTCTTCCCCAGAGAGAGCTAACAAGTGCTCTAGTGGCCCAAGTCTAGGGCAGGAGGCACTGAATCCTGAATCTTCAGTCTGGTGCTTCCCAGAGACTGAACTTAGATCTTGCACAATTCAGGGTCTGATTGTCTTCTCTCCCCTCTTCTTCCCCTCTGACCATTCTCTGAACTCTCCCCCCAAAATCACTATTATTCTCATGGAAATTTGCTTAATCAGCCAGCTAACAAAAAGCTCCATGTGGTTCTAGCCAAGAAAGTTAAAAAACTGAAACAAGACTTGAACAAGTCTGTTAACTCCAACCATAGGGGATACACATATTTATGTAGGCTTTTTTCTTTTCTCTCAAGTACAGTGAATTATCATGGAATCATAATGTCCTTTCAGAATTGCTTTTCCAAGGGATGATGTTGTATAAATCATGAAAACTAGACGTGGAAAATATTGAGCAGGTCTCCTGGTCCAGTCATCTGCCAGGAGAAGATTGTTCCCTGAAGAATTTCCCCCATTGCTCTGCTACAGCAAAGTACCAAAGAGATGCTTTATCTGCAAAACAGCTCCATGCCTATTTATAGTCCTGCAGAACTCATTATCTTTAGTTACAGAGAAATTATTTTACTCCCCTGTTACAGAATAAGGTCCTTCTGTCCATAGCATTGCACGTTTGTCCACATCCCCAAAACAAGTATAAAACGTCATATGGGCTTGCAGCTTGATAATTAAATCAGAAATACATCTTATCCTCTGCCATCATGTAAACTTCCCTTGCATAACACTTTGATAACCAAGCAGCTACCACTTGATTACTCCCCCATGAATAATAGGCAGCACAGCAAAATGTTCCTGTGAGTTTGAAGCAGAGAAGGAGCATTTCATTACCAGATCCTCTCCCTCTTTGCCAGAAGCTACCAAACAATAAAATTGGAAAGGAGAGCTATAGCTTGTGACATCTGTCAGTGCAAGTAGCCTTTGGTTCAACCTGGGCTGTTATAAATATTATATTTGAAGTATTAGCAAGAGCAGATTGGACTGCAGCAGGTCCAGAATGAGGCAGCCTGAAGGCTGGCAATAAAACTGGAAGAAATGAAATGCTTTGGCATAGGTATCTTCTGCTTTGCATTGTAAAAGGACTGAAGAGGAGCAAGGGAAACCTTTCAGTCGGATTCAGCTCCTCTGAACATTTATTTAGAAGAGCCATTTTTGCACCCTGGCAAAGAGGGACCCTGCCTGCCTGGGCAAACAGTGTGACACAGAGAGCATCCTCACAACATCTGTTTAATTGCCCTCAGCACCCTTCTGTGCTTTTCTGGATGTGTTGCTCTATGTTTAGTATGCTTGCACCATCCCTGGATACAGACTCAGTCCCCACTTCAGAGCTGGGAGTGCAGGTTCAACCTGCATGGGTGAGCTCAGTCACACTCTGAGGGACAGAGTCTGGTACATTCAGCTACTGAAAGATGAAAAAATAGTTACTAATTCCTCTGTTTCACACAGTGTGAGCTTCTGAACTGCCACTTAGTTTTTGATCTCATGTTTAGAGATAACAATGATTTTAGAAATCTGGTTCAAGTCTTTGCATCTTGGTCCCTCACCTGTATTATGGAGAGAAAATTATTTCTCTAGCCTAAAATTTTGGGAAGACAAGAAAGTTCTGGCCATGAGTGCCCTTATTAAATAGGAAAATTCCTTATGCACATTGAATCCTTCAAGGGAACAAAGAAAATCAAGGCAGTGTGAACGTCTCATATTCCATTCTGTTACTGCAATTTTAGGTGTTACTTGTAAACAAAAACTTTTCAGCAAAAAGTTCAATTTTTTAGAAGAAAAGAAAAGAAAAGAAAAGAAAAGAAAAGAAAAGAAAAGAAAAGAAAAGAAAAGAAAAGAAAAGAAAAGAAAAGAAAAGAAATCCTTTAACATTTTTCCTCCAGCAATGAGACAACAGAGCAGGAAAAAATTTTTTAAGTCATAGACATTTCCACACCACTAAATAAACCCTCTGCCTTGGCATACATAGGGGATTAGGAAAGAGAGATGCCAGAAATTGGCCTAGACTATATTTCCCTAGAGGCATAGAGAGATATTGAGGGAAATTCTACTACCATTCCACTACATGTGATTAAGAAAGTGGGATTTTTTTTCTCTCATTTTAAGAATGCAACAGACTGGATGGGAGCCACCAGAGAAAGCTGATGGCAAGAAAAGTGGAGAGAAATTATTTCAGTCAATACTTCAGATGTGTGGGCTTGCACTTTGCTCCATCCACAGCATTTTTATTATAGCAGAAATGCTCATATAAAGGAGAATTGACTTGATCATCTTGGGTAGAAAGATGTTGTAAACAAATATTGGCTGATGAGAAGCTCAATGTGACTCAGCAATGTGCAGCCCAGGAATCCAACAGAGCAGGGAGATCCTGCCCCTCTGTCCTGCCCTCTTGAGACCCCACCTGGAGCTCTGCATCCAGCTCTGGGGCTCCCAACACGAAAAGGACATGGATCTGTTGGAACAAGTCTGGGGAAGAGCCAGGGAGATGCTCTGAGAGCTGGAGCCCCGCTGCTCTGGAGACACTCTGAGAGACTTGGGGTGGAGAAACAGCTCCAGGGAGACTTCAGAGGCTGTTCCAGTATTTAACAGGGCTCCAGGAGAGCTGGAGAGGGACTTTGGGCAAGGGCATGGAGTGACAGGACAAGGGGTAATGCCTTTAAACTGACAGAGAGCAAGGTTAAATTAGGAATTATAAAGTTCTTCCCTGTGAGGCTGGTGAGGGCCTGGCACAGGTTGCCCAGAGAAGCTGTGGATGCTCCATCCCTAGAAGTGTCCAAGGCCAGGCTGGACAGGGATTTTTGCAAGCTGGGCTAGTGGAAGGTGTCCCTGCCCACGGCAGGGGTGTTGGAACTGAATGATCTTCACGGTCCCTTTGAACCCAAACCATTCTACCACTCTATGAAGTGCATAGTTAATCACCCTCTTGTTACTCTCTGGAAGGACTTTCCTCCCATTTCAAGTTGAAGATTGGTCTAAACTGAACAGCACTTGGCACAAAAAGGCACTTGAAGTTTTCTACTTAAGGACATGCAGTTGCAGAGGCTCTTTGAGCAGCTTTAAATAGGTGCAGTGGAGGGCCAGTGGAGAGGCTGCATTATCATCAGCTTTCACCTGAGGGCAAACCAAAGCACACTGGCTGACCTTAGATGGAGCAGAAACACTGGCTATCAGGCAGATGGCAGTAAAATATCCCTGACTGCTCAGCTGCTGTTAAGCACTGCTGGTGCTGTGTGTGCCTTACAAACCACACCAAGGCTAAGCTCTGTTTGGGGACTGCCACCCCACCAGGCAGGACAAACCAGTCCCAAACCAGCCCTAAGCTGCAGTTATCAATGCCCATCCAAGGACTGGGCATCATTTGTCATCACCACCCTGACTCTCCTGGGCTGTCATTTTGCTGTTTTGAAACACCACCTGCAGCTCAGTCATGACCCATGCTGGTGCCAGCAGAGGAGCCCTCACAGGTGTGTCCTGCACCTTTGTCAGAGCAAGGTCTTTGTCCCATCTTTCCCAGGTGACACAAATGAGTGGTGTGACATGTCCCTGCCTGCCTGCTGCTCCTGCCCAAAAGGCAGGGCCGTGGACAACCTGCACTTGAGCACCATCCTGCTGGGATGCTGTCCTGTGCCAAGACAACAGGTCTGGCCACACAGCCTCTTGCTGTCCCTTTGCTACAGACAGCTGCTGTTTGGGGACATATTTGTGTCCCCTGAGCAGCATAGGGTATGTACAGTCCTTTCCCTCCCCTGACTTCTCCTTTCACACTCAACACTGCAATTTGTGCCTTGGCTCCCTTCCTAATGACTGTATTATTAGCTCTATTTTCATCTGCTCTCAGCTCTTTATTCTCATGGAATTATTTTGGCCGCTCTACATACCACAAATTGAGTGGCTGAACCAAGCCACAAGCCCTAGCAGAGAAAGCAGGTGGGGCAGGGCTCTGTGTGGCCACCATGTCACCCTCACATGTGCCACTGCTCCTGGCCCAGGCCAGCATCCTGACTGCTGCCCTGCTGCACCCCCAAACGTGGCACAGCCAGGAGCAGGGTGACCAGATGGCCTGAGGCAGCTGGGCCATATGAGCCTCCATTTGTGACACCTAGTTTGTGCTTCCTGAGACACAGAAGGTGTTTAATATGTTATCTGTCACTTTATGGGTTATTCCAGCCTTAATTACCAAGCTGGGAATGGTGCACAAAAGCTGTCCTCTTGAATGTGCTCCCTGCAGGAGCAGAGCCTTAGTCCCTCAGCCAGTTCTTTTCCATTTGTGGCCAGGACATCTGAGCACAGCAGCATTCCAGGTGGCTGGTCCTGCTGTTTGTCATCTCCCCACTGTCCCCTCATCAGCATTCCAATGGGTTTGGGTACAGCTAATGGAAATGTGAGTTGCAAAGGTGTGGGAGAGGTGTTCAGGGTTCTTGATGGGTTTGTAGAGGAATAAGGGTCTATGGGAATCCAGTTTTCTCCTGGCCTCCTGTCAGCTTCAAGCCACAGAGTTCTCTTATTTAGGTATGAAAGGGACAGATTCACCCTAAATTCATTCTCTCAGACTGGGTTTTGGAAAGGCCTCGTTTGCACACACAGATTCCCAAAATCACAGAATGACTGGGTTAGAAGAGACCTTCAAGATCATCAAGTCCAACCCATGCCCTGACAGCTCAACTAGACCATGGCACCAAGTGCCACATCCAGGGATGGTGGCTCCACCACCTCCCTGGGCAGCCCATTCCAGTACTTGATCACCCTTTCCATGAAAAGCCTTTTCCTATTATCCAACCTGTATCTCCCCTGGCACAGCTTGAGGCTGTGTCCTCTGGTCCTGTCAGTGCTTCCTGGTCATATCTGTCTCTGGAGATCCCTCACTGTGATCAGCACCAGGTATGAACCCCAGGAGCTCCCTGCTTCCCTCTGCCCCCCAGCAGCCTCGGTGGGAATTCCCACCTGCACCGTGCAGATTGCCTCTGGATGGAGGGAATGAACTGTGGAACAGGGAAGGAGCCCTCAACTTCTGCTGTCCTGGGACCAAAGGCTTCTCAAAGGTTCTGTATCCTTCTGGCATGCTGGAATTTTTTGAGGGGAAAAGGAGAGGAAGTGTATTAGGAGATTTCCTAAAAACAAACAAAACAGAAGCACCTCATTGCCTAGGGAAAAGCAAGGAGGAGCTGGGTGGATAGAAGCAGAAATTATCTTTATTTAGCTCTTCTCACTACATAAAGCCAAAAGCTGGAAAAATTAAACAACTGCCTATCTACAAGGTTTTGGAAGAGGAAGGAGCACAGGTTATGTGTGTGTGTTGTTACAAGAAAGTATCACCTTAAAAGAGTTTTCTATGTAATTTTATCCCCCTCCCACACAATCCATTGTTTTAGCAGCAAACTGGGATTGCTGGTAGACAATAGCCCACTTTCCAGCAGAAAGAACTCTATGAGAGCTGCACACAGTTTTTAATGTTTAATGACACAAAATCAATTGGAAGTGGTTGCTGGCTTCCACAATCAATTTTAGGAGATCTCTCAGAGAATGGGAGAAAGTGGGAGAGTTTCCATTAGCCCTGGAAATCTCATCAGCAATAGGAAAATGGTGATAAACAACCCTGCACTCCAATAAACGTATTAATAAACTTGTCCTCACTCATTTCTCATGTCTCTGTAAGGGGATGCAGTTTTGTCCCCAGGAAGGTCACATTTTGGTCTCAATTCCATCCTTTATTTGCACAAACACTCAAACATCCCTGAGGGTGAGAGTGCCCTGGGAGAGCCACAGCTCACATTTGCTGCCCATGAGCTGTCCCAGGTGTAGGAATATCTGAGGGGCAGGAATCACACAGGGTTAATTCCCCTGCCCCACTCTGAAAGGCACAAAACAAAGTGTGAGAAGCTGTTCTGACCTGTAAATGAGTGGGAAGGGGCTCCATGGGGAAACATCCCTGTCCTGGATGAAGCCAAATTCACCCAAACACTCAGGGTGGCCACACTCGAGGGCTGTTCAGTCAGTGAGGAGGTTCCTGCTGATTTTGATGGGCTTTATGCCATTTGCCAAGCTTAGTACTGCATGGCATGAGGTGCCCTTTTTCTGCCCTTGCTTTGCTCACACTGAGGGAGTGTGATGCCTTCTGCTAGCTGGAATATGGGGGGTTGGAGGGAAAAAAAGGGGGGGAAAGGTTATTTTTTTGTCTTTAAAAAACCCCAGGACTAAGCAGAGTTAGGAGCATCCCTGACTTAATCTCAATGCAAAACAAGAGGCTGTTTTCATGTGTTGCAGGTTTGCCCCAGGACTCCAGCTGAGTGAAGTCAAGGCAGGGTTTGTAATGCACAATTTAATCAGTGAATTTGTGGATCTCAAAAGGCGTGCTTAATTTAATATTGTTTCTAATGGCTATTGTCTTCATGCTTGCCTGTTTCCCTGGTGTTTTTCCCTTTTGTAATTACTTGAATGGGCATTTCCAGGTGCACTGCATATATTAGCAGACATTTTCATTTTAGTAATGAGTGAGATGCTTTCAGTGTTTGTTTCTTCATTGCCCTAATACTTACTTTATTAAACATTCTGATTCTTCTAAAGGAGAAAAATAAGCATTTACCACTCTTTTCTATCTCATTTACCTCTTCTACCTCATGATGCCCTCAATAAAAGAGGATTTAAATTACTTTTTGGCCAGGGTTAGACCAGATTTACACTATCAGAGAAAAATAAAGCAGAAAGGGGATGCTTGGTCAGTCATAGAATGGTTTGGGTTGGAAGGAACTTTGAAGATCATCTCATTCCAAGCCTCTGCCATGGGCAGGGACAACTTCCACTAGACCAGGTTGCTCAGGGCCCCATCCAACTTGTTCTCAAACACTTAATGCCTCTCCTTACCCCTCACTGGGATGAGAACTGAGCACTTGCTGAGCTCAAAGCCGTTCTCCTGGATGTCAGGACCACAAAGCTGTTTTAAGCTCTGTAAGAGGCATCTGCAGTGCCCCTTGTCTGGCCTTGTTACCATCCTCTAGGGTTAGTGTGCATTTTGCACTGCTTGTGTGCAGCCTGGGGACTGGTGGGGTGCCTTGCCTGGCCAGCCCAGGCTGCTGATGAAGGCTGCAGCAGCTGACAGCCTCCCAGCATCAGCAGAACACTTCCAGCAGCAGCTGACAGCCTTCACCCAGCACTGAGAGCATTTATTATATATGCACAACAGCCCTTTGCCACATGCTAGTCTAATTTCCAGATTAGCTGTTTATTAGCATTATTATAAACATGGCTCTTCATCTCCTATTAAATGGCACTGCAGCCACTGTGCTGCTGCATGAAGCCTGTGAGGAAGCACTTGGTTCACTAAATTACCCTGCAAATGTCAAACTTGCTCTGTGTTATTAGCTGTACATCTCACATCCTCTTTATGCGGATTTTGTGTCTTGAGGGTGCCCCGTGGCATATAGATTTTTAAAAATACAAACCAGTGTCATTTTTGCTGTTTAAAAGAACGTTTAATTAAACTGGATTCATTGCTTTATGGGGCAAGTTAAATGAATGCTAAATAGAAGGCATATGATTACATATTATTAAGCAGAGTGACTGCTCCAGAGACCAAACTCTTTTAACACAACACTAAACCAAACTTATTTCATGTGCACAGGTTAGCTCTGTCCTGCTAGGGCATCATGTTTTGAGAGCAGCAGAATGGTTATGGGCACTAAATAGCTTTTAACAAGATGTGTGTTTCAGGAAAGAAACCTTGCTTAAGCTAGACTTAAATATGTTAATGACAGAAATCAGAGCTTCGAACTGATTCTGGGTAACCTTTTAAAAATTACCGTTTCTATAGTGTCAGAAGCAAATGAGAAGATCAGCTTTGTTTATTATTTCACTAGCTGTAAATTAACAAGGGGCCCCAATGAGTGCAGAAATAAAATTGGAAGTACTTTTTGGGCTTGAGTCGTTGGTCACATCATGGCTTTTTAATGTTCTTTAGGAAAGCAAAAGGAATTATAATTAGAACTCCATTACACAATTTCCCATTCCCTACTCTTTTTATGTTAATGCTGTTGGTACAATCAGATTTTTTTAAGGTGCACACTCACCAAATTTCCTTTCCAGGCATTCTAAGCTTGTTTTGAATGTTCTCCAAGCCCATTCCTAAAACTCACCGTGGCTGTGAGCCCACAAAGCCTTCAGCAGCCACCTCACTGGGAGCTGCCAGCTGCTGTGGTGGGTCTGGTCCATCCTTGGAGAAGGGACAAGTGCTCGGTGTGCACAGCTGCATGGCCCTCTCCTCCTGGGCATAGAGATGTCCAGTGACCAGAATAAACACCTGTGTCCTAAAAATGGTGATCTGACCCCTCTGCTCACCATTCCTCAGTGCTCCTGGCCCCAGGGCTCCTTGCTGAGCAGCTGCAGCCTGAGCTCCTGGGCTCTCCAAGGGCTTGGGCTGCAAGTGCTGCCCCAGAGCACGGCCCTGGTTAATAAACAGAGCAATGTTTGCCTGTGCATTAGGCCAGACATGTCCCCTTACCTCTACCTAGGGCAGCAAAAGCCTTGGGAAGCACTGGGGAAAAAAAAAATAGAAAAGAAGAAAAAGGAAGAAACCTTCCTATTTTAGGTTGTTTTAATTGCTTTTCATGCTTTTCATAACAGCTGACAGGAAACTCTTCCTGAAAGTGCTGCTTCCCTTCTCACACCTGTTCTGGGAAGACCTGGAATTCTCAGCCTTTGCTGCACCACAGTCCAGTCACAGCATCAGCTTTGCTGCTCCTGTGGTTCCCTCTCAAGCTCATAATTCATGTCTCCTCTGTGTGTTTCTTTCTTTATTTTTCTGTCTGCAAAAGAAACTGACCCCCTCCATGCATTGTTAGTGGGAACATCCTGCCACTTATCCATGAGAAACTGAATTACAGCAAGAACATTGAAATAAATAAAGCAGCCTTGGAGCATAAATGGGAGTGTGGTTGTCCAGAGGCTGAGCTTCCAACCTCTGGGCTTTGAAATGGGCTCTTAAAAGGAGACCCTGTGTTTGTTTTTGTTTATTAACACAATTTCCCCTTGGGGCGCACACTCTGGCTGTGGCTCAGGGGTGAGCTGTAGCTGAGATAATCAAGTGCAGGGATGTAATTAGCAAGGATGGAAGGGCTGCTGTGGGCAGATGGGAGCTGAATAGGCTGTGCCTGTTGTGAGACAGACTTTGCTGTGTATTGGCCTGGGAGTCCAAAGCAATGTGTGATGGATGACCTTACAGTGGGATTAGCCATTTGAACACTAAACCATGGCATCTGCAGCCCCTGCCTGCACACAGGGCAGTTGTACCCTCTCCATAAATCATCCCAGAATGAGGTTTCCCTCAGTAATCTGGGTTAACCTTTCCTGCTGTGGGGGCTACCCAAAGTTCAAATCAGCTGCTCAGCTGCTTGGCCTGAGGTTCACCTGCAAGGAAAGAAACTCCAGATTTCTTTGGCCATCATCCTTTGCCTTCCAGCAGAGCCCAATTTCTTCCTTAGGGCAAGTGCTGTCTTCAGGCACAGCCTCAGAACCTCTGCAAGGCAAGAGGAAGAGTAGCCAGGACCTGTAGGACACAGGAATACTTCAAAGTCTGTGCTGAAAACCTGTCTCTGGCAGAGTATGAGATTTTAGTTGTACTTTTTTCAATCCTGTTTTTTTACCCCCCCAGACCATTACCTGGTGCAGGGTTACAGCAGCCCATGAGTACCTGAGTATTTATCTCACAGTTTGCCCTCTGCCCTGGCAGTACACCCATTTCACCTCACATATTTCTGCAAAGATCCCCAACCAGTAATAGATCCTGATGGAAATATTCTGTGTCTGCTGACTCTCAAGGTTTCTCAAGCTTTTTTTTTTTTTTTTTTTTTTTTTTTTTTTTTTTTTTTTTCCCAGAAAGCTCTAATTTCCAGCACTCTTAGCACCCATTTTCACATGGCAAATCCAGGAGTGCCTGTTTCTTACACACATATAGCCAAAAGCCTTTTATTCAGAGTATCTTTAAGAGCATTACACTAATTCACCACTGCCTGTGTCTTCCCTGGGACTTCTAGGAGAAGTCACCCAGCTGCCATGGGTCAGCTCCTCTTTCAGGATCTGTAGATCTGAGCAACAGCATCCATGGGGCCACTGCTGTCAGCAGACTCATCCATGATCACTGATCCACATTTGGATCACATCCTTACAGCCCTCTTCTCTAAACAATGCTCTATTCTCCACATTAAAATAAAAATTGTTATTTGTACAACAGATGCACCTAAAACACCCACCAAGATGAAGACTCAGTTGTGTAGGCACTACAAAGACAAGCAGTAATCCCCCAAAGAACTGTTTAAGTAAGGGACTGATATTTTATTTCTCCTGGAAAGACTGGTCACAGTGAATATTTAAAATCTATTTTTATTCAGGGAAAATTGTTGGGTGTTCACTCCTTGCAGTTCTTGATAGCACACATAAAGCACTAAACACAAAAGGTGTGTGTGAGTCTGCAGCTCCAGCCTCGGGTAGAAAACATGTGCATGTCCTGCCAGTCCATGGACTCCTAAGCAGAAATTTCTGCCTGAATCAGGAAAAGGATGGGCTGGACACTGCCCCTCACTTAAAACACCCACCCCACAGTGGAAATGTGACCACAACAGGTTCTACAGAGAGGAGCCATGCCAAACCCCTGCCATAAAAGCATATTTCTGACTGCCTGCTGCTGCACTCCCTTCATGGATGTGCCCAAAACAATCTCTTTTGGAGCAGTTCAAGTCCCAGCCTTGCTTCAGTGCACTTTGAAGCAGTTTGTTCTAAGCCAGTCATGTTCACTATCCTAATCTGACATGAAGCCTGATGGAAAAATCTGTGATCGATTATAGCAGAGGGACAAAGAGATATGAGAGGAAAGCAATGCACAAGAACAGATATCAATCACTGGTTTGCAACGAGCTGAGGAAGGGAGCTGGTGATAGTCCTGAATGTGAAGGCAGTGTAGCACATCTTTCTGCTGTTGTAGGTAAACACTCCCAGCTGCACACTGTTTGTCTTACAAACAGGTAAGAAAAGTGGATTTTGAAGTATGGATTTTGTTGGAAGAGGACAAAATAAACTATTGGTTTGTTACCTTGAAAACGGTGTAGCATGTAATGAGTGTTTGCAGCAGTTTCACAGCTGCTTATTACTCTTCTTTTTAAGCTTCTGAGTGCTGAGGGGTTTTTTGTTCAGATTTACACTTTTTAATTGATTGAATGTGAAATATATGATGGAACAAATTTGTATTGAATAAGAAATAGCAGACACAATCAACAAACTTTAATGTTGAGTTAGCTTTTTTCTCCTTGCTGGGCAAGATCATACTTCAAAGCAAATTAAAAATGTGAAGCCAAATCCTGATTGCAATGCAGGCAACAGAAATCTTCCTGTCAGCCTCAATAAAAGCAGGTGTAAGTTTTCAGTATTAGTTCAGTCCATCCAATTCACATGTCTTTCTGTCTTTATCTAATCTAATACATGGTTGTGAGATAAATTACAGAAGGGTATGATAAATTGCATTGCTATTCATTTTTGGCAAGATCACCTATACACTGGCCACCAATTCATCTCCGCCAGGATCCCCTGTAACCCACGGGATCCTTGAAGCAGCCTCCAAATACTGTCATTTCATTTTCCTCTAAGAAAACAAAGAGATTATATCTGCTGGCAAATAGCCTACTTACCCTCACCAAAATAAATGATACCTCACTGTGACCTCTGTAAAGCCATGGTTATAAAAGTATCAAAATGTATTTATAGCATTAAGAGTCACAAAGGTATTAGGTCTCTCTATTGTGTTTGAGTGGAAAACTATGAAAGGTTTGAGATTGAGCGATTTCAAAATGGGAAAGGGTGGCATGGTTTAGGTTTAGAGATTTCAAAGAGTGTTTAATTTGTTTAATTCTGTTTTCACTGGGTTTTGGGGTTGTTTGCCCAGATAATACAAACAAAACACACAACATTGAGTAAGAAATCTGCAATACATTGCAACAATTTTTTTTCTGGTCCTTTTATTAGAGCTGTTCACCACTCTTGAACAAAGCCCCATCCTGATTCACACCAGTACCACACACTCACATATCTCTGCTGGGTACCATTCACATCCATCTGCGAGTTCAAAGAGCAATTGCTTCACATTGAAGCAAAAAGGGGAGACATCTTCTCTCCCCTTACACCCATCAGACCCATCCCTGCCTTTCACATGGACTCAGCACCAGGACACTGTCACACAAAGCTCTCACCCTCAGTGCCACCACCAGTGTGAGCTGCTGGATGTGCCAGGCTTCACCCTGAGCCACCCCCACGTGCCAGCCCACTGTCCCACCACTCTCCTGCCAAGGAATGGGGAAGCTGATTAGTTTTGGCTGGACACATGTCAGTGCCCGTGCCCCTGCTCAGTACCAGCCCAGGAAATTGCTTTCTGCTCCCAGCATTTGACTGCCAGCTTCCTCCTCCTCATCCTGCCATCAGTCTCTGGGAAATGGTGCCATGGACAATCCAACAGCTGCTGAATTGCACCCAGGAGACCACTTACCACTGAGGTGCAGCAAAGTGATTCTGCATACCAAGATTTTAAAGAAATTTGGGGCATTGTGAGATGAAGGACATTATTGATGTGAAAAGAAAATTATCATCTTTACTTCAGAATCTGTTATCCACACGTGGAAATAGTACTTAAAAACAGAGCATGTGTTGCAGGATGATGTGAAAACCTGGCCTGGTGAGAGGTAAAGTTTTCCTGATTATTTCAGGGAGATGAAGGCTTCATCCTGCACTATTTGGGAGCTGTTGAGGCATAATGGTTACGTCCAGCTAATTGGATGCATTGCTATAGGCACTTGAGAAATGTGATAGACAGATGCATTCAGCTAGAGAGATATCCCTTGGTGCACAGAGCTGAAGTCAATTAGGGAGTTAAATTGTGAAAGATTTGACCTGATGTCATTTATTTCTTGAGTCATAATTAACACTTAAAGTTCAACTCTATAGCAATTTTCTTTTAATAACACTTAAAACCCATATAGAGCTGAAAGAATTGCACAGACATGATGAAGGATGACTTGAGTGCATGCCTGAATTTCTGTGTTAGTAATTAATCCTCAAAACACCTTTGTGAGCCCTATGGGGAGAATCATTTCTCTCCAGTTTCTGCTTTGAAGAGAAGCAGGGTTTGCCCAGTGGCTCCCCAAAGTCTCTGGCACCTGGAGATAAGGACAGAAGCTCTTTCAGGTGCTAAACCAGAAAATGCTCAGCTCATCCCATCTCCCTTCTTTTTGTCTTGCTGAATTTTTTAATTTTACCACAATCTTTAGAAATATCATGGACAAATTACTTGTCAAATGGCCTGGGCTTTCCAATTAAAATCTGTGCAAATGCAGAACCTAAAAATCTGTCACAAACACAGCTTCTGGCTCAAAGGTTTTCATATGGATGAAATATGAATCTCACTGGGGAAAGAAAGACTCTCTGAGAGTGAGACCTTGTAAGATGGGATTCAGCTTGCTGCAGATTTTTATGGTCAAGTTATAACTGCCTGTAAAGCAGGGGCAAAATGGAAGTGCTGACAAAACTTTTAAACTGCAACAGTGGAAATGGCGCTGCAATAATTTATAATCTACAGGCAGCTTTGGATTTATTATCACAATGACAAATGCACTGTCATTGTTAATAGGATATTTCCCAGCAAGGACTTCTTGTTATGCAAGCCAGGTTCACTATGTCATGCAGCATGATAGCAATAAAGTCTACAAGAATTTGTAATGAACTTCAATTACTAATAGATTATGGTTAATGGGAAATATGTGCAGTAAAGATATGGGTTTTTATATGCACCTTCTGGTACTCTACAAGGCAATGATTTATGCTACAATTTCTGTTAACATTCTCCAGTATGAAAAAAAAAAGCCTAAATTGGTGGAAAGCCACTCCATCCATAACAAATAGTTAAGATAATTTTGCACATCATGTAAATGAAGATGTAAAATTAGATATTAATCCGTTTCATTTTAGCATTTGTATTTTTATTAAAAATGAAGACTTTGCCCTACTGTGTAATGACATTAAAAATGCTATCATGGGCTGCAAGCATGAATTACCCCAGTGCAGGAATGGTGACAGCAGCCGAGCTGTGAGTGCATTTGTTCAATTTGCTGTGGTAATTAACGGAGCAGTGAGAATATTTTTCCATGTATGATTTAAAGCCACAGCCCTGAAGCTGCCTGGGCAGATGTGTTTGATGTGGAGGGATGTGTGCAGGAAGCCTGGGCTCTTTGAGGGGGGCAGCCTTTTCCTCCCCCTTTGTGGTCCCCCAGCCTTTGAGGCATCACTGCCAAGCTGTGCCTCTCTCATGGACATCAGGCAAACCTCCCTCGGGAATTCCTTTGGGAAACAATCACCTGACACAGCATCAGAGCCACAAGCTCACACTTACTTATCAGAGGGACACAGGCCCAGGTGTTTGCCTGTTGTTTCAAAAGACTCCCTTCCTCCTCCTCCTCCCTACTTCCCTCCTTCCAGCTTTTTTCTGCTGTACCTGCATTAGAATCTGTGTATTCCAGGTTTATGTGCTCATGAAATGAAAAGAAAAAGGAATGTCTCCCAATTTAAAAACAAGCACTGCTCAGAGCCATCTTTGAGACAAACACAGAGATGCAATATTGAGGATTGCATTTACCCAGGGTCACATTTCATATGTAAACCATATATTTAACCAGAAAGGGGCACCCATGCATGAAGAGCTTTCAGGATCATTTCTGG
The DNA here is from genome assembly GCF_029582105.1 of Oenanthe melanoleuca. Classification (NCBI taxonomy): domain Eukaryota; kingdom Metazoa; phylum Chordata; class Aves; order Passeriformes; family Muscicapidae; genus Oenanthe; species Oenanthe melanoleuca. Next base: position 31,557,295 of record NC_079341.1, on the reverse strand, counting down.
TATTTTAATACAGGTATCCTGAAGCCCAACATGATCCAATCAGTATTGTGCTGGTTTAATACCATTGCTCTCAATCAACCTGTGTGGAAAGCCTACAAATCATTTTTTAGGGGTGCAAGCCAGGAAAATTTGGGATTGGGGTTTGACCTTTTTACAAGATTTTTAGTGAGAGCATAAAGGGAATGGCATCAAACTGACAGAGGGCAGGTTTAGATTAGAGATTAAGAAGTTCCTAAGGGTTTTGAGGCCCTGGCACAGACTGCTGTGCAAATCCCAGTCCACGGACAAACTGTACTTCCCACCCCTGCTGTGGAAAGCAGTGTCTCACTGTACAATTAAGGATCATTATCACATGAAAATGTGGTTCTCCACTCTATTAGGAAATTGTTTGAGAGGTTTACAAAATGACCTTCAGTTTTTATGTTAAAATGAGCATAAAATTGTGCTCCCCCACATTCATTTCCTTCTAAATAATACTTAGAGTACTTGTTTCTTGAAAATTTCTGAGTGTGTTACAAATTTAAAATTAAAACTAATTTATCCCTTAAGGGTGCTCTGACAATTCAGTTTTCTCCCAGCCCCTTAACACAAGCTGTTGTAAGATACAGAATGGAGTTTACTGTATTTCCCCCCCCCCCCCCCAGTTTTTAATGAAATTCTCCTCAGAAGCAAAACAGGGGAAGAAGCTCTCTGTGCATTCACACAGAATATTTGTGTGTTTGTGTGTGAGTGCATGGTCAAATTCTCCTCTCTTCTCTCCAGATCAGCTCTGCTCCTTCTTGTCTTTCCAGCTCTCTCACATTTTCAGAACAAGTCTCCTCCAAAACTGCTAAAACCCCTTTTTCTCATTTTGTTGTTTCTTTTTTTTTTTTTTTAAGTCTGATAGACAATAAAACAGCAGGATCTTCAAGGGCATCTCATTGCTGGGTTTTGTTGCTGTATTAGTGTTTTTTTTGTTTTGTTCTGGCATTTCTGTGGCTCCCTAAGACATCTCACCCCTGACAGGGTTGATGTGGCAATATTCAGCAGTCACCTGCTTTGCAAGCACCATTTAGAAAAGGTCACTGACAGCCCAAAAGAGCCACGAAAATAAATGTAACTTTAATTTGTTTCCCATTAGAAATGTGTGCAGCAATCTGTTCTAATGACAGATTTTCTTTCTTTCCTGCTCTGGTGTGAGACCACAGCAGCTCACAGATATACTGAGGTCTTCTAATGCAGGAGCTCTAGAATCCACCAGAATTAATATTTGAGCACCAGGAGAAGTTTATGTTACAAATAACTTGCCCTAAAATAAATATGAACAGCTATTACACCCAATATGATCTCTTGAAATCACTTCAAATCATTAATAATCTATATTGCATCAGAAATGTGTGTGCAAAAATAAAACACAAATCCTTGCAGCTAAAGTATTACCTAAAGTAAACCATTTCAACACTGAATCAAATTATTTCAATGGCAGAAATCACACCTGTCTCAGGGGATAAATTGAGTATTCAGGCTGTTAAATCCATTCAAGCGACTCTATTGTATCCCACTATGTATTGTGCCTTGTAGAGAGAAAACAGTTCTGAAAACTATAAAATCATTTAGCAAAACAAATGCATCAACCACAACAGCTTCATATGGAGAAGAGGCTGAGGAGGTGAAACCCCTTCTTGCTGAAGACCCTGTAGAGTGAACAGATTTATCTGACACAATGCCATTGAAAATGAAAAAAAAAAAAATAATGCTACCGGAACAGTCATTTTAGTATCAGAGTTTATTTTTAAATTTTTATTGTTACAAAACTCCCAGGCCAGGGGAAAGCTGGGACCAGAAGCATTATGTGGTTAATTAAAAATTTAAAATCAAAAGTTTTGTGTGACTGCAAAAGCTGATTCCTAACAAAGACTCTGCATCAGGACTCACCACTGGAATCCCCCTCTCCAGGACAGTCGTTACCAACCCTTAACCATCTTCCCTTTCTCCCCTCTTGTATTGCCACTATGGACCTGGCACACAAACAGCTCTGCAGGTCACAAAGTAAAAACACAGAAAGGGGAGGCAGTGCCATGAAATGGAGATGGCTGCAGAGGCAGGAGCAGGCAGCCACTGACCATGCAGGCCACTTTCACAGTAGCTGCATTGTGAGATCCTGAAGCCACAAGCTCAAGAATTCCCATCAAAGACCCACCCAATGGTTGGTCATTCTGAGCCTGCACTCCTGCCAGCTGCACCAAGAAATTGCAATTTGTTTATTTGAGCTGTAGAGAGTTGTTGAATGAAGATGGTGGAACCATGTGTAGTTCTGGGTTATTCCTTAGGAAATGGTTGGGTTTCTGCAGTGCCTGAGTGGATGGTCTGAGTTATAGCTGATTACACAACATCTGTATGATAAAGCACAATTTACTGCCTACTGAGTTGCACATTCATAGATTAGTGTAGAATTAATCAAGTATTAAAGCTCGCTTAAAACAACAGATGTTAATACTGATTTCTTAACAAGCTCCAAAAATTATTATCAGTGCTGAAGTAAATTAAGCCATTTATAAAAGATAAAAAATGCATTTCAGCTGTTAACATTTTCTATCTCTGCTTTGGATCAAGATCATGGTTAACTCATGGCTCAATCACTATTACACCCAGGCTGCTGTTGAAAAACACCTTCCCATCTCTGCTTTCACTGCACCCAGGCTTTCTTAGCTCTTCCATTACCTGACGTTTTAGCTCAGGAGGGGCATTTTTAGTAAAGTCAATTGTTTCTGTCAGGAAATCCAGCAAGAGCTCCCCATCTCTGTCCCCTTCAATGAAGCAGCTCGTTATGTCCAGCTGGGATGGGAGCTCGTAGACCTGGTACTTCATCCCAGCTGAATCCAGCATCCTTGGCAAATCACCAGAGGAAATAAAAGAGCAAAAACCCTCCAAAGGGAAGGAGGATGCATGCTTCCTCCACAGCGTTTCCCAGCCGCTCTTTCCTAAGAGATAAACCACCAGAAAAACACTCAGAGTTAGGAAAAACGCTATTTGAAAGCAGTTTTGATTGTCTGGGTTTTTTAGCAGCATTGAAAGTGGGATTTTTCCAGAGCTGTCCCGGGGCACGGTGCTGCCTCCCTGCTCCTGTTCTCAGCTTTGGGGGCTGCAGGAGAGGGTGGGCACCGACCCCGGAGCTCCAGCACCCTCCTTGAGCCTCCAGCTGAGCCCACAGCAGCTCACACTTGTGTGCCTCTTCTCCAGAGACATTTTGTAAAGCAAACCAGCTGGGTAAGTTCAAAAGTCCCCAAATATATCTTCACATCTTTATTTTCCCCCAGCCTGGATCTTTGATTCGCTATTTCTACTGTAAATCATTTTTTGAAGGATTACTTAGACTGAACAGGACAAATATAACTTTGAGCCTAATGAGCATCTCTTGAAAGTTACAACAATCATTTTCTCTAGCTACTAAAACCAGTTACTCGTGGTTTTGCAGTTGCTTTGTCTCCAAAGAGTTACTTATAGTCAAATAAACAGTTTGGTGTTTAGGAGAGAGGCTACAATATTTTCGTTCACCTGGTGGAAATTGAATGCAGAGCGCTAATTGCAGGAAATGTGCTGGTGTCAGTGTTGTGTGACTCAGTGCCATCTCTGAGCAGACAATTATCCCCTACCTGAACGCAGCATTAGGATAATGGCTCTCGGAAGGCTCAGCATATGGCTCTGCTTTTGTTTGCGAGGTGGTGGCAGCGCATCCCCATCCCTGCACACCCTGCTCCCGGGGCGGGAGGATCATCCCCATCCCTGCACATCCTGCTCCCGGGCAGGGGGATCATTCCCATCCCTGTTCTTCCATCCTGCTCCCGGGGCGGGAGGATCATCCCCATCCCTGCACATCCTGCTCCCGGGCAGGGGGATCATCCCCAGCCCTGTCCTTCCATCCTGCTCCCGGGGCAGGGGGATCATCCCCATCCCTGCACATCCTGCTCCCGGGCAGGGGGATCATCCCCATCCCTGCACATCCTGCTCCCGGGGCGGGGGGATCATCCCCATCCCTGTCCTTCCATCCTGCTCCCGGGGCAGAAGGATCATCCCCATCCCTGCACATCCTGCTCCCGGGGCGGGGGGATCATCCCCATCCCTGCACATCCTGCTCCCGGGCAGGGGGATCATCCCCATCCCTGTCCTTCCATCCTGCTCCCGGGGCAGGGGGATCATCCCCATCCCTGCACATCCTGCTCCCGGGGCAGAAGGATCATCCCCATCCCTGCACATCCTGCTCCCGGGGCGGGGGGATCATCCCCATCCCTGCACATCCTGCTCCCGGGCAGGGGGATCATCCCCATCCCTGTTCTTCCGTCCTGCTCCCGGGGCAGGGGGATCATCCCCATCCCTGCACATCTTGCTCCCGGGCAGGGGGATCATCCCCATCCCTGCACATCCTGCTCCCGGGCAGGGGGATCATCCCCATCCCTGTTCTTCCATCCTGCTCCCGGGGCGGGGGGATCATCCCCATCCCTGTTCTTCCATCCTGCTCCCGGGCAGGGGGATCATCCCCATCCCTGTTCTTCCATCCTGCTCCCGGGGCAGGAGGATCATCCCCAGCCCTGTCCTTCCATCCTGCTCCCGGGGCGGGGGGATCATCCCCATCCCTGCACACCCTGCTCCCGGGCAGGGGGATCATCCCCATCCCTGTCCTTCCATCCTGCTCCCGGGGCAGGGGGATCATCCCCATCCCTGTTCTTCCATCCTGCTCCCGGGGCAGGGGGATCATCCCCATCCCTGTTCTTCCATCCTGCTCCCGGGGCAGGGGGATCATCCCCATCCCTGTTCTTCCATCCTGCTCCCGGGGCAGGGGGATCATCCCCATCCCTGCACATCCTGCTCCCGGGGCAGGGGGATCATCCCCATCCCTGCACACCCTGCTCCCGGGCAGGGGGATCATCCCCATCCTTGCACACCCTGCTCCCGGGGCAGGGGGGATCATCCCCATCCCTGTTCTTCCATCCTGCTCCCGGGGCAGGGGGATCATCCCCATCCCTGCACATCCTGCTCCCGGGGCAGGGGGATCATCCCCATCCCTGCCATCCTGCTCCCGGGGCAGGGGGTTCAGTCCCAGGAGTATCATCCCCATCCCTGCACATCCTGCTCCCGGGCAGGGGGATCATCCCCATCCCTGTCCTTCCATCCTGCTCCCGGGCAGGAGGATCATCCCCATCCCTGTCCTTCCATCCTGCTCCCGGGGCAGGGGGATCATCCCCATCCCTGTCCTTCCATCCTGCTCCCGGGGCAGGGGGGCCAGCAGCCTCCCCGAGTGACCCCAGCCCTGTCCTGCCACCAGCCCTGCTCCAGGCTGGCCTTTCATTAACACACCGTGCCGTGTTTGCATGAGATGACATTACCTTTTGTGAAATGAGCTCTGTTCTGATCCTCTTTCAGTCACTCCTTTTGCTTCAGCGCTCATTTTCATGGCACTGCTTCCTTCCCTCTCTATTCACTTGCATTCCTTAAGGTTGTCCCCTTCCTTTCCTCTCTGCTATTCCGAGTCCTGCTCCTCTCTCCCATTTTTTTGTTGCCCCCAGCAATTTCTGTTCCATCAGAAAATACAGAGTCATCTGGCCCAGAGAGGACTTCAAATACTTTTCATGAACTCAGAACTTTAATCATTTTAATTTTGAATAGGCACACATTATTTCCTGTATTCACATTTTATGAATATCCAAAGGGACAGGTTAAGCAACTGGAAAAGAGTTTTAATTAACTGTGTGCAGGTAATCAGCAATAGTTTGATATTATGATCTATTCTTGTTCAGCCAAAGAATATGAACAGGTTATTTAAAAATCATTTAAAATACAGATTTCTTGTTGTAAACTGCTTTGAAAACACTTCAGACCAAAAACATTTGGGGATGAAAAGTAGCTGAATAAATTCAGGTCAGAAGTGTCACTTCATAGTGGATCCTTCATAAACAAAATTAAAAGGAACTTCATCACGTTTGCAGATGATGAGAAATTAAGCTTAAACCTCTGAACAAATAATGCTTAACATACCTTTCAGAGTTGTTAGATGTGGCTGTTTACACAGCTGAAATTTCCATAGCTTTTGAGGTAAATTAAAGGCATTCTAGAGTTGAATTAGACTCTACCATCACACTGTCTCTGGCATACCTTGCCCACAGTATTAAAAAGTTGTCATTCACTCTGCTCCAACATTTTCCTGCTGGATTGACCACAGAGCATTTCTGAGATCTGAAACAGCCTGAGAACGCTGTTTTGTCCCCAGAATGATGACATTAAGGAAATGGGCAGTTGGAAAAGAAAATGAACCATATGTGCTCCAACACCTGCTGCATGGCACCCCCGAGCCCTGCCAGAGCCGTTTGCTTAATGCCACAAGTGTCTGGGAGAGAGAAAGGCAGTGCCCAGCCTGGAGAGCCTTTTCCAGCAGGGCTCCTGTGGGTGGGAGCTGCAGGATGGAGCCTCTCCTGCTGCAGGGCCCCTGCTGCATCCATCACTGCACAGGCTGTGGGACGGGGAAGGGCACAGAAAGGTGTTTTGTGCCCATGGCATTGGGGGTTTGGGCTCATAAATCCTTTTTCTTACAAGCATGAGAGCACAGACAGTGTGCAGGTTTCAGGGGATGGCCTGTGCTGCACTCAGGAACCCCAAGGGTCCCCACAGCCCTTTCCTGACTGAGCAGGGCTGGTGGAGCAGCTCTCACCTGACACCAGGATGATGAGGAGCTTCCCCTGCGATTCCAGGAGGCTGTGGAAATACCGGAGGGTCGCTGGGATATCCTTCACATAATACAGCATCTGGAAAGAGCAGAGGTGCTTAGAGATGCACAGGGCCATGCTGGGGCTATTGTTAAAGGAGCCAAGAGGGGGCAATCCTGACAGCAAGGCAGGGACAATGAGGCACCTTGGGAAGGGGTGGGCAGTGGGCTCACACTGCAGCACGGGGCTGTGCCTGCTCTCTGGCACTGCCAGCACTGACTCATGTTCATTCAGCAACCTGAGATAAAGAGGTTTGCCTTCCTTCAGTGAACTTGGAAATACAAAGGCAATTTCATGGAGAGGACAATGAGCTTTTGAAGACACTAGCTAAAATGCATTCTTAGTTGACTGCCACCCACAGCCTGGTTAATAGGACTACTGCGCTCAAAGCTGCTTTTCATTTTTGCAGTTCATTTATGCAAAAGCACTTCAAATTACTGGGAAGTAAACTCACCTTTCTTCCCCTACAAGTGGATAATGAGGTCACATACTTCATGCATACTTTCAACAGCTGAGTCTGACAACATTTACTTTGCAGAGACTCTTACCTGGATCATGTGAATGAAGTCCCATTTTTTAGTCTTCTTTTCTGCATTCATTCGACTTTCATATTCATTAGCTGTCTCCTTGTGCCAGGTAAACTTTATGTTCTCGAGGTTTGATGCCTGAGCCACATGCTCTAAAGTAGAGGAGAAGGCAGGACTGAGTTATCTCAATTGCAAATATGAGGCTGATTTCTGCTTAGAGCTTTAATACATCCAAAAGCCATATTTAGGTAGAGAGTTTTGGTGCCAGTTCAACACAAGAGTGGAATATCTAAAACCTGAGCCCATATGTGAGGGGAAGGCTGTAGAGGGCTTTATAGGTCAAAATCTTAAGAGACTCTGATGCTTCTCCCTTTGCTCCCTCATTTGGGCTCCTCTGGTGCTTACCTGAGATAAAAATAAAAAGTAATTTTTTCCCCATGATTGGCTCAAGCTGAATTAAAGGATGTTGACTGGGATGAATTGTTATGAGAGCACAAGCAGCACATTTCATGGTGAACAGGAGGACTGATGGCCACTCATGTGCCACACAAAACCCACATGGCTGAGCAGGAGTCAGGCCATGGTGCAGGATTTTCCCCAAATAAAAACAGGTGCTCAAGGATGGATCAAAGCAAGGGTTTCTTGAGAAGAGTTAAAAGGTTGAGAAGGACAGAGAAAGTGAATATCTTCTTCTAAATGTGTGTAACTGGGGTGGTAGGAGAGAGAAGGAGCTTTGCTCCAAAAACAAGGACCCATCTCTTGGCATTCAGCTGCTTCTGTGTTAAAACAGTTTTTTAGAAGCCCACAGTTCTGACCAACTGCTTCAGGCAAAATGGATGACAGGGTTTTAAAGCAAAGAGCTTTAAGGAGTGACACATGGCATGTCTTCAGACCTCAACACAATGCACACAGCAACTGAGGAAAACAGAAATTTGGAGAAGTAGATTCAAAAAATAACTTACACTGAGGGCCTGGCTCATTGCTGCATTTCCTTTGTTTTTATGGGAGCAAAACTGAGAGATAATTTCATAACGTGGGTGGTGCTGGAACACTGATGTCCATCTGCTGGCATATGGAGCTCATCCCACTGCCTGTGCTCGGGATTGCTCCGGGCCCTGGTGCAGCTCCTGTGCTTCCCTGGAGGCAGCATCCATTTCAAACTTACATGGCCCAGAGGCAGGCTGAGCCTTGGCTATAGAGCACATGCTGAGAGCAGCACGGCTTGCCAGGACCAGTGCCCTGCACAGTAACCACAGCATTTCTCCTTGGGCAGATGAGAAATGCTCCATCAGTGCTTATCTCCTCTCCTGAGGCTGGAGATGGGGCACCCCTTTCAGATGCTGCCACTGTCACTCTGAGAGCTTCCATTTATCAGCCAGTGGCCCCAGCACTGGCAGCTCAGATTTAATTTGCTGTCCTAAACTCAGGAGCAGCTCCTCTCCCCTCACCAATAATCTGGGGCAATCTGGTTCAGGTTAATTGTGGCTCTGTCTGTCAGGAGGAGCTGGGAAGAAAACTGAATTGCTTTCCAGGCTGGGCCTTTGAAGTCCAGATTCTAGGAAGTGCAAATTCATTATGGGATTATGGTAAATTTCTGCCTAAATATTCATCTGAAGCCAGTATGAAAAGCTCTCCTACCTTTCCCCCTGGGTTCACCCCAGATTCTTTCCCCAGTCAGAAGCTGGTTGTGTGCCATCAAAACTGGGCTGCCTGCAGCGGTGCACTGGTGATGCAGCTCAGCTGTGGGGCCACCAAAACTCCAACCATGGCCACCGAGGGATTCCATTCCATTCCAGGAATGACAGAGCCACAGCCTGTCCATGAGGATTTGGGAAAAGCCTCCCTCACATGCTACAGCCTAAGAGAAACCTGAGTTTGTCATCACTGAGCATCCCAGCAGGGAGTTTCTCTCGTGAGCTTGGCTTCCCCTTCCCATGGAGAAAGCATTTGGTGAGGCAGAAAACATAACTACTGAATTCTCAGAGGTGAGGATAATGTTTCTAATTCTCTACAGAAAACCTTAGGCCTCAGAAACCTAATTAATGGTAGCTACTGGGGACATGATTAATTACCAAATAAGAGAGTTTAAAGAAAGAAATTCAGATGAATATTTCATTCCTAGTTTAGCATAAAACTTAAAATAAGGACAACATTTTATATTTTCTTTAACTTTCTTCTGGAAAGAAACTCACTGCAGTAGGATAGGACTGCCAGTTAATTGGTGGTAGCTGTGGGACCACTGGGAAGGTTCAGAGCAAATCCAGTCCAGTGTAGCCCAGACAGGACAGAAATTGTTTGTTTAAGTGCACAAACTCTCTTATAAACAGAGAAGTTGCTGTGTTGCCCACCCTTCACCATTTCAGCCTGCAGCAATGTAAAAGCTCTGGGGATTTTGTGCAAGGCATCTTTTAAAAGATCAGGGCTGTGTTAAATTGAGAAAGATATAAAAAATTAAGTTTTTCCTGGGAGCCTTTGGTGTTTCCAGTGATTCTGAGCCACCTCACTGTAGGGAGAAGGGGATTGTTGCTTTTTTTTCCTTTGACTTCCACAAGCTGATTCTCACTGGGAATGCTTCATTTTAAAGGACTTAAGCAAGAGCAAGATTGGAGATTAACAGTGTGGTGTTACAGCCTGGTGTTTACTATGGTTTGGAGCATTTCCAGCCAGAGCTGGACCAGGTTCATCCATTCAGCTCTGGGCCAGGTGTGCTCTGCTCAGGGCTGGTGTCACCTCCACCTCCATCACCTGCCAGGTGGATCCTGGCTAATCCAGGAATAATCAAACTGTGCCTTGCTACTTGATGCTCACTTTGTAAGACAATTTGATCAAAGTACCCTCTTTAACACTCAATCCTCCTCGGAAAATGTTTAGTTTTCCCTCATGAATGCTGCTCAGACCTTTGGGCTGGGGGAAGGAAAGGAGCTCTGAGCCCCAGAGCACACAGCAAAATCTTTCCTATCACTCCTGCTTTCCTCTCCATGTTTTCTAATTCAAATCCTGGTAACTAATTTAGTGCCCCACTGTGAGGTTTAGATATTTGTTGGAAACGATTTTTAAGATGTGAGAGAATTACCATGAGACACTAAAATTTTTCCTTTGATGCTGAGGAAGGATCCTGATTCAACACAAGTTGAAGTAGAAAAACTTCCTGAAACGCAGGGATTTCACCCCATTCCCATAAAATCACCCATCAGTTCCCAGTTGTTTTGCTTTTAAAGTCTGTCTAGCCAAGCATTTGCCATGCAGAGCTCTTTGCAGTGTGAGAGACTAAGATTTTAATGAGAATGAATATTGTTGAGAAGCAATTATTGCATAAAAGCAAGAAATTTTGAATTTTTTAGCTTTTAAGCCACAGTTCTGACAAGAAGCCATTTGAGCATAGGGTCATTCACTTTTCAACACATTTTAATGCACCTAAATTAATGTAAATATAATTTATTTAATGTAAAAATACCTTTGTACTTGGAGATTTGGCTAGCACTTGGCTCTATCACTTCATTGTTGATGGTGACCCCGGGATATCTGGCTCGTATTTTTGAGAGGATCTGCAAGTCCATCTCTCCTAAAGAGGCAGGAGACACAAAGCAGAGAATGAAAACAAAGCTCAGGCAAAGGAAATCTCCCCCACCATCACATCCCCAGCTGGGCAGATTGATTTCTGCCATGTATGTGCAGATGCATCTCACAGGTCCAAGCAGCATCTTTGTACTCTCAGCTGAAGATTGAGCTCTAGGATTTGAGAGAAATGTAAATATCAGTCCCAGCTCTCTTCATTTCTCCTCTCCCAAGGAGAAATGGCACCACCAGCACCAAGGGGAAACCAGGCACAGTCATTCTTCACCTTTTTTTTCTGGGCATGGTCTAACCTGGAGGGGGAGATCCCACACAACTCTCACAGTGCCAGTTCTGATGGTTCCAAACTTGGCAGGATTTCTTAGGAGTCAATAGGAGCATTTTTAGCCAGGCACCTCACTGCCTACAAGGTCATGTGGGGGAGGGAAAGGGAAAATGTGTTTACACTGGAATCAGAGACAATATTCATATCTGTTTGTCTTTAGTGTGCTGTGACTTTTGCCAAAAGAATGATGAATAGAGCACATACCATTTGTGTTTAGCTAACCTCTGTTTACAGAACACCCCAGAGATGACTGCACTTCATGCTTTTGTTGAGGAAAAGTTCTCTCTAAACACTGCTCAGGCCAGCTGTAATTATTTTATTGATAGGTGTACTGGTAGATCCAAGATTTCCAAATTTAAAAATAGGTCCATCATTCTCAGCCATCTCACCCCATCTGCAATGAAGGAAACTCAGGGGATGATATTTCTGACTGAGGCATGGGTCCAGGAACAATATCCTGCTGGCTTGCTCAACTTTCTCCAGCCTCTGCTTATTGTGCTTGGATAGATTTAGGTGGAAAAAATAATAGCAGAATAAATTAAGGTAAGAAAGAGTGAAACAGAGGGTTACTACAGTACATAACAGATCCAGGGGTCATGTTACATGTAAATATTGAGCTTTGTCCTGGAACTTTTACTTGTGCTTGCACAAAAGTCCATGTTATGAAATTCCCTACAAGTGAACAAAGTTTTGTACTGAATGGAAGGCCACCCAGCAAAGTTATGGAATGAAAAACCACCCTGATGGCCGGACAGGCCCTTGCTGGGGGGCAGTGGAAGGAGGACCTGCACAGCCTCTGTCCCCCTTAGCATTTTCAGAGCCCCTGGACTCCCACCACTGCAGCATTAGCTCCATCTGCAGAATGGTTGAGGAACAAAAGGAAAACACAAAAATTGCTCATTTGTGCCCAGAGGATGTAATATGCAAAGTGAGGAAGAGATGCATTTTTTCAGACTTATGTGTCTTTCTTAAAGCATCCAGCAGCACCAACATTCTCAAGGCATCTCTGGAAGCATGTTGTTTGAGGGAGAGAAATTGAATTTCTTAGGGAGCAGAAATAGCTGCAGCTTTGCTATTGCTGCAAGCCCTGCATTCTGTAGTCTGCCATGGTAAAATTTGGGAACACAGAATTTGTAATGAACTACTAGCAGTAGTTGGATTTTGGTTGCTTTGCCAACTTTCCATTAAATGATTTAATCCTTTGAAAAGGTTGTGCAGGTCCTGATTAAAAAAAATAATAATTTTGTATTTCCATATGCAGATAGGTTAATACATTCCCTTCCAGTCTTGTGTGGCCAAATCACCCTTGTACTGTTTTTAACCAAAAAACCCTCCCCTTTGATTCATAATTTAATCCACAGCCTTAACTGACTTCACTTTTCTCTTTTATATGCAAACAAGTGTCCTGAGGCATTTTACAGTCAGATTGGTGGCAGCTTGCATTATCAACAATTTGGCAATTAGGCTATCCGAATTATTTAAACTCTCCAACACAATTACCTTTTAAAGGCTACCACTATGTTCACCATTAAGTTTCTAATTAAACATTTTACGTAACGGGATAGTTTATGGCCCAGTTGCTACTTTATAGCAGCACTGATGACTTTTATGGCTTCTAAAGGTGCAGAGTGCAGCGTGCTGGAGCTTGAATTTAATAAGGCAGAGGCTGCAGAGAAGGCAGGCATGGGGATGGGATGGGATCAATGGGATGGGATGGGATGGGATGGGATGGGATGGGATGGGATGGGATGGGATGGGATGGGATGGGATGGGATGGGATGGGATGGGATGGGATGGGATGGGATTGGGATGGGATGGGATGGGATGGGAATGGGATGGGATGGGAATGGGATGGGATGGGATGGGGATGGGATGGGATGGGAATGGGATGGGATGGGATGGGATGGGATGGGATGGGATGGGATGGGATTGGGATGGGATGGGATGGGATGGGATGGGATGGGATGGGATGGGATGGGATGGGATGGGATGGGATGGGATGGATGGTGCAGTTGATGGGTTCCTCTCTCCCCAGGTGGAAAAGCAGAGAGGAAACCCTTTCCATCACTGCCCTCCCTCACCAGCCAGAATCCCCTGGAGGGATTTGGGAATCAGCTCCCTCCTGGCCTCACAACCACCCGTGCTCAGAACAAACCAGTGAGCAGATGGGGTTGGGTGATTTGGGGATCTTCACATCACAAGGTGACTTTTGCCTGTCCATTATTGATTGATGGCAAGCTGGACTGTCTCTGGCCAGGCAGTGTAGTACCACACTAAGTAAAGTGTTCCTTTTAAAGACATTGCTCTTTATTTCTTTCTCCTTTTTTTTGGAAAGCAATGTTCCTGCTCTGTGACACTCTGTTTTATAACCAATGCCCACCATTTACATACAATTACTGTATGGAGGAGAGACTGACAAGCTGAGGTTAGTCTTTGGTGATGGTATGAGTACAGCATTTAAACCAGATTAACTGTTCATATAAAATTTAAGTGTGGTGGCTTAATGGGCAGAGAAGGAAACATAGGTTTTAATTATGGGGGCACTTAAGCAAGAATTTAATGAAAAGAAACCACTTGGTCTTTACTGTTATTGTATTACCATTCAGTGAACATCAGATAAAAGAGTTATTATTTGTGATTTCTTCTAGATTTCTTCTGCAGCTTATGCTCAGCTCCAGTGTTTTGGGGGCACAGTAGCTCCAGGCGGAGCTTGTACTCTGGTGTCAGTCAGAAAATACAGGCAAAGCAGAGCTCAGCCATGGGTCTTACAAAGCAGTGTTATATAGAGTAATCACCTCAATAAAGTTACAGGAGAGAATAGTTGCAATGCAGGTAAAAAATGCAATATTCTGAGGAATCTAGGATATAAGTTTGTTTGGGGTTGGGGTGGGTTTGGGTTTTTTTATGTTTTATTTTGGTTTTGTTTTTTTTGTTTGGTTTTTTTATGGTTTTTTGGGGAAAATGCCCTATGGAGCAGTTCAAGCTTCTCTCTGCCTTTGAGAACTGGTGGTGTAGAAGGGAGTTATTTTGTGGAGGACAGAGGAATAAGAGTGGGGAGGCACAAGCTGTTTTCAGATGATGTGGTCACACACCAACTAACAACACCTGTCCCCTGGAGCTGACTTATCAAGGAAAGACGTATTTCCCATTCTGCTCCTTTTGAAATTTTTAGTCCTTTATTCTTTAAAAAAAAAAAAAAAAAGGAAAAAAAAAATCAGTATTGAAGTCCATACATACCTGCTCCACTCCCAACGCCTAGAACATTGATTGTAGACTTCCCATTTCCAATACTGAAAAACATTAGTTATACATTTTAGGAGAGCTGCCCAGTAGAAAGGACTCCATGCATGATGTGAGACTGGAGATCCCATTATGACTAAAACTTGCAGGGCAAAACCCAAATGTAATGTGTGTGTACACAGGCACACCCTGAAGCGGGCAGGAGGGATCAGATTCAGAACTCTTCTCTTTGGATATTCATGATTTCCAATTATTCTGGCAATTTGTAGAGATGCCATTTTGCTTATATTGTGAGGGAATACAAGCAGAAGCAAGTTCACACTTCTCTGTGTCTGTGCTCAGAGGAACAGAGAGCCCTCTGAGTCTGGACCAGCAGCTTTAAAATTATTTGTGGAAGTTTCGCATTATGCAAAATGAGGAGGGAGAAAGGAGAGGGGAGAGTGTTGCTCCTAACACTCCTAAAATCCCTGAGTGAGGCTTTGGTGGAGCCATGAAACCCTGAGCCCTGGGAAGATCCTCCCAGAGCCAGGATTTGGTGCTGGCTGCCTGCTCCCAAGCCAGCCTGCAGAGTGAGGAGTCCAGCAAGGGGCAGGAGCACCATCCAGCCATCCTAGAGAAACCCTAGGTATTGCCTGAAAAGCTTACTTGTAAAAAGCTGCTTCCCATCAGGTTTGATGCTAGTGTGTAGCATCTGTTAGAGCATTTCAGAGCTGGTTCAGGGCCAGCTGTGCTTGTGTGCAAGGAGACAATGCAGCCTTATCTCCTCCTCCATAGGCAGCCCCAGCATCCAGCCCTGTGTGCAGATGGAATCTCCAGCCCAGCCCTGTCAGAGGCCGACAGACAGGGCAGGAATCACCAACCTGCCCCTCCCAGCAGCTCCCTGAGCCCAGCTGTCCCCAGTGTGGTCACTCAGAGTTACCTTGCTATCACCTCTGGCAGCTGCTTCTCCACGAACTGCTGCATGCTCCGGTGCTCGGTCGACCTCTCCAGGAAGACGCGGAATGCCTGCGTGTACCTGTCCAGCTCCGCCAGCAGGTTCCTCATGGCTGGTGCCATGCTGCCAGGAGGGTGCACAGGGGACAGGCTGCTCCCTGCAACTCTTCTCTCAGGGCTGCAGAAGGGACAGAAAGTGCTGGGGAGTCCAGGCTGCACCCAGACTTTGCTCCACGTCCCCGGCCCTGGCGCTGCCTCCGAGTGTTGCACAACCCTGTAAATGGATCCAAGTAGCAAAGGGTAATTTATCATCTTTAATCTGTGCAGGGCAAGTGCCAGCATTTTTTAACTGTGCTGACACAGAACTCTGTTTAAACACAGTGAAAGAGTCTTTAGATGGTTCTTAAATACAAAAAATTCCTCTCTTTTGTGGAGGCATGGAGAGGCTCCAGAGGCTGGGTCTGGATTAGAAGAAAGTGCAACACTCATCTCCAGAGATGCTGGCAGATGTCTCTATCTGCTTTTTAAATCTTTTGATGTTCTTAAAGGGAATGCTGATGGTGGGGTGAAAACAATAAGAACCTTATAAATGCACTTGATTTTTCTAGTTCTTCTGAAGATGATGGTACAATTCCCACAGGTGAAGTAGCTCATTCACCAAAGCCACGTGAGTTACTGGAATAGGTGTTACACTAAACCAAGCTTGCAGGGAACCAGGAGTGGGGAAGGCAAAGTGTGTTACCAGGGAAGTGTCAGGCTGTACCTTAAAAAGTGCACAAAGATGTCTTTGTCCTCTCTTACACTGCAGTTGAGCTCATCTCATCTTGTCCTAATTGGCAAGGAGAGAGGGGAAGCCTCTCCCTCCTCTCGGCCCCATGTTTAAGGACACACTGCATTTCCTCAGTGCCTCTTGCCATCCTCTCTGGCTTTCCTGCAGAGGTTACATCCCAGCCACCTCTTGTTATTCTTACAGCTCCCTTTGGACTGTCTCCAGCCAAACCCCATCCATGCTGAAGTGCAGCACACACCCCTCCTCACTGCTGGTTTTCCTGGCTCCCAGCACGGCTGGGATGGCTTCCCTGGCTCCAGTGAGACCCTGCACTCACCAGCATGACCACTGGAATTCAAACCATGGCCTTTTCTGCAGACTGCTTCTCTTGTCCCTTTGAATTATAAATCTGGCCTCTGTTGTGCTGAAGTCCCTCCCAGCTGCACATCAAATCACAGTCTCATCCCTCCTTCAAACCATAAACAGAAACAAAAGCCACAGGCTCAGGGCCCTGTTTGCCATCACCTCCCTTTCTGGCAGTGAGCTTCTGACAAATTTTCTAACTGTGTATCCAGTTTTCCACCCACCCTGTCTCATCAAGGCCACATCTTCCTCACTTGTTTATGAGAATGTCACACACAGTGGTGCCATCTCCTTCTCCCCTGTACACCAGCACAAAGATGGGCTTGGAACAATTTCTTCCTGGTATTTCCACATTGCCTGGCCATCATCTTAATTCTCTTTCTGCTGCATAGAGAACTATTTCTAGGGACTGTTTCTAGGGACAGCAGTCATGCTGAGCAGCTGCCCAGCTCCCTCTCCTGCCCCCTTTCCAATGACAACATCAGCTACGTGGCTTTGCCAATCTTCCTTCCCTGTCTGTGACAAAGGTGACACCCAAGTCGTGCCATGTTTTGTTTTTGCAACCCATGGGCCAAATCTCCTCACAACCCAAAGGTTCCTGCAGGAAGGGCCATGGTGAAGCTTGGTGACAATTCACCCTCTCCAGCATGTGCTGCTACCAGAGCCATTGGCAGTGGCTGAGAACTCATAATCAATTAGCAATGCCTAATTCTTTCCTTGGGGCAGTCCCAAAGACCACTGCTGACCTCTGGAGCAGATCCCAAGGTTGATTTTCCACCCATTCTGCCTCCAAGGCAGGCTGGCTTTGGTACAGTCCCTGCTCCCCACCTTCTCAGACAGCAAGGATACTTTCAAGAGAAAAAACAGCAAAATTGAGCATTTTAAAGAGTATTAATGAAAAACAAGCTGGTACAACACTAGTAACAAATAGATGGGAAAGTTTTAAAAACTTTATCAGCCTCTGACTGACAACCCCTCCTTGACCCAGATGAGCAGCACTCAAGAACCCACCAATATCTGAATTAACTTAGGGAATCCAAGTGGGAATTTTTCCAGAGATAGTAAGGAAGGAAACTCTGGACACTCCTTGGATGAGAATTACTCACTGCTAACCCCCTCTGAAAACATAATGGTATTCTGTGTTTACCCTTTCCTTTGCTATGCCTGACTCCTTGCTTTTTATTTTAAGTGCATAAGGAGGCTTTGCTGTTTGCAGTAATACATTTTTACTACCTTCAATCTCGAAAAAATATTTTGCAGTTTATAAGAGAAGATTTAGATAATCAACCCTTTTTTCTGTGTCTCCCTCTACTTCCCATTATTTAATTTGCAAACATCCCCTGCTCAGCAGTCCCTAATGAGCAGCTGAGATTCATTTCCATGTTGGGTGCAGTTCAAGGAATTTATCTCATTTCTTTCATTACCCTTTTGTCTGTCGGAATTTGCCCCGTTTATTTCATTCTGTGGGGGTTTTTTGCTGTTTAAATTGTGACCAGTTAACTTTAAAAATAAATAAAGAGAAGGAAGGAAATGATTTTTTTCTGAATTAGGCTGGCAGAAAGTTGTAAGGTAGCAATGCTCACTCGGGCATGTTCCCTCCAGTGATAATCCAAACACAACTGTGGCTCCCTGAGAAGTTTGTGGAGTTTTGAAACACGACACTTCATGCTGCTGTTACTTGATCCATCCCCTCTCTGGAGTGTAACCTGCTTTAAACTCGCCACAAAACCCTTCCAGCCCTCCCGGTGAAGCCAGCAAACAAAGGGAGCCAAAGCTGTGCTCTGTCTGCAGCGGGGTTTGGGTTTATCAGAGCAGGGGGATCCCTCTCAGGGAATCTGCTCCCAGCACTCACCTGGGCTGTCCTGGGCTGTGTGAGCGATGCTGCTGAGCTCCTGGGATGTGCTCCCAGCTCCTGTCCAGCCCCATTCCAGCCGTCCCACCCCCGGGCAGCGTCACAGGAGAGCTTCTGCTGCCCAAGGAAGGAGCAGGCAGAGTCGGAGCCTTATGTGGCAGCAGCTCCAGCCCTGCCATACCCACTCTGTCCCCAGCTGTCCCCCAGGACACGCCTGGCACGGCCACCCTGCCCTGGGAACGTCCTGTGTTGATTAGCAGGGGTGACAAATGAAGCCCTGCCAGAGGAATATAGAAAATGCAGCTCCTGACAAATTGGGAGTGATTGTCTCAGTGTGTGGCATGTGGCAATGGGCAGCATCATGCCTATAGAACCCTTCCATTATAGATAAATTTGCTTTTTTAGCTGGTTTTCTTGCCAGCAGATATTCTTCTTATCCCTTACTTTCCAGACCTTAAGCAATGGGAAACATTTCCAAGTTGTGTGCACCCACTGCAGCCCTGTGAGGAGAGGTTTTATCCCAAGGAACATAAGTATGGATAAAACCATTGATCCATGTCTGCTATCACATTGGGATTTGGTGTTCAGGGCACCACACATTTGCCCTATGTGTGCCTCAAATTATTCTTTGTTTCTCCATGTTTAGCAAGAAGGATTTCTTTTAAGTTAAATGAAGATGTTTTCCTTCTGGAGTTGGAGAAATGAACTGTTCAAGGAGAAATGAGCTGTTCACATGACAAAAGTCATGTAAAATAATACCAGTAATATTAATAACAATGCTTTCAAAGGCACAGTTACAGGGAGAATGGCTGCAGCTTGACATTTAGCTGAGTTTACTCAAATGAAGATTTCATACCAACAGTTAAAATTGTTCAGCCAGAACAACGACTGTGTGCAAAGGCAACACTCTCTGCAATTCTTTCTCTCTCTGTTCACAGCACCATTTCCTCACCAGTTTGAGGGAATGAGATAAAAAGCCCTTTACCAAGGATCCATATTATATAATTCTGTTCTTCAAGGAGTGGTGACAAATCCACACAGGCAGAATGAGGAGACCAGCAGCAGTTTTGCCCTTTCAAATCAACAATCTTGACTTGCTTGCCCATGGCAGAATGCTTAGAACTTGGTGGTTTTTCAGATAATTCTGAACCCAAACCATTCTGTAGTTCTCTAATTCTGTGACTTTATTTTCAAGGAGTGTTTTGAGGGAAATGAAACCCTAAGCACCCTGCCAGCTACAAACTAAGCCAGCTTCTACTGGCTGGCACTGTCCCAGCAAATGTCCCTCCTGCAGCCACAGCTCCCACCCAGGGAATCCCATCCTGGCTCAGTATTGGTGATGAGCACTGCTGTTCAAACATAGCTGAACAGCAAGGTCAGTGGTGTTTGGTTTTCTGTGCAGTTCTAGAAATCTGTATTGATTGGTATCACCAAAGCTGTGCAAGCTGGTCTAAAGAAAATAAACTCAGTGCATCTGGCCCACACTTTGTTCCCTCTGCAGAGCATTAAGTATGGGTTTTCCAAGTGCCAGTTGCCATTTAATATGAAAGCCTAAGTTTAGAGAGCCAAAAATAAAGATTATATGCATCTGGTGCTTTTAAGTGCAGTATGAAAATAAAAGATGCTGCTGTTAATTTGCTTCTTTAGCTTCCCCTGGGGACACATTCAGTGAGCTGTAAGCAAAATCCCAGATTTCAGTGTGATGTGTCTCAGTGCTGCCCTGGTGTAGGGACTCTGGGGGTTTGGGGATGCTGCAGCACTGCCCAGCCCTGTGCCCAGGGCAGGACCATGCTGAGCCAGGGGCTGTGAGCCAGCAGAGAAGGACAGGGGCCAGGATGGAGCCCAGAATGGTTCTGTGAAGTGACACCCTGCAGAGGAGCTGGCCACACACAGACCTGGCAGATCTGTGGGTTTGTTCATTGGGGTGGTTGTACACTATTTAACATCATAGGACCATCACAGGATCATAGAATAGTTGTGTTAGAAGGCATCTTAAAGATCATTTCATTCCAAACCATGCCATGGGCAGGCACAATTTCCATCAGACCAGGCTGCTCCAAACCCCATCCAACCTGGCCTCAAGCCCTCCCAGGGATGGGGCAGCCACAGCTTCTTAATATTTATTTATGAAAAATCCCCTCCCTGTCCCATTGTACCCTGTGCCCTCCTGTATACAGCACTGTCCTGGGTCAGATCTAGGAAACTGGAAAGAGGCAGAAGGAGCAGGAAAGGCTGCACAGGAACTACCTGGCTAATACCCTGTAACCAGATTTCAAAGCATCTGTAGATGCAGCAAATATGTGAGCCCAAAGATCCAGGAGATGCTTGGGCTTTCCTCTGGATCCGATGCAATCAGCCATGGCCAGCTGATAAAAGCAGCAGCGAGACATTGCTTAATGTCTGAAGAATGATTTCTGCTGTCTCTAATAAAGCACGCTGATGTAAGCTGGGGTGATAACAAGAGCTCTGTGCTGGGCTAGCTAAATCTCATTTTTCAGGACAACTGAACTGTCAGTGCCAAAGAACAGACAGGTTATTGCTCATGCTCCTCCAAGGTTACCTTTATTAAAATGGAAATTTCCAAAGCTTTGCATGCACACACACATGGCCAGGGGTGCAGAGCTCCCAGTGAGGGAGAGGGGCCCTGCCACAGGCACCCCTCCTCCTGCAGCCCCTTGGGGCAGCCCTGGGCAGCTGAGCTTGGCTCTCTCTGCCCCAGGTCTGTGTGAACCAGCCCCAGCCCAGCCTTGGGTGGGTTGGCACCTACAGCAGCCTGGCTGGGAGCAGAGCTCTCCCCACAGCTGCACCCCTGGAACCTCCCCTGTGGTCTGGGTCAGGGTTTGCTGTCCCTCCCCAAACCCAGCACAGGCACCATCACTTTAAAACTGAGCCTTTCACATTTTGGGATGACACAGATCTTCATACCACAGGGCTGCTGCTCCCAAACCCCTCTCACTGTAATTAGTTAATTCCTGCAGGTCTGTCCCACCCACAGTCGAGAAAAGGAGGAGAGGAGAGGAGAGGAGAGGAGAGGAGAGGAGAGGAGAGGAGAGGAGAGGAGAGGAGAGGAGAGGAGAGGAGAGGAGAGGAGAGGAGAGGAGAGGAGAGGAGAGGAGAGGAGAGGAGAGGAGAGGAGAGGAGAGGGAGATTTCACTTTAAAGGACCTCACAATGATGATCTAATCCAACTGCCTGACCACTTCAGGGCTGGCTGTAAGTTAAAGCATCTTGTTAAGGACATTATCCAAATGCTTTTTAAACAGACAATGATAAAAGAAAAATAGAGGGGGAAAGAGCAAAAAGTAGTACCTGCCTGAGGTTTTACTTTTTGTTGTCATAATACACTGAGAAACTACAACAGACAAAACCAGAACCTGGCTGCTGAGAAACTATTTGTTCAACAAATGTGTCTTTTTATCTTCCCCAGTACATCTGAGGAGCAGATTAATTTTATACAAATGTGTGCCTTAGTTAAAATAATTTTGCTTTTCCCATTCCTGAAGTTAATTGAACCAAAAATTGTTTGTGAAATCTCTCATTATGGAGCACTCCAAATTTCTGGCTTGCAATTAGTGAAACAAATCAGTGCTCTATTCCCAGACTGAAAAAAAAAACCAAAATACTAGAGCATTTCATTCAGTAATTTGAAACTGAAATTCTTAATTGAATTGATCTCAGAAAGAAATTCAATTAAAAAAAAAAAAAAAAAAAAAAGCATTGGTAGGGGGATTTCATGACTGTGCCTGGTTTTGGAGGAGGCTGAGGATGGTCACACCTTCACCAACAGGTGCTCCACACCAGAAGGAGCTGCTAGAAATCACCCAGAGTGCAGCTCTTGTCCTGGGAAGCCACAAGCAGCCATGGACAAGGCACAGAAGCTTCTTGCTAGCCCTGAGTGCAGCTCATTTTTTCCTGGGGACTGCAATCTCTGCCAAGAAACTTTATTCTGTGCTGGAGAAGCATGAAGGACTCAGCAAAGACCTGGCTCAGGTTATTGATGGTATGGGAAAGCAGAGTTATGCCAGGGAAGAGGAGATGGCTTTTTTTGTGTGCCACTTTTGCTGCTGATTCAGGTTTTCTACACATTTTAGGAAGCAATAATCGTTCATTATCAAAAAAACCCGAATTCTTAGAGCATTTTACACATATATGTGAATAATTATTTTCTCTTTTGAAGAGGCAGTGATATGAGGAGAGAACTGACAGAAATATCCAGCAAAATGAAAAATAACAACTTGGGCATTTTTTTTTTTTGCCATGAGGGGCTGCCCCTGGTCCCAGGCTGACTCGGTGGAGCTTCAGACCCATGGATGATAAAAGCATGAAGTGAGGCAGAACTCATGCAGCTCTTAATACCTGTTCATGTTTTAATTAATTTTCAATTGTAACAGCAATAGTTGTTTTGTTGGTTTTTTTTCCAAAACAAATATTCCTGGCTCAAAATCTCACTGTCTTTCCTATATTTGTGCAATACCCACTTCCCATTGGCACCTCCCCCACGTTTCTAATTTCCCCTTTCTCCTCCTCTAGCTGTTCCCTCAAGAGCTGGTGCCACAAAGAAGATCTGAACAAGCCACACTTGAAAATCACTCAACCAGAATGAGCAGGGCTTTTTTCCAGGCTGTGTTTGGAAAGGCACCACCCCCCTGAGCCCGTGGCACTGGTGTCTGCTGTGCCTGCTCTGACATGGCAGTGCCTGCTCTCACAGCATCATTTAACAGCTGAATATTCTGCTTGGAGCTCCTTGGTGTGGCTCACACACCTCCTGATCTCTCTGCTTGAGCTGTAACATTTTCATGCCCTTCACATCTCTTCCTGTGGGAACTTAGGTTTGGGAAGGGTTTAGGCACTCCCACTCCTCTCCAATGGCAGCAGCTGCTCTCATCATCAAAGCCTTTGCATGAAGCTGTGTGCATCAGGAGCACTTCAGATGTTTGTAAGCCACCACTCATGCCAAACCCCACATGTAGATTACCCTGACCTGCTGAACAGGATCCTGCAGACAAAATTGATTTCCTTCATGCCTGTGGGACCCTGGGCTGGATGGCAGTGCCAGCACAGGGGTGGCACCCCCCTGGTGTCTGTATCTCACCACTTTGGGCATTGCCATGGCAACCTTCACACCTAAAATGCTCCATATCCCTTTCTGAAGAGATTCTGCTTGCTGGGACAGAAGAGAGCATCCTGGAAATGGGGCTTTGCACTCAGCACCTCCACACCTTCCCCTGTCCAGGCTGCTCCAGTCCATCCAGCCTGGCCTTGGGCACCTCCAGGGAGCCAGGGCCTCCCCACCCTCACAGAAAATAATTTCTTCCTAACATCTAATCTAAGCCTGCCCCCTTTTAGTTTAAAGCCATTCTCCCATGTTTTATCATCACCTGCCTATGCAAAAAAGTTGCTCTCCAAAGCCATGCTAAAGCTTGGCTTTGAACACAGCCATACCTTAAGTTATACTACATTTTTTACTACAGTTTGAGCTAAATATTTATTTTGGAGCTGAGTGTACCACCTACTGCCAAAAGATGTTGCAAATGTGTGATTTCACAGTGAAATACAAGTACAAAACCACAGCTTCTTATCAGTGCAAGGTACATGGATCATGCAAGAGCCCTTGGCACAGTGCTGTAACATTGCTCGAGTGAAAATGTACCACAGCTTTTCATGGATACTTACTGGTATTTAATTTTTTTTTAATTACAACTTAATTTGGAGCCAACAGGAGCCTTGACTGGAAGCTCCTCCCTGCAGAGTCCATTCGTGTTTCAGCAAGAGATGCTGAAAAGGCCTCTTAAAGCTTCCCTGGAAGTGGGTTTGCCCCTCTCTGTGAAAAGCCATTCCCAAAGAAATGACAGTCATCTCCTCAAGCCTTACACTGAAGGTGTATTTATTCCATTTATTTCCTCTGAACCAGATGTGAAGAGCTGTGTCTGAAGAGGAGTTTTTCAGAAGGCCATGTGGGGTGGGATGCCTGGTGAGGGATGCCTGCAGGGAGCCTGGGCTCAGCTCACATTGCATCCTTTGGGTCCCTTCTCCTGTTACAGCCCCAGCAATTGCCATTCCTCACTCCTCACCTGCCCTCCTCATCCCTTCCCATGATCCCTGCTCTCCCTTCCCTTTCTGCCCTGTAGGCCTGCAACTGCTGCTGGAAATAATGTATTTTTTAATACCATTTCTATCCCCCCCCTCAATCCAGCTGGTGCCATTGTAGGCAGTTTCTAAGTGTCACTGCTTCTTTCAAACTCACATCCTCCCACAAGATACAGACACATCCAACCCAGCCTGCTCCCTCTCTCCTTTGTGCAAGTTATTTAAACTCCCAACCATTTTCCTGATTAAATAAACCTGGACCAGTTACTCTAAAGACATCAGGCTTTTATTAGAAAGCGACATTGCCATCTTGTTATTTTGATCCCTTCTCACCTCTCATCTTCCCTCAGACAAAAGCCTCTGAGTTTCTTTCTGTACAGGTGCATTCATGCTTTTATTGAGCAGGAATCCTCTTTGCAATCTCTGCCCTGCTCTGCAGATCATTCTTGGTGTTTCACTTGGGTTTGATTTTGTCTCTGCTCTGACAACCCCTGGCCAAGTTAATGATGACAAGAGGAGCACTCCAGGATTTGCTCCTGATTTCAGAGATGGGAGTCACCCTGGCCATGCTCTGGCTGCTTCTTCCTCTGACAGTCACATCCCAATTCCAGGGAGCTGGGAGGAGTGGGGAAGGCAGCAGGGAATATTGCAGGAATTGGGATTCACAAGGATGGGCACAGCACATGAAAAGGCAAAGAGAGCTGGAATGGGTTACAGGGTATCAGTTATGGCAAAAATAATTGGAAAAACACAGTCTTGCTGTAGTTAATGAGTTTTTAAACCCAGAGCCCAGTGGGGAGGCTCGGGCTGGGGATGTACCCCCTGGCTCTGGAATGCTGCTGGTAATGCAGGGTTAAAGGTCCAGCCTCCAGCCTCAGGCACAAAAATGCAAATGTGGTCCCCTTTTGGCTTCCCAGAGGCAGATTTCACTTTAAAGGGAGCTTCATATAAAATTTTGGAGCTACCTTTTTTTCCAGACAGAGGATTTACAGCACAGAAACAAGCAAAAAAAGTTGTGAAAAATATTATTGTTGTTGTTGTTGTTTTAAATTAATTACTATTACTTGGGAGATTTTTTTTCCCCTTAGTGTTATTTCTTGCAGTTTTCACCAAGGATTTTCTCACTCCAGAGCAAGGGAGTGGGATCTTTTGCAGTCATTCCAAACCAGGGCACGTCTCTGTCTCAGGTCCCTGCAGCTGGGGCCAGCAGCACCAAGTGCAGTGGGGAGATGCAGGTCTGCCATCCAAAACACTGAGAGACATGATGACATCAGGAAAAGCTGTAATAAAAAATGTGCCTTTTTTTCCCATTAATCAGCTCTGTTTGAGTTGGATGTGCCAGCTTTCCTGAGAGAAGTAACCTGCCAGACACCCAAATATTGGCTGTTTAATTTCCCTGCAGTTAATGGAGAGAGTGCCCGTAATTACACGTGGCCTCCTGGAAGTTTTCAGCTTTTGTGATGAAGTAGGAGACAGCATTATGGCACTTAGAGCTATTGATTAGTTAAGCTAATGGACTGAGACTGATTGAATCTATTGCCACAGCCAGGGAATTCTGTGTGGTGCTTCTTTTATGAAGTCAGTAGAAAACACCTCTCAGACTGCAGGGGGAGAGGTGGGGACCAAGCTGCTCCCAGGAATTCTCCATCTCCATGGCACCACATCCAAATGTCCTGAGACCAAAGCTGCTGTGTTAATCCTTGTCCCATTGGTGCATTTCTCATTTGGGATCTAATACAGAATTTCTGTGGGCCTTGAAATCATCTGCAAGAAATGGAAATTTTGAGAAAGAACAGAGATGTGAGATACAATAAATGCCTGAGGGAATGGCAATAAGAGTTCATCCTCTAACAGAGTTCTCTAAGCAGCTTCCCTTGAACAATCCCACACAGTCTCTCACATCACACATTGTGTTGATAGCCAGGGCTGAAGGCCAAGCTCACCTGGTTTTCCACTGCACCTGAATTTCCCTGTCACTACCAGGACACACCAAACCCAGCCTTCAAACTGTTTATTTTTGTTAGGCATTCAGCCCAAACTTATTTCCTAAAATTCTGTACATCCTGGAGTGCAAAGGGGAAGATAGAAACCACTTCCTTCAATCCAGACTGATCAGCACCTTGTCCATCCATGGAGCCATCAAGGCCCAAAAACTTCAAAATAAAGACTACTTCTAGTCAGAAAGATGAATTTCCCAGGTCAGGCAAAAATATTAGCGACAAGCACAGCAATTAGGCAATAGATAGATTCCTGGAGGATTGGCTCATATTTTTGTTTCCTCTGCTGGACCCACCTTGTGTCAAAAGGATTTTGACAAAGAATCAGCAATTACTTAATGGACTGACTAGAGTCCAATAGATTTAGAAGTGCTATAATATGCAATAAGAGTTGAGTCACATGCTTATAACATCCCTCAGTCACAAATCAGTTAGACAAAGTACAGTCCTGGTATGAACAGGGAACACCAGATGTGTGTGGTGCTGGGGGTGTCAGCCTCTCTCCTGCTGCAGCTCTGGGTGGGCACAGCTGTCCCACAGGTCCCATGACAGCACCCTGAGAGCATCCCTGCTGTCCCAGGCACCCTGAGAGCACCTCTGCTATCCCCAGGCACCCTGAGAGCATCCCTGCTGTCCCCAGGATACCCTGAGAGCATCTCTGCTGTCCCAGGCACCCTGAGAGCATCTCTGCTGTCCCCAGGCACCCTGAGAGCATCCCTGCTGTCCCCAGGATACCCTGAGAGCATCTCTGCTGTCCCAGGCACCCTGAGAGCATCTCTGCTGTCCCCAGGATACCCTGAGAGCATCCCTGCTGTCCCAGGCACCCTGAGAGCACCTCTGCTGTCCCAGGCACTCTGAGAGCATCCCTGCTGTCCCAGGCACCCTGAGAGCACCTCTGCTATCCCCAGGCACCCTGAGAGCATCTCTGCTGTCCCAGGCACCCTGAGCAGCCCATGTTATGAGCAAGGCCCCCCCACAGCCTCCCTTGTCATGCCCAGGAGGCAGAGCTGGTGGCTTGGTCACCTGCCCCTGCAGGAGCTCTGGAGCTCAGACACTCCATCACGACAAAAGAACAAGGACTAATGGAAACTGGTTTTGTGATGTTTTGCTGTTCCCTGCAGGTGGGGATGTGGCTGTCCATCAGCAGGGCAATGCTGACCTCTGCTGATGGGAACCAAAATTATGGAAAACAACCTGAGACAGCACTAATGTGGCCAGGAGGCTTGGATGGAGTGGGCACAGCCCCTCCCAGGTGTAACCTTCGAGTTTGTACCCCCAGGTTTGCAAAGCAGAGCTTGATGAGATGCTATAAAATCCAGCCAGGGGCTGGAGCCAGTCCTTTCCTGCTGGCTTGGCAGGGACAGGGACAGGGGCAGTGTCCCCATCCCCACACCTGGAAGCCAGGGCTGATGTGTCCACCCCAGCCAGCACAGAGTTTTACAAGTCTGGCTGCAGAAACTCCATCAGTGCTTTGCTCTGCTGGCTGGGAAGAGAGGATATCACAGAGACACCAGTGGTGCTTCACTTTCTCAGGCAGCAATCAGGATTTTCACGTTTAGATAATACTAGCTTGCTAAAACATAGTTATAAAAATACAGGTTATTCCTCTTAATTATACCTGGGGTCCAGCAACAAGCTGTGCCCAGAGGAGCACCAGAGCTGGAGGCATTTTCCAGGGTCTTCCTCAAGGGTCAGTCACACAGTTTACTATTCCCATTAATGAGCTTGGCAGAAAAGGAAGATTGGGGTGATGAAATTGTGCTGATGCCCCAAAACCAGGGGGTGCCTTCAATACAGAGGAGAGTTGGGATATGATATTGAGAGTAGTGGATGTCCTTGACAGCTAAAGTACAGTTTGGGATGGCACAGGGGAACAGGTGAGGGACTGCTCTGCTCCACCATGAGATGGGTCTGGGGGCCACAGTGATACAACCAGGTGAGAAGGGAAGGGAATGCTAAGATATTTCACCTGATAGAGGCACTTCCCATGGAGATAGGGAAGAGTGTAATCATTTCTGAGTTATTTGAGAGCACTTTAGCCAGCCTGGCTCATAGAGGAGTTTTCCCACAGACACTGACGCCAGCATGACTCTCCCCCAGGCACTGTGAGTGTTCCCAAGGTTTCCCCACTCAAGTTATTCCTCCTGCAGTCCTGCAGGTCTCCCCTGAGCTTGTTATGATGGACACAGTGAGCAGGGTTGAATCCATAATGGCTTTGTACTCTGGTTTTACACAGTTTGTGGAAAATGCAGTGCCCAGCCTAGCAAGATCTTTTGTAAGGGCTTAGGGCAGAAAGTTAATGGAAGCAGCTCTCTCCTGCTTTCCTTGCAGGGAAAATTTAGAGGAGCTCTGCAGCCTCCCAGGCACTCCCAAAGATCCTGAGTACCTCAGCTCCAGTTAGAGAATAAGGGAATAAGGTGGGGTAGATGTTTTTACATTCAGATCCACCAAATTTGGCAGGAAGAGAGAAGTAGAAGGTCCAGGGGAGGGATGACTGAAGCAGTGGTGATGCCTAAAGAGGCTGACCTGGAACAGAGGCCAGACAGGGTTAAAGGAATAAAGCAGGTGTTTATGAAAAGCCCTTCAAAGGACACACCTTGGGCAGTACAAGAGTCTGGCTGAGGCTACACCCAAGGCGGATCCAAGATGGACACCTGGTCCAAGTTTTCACACTTTTATAAGTTTTGATCCATTTCCATATTGGGGTTAATTGTCCAATTACAGGTTATGCAATCTCATTCTCCCAGATTCTCTCCTCAGTTCCCAGTTGTTTATCCCTTTTAGGCCAGAAGCTGCAATGGTGTCCTTGGTCCTCAGGCTGGAAAAGGATTGTTTTGTCTGACTGGGCTGTGAAGAGAACTTGCTAACACTTTATGTGAAGTTCAGAGTTACACACTAAGGCAGTATGGAATCTGAAAAATATGAAAGCTAAAACTTAAGGCATCAGTGGCATTAGAAACCTACTGCAACTCTGATAAGCTCTCATTTGCTGATTAAAGCTGACATGGAAAACACTGAGGGCCTTTAGCTGAAAAACTTCGTAATCACACCCAAAACTGAAAACTTTCATTTGTTACTGACTGCTGCACAGGTGACACAGAGCAAGGCATTTGCACCTGAGCAGCCAAGGTGTAAAGGCAGAGCTCATAAACTCATGTGTTAACTCAAATCCCTTGGTTTGCCATCAGTCAGGTCTGCTGCTACCTGCATAAGGTGTTTTATTTATTGCTGCTGCTAATCCACAGCAAGCAGAGACACATGAGAGTCAAGTGAGTGACTCCTGTGGGGAAAGGGAAGAGCCAGGGGCTCAGCAAATGGTCCCCAGCTCTCCAGGACACAAATCCAGCAGCACTTTCCCCTGAGTGAGCTCTGGCTGAAGGATGAGCTGTGGAACCCTCTGCTGCTCCTCACAGGCAGAATTATGTGTGTTTGTGGTCAAGGTGGTCTATCCTGGGATGTGTATTTCTTAGTCATTGTCAGAAGGGCTAATTTATCTTTGGTAATTAGTTTCTGTGCCTTGGAGCAGTGAAGCACAAATAAGCATTTAACATTGATCTATTGCAGCACTTCCCTGGGTAAATAGATGGCTCTGGTGGTGGCTGGTGCTGATGCATCAGTGTCTTTAACATCAGAGGAGTCACTCAAGCATCAGCTCAGCCAAAAAGCCCTGTCTGAGCTTTTAAACCAGCTCAGGGAATGTCTCCTCTGACCTGCCCATGCTCTGGAAGGCAACAGCAGCATCCCCCTGCCCTGAGGCACAGCCCAAAGTGCCCTAAAGAGGAGCTCAAATCACAGAACACAGAAAACTGGGGACAGCAGAAATGTCCTTTTCTGAACCTCCTGGTGGCCTGAGTTCAGGTCTCACAGCCACTACACCCCCTGCATGTCCAGCTCAGGACCACAGCCTGCACTAATTAACCTGCTGCCACTTTTCAGGCAATTACATGTGATTATATGTGTTTTACATTTAGATGACCATCCACTCTAATCCAAGCACATCCATGTGACCAGCAGGGAAACAAAAATACAAATTGGTTGGTTTAGCCCCAGGGCGAAATGTCTGGCAAAAAAATTAGCAAAGGAACTATGTTTTCATTAAAAGAAACTATACCAAGACATTAATTGAAAAGAATGGATGTAGTAGTTTTTAGTCTACATGGAATAGAAACAGAAATAATAACTAAGAAAATCATCATTATACACTAAGTATACTTAGTGGACTTGTGGACTACAAAATACTCATTAATCTAGAAATAAATTGTAGACAGTAAAATCTGTTAGAGCTAGTATAATTTTTCACTTAATTAAATGTGTTATTATTATTTGATGGGGACGTGCTTTATTCTGTGATACCAAATTATTTCTCTGGAAAAGTTGCATGTTCATCTTTATGACTGTGAAATTAAAAACAGGCCATAAAGTCCCATTTGGATTGAGACACTCTTCCAGAATATGAAAAGAAATATTAATTCAGTGCCACCACCTGGATGCACTAGGCTGGACACACTGGCTGTTCCACTACCATATTGAACAAAGTGCAAGTTAAAAACTGTTCCTTCCTGCCAAAAGCAGTGCAAGTATGGGCAGCTTGCAGTGCTCAAAAATTATCCCAATTCTTTGTCTGAGGTATGAAACTGGGCTGCACAATTTCAAAGCAGTTAATTTTATCATGACCCCAGAACCGTGTAGCAGCTGGAAAATAATTTCTCCCCAGCTATTGGCTCCATTGTCCTCATTAAAGGTCTCTTTTTGCTGTTTAAATTGGAGATGAGGAAGACCTAGAGTTGCTATTCATGATGACTTCACAGAGTCACTTTACAGCAGCAGATAAGTTGTAGTGGCCAATATTTAAAATTTGGGGATTTCATTTTATCAGCTTAAATCCTAACTTTCAGGCATGTTTGCTTTCTTTGAAGCTGCAAAAATACTCACTGGCATGATGAAACTCAGATCACTAATATGAGTTATTAAAACAGAGCTGGGTGGATAATTTTGGGTGCCCTCATTTGGAGATGGTATCCCACTTTAGAGCCAGTTCTAACTGCAGATAAACAGGACCTCCCAGTTTTATAAAAGAACCAACCCCTTAATAAATGTATGATTTTTAAAATCTTATCAATCCTTCTAACTGTTTTCCTCCCTTTGGATTTGTTTTAGTCTGACAACTTCTGCTTTGGTTGAACTTTCACTTTTCCCCCTTCTGGCACTTTCTTTCTTGAGATCTCCAAAGCACAGGAAAAAGCAGGAATGAAATGTCACAGTTGGACTTCCAAGGTATAAAGAGGGTCACAATTAAACAAAACCAATTGAGGGCCTGGTGTATTGATGAATAAAATATGCTTTGATAAAAGAATGTGCCTAAGTGCAAAGTATCATCATAACATAGTGGGAAAAGGATTCTTTCCTCAATCCAGATTTCTCAGAGACAGAGGAGTATTTTTAGACTACTATTACTGAAATAATCATCAAGGTGTTCACCAAGGTAGTTACCCACCTCAAAAATACAGGTTATCAAATAAAACTCCATTTCCAAAGGTTTCAAACGCAGAATTTTCTCGGCTGCAAATTCAAAGGGAAGCAGATGCCTCCGAGCCTTATTGTAATTTGAGGAGTTATTAAAGAATGGGATCATCAGGAGAGTGCACAATGGCAGATCAGGTTGAAAAGTGCAAACCACTTTTTTTTTTTTTTTTCTGACAAGTCAAATATCAAAATAAATTCACTTCAGGCACATTCACATCAGTTTTCATCAGCTTCCTTGCAAGGCTTTTATTGGCACAAATGATCACAGGAAACAAACTTCATGCTGAAACTGTTCTGCCCACCTCCAAAGGGTAAGTTCATTAGGAAGGATTAATTGGATGAAGGCATTATCTTCTTTGAGAGGTCTTTTTCATGTCACCACTTAATAATGTTCACTCTATTCCAACCAACTCAGGAGTGCAACTTTTCACTGTTACTCTGAATAGGCAAAACTCCACCCTTTTGTGTCAACTATTTTTTTTTCCATTGTAATGAAACAACTGCCCACGACTAAATGATCAAAAGAAGTTAAATGTTACAGCAGAGGACAGAAAATGAAGCACAGGAGGCTCAAAGGACACATTAAATCTGCTGGTGTGACCTGCTTTTGCTCAGTGAACTTGTCTGTGAGCATCTCAACTCAGATGTTCAGGGCAGCCTTGTGCAATGCTTTGTGCCAGAGCCCTGCAGCACCTGAGACAATTTCTGCCTCTAAGCAAGAGCTGCAGTCACTTTTGGGGCATGGTGAGGCCCCATCAGTGAATGGCAGCCTGCAGGAGAGATGCAGGACATCACATTTTTGTGAGTTTCTGAAAGCATTGCCTCCTGTTGAAGTCATCTGACACCACCTCCACTAAGGACTGAGAAGATTCAGAGCATTTGCATTTGCTGTTGAAAGGGAAGAAAAGGAAAGAAAGACCTTTCCTGCCCCTCAGAGGGTGTCCCTGCATCTCTGCATCCCAGCAGGGGTCTGAGCCCTGATGGGAGTGGTGGGTCTTGCTCAGGTGAGAGGTTTGCTGCAGGCTCAGTGCACCCAGGACATTTCAGCTGAACAAAACACATTTCTTTCCAAAGAGCAAAAACACAAGCAAGAAAAAACCTTTGGTCTGTTCTGCATTCCATCCTGATCCACACATGCTGCAAGAACTTGAAATGCAATTAATAATGTCAGGCCCTTTTACACTTTTAGAGAAGTTATTTATTATTACTATTGTGTTGGCATGACACTTATCACCTCAGTAATAAAACCTCTCTCTTGCAGTAATGGATCCAGCCTCATGACCTGCCTGCAAGGAAAGGAAGGTTTTAAAGATGGAAAATTGGTTCCAAGCAAGATGAAGTGATCCTGGCCAGCCTGGGAAAGCCCATGGCAAATATAGATACCCTGGGAACAGGGGAGGCCCTTAATTACCAACATGAACTTTTCTTTGCATTCTCAGACTCAAATGCTTCTCTGTTCAACAGCCAAATGAGAGATTTTAACAGCAGATGGTCTCAGAAATAATTTCTAGCCTGATTTTGAAATCAGAAGGTGATTGTTTTGCAATACGTGTAACTTGGCCAGGTGATCCTCACATTAGAGAAAATTGTATTAAGAAAAGGAGATATCTTTCACCAAGATAAAAAGTGACTGTGCAGAGCTGTTGATATGGATTTATTTGTTGGCTATTTTTGCAAAACATGTGGAAAGAAATTAGGGCAATGAATGAGGGAAGGCAAGGAGGAGGGATGACTGCCTAGATGCAGCCTTCAGCACAGGAGGTCCCTGACCTACAGGTTTCCAAAAGGCAGGGAAGGGTGGGGGGAGAAATATATAGAATATTAACTATTTTCTATATTCCTTACATTCCTTCCTTCCCTTGAAAGTACAGGATTCTGGTTAAGGAGGAGTTTTTGTCTAAGGCTGAGAGAAATTCTATATATTCCTACACTTTCCAGGGACTGACACATAAATAAACAGGGCTCCAGTACCAGCAGAAAGGCTAATTATGTTCAGAAGCAATTTGTGGCTGAGAGATGGAACTGGGAGATTTATTCAAATTCCCACCAAAACCAGAATGAATTTGGGACTGTAATTGCTGGGGGTTAGGTGGAGTAAAGTACAGCTCTCCCACAGAATTTCCTCTCCAATTAACCCCTTTACCGGCCTTGTGCTATAGGTTATATTAATGCCCTCAGTTTAACATTTCAAAGCATCAGAAATAATAAACATTAAGCAGTGGCCCAGTGATAATTTACACAGAGGCAGAGAAGACAGGCTCTGGCAGTGCTTGCTGTTTTAAGACATTTGTAATGGGGTGAGAGGCTCCCAGTAAAACACCCAGAGGAGCTTTGTGTCACCCAGGCTCTGAAGCAAGAAATCTGCATTAACATTTGGCAGGAATTGCAAGGCAGCCAGGACCAAGGCTGACCCTGCATCTCCTGAGCACAGAGGAAAGTTTTCTTTAATTTGGCTGCTATGGGATGAGGCTGTGGTGGGGAGATGCTCTGCCAGAGAAAGGAGCAAGGAGTGATAAGAAATTAATGTAAGAATTAAATAAGCTCAGGTAGAAAGTCTAGATCAAAACTGGTATTTTTTACATTATTGTTTTTATGTATAAAAACAAGTCCTGGCACAAGGGAGTGAGTTTGGGTGAATTATTTTTAGTCTGAAGGTTATTCATGGGTGAGTTGTTTGATTCTCCATTGTTAATTCTGCTTTGTGCTGCATCATAGGAGTCACAAGGATTTCTTTGTATCCCAGAGTGGATAACAAATACATAGAATTGGAGAATGACCTGTAGTTGATAGTAAACAATGGAGAAAGTCTATGAGTTAAATTTATTAAACCTGTAGAACTTTTTTTCTGAATTTCCTCACACAACAACCCCTTTCCCCAAATAACAAGTGACATGAAAAAGAAGCATGACAAAACAAAGTCAATATTTATCTACATGGAAACATCTGTAAATCAGGATCTTGTGGACTCTTTGTTCAACACTGAAAGTGCATTAGCCCTTCTTCCAGAAATAAGAAAATCAAAGCATTTCCCTTCTGGATGAGCACTTTTGATACTTTTTAAAGTAAACCCACTCTTAGTCAGGGAAGCACTGCAAAGTGTTTGCAAAAGCAAGGGGCTGGTTTTGTCAGAGGGAGGAGAATGGCAAAGTTCCCATGGAGTTAAATCCTAAAGAAAACAGCCACTGGAGCAATGAGCTGTAATCTTCCTTAATCCATAATATCAGCTGTTGACAGATACATACTGAGTGATTAATAGGATGCTAAAAAATGTTAACAAAGCAATAGGGACTTGGAGACTGCTCTGAAAATTTCCTTATCACATTCACAAATTCACCAGAGGTACCATCATTACAATGTATGACAAAACACGTTTTCTCTGGCAATTTGCTGGCAGGTCTAATCGAATGTGTCATCAGAAGTGGGGAGTGGAAGTGAAACTCCTCTTCTGCTCTTCCCTGCTCCTTCTCAGAGATGAGAAGAAAAGCCCCACTGGGTTCCTGGCATCTCACATGTCCCCAAACCCTCTTCAGGCATGAGACCTTTCCAGCTGGAGCTTCTACTCCAAACATTTATCTTGGAGGGGTTTGTATCCTTCGTTGCTTATTTGCTGTTAACAAGGAATTAAAGGAGAATGGGGGATGAACAACACATTCTCTGTTCTCTGCCTAAGAGAACTTTCACCATTTAGCAAGATTTAAGTTTCTGTTGATACTTCAGTAAGGGAGGGGACTGACTACAAGGAGCAATGCTCAAGAATAAAGATATTTTTTAGACTTGGATTAGATATTCATCCTCAGTCTGGAGGATATGACCTTGAAAAAAAAAAAATCTGTTTAAAAAGCCAGATGATAAACACCTTTCTAGAGCTATGTCCAGGAGGTTATTGTTCCTACAAAGGCCTTTGTAAGCTCCAAAAGGGTGAGCACAATCCTACATGCTTGATATAAGCCTCAACAGATTTCTGTGGGAAAATGTTGAAGGGAGAGGGAAAAAGTTCAGCCTCTTTATTCCCCCCCACACTGAGATTAAGTATATGCTCCAGTATTTTACTGAGCTTGTTTTTTTATGAGATTATTCAGAAATCAGCTACTAGATTTTGCAGTGCCCATGCTACCTTCACTCCCCTGATGATATCCATGAGTAGAGAAGCCTTAACACTTCAAAGGAAATCATTCAGCCCCCAAGACTTCATACAGGTCCAGTTAAACTAAAATTATGTTGCAAAGAGTTGCTCTCTGTAATTCATTTTTAGGGGACTGTAACACAATCAGAGCTGTGCATTGAAATGGGCATATTATGAACTGGAAATGAGGATAAAATCTGCAACTGCTTTATATGAAATGTACAGTTTGGGTTTGTCTGTGTGGAAGAAACTGGTGCTGCTGGAGCATCACAATTCCCTCTGGGAGACACAGGCTGGCTCCTCACTAACTGGGAGCTGCCATGAACTGTGGAGCAGGGCTCCTCCTGGACTGAGCTCAGCAGGGTTAGTCTGGCTCAAAGCTAAGGCTGAAGCAGCTTCTCACTCCTGCCATGCCCTTCCTGGTCCTTCCCTGTCCCTGGAGCTGTCACTCCTGGGTCCCTGAGAGACCCTGAGATCAGGAGAGCATTAAAGGAGGAAGATTTCAACATGGCACCAACACAACTAATAGCCATGCCTGGCAGTTATGGAAGAAGAAATGCAAATCCCAGTGATAAAATGGCAATAATTTTGTGTATCCCTTGTGGCAGCTGTGCTGTGCCATCATGACTTTTTACAAAGCAGAGCCCAGGATCAGTCAGAGTCCATGGCTGCAGTAGAAATAAGTGTGGTCCCCAGCTGCTGGGATCGGGGTGCCATGAGCCAGCAAAGGAAAGTGAACACATTTGTCTGCCTGACTCTGGTTCTGCTGCTTCAGCTCAGCGTTTCCAGCGTTTTGGGAGGAGGATTTATTCTGCTGGCTGCTGCAGCCCTCTGGTGGCCACACTCCTGTTGCTGGGGAAGCACAGTCGGAAATTCTGCATGGGAGGAGAGTGTCTTTTAGAAAGCAAAATAGTTATTAAATAGCACATTCAACAAAGAATAAATATATAAACAAATGGGACACTTAGGATGCTATTTATTCCAGGTGTACAAGCAGAATTGTTGATAAACTACTTGCCTTTGAAGAATCAAAGGAAAAATTACATATAAAGCATTGATCAGCTGTGTTTTTAATGGGTGCCCTGTTTCATCTCCCCAGCCTGTCACTAAACAGTCTGCTTTGAAGTGCTCCTTTTTTTGAGATTTTGTGTATTGATTTATAGGGATGTGGGTAAATTTTGTGCTTACAGATGGGTCTTGCTGAGTATCTGCTTATTGGAAATGTGTCTGTCTGCACAGGAAACTCCAAAGAGGGGTGGAAAACCTCTTGGGCTGGGGAAGATCTGGGCAAACCTGATTGTGCCAAATGTCTGCAAAGACCAACAGGTAGATTTTTCTTCGAATCTTGAAAAGCAAGCCTGGTTTATGGCACCTTTTGTTTTTCCTCTTAATCTACCAGGTGGAGACAGAGACATCACTGCTGATTGGCAATAAGCCATGGGAATTCCTAGTGGAAGGAGAATCCTGATGGGAGCAGTGCTGAGAGCCCATCCAACAGCCCAGCTGCTCACTGCTTGGAGCCAGCACCAGCAAAGGAGATGCCCATGGAATAAACAATAGGATGGATCAAAGGGAAAAGCTTGTGCACAGGCATGGGGTACTCCAGAGGAGGTTGTCCAGCTTTGACTGATGTTTCTGGAGCTGACAGCAATAGTACTTGCAGGCCAGGGTGTCTCAGTCCTGCCAGGGAGATTATATTATGCTACTGTTTTCCCATTATTTTGCTCATTTTTCCCATTACAGTAGTTTCAGGAGATATGGCTGCATTTCAAAAATATATGATAAAACCCAAACCTAAAAAATACTCAAAAAAACAAAGGACAGAGTGGAGACACAATGACTCCACAGGCTCATCACCTTTCCAGGGCAATGCTGCCCCATCAGTAACTGCATTCAGGTGGGTGGGGTGGGGCAGTTCTAGCAGAATCAGCAGGGTGACAATGACCTGGAATGTCTTGCAAGCCAGTGTGACAGCCCACGAGTTCATGGATCATCGGATCCATACCACACATCACCCTGAGCCCATCCAGGTGCACATGGATGTGTCCTACCCAGCTCAAGCATGGAAAAATCATAGAGATGGCTTCTGTGCCTGCAGGTATTTCCCACTGAGCTAGAGTTTTCCCCCCTCAGAGATGTTTGCAGTGAGGCTGCTACACTGCAGGCAGCTTTCCCCAGGTGCTCAGTCCAAGCTGCACAGCACCACGGTGCCAAATGCAGAACCAAACCTCACTGTGTGGCATCTCCCCTTTGGAGCTGGCTGCCCTGCAGCTCCTCCTTCAGCCCTCTGAGCAACTCAGGCCCCTGGGGAAATAGTCTTAACTCACCTATATTAACATTTTAACCTCATACACCACGTTTCAGTGCCATTGGTGCTGTTTGCTGTGCTGCAGTGATGCTGCTCCAAGAGAGCCTAGCTGCCTCCCAGGGCTGCAGCACAAGGACAAGCTGCAGCTCTCTCCCTGCTCTTCCACATCCCCAGGCTCATCCTTCTCACTTATAAGAAACCCTTAATGCTTCCATAAAATGATACTTTGCATATTTTTTTCGTTTTTAACTCAGTGGCCTCTGTGTTCTTCCTTTTCTATAATCCCACACGTGCAGAACCAGATGTGCCTTTTTTGCTTTAAGATCATTTTTATTTTATATGGACACAAACAGCAGTAAGAAAGTAACAAAATTAATGTCTGCCTGGAAGAGCACAGGGCAACCATCATCCTGGGTTCCAAAATATTCTCCAAACAAAAAGGCTGATAAATTTTTAAGACATATCTATATTGTGAGGCACTGAGAGACTTGGGGCAGTAAATGCCTACGCTGATAAAACCATGTGAAATAGCCCAGTGCAGAGCAACTTAGAGCTCAGGTGCAGTGACATTACCTGGTGCAAAGCAGCAGGGACATGTTGCTGGTGTTATAAATTACTCACCACAATCGGGTAGGTCAATCAATAAGGCAATTTATTAGTTCATTGATAAGGAACAGGCAAAGCAGTGCTGGGGACTTGGGGAGTCTGTGCTCCACCAACATGTCCGTCCTGCCCCTGGTCACTGCCCCTTTTACAGGCAGTTTTTGGTGGGCTATGACATGCTCACTGGGCTGGGGTACAAGTCTGAGCAAGCCCAAACATGTTGGCTAGAGCCCATGCTGCAGTGGCTACAAGTCCCCACCAGGCCTGGACAAGGCTTGAAGACATTCTCAGGTTACACTCCTAGCAAACAGGTAACAGCAGGGACAAGCCTGCTCATGTCCAAACAAGCTCACATTTTCCTTATACGTAAAAGTGGATACAATTAATGATTATAGTGAAAAATAATAAAAAAAAAAAAAATTAACAATTTTCAACAAAGTGATTTAAACAAATATAACGAAATCATTAAATATTCTTGGGTTTAATGTCCATGCTTGACTTTGGATTCAATATTCTTGTTTATATTGATTTTGTCGTTTATTTTCATAATGACAGGAATCACTGTGTAACATCTCACACTGGTTTTGTCCTGGCACACACATGGAAGCAGTGGGTGGCACACACAGCCAACACCCTCCCAGCTACAGAGGCCACACAGACTCTTCTGTAGGTGTGCAAACATGCTGGCTACATGGAAAAGTGCAGAAGTGAAAGCATGGGAAGGATGCACAGTGTTAAAAAACAAGTCCAGGGAGGCTCAGGGCTGTGGACACTGCTGAAGGCTTGTGGGGAACCTAATATGTTTTTTTCCCAAGCTGTTAAATGATTCCAAGCTAGACCTTTCCCAGGCTGGGCATCTTTCTCAGAGACAAAACAAGAGAAGGCAGAAAGAAAACACAGACAGACACCTGGTGTTGATCACCGAGCTGTGTGAGTGTCTTGTGGTACTTTGCACGAAGCATGTTTTCAAAGAGGTGTTGCCTTCTTTGACCGATGAGTTTTTTCTACTTTGTTATTTGTGATCATAGAGATGTTGCCTTCTTTGACCGATGAGTTTTTTCTACTTTGTTATTTGTGATCATAGAGGTGTTGCCTTCTTTGACCAATGAGTCTTTCCTAGTTTGTTTTCATGATCATAGAGGTGTTGCCTTATTTGACCAATGAGTCTTTTCTACTTTGTTTTTCGTGATCACAGAGGTGTTGCCTTCTTTGACCAATGAGTCTTTTCTAGTTTATTATTTGTGATCAAAGAGGTGTTGCCTTCTTTGACCAATGAGTCTTTCCTAGTTTGTTTTCATGATCATAGAGGTGTTGCCTTCTTTGACCGATGAGTCTTTTCTACCTTGTGTTTCACGATCTCCCTTATGCACACGCCATGGCTTTTCAATAAACCTGTCTCCTTGCTGCTTGGAAGAGGAGCGGTGCTGCTGTGCCCCCAGCCCCGCAAGGGGCTCTAGGACTCGACGACGATCATGCTGAGGTTGTTGCTGAAGATGACCCTGCCGTCCCTGGTGCTGCTGCACTCGGGCTGGCACAGCGCGTCCCGCAGCCGCCGCCGCAGCGCCGCCGGCGCCGTGCCCAGGAAGTTTTTGGTGCCCGTCAGGAAATCCATCATGCGGGCGCCCAGCGCGTCGCCGTCGCGGAAGCACGCGGTGATGTCCCAGGCCGAGGGCAGCTCGAACACGCGGTGCTGCGCCCCCAGCGCCCGCAGCACGGCCGTGATGCCGCTGCAGGTGACGTAGTGCCCGCGGTCGGTGGCGGGCAGGCAGTCCCTGTGCCTCCGCCACAGGCTGGCCCAGCCGCTGCTGTCTGCCGTGGGACAATTGAGAAACGAGTCCTGTTAGTCACAGAAGCTTTGGGGTTTGTATAAACCAGAATACTTAAAATAAGAAGAGAACGTGGACCTAGATAAAGGGAAATACATGATTAAACCCGTTCTGTTTAAATCCCTCTGTTATGAATATTATGTTTCCTAAATAAGTTGTATCTACTGACAGCTTGCAAAACAAGGCTTCCACACAGCCCAACAGATTCTGCATAATCAGATTTCCTGCCTTTGTGTGATCAATCACAAACTATCTGCTAAAGATCAGGCTTCCTACTTCTGTTTTTATCTACCAAGACCAGATGGTTACATGACCAATTGTCCGAAGAGTTGTCCCACAGAAGTTTGGAAGTTTCTTTGACCACCACTGCTTCCCTTGCAGAATTACTACAACAAAACAATAACAATTATTGCTTACTACAAGGAAAACCATGGTATAAAAAGGGAGCTGCAAACCAAGTTTGGTGGAAGCGTGGAGTGGGCGCGTT
Source organism: Oenanthe melanoleuca (assembly GCF_029582105.1). NCBI lineage: Eukaryota > Metazoa > Chordata > Aves > Passeriformes > Muscicapidae > Oenanthe > Oenanthe melanoleuca. The sequence goes on along the minus strand of NC_079341.1, from coordinate 31,516,026 downwards.
TTCCCCAGCGCTGCTTGCTCTGTCTATATAAAATAAACCAATCTAGACTTTGCTAAATATTGAGACTTTGTTTCTCATTTATAACAGCCGGGACACGGGTGTAATATATGTTATAATTCGTGTTAGTTCGTAATTCCTGTGAAATAAATCATGTTTGTATGAGTAAAGAAAATAATGAAGAAACATCCGAACATAAAGCTGCAGAGGGAGGAACAGGGATTGCTTCATTGCAACACTGCAGCTACCAACAAAAGCTGAAGAATCGAAATTAGCAAGTTAATAGACGTAGCCCTAGCGGAGATGGCCCTTTCAGAAACTGTCCAGGAAACACCCAAGCGATGAACACCAGACAAGTATCGATGATTAAGATAACGGGAGTCATCAGGAAAACTACATCCCAATGCCTGGTTCCCATAAGCCAAGATCTGCATTCACCAAAATTCATCGCTTCCCCAAATGCGTTTGTCCAGCCCAAGGCAGAGAAAGAAAACTACATGAATATGCAAAACCACGAAAAGAAAAGAGGACCTCTGCTCCAGGCTAGGAAAAACTGTATAAAACCAGGACTGACCAAGATAGCATTTGTGAACATTGGGGGAACAGGTCGGATCACAGTGCGTTCACCCGGGGTCGGCGCTGTTCTTTTCCATTGTGACTGTCGAGGACCGGATTTCGGTCACAAAATAAATTATCGCTTATTCTGATATTTAATTCGGCCTGATCCCTTTATTATTTATAACACCGGGAACATCACTTTGGCAAAGCCAAGGCAGTCAACAAAGCTGATCAACCATGAAACCAGCTGGGAAACTCCATTGGGCTTTCAGGAGAGCTTTCCCCTTCCACGAGCCTGATTACAAATATCTGCACCCCATAAAACTCTGGTGTCTCCCAGCCCTCCCTCCAAAACTCTCCTGTTTAAAGGAAACTCCTAGGAGAAGTCTCCAGCACTGAGTTTGCCCAGGAGGGAGGGTACAGATGTTCCAATGTGCTGAGCCTGAGCAGCCACACTGCCTCTTAACTGGGCCAAAACAGTGCACGTGTTTCCACACATCAAACTTCAGTTGTAAGTGCTCTTTGAACAGCACACACCTCAAAGAGCAGCCCCAGACAGCGAGGGAAACACCTACAGGCAATGGGAGAGGCAGTTTTAATGGGGAACATGGGAATTTGTGCTTTGGATTCATGAATGGCACAAGGCATGAAACATTCTATTCTTTTAAGAAGTGTTGTGCCTCTTTTTTCCTGTCCTGCCATAAAGCCTGCAGATCTTGGCAGCATCTGTTGTCTTTCTGGGGTCTGGGTCATTGCTGCATAAAGAAAAGAGCCCTAAGGATGAGTCCACCCAGAGCTCATGTGTTTTTACAGTGCTGATTTCACCATGAGGAGGGATGGACCCACTTTCACGGACACAGTTCAGCCACACTTCTCTCTAGCACATACATTCCAGAAGCAGGGAAGCAAGAGCACAAAGGCCGTGCCTAAGTGGCCCCATCAGACACTGGGACCCAAGGCTAAGCCCAGGATTGCATTCTCCTTATGAAATCCAGCATTTTGAAAAATTATTTACTGTAGAATAAGCACCACTGACATCCCCAGATAAATATTTGTGTCTCTCAAACTCCAAAGCTTCAAAACTCCAGCAATGGAGGAAAAAAAAAAAAAAAAAAAGAGCAAGGTCTCCTTTACCTGATAAAATTATGATCAGGAGTTTACCATGATGGTCAAGGCAGCTGTGGAAAAATTTGATAGTATTGGGAATATCCTCCACACGGTACAGCATCTAGAAGAGACAGTGACACACAGCCATTATTCCTCCTCCACAGTGCAATGACCCTCCAAAGGCTTAAACCCTTTCTTTCAGAGGTGTTTTAAATTCTGTTCCAGATGCTTCCCAGCCTTTCCTGATTTCATATGCCCATTTAGGGACACCTCACAGCACTGAGCACTGCCAGCTCTGGTGTTAGTAGAGCTTCTGCAGAATTGTTATGGGAGAGCTGTGCTCAGCTCTGGTGCTAAATTCAAGTATAAAGCAGAACTGAAGGGGGTAGTTAAACTCAACAGTCCTGGGTTAAAGCAATGTCCATTACCTGGATCATATGGATGAAGTCAAATTTCTTATGTGTGCCTTTCTCCTTCACCTGCTGTTCATACTCCAAGGAAGTGAGTTGGTGCCAAATAAAAGAAACATTCTGCAGATCTGGAGCTTGTTTCACCAGTTCTGTTTCAAAAAGTAGAAGAAAATAATAAATTTAATAAAATAGCAGAAAAACTCTTAATTCAGATGGATGGTCCTTGCTATAACCCATGCAGCAGGTGCAGCCTTACCTTTGTAAGCTGCCACGTGCTGTGGGTTGGGCTCCACAATCTCATTGTCAATAAAGACCCCTGGGTGCACAGCCTGCAGTATCCTGATCATTTTCAAATCCTGCTCACCTATTCAATAAACACAAATTCACTATTTTAGGAAGCAGGTAAATGTGATGGAAGGATGCCAGTGCACTCCTGCCAGGAAATCCCCCAGCAGAAGTGAGGCTTGTTCTGCTTTGTGGCTCAGGCAGTGGCACAGCCTGGTGATACTCCCACCATGGTATAGTACTGCTCAAGCTAACAGAGAGGGACAGAGGAGCCTGAGAACAAGGCAGAGATGAGCAGCAGCACAGAAACCTGCTAATGGCAATACCCTGGGTCTGGGGACAGACAGGTCAAAGAGTCACAGCTCACTGTTTACAAAAATAACCACGAAACATGAGTTTTCCGCAGCCCCAGGAAGTCTAATGGGTGCAAGGAGGCAGCTGGCACAGCTGTGTAACTCCAGCATGCCTGGGGTGCCCGTGGCTTTGGGGCTGTCCCAGGGACACAGTGGCTGCTGTGACACAGCCCCAGGACCTGGGAACTGCATCACAAGAGAAAAGATCCACATGCAGAATCCTGGGTCCTCCCTCTTCAGGGATTGTTCACAAGGTCTCAGCCCAGGGTGTCAAATAACTGATGGTTATCTTGGAAATGCAGGTAGGAACTCACAGTTTTGTGTAGAAGTGCCCTGCAAATTTAGCCACTGCTACTCCTGTGCTGCTGTGCAAGCTCTGGAGGAGCAAGCAGCAGTCTGTCCTTCTGTTCTAGGAAATTTCCAGCCTCTTCTGAGGTGATACCAGTCCCACTGCTTATTTCCCAGAAATGCCATGATATGCCAAGTGTCTGAGGCCCCCTGGCTGACTTGAAACCATGTAAAGAAACAGCAGATGCAGCCACCTCTGCAAGAATCCTTTCTGTAGCTGGTGGTGGGGCCTAAAAATAGTCCTGGCCTTGCAAATGTCACACAGAGAGGTCTTGATATGAGATCCTGCATCCTCCCTGCTCCTTCAGCTGATGCACCAGCCACAGGAAGAGCCCTCATCTCTGGCAGGTGCTGCAGTAAATAGAATTCAGGGAGGGAAATACCAGCCATGCCAGCACAGGACACCCAGGGAAGGATGAGTCTTTTGAAATTGGAGAAAAAATACCCCAGGCCTGTGAGGAATGCAGTGGCAGCAGGGCAGAGCTGGCCAGGGGCTCAAGGGAAGAGGCTGTGGCTGCATCCATTGAAGGTGGGTGCAGGGACCAACATTGCTGACAGGAAGGGACATCCCAATAGCAAGCAGCTGAACCATTTGTGACAGTCCTAGATGCCAGTTTGGAAGTGCCTGGTTGGGAGCAGCAGCTTTTAGAGCTGTCTGCATGCTCAGGGCAGGGCCAGGGGCACAACATCACTGCCCCATGCCCTGGAGCCACTGATGGAGAAAAATGGATGTATCAACAGCAGGGGGATATCTTGAAAGCTGCTTAGGAGATTTGGAGATTTTTTGAGATTTTTTGAGATTTTTTGAGATTTTTTGAGATTTTTTGAGATTTTTTTCACTCCTTCTCTGTAAAATTCCTTAACCCAGTGCTTGCAAGAGCAGGTAATAACATCTTCAACCGGGGTGTCTGTAAAAGCAAGCAGTAAAATACAGCACTCTAGGGCAGGAATTCCTCTGCTGCAGCTTGCCCTGCCAGCAACAACCCTTCAGCACTGACCACAGCAATGCTGGGACAGGACTGGAACCTCTCTGCAGCTGGAAGGTTCCAGCTCAGAGTTAAACCAGCCACAAGAAACCGTGGGGTGGGTGAGAAAACGTGATTTGGACCACAGCAGAGGCTCTCAGGGTGTGGAGTCAGCCACTAATCCCCGTTAATATTTTCATCAACCAAACTAATTCTGGGGGCTCTGTGAAACCAGAGTCCTCCTCTGAAAAGGTCAGGGATCAGATGTAACCTTTTCCTGGGTGCCATCCCAGCTCACTCCCTGCCCAGCCCCAGAGCTCAGCCCCTGCCAGCTGGGGGTGCAGCTTGGACCCCTGTGCTGGCATCTCACCCAGGAAACACAGAAAATCTTACAGGGTTTATTTTTCCATTAAAACCTCCTCTGAAGAGGACAAAGGAAAATTAAGGACGATGCTAAAAGTTCATTTCCCCCTTGTGCTTTTGTGGAGTCAGAATTTCTGTTTTATATTACTTAATGAAAATAGAGGGTAATTGAGAACTGAATCATTTCTTCCTGCTTGGTTTCTCATATGCTCCAATATATTCCCAGTTGGGGAAAACAATCAAATGCTAATTTTCTCTTACTCAGGAAAACAAAACCAAAAAAAGTGAGAAAAATACTTTCATTTGAAAGTATCAGCACTTAAAATTCAGCTGGAAATACTTTTCAAAGCAGAAGTAAACTCTGACAAATCAAACCATTACTTCTTTTCTCTACTCTTTATTTTTCTCCCAGTTTCCCTAGGAGCCAAGTTGGCTGTTTCACCATTTTTTTGTTTTGTTGTTTTGGTTTTTTTTTAAACACAAATGCATTTAGAACTTTAAAGCTATTTTTCCAAAGGATAGGTTTCTCTCTGGGGAAAAATATCATTTGCAGTTAAACCCTCCTTATCACTGGGTAAAAACACAGCAATAACAAAGAAGCAAATCTTGAAAAAGCTGATGCAGCCCCATGCTAATGGTTGTGGCCAGGTGGTTTTGCACTACTGAGAGCAGGACACTGCCCAGCCTTGGCCTCTGGGATCCCTAAAAAGAAAAAGGAGATATCCCTTCAAGGGGGATAGTCTAAGGCAGGATTTTGGGTGGAAAGAACTTCTCCAGTGTCTGTAATTCCAACTAGGTTTGAAGATGATCTTGTACTTAACCAGAAGGAGGAGTCCTTGATTTGAGGCAAATAAAGTCAGGTGAGAGTCACCAAGAGGCAGAAACTGAGCTAAAATCACATGGAGAAAGGGAAAGGGAAAGGGAAAGGGAAAGGGAAAGGGAAAGGGAAAGGGAAAGGGAAAGGGAAAGGGAAAGGGAAAGGGAAAGGGAAAGGGAAAGGGAAAGGGCACTCCTCTTATCCCAGCTCCACTCTTCCTCCTGCCCTCCTGTGCATCAATGGGAAATGCTGTCATTAATGTCTGATTAATTAATTAATTGCCCATTTCTTCAGTATGTCCCATCCCCACCCTCCTCACCTGTGCCACTCCCAACTCCCAGAACGCTGATGGTCGATTTTCCAGGGCCAAGACTGAAAGGACAAACACACATTGCTTAACCACACTATATCACAGGAATTCACATTTTCATTCTTACAACTTGGCTGACATGTCAGCCTGGAAATTTTCATGCCATGCCCATGAACTGGGACAGAAATTGGGTTATCCCTCTTGAGCCTGGTGATAACCAGCATGGCAGGAGCCTGCCCAGAGCAGCCAGCTCATATTTCAGAGTAGCCAGCTCATATTTCAGAGTATAGTGGGCACCGTGGTGGAGAATTTCTCACCCTTTGTCAAGGAGGTTTCTTCAGGCTGTGCAAAAAAGCCTCTGGGAACCCCAGGGCAAAGGGGCTGTACCTGACTGGGATGGCACTGCTGGGGAAGTCTCAGCTCCCTCAGGAGGGAATACTGGATGTGAATATCCAGAAAAATCATTAGCCTATCCAGGTGACTGGAAATCATCTCTTATCAACATTAATCTTGGATTGAAATCAGGAGAAGGGTCTGAATCTTCAGTAATTATTACCTTAGAAAAATTGCTTATTAAAAGTCAGATGCAGAATGTTTAATAACAGCCATGCTCTGACATGGTTTATGGCCTTACTCTGCTCTCAGGCATGGATTGTGCCAAGGGACTGAGATTTCCAGTCTCAGGAGGCACCACAGTAATGACCCCACCAGAGAAGTGGAATGAATAGCAAGTCCTGAAGGGTGTGAGCAACTCCAGGAGCCCCAGTCCTAATGAGGGTCAAGACCCTTTGACAAACCCCAAATCAGAATTGTAGAAACCCACAATGTTTTCCATTATTGAAATTCACAATTAAAATTTCTTATTATAATCTTTGTTATTTTATTGTCTATATATATATATATATGATTTTTAGAATAAAAATTTACCTACAAAAAAAGTACAGTTCCTATAACATCCAAAAATTATCCAGATTTGAAAGGACTTTCTTGTGCTTTGGATCTGGGTTGTTCTGAAGCTGTCTGCAGTTATCCAGCCCTAAGATATTACATCAATACTTTACAAAACTAATTATCATCTGGTATTTAAGCAATGCAAATCGACTTAGGATAGAAATAAGGAGCTCTTAGGGGACTGGAAAAAACACGAATTAGCCACTAGGAGAGAATTAGAGATGTGTTTCTGTTTGGATGGATGTGATGAAGTCCCAAAAGCAGGGAGAAAGCACAAGAGAGCTTTCTTTCAGAAAAGAACAAACAACCAAAAAACCCCAACTTTAATCCTTGGAAAATCAGCTAATGAAAAGAGATGGATATGAGAATGAGGTCTTGAGTCTTTCCTTAACATAAGCTGAGAGGCAGCACAGTGAATTAATTGAAACAGCACGTACTCTGGAGTCATTAAACAGAATATCCTAAAAACCACCATTAGGGGACTTTAAACTGAAAAGCATTTAAAGCTCATTCCTGCCCCCAAAAATCCTGGAATATTTTTGCTGGCTCCCAGGACAAGAGATGGCTTTCCCACCTGGGGGGAGTGCTGCTTACCCAGCCATGATGTGGGGCATTTGCTCCTTGTTGAACTCATCCATGCACTGGTGCTCTGTAGAGTGGTCCAAGAAGGATTTAAAGGCCTCCACATACTCCTCAGCCGTGAGGCTTCTCATGGAGGGGATGGTGTAGAGCTCTTGGGAAGCAAACATGGATTACATGTGAGAGGCTTCGAGGCATGAGAAGGGTCAAACCTCATGGGAGAAACTCAACCTAACCCAACAGGAGCCAGAGATTTGGGACAGCTATGCAGAGGATGCACTTTCCAACCTGTTCACCCTCAGGGTGCAAAAATTATTCTTGGGTACCCTTTGACATCAGCATGTTTGCTAAGTGACCCATCATTACATGAAAATGTCTCCAAAATGCTCAGCCAGATGTGGGGCACCCTGTTTGCAAGAAGGGATGGAGCTGGAGGGGTTTTCTGGAGGACTAAAGAAGAGGGGAAGGGAGTGGGTCCAGACCTGTGTGCCACCCCTCAGGGTGGCTGAGGTGGCAGCTCCTGGCACTGCCCAGGAGGGTGATGCACTCAAACACTGCAGCTGAGCACAAACAGCCCTGTGCATCCCACCTGTGACCCTGCACAGCATGGGGTGACATGGGCTGCCAGGGAGGAACTCCTGCTGGCACCTGCAGCTCGTGGCCAGGAGGGCAACTGGTGGCCAAACATTTCACCTGAATGGGCTCATGTTCAAAGGTGGGTGACTGACACCAAGATCTCTCCCTTGAGCCAAAACCCAGGGATACTCAAGGGGTCCCAAGCAATTTCTGCAAAGTCTCCCTTTGCTGCTGCCCCATCCCAAAGGCAGGACTGTTGCCAGGGCACAGGGTCAGGGCTGGGGAGCAGAGGCAGGACTGAGACTCGAGGCTCATGAGAAGATGTCCTGCAGGGCTGGGTCTGTCTCTGTAGGAGCCCCTCACAGTGCAGCCTCCACCTGCCAGATCAGTCCTGGAAAGGCATCATTCAGTGGGAAAAAATCAGCTATTCCTCCTGAATGAAATGAGGATGAAGGACAGGACTTGGCAAAACATCTTCATCCTCATTTTTGACTTTCAAGGAGCTGCTTTTTATCACCTGCTTTTAATCACCACTAATAAGAGAACCATGCATGTCTCATCCAGGACAGAGCAATCTCAAACTGAATGCCTCTGCTTTTTCCAAAACCACATGTCCTTGGCAGCTGTGTTCCTGGTCCAGCCCTACAGGAGATAAAGACATCAATGTCTATCCTCAACACTTTGAACTCTACCCTAACATAAACCTGAAATCTCCTGAACTGCAGTCAGCTTACCATCCTGTTTCTCCATTTTTTTTTATTTATTTTTTTTTTATCTCTAACTCCAGAAGAATTAAAACATGTTTGTAGCAACAGCAATCTGAGTGGGCATTTTACTTTAATATATTTTTTTTCATTTTTCTTTTTCTTTTTTTTTTCCCCAAATACCTGAATTATCGTGTGGAGTTGTCAGAATCTCTGCTTCAAAGTTCATGCTGGGGAAACTATTCCTGTAAGGAAAGTATAGCACTTCAGTTATTTGAAGAACCTGTATGCTTTTTTGAAGCTGCACTGAAAATGCAGAACAAAGGGAAGATGCTCCAGGACAAATTTTCCTCTCCTGATAATTCATAATTTATTTTGTTCTTTTTTTACTAGAGAAAGCCAAAACTTCTTTGTAGCTGATCATAGTCATAGAATCCTGGAATCCTAGAGTAAATAGAAGAGTTTGGGTTGGAAAGGACCTTAAAATTCATCTTGTTCCAACCCTGGGCCTTGGGCAGGGACACCTTCCACTATCCCAGTTTGCCCCAGCCCTGTCCAAACTGGCCTTGGACAATTCCAGGGACAAGGCATCCACAACTGGCTTCCAACACAGCATCCAACACTGCACCAGGGTTTGTCTGAGATGTGCTGTGCAAGTTTTCATGCCCCTGCAGAACCATTAACCAGTCAATGCAGCTGAAGGCATCAGATTTATCATTTCTTCATTTTCTTTGGCAACATCCCTCATACATAGAATAGGGGTGAGATGCCACTGGCAGGAGGAAGAGATTTAAATTTGGGCAAGGACCTCACTTCTGCAAGGACAGGCTTGGGATGAGGCTGTCTGTGCAAAGGGAAGAGTCTCCTCCTGGGTAACCACATTTCAGTATCAAGGTGCACAGCAAGTCTCAGGGGTGATATCCTGTATGTGTTTAGACACACCAAGGCTTTGCTGTTAGAAAATTCTTCAAGGACAAGCAGTCTGAGATAGCAGACCCCAGCCCAATAGTCTCCTCTGCCAAGGAAAAAAATCCCAAGTGAAGAAAAAACAAGGTAGGAGATAGAAAAGTAAAGATCTGAGTTTGTAGTGGGGCTTTGAGATACAAATATGTAAGGACCATGCTGGCCATGTGGCAAGGGAGTGGCCATGTGCAAATTCTGCACTGCCTTGGTCAATGAAGGCAAGAAAAGATTGAGATGTTCCAGAAGTCTCAGAGACACTGGGACACTTCCAGAGTCCTGCAGGAGCAGCTGATTCCATCTGGGGTCAGTGCCAAAGCCATGTAACTCATGTCCATGAGTATGTCAAAGGTCTCTCTTCCAGCACCTTGACCTCACCTCTCCCCAGGAAAGACCTCTCAGAAGCTCTGTAGGGAGAAGCCAGAACCCAGCCCACATCCAGAATCTCCAGCTTGGCTGCAGGCCAGTTCCTCCAGTTTCCACCCAGCCCTCCAACCTCTTCCATCTCTGCCCATCAGATCAGAGGTTTGTCCTGTCCCCTCAGCTGGGTGAACCCGAGGTGGTTTCAGAGTAAACCTCCCACTAAAATGCCGAAGGCTAGCCTGGCTTTTCCTGTGCAGGGAGGAGCAGCTTTGGACATGAACTCCATTTCTGACAGGTCAAGTGTTTCCAGCCATGCCAGGAGACCTGCCAGGAGAACTGGACAGACTTCAGCACAAGCATTCACCAGCACAGACGATGCCAAGATCTCTTCCACTGACACTTTTGCCATTTCTCCCTGGCAGAGGTTAGATTCTGAGACTGATTAACACTTGTGCCTGGGAAGGTGAAACTGGATCAAATGGATTTCCTCTAAAATCTGGTTAAAATCCAGACCAGATCCTAAAATTTACAAATAACATTTTGGGTCGGTCCTGCCCACCCTGGGACCCCAATACCCAAGAGCAGGAGCGAGGCAGTGACTGCCAGGGAGCAGGGTGGTCCTGCCACAGCTCCCAGCTGAGACTGAGCTCACAGGGTTAAACCTCTTCCTCCGTGAGCTGAGCTGGGTGCATCATGGACAGCAGGGGCAGGGAAGTCACATTGTTACTTCAGGACATGCAGCCTCTTTAAGTTGAAAAAGTTTTCTCTAGGAACACAAATTTCAAGAATATCCTCATAACTCATAAACTTCATTATTGCTAAACTCAGGCTGTGAGGGGCTAAAGATCTCCCTCTTAGCCCCCATCCTTCCCAGGACATCTGCTGCTCCTCCCACCTCCCGCACTCCCGTCTGTGACACAGAGACAGCAGGTGGGGCAGCAGCATCCCGCTCCCTGCCAAGCACACACACACCTCTTCAGCTGCGGGGGCGGCTCCATCGCGGGCGGTGCTGTGCGGGGACACACGGACACACTGATGAGCCTCGTGGGTCCCTTCCCGCTGCGGTGCCGTGACCCGGAGCTGGGGTCAGCCAGGAGCCGAGCCTAGGTCAGCATTCCAGCGTGTCCCGCGTGTCCCGCGTGTCCCGCGTGTCCCGCACGGCGCTCGGACACCGCGGCTCTGCCGGACCTGTCGGGACAGGCGGCGTCACTGGGACAGGGACAGGGACAGGGGGAAACCCGAGCCCCTGCGGGTGTCGCAGCGGTGTCCTCATGGCACGGGGGACAGAAGCACAGGAAGGAACACCTTGTTACTCCCGAGCCGAGGGGTGTGAGCCGGGCAGAGCGCAGTGTCCGGTTTTAATGTGCTGTGAGCCGTGTCTGTCCTTCTGGACAGCAGGGAACGCTTTCCCGCATCCTCCATGGATGGGGGATGCGCTGGGACATCCCGGCCTTCCCCAGGGAGAAAAGCAGCTCGTCGGCTGCCCGGAGCCCTGAGCGAGCGATTTTTCTGTCTGTGCCTCAGGGGAAATGCGGCACATGGCAGAACCTCCGGCGAGCAGCGCAGCCCCGCAGCCTGGCACACTGAAGGGATGGGGACAGCCAGCCCAGCCTGCTCCCACTCTGCTTGCTGAGCCGCAGCGATTAGAAAGCAAGGAAACACTTTTGGGGACAGCTATCCAGGGCAGACATATCTGGAGATCCCCAGGAAGGGATAGCATGGTCACTGCTCCAAATTCAGAAAATCCTGAGTGCTACCTGCACTTGACTCTGGATTTTCTCCCTACCCGCACCCACAGGACTGATGCTCCTTTTGCCTAACATCTAATAACACGAATGTTAAAAAAAAATTATTTAAAGACTTTATGTTTCCAAGTGAGATCTACTGGTGCAAAAAGCAGCCTTAGGATCCTCATCACTCCCATTCCCTGAAGGCAATGGGTAGAACAGATTGAGCAGAGGACAAATAGAGCCTCCCCTTTTTCTGAGAACCCCAGAAAACTTCCTGCCCCTCACAGATCCCCGAGACCAGGGACCAGGTGCAGATGCTTCACCTGCCTTGGTTTATACTCACTATCAAGTAACCTGCCTTGATTTACATTAGATTTGGCTTCCAGGTGGATTTAAGATACCCACCTCAAGGCAGGTCTGCAGCAGCACGTTAACAAGTGCATTGCTACTCTCCAACCAAATATTCAAAATATTCCGGGTGAGGACAGACCAGAACCTCTTTGCTAGGCCTAAAGTGCACCTTTGTCTCATGATGCAGTGGTTTTATGCTGGTCAGTTCATCAGTCCCGGCAGAGATGCCATCCCCAAACACCAGCTGTGGATGCTCCCGGGACAGTCCGTGTGTCCCCAGCCAGCCCTGCCTGTCCCAGCAGAGATGCCATCCCCAAACACCAGCTGTGGATGCTCCCGGGACAGTCCGTGTGTCCCCAGCCAGCCCTGCCTGTCCCAGCAGAGATGCCATCCCCAAACACCAGCTGTGGATGCTCCCGGGACAGTCCGTGTGTCCCCAGCCAGCCCTGCCTGTCCCAGCAGAGATGCCATCCCCAAACACCAGCTGTGGATGCTCCCGGAGTGTCCAGGAGCAGCAGCCTGGTGTCCCCAGCCAGCTCTGCCTGTCCCAGCCCAGCCACCCCCCGACCCCCCTGCCAAAGCCGGGATGGGACGGGACGGGCACCCCGCGGGTCCCGGAGCAGCCGTACCTCCCGGAGCCCTCGGAACCTGCAGAAAACGGGAGCTGGATCCCTTGGGAAGCTCCTTGTAGGCGCTGCTCCCCCTCCCTGCCTGGCTGGCCCGGCTCCGAGCCCGCATTAGCCCGGAGAGCAGCCTTTGTTTTGGGAACAACGGGGCACTGTGGGCTGCGGGCTGGCAGCGCTGGGATGGAGCCGCTGCCAGCGCCCGCAACCCGTGACTCGATCCGCCCCAGCCTCCACCGCACCGGCTGAAAGCTGATTGCTGATCGCCCAGAGGGGCTAAAGCCAGAGCTGGGCTGCAGGGAGAGCAAAACAAAGCCGCTGTTTTCCCTCCCACCCTCTGCGGAGGTCAGGATTGGGCTGATCCTGCAGAAATAGGTCACTCACTGCCACTGCCCCTCTCACACAGGCTGTGCGAGGCTGGTGCTGCCCATGGCCAGAGCTCCCCTCAGTGCCCCATTTTCTATCACACCACAGCAAGATGCTCCTGAATCTCCAGGCAGGAAAGGCTGGGTGTTTGTAAGAGCTGGATGGAGAGATGGAGACTTCAGAGGGCTCTCAAGATGCTGTTTATTGTATCATATTGATGCCTATAGGCAAGCTGTGTGTCCTGAAGCTCCATTCTATTCATGTCACAAAGCATTATATTTCTTTCTCTGCTGTGCATCTTATTGCATAACAACCTATCAACACCTTGACCACTACCTACAGCCTAACTACTAACATTACCATATTCTTGTTACTATTTTCCAATCACCAAAAGTTAGGATGTCACAGTTCAAGCTAAAAGTTTTCTTACAGTGGAAAATTCTGAAATCTTTCTCTGCTTGCAACATGGTATTTTTGTTTGTCTGTGAAAATCCTTCTGCTTGGTAAAAACATCCTTTGTTTGAGGTGGACTTATCCTTTGCTCTAAGTCATAAAAGCGCCTTCCAGCTCACTTGCTCTTTGCCTCCTCAGTTGCCTACAAAGACTGGCTCAGCAATTCTCTTCTTCTATATCAAAATTTACGTCCATTTCTATTCCTTCTTCAGATTCTACATTCAAAGGTCTTTCTGTTATACATACACATCTGTGAGACCCTCCTGTCACATCCTTATCCTTCCCAACAGGTATTGACATGAAATTTCAATGAATTTCCCTTCTAAATAGCTGTGGACACTGCTGGAGGCCTAGGAAAATTCCAGCCAGGCCTTTTCCCAGGTTCTGAGCTGTTTTAGCTCAGGTTCTCTCCCAGGCTGTGAGACTTTCCCAGCTCTGGCCAGGATTCTTTCCCAGGATGACAGCTTTCCTACAGGTAGAAAGGAATTAATAACATAGATTGGCACCTGGTGCTGACCGTGGGACAGTGAGTGATGCAGGTGACATGGGATGTTTTCTCCTGTTGCCCAATGAATTACTGTCCTTAGATTCATGAACCCTCCTTTAAATACAGGTTAGGTTTTCAGTAAAGTGCTTCTTTGCCCAAGAAGAAGTGTGGTGCTGTTATTCTTCCCTCCTAGCAAATAGCAACAAATAGCAACCAATTCTTAGGTTTTTGATGATTGTCAGGAAGGTCCTTGGCATTTTTAGAGTATTGATGGCAGAAGGTTTGGGACTAAATGGTTTTTAAGGTGCCTTCCAACCCAAACCAGGGTAGGATTCCATGTTTGTTTTTTGAGACCTTTCCAAATCCACCTGGAACAATGGATTAAAGCTCAAGTAGTGTAACACTGATTTTCCTGTGAGCAAAGCTCTTCTGTAGCAGTTTCCTGTTTTAATGAACATGCTTCCATCAGTTAGATATTTTCAGTTTTCTAGACTTATCTTCTCAAGTACAATACTGTGCTCTCCTAGGTGAAATATTTCATGCAAACATGTTATTTTCCATCAAGCAAATTCTGGTAGAGAGAAGGATATCCAGCAATTCTGTAGCACCCATTTTCCTGAAAATTAACAACATTTCTCATTAAAGGAGGAAATTTTGTTTTCCTTTAATTCTTTAATCCTTTAATCCTGGGTAGCAGAAGATTTTGGAGTTTGAGCAACAGTATTTTTTTAAAATATGGATATATAGGATATTTTCCAATGGGAAAAAGAACATAATTCCTGATAAATACTGAAAAAAGGCACTGCAGAAGCAGAACCCAACCCTGGGGGCAGCAGCCCTCACTGCTGCTGGGTTCCAGACCTGTTTCTGTCCAATCTCCCAAAAAACCTGAAGTATCTACAACTTGTAGATTTTTTTTTTTTTTTTCCTTTTTTTTTTTTTTTTTTTTTTTTTTTTTTTACACAGTCTTTCCTGCCTCTTCATGAAAGCCTGGATCCTGGTACAGCTCTTCCAGACCTTTTAAAATGACTTTTCCACCTGTTTGACTGGAGGTCATAACTCATGTAGCTGTAATTACAGAGCCAAGGTAAGGGCAGAGGGAAAGTCCAGTGTGGCTGCCTGCAGAAAAGGCTCTTTGATTCAAGACCAGCTTTGCTCTACAACCCATCCAGTATTCAAAAAAAGAATGTCTCTGAGAGCAAGGATAGATATAGTAAAATGTGCCTTTTACCCCTCAAAAACTCACACATCTTCAGCCAGGAAAACACACTCAGAATTTCAATTTCTCTGGCTGTACCTGTGCTGGGAGTCCAACATCAGCAGGATTAAAGACATCCAACAGGAACAGCACTCCAAAACAGGGGGATTTGCAAATCCTGCTGCACCAAAACATGAGGAATTGCCAGCAAAAGAGATTTTGTCTCTAGCTTAAAATTAGCTGCAAATAGTCAGACCAGAGACTGGTCCCTGAGAGGTTTTTGTGGTTCAAGAGGATGAATTGAGGGGGACAGGAGATGAAGGGTCAGAATTTAAATTATTTTTACTTACCTGCTCTTAAAGCCAGGCTGAGCCCAGCCACCACACCACATCTGAAGGGATCTGAGCTCTCTGAGCAGCCAAAGCATCCCAGAAAAGCCACTCTGCCAGGCAAAAATATGTCACAAAATTGGAATATCTCCTGGAATGTACACAGGATGATGAGTCACATTCCTGTGGGTAAGCAGAGGGAAGGAGCAGTGGAAGAGTGGGCATGAGCCCGGGGGGATGCTCACCTTTCTCACACTTTGGCTGCTCCTCTGTGAATCTTTCTGCTCTGTCCCACTCTTAGAAAGAGTAACCTCAGCTAAATTAACTCTTCTTTGAAAGCTGGGTCAAAGCTGCTTTTCCATTGGCATTAAGTTCTGCCACCTCTCCAGCCCTGAGGAGTATTTACACAAACAGATCAAACCAAGCAGCTTTGGCAAGTGGAGTTTACAAAGTGCAGATCTGACATCGAGCAGATTGCAGCAGCGCAGGAGAGCCACACCAAGGCACTACAGGTTGATTTCACCAAAAGCCACTAGATGGGGATGCAAGGACACTTTTCTGCTCTGTTGTGCTTTGATCCCATCACCTTGAGCTCGAACTGGCCTTTCCCACTCACAGGGGCTGCTGACTTTCCTTTTCTCTTTAGGAGCTGGCAGAGCTCATTTGGGAACTCATCACTCGCTGAGTTCTCATCCTGTAGGCAGCAGTAATGGTGCAAGTGCCTCTTGCTGAACATTCTCCTCTGCACCAAGACTTAGGAAGAGTGGAGTTTGCCTTTCAGTTTGTGGATTAGTCTTCTTTTATGGGCTGTGGGAAGAAAAGGTACTTTAGCTTGAACACAGGAGGGAAAATGGTCCTCAGCAAACTGGTAATCTCTGAAAATGTCCATACTTTGGAGCACTTACTGTGGGAAAAAAACAGGAGATTTCCTTAGTAGCCAAATCTCTGGGTAATTTTGTTGTTGTTGTTTCTCCTCTTTTGAAATCCAGAGCTGTCCTAAGAATAGGCAAGACAAAATGAGGAGAATTGGTGTGCAGAGGCACAGAGCCTGCTCTCCAGGGCAGGAGCACACTGAGGCTGCAGGAGTCCGTGCAAAGCATCAGGAATGCTGTGGGTGAGCAGGGCTCCAGCCTGCAGGAATTGTCAGCTCTGACCTCCAGTAACTTTGGCCTCCTGCACTGAGCACCCACTCTTACTGTCTTATCTCAAGTGTCAGGATATTTGGTGCTTATATTAATTCCCAGCTCCTGAAGTCGGGTGAAATTTTCTAGCAAATATCCAACAGCAAAATTCCAGCTTTGGGAGTATGCTAAAGTACCCAAAATGCACTCCAGGCTTCTAAACACAGAAAATGTTTTGAAAGAAATCCAAAAATTGATTAATTTCAGAGAAATTTCAGGAATGTTTTCAGTGGTTGGCAGGGAGGGAGAGTGGGTGTCAGGGCATCTTTGGGAGTCTGAGAAAAAAGGCTCTGGTAAATACCCTGAAAGCAAATTAATCTTGTATCAATAATGATGTATTCAGAAAAGTGGGAGAATAATTCAAATATTATCAAAATAAGTGTCTTTCCTGCTCCATATGCTGGAAATGTGGAGCTAATGCTGCTGGTTCATGGCAGTCTGTGTTTTAATTGGGAGAACAGAATCACTGGGGGCTGCTCGGTGTTTTCAACTGCATCTCCACTAATTGTAAAACCAGATTGTTTTACCCCATTAAGCAAGACCAGAAGGGCAGTTGCTTTTGCTGGGCCAGAGGGTGAGGAGGTGCAGGAAGGAGCTCTGGGCTGGCAGCAGGGGCTGTGTCCCATCAGTGCTGCCCACCATCCCTGCCAGGGCATTCCCAGCAGCTCCAGCAGCCACTGCACATCCAGCTATTCCTCCTCTCTGCTTAGTAGTCTCCTCATGGTGACAACAAAATGTCTGTTTTCCAGGAACCCATCTGAGCTTTATGGATTAGCCATGGTAGGCACTTGCAGCCTCCATAAAGCACACTGACACTCTCCCTGGTGTATTCCCAACCTGGCTGAAAAACTGATCAAAGCTGATAGAGTCACAGGCCCTGTGTCCCTCTACAATCTGCTGCTGTGCTGCTCAGCCCCTACAGAGGCAGCAAAGCCAAGCCCTGTGAAACCCTGTCTGAAAAATCACCTCCATCCTGCCCTGGGCTTTGCACCCTGGTGGGTGATGTGCAGGATGTGTCCCCCCTGCTCCTCCAGTTCTCCAGCATCTCCTGTCCCATCTGCTCCAGCAGCAGCTCTTAAATTACAGGAATATTTAGCAAACTCATTAAATGTGGGCACAGGTCTGCTGGAGAAGATGGGATGTCACACAGCAGAGTAGCTGCCAGTTTCTACCTTGAGACCTCATCAAAGTTTTTTTCCTTTTCCTCCCTGCCTCCCAAAAGCTCTTGGCTTTGCTCACTGAGGGTATCAGTCCCTTGGAGCAAAGTCTGTCCCTCATTTTATCCCAAAACCTCCTGGGTTTTGGGAGGGCAGCTGGGTGCTGGGTGTGCTGTCCCTGCCAAGCATCCTCCAGTGTCCCAGTCCCACTGAAATGCCAAATGAACACTGAATAGCAAATCCAATACCTGACTCAAAGAGCTTCCAAATGAGGGGTCAGGTGGGATACAAAGGATGTTAAAATATCTGACAAGGGATCAGGAGTGGATGAGATAAAGGAGGAGATAAGGCACTTGCCTCCAGCCTGAAATGTGCAACCAGAGCCAAAATGCTCCTCAGCATGCTGTAAATGATCCCCACTCCCACCCACTGCCAAATCCAGTTTGATAAGCTGATCAATAAAATCCACAGGTGAAGACCATTTAACTGTGTCCTCAAGCACCACATCTTTTAATGCCCCCAGGGATGGTGACTACAGCCTCCAACCGCTTTATTCAAATATGGCTTTAAGTTATGCCAAAATATTATCATATGGTTTTATCAGGAAAAAAAAAAAAAACAGTAATGACTAGTTTCAGCCTAGGGAAGAAAGAGGCAGTTTTACAATGTTCATGTGGATAGATATACAGGATATTCAGGGAAAAAAATGGGGTTATTTTACTGCAAGCATCAAGCACAAGCAACCTTCTGTCACCTTGCAAAGCACTGGATGTTGTCCAGTTTCTAAGCTGTGTGCTGTTGTAACACACCTCAGCAGTTTATTTATGTTTACCTGAATGCTGACTGAAATAAAAGGATTTTTCAGCACTGTTTGCTGCCCCACATTCCCTCCAGCCATGACCAATTTCTGCTGGGCTTCTCCCATGTCCTGCAAGCTGCACAGATCAGTGGGGTGCTCACACAGCTGCAGCACAGAGCAGAGCCACCCCTGCACTGCCTGGGCTGGCCTTGGCAATGGAAGGGTGCAGGACCAGCCCCAGCACCCCTTGGAGGCAGCTCCAGCTGCCAGCACAGCTAGAATTGGGCAGCATGAGCCCTGGACAGCACTAAGGTACTTAATCTCTTTTCAGACAAGGATGCTGTTTGAGCCATCACTACAGCAACTGCAATTTTTGTTGCACAAAGTCCTTCATGGCCACCGAGGTGGTGACAGCTCCTGGTGGCCCCAGCTCCCCCGTCCATCCTTGCTCTCTCATGTGGCTGCAGAATCTCATTTCCTTTTCCCCAGCCAGATTTTGACCAGTTAGCCCTGAAAGGGTCTGATTGCTGAGGCAGGGGGTGCCCCACAGCTCCAGTCACAAAGGACCAGCACCAGGATTTCATTACCCTCAATGTGTCAAGACAACAGCTGGAAACCTGGAAAAATCCCAGGAAACAGAAGCCAATGAGCACCTGTGGTGGAAGCTGGACCCCTGTGAGCTGAGCCATGCTCTGTGCTCCTGCTGGCCCAGCCCCTGCTCAGATCTTGGAGGGGACACTTCCCTCCAGGTCAATGTCCCTGATTGCCTGCACTCACACATTCCCAGGCTGTGTGCCCTAAACAGCACTGCAGAGGCTCCTGGAGGATCTCCTGCAGCTTTTGTGCTTTTCTAGGAGTGAGGAGGGAAGAAGCCTGGTCAGCTCTGGCACATTCCCATCTGCAGGATTTAGTGGGATTTTGAGCTGTTAGCAAACCCAATACCTAAGGTTTTCATCTCTTTTCCTTCCCCTCCTTACATGGTACAAATGGGAGAGAGCTTTCCTAAAGCAACAAAGATACTTTTGATCCTGATTACTAGCATCAGCTACAGGGAGGAAATTAGGATTCAGAATTTGTTACCAACACTTCAATTATTCAGCGTTATCAAGTTGTCACCAGGCCTTTAATTATTTTTCAGTTTATATCTAATTTCCCACACTATGATTGCTTTAGCAATGTTAAGGTAGATCTGCAACTGTAATGGGAAATGTCCAAGCCCTTTATGATGCTGGGGACTGGAAATGACAATGTTAATAAAATTCACACCTCTCCTGTGCCACAAGCCCTCATCAATACAGTGTTGATCTGCAGCTGACATGCTATTTAATTATGCTCTTTTGGTACCAATAAACACCTAATAATATATTCAAAGTGAGTAAACAGGATATAACCCTGACTGTGATTCTGCATGAGACCATAAAATCTCACTTCCAAAGCCTTTCAGTATTGCCTTTGCCTTTTGGACATTGGGAACATCATTCTGTGCAGGGTAAGTGCACCCAAGTCATGGGTGTGCCCAGCCAAGGCAGGGGCTGTGTTACACAGATTCACAGAGGATTCAGCAGTGATTAACACCAATTATGCAGATACTTATCACTGTGTGCAGAGATCATTTGTTTTAACACACCAGGCAATTTTGACTCATCAAAACATTATGCAAAGAAGGAAGCTGATTACAATGATAGAACTGCTGCAGAAGCTCTCAGACTCACCAGAGTCAATTTACCAAACTTCTCACCCAGTCCAGGGCATGAGAACAGTGGGATTATTGCAGCTGCTGTGGATCCCTGTCCAGGGGAGGCCCTGAGGAGCTCTTCTGCTGTGCAATCAATGACTTTGGGTCTCAGGGAAGATACCAAACAGCCTTTTCCTCCTCTTTTTCCCCCAAAAGGCTGTGAGCAGTCAGGGCCTTTGTCTCTGATGTGCAGGTGACTGGGACACAGCAGCTGAGCAGCCTGTTCATTCAGGCAGCTCTCAGACCAAACCTCCCTGTCTTTCACCAGGCCCAGGGCTCCCAGAAAAATGGGCAAAGCCTGGGCACTGCTGTACCCAGTCCTGATCCATAAACCCAATGCACAGCAAAACCAGGAGCTTGTGTCCAACCCTGCCCCATTTTACACCGTGTTTGAGCATCCTGAAGCTAAAGCACAGTGAGAAAACCTTGAGCAGCTCAGCATCATCCAGCCTGGGGTCTCCCAGTGTCCAAACAATTTCCTCTTCCTGGTGTTTAGGTGTGTGTGAGGTTTACAGGTGCCTGCCCATCATGTGCCACTGCTACTCAAATACTGTTTGCCATTCTTTGCTTTCTGTCTAATGACACTTAATTAGCAGATGTAGGAAATCACCTTTTAAACCAGCACCTCCATTCCCAGCCTCCAGCACCTTCTGCAAATTATTTTTACACATTTGAGTTTCAAATCCATGTTGGGTCACCAGCACTGATCAGGGAAGCAAGCAGTGCTCAAGTGCTCAGGATTGTTGTGTGTTTGATACTCCTCCTCCCTCCACTGATTGACTTAATGCCACCCCCAGCTGGGAGGGCATTTACATCCCCAAAAGCACCTGATGATCTGGAGCTGTGCCAATCTGGCATCTTGACTCACCACTGGCTCCTGTCCCCCCAAAATACCCGGGCTGCACAGATGTGGGTGATTACACCGGAACCAGAACTAACTCCTCTAAAAATTGTTCTTATTGCTGGACAAATTGAGTCTGCTCTGGCAGAAGCCAGAATAATTGCTCAGGGGAGCATGGGGCTTATCCAGCAGTTAATTCATTATTTGTACCTGCCCAGAGCCAGGATGGAAACAGCAGGAAAGGCAGCAGCAAACAAGGTACAAACTCCAGTACCTCAAAACCAATTTGCTCACTTAAAGGCTTATTGCCATCACGGCAAGGGGGAAAAACACCTTTACAAACCCTCGTGCGTGGCAAAATAGAGGAGGGACAAGCTTTGTCCTGTAGTTCTCTGATGGGCTGTACTGACTTGGATGCAATTAATGCTGTATTTTGGGCTTTGCCATATCTTTACATGCACCAAAAAAGTCAGAGTTAAGAGAGGAAATGTATTTTAAGTCAGGGCAGATCCCACCTTCATGGCAATGCCAGGATAAGTCAGCCAGAACCCACCAGCAGCAGCTGTGGCTGGTCTTGCCATGTGTCAGGACTGATGCTTCAGAAAGAAATAGAAGGTTGGAGAAGGAGTTAAAACCCAAGAGCACTGGGGATGGTGCAAACACTGAGCTCTGCCTTGTTCTGGTGGTGCAGATCCAGCAGGGCTGGCTGCCCTGCCTGCTCCTGAGGACACCCTGCACTGCTCTCAGCACAGCCCCTCGAGAGCTGGGGCTCCTCCACGGCTGCCTGGGGTGGCCCCACGGTGGCCAGTGGCTGCTTTGTGATCCCCTCTGTGCTTGTGAGCCCCAGGAGCTGCTCTCACCCAGAGCCACACCACGATCACACATTCCATGGTGCCAGGGCTTGACTGCTTCAAGGGTCTCTGGAGGATGGGGGAATTTAAAAAAACCCAAAAAGAGCAACTGCACAACTGAGCCATTCATCAGGGCACACAAACAAGCTCAGGCACAGGGCCCTGTGTGAGTCTGGCCTGGCCTGGGGCAAAGCAAAGCTGCTCTTACCTTTAACAGCCCTGACAAATTGGAACAGGATGTGCCTCTATTGAACGTGGATATTTCCCCACTGCTTTTTCTTGTAGTCCTGACTGGTGCAGGGAATCACCATGAATCTTCATTTGCTTTGCTGCATTCACACTGGGTTTAAATTCTTAGCACTAAATCCCCAGGCAGGGGGCTGGAACTGGATGATTGTTAAGGTCCCTTCCAACACAAACCGTTCTGTGATTCTGTGGTTCTATGAAATAGACACTATTTTGGCTAATGATCCTCAAGATCTTAATACATTAGCTCTGTCAGATCTATTATTGCTTAATAATTCTACAGAATTTAATTATTTATTAATAGGGAACAGTAAGAAAGCTGCCAGCTCTTCATTCCCATGAAATGGAATGCAGAACTGCCAGGTGAGTGAGGCAATAGCCAGGGATGGGCACATTAGGACAGTGTGGTTGGGACAGTCACAATTGCTGCTGCAGATGGCCAAGGAACTTTCCTATGTCACAGTTTTTAAATTCAGTTGAGAGAATGTGTTAGTTAAAATAATCTTGGGCAGATCCATACTACTTTTTCTGTGCCATTACACAGCCATTTTTGCTAAAGCAAGCAGTAATTAACCTGGTTATCCCCTTTGCATTTGTAGATAGTGAAGATATTGTAATTTTTCTATTCCTTAAAAATGAATACTTCCCACATGGAAAAGCAGTTTTCATAACATAAGCATGTTTGACTCAGCAAGGGCACTTCTGTTGCTCCCTATTAGCACAGCCTCCCTCCACCAGTTCCCAAATGGAAAGGAAGAAAAAGCAATATGAACTGACTTTCAGAAAAAATCCAGAGAGAAAAGAATAATAAATTCATCCACACAAACCACCCCATGGCCCTCATCACCAGCTGCAGCACAGAAAGGCCACCCCAGACAGCTGCAGACAGCACTGACATCAAGTGTGTGCAAGGAGGGTTCTCTGCTTCTCCCTCTGCTTGGAGAGCAGCTGGATGTTTCCTCAAGGAACAGGAAAGTTCAGGCGTCAGCAGCAGCTCTGTGCACAAGGAGTGACTGAACACACAGGTCAGGGGAGGCAGCACTGCCAGGACTGACACAGAACCACAGAACCACAGAATCAGAGAAATACAGAACCACAGGATCACAGAAATACAGAACTACAGAAACACAGGGTCACAGAAATACAGAACCACAGAACCATAAAACCACAGAATCACTGAGCTTGGAAAAGACCTCCAAGACCATCAAGTCCTGCTGCTGCCCCATCCCCACCATGCTCACCACTAAACCATAAAGTGCCACATCCACACCCCTTTTGAACACTTGCAGAGATGGTGACCCCACCACTCCCTGCACAGCCTGTTCCAATGCCTGACCTCTCTTTTGTTGAAGATTTTTTTCCTAATACCTAATCTAAACCTCACATTGCTTGGAGATTCCTTGTCCTTGGACTACAGGAATTAGAAAGGATTCAATTCCCCATAATTCTTCTTTATAGCAGGAGGGTGTCAGTTTGTTGTCTTGGCAGCAGGAGGAAATATCACACCAGGCATTTTTCTGTCTCCAGGGGTGATCCAGGGGCACACAGGATGAGTGTCCCTGTCCTGCTGAGGGGACAGCCAGGGCTGCTGGCTCCAGCCCTGCTGCAGCAGCCCCATCCCAGCCCATCCTCACAGGGACAGCACAGCCCTACAAGGGTCCCACCATCTCCTCCCCTGCCCATCTGCAGCTTTCCCCCTGCCTGCCTTGGCTTTTCAATCTCCCCAGGGTAATTTCTGCTGATCCCTCTCACATGGAGAGGGGTGATGTGGGGAGCTGCTGACACAGGGAGGGTCTCACTAACACTTCAGGAGGGAGCCCAATGTTTGCCCTGGCAGAGCCCCCCTGGGCCAGCAGAGAACTGAAACCCGCTCAGAGCTTCTGCAGCCAAGCTCTGCTTTCAGCTGGGCAGCAAATGCCTCCTTAGGGAAGCAGGACAGAGGGGATTTCACACCATCACCATGGTGAAATTGGTCATTTGGTGAAGTAATTTGGGTGCCTGGCCCCACACCCACGGCCAGACAGCACCAACACTTCAGCTCTCCCTATGGGGCTGAGATAAATGGAGCTGTCAGGTCAGAGCACGCTGATCCCTTCTCATTCAAGCACCTATTTAATATTCATCATGCTACAGGGGGACATTTTTATGTGGGGAAAAACACAAATGCTCTCCCAAAATGACTCAAGGGCAATAAAGAATAAATTGTCTTTAAACCTGTATAAGGGATGCTGGAGTCACAACAAGACATAAAATAATATGGAGGTGGAAAGTGCTTTTTCCTTATTAGGTTTATCAAAATAAAACTAGGCTGGTAAGCTTGCTCTATCAAGCAAATGGATGTGGCAAAAAAAAAAGGAAATGAAAATTCTGATCCATATTCATTGTTTCAGTGTCAGCTAGGGAGAAAAGCTTTACTTTTTTTTTTTTTTTTTGCCTTAGAAAGCTGATCCAAAGTTTTATATATAAAAAAAAGTAAGCAAAGCTGATAAGAAAATGAAAGATAATTAATAGAAACAAAGCATGCAGCAGACAGTGTCTAATATTAAACAAAATGTGAAACACAGAACATGCTTGACTGCACCAAGCCACAGATCCAGGCACTGACAGCATCTTAATAAGGATTTCTTTCCCAAAGCTCCCAGCACTGGCCCAGCATCACTGCTACCCCTGGCCCATGGCTGGTAGCAGGGCTTATCTCCAAACAGAATAGATTTTTTTTTCCTGTTTAAATTAAGTTTTAACACAGCCCTGCAGGCAGTGCCCCAACATGGAACTGTTGCACCCATGAAACAAAGCCAGGCTGATTCCAGGTTAAGAAGAAGCTCAATCCTTGAACAGCAGAGGTTTAAGGGAGAAGAGGATCAGTGACAGAACAGAACAGATTGAAAAAGTCCTTTAAGATCATCAACTCCAGCCTCTCCTCCAGCAGTAAACCCTGTCCCCAGTGTCACATTTGCATGGCTTTTAAAATACCTCCAGGGATGGGACTCAAGCACTGCCTGGGTGCCTGTTCCTGTGCTTGACCACCCTTTTGGTGAAGGGATTTTCCCTGACATCCAACCCAAACCTCTCCTGGTGCATCTTGCTGCCCAGAGAGCCTGGTCCTCACCTGGCTCCAACCTCCTGTCAGGAGTTGGAGAGAGTGAGAGGGACTCCCCTGAGCCTCCTGTGTGTATTTGCCATTTCTACAGATGTATAAACACATTTCTCTCCGTAAAACAACAGGACAGACAAGTTTCAAGTCGTTCTCACATGGTGCAGCTGAGACTCAGGAGGGAGCTGGTTCTACACCCAGGAGGATGCAACATTCTCCATTTCACTTCAAATTTCACAGCATTTGCCTTCCACCACCCTCCCTCCCCCAAAATCCACTTCCTAGGTTCACATGATTAGGTGAGACAGAATTTTCTGGTTTTTGGTTTCCAGAGACTTTAGAAGAGATCCAGGAAAATCACTGCAGATGGCAGCTCTTCATTTCCAAATCATGCTCTGCTGGTACATCACAAATACTGCACAACTCTGAATATTGAAGAGGTGGGGGTTTGTTGGTTTTAGAGGCTTTTTTGGTCAATGAGGATTCCTGTTCCATGTACAGGAGTGACAAAGGCATGGGAGTTTGATCTCTTTGGCCTTTCTACAGCCCACTGAGGGCAATTACAAAATTCTTCTTTCCCCAACATCTGTCCTCAGTCCCACAGGCTCATCAACAGACTTTTGTGCACATAATCTACTCCTGCAGAAAACACAGAATTACTGGAGAGCAGTTTATGTAAATATACTCTCTCCTCAGAAGAGAACAGTGTTCCTAATGACAAATTGAGTGAAATCTCACTTGGCATGAAGCAAATAAAGTAGTAAATATTTCACATTACTGCTCTGCAGCAATGGAGACTGCATTTAAAATTAATTGCTGTGGATCTGCTGTATCCTAAAAAGAAATGGAGTGACAACACAACCGTGATGTGACACATCTGCATTACAGCTTTTCATCTCAATTCTGTCTTCAACAGGCTCCATCAGCTGCTTGAATTGGGTGTATGAAGTGATATTCTCAGCCCATCTCTAGTGGGGAAGCAGCAATGTCTGAATGTCAGTGCTGTCACCACGGAGCACAGTGCCAGCAGGGCACAGCTTACAGAGATGTATGTGTCTGCTGCTCCTCTGCTGAGCCCATCAGGCACAGCCCTGAGCACAGACCACAGCTGGGACTGGCCTGGGTTACAAAAGCCCATTTTCTGTGCCCCAGGACTGTCAGACACCGGGAGATGAAGTGGTTTACCCCGTTAAAAAGGTGGCGTGGGGCCATTAGAGAAAACAAGAGACTGCTGCTCATGGCTCTGGTGTGACCTGGCCCTGCTGTGACTCCCTGGCAGTGCCTCAGTTTGTCACTGGGAGGGGTGGCTCGTACACAGCGTCAAGGTTTCACAAATGAACTTCTTACTTCTCTCAAAACAAACACTTCACTGGTGCTTCAGCTGTGCTACAACACCCAAAAGTTCTGTGTGGAATGCTGGAATAAAAAACCCTCTGTCACAGTGGGATCCCTTCTCCAAAGTCCCATTTTCAATTGCTTGCAGACAAGGCTTCTGCTCCATCAGAGGAAAGATTTAAAACATCCACTATTAACAGGAAAAACACAGCTGTTGACTGACACAAATGCTTTTCTCAGAGCAGAAACTGAATATCTGTTGCATCCCATCAGTCAAACAATCCCAGACTTCCATCCTCAGGTACACCCCAACTACTTCACTTAGATAAATTTGGATGTACTTGGTGTACCCAGTGCACACAAGCCAAGAAGCTCAGCCCTTCCACCACAGAAGAGCAGCCACAGACAGTATTTCCCAGGGAACATTTGTAGCTTTTACTGGTCTGACCTGTCAATTGCTGGGATGTTTCTCTCTAATCCAATCACTGAGCTAAATTGACTTGTAATGTAGAAAGCAAACGCAAATTGTGTAATTAAATCACTTAATTTGCCACATGAGGTGTTTCAGGATCAATGCCCTCATATTCACAAAGCTCAGTGAAGGTGGAAAACTCCAAGGAAGCAGCAGATAACAACACATGAATGGCCTGATCATCTCTAAATGAAGTCAATAAGAATCGTTTACTGACTTCAGATCAGATACATCCCTCCTTTGCCACCTCAGTAATGGGTTTGCCTGATGTTACAACAGTGACAGAGAATATGAATTCCTGCTAAACCTGAGCTCCAGAACAGTTACCAAAGGTTATCTGCCAGGGAGAAAGAAAATGTCACTTCATTCCTTGGCCCAGTCCTGCAGCTGCACTGTTGTGACCACTGGGCAATGGCAGCATCCTGCAAACACCATTTCTGGGCTGCACTCCTCTGCTCAGAAAATTCTGCAAGAAAA
Source organism: Oenanthe melanoleuca (assembly GCF_029582105.1). NCBI lineage: Eukaryota > Metazoa > Chordata > Aves > Passeriformes > Muscicapidae > Oenanthe > Oenanthe melanoleuca. The sequence continues at coordinate 31,488,655 of NC_079341.1, read as the reverse complement.
GCTACTTATGGCCTGCTCACATGGGGCAGGAGCCACATTGCACACAAAAAATATAAAATTATGTATGCCATCTTCCTCATCTGGAAAACAAATGCTGGGTGCTCCACTTCACCCAAGTGCTGGTGAAAGATTCTTCACCATTATCATGTCTGAGGAGTTTTTCCCAAATGTCAGGTTGGCATGTGACAACCCCAACATTCAAAACATGCAGGTGAGCTTTCATGAAGCAGAGGAGAATAGCAATATTTTTTCTTATTGGAGGAAATTGAATCTAATTTTTCATTCCATCAAAACATCTCTTCACAGACAGGGTAAATCCCATAAATTGCTTTAACCTGGGTATCTGCCTACAGCCCATTATGATTGTAACAAAACATGTAATCAGAGCAAATGAGCATAATTACCAATGTCTGCAAATAAGGGGGTTTAGGTTATTTTCTCAGACATTTCATATGTGACCATTTCACCACTGGTTTACATTTAAAAATATGAATAAACTCTATTAGATTGTGGGATGAAAGGGCACACATTAAAAATTCACACAGAAAGCATCCCTTGATTACTGTTATAACTATTCATTCAAACCTATTCTTCTCTCCCAAATGTAAATATAACCAGACCACAAAGCATGGCTAAGTAATAACCTGTTCCAAGGCAGAGTGGGGTCCCTTGCTATCAGATTTCCCAGCAAGACACTTCTCTCATTTCCACCAGGCAGGAAGAAGAATGACTGTGTGCAGTTCCATTTATCCTGCAGCAGTTCATGCAAATGCCTTTTGGGTTTTTCACACTCACTCATCTAGTGCTGGCTCTCCTGCTGGGTCAAACAGATTTCTCTAAGGCAGCCCCACAGCTGGGCAAGCTCCTCAGGCAGTAACAACTCCCTGGCACGTCCCTCCCCACCCGTGCAGCTGCACTGGGTGGTGCTGGAGGAAAAGCCAGGAGGAATTACTGGGGCTCCCTCAATCCTCCACGCCTGACAGGAGCAGCAGGGAGCAGGTCCTGTGACATCTCAACAGCTTAATGGCATGGCTGGTGGCACAAGTCATGTCAGCAGCTAAGTGACAGTAACAGAGGCACCTGCCAGGTCGTGGCTCTGGGAATCAAGGAGCACATCCATATGGATGGCATGTAACAGACAGATCCTCACAAGGGTGATACAAATCACACTCCTGGCCAGGACAGCTGCGTGTCACAGCTGGGAGACGTGGAAGTTCATTCATTTAAATTACATTTTAAACCAGACAGACCCATAATCTGTCCTGAGGCACGTTAATACATCAGGTAGCCTGATCCATCTCTCAGAAGGTCCTGAGTGAGGCCATTTTTTTCCACATTATGACCTCCCAATTGAAAACAAGCCTTAAAATTATATTTAAACTCACAAGTGCAAATCACATTATACATTTAGAAAAAATACAGTCAGAGGGCTGGAGCACCTTTGCTATGGAGAAAGGCAAAAAGAATTGGGTTGCTCAGGCTGGACAGGCAGACTTGGGAGCCCCTTCCAGTGCCTAAAGGGGCTCCAAGGGAGCTGGAGAGGGACTTTGGATTGAGGCATGGAGTGACAGGACAAGGAGAAGGGCTTTGCAGAAGGTAAATTTAGGTAGATTAGGTATCAGGAAGAAATTCTTCACCCACAGATACTTTCATTGACAATCACAACACATACATGTGCTGATGGGATGCTCGAGCAGGGAGTAGAGGAATTCCTTCCTGAGGGATCAAGATCTCTCTCCTGTCTTCAGCAGCCCCACCTACTTCAGCAAAAAGTTTAGAAATCCCAAATAGGCAAGAATTGGAGTAGTCCCTTCTCCATGCCATGACTCATTTTGGACAATGAACGGCAGGAATTTACTCCAGTGCTCCCACAGGAGGCTGGGATCCCCCCCAGCAGGATATCCAGGGCTCTTACAAAGAGCAGTAACCTTGGTATCTGTTTAAATGACCAATTCCTGATTTTGCACTATGCTGCCTCCTCAGCCTCGTGGACCCTGCAGGGCCACTGGTTCAATTTCACAGCTTAATCCAATCCCAAATTATCAAATACATGCAATTACCTTGTGACATTTGAATCACCATCCTGTCCAAGCTGGGTGAGGAGCAGACACAGATTCCTGTACAGACAGTGCACAGTCAGCACTGCTGCCTCCAACAGCAGCCCCACGAGCCTTCCCTGCTGCTTTATTTTATTTTATTTAATTTTACCAAGTCAAACAGGTGGACCCATTTCCTGGGCATTTCTGAACAACTCCCTAAGGGCACCACTGAACTGCAGCAGCTCTGCAGCAGGTTTTGTCTTGTCCCCAAGCACCAAGCCATGCCCACAGCTCTGCAGGCAGCACTCAGCCCAGCAGGAACCGTGGCCAGTCGGAGCACACGTGGGCACACAGGGTGGGAGAGGGGCATGAAAATGAGCAGTATCTCCTCAATATGAGCACACCTGGCAGTGTTCCACCTGCAGCTGCTCATCTCCCCCAGGACCTGACATCTCCCACACTGGACACAGAATTATCGAGCCAGAACAGTTTGGGTCACAAGGGAACTTAAAGGTCTGTGGGCAGGGACACCTTCCACTATCCCAGGTTGCTAAAAACCCCATCCAGCCTGGCCTTGAACACTTCCAGGAGCAGCCACAGCTTCTCTGGGCACCCTGTGCCAAGTCCTCATCATCCTCACAGGGAAGAATTTTTTCCTGGTATCTCATCTTCTGTTTGAAGCCATTCCCCTGGTCCTGTGTCCTGTCACTCCATGTCTCTGTCCCCAGTCCCTCTCCAGCTCTCTTGGTACTCTCTTTAGGCACTGGCAGGTGCTCTGAGGTCTCCCCAGAGCCTTCTCTTCATCACAGTTTGGATTGTAATGTACCCTGATGCTGAGGGCAATGACCACATGTTCCAGCTGTCATTTTTGCTATTATTACACCAACTTTCCCACTCCAATGCCCTGCTGAACAGCATGCTTAATTGAGTTTATTCCTTCATTATTCAGAGAGTACCACTCTGCTGACATGGTATCCCACAGACAAAATATATTAAGATCTGTCAGTGTTCCTAATGGTGCCAGATCATTATTCCCCTCGTAATTCTTCCTCTCTAGAAGTTACTCAATGGTTCACTACAGGGCGCTGTTGAAAAAAGATTTAGGACCCCAATGCTACTGGGGAACACCAGATCCTGCTTTATATTCCATAAACAGTTATAGCTGTAAGGTGGAAAGTAGGACCAGCAGAACATCTTCAGGGCCAGAAACACACGAGACAATTTCCCCTCACAATTCCATCAGCCTTTATAAGGAGGGAAGAGAAAAGCACATTCCTGACCCTGCCCTAATGGCACAATTCCATCTCTGGTATTCAATGCTGCAGGAGCAATGTTGGGTGGATGGGATCTCAACTTAGAGAAGGAAACCTATCTACAATTACATAATTTTTTCCATAAAACCATAACATTCAAACCACTTTTCAAAGCTGTGAATAGCAACATGACAAGCTGAGCAATGCCTTTTGCCCCAGTCATACCCATCTGCTGTGATGATCCAGTACCTTTGGATGGAGAAGGACCACAAAGGTGCTGGGCTGGTAACAATTTTCCTTTTTCTCCTCTGATTATTGGAATAAGCAGCAGCATTGAGTTAAAAATAAGACCAAGCATTCTCCAGACTTGCAATTATTCTCTCGACTTGTACTTGTCTGAACTCTTTCTCTCACTAATCACTGCAGCACAAAATAGTGCCAGAGGAGTTTGAAATCCAAGGCCAATCTCAGACTCAAATGACTAATAACACCAGTTGTTTACACACATTTAATTCAACATACCAGAAGCAATTTTCTCACTCTCTTTAGCATTTTATTTGCTTATAAATACAAGTCAATACCACAAGATGGCACTTTCTTACTTGCAACACACACTATTATAAACACTTACCCTCTTCAAATGTTCCCAGAATTTTACCATATGTAACTTCTCAGTGGTTCTGAAACATTTAAAATAGCAAGACCTTCTACAAACTGCATTTGTGTTTGATGTATATTAAATGAGGTCAGGTAATTAAATTCAAAAAAAAGGAATTTATAAATATTTCAGATAAGAAAATTTAAATACAAAAGCAGAGTTTGTTTTAATTAAACTGACTAACAATTTAAACTGGCCATAATGTATCTACATGATTTAATTAAAAATCCTTTTTAAACAATCAAATCCTCTAGCCATTCATCTAAACACCTATCTGCTCAGCTCTTTAGAAAATATTCTTGCTTAAGAAACCACCTATGCTTCTTCATAACAATCCTTATTCTGTCCTGTAGGTGGAAATGAAGCAAAATCATATTCCAGACTAGAAAACAGGATAAAAAGGAAGAAACTTTAAAAAACCTGATAACTTCAGACACTTCAACTCATTCTTCCTTGCATTTCTCAAAATACATGATCTGGTTTTAAAGTCTTTGAACGAAATGTAAACACTAGAAAACTCATTGTTGAAGTATGTGAAGAATAAAGAACCCTGCACTAATATAGTGCATAATGATGCTGTGTCAAACTTGTCATTTACAGTAAATGTCACTATTTCCTTGGGATTGTCATGCCTTTTTTTTTAACTAATTCCTTTCCATATCTGTAGATTCTCTCTTTCCTTTTTTGTTATTCCCATTGCTCAACAGGAAGGGATGTAGTTTCTGATCTCTTCAGAAAAGTTTCACAAGATCCAAGTTTTTTACTCCTTTTTTTTTTTTTTTTTTTTTTTTTAATAAAGAGGTGGCAAAATTTTTAGCTTGCAATCCTTCTGTTCTGCCCAGGATATTATACATCAGGAGATTCCTCAAAAAACTGAGAAGTCGGAGAGTTCCAAAAAAGAAAGCAGTTAAGGCAGTCGATGTCTACATTTGGATTTCTTGTTTTTATGTTACATATCAATGTCTCCATCATAGGCCAGGGTTAGAGGCTTCTGCTGTGGTGGAGGGCTCTGATGCTGCTTTGTTTTTTTGCTACAAGAAAAGCAATTCAGAAGACAGAATTACAAACTGTAACAAGCTCAGAAACATCATCAACCCCCAAACTTTAGTTTAAAAAATCAACTTTCCATAGTGGCTACAGAGTGCTGTAACTGGGTGGCACCACATGCCCCTCTGGTGCTCTCAGTGTGTGGTTTGGACACACAGCCAGAAAGGGGCAGCCAGCTCTGCTCCCCATCTGCAGAGGAAATAAAGAACATTCGTCTCCCACCTCTTCTCACAGCTGAGAGAACAAGCAACACCTCACAGAAAAATGGGAATGGGATATTCTCATTTTTCTTTGGCATGGTATTGAAGCAACAATAATTATTATTGAGAAATGCATTTCCTTAGCAGCCTCCATGTGATGGAGAAGTGTGTAATGTTATTTAAAAAATCCTCTGTAACCTCTGCTGTGAAGCAGAGAATGGAACTACATGGCTTGGAAAATAAGGGAGCTGCAGCTCCTAGGCTGTTATTTGAGCTTTTAACCCAAGAGAGAGAATGAGAGAAAGACTGAGTGAAAGGAGTAGGCTGTTGGGTGAGAGAGGGCAGTGATGCTGTGACCATGGCTGTGGCTCTCTGGTTGCCTGCCCTGACTGGACTGGGCTTGGGCCAGCTTGCACCACGAATGTTTGTCAGTTCAGGCCAAATCCTTGGGAACTGCAGGACACCTGGATGCCTCCTACCTCTCCCTCTGTGTCCTGCCAGAGGCATCAATGGCAGTGCCTGTCCAAAACCTCAAAGCAGGGAGGGCAAGGCGAGCTCTGCCAGGCTGGGCTCACCTCCCCTGTCTGCAGGAGAGCAGAACCCCTCACCCCCAGAAAAACCCAAAAGCCTCTGCACTGAAGGTGCAGGCCTGCTACCCTGTCCTTAACAATGGCTGGTAAGAGCAGCTTTAGACACAGGACATGCTTTCACCTCATGTATTCACTGCAGAAACCTATTTAGGGATTTTCTGAGCTGTAGCAAACAGCCAAAAAACCACAATTAACACCAAGAGACCCAATCTCCCATGAACTCTTATGCCATCTCTGAATCCATTTATCTTCCTGGCATGCACAGCCCTGGCAGCAGCAAGCTCACAAGGTATTAAATGCACTCTGTGCAAAATAATATCTTTTGTTTATTTTAAACGACCATTTAATCAGATGCCTCCTACATCTTTTATTGTGGGAGATAAAAATTCCATAGCACCCTTTTCTCCCCCATTCATGATTTCATAGATCTCTATTGTATTGTCACATCAAACATCATTTTTCAGCTGAATGTCCCATTCTATTTAGCCCTTCCTTGAGCAGAAGCCAGCTCCTTGTTCCAATCACTCTCCTGGCCTTTCTTCAGTTTTACTTTATCTTTTTTTTTGAAGAATACAATAAAACTTCTTTCTAATCCCAGCAGAAGCCTGAATAAATATAAGGGCCTATTGATAACCAAAAATAATTCTTTCCCTGCATGGCCACCAAACTTTTTCACAATAATGGCTGTTAACATTTACAACTGGGAGAGTTTTAATTACTCCAAGGTAGAGGTTGAATTAAGGCACTCAGGTAGTCAAACCTCTATCCTTTCCTGAAGCCTTGAGCATTAAATGCCTGCAATGCATTGTTGTGATGTATTTTGGGATTTTTGTATGTATTTTGGATTGTTTAAGTAAAAAAAAATGAGCTTTTATTTAAGAACAGAATACCTGCCATACTCACCACATCAAGTAGGATGTAAAAATCAGGAAAATGATGATGAAGAACCCTCCAGCTGATACTCCATATACCCATACCTTCAGTTTACCATCTGTTGGAACAAGAGGAAAAAGGACAGAGGTAAAAGACAAGAAAATAAAAAACTTTATTCTAAAACACACAAAGTTTTAAGAGATCAATTTTAGAGAAATTAGTAGCATCATTGATGGGGAACACAGCAGAGATTGGCTGGGAGTAATTCATAAACCCCATATATTTGATAGCAAGGAAGATTTCTGAAAAAAAATCCCTAATTTTAAATAAAAAGTTTTAATGGAAAGGGGCAGAAGCTCAGGATAATTGAGGTGCATTTCCTCCAGAGCCCAGTGGCTGCTCTGGCAGAGGCAGTTCAATGCTGAGCTGCCCCAGACAGACACAGGCAATACCTGATGTGTTTAGCTGAGAGCTGAGAAGGGATGGGATTGTTCTCCATAAATACTTGGGGGTCAGTTGGGGTAAACACCAGCAAGCATGAGGGGAAAAGCTGCTTAGAACTGGGAAACACTTGGGCAGCAAATGGGAATAAATTCAGCTTAGAATGAAAAGAAGAATAGGCTTTGTGACAGTAAGAGGGATAAAGCTGGGAAAGAGCTTTCTGGTTGGGCCACAGGAGCAGCAGACTGAAGTGGCTTTAAGGTAAGGCTGTGGTTTGGGCTTTTTGGGCTGCAGTGAGCCAGGAGCCCTGCAGGAACCCCTCCATGCACGTGGGCTTGAGTCTGTTCAAACATTCCCTTTTCTCAGAACACTTCACTTGGACAGGTCCTTAATTACAAGCTTTGCATTAATAATAACAGCAATTTTTGCAAGATCAATATTTCTGTTCCTCACTCTGTTTCTGGCTGGGCAGCTTTCCTTGTAGGGAGCAGGTTTGGTACTTTTCCACACAGCAGCAGTCTGAGCTGATTCACATCAACAGAGCTGCAAATACACACTGGAGGCAGGAACAGGAACCTGTGCTGTGCCCACAGACATGGTTTGACAGAGGCCATTTCAAATTCAGTCAAGTGAGAGGGACAATCACTGAGCCTGGTTTTCATTTTATGTTTGAATGACAAATTTTTTCAAAGGGAAGCACATTTAATCAGATCCCACTCTTTCTCATTTTTCTTCCAGACTTTGTGGAAAGGCTGAGTACCTCTCACAGATTTTTTCAGCTCCTCAAAACACTTGCAGACTATCTCCCATGTGAGAAGAGCTCTGTTCATCAGGTCTGGCTTGGTTTGTTTGAGTTATTTTGCTGAAGTTTAGGTATGAAATTTGTTGCCCTCTCATTTGGAGATGGCCAAGAAATATTTAGCAATCCTGCAGAGGGATTGTCACAGCCCCATAAAGGCATCACAGCATGTCTGCTCTGAAGGCAGCTCTGCTCTCCATCCCCAGCAGAAAGGCACTGGACCATGTCATCTGACAATTTAAACAATACTATTTAAATTGCCTCTCAAGTTGAGGAAAAGTTTCTGTACCTGAACTCTGGCCTCTCAGAGTATAGTTAAGAGAGGAAAAACACAGCCTGATTTGTAATCAGTCCTGTGCACTCCCGTAGAGTGTTTAAAAGAACAAAAACGTCAGCTTCATTAAATCCAAATAAAATTAGTGTTCCAAACTGTAAATGGAAAGGGAAACCACAGATAAGCTGGGGAAGGCACAGGTACTTTCACTGACCAGCACAATGTCAAGGACTGTGGTGCTGCAGGGTGTTAAGTGCCATCCATACAGGCAGCTCTCACCACAGACCTGCTATCAACAGCAGAACAGGGAGGTAACTGGTTTCCTGGCTCAGCCAGCAGTAAACACTGCAAATCCCCAGACTACTGAGCCTGAGAGCCTCTTTGAGGGGAGCAATTACACATTTTGTCGTGAAGTTAGACAAAGGGGAGTGATTTGAAGAGCAGCAGCCTTGAGCTGAAGAGTGAACTGCAGGATGCCACAGGGTTGCTGATATACTTAGCACACATGGAGGACCTTTATTCCTTTCCTATGTATTGTTTCTATAACATTTCTGCCCTAAAATTAAGCCACACCATGTTCTGTAACTGTTCAGTCACTGTTTCTGTTGCAGACCCTGGGTGAGAGTTGGCTCACAGGTGCTGCACTGAGGTAAAGCCCTCCAGAAGCTTTTAGTGCTGCAAACTCAAATGCTGATTTAAAAAGAGAGGACTGCAGCATCCACCTACACCTCCCTCCCTTCCTTTTTCTAACCCCAGAAAGGTACCAGCCAAAGAGATGACACCCAAGTAAGACAACCTACAGAGGGCCAGGGATGTTGACAAAAAGGCAATTAACCCCAAACCTGTGACTCAAACTGCTGGTGAGCTGCGTGGGTGAACTGGATGAAGGGTTTGATCAAAAAGCAGCCAACTTTAAAAGGCTTTGGACTGAGCTCTGTGAGCCCAGAGACTGTCAGTGCAAAGGTTAACCACTGTCTGCAAATCAAATATGTAAATGTAACATTCAAAGTGTGATCACATATATCAGACAGAATTATGGCTCCCTGAATCCCCTAACAGAACCTTTCAGTTCATGTTTTCTAAAGTCTCGTGTTCATTAGGAACTAATTGCAAACAAATGTAATGTCAGGTACCTGAAGAGGAGGAAGAACTGCACTGCCAGTATTTTATAATACAAGGAGAACAGATGCATTTCAGTAAAACCTGACACATTTGATTCCCATTTTTAAAGTCCTATTTGCATTTCATAAATTTGTTTTGAATGAATTCATCTTCAAAACCACAGTCAAAAAGGGAATCAGATATTAGAGCCATGGGCCCGTCTGGGCACATGCAGCCTGTGGTTCCAACTGGGAAGGATTTTATGCTTTAGATGTCAAAGATCCACCTGGGATGAGCTGCTTGGGCACAGCAGCTGGTCTGCCTTTGTGGAACACTTTTAATGTGTAACTTCAACCCTCAAGACTAAACTGTACACTTTCTACCCTGTTCTTTTCATATATTTTTGAAATATGGTAAGAAACAACCAATGTTTTCTTTAATGAAATCTTAAGCACTTTGTGCTCTGAAACTTCTGAAGCACTAGTGCTCAATATCTTTCCTAGTCCAAACATATTACTTCTAGAAACATCATCAGATAATAGCTCTAAACATCCCCCCAAATCACATATGAGCACACTTTTGCAAAATATTATTGCTTCCTTCTGTCTCTGCTATCTCTCAACATAAGAAATTGTGATTCCTCTGTACAGCCACAAAGGCATGAAAGACAGCACACGAGCTGGAAACTGGGAGGTCGCTCTGCAGCTCCCAGAAAAAATCTCTGATGTTATCATCCACAAAGCTTGTTCCCTTCTACAGAAACCTTCTAAAGACAATCTATTCCGTTCATATTTAAGTTTTTCACCTGGATTAAAAGGTTGAATAGACCATCCTTTGAAAATGTCATGCATTTTGGAGTTGACAGGTTTATTTTTTCCGGCAATGGTCTTAACATCAGCTTTCTTATCTTCTAAACCTGGTACCTTCACGCAGTAATCCAGGAGCCCATTTGATCTCATTACTTCTGTATATCCCCGCTCACAGCCGCAGACTCCTCTCTGGGAGATAAAAGGGAATCCAGCATTAAACCAAGCAGTGCCCTCACTGAACACACTGAACACACTGTGAACACTGAGAACAGTGCACACTGCAGGGAAAGGCTTGAACAAACTGCAAGGTGTAACCTGCACACGCAAATTCACCCCTGCCAAACCAAACCAGCCAGGAACTGGTATTGCAAGCCCATTTCAGTTCAAAAAAAGCCCAAATATATTTGGGGAATTGGTTGAAAAAAGTCAGTAATTACAGAGAAGTCCAACATATAAATATTTCATCCCAACAGGCTTAACAACAGGAATCTGTGGCATACTCCGCTTGTCAGTAACAATTTTCCCATTGACCCTGCTGGGCAATAGAACAGACAAACCAAAAACCAATCCCCCCGCAGACCCAAACCCTCCTCACATATTTCCACTCCAGTATTTCACAGGACTATCTAAAATGAAGCTTTCTTATGACCAAATATCCATTGCCCCAGATCAGACTAAGCAGTTTCTTCAAGAGGTTTTTTAGAAGTCTGTGGTTTGCTAAATAGATATTCAGTTTTCTGGATTTCTATTTTAAAATTGTTTTTAATATTGTTTTCCTTTACTAATTGTCTTATATCTATAATGTCTATCTGAGGGTCTGATACTCTTGGTCTGAACAGATGATTGATGCTCTCCTCTTTTGCAAAAGTTTTAATCAGTCCCTTTTCTAAATAACAGTGCAACGGCACTCAATTAAAATTAAGCCAAGAGGTTTAATATTAAAATTAAAACAAAAACCCCTCCATAGACCAAACCCAAACTTGCAACACCACATAAATACTCCATCACTCGTTTGTGCAGGTCCCTGGTTTCCTTTCAGGATGAAATTCCCACAACATCCTCGAGGTGGTACCACGGCTAAACTAAACTATTTTCTAAGTCCTGGAATGCAATCTAAGATGCAATGGAATTGATTAGATCTCGCAGAGTTGATTCCCAGCCCTGCTCTGCAGTTACCTGTGTGCAGTAGGAGAAGGGTTTTCTGCACGCCGGGCTGCAGTGCCGGACTTCGGCAGGTTTCGTCCGAAGAGGACACCCTCCTGGAAAAGAAAATACTGAGTGCCTCCAAGGGCATGCTTCAAAATGCTTTTTTCTTAGATCACCACAGTGTAAGAAGTGCTCGTCTGCTTATTTTATATAGTTAAATACTAGTCTATTAAGCACATTAGCATAATATCTGTAGGCATCGCATTAATTAATTTGCCTTAACAAGGCTGGGAATCATTACCATACCCATCTTGTTAATGGAGAACAGAGATATACAGATTTAAGCAATTTGCCACTGGCCACATAGGAAGTGGGGGACAGAATCTGGAATTAGATGCAGATCTGTGTCCTCATTAATGGCTTATCTACATAAAAATACATAATCCACATAACGCCCTTGCCCATCCTCACTTGGGAAAGCCTGTGTTTCTATAGGAATAAAAACATGTTAATGAGTTCTTAAATACTTGGCAACCTTTGCACATAAGACTTCTGTTATTATCTTAACTAGTCATTATAAATAGAACAAGACATGAACATCTGCATTTTCATTTCTACTCTCTCCTCATTTACCCTGTGCATATTGAAAGAGATCCCATGGATATGCATCCTATTGCCTTTTTCAATCTCTCATGGAGCTTCAAAGTTCTGACCATGAATTTCCCTTTTCATCCTGCACAGGGAGAATTTGTAGGTCACAGCAACAGCAGGAATCTCACAGTTTGAGTGATTTGAGACTCCTGTGTTTTGAAGAAACAAAAGAAAAGGAGAAGAGGTACAGAAGATGGGGTCTCTACCACGTGTGTGATGTTCTCTTCTGCTCTTCACAGCCACAGGAAGGTTGAACTGAGGGCTGTGCAAGCCAGCCCAGGCAGCCCTTTAGTATGTGTACACTCATTTCCTCCCATGACCAGCCTGACAGTAAGGGCAATTAGCCCAAACACTCCTGTGCAATACATGTGTGATGCTGGGCAGACAGCAAGGCTGCTGGGCTCCCACTTGTCTTTCCTACCCACAAAAATCCAAACCGAAATTCTGGAAGAGTGAGGAAGGATGCCCAACTCCCTCTGAGCAACAGATGCAGAGGCAGGAAAGCCTCTGGAGACATTTCATTCCAGGTGTGCCAGGCCATTTGGGGACATACCCGTGACGTTCACTCCATCCGAGCGCTGACACCACACCGTGCGCACGTTGTCTCGCCAGGGGCTGCTTTGCCACAGGTAGTCGTAGCACTTCCCTCCTGCAACACCAACACCAGTTACTCTGCAGCCTGCAGCACCCAGAACAAACTCCTGCTGGGCAGGAAGCAGCACTTGGCTACCTGAGCAAGGCCGTGTCTCCGTGTCCTGCCCGGAGCAGCTCCCCCGGTGCTCTGCAGACTGGACCACGAAGGCTCTGGAGCGGGACTGGCGCCCCGTTGTCTCAAAGCTCCTGCCACTGATGCAGGTCAGCTCACAGGAGCTCCACTCTGACCACTCTGTCAGGTGGCAGTCGCCTGCACATCAAAACAAGAGACCACAGGTTTTCAAAAAGAATTAACCTTGAAGGATAAGGCTAAGGCTAACCTAAGCACACAACAGCTTTAATAGTGAAATATCCCTAAGATGTCTCTCAGTAGTACACGATATTTGGATTTCCTGCTTCATGGGATATCTCATTTTCTCAAAAAACAAAGGAAGACTTGCTCAGGTGGTCTAGAAACAGCAGACTGAGCATTTACCTGATCTGCTGAAGCACAGATTTGTACTACAAGGGCTGACAGTACTCAGAACTATGGGAGCATGTCCACCTCAGATACCACCACAGGCAGAAAACTCACTGAGACCTTCTAAAGCCTTTACCTGGGCAAGGCACAGAGCAGGGTAACTGCAGCACATTTTCTTTTGATGGTAGCTCACCACACAATGTATTTTCTACTGGTTTGGATGTAGCAGAAACTGATGCATCGTGCACTACACACGTAAGGTTGCGGACTTGCAATCCATCTCCACACTGTCCACCCTAGGGGATGAGGAAAGGGAACAGAGCCACACATCAATGACATTAGAAAATGACAGAAAAAACATAGTTGATTCTGTATGAAAAGTCTTCAAAGCTACACATTTTGTCTGCAGCAGTATCCCCAGTTATGAGAAGACATATGGAGATCTCTGTACACCTCTCTACAGAAGCTCGGAGGCAGGGGCAGGGCCACACATGAAAGTGTGTCATTATCAAAAGTGTGGAAGAGAATACATTCATAAAGGATTAATACCATCTTTGAGGTCTGCCCTTCCTGCCTTTTACTCAAATTAATGAATTTACTGATTCTTAATTAATGCCAAGTAGTCGAGCACAGAATTTCTGGGCTTCTCTTAAGAAGCCAAGAACAGGGCTTGCCCATAAGGATCAGACATTTCTTCTACACTCCTTTGATGATACAACCCAAGAAGAGCACTCACATGATTTAAACCCTCCAACAGCAAAAATCCTTACTGCATTGTGGGCTGTTTGTGTCATGTTCAGAAGGGAGTAACCATATCTGGAGCAGAGATCACCAGCTCATGTCACACTCTACCCAAACACCAACTCAAGTCAGCCATCAACTGTCAGCACTAAACCCCATTGGAACAAGAAAAAGGAGGCTCTCTCTGAGCCACTCCATGCTCATCATCCCAGTCCTGAAATACACAGACATACACCAAATTACTGAAGATGACATCCCTTAGTGGAAAATCAATATTCCCTGGCTAAAGTTATGATCCAGGGCTGAGGATGTTCTGAGAGATGAAGCACTGAGCCTATTTCTAGAGGGTGGAATTGTTTCATTCTCATCAGATGAAGAGCTGTAATGCTGTTCAGGTGCTCATGTCTGCAGGGTGCCTTATGAACACACACCTGAAGCCTCATGGAAATGGCACTTTAGAAAAATTCAGTAAACAAAACTCAAGGAGAAGGAGACAACATTGCCTTTATATAACCAAGGGAAACACTCCTTTGGATTTCCTGGCAGTGGGTTCTTTTAAAATAATGGACTTCATCTGCAGAACAGAATGGCTCCTACTGAGTGCATTCATCCAGCAGCAGGTTTGCTAGCAGGAATCTTGAGAACACCTCTCCTGCACACACCTGGCAGCTTTTGCATCCTCTCCCTCCCTTCTGCTGCAGATCCACAATAAAATGGGACTAAGAGCATAACCAGCTGGATTTAGAGCAGCTGCTCATCTAAAGCATCTTAAAGAAGTAATAGTGTAGATTTACTATATGCAGCCAGATTCCAGGTTTTTAACACAGTGTTTCACTTTAGTCAGTGTGTAACCTACTGTTCTAAATTACTGTTTCACTGCTGAAACTTCTGTTGTGGTCTGAGATTAATGGTGTGTGAAAAACTTGTGCACCTGTCCACTAGGTTAGAGTGCTTAGAAATAACTTGTGGGAACAGAAGATGAAGGGAGAATATTCTTGGGGAAAATAGACACTAATCAAACTGCAGTATCTCCAGTTTGAAGTGACTCAAAGAATGACTAAATGGTTGGAGAAGACAAGAAGAGTTTTCAAAAATATACCTCTCCTACAAACAGTATGTAATTATTCATATATATATATCAATATATAAATAATAAGAGGAATAGTGAGAAATAAATAGGTCAAAACATTAATTTTTTTCAGTACAAATGTTTCCACTATAAAAGGCTACAGGCAACACCCTCCATTTTTCTATCACACTATTTTGGAGCTACATTCATATTTTTTAACGTCTAGAACAAAAAAAAAAAAAAAACAAACAAACAAACCTCAAACCTACAACTTCTCAAAACAATCCCAAAAATAAACATTTGCTTTTAAACAGTGGCTCCCACTTGCTTGCTTTCTTTCAAGACCAGCAATGGCTTTTAAAAATCAATTGAACACACTTAAAATGTCACTCTGTCACTTACAGTAGGAGATGCTTTTTGGGATATTTGAAAAGGTCTTAAGCAATGCAGGAGCACTGCATTAACTTCCTTCTCATCCTCAAACTTATTCGTGTCCCCAAAATGATACATTTGAAGATCTAATTAATAGATGTGGAACAGAGGAAGTTTGTGCCAGCAATGGCACACTGAGGATTCAGGGAATAGCTGCTAATCAGAGGAGAACTGCCAAGGAAACCATCACATATTCAAAACTCGGGATCAATTCTTTGTTGTAAATGCTCTTCTTTGAAAGAAGTGATCCTCTGAGGTTTGCCTAGAACCAGGATTTGCCTCTTGAGCTTCCTTGCTGGAAATATGTGGGAATTTATCTTCCCCAAGGGATTCCTGCTCATTTATCTGCAAAAATTCCTGTGCTGACCCTAGTGAGGATGCAGAACCCATGCTGGGTTTCCTAAATACAGGATGTATGTGCCCCTCCACCAGCACCTGCACAGAGCCTCCACCTCTCACCCTGCTCACTGTGATGGGAAAACAAGGAGAAGGTTACAGCTCCTGTGTTGGACAGTCAGGGATCTCTGGAATTCACAGACTAATGCAAGGCAGCATCTCCACAAGCCTTCTCTCACATCACATCTGATACTTCCCACATGTAACACTCCAACGAGACAGGAGGTCATAGCCCTAATGAGATGCCTCACCCAGATGTGCCTTCAAGAAAAGTTTTCACTTTTTGGCTTTTAGAGGGGTTCATGTGTGCACAATTATTTTAAGTAAAGAGTTGATTGGGCAATGCTTTCACAGGTTGATGAGCATTTAATCAGGTAAAAGTCTCTCTAATAAGGGAGTGTTGCATGATCACATTTATGGGAGTGCTTTTAAAACTGTTAGAAAGGAAAGGTTCTGAGTCTTTTTAGGAATGTCAGCCAGCTCCTGTTTGATGATGCCTGGCTATTCCACTTATATTCACTTAGTGGAAAAAATGATGAGCAGTGTCAGACACTGTTAATTTTTTTCCTTGTTTTTAAGCTAATCAGGGTAAACTACTTCAACTCTAGGAGGAAAATTATTTAACCCTGTAACCCTTTAAAACTGGATGTACTGACCAGTTCCTAAGTTCTGCAGCCCTCTGGATGCAGGGGAAATGCCCCCATGCTGCCACAGGTGTGCCTGGGATACGTGAAATTACTTGGGGAGCGACACACTGACTTCCATACCATGACAATCAGCAACACAGAACACTGCAGGCTCTATTCCTAACCACAAAGACACCTCTAATTATTCACATGAAGTCAATTTAGCATAAAATAGTCCTCCTACAACTAGGAATTGCAGTCTCAGTTATAATACATGGAAAAAATATTTAGCCTTATAATTAATTGTCCTGTTTCTATTATTACAGGAGGACACTTTCACACTATGCATTCTGGCCTTACCATAGGATGCTTTACCTTATTTCACAAAGCATCCATGAAAACAGGGCTTCTGAAAGCTTTCTTTAGAATGCAGGCTTAAGCTTCTTTTCCAGTAAAGCACAGGAATAAATCACCCTGTATTTATGAACTACATTTAATTCCTAAGCACCTCATTAAAGAGAAGTGAACATGAATAGAATGGCTTCTCTCCAAAACAAAGCAAAGGGGAGAGAAACTGCTCTGTGGTAATTGAAGGAGGGAAGCAGGCTCTAAGTCACTGAATGCAGGGATGGTATAATGCTGTGATTGCTCGCTTTGAGCTGAAATTTAGCTGGGTTTGGGATGGGCACACTTTAATCTGCACAATGTGTTATTTATCTGAAATAAGCCACGGACTTAATTCAGCTCCCCTACTATTTTTTTTATCAGCTGTGTTAGCTCCTATGAAGGTCTCTTCCCTGATGTTTAACAGAATCTGCTTATGTTAGCTAGACAAAATAACAGCTGATATTATCACTTTGTTCTATTTATGTTCTACATATGTTATATACATTTACACATGCTGAGTACAGCACATACAAGGACCACATTCACATCACCAGTTGTAATGAGTTGTTGATTAGAGAAAATATAAATATACTTCTGTTTCTCTGATCTTGGACTGTCATAATCCAGATTTCATTTGTGAAAACCTGACAAAATTCTGGGTATTTATTGTGCCACTCACATATTCACTACACGTCCCTCCACCACAGAGAAACCACGTGGGTATTGAAGGCACTGGCAGAGCAGAAATCACAAGGGATGTGTGTCTTTATGTGCATTATTGGCTTCAATCTCCTACATGATATAATGTGCAGAAGCAGCCACAGATCTGGCACAGGTCTTGTCCCCTGGGACCAGACAGGGCTTGTTTCCACCACATTCTCCTACCTCCATCTCACCAGGCAGATTTAAGCAGGCTGATAAACCTCACTGTGAAAGATTCACCTCTGCTTAAACTGGGTTACCAACTAATGCGTTTTAATATTGGAAATGTGATCTAACAGATAAGGAGAGAAGAAAAAGCACGGAGGGGAAGAAAAAGTCAATTCAAGCTTGATGGAAGTTCACTGCCAGTGAAAAAATGATGGCCCCAGTGCTGAGCAGAGGTGGCAGGTGTAGGGACAGCACATGGGAACTGAATCCAGACAATTTTAGATCATTAAAAAGATAGCCAGGGTAAGGAGAAAGTAGAAACCAGCCCTTCATACAGTAACTCACACTATTGTACCAGAGACCTGAGGGGGATGACCTGCTCCAGAGCCCTTCAAAAAAATGGAAATAAAAAAAGGATAAAAAAAGGCTAAGCTGTCTTGATATCTAGTGTATCTATTTTCTTGTTAGAGATATTTTATGTAATTAAATTATAGGTCACTATGACTATGCCCAGTCAAACACATTCACTCCATAAATCCCCTTCAGTAATTCCATGAGCTCACAATACTTGAACCTGTATCACTTCTCATGAACAGCTGGTGATGGCTGGAAGATGAGGGGCAGGGATTCACCACTCCTGAACTTCCCCCTCCAGCCCTCCACCAGCCACACAGACACCTCGAGCCCACGACCAGCCATCAGTCCCACAAGGTGATGGTGGATTTTGCCATTCCAGGCACAGAGAAGCTCTGGAGAAAGCCCTACCTGAACGGAGCAGGGGGACCAGGGACCCAGCAGCCAGCTGTAGCAGGGCTTCACGGGGCAGCTCCTGTGCTGGGTGAGCTGCTGGGGGCAGGCTCTGCCCTCGCCCGCTGCCCGCAGCAGCACCGAGCGCCCACGCACCATCTGGCCTAGGGCAGACAGCACGCAGCCCACAGAGAGGCAGCCAGAGAGGAGAGAGAGACAAACAAAGAAAGACAGATTTTGTAATTTATCAGCGTTCCTAGTTCATTTCCCAGCGCTAAAATCTGTTAAAAAAGCAATTAATTGGGAACTGTTTGGATAATAGGGATGCGATCGCTAAGTCTAAGAAATGCAGTCACTGATATTTTCAAGCACACTTTTTAAACACTGTTTTGTATGTTTTCCAAATATAGTATTTGTTTATGCAACACTTTTAAATACTTGACTAGATCCTGATTATTAAATATGACAGGAAAATAATTCCTATGGCAGCAGCATTTCTACCATTACACATTCAATATGTTTCCAGAGATTTTTAACAAATGAAATTTTGTTTTTATGAGCAATTATGTGGACCTAATTTGAAAACTGCAAACATTGTAGTGGCTATTACTGCCCATAAGCACTTCTACCATTTCCATTAAAAAACCTATTTATTATTGGTGAAAACTTCTTCAGCCACTGAATGGAAAAAGCAATTATGATACTACTTTTGAACTAATAAAACTGAATATATTCATTAAAGTTACAGCAATTCCATTTCTGCCTCCTTTGCTGTCCATTTATGTCCAGGAATGTTTTCACTCAAAATGTTTCAATTAGAATTCCATCTCCAATTAAAAAGAAAAGTGGAAAAGAAAAAGTCCTTATGCAGAGGGATGCAGAAGACTGTGCTGGGGATAAAATTTCTGCCATGTCTTTCAATACATGTGGATTTGAGTTAAAAACTGAAAGGTCTGGGCACTAAGGGCAGACAAATACAAGGCAGAGGCAAGTGGTAATTGCTAACCCAGTGCAAAGGAAGAGATAAGGTGTTGTGGTGGAGCTCTCCCTTTTGGATCACCGCCCTCCAGTTGCTTTTGTGAGCAGAGCAGAGTCTGGTGGGGGAGAAAACACCCTGCAAAACAGGGAGGCTGCAATACCCAGCAAAATCCTTCTCCCAGTTATTTATACACATGATTTTTAATTAAGGATACTGCAGCTGTAAGGCACATCTCTGATATTTGTCATCGTGACTATACACAGAGCAAGGTTTCCAAAAACATTTTAGCAAATAAAAATTAAAAGCAGATGTCTAGAAAAGGCACTGATTGTTACCTTAGCAAGCTCTTTTACCTTTATTCCCTTGCTCTGACCCACTGAATTCCATTTTAAAACCCATTAAAACCAATTTTAAGACTTCTTCTTTTTCCAGTTTTAATCCCCTAGACCTGGGGAGTTTGTAACAGAAGTGATGATAAAAGCTGTTGGCCACAAGACTCTGCATTCAGCCACCACAGGATCAGATACACTGGGAGGTGGAAAAAATCCTACCAGCTGAGAGGAAAGGAAGAAGGAATGGAAAAAGGAAAGGAGAAGGAAGAGGAAGAGGAAGCAAAGAAGGAGGAGAAGGACAGGAGAGGACAGAAAAGGGAAAAAGCACAAAAAGAGAAAAAAGGAAAGGAAAGGAAAACTCCTGTGGCTCAGTGGGAGATTAGAGCAAAGGAAATCTCCCAGCCTGCTGTTGGATGAACCCCACAACAGCTCTCCCCAGCCCAACTGGCCAAAATTAAATGTTCTTTTCTCTCCAGCCAGAGACCAAATTTGCCAAATTTGTCTTAATGCTGAATGCTGAATGCTGAGTATTGGTGTGCAATGTAAAAGGCTCTTTGGGAAACAGGGGGAAGCCTGTGGCTGCAGGGTTCTGCCAGGCACCAGCTCCTACATGGAGCTAAGGAAAAGGAGGTCTCCCAAGGTAAAAAGATCCAATTTCATCAGGAGGGAATTGAAAGCCTGAAGCATTCATCAAGCTATTTTAATTAACTAAATAATTTCCTTTCGTACACTCTGTTTAACATGTTTCTAGCAATATGTAAATGGAAGATCATTGAACAGAAAGAGGAACTAACAACTTTTCTTTCCATTTTGGTTTTCTACAGCTGGTTATCTAAACTACCAAAACTCACTACAGTCCCAGTGGTCAGCTGGGGCTTGATGTCTATCCCTTTATTTTAACACCGTGAATGAATAACTGAATAGAGAACTTTCATTGAAATCTTCATTTGCACAATTATTGCAGTGAGTTTCTTAAGGCTCTAATTTTTTTTTACTCTAAAAACATTATCTAGGTGCTTGACTAACACTCAAGTAGCAGAAGAACTTAATTTCTCCTTTTTAAATACGTTATCTTTTGCTGCCTGTGCAGAACAGAATCTCACTGCATCTGAAATTAATTTCTTTCCAATACAAACTCTAAAGAGTTGAAGCAATCCTAGTTTTTCTTTAATTTTCCTTTGAATTATTCTCTAATTTTCCAATGAACTGGCCACATCTCTGATTCCTCTGTTCTGCAATGCTATACAGAAAGTGTGCTGAAATTGAAAATAAACATTTCTTCATATCCTCCAATTAGTTCTGAAAGGGAAAAGCCAAAGTAGGCCAGTCTTGTTAGTGCTGGTCACTCAAAATTCTTTTTTGTGTTAGCAGCAAGACTTGCATCTCAGGAATAAAGGATTATATTTTCAAATAAAAAGAGGAAGATTTTTTTACCCCCCCAAAAATTCTTGCCATTACTTGCACTTTATCCCCACAAAGTGATATGTCACAGGTGAAACCAAGAAGATTCAAATTCCTGCTGCACTTCATCCCAGTCAGAATGACCAACATGTTGTACCCAGTTCAGTGACTTTGAGCAGAGCACATCAAAAACAGCTCCATCAAGGAACCAAAAGGCCAGAGCAGGGATCAAGTTATGTGAAGGTCAGGTTAGGTCCAGTCACAAGCAAGTGGGACAGGTGATAAATAGTGCTTTTCAGGTGATAAATAGGGCTTTTCATCCCCTTCCCACTGCCAGTGCCTCCAGCAGCACTGGGGCATCCCCAGCAACATCCACAGTCAGACTGGAGCTTGCCAGGTTTGAGTAGCAGGTGAGAAAGCATCACAAGGAGTTCTTCTTCACAAGGCAACACCAAAAATGTTTTTCCAAATTGGTGATGATCTAGGGAAGAATACATCAACTGAATTTCTCTGTTGTGTGCATCCTTGTGCCCCTTCACTCCTGTCCCACAGGTCACTCTGGTGCTGGGACTCACATCTCCACAGCCCCCTACATGAGGTACAGCAATATGTTCAGCTCTGGTAAATCCTGACATTTATCTGATAAAGTCAGCTTTGTAAGTGGCAAAGCACAGCTATAGGTGGTTTTACACAATTTAGCAGTCCTCTTAGAGAACTTGGGAGAAGCCATGTGGGATTGGAAAACGTTTATGTAGAAAAATTCAGCATCCTCATGTATTCATTTGCCTTAACAAAGGAAATTCAATTTGCTGGGGATTATCCTTACCAAACATCTTTCCAGTAAGTTTGATTCAGGCCACAGCAGCATCATCCATTAAAGCAGCTCTATACATCTTTTCATAGCAGTACAGCAACTGATATAAGGAATCCTTATATATATCCCAGTGTCAGCCTAAAGCCCTATCCAGCATCCTGAGCAGATGCTGCCCAGAACTACAGCTGCAACAGGCAAACATCAATTACACATCTCCACAGGCTCAGTGCAGGCAGGAAAGAGATATCTGCTTTATTCATCATCATTCATAAAAATCAATATATTCGCCTTTGGCTGCTGTGTACCAGAGCTGTGTTAGATGCCAGTGCCACATGCACAGCAGCACCACTTCATGTTTAAATGCATTATTCCATAAAATAAAACCTGAGTAAAGGTACCACTCATCAAAATATATCACATCAAACTGTTACTGGAAGAGAAGGACAGAATAAAATTGTTAGCAACAATGCTTGAGTAAAAATACACATGAAAATACATATCCAGCAACACTCAATTTTGACCTGAATTATATTTAAATTATGTTTCTCTTTGAAGTCCTTTATGGTGCTTCTACAGGCCCTTCACATGCTCTCCAATAAAAGCCAGAAAAGCAAAATATTGTTGTGAGCTGATCCAGTAATGTTGTGTTCAACTTGCTGTGAATTTTTTCTGCACACTGAGCACCTAAGCCTTGCACTTTAGCTGTACCAAACAGTGGGTGATTACTGGCAAAGGGAAGCAGTTAGGAGTGTTTACCACAGCCAATTGCCACAGCTCGTTTGTTGTCATCCTTTGTTTTTTCCCATCTAATTTGAGGCTTCATCCAACTCCCACGAATGCCCATGAGAATCTCAGGGTGACTTTAGAGGTGTCACAGCCCATGACCCTGGGCTGGAAACCCTCTCTGTGCTCCTCTGAAGCATCACCTGCAGACGAGTGCATGAGTGAAGTCTTTGCAGTGCCATCATCCAGTAGTATTCAAACCCACTGGCACTCAGTGGAGCAGCTGAAGTGACACTGTTTGTGCTGCTGGAACCACCACAGGACTGGTGCCCAGGTCCCTCCACCAGGGATGTTTGGTGCCACAGAAGCTCCACACTCCTGAGTTGATACAGCAGGAGCCACATCAGGACTGAGGCTGCAGGAAAATAAACTGTGTGCCTGGAATAACCTGGATGCAGAGTACTTCTGTTCCACTGATGCTTTGGCACGAGGTTCAGGAGACTCTTGGGTCCTGTAAAGTTGTTCAAGTGGTAGAGAAGGACTGAGCAAAACTTGGCTTTATGTCACAGTTTGTTAGACAGTTTTCCCAGCTGCCTAGGTTCACAGAAGGGTATCTCCAGCTTTCAAATCCATGTTAAACAAGAGCAGTAGCATAGTGGCCTGTGTAAGTCAGCTCTCCAGCCAGCAGTATAGCAGAGTTAGGATCTCTGAGGATCAGGGATCACCCATACACCAAGCTGAGCTTGGGCTTGACTGTGTGGTTCAGGCAGCCCCAATGAGGTTTGGCACCTAAAGCCAGAACACTCACTGGAAAGTCTCTCTCAGCAAGGCACGATTGTTTCCAGCTTTCCTCTGATTTAGGATATGAATTAACTCCTTGTAGTCACTGGCAGCTCTTTAACCAGTCTTTGGAATTTGCACAACCATTTCAGGATCACAGACCGAATACAAGACACATCTTCACCTCCTTTTGCAAAATATGCAATATGAGAGCTCAGGATGAAAAAACCTTCAGATATTATATAGGGTGAGCTGCTCCTTGAGCATGCTAAAAGCCATGAAAACAACCTGCTTTTGCACTGTACTCTGTTTAACTTAGTAAGTGATTGAACACTCAAAAAATTAAATTAAGTTTATTCAGCAACACAAGCATTAACACTCCAAAATGGATTTTAAAGAAAAAAAAATTGGAATTAATAGTACTCCCAGTGTGTTGTTGTTAAAACACTGTCCATGAATTATTCATTTCTGTTAAGAAAGCACTACTTCACAACAGGCTAAAAGCTCAGCAAAGAAAGAACAGCACTAATCCAAATATTAAGCTTTTTCTGTAACACGCTTTGATCTCTGGAATCCATCTGAAGGAAACATTTTATGGAAGTTAAGAGCTTTTTTCTTTTTGACCTTAAGTGAATTTGATTCAAATATACATTATGGCTTTTGAATCTTAAAGATCATTAGCTGTACATCTAATGCACATCAGAAGCCTGGGAAATAAAGTCCCAAGCTTATTGAGAATAAAACTTTCAATGCATTTCCTCATGTCAATACTCAAAGGGTATTTTAAATCCCATAAGTTGAAAAAGGTCCTAATCCTTTCACTTTTTGTATGCTGGTGAGCACTCCTGGCTATAGGAAGTCTTGCTGAAGTTACTGAGGTCATATAAGTGTTTAGGGACCTGTGGATGCAAGATGGAGGCATACTCTAAATGATGAAAAATAGTCTTTGTGTGTTTTCTTCAATGGGATACAATCATGCTACTAAAAATTACTTCAGCAGAGAATTTGTATTTATTTAGTAATCTCTTCAGAATCCTGTAACACTCCCAAGCTCTTTGCTAGCTTTACACACTCCCCATCTCTGGGGTTAACAGTTGCTGTGACTGAATTCTGAAAGTTTGAATTAATTAAGAAATAATCCTCCAGACTTGTCCCCTAAGCTGCATTTTTCACTTTAGAGTCCTTTGAAAATAGCCTGCTGTGCTCTAAGCACCCACCAGGTCAGGACCTCCAGGGTGCCCAAAACTACCCAGGATTCGGGCGTGGCTCGAGGCCATCCCTGAGCTCTGTACCCCTGCCCAGGGACTGCCTGAGCCCACCTGGGGCTGTGGCTGCTGAGCTAAGGGGGTCATGCAGGGACTCACCGCCGGTGCCACACGAGTGGGAGCACTGGGACCAGGCTGACCACGGCGAGAGCTGGCAATCCACGGCACAGCCCACCACGCACCGGCTGCTCGTGGGCACGGGCTTCTCCAGCTGCAGCTGGGACAGGGAAACACAGGCATCAGCTTCCCCAGGCCCCAGCCACCTCTGCCCCACCCCAGCACCCAAATAAGAACTGGCAGCAGCTCTGCAGAGCACCAGCATGGTGTTATGGGGAGCTCTCCCAAGGGTGCAACGGGTGCTCGCGGTTTCAGCGTTGAAGCATTTCTCATCCAAGCATCCCTCAGTGTCTGGGTGTCATTCCAAAAGGACAACCCTAGATTTCTAACAGCAGGACACAATGTCCCTGGCCCCCAGCTCTGGGATGATGCAGGGTTGGTAGCCATGCCCCGTGTGCTCGAGTCAAGGAGTGACAGCACCCACTGACACCCCTCTGCTTCCCAAAGCCCCAGCTGTGTGCTCCCAAACAAAACTTCTCCAGCGTTTATAGGGAATGTCTTGGCGTGGACCAGAGGGCCCCCACTGTCTGGAAGCACCCAGGGGTGTGCCCCAGCCCTGCTCACCTGCTGGCAGAGCTGCATGCTGACGGTGGCCCCGTCGCTGCGCCGGCAGCTGAGGAGGCGGCGCCGCTCGCCGTGGCCGCAGGTGGCATTGGCACCCAGCTGGCACCCGCTCCAGCCTGCAGGCACAAAGCAAAGGGGGCTCAACATAGCATCACACAGAACGGACTGGATGGGAACTTAAGGATTGCATAGTTCCAATCCCCTGCTGTGGCAGGGACACCTTCCCCTAGACCAAAAGCCCCATCCAGCCTGGCTCTGAAGCCTTGAACACGGGTGTTACCTGCACCTGCAGCAGCACCTCCCCATGTCAGCAGGAACCCAAGAACAACCCCCCACAAACCAAAGTTGTTCTCAAAGCCAGGCAAGTCTCAGAGGAGACACCTCTCTTCACAGCCCCGTATCCTGTCAGGACACCAGCACATCAGAGTGCACATGCTGAACGCTGATAAAGGCTATCAGTTCAATCCACTTGGCACAGCTACAAGACTCTATTGTCTGAAGTTAAATTCCACTTTGATAAAGCAGCTGGGGAACTTTCTGAAGGGGAACTCTGGTTTAACCTGTTTTTGTCTCGAGGCAAAGCTATCCATTATTTAAAATTAAACTCTAATGCTCATGAAAGAAAAGCAGTATTTCGAACGGAAGAAAATTAATATCTTATTACGTGTCTGAAATTACATTGGTCAGAATACAACTAAACTGAAATAAGCTCTAAAGCACCATTTAAAATAAACAAAAAGCATAACAGAAGCCACTAAAATTTCCATTCACCACCAATAAATAAGAAGGATGAGAAGAAAACCCATTATTTTGTGTCTTCCACTTTTGATAAACATGAACACATAAATGTTCTGCATTTCTGAAATGTGATGATAAAAAAGGCATCATCCTGCTGCCTGTGTTTCTGGGGCTTTTATTACAAACAGGCTGAGTTTATATTCATATATTTTATCTTGCTTTGTTTTCCCTTCCCACCAGCCCCCAAACTCCTCTTAGATCTCTCCTCTGTATGCTTTCCTCATTTATTTCAGCTGGTCAAAACAAAAGGAATTTTTCGGTTTTGTTTTGCTCATTTGTTTGCAACAGAACCAATTGCTTCTAAGGTCCTAAATAATGCATTTTGCTCTGAATATCCTATGCCCACCCATATAACTCATTGCCTTCAAAGCAGACTTCTGTTGGTATTATTGGCTTCACCAGAATCACACAGATGATCCTCTTTTAATTGGAATTTTTTCATTAATTCTGTTGATAACCCATTGAAAATCCCATCTAGCATGCTTTATTTCCAGTGTACTTGCAACAACAACTTAAATATAAAAATTGTGCATTTATCCACTAATGTGTAAAAATGTGTAATTAACTTTACAGAAACTTTACAGTTGGCTTTAACCAACATCCCAAGCAAACATAATTAAAACACATACTAAGGGTAAATTGAAAATTTGGACCTACCTGTTAGGTTGTACTGGTATTGGAAGCAATTTTGATTAAGAATACATGGCTTCATTTGTGAATCTTCAGGGCAGGGCTTAGAACTGCCAGGAGACCTCAGCACTTGTCGGGTTCGGGTTTGCATAACGTTGGGGTCACACACCTGGACAGAGAAGGGATGGACAGTACAGAGACCCCAGTAAATCACACAGACATCACTGACCCCAGAAAATCACAGACACCACAGACCAGGGCTGCTCATGCACATCCACATGGAGGTAGGATACAATCCCACTCCTGTTCCAACAATACTTCAAAGCATATGAAGGAAAAGAAATGTGGTTCAAAGTTAAGAATCCAGTATTACTAAAAGTCATCCTTCATCCACCCTGATTTGGCTATTTGAGCCCTCCTATACTATTTTTTCTGTGTTTTTTGGTAAGGATCCTTGGGGACAATGGGATAAAGACTGCAGCACTTTGCTGTGTGCTGCTTTGCACCTCCTTCCAAGACCTCCAGTAAAATGCCACAGTACAGAACAATGGGACAGTATTTTTGTCACAATTAATGCCCTTTAAAGTAATATCTGATGTTACAGCAAAGCACTCATTTCAAAGGACATTTGCAATTGCATATCAGTTATGATGCTGACAAGAAGACGAGGTGACTTTTCAGAGTGTGTGATACCAATACTGATGTCCAGCTGCCTATAAACCAGGATTTGCTTGTTTACATTTCCACAGGAATATGAACCAACTAAGGGAGGTTTTCATTTCTGTTTGTGCATCACAGGCATGAAAAGTGTTTGTTTTTAGCAGCCCTCAATCCTCACTCTCATAGCACTGCAGCATGGAGCTATTTTCCCACAATCCAGTAACAGGAATGGTGAATGGAAGTGGTCACAGCAAACCTAATGGAAATAAATCCCTTATTAAAGGTATTCACTGCCATTTATTGAACAAGATGACCCATTTAATTCCTAACAGATTCTCATTAGGATTGCTCAGGAACAGAAAAGAAAAACAACAAAAAAAAAAGCAATGCATATAGAAATACATTTTCATAAATGCTTGGGGATTTAAAACATGATTTTTCTATAGAGTACTATAATTACAAAAAAATAACTAACATATTGCCATGCAACAAACAGCCTGCAAACACTGAACCCAGCACGGGTGGAAGTGTGGATAATTCCTGTTTTGTGAATATTAAAGGGAAATGTAATGGCCTTGCAGCATAAATCTGGATCTCAGACTGCTGTAAACTGGATTAGCTGCATAGATGATAGCAAAACTGAACAGAATAAATATCAGGACAAAGGGGAAAAAAGTCTGGTCTGGTCTTAAAATACATTGTCAGGGCCTGTTTTCCTTATGTTTACACTACATGAAAGAAAATCTATTACTTTTTTATTGCTGACACACACCTTGTCAAATCATTTTAAAAGGTAATCTTATTCAAATACCCTTGGTCAGCTAAAATACCCAATTGCTTCTAATTGTCTGAAAATTAAACCCATGCTAAGTGTTTACCAATAGTTTACAGCCTTTTTTGCAACTAATCTGATTGTTCATTCTCACAACTAACACTAATAACTTAAATGATTTGCCAATAAAGCAAAATGACTAAGGAAAAAAAATCAAAGCATGTGTCTCTGTAGCTACTCCTAATTAATGTTTCTCTGAATTATGTTACCAAAGGGAAAAAAAAAAATCAATGGATGCTGTGACAGAAGCTGTCTGTGCCAGCTCAGAAATACCAGCTTTTTCTCCCTTTAAAATAAGAACCTGCAGACAGAAAATATGCCTCATTTGATGATAAGTAAATTCTTTTAATAAAATAGCATTTTTCCCCCCGTTGTGCTCGATTACAGGACATTGCTGCAGCCAGTGCTGTCACAGAGCCCCAGAGTTTTCCTGGCTGGCAGGACCATTTTCCTCCTGGTAGGCAGCAGAACAGTCTAACAGGTCAAAATCTATCTGGTGTTTGATGGGATCCAAACAAACAACTGGTTTACTGATGCTCTGAAGCCAGAATTCTCACTGTGCTGATGAGCCATGGTGCTCAGAAGCCAGAGTTGAATGCAATAAGCCCCTTACTTTTACTAGTTTTGAATAATAAGGAATCTCTGTAGGAAAAGCATTCATTTAATCAAGCTGAGGACATGGGAAACATGTAAAATTCAAAGTCGGCAAACTGTAACTAATATCCTGTAATATTATTTGTTGAATTTCTCTTAACGTCAATTGAGAAGTCAATTTAGTTTTATAATTGATTTTCTGCCCTTGCTCTTTCAAGTTAACCACGTAAAAAACTGAGCCAAATATATATGGAACTGAGTAAGCAGCAGGAGGGAATGACTAGCAAAGAAAAAGATGAAAGCTGGAATTTTCAAAGAGGAAGAGGCAGCTGAGTATCTAGCTACCCTGAAATCTCACTGGGCTTGGGTGCACAACTCCTGCAGGACTCCTCCAAAAACCCAGGCTGGAAAAAAAATCAAATATTTATGACATGGCAAAGGTTGGGGAATGGATTGGCAGACTCAGTGTCATTAGGGGATGTGAACAGTGAAAGCAAAGAGGGATTGTTTCCAGTGGGGAGATGCTGAGGGCACTAACAATGCCAATGGGGCATGTCCAGTCCTGAATGTGGATCTCAGAAAACACTGAGAGCAAATCCAATTACAATGGCAAAGCACAGGTTCAGGAGGCAGGACAGAAATGTCCATCAGCCATTTAGAGAAAAGGCAGCAAAAGAGAGAAATATTTCTTGAGTAGCTAAAGTGAGAAATTATCATGGGATTAATTAAGATTTGAGCAAGATAACAGGTTAATTCTGAATATTCTCACAAATGAAGAAAATGACAAAACTAATTTGACTGCTCAAGTAATCTTCCATACCCAACAGTGAATGTGACATTCAGGTACTTGGATCAGGACTGGATCTGCCCTAGGGATCCAAGTTTCTAATCACAAGCCTGTATGAATCTACAGTTTCTGGGGTGTTAAATAAAGCCCACTGTGATTCAGCAATGCTTTACTGAATATCTTCATTTACAACTCCTCTCTTCCCACTGAGTGGATGCTACACTTCCAAAGACATTATTTTACTTTCTACTGCTCTATTAGTAACTAGTGCTTTCACTGATGACAGATGAAGCTTTTCTAATTATTTTTTACATTAAGTCAGCCATTACCTCCTGTAAGGCTATTGCAACTGGTTTGTGCTCAGGATCAGCCAAAATTTCCACAGTGGAAGCATAAGGAAAGGCAGGTGCCTACAACAGATGTGTTCAGGAGTGGGAGTTTGACTTGTATTTCTGAGATCATCTCTTTATGTCCATGATACTTATTTTTATGCCTGTGGTTATAACTTTAATTGGTTTCCAGAGTTGGGAGAATTTGGAACGTAACCATGGGATAGAAGTGGGTGTAACAGCAAATGTTCCCTATTCTGGGAAACTGAAACCCACTTCTGACACCACCTCAGACTAGAAATAAAAACTTATGGATCAAAGAAGGACAATGATTATGGTGCCCACCAGCCATAAATAATAGGAAAGGAAACAAGTCCTAAGTAATGGCAGCAACAGTGGTAGAAGGTCAGAGGCCTGGAGAACTCCATGTACCTTCATGATCAGGTGCAAATCAGGTTGGCTGTTAGGTTTTCCAGGCAATGTTGCTTCTTCAGATTTCTTGTTGATGACTGTAAGCAATGGGGTGTGTAATTCTGGCATATGCATTCTTTGGAACAGGTGATAGGAACAGAATTCATTTCTGGATGAAAATAATAATGGGGTGCCGCCTCAGGCAGCATAACAACAGCCTGCAGCAGTAGGATGTCATCCACAGACACAGAAGGTTTCATTATGGGTATAACAGAAGTGTTCTAGCCTACTTCACAGGACTAAATCTCACCATTTCCATTATTCTTTTCCATAAAGTATGAAAAAGTTGAGCTGGAGCCACGGATCTACAGGCCAGATTATACAAACCACTACAGAAACAAAATATTCTCAAGCAATGAGAGGTCCATAAAATGTTAAGGCAGGCATAAATCAGTTTTTCTCAAAGGACTGCTTAGAAATTGTAACAGCCATCATCTTGATTCTATGGGGGAATTCCTAGCACTATTGACTACTGCATTTTTAAATGTTTCTTTTAGCCAAAGCTATTTTTTACCATGACCACTTGTCATTAGTTAAAGCTAACATAAAAAGTGAGGGACAAAAACATACACAAAGGATGCACCCAGCCTGTGCTTCTGACAGTCACAGAACTGACAAAGCACAGGAAATTTGTTCTGGAAGAGAAGGGTATTAAATAAAATAAAGCTGCAAGGTTATGAAGCTAAGTTCCAGTGTAAGAGCTGTTAACATATCACACATTAATATACACTATTAGACCTTCTTTGTGATGGAATTTAAGAGCTGTCCATTGATCCAGGCTTTCATATGCATCATAATTGCACAGCACAGAGGCTGTAACCCATTACAGGGCCCTTTAAGCTGTTTAATTTATCAAGCAGCTTGTATAATGCATCCTGCACTATAAATAGTTGGCTGCATTATTCTCCACTGGCTATTCATAAGGAAACATACAACCTCAAAATAAGGTAAATGCAAAGGCAGCAACTGTATTTGACTATTTTTAACAGAGCAATGAACCGTTATATTGTTCATGCCAGTGTGGATGTTTTGTAACAATTTAACAAGCCATTTACAATAACACCAGCAGTCTTTTGAAATGAAAATGCATTTGCATAAATTTTCTTTTTCAGATGCATCCACGTTCTGAAACCTTGCCTGCCTCCACACAGAACCATTACTTTTAAAAAAGTGATTGTTAACAAAGATTAATAAAAACAATGAATCTAAAAAAATACAGCAGTTACCCACTTCTTTTGACAAAGCCATACAAAAACATCCAAGTCACAGCTATGCATAAGGAGCAGTGCATGTTCTTCCAAAAAGCCTTGACAAGCATAACTCTCATGCTTGATTGAATAAATTATCTCTTGGGCTAGAAAAACAACTCTGTGCAAGCCTCACTCTTCAGTTCAGCCTTCACACTGCAGGTCCTGTGCCAAACTTACGTGCCAAACCCAGAGAGGATGGGGAGTTTCCTCTGGAGACATCCAAAAGGTGTCTGAGGACACAATTCTGAGGAACATGCTCTGGTGAATCCTGCTTGAAAAGGAAGGACTGGATGTCCTCCAGTGGTCCCTTCCAACCCTGCCCATTCAGCAGTTGTGATGGAGATTCCATAATCCAGGCAGTGACTCCCAGCGTCTACAGGAGCCCACAGTTTCTCTTCCAGTTGGCATCTCCAAACTGTACCAACTGCAGCTTGCATGGACAAAGGGAGTCACTGCAGACCTGAGAGCTGGCTGCCTGGCTGGGTGACACTTTTCATCCGGTCAGCTGTGGGCACCAGCTCCCCCCGCGGGTTCCAGGCAATAATAACTCAATTGTCGAGTCCTGAGCGCGCACATCGCCATTGATCCACGAGGAAAACGCCGGCTGAAATGCAGACAGCTGCTCTCACTCACTACACACGCAGCCTCCTATAATTAACTAATTTCAGACCTCTTGGAATTAGCTGCTAGAAATGCCAACAGCTGAGGCGAGCAAGGAGGCCACTCCAATCCACAACGGGCTGCGACAGCCATCCATCGACAGAGAGCTAACGAAATAGATTGGAGGTAATTATTTCAGGGACTTGTAGCACCACTCGCATATTAACTCTTTTTAAGAATGCTTTGATGAATTCAATTGAAGTCAATTAATTACATTTCCAAGTCAGATGAATACAAAGTTGAGGCGCCGCAGGAAGTGTGTGTTATTCCATCACTGAATATGTAACAGAGATGACAGGATTTCAGTTCCCAGATTGTTTAGCTGGGTCTTTGAGCAATCAAGTGATGATGTCTGACTGAACAGGCTATTGTCCCTGGAACAAATATGAAATCTCTTAAGCAAAATGCAAGTCAACCTAATTTCCTTGTGGATTTTTTTTTTTAAACTAGCAAGCTTCAGACTGTTATTTTAAATGGCTTTAAAGCATGATATTTAAGTCACTTGGATCTTACTTAGTGGCAAAGAAGGGAACATTATAAGCCAAAAAACAGTCTTCAGCCACAGGGAAAACCATTTTGAATTTACTTCTCTCTCTCAACAGAAAAAGTGAGAATAAAAGGGAAGATTTAAATCAGTAACTATGCATTTCTTGATTCCAGTATGGAGACAAAACCTCAAAACAACCTTGAGGCATTATATTTCTGATAGCTTAATTTCTGACCATTAGATGAAATATTAAAATTTACCTTTGTGTAGCAGTGTTAAATAGCACCATAATCAAGAAGCAAAATATGTAATTCAGTTGAAAAACGCACATAAAAGAATTGTGGGAGCATCTGAAATTATAAAAGACCACAAAAGTGTTTAAAAGCAAAAGGGAAATGGAACCAAAAAAGGCAGAACAAATACAATGTTTTAGCAGAAAAAAGTATTGAAGAAAATACTTTCCATTGACAAAGCAGTCACCACCTTTATGACTCATTGATTTCAACACGATCCAAGATCATTTACCATCCTGAAAGTGGAAAATTCACATGGGAAGAATATTTCTACAAGATAAAACCAAGTAATACCCTAGAAAGTATCCAGAGTACAATGACATATTGACAAAGGGTACAATGGATAATCTAAAAGGCCTTTTTATATTCAGCTGATAAGAGTTAGTTATTCTGCTATCAGGATGAATTTATGATCAACACTGTAAAACATGAGCAGAACACCAAAGAGACTGGGAAAGAATTCTCACCTGACCAAAATCTTAGGTAAATATCTCAAATCAAAAAGCTCCTCAGGCAAAAATGAGGCTGAAATCGTGATTGTTCATTTTTTATAAAATAGAATTTGTCAAGTTTCATAAATCCTCTTTATCTCCAGCAAGCCAAACATGACCACAGCTACAGGAAGACTTCCTGGAATGGTCTTTGGCAGCTGCCTCATGAGAGTGCTGTGACTAAAAGAGTGCCAGCTATTGTGGTATGAAATGTAAATGTGCTTGAAATAGAGCAGCCAGGATCCCCAGTTCTGCTTTTTCATTGCAATGCAATGTGATCTTTCAAATTTTTGAGTCCACTGACTCTTAGCTGTCCTAAGTGACCACCTTTCCTAGTGGCTCAGGAGATGGACGGTTCATTCACCACCCTGGGGCTGGCAGTGCCTCACTCCAGCCACAATTCCCTCAATCCCTGCCCCACACACACCAAGGATACACCAGTGGCACAGCACAGTCGTTCTGCACTAACAGCGAGCCCAGCACTTGCCCTGGAGATGTGCAGAACGTGCAGCCTGGGAGGGACTGAGCTGTGTGGTTCTCTCTCAAAACCCAACACAAACAGCCAGAGTAGCTGTAAAAGGGAGACAGCACTGCAGTAAACTCATCAAAGGGAGGGTTTTATCTGCCCATAAAACTTCAAGCTGTTTATTGCCTTGTATCTGGACACAACTATTGAAACACATGCTCCATTGGCACACAGTCGTCTCAGTTTCACAACAAAGCATTGCAGAACAGCTTGTGAAAACATATTGTTCAGTTAATTGCATTGGCATGCAGATGCCCTCACATTTATGAATTAACATCCACTATGGCAAAGGGATGTGCAAGGAGACACAGGGACTGTGGCATGTGGCCCTGTGCCTGCCAAGAGATGTGCTGCCTGATGGAGTGCAGCCCACGAGCTCTGGGCTTCCCTTTTCTGCTTCTCTGGGCTAGGGAGGCCTTGCTATTGTCTTCAAAAAACAGAGTCTTCAGGCAAAAAGTCTGTGCATCTTAAAGATATGAGGGTGCTTAAAGCTTCAAGCAGTCCTTTATAACCAACTGACTGCCACCAAGGCACCTGAGAAAGGCCCAACACCTCAAGGATCTCTGCATCAGTTCACTAAAAAAAGAAAATCCGTGCCTGAAAAAGTCAATGGCAAAGAAACAGCCCAACCACAGTGGGACTCTGAAAGGTATCCAAGCATTTGTATGGGTTGCAAGAGTGTTATACTTCATCAAAGCCATGCTGCTCAGGAGGAGGTGAACACAGGAAATGAAACACAAGATTTTATTTGACATGTTCTTACCGAGTATATTGATACGCTACACAAAATATTATGGAAGGAAATTACCTGTGTCAGCACTAGTATAAATACCTGTCCAATAAGCACTCAACTTTCAGTAATGGCCCTGTTAACATGGGGGCAATGAATATGTGTTTGTCACTTAAATACATCAAGCAAGTCTATTAAAAAACCCCTCTGAGATTAAACCTGGCACCTATTTCAACACTGATCAGGGAGAAACAACAGATCTGAAGTCATGTGGTTTGAGGACAGAGGCTTTTCATAATACAGAATTTGCAACTTCTTTCCATCTTGCACACTTAGGAAAACACAGAGCACATGGCAGTGGCTTGGATCCCTGCATAATTCACAAAGTTTTGAGTATTTCATGACATGACAAATTGTTCAGGCACCTTGCTGTCACACCCTTCTGCTGCTGTTGCCTCAAATCTTCCCCCAAGGGTTTGAGGAGGAGGAGACACTGGACAGAAATAGTGTGTGTTGAGAGGGGAGAGCTGTCACTCCCTCAGGACCAAGACCTGTCCAGAGGAGTGTCGCCCCCAGGGTTTACCAGCAGGTTGTTATGGCAGTCATGCACCACTGACAGAGGTCTCTCCTGCAAACATTTCCTAAGGCATTCAGCCCTTACTGCAGCTGAATACTGTCCCTTCACCCACTCTGCTTGTGTGGGCTCTCTCCCACAGCAGACCAAGGGGAAGGGATGTGTTGAATCAACTGTCACAGTAATAACTATGTGTTTCACTAACCAACTTTCTATAGCTCTGTCTCTGTAGAGACATAAATATCTCCACATTCAACCATCCTGGCAGGATCCATTAAGCCTGACATCCCTCAGAAAATAATTTACTTCCCTAGAAAATAACTAGGCTGTGAAGTGGTTGGACAGGTGAAGACTGCCATGTGAGGAGCACTGCCAGGGGCACGGGCAGGAGAGCCTACCTGTGGGCATGGGCTCCACTGTCCCCAGCCAGACACTGCACACTCACTGGGACAGTACAAGCTGCACTTCTGCTCTGTCTCTGGCACTTCAGCCTGGTTACACAGAGAGCTGGGCACAGTCTCCATGCCATGGTCCTCAGCAGTGCTCACACACCTACAGAAAACACACATTTTAATTAGAGTATCACAGACATGATGGATATCAACAAGTTTTCTCAACCCCATGCAGGACATAGACATGGCATAGCTACAAGCAGCATGGAAAAAAAGCAGAATTAACATGTTAATGCAAATGGAAATCAGCTACGTGCACAACATGCTTTTGTTGCTTCATACAGAGGGATTTTAACTTTGATCAGCTGACAAAGGAGCAAACAGAAAGTGACAACCAGTGAGAACAAATCTTAGTGCTCCTGCTAGTAACATCTGAACATTTGGAAATAACTCAGCATTTCCCATGCCTGGGGAATGAATATTCAGTAATAATGAATGCCACTCTGGTGCGTGCAGTGCTATTACTAGGGGAAAATGTTAGCAAATCAAAATATGGAGGCTTTGCACCTCAGGGAGCTTTATGTATACACGGCATTTAGGTTGAAGAATACTAATTTAAATATCATGCTGTGTTCCTGAAAAACCAAGGCTGCATCTCTGAGATGCTTTTCCTGTAAACCATGGCACATAAACACATGTTTCTTTTCATTTGAAATACACTGGACTCAGCAACACACCCACTGATATCTGGCCAATATCAGATGGCCAGATATTGCAGCTTTTTGCAAGAACACATCAGCTCTTTTTGATCTGGAATACCTGAGCTTTTGTCTTCACACACCTGACTTTCCTCGTTTGTATTCCTTCTCCACAGTGGAGGGAATTTTCTTCGCCGTTGATTTTGCATGGAGACCATGGTCCTACTTCCCAGGAATACTGATTGCACTCACTGTAGCATGGGACTGCCTCGTGCACCTGACAGGAGAAAGAACCAAACTCTCCAGTTGAACTGTCTAGGTTAGCATGTCTGCAGAAACACTCAGCCAAACCCTCAAAAAGGCACACTGAAAAATACCCTGGCTTGCACTCCTCCTGCTAAGGCTGGTGTAATGGCTTTAAGTTCATTTATTCATTATTGACTTGCCAAGGGATTTTTAAGTATATAATGAACAGCATTATATGATGTATGCATGCAGCATCTTCGGAAGCAGGATAAATAACAGCTATTTCCTGCAGCCAGAAGAGGAACTCCATTACAATTTCATTTGCTCTGTCTGCTCTCAGTATAATTTATCACATGTCATTCACCAAGATCATATGTACCACATCCTTTTGTGTTTCAGAAGGTACAAACTTAAAATCACCACTCATTTACCTTTGCATCTAACATATTCTTATAAGCCATTTACCATAAAAGAATGAAATTTCATGCATCCTACAAATTTCATTTTTATACACAAAAATGGTAAATGCTTTTTCACCTGCAAGTGACTTATCTCTAACATATCTCCTAATCAAACACGACAGTGTGTTCACCTGAACTATGGTATCTACATAGGGAGAAAAATACAGCCAAAAGCTTGATAAAAGGTCCCAGATATTCAGGTGTTTAAAAGCAGCACACTGAGATATAGCACTTCAGCAGATTTTCAGGTTTAAATAAATGAATGCATCAACAGTTCTATTACAGTGATGAATAAAAGTTATTTATTCTGAATCTGGTTTATCTGCAGAAGCTGATTTGAAGATACAGTATTCCCTGTTGCTTTGCATGAAGCATAATGTGCTGCCCTGGAAAAATACAACACACCTAAAATTTCTTCTTCCACACACCAAAACCTCCTCAGCCTTGCTGCTGTGGAGCCATTTAATTCTCAGCATTAGAATGACTATAAATCAATGGCCTTCCTCCCAGCTACCCCCCAAAAAGATTCAGCCACATGTTTAATAAATTACAGCTTCATTTTAAAATAGCAGATATGACTAGACATGTTGTGGCCACAAGAATAAAGAAACCCTCTTTGTAACATTTTGGAGATGGGAAGAAAATTGAGATACCAGTCTGAAAACAAAACTGGTGTCCCATCAGAAAATCACCCTCATTTGAAATGGAAGGAAGACAGCTTCTGAAACAGAAAATGTCAGAAACTCATTGTAACTGTGGGTCTGCCTATACATTGTGCATAGGTTTAGCAGAGCAGGAAGAATAAGAGATGATGAAAAGCAGAAAATACCTAAAGGTGAAAAGACAGGAAAGAGGGAAATCAAAGCCTGAACAGGTGAGGGCAAGGACCATATGAACTAGTTAGAGCATCACATTTCACACAGAGGAGGGGAAAGGGAAGGGAACAAAGGGGGCAAAGGCTGTCATACCATTAGCACCATTTCCTCTGCATATTATCAAGCACAAATGACAAACCTGGATGTGGCTTTGAGCAACATGAACCAGCAGAAGGTGACCCTGTCCATGATGGAGGAGTAGCAAACGAGATATCTTTGAGGTCCATCTGAACCCAAACCACTCTGGTTCTATTGGACTGTGCACCAAGGCACTGGCATTTGGCCTCACTCCAGAATGTCCAGGTGTCTGTGCACTGCCCAAAGTGCTCACAGAGCTAAGCTCCCCTCATTGAGCAAGCAGCAGCACAAGCACTGCTAATTAGCTGAGCAGCCAGGCTCCTTCTCATTAACCAGTGTACATGGGAGCACAGAAAAGCTGCACTCAGCAAGCCTGGGCTCAGCACCAGCCAGCAGGGAGCCCATGGATGCTGGCACGGAGCTGAAGCCACCACCCAGCCCCTGACCAGCATCCTGTCACCTCCACTGACTCCTGCAGCCACGTCCCTGCACGCACCAGGGACAACAGCAATCCCTCTTCAGGCACTGCCAAGCCTCTGTGCTCCCCACAGACATCCATCCAGGAGATGGATGTAGACTCAGGGAGTATTTATTAGTTTCCCTGCTCCACAGAGGGAAGGAAAAACTACAGCCTGCCTATTTTGCCTGACAAAACACCCTGCCCTCCACAGGAGACGATTAGTGAGGGAAACAGGGGCTTGAGGCATGATCAGCTCTTTCCTCATCACAGAGGGAATGAGCAAAGATCCAAATCTGGGACAAAACTGGCTGCCAGGGGCCAGCCCAGAGCCAAGGTGCCTCACAGGGCAGTGTCAAGGATGGTAAAACTTAATAAGTAAGTTTTATTAAGAGCTGGGTGGCCTGTTCCTGCTGTTTAGACTTCTGGAGAGGAAGCTGATGCTGGGAGCAGGCAGGAGGTGCTGCCTCCCTCCCTCCCACCTTCCACAGGCGCAGTGGTGCAGCTGGGGCAGTGCAGCACAAACAGCAGCTTTGGGGATTTAAGATTCATTCCCTTGCTCTAATAAATAACCCTTCCTCAGGGTTAGAGTGTACCACTGTGAATCCTGCAGGTTCTCAGCACTCCCTGCTGCCTGAAGCCAGGGAAGCTTGGGAATCCCATCTTGTCTCAGTGACCTCTGATTGCTCTGCCTTAACATCTGTTAAACCTCAGACCTCTCCTAACCAGCAAAGGCCACCTGTGGATAGCAGCAAAGGCTTAATATCAGGCATTTACCATACATGTGTTTTAGTGGTCAAAACCTCCTGTGGCATCTGTGTAGGAAAGCCAGAGTTGGGCAGGCATGGGGATGCCACATGGACTAAAATCTATCTGAGGAATCCTGTGAGCCAAAACAGAAATACCATAGGCACTGACACAAACACACATAATGTGAAGTGATACTTCAAATGTGCTCTTCGAAGAGCAGGCAGGATCACAATAACAAAGCCATTAATAGAGCACCCCTAGTCTGCTGTCTGATGGTGTCACACTGGTTTGATTATGTGTAAAGTGCCATTGGCTCCCTTCCTCCTCCAAAAGACAGACAGACAGACATCCCACTTTGTGCTGGAGGAGGGAGGACACACAGCCCTGGCTGCATGTCCCTGTGGTACCCCAGATCCCTGTGCTGTACTTCCTCTTTGGCCAGGATCCCCAGCTTACATTCACCACCAAAATTATAACTGAATTATAGCTGTCACAAATAACCTGCTTTCCTGAGTCACTGTGCTGACACCACGGCACATTGTTCCTGTGAACAAGCTCTCCCCTCTGCCCTCAGTGCTGAGAACACCATCTC
Organism: Oenanthe melanoleuca; assembly: GCF_029582105.1. Classification (NCBI taxonomy): domain Eukaryota; kingdom Metazoa; phylum Chordata; class Aves; order Passeriformes; family Muscicapidae; genus Oenanthe; species Oenanthe melanoleuca. The sequence continues at coordinate 31,448,756 of NC_079341.1, read as the reverse complement.
TGGTGGCACCTCTGGGGCACTGGGGAGATGTAAATAACCACCTGTGGCATGGGGAGGGACAGATTTCTGCAGAACAAGTTACAACAGGCACTCATGCATGCCATTAAGCTTTTAAGTAAGTGGGAGTCTCAAGGAGATGCAAGATTTCCACAGGTGGAACTCTGTGGGAATGAGTTCAGGAAGCTGTGAATACAATTTGTAACTCCATCTTTGCATTTAAAAACCACAGTGATGTGGCATGTGGTCCTTTCTTCCACAGGAGAATGTTTTTCTCCCATTTTCTCTTCTGGCTTGCCATAATTTGTTTTCAATCACCTTCCATTCCTCCTTTTTTTTTTTTTTTTTTTAATTTAAAAATAAACTTACAGCAAACCTTAAAGCCTTTCATTCCTGCTTTTGCTAGGAGCTGTGCTACTTAAGGAGGTCAAACAGCTGTGCTCTTGATTTTTCATTTTCAAAGGGTTTTGACTAAGCATTCCTGTTCTGTGGGTCCCACAAAACAGAGGTTCACTTCTCACCTGCTGGGTCCATGGGAACAGCCCTGTCCCAGCCCAGAGCAGAGGCTGGGATGGGATGTGGTGTCTTCATTCCCTCACTCCTCACCAACCCAGGAACCCAAAGCACCCAGTCCTGGAGAGGTTGGGACGTGCTCCCATGGATCCCTGGCTGTAGCAGTGCATCCAACCTTCAAATTACACATGGCCATCCACTACCTTTGCTGCAGATAAAGAAATCCATTCTAAAACTATGACACTTCTCTTCCCAAGCACAGACAACAGTTCCTTTGAAAATAATCTGCTTAATGCTCACCCTTCCCCAAGCTTATGCAAACCTGCTACGACAGTGCATTTACAAACCCCTTCCCACTGAGCCCCCCACCCATGTATGGAGCTCCAGGGCCACAATCCATGTCCTGAAGGACAAAAATGAAACTAAAAAAATCCATGCAATAGGCACAGGAACCGTTCTGCATGGAGGGAGAAAGATGCTGGAAGCTGCAGACACTTGACCTGTGAGGAGCTGCAGAGATCAGCACCCAGGGTGACCAGCCTGGCTTCATCCCTTACTGCCTCAAGAAATAAACACAGTCTTCTGCCATTTTAGCACATTAACTGCTTTCCGCAATTTTTATTCATATTTACATGCTTGGTTTTGGGCTCAATGAACCAAGGGCTGCCTGTCTGAAGCCAAGGGGAGTTTTGCTGCTGCCTTTCACAGGATCAGTGTAGCACTCTTTGTAGTCAGAATTAACCTGGAACACTGATTTAACACCCAAATCCTAAAATCAAGTTGATGGGCACAGTTCTCAATAAATAAAGGGAAGAAGGACAAAAGCTACTTTTGAAGAGACAGATTGCTAAAGCTTACCCTAACAAAAGAATCCAGTTCCCATTCACTCAAATGCAATTCCTGAGTCCTTGCTAATGCATTATTGATGTGGACAGTTACTTCAACAAGATATACATATATTAATCTATTTATTTTCTCTTTTAATAGCTGATACTCACATTTTAATGAAAAATCCAAATATCTAACCACTAAAGAGCTTTGATGTGATTTATACTGTTTTCTAACTTACTTATTCAAATGTAGGTTTGCAAAGGACTTCTAGAAATAAATGCACTTGCTCAACTGATGTGATTCATGAAAAGAAATTCATACCTATACTTCAGGTACAGCTTGTCTGATGAGCACCTGCAGAATAAACTAGAACGAGGTTCAACACTTCTGAAAATCATAGTGACTTCATATTTCAGTGAACATCAAGATTTATTGTCCCTCAAGGTAAATATTGACTCTGGTTTTCCCTCAGTCGATATTTTAGCTTTCATGACAGTAAATCTTGGTGTTCACTCCAACTAAGTCAATATCTGCTTATTATATTAGAACAACCAAACTGATCACTGTAGCAGTTGCCTGAGACCCTGAGGACTACCTCTGTGCTATTCATTTCTAATACAAATGGGCTAAATTCATTGCTAACATAAGTTCATTTCACACATCTGCCCTTACATCAAGGTTACATTAGACCTAATACATTGAAACGGTCAGAACCCAAGAAATAACAACCCATTTTCAAACTATGGAGACCACCATGAGTAACAGTAAAGGCAGAGAAGATTTCATTTAGGAAAGAGAGCTGACTTGCTCTGGTTTGCAAAGACACTTGCTGTAAGGGTTAAAACCACTCCTACTGACACCGGACAAAATGTGCTCCCTTTGATCACTTTTTGCATAATCACTAGTATGTTCTCTGGATATCCAGGCTGCAAGAGGAGGCAGCAGTGGGATGTTCTCCTCCTCTTAGAGGTTATGGTCACCAGCTGGTGACATGTGGGCCACAGCCAGCACTTCTCTTGCAACCAGCCTGACACAAATGGATCCACAGTATGGTGGGAAATACATCTGAAAAAAAAATGTCCATTCATTGTAATAATCCACAGATTTGACTTCTATGTTGACTCCCTCTTATTCACCCAAATCTTTTCTTTGGTTGAAAGATGTCTGCATATTAACTGAGTAACTTTTATAATGCTCCAATACTGCTTTCACGTTCTGTTTAATCCTAACCAGCTAATTTCCAACAATGAATTTCTTCTATTTAGCTCTTTAAAAGTGAAATTAAAATTGAGTACTTGCTTTGTTAATTACTTAACTGTGTGTTTGATTTGGCAGATCTAAGCATGCACTTAAAAAGCCTTACTGAATTAACTGTGTATCTGAAGGACAAGTACTTGCACATTAACAAACACTACATCACAGAAATTATCTCATTAAAATTTCAGCATTAAATAGTTCTCTTTAAAATAAAATTGATTTTATTTCATGCTAGTTTACATATTGATCACCATTGCCAGAAATATGCTAACTGATCACCAGTGTTAAACCTGGTTGAACAGTTAATTTTCAAGCAAATTAGATTTTGCAAAGCAGCAGCTTCACTGATGAATACTTGTCTTTAGTATTTGGATGCTGCAGCAAATAGCTACCAAAACTTTAAAAAAATTACTTAGAGCACAAAAGTTTGGACTGATCTGTGGTAAGACTTCTAAATTATCAGAGTTCCTGAATTTTGTATGCCTCTAGCAGATCCCTGCACAAATCCTTGTGAAACAAATTCAGCAGTTTTAGTTTTTATTTACCCAAATCAAAGGAGTTTGTGTTTCTTCCCTCCTTTGTGATGTGGAGAAAAGAAAATCAATTAGAGCTTTGCTGAGGTTCTGAAAAGCCTTCACTGGTGCTGAACCAAAAAACATGAAACTGTCTAAAACTTTGTATCTGGCAAAAGGATAGGATCCATTTTTATTCTAAATTCAGAGCCAGGGCAGTAATTACAACAGGATAGACACAGAGTTGCACCAGTTCCCAGGATCTGCCCCTACACAAACAGACCCTGACCCTTACTGCACCACTTCAAAAACTGCTGAAAAATCATGTTCTCTGAAAAGAGTGAAAACACTTATCAAGCCTCTGAAGTCTCCCCTGCTCTTGATTATCTAGTTATAGCCCAATCCTCAAAACTGCTCAACTTTAATCCTAATTTACACATGAGACAACTGAGGATGAAGAGCTGAGTGATTTAGCAGAGGGTGGCAAGGAAGCCCTCGGGGAGTGGGGGACTCAATCTGGAAATGCCCAGTTTCTTGCACTAACTGGATGATATCTCAGCCTAAAATCAGACCCTGGAAAGCTCAGATAAAGACATTTCAGGATGAAGGCATAAAAAAAAAAAAAAAAAAAAAAAGCAGCACTGTAAAATTCTGGCTGCAAAATGAGGAAAAGAGAGGAAATTAGGAAAGCAGGGGGGTATTATTGATATAAAGACATCTGGATGCTCCATTTTCCCTCACCATGACCTTCACATGTTTTTACTTCATCTGTTTTTTTGCTGGACTTTACAAAATGCTCCTAGTAAATCCCTTACTTTCTTCTAATGGATAATTAAATATTCAAAGTCAGACACTGGTTTATTTCGAATTCTTAAGTGCAATGAGTGGAAAATGCCTTGTTTAGAAAGTTAATTGAGGCGAGCTCTGTTGAACCCCAGCCATTACATCTCACTGACAGAACTACCACGTTGCTCAGCAAGGTTTATTAATTCATATTTACGAGTAGTAAGTGGTTTTATTTTCTGTGAGACTGGTGCAGGCACTAGAAACACCAAGTTGTAACATGGTAAAGCATGAGTGCTCTTTCTCAGAGATTAAAACACCAAGTTGGCATCATTCAGCATGAGTATATAAGGAAAAAATATGCAGCTCCTGGTCCCAAACCTGCCTGCCTGGTTTTTCCTCATGGTTTTACTGTCAGTAGAACCCCTGAGGAGCAGGACATAGCACAAAGTATAACCTTGCACATATTGGGTATCTATTTCTACCTGAAATACTCAGACAAGACAATATAGTCTCAAGAGTTACCAAAAAAAATTGAGGTGTTAAAGTGAGAATGGGGGCTTATGAGAATACAGTCACAAATGGTCAGTTCCTGTGCCTCTGCTTTTTATTTTACATTTTAATTCTGTTTCATTCCTATCAAGAAAATATTGAATCCAGATAAGATGCTAACAAATACCATCTTACTATGTTGTCAAATACAGGGGTTTAAAGCAAGGCAGAAACTCATTAGTGAGAGTTTCAGTGCATTTTTGCAGATTTCAGAAGTTGTAGGTGCTGCTGCCTACCTGTCACAAAGCCAGGCAAGCATAGAAAATTTAAGTAGGTACAAATAAATCAATATCCCTTGTTTCTGAAACAGCACATTTTGCTGCAGCTGAAGTTTCAGGGGTAACAAACAAATGTGGCACCTCTCTGGATGAATCTGTTATGTTATAATAATATTGGATCCAGTTTTAAAGAGAGGAAGAGACAAAAAAGCTGATTGATGAAGAAAACATTGAAGCCCTTTTTTACTGGATGAGAACAACAAGATGAAGACAGATTGCAACACCAACCTGAGCCTTTGTAGATGTCCATGTTAGCAGGGCATGACAAGCAGAAAGGAAAGAAAATTATATATTCATTAGTTTGGCTTCTGCACGGTAATATTGCAAAAAAAAGGAAAAAAGGCAGAAAATCTGCTTAAAATGAAATTGCCACAATGTAATGTTGCATTCAATCCTTTGATTTCCCCATCTTTAAAAAAAAATTACCTCAAGCAGAAATCAAGCATTTCTTTGTGAGTGAATGAAAAGCACTACTATTCTGAAGAATAAAGCAGACTTCATTCAGCTCCATCCAGCAACCCTCTGGAGCTCATCACTGTGTCCCACAATCAAAGTTTATGATAATAAAAAAAAATCTGTGAAAATCTATGCACTTGAAATTTGGTGAGACACCCCACAATTATGGACTATCAGTCATGACAGACCAGAAAGGCTTTCAGGTATTTAAGTATTAATTGGGTGGCTCAGCCACTAGTGAAGCCTGCAGTTGCAGTGTCCCTCTGCTCTCATGTGACTGAAACAGCCAAGGAAGCCCCAGAGGAGCAGCAGGAGCCACCCAGCCTGGGGACACGGGGCTCTGGAGCCTGTCACTGCCAGCAGTGCAGCTCCCTGCCCAGCCAGCCAGCACTCCCAGAGCAAATCAGTGCTCCAGCAGGTCAGAAACCTGCCCCAGAGGGATGTGAGCACGTAATTACTCCATCCAGAAGCCAATCATCTGTCACATGAAATGAAATAAACGCCGTCACTAAACACCAACAGCCCCGCAGAAGCACTTTCTGTGTAGGCATCTGGACAATAGGCAATTTAAAGAAAAGACCATCAGAGCTTCCTGCTAAGTTAAAAAACGATGCCTCTGAGACAAAGCTCAGCCCTAGCCTTTCTTCTAGGAGATTTTAAATCATTTCAAGGTCTAAGAGCTTCAACTGATATTCTATTGGTTTATTTTCATGTCTTAAGCAAGACTGAATTAACGCGACGAGAGCAGTCACGTCTGTCCTTACTGTAGTATGATCTTGAACTGACAATTTTTTCATACGAGATTTAAAACCAGTTAACTGACAAGAACAATTTGATTGATAGTACTATAGACAAGAGAGAGAAGAGACTGGGAAGTGTCAGGCAGTTGAAAGTTATGTTTTTTGAAAAACTCCTCTATGAGGCTACACCAAAGGATGGAAGCAGAGAGAACTGCAAACGGCTCCCGAGGCTTCCCGCAGCCACAGCAAGAAACAGTCCAGTTTATGTTCCTGAAAAGCAGAAATGCAAACCAGCCCATAACCTGATTGTTTCATTAGGATGAGACTGTGGCTCTACCCTAGCCTGCTCAGCAGCAGATCTCATTCCTCCTCAGCAGCATCCAGGCAGAAAGGGATGCTCGCAGGGAGAGCAGGACAGGCGCTGACGGATGAGTGATCGATCCCATGGCTTCAGAGCTCAATCACCCATAGCCTGATTAGTAACTGCAGCTGGAAAAATTTTCCTAGAAGAGCAAGATAATGCAGAAGGCAGGGGATGTGACAGCCTGTTGCACAGCCTGTTTGTGGGAGCTGTCTTACTGCCAGGACAGGCAGAGGCGGCAATAACTCGAGTGATTTTCTCCCTGTAATTACAGGGGAGGCAAAGGCAGGTCCCCCAGCAGTGCTGCACAGAGCCCAACCTCGGGACCAGGCACACAATGCCACAGATGTGAAGGCAGCCAAAGCCACACCACTGCAACTTAAAAATCCTGCAGTTGTTACAATCTGACAGATTTTATTGCTATTTCTTGCAGGTGGATCCAGACAGAGAAGATTTAGGTACAGAAGAGACGAGTTTTCTTCCCCGAATGCATATGTTCAAGGAAAGTGATGTGCTGCAGAGAGAAACCATGCTTCTACCTGAAAGAACATCCATATTTAATAAACTAAAGGCTCCCCTGAGCCAGAAGTTAAATTCTACCCAACCTACTTCAAACATCAGAGTGCACATACACTGTCCCCAGAAGATAAGAGGGAATTGCTTGCAGGCCACTGCCTTGTGGGGTAGCTGATGTCCCTGTAGTTCTGGGTATCTTTCTTCTCTGTTTCCACTTCTTTCTTTCAGGGCAGGGAATATGTATTTTCAGATTCCTACATTTTTATCACTGGCCTGTAGTTTGAGGTTAAATGCTTTACATGGACCTGCACAAACCCACACGAATCAATGCAAGACTTCTTGCTGAGTTTCACTGGGATGTGCTGTAACAAGCACGAAACATCTCAACATTTATAGGTGCTTCACTAAAATTTAGGGAATAAAAAGTATTGATCATGGTAAATTTTTGCTGCAGTATGTATTTATTTAAAATGGACATCAATATTGCCTATATATAGCTGATTAATGAGAAGCTATATAAAAAGTAAATAAATGGGTTTTTGAATAAATCTGACAAGGAGCACATCCCTAAGGGTGTGCAGGGGAGGGTTGAACTAGATAATATTTAAGTTCCCTTACAACCCAAACCATTTTATGATTCCATGAGGAAACAACAGAATAATTCTTCATGCACATGTGCCCATGCTCTGCAAACACCAGCATCTAGGAGATAGCTAGATAGTAGCACATATTTTCTTGGTTTTAAGGAGATTATGAGTGCCTGACTACAGGAACACTACCAGAACACTGAACTCCTGATTTGTTCATGTACCAGAGAGTACTGTACCCTACAACAAGCACCACCAGCGCACCAAGTCCTGCTCTGAAGCACCACTCAGGATGGGCATGTCAGGGCACGAGTGATTCAGCAGTTCTCACACCTCGGCCATTCCCTGGGGCACCACCTTCACGCACCCATGATTCTGGAAATAATGGAGTGAAAAAGGCTGCTTCCCAAAACAGTAAGTAAAAGGAGGAAATAGAAAGCAAATGCATATGGAGACTACCCAACCCAGCTGTGCTTTGCAGTGTGTCGTACTCATGAACCACACTACCTGAAACCTTTTAGAGAATTAAATAATGCAACATAGCAAATAGCATGTGATATGAATTAAAGACACGGTAATTTAGAGTTCATGTAAATGGTCTAAGGGAAAGTATTCACTCAGCTCATTGCAGATGGGAAAGTAAGGAAAATTAACAAGGCAGAGATAAGAAACTGATGTTGAATAGCAGATCTGAAAGGAACTGAAGAGTCCAAGAAATAAGGGGAAACACCTTTAACTATCACAGGAGCCAAGCAGAGAAAACACAAAACTAAAAAAAGGTCAATTCACAACAGAGAGAATTGCAGAAAATGGAAGATTGCCAACAGTGTGAGACAAAGATAGATGAGATAAACTTTTTATGATAGGCACTGACTCAGAAAGTTTGGCCAACAAGGAGGGCAAACTTGAAGAGACACTTGAAATAACTTCTGTGTCAATGGGGTTATTTAGGAATGACAGGGACAAGATGCCCAGCATCTTCAGAAGATGCAATGCAAGAGAACCAGAGGAAGAAATAAGAAAAACAGTGAACTGCATAACAGTCATACAAACTTTTATTCTTGGGAAAATATTTTTTTACAGACATCATCTATCATCTATAACCAGGAGATAATAAGGAGAGGAGTAGCAGGCAGCATGGGTTTGTCAAGAACAAACTGTGTGAAATCATTCTAATGTTCTTCAGTAACAGGATAAGAGATGCTGTGGATAGGGATGAAATAACAGGTGTTATGTCGACCTTAGTAAGCCTTTCACAAACCTTCAGGCTAAGGAAATATGGTTTGGATTAATCTAATACTCTGCAGTACAATGCTGGAAAATCACATTCAGAATAGCAAAGTGTAAAACTGGCAAGAAATCACACACATGGCTCCGCAGAGCTTTATGTTCTGTATCCAGTCACAGTCCTTGTTTTCATTAGTGTAGGGCTGATGGACTGAAAATGATTCTTACTGACTGTGGGTGCTGCCGAGGTGAGAGGGACAGAGAGGCAACAGGAGAACAGGAACAGAATTCAAGATGTACTTTATGAATTGGTGACATGGAATGAAATAATAGGTTGAAAGAGAAGTACAGAACTACAGTGACAAGAGACTGGCCAGACAACAGTGAGAACACAGGACGAGAAATAAATAGCCCCTCAGTGGTACCACTGTCCTGGATCCAGAAATTGCAGAGAACCATAAAGAGAATGTGATTCAATAGTACAGTAAAATGATGAGACAAATGCAGAGTTTGTAGAACACTGAGGTTCAGCTGTGGCACAGATTCAGCTCAGGATGCACATCCAGGCTTAGGTACCCAACTTCATGAGAAATCTGAAGGATTTGAACCAACTGGGGAACAACTGATGACAGTAACACTATAAAGACCAGAGTCAAATTGCCAAGGTGAGTGGTGACATTTTCTCTGTTGCTTTACAGGCAAACATTTAAAACACCAATATAATTAGTTACCATCTATATGACAGCAGGTCTGTCAACCAAAGCATGGTATCCCTGTCAAATAAAATAGCAATGCTTAGCCATAAAAAGAAATAACTTTGCTGTATCACACCAGATGCAGAGTAGCAAAAAGACACCTGAGAGAGCTTTAAAGAGATCTTCCAGCAGCTTGAAACCATCTATCTACAGCATCACTGAGCTCTATGCTGGCTTATTCACTGCTGCCTCAAATAAATCATGGATTGCCAGACTCTGTTTTGAAACCAGGAGCTGTCTCACACCTCATAGAGGAATAGGGGGGAGGAATTGCCATTATATTAAATATTAACAACACTGTTGTTGTAACACTGCCTACAGTCCCAGCTCCTCATTGTAAAAGTAGCATTGATAATGACAGAGCAGTTAAAGGAAACCCAGGAAAATAATTCAAAGTCTGGCATACTTGCCTAAAAGTAGCAAAATAAAGGAACCTACTTTGGTTCAGATGAGAGATGGGAAAAAGGACATTCAATTACTTTTGAGAGAATTTCTGTTAAAAGACCTCTTTTTAAGCTAGCAGGTAAAGATGCATGTTCCCAAGGCTGAGAGCTGTAGTTAGACAAATTCAACCTCAAACTATAAACAAAGAGGGAACTTTTTAAGTATGAAAGAAATTAACTACTGGATCAGTTTATCCAGGGTTATTCCTACTCCAGCCAAAGAGTGTGCCTTTCCACAAACCTGCCCAACTAGGAGGGGATTTGGCTGCAGACAAGGAGCTCATCCTATGCTAGAGCTCAAAGCAGTCATCATCATCATTATCATGTAACTCTGGTCTTAGGATCTCTGAATGAGGAACTCCACAGAAGACTTCTAAGCCATGTATTAATCATCCAGTGAGCACCACATTTATTAAGGCACACTACATACTTTAAATAGAAATTGCACATTGAAGTTGAAGGGATTCTTGTGTGGATTTCATGTACATTTTGAGAGACTCTCAAAAAACCTTAGTTCTACATTATAGATCAGAGGCACACTGGAGTTCAGCCAGTTCATGTATCATCCCATAAATGCTGATCTCCCAAAGATGACAATATTTTATTTACTGCATCAGATCTAGCTACTAAATTTTAAGCAAGAGAGGAGCTTCAGCAAGAATTCAGCAGGAGAATACAGTTCTTAGTTAGGTCATGATGGCACCAATGGCATCAGGATGGAGCAGGAAAACAAAAAAACCCCAATTATTTAAATAAAGCAAACACCTCCTTGCCTGCATCTATTCATCAATGAGTTCTGCCATTTCTCAACTGTAACTCTGGGGTAGGTAAAATAGATGGAATACTTGGAAATGCAAATTGGAGTCTCCTGTCTCCGGATAGAGGCTTCCAGATCTTTGCTTTGCTTCTGAGACAGCTGCTCCTGCTGGTTTTTATTACTAAGACCCCTCACTAAGAAATGCATCTCTGACCTTCCTGCAGGTCAGTGAGTAGTACCTGGCATATGGACAAATATATGCATGTATGCATGGATATCACTAGGAATAAACAGGAGCAGATTGACAGGAAAGCGAAAAGAAAGAAAACAGAGAGAGAACAACTGGCAAAGAAGGGCAAATATTCACAGTGCAGAAGTACATTTCAGGGGAAGCAAGAAAAAGAGGAGAAATATGGTAACAAGGAATGTTGGCAGTGACACTGTGAAGGATAAAGGCAAAGAAAAGACAAAGGAAAACACTAAAGGAAGAGGCTCACTGTGTTTTACAAAGGCTTGACAAAGTGTAACACAAAGCAAAATACGTCTGAGGCAGGACAGAGGTGCACAGACACGCAATGACAAAGTTATTTGCAACAGAGAACACATGGAACCCTGCTGGGCACGACTTGGGTCATCTCTTTGTGGTGTGGCAAGTCCTGTAACAGCTTCTGATCATGTGAGACACATGCAATAGACAGAAAAGTTGGAAAAGCAGCAATGCTTAAAAAGCTAATGCCTGTATATCCACTGACAGTGTGACAGTGACCTTAGTGCCATCATTTGCTTTATTGGCAACACTTGTATGGTTATTTTCAGCTTATTTCACAAAGCCAACTTTGGAAATCTTTGCTTTCAGCAAGCAGTGCAGGTGTAAGAGTCAAGCTCCATTCAGTTTGTACCAAAGCCCCTCCCACAGTGCAGCTGCACACCAGTGTGTGTCCAGACACAGATCCCAGAGAATCATGGAATCAGAGAATACAAGGTTGGATGGGACTCCAGAGGTCACCTGTCCAACTTTTCATGGCAAAAGCACAGTCCAGACAAGCTAGCCCAGCACCCTGTCTAGCATCATAAAAGTGTCCAACACTGGGGAAACAATCACCTCCCTGGGGAGATCATTCCAATAGATTGTTCTCACTGTGAAAAAATTTCCTTGTGTCCAGAAGGAAGGAGTAACCTTTTTTCCACCTGCTGCCTTTTCCACGATTCCTTGCAAAAAGGGAGCCTCCAGCTTCTTTGTAGCCACCCTTTAAATACTGGGACATGGAACAAGCCACATTTCACTGCCTTTTTATTGAGACTTAGACACGAACACTCCACAGCAAGGAAAGTAACTGCTCACTCAAAGAGCCATCTAAAAATACTTGAGCATGGCAGTAAAGTCCTCTAAGTGTTTATTATAGGGACATCAGATAGTTTGCAAATGACATTTTTAATTGCCAAGTGTTGGCAAGTCTAGGCTATGAAGGACCAGCATAGAGCACATTGCTTTAGATGGGTATAAAGAAATATAGCCTGCTAGAGATCACTGAAAAACCCACTGCATTTGGAATAAATAACAGTTTAGTTTGGATTTTGATTGTTTTGTGGTGGTTTTTTTCAGATTATGTAATAGAACAATTGAGCTGCCTTCTGTTACCTTCTATTATATCAACGAAAACTATCAGAGAAGGAAAAGCACCAAACAAAGTCCTTCTTTTGCACCATGGAAATGGAAAAAAAAAAAAGTAATCAACTGTTATTTGTGCTCCTGCATGTTTAGACATGGAATTACTTTTCTTAATAAAAACAAAAGACATTGCAATTTTGAGGAAAACAGAAACCTGAGCCATCATTTTTTCTCTTCTAAATACAGTGGAAGATGCTTTTTAAGGACAGTTTCTGACTCTCTTAATTCAGGCATCTGCTGGACACCAACAAAAACAAAACATATTTCTCACTGTGATGGTCAGCATAATAGGATATTCAAAATAAACAACCCAAACAAAAAAATTTACGACTCTCTGTTCATGCTGGCTTCCTCAAGCTCTGGACAGAGGTCTCTGGAGCAGGATGTGCTCCTGTTAAACACAAGGAATATGAGCAGGTAGCTGTGGTGCACTGCCAGACAGAGGGCCCTTTGTAAATAGCTCTGCCATGAGGTTCCTCACACAAGAGGAAAAAGGATTTATTTTCCTCACTCATCCAGACAAACGATTATGGCTGCACCTGAGCACTTCAGAGTGAACCCAAAGCAGCTAAAGGAAGAAGCCTAATGGCACATTGGGCAGGAGCTGCACAGGTCACACAAGTAGAAGACATCAGAGATATCCCTACTGCTGGCACTTGGGATTTCCACCTAAAATCAGAAACAAAAGTCCCATCTCTCCAGTGGGGAATGGCATGGAGACCACCCAGAACTGTTGCAGCCCCTACAGCAGCAACCCAGAGGTGCTGGCACATGCAGAAGAGCATTCACTGAGAGAAAGGCACCTCAACACTCCTGCCTGCCTACTGGAAAACTCACTTGGATGCTTCCCACAGATTATTATAGTCTTGATGCTTTTTGCATTCCTGGAATCAACAACACACATCAGCAGCAGGGAGGGCTGGGGCAGAGAAAAAGCTGATAACAGACACTATTGTAATGGCTATGCTTTTAAGACCTCCTGGGGATGAGGTGAGATGCCACAGTGGGTAAAATACACCTTTCCTTGGGGAACAATTATGGGAGGCTTAAAGAAAATTAGGTGAAGTACTGAAGGAAGCCCCTGATGGTGTATACAAGGCAGCTCTAAAATAGAGAGCAAATCAAGATTCAGTGAGGCAAGATTATCTTTGCTTAGTACAGTAATATGTGCAGACTTCTTCAGAGCGCCTCTACTTATAGCAAATGTCATTTTCAACAATTCTAATGATAAGAATGCATGCTTTTGTTGGGAATTACCCCCCTCAGACTGAATGCTTCCAGAAGCCTACCTTGTTTTATCCCAAAGCAATGCCATACTAAGCATTCAGACTTTTTCCTGCTACATTGTCTCTTTTGGATTATTTTCTTTGTTTCCACTGCACCACAAGCAGAAGTGCAGACACAGCACCAGCAGACAGGGGATGTAAGCACATCTCCAGTGAGGTGGTGCTCTCTATCAGGAATAACAGGACCATGAGCACAGTTATCCATCTTCCCTGTAGCCCACTCCATCAGCAGAATTACACACAGCACTAATCCACGCCCAGGCCTCTGGTAGGACCCCATGAACTCAAGAAATTCTTATAGGAAGAGTTGGTTTGGTCCTGTGTCAACAGCTCTCTGCCTCTGAAAAGGGCACTGTGGCATTGCTTCATTAGCTAGGAAGAGTTTTCCTTACAGTCAGCCTCTATCTCCACTCTTAATTCCAGCCCATTACCCTTGTTATACCCCTGGGCACCAGTCTGTAGCCAGTGTCTTTCTCTGATATTTACACCCTTTATGTGCTTGGGAGCTGCTATGAACCCCCACAGACACTGCTCAGCCCCGATGCCTTTTCACAGCAGAATTTGGCTCTGCCTCCTCCCCCAGCAGTGGGATGACACAGCTGTGGTACCTGCAGCCCAAATTCCCATCCAGAAGAGCCTGGGCAGCACAGGGTGGCCCCAGCCCACACAAGCCCTAGAAATGTTTAGCTTAAGCACACACAGGTTGAATCCAGACTTTGATGGAAAAGGGGAACACACCATTCAAACATCACACTGCTTGCTCTCCCCTGGCTTCTTGGCCCCTTTACTGTGCTCTTCCCAGGCATTAAAAGGGAAGGAAACCTCTCTATCTATGTTGATTACACAATTCAGTTTTATATCAGCATATTTAACTTGTTTGTGCTCAACTCTGCTGCCTTAGCAAAGAACCATTGAGAGGAGTCTTAGGGGATTACATTCAGTATTTTCTCTTAATTAGACCACGCTGGCTCCTAAGATTCTCTGTGCTGCTTTTATCTGCATTCTCCCACAAACTGGAACTGTGTATCTCAGTATTGCATAAATGTTTTTACTCTTCTCTGAGATAAACCTAGGGAGATTAGACTGGTCAGCTTCTCTTCTCAATCATTACCCATGACCTCACTGCCCTCATGTACATGTCCCTTATCTCCCTCCAACACTTCCTGCTTTTGAATGCTTCTGATTACATGATAGAGCCTGAAAAATGGCCAGGGGCTCCCTCTGTGATTTGCTCTTTCTGAAAATGCTCTCATTTGCTCACTCTTGCCTCCACCTGTTCTTTTTTCAATAGATCATTTGAGACAATAACCTGAAAGCATTTATTGCAATTGGGCTCGTTTACCAGAATAATTTGGTCTGCCAACTATTGGGATTCATCACAGCACTGGATTTCAGAAACCTGGAGGCAAGGGAAAGTCCATGATTTCCTAGAAGTCATGAGAAATCCAAGGACTAACCCTCACTGCCTGACCTAGCTCTCGTCAGGCTGCAGCACATTTCTCTGCAGAGATTACAGCTATTTAATATGAACATCAAGAACAGTATGAGGCTATAAGTCACTCAGAATCTTAAATCATACTTTCAGACCAACCAAGTGGTCTGAAAGATTCTTAGATTCCAAGTGGGAATCCAAGTGTCAATGGGACTTCACCCTGCAGACACCTTTAAAGCCAAAACATCATCATCCTGCCTGGGCTCCCACATCAGGCAGGTCAGCTGGCTGATGGGTATTTTATTAATGTTAAATCTTTATTTAAAACATTCAGCCTTGTATATGTAGGGGATGGAAGTTCCTACAGGAGAAGGAGGTCAGTGAGCTGGCCCTTGGTTCAGTGGGAGGTAATTTCTGAGAGCACACATCATAATGCAAGGCAGGGAAATGATGGCTGTTTCAGGACAACACAAGCCACTGGCAGAGCCTGCCAAGATCAGCTGGGGGAGATCCCAGCCTCTGGCACAGGGCAGTGGAGCTGTCAGGTATTGACTCATAACAGCAGGCAAGGACTGGGAGAGCTCAAGGGTTTTCCTGAATTATTTATTTGATTCAACAGGTGATCTTTGGTCTTTAGATTATCTTATTCCACTCAGTCACCTCTCTAATGCATTTTTTTTCATCTTCTGCCCAACTTTCCTTATGAAAATTAATTTTCTCTCTGCTTCCTTTGCTCAGCCATGTGCTGAATCCCGGATGACTGTTCTTTCTTAGAAGAATATATAATAGGTGGCCATTTTCCCAATGGCAACATCTAATAAATGCACAGCTTAGAATCACAAGTACTAGAGATAAAATATTCTTGAATAATATCAATATAACTTTCCAACTAGTTCAATAGCAGTATTAGTTCCAGTATGACAATGTCTTATATGTCTTATTTTTACACAGTTATTTATAAGGCTTTCATCAAGTTACCTGGGATTTTTATTTTTTTTTCTTCACTGTGCATAGCTCTTTTCTCCTTAATATGCAGTGTAAAACATCTCTGAAATCAGAGCTGAAAAACCTCCTGGCTAATTTGATGTTTCAAGTGTCAGTACAATTTCCAAAAAGTACAAGGATTACTGAGGTCGAAAGAATCATTCCAACTTACACCTCAATGTTCATTCAGAATATGTTTTGAGATATCCTTTGGGGACAAGATGTTCTAGCCTCAGTTTCAATAAATTTCCTTTGAATCTGGGTGACCACTCACAATTACTTGAGCTACTGATTTAACAGTTTAAGTGACCATCACCATGCCACTGGATTCTGTTGGTTATTCTGCTCCTTGTTGTGGTTTACATCCCCTTTCCCATTCTGCCTGTGAACAGCAGCCCACACACCATCAGCAATACATCCCCAGGAGAACACAGCTCACAGCTGAAGGCTGGTGGGTCCATAAAGCCTCTCTAGATACTCACATCCAGCACATCACTAATACACTCACAGTGCTGCAAATTCAGAGCCTGAATGGAGCAGCTTCAAACCAGCACAAGGGCTAAAACCCACTTTTACCTCAATTTTCACTGAGGGAAGTGAAGGAGCCAGTAATTAACTCATGTGAGGCATCATTTGTTTTGTAACTGCTCACTTATCACCCTGAGTGGCTCCTGCCTGTCCAGGAGACAGCCACTGTAAGCACCGGGGTCAGAAATGTGCCCTGTCAGCAATTCCTCACAAAATCCATCAGCATGTCAGCCAGGAGCTCAGCCCCCAGAGAGAAACGAGGATGGGAGAGGCATTTATGAGCTTGACAGGATTTTAGAGTGAAAGGTAAGGGAAGAGATGATGGCTTGGGGGAGACACAGCAGAGGACAACCGACTGCTGCAGGTCCAGGACAATTACATGGGGTCAGCACCACTGAGGCACCTGACTGAGGTGCAGAGCTGTACTGATGGAAGGCACTCACTTTCCAGACATCCCTGGGACATATTTGAACACAGCAGAAACTGGTCAAGCTGTATTTGAATGCTTCTATGAGAATTTTTCTGCTTCCTGCTGACTTTCTGTGAAAAGTGAATTCAGACATATTAAACACTTATTACATCTGCAGAGTTTTGTAAGTTGCCAATAAATAAAAGCTATGTTTGGGTGTGCAAATTTTTCTGCCAGGTGTATCTCCTGCCAAAATACCAGAGGTTCAGTAATGCAAGAATACAAGAAAAATCAGCAGCTCTTATTAAAATTAGAATATGTAGCCAGTAAAGGAAGCACTGCACTTCCTAAACCAGAATTAAACATCTCAAAAAAATTGTTTGGGCCACAGCCACAGACAAACCCTTTAAAGTAGTAATCTACATTTGAGGACACATCTTTAACAAGCAATAAACTTACATAAAAAGCTTCATGCATTTATGCAAGAAACTGCATTACAGAGATGAAGCCACCTCTGCAAGAGAAGGAGCATGCCATCAAATTTATCTCCAAAATCAGTTTCATGCTAAGCTACAATCTCATTTACCTAAAAATAATGAAAGAGGAAGGGAAAAAACACCCAAAATTATTATTAAAATGAATAGAACAACATTTATCAGGTGTTCAGGCTCTCCACTTACCCTTTATCCTTTTTGATGTCTGACACTTCTTTTCATTCTAAAAATGCATCAATAAGATCACGAATCACAACAATAAAACAGGTGGGATTAAACCCCTCAATTTAGGCTGCTAGTTAAGGCATGTTATAGGCACTCACCTCCTTCCATTGACTCTGTAAGGATGTCAGCCTCCCAGCTTTAAAGACTAATGGGAATACCTCTACAGCATATTTTTCCCCCAATTTTTCTTTAACCTCCAACTTATCCTACTCTAGAAGCCAAACCATTCCCATTTCTCCTTTCCCTGTCCAGTCCCTACTTTAGCCAGTCCTACACAGTGAGGTTATTTCTTCTACCAGAGCTGGAAGGTGCACAGAGGGATTCCCATGAGAGGCAAAACACCCAACTACCTCCCCTTTCTCCACCTCATCCTTACCTGAGCAACACACAAGTAAAGTCAGAAGCTGCTAAACTGCCCCACTATGGGTAATACTCACTTGTATCAACAATACTGCTGTCCTTTCCAACCTGTCCTTGGTGTGTTCCTACAGGAATAAGCAGCCACCTCATGCCAGTGGGTGCTTTAACTGGGTGCTTTACTACATCTGACATTCCTGGATTCATCCTGAAAAAGTGGGAAATGCCACACCAAGCAACCAATGAGGGTCATCCTATTTAGCCTTATGGCAAATGAAGGAAGAGGGAGAGAAGAAAGAGGAACCAACAGCTGAAAAGCCACACATGGAGTGGGGGAAAGGACCATGTACTTGTGGTACTTCAACACATGGACAAGACCAGCCAAGCCATCAGCAAAAACAACACTGAAATAAAGAACTACTAACACATTTACAGAAAGAATGGCAAGATCACAGCAGCCTTTGCCAAGTGAGAAACAGGCAAAGAGAGAAGAGAAAATTATGGAAAAAACTCAGCAAAACCAGGGGTCTCATGAATTGTCAGACTAATATCTTGGGTGGAAGATGGTAAGGCCATGCTTTAAGGAACCAGAGAGAGAAGTTTTCCCCATGCATTGAAGCAGTGTGGGATATCACCCAAGGTGCACAGGGACAAGAGGACCCAATGGATGGCTGTGGGAGGCAGCAGAACCCCACAGTGCATGCAGAGACACAACAGGGGCTCACCCTGCGGGAGACACAGGCAAGGATGAGCTCACAGGCTGATGCAGAGGAGAGGCAGAGCCTGTGGGGCTGTGTGGGAGCACTGTCATTCCTCTGAGATGTGATTGTACATTAAATATTCCCTCAGACTGCCAGCCCAGCAGCACTCCCAGGCTCCAATGCTGGGATGTTTCTCTGCACCTTGCAGGGGCCCTGCACGGGCACTGGGGGATTCTTTTCAAGGGAAGCTTTGAGTTTACACTCCTTCCACTCTTAACACAGTTTACAAAGCTACAGTGGAGAACCCAAAGCAACAGAATTACAAACTGGGTGAGGCAAAATCAAACTTGCTGCATGCAAGACATCACCTCTGAAGCAGGAGAGATGTATGCAAATATTTCTTGCTTTTTCCAAGGATCAGCCAGATTGGCAGTGTTGGAGCCTGTTCTCATTTTTATTGGGTGTTTTTTTTTTGCAGTTTTATTAGAAAAATTACTCCTTTCAATGGTGTGAGATGTTGCAGATCAGATCTAAAAAACACACTAATGTCACAAGAATAATGACAACAAATCTTGGAGGCACTTTGTATACTACACAGGTACATCTCAGATTATAGCCACCCTGAATCTGAATTTGTTTTCTGATTTTGATGCTTTTACTTGTGCTTTCTAGTATATATTCCACTACATTTTTACTGCAATATTTCAGTAATTCCTTTAAATTACTATTTTTTTAAAATTTATGGAAGGCTTCTTTTTTAATTAAAGTTCTGAAAACTTGCTGCCAAGGACTTAAATTCAAGGATTTGATTTAAGCTACCAGAAAAAGTCATTCATGATCACATTGGGATCCTGGTTTCTTCTTTCCAACACCAAAGCAATTATACCTCTGTAATAGTTATGCTGAATATTAAAGGGAGCGATTATTACGGGACATTTTAACTATCTGAACATTAAAAACCTAAAAGCACTAATCATAATTCTTTTGCCATATTAAAACATCATGAGTAAAGCAGGAGCTGCACTAAAGCAATAGTCATTAATCAGTATTTAAAATAAGCCTGTTGCCAAATTATCTCTTAGGCTTAATTTCCTTGAGCAGTATCATCCCACAGAGAGAAGCCTGCAGTATAAACTGTCATGTTACTGCTCTCCACAAGACTAGACCACCACTGGCAATTGCTCACCTATATTAGCTGGCCCCCATGACACTGCCAGAACCTTTCAGAAGTGCAAATGTCACTTTAAATACCCACCTGCCCTCTGAGGCAGCCCATGGCTGAGGCAAAATTGAATGAGTTATTTTGCCTTAACTCTGCAGGCTGAAAATCTGAATTTGGTGGCAGCAGCAGAGCTGGATCCAAGGGAGGGCACAGAGGGCTGACAGAGGCAAGGCTGAGAGGAGGGAACAATTGTATTTTAGAGGCTGCTGATTTGGGGCAGCTAAAGGAAGGCACAATCCATTCTTCAGACACCAGGGAATGCCAGTTCTGGCTCCTTGCAGGGACCCTCCTGCCTGACCTTCAATCAACACCAGCTTAATCCCCCAAGCCCAGGCAGCTGGTCCCTGCCCCAGAGACTGGGGAACAACCCTGTCACTTATGTCTGCAGCTTGCCCCTCAGTCTCACGTTCCCCCTTTTCTCCAACTCCACACCAATGAATAACCTGGCAAGAAAACACTTAACAAAACATAATTAATCTAACCATTCTAATAAAAAAAGCTTCT
Organism: Oenanthe melanoleuca; assembly: GCF_029582105.1. Classification (NCBI taxonomy): domain Eukaryota; kingdom Metazoa; phylum Chordata; class Aves; order Passeriformes; family Muscicapidae; genus Oenanthe; species Oenanthe melanoleuca. Next base: position 31,428,380 of record NC_079341.1, on the reverse strand, counting down.
CTGAGACTTAGAGAGTGCCGTGTTATAAGGCAGAGCATATGGTCATGACACAGGTCTGTGCCAGGCTGGGCCAAACTTCCTGAAGTTATGAGCTAAGTGCCAGTAGCAAACTTTCCCACCTGCTGGCCACGATGAACTTCTTCCCTCCCTCCTCCTCTTAGCTGGAAACATTCCCTGTGGAGGTCCTTCCATCTGCAAAGGCAAAAGCCATGCATCCCTGCCTGCTGGAGGCACTCCAGAGCGGGAGCAGCATCAGCAGGCACAAAGTGCCACCTAAACTGCCACCCCAGGCTGAGCAGACAGGGGAGAGCACGTGCCCTGCTCACCACCCAGATGTTGTGCTCCTTCCAGAGCACCTCACTAGTGACTTGTGTTTGTCAGGTGTTAAAAGCCTCAGGTTCAAACAAGAAACAAAAAAAAGCTGGTCTCTGATGCAAATATGTTACACCCCATTTTATATCAGTGCACCAAGGAATAACTGTATCGAGAGCAGGAGTTAGCTGTCTCTTTGCTATGCCTTTCATAAGTTTGCTCCTTCCACTTATCCTCCTTTTTACAGGGCACAGGGGAGCTATCCCTCAGCTTGCCTGCTCTTCTTTCTCCCTCCCTTGTCCACAGCTAATTTTATCTCCCCCATGGCTTCAACTTTCATTTTCAACCAGCACTTAGGCTGTCATAGCTGAAGCGTTCCTCTCCAGTCAACACATTATTTTAGCTCATCTCTCTCTCACTTCAGTTGTCCCCACTTCGCTCCATCAACGACACCACTGAGGAGCACTCAGGGCTGAACTTCTGTTATACCTTTCTTTATGCCACCCTCCAGGAATACTTAACTGGAATTAATATGAAATATCATTCCTTTCCCCAGCTCTCAGTACTTTCTCGAGCTCCACTCCTGCTGCAAGCCTCACCTCTTCCTCCTAAAACCACTCAGATGTAACATCTTGGCTGCACAACTCTTGGCAATACTGGCTGCTACTTATTGTACTTTTCCTTTCAAAAAATAACCTGGCAAAAATAGCATCATCATCCCATTGTGTCTACTATTAACCTGAGTGACCAAACAATCTCTGCACTACCACCCTTTTCACTGCTCTTTGATTCTTTCCCATTGTTTTGTCATTTATTATGTTTTTTAACATTTAGTTTAATACTGATAGGTTTCTTTTGGGAAAGAAATCTGCCTTCTGTGTGCATACAGCAACTACATCAGTAAAGACATTACCATAAAAGTGATAAGAAATAGTGCTAAGAGCTAGTTATACTCTAATCCATTTATCCCACTGTGCCTTCCAGTAGTCAAAATGAAGATATGTCCATGGGACCCGGCAAAGAATCAAATTTACATACCACAATAAGACATGAAATAGTTACAACAGCAATTGCTTAAGGATAATTCAGCCTATTATCCCCTTCTGTGTTATGGTGAAGTGTCTGGGCTATGGGTAAGAGATGATGCACATTAATAAAAAGTGGATTTTATGTGACTACAGAAGAATGCTTCACTAATTTTGAAGAGTCACGAAGAATTAAAGGACTTTCAAATTAAAAAAAAAAAAAAAAAAAAACAAAAAAGAAGGCAGTTGTCCAGGGAATTTGGATATTTGTACTGGGACCAAAACAATGCTACTTTTAATAAAGCTGATATCATTGCAGATCATATAAACAGCCCCTTTTTAGCCCAAAGCACCAGACAAACAATGAGCCCAACCTGGCAGTCATTACTTACACTTCATGCTCATTAGATTTTTATCTAAACCATTCTGAGCTGATCAGATTTTCTCATGTGCTGTTTGGGCAAGGATCTGAGTGCATTTTATCAGGGTATATCCATTAGCTGTGCAAAATAGTTTAATGTTTCTCTAATAGTCAATATAAACAACACAGCAATGCACAGGTTCTTTCTTCTAAAGAATATTCCTCTGAAAATGGCTTTTACCAGCTGATTAAAGAAGAAATAAGTCCTACAAAGCACCTTTAAAGTGAGGAATAAAAGAAGTGTAACTCTTAGGTTGCACATTGATGATTTAGAAAGCAATTTCATAATCATGGTCTCTCCTGTTTCAAACTTGTTATCTAATCTGGAGCACTCACTTCAGGAATGTCACAGCTATTTAGCAGAGAAGCCCTGCCTGGGTGTAGTTAGAATTTAATGTATGAGTGTCTTTATTGAAACCCATCACTCTACCAAATGGCTGGGCTGGCTAATGACAGTCTGAGGTACAAGACCAGAGATGAAATAAATATGCAGACAGGACCACCATTCCAGCTGCAGATAATTTGTCATTTAAGTGTATTTGGGACAGACAGACAGGTGAGACAGAACAGAGACACCCCCACTGACAGTGTCCATTTTGTTCTACTCTGACACCACATATTCCCAAATGAGTCCATCAAGCCTGACCTTTCAACATTCTGCAGCTTGGGGATTAAGTGGGAAAAAATTGCCAGTGGCATTTTCCAACAGGAAGAAAGTTCTTCTTCCTAAATTTGTACTACTGATAACTGAAAGACCTTTTTGTTCATGAGGATCTGTCTTTATTATCTTTGAACTCACAGATATCATCCCCAAAGGTGAATGTTTCCAGCAAACAGGACAAACTAATGACTGAAAGTTCTTAAACTATTCTACATTCTCTTTTACAAATCTAAATATATTTATATTTGCTTGCTGTATTCAGTAATTGCATCCAGACCACTTACATGTGCAGTTCATTTTTCCACACTACCTCTGAGAAAATTTTTCTCATCATTAATTTTCTCAATAACCTGCTGGCCAACATCCTATATTCCTATTTATTTTACACGTGAACAAATATTCATGGATAACATTTAATTACAAGGTAAAAAACATCAATCACTCGCTAAACATCTCTGCATTTCCCATGTAGCACTTGCAGTTGAATACTCAGACCTTAAACGAGTGTTTAAGGCTGAAAAGTGGCAAGCTTGAACACAGAATCAGTGAATGCACAACCAAATGCCTGACTAAAGGGCAGAGGAGGAGGAGGGCATGTTCAGCTTCTGAAAACTGTGCAACCAAACCAAAGTGCTCTGTTGATTTCTGCACATGTCAACAGGGTTTAAGTCATCTCAATATCTTATATGTGTATTTCCTTCCAACTGACCACTGGAAGATCTTACTGAATTTATGACATGAATGAGTGTTTAGGTCAATCAAAATGATTATAGAGCGTATTTTCAACTTAGCTCATAATTTCATTTTTCTCCAGTATCATGTGTGTATCTGTGGCCATATTAATACATACATATTGTAAGTCAAAATGTACACTAAAATACTTCTTTAGCTGTTCTACTGAAAAAAATCTAAACTCTTCCCAGAACATTACAATTCATGCAGCAGGAAGCAAATACAAATGTTTGTGTTTCCTGCTGAGAAGCAGCACAGTGCAGCTCTGTAAGGCTTCAAATAAAGGCGACCTGTAGCCACCTCAAGTTTCTTCTTATAGACATATAAATCAGAAGGGACTTACCTGATGTCATGTAGATTCACCAGAGTGAGAGGTAAATTAAACTCAGTGAATTAAATTATTGAAGAAGTTCACCAAAACCAGGCTGAAATTGTCACTGGACCAGAAAGTAGCACTGGGATGGTTCCACTATGATAATACTGTTGAGCACCACACCACAGACCTCCAGAGGGAGAATTAATATGAAAACAATGTTATTGGACCACTATTTTTTAAAAAGACTTCTCATTTCTTGCAGAACAAATGCTGCTAATAAAAATACTAGATTCAGATATTCCCAAAAGCAGTCACTGACAGTTTCATTCAGCCACTGAAACAAGGTGCTATTTCAGATTTCTTTTCTCCCCAGGGAAGAGGAATGAAAGAGCTGGTTATAAAAATAAATTTGAAGCATGTGATTATATGACAATTCCAAATTATTCACTAGCATCCACAGAACCCTTAGAAAAGACAAGTTGGCATTTTCAATCACAGCTCTTTGCTTCAAAAGGGCAACTTGTGCACAGTGAGGGACCCAGCTGGGAAGTCACTGCTCAGGGGGCTGAAAAATCTGTCAGGGGAAGGAGACTGGAGGTTTTCAGTCAGAGAATCTGGTACTTGCAGGGATCCACATCTCAGTCAGAAATAAAAATTCTCAGGCAGCGTGCCCTCTCACTGAGGAGATCAGAACATCCTGCAGGGATGATGGAGAGGAGGTGAAGAAAGCACCAAAGGGAAACCACCCTCAGGGACTGAAAATGGCAGAGGAGGAGAGCAGAGCAGGCAGTGAGGGGCAGCTGCCACAGCCCAGACAAGGGAGCTGTGCTGAAGTTATTAAAAGAAGTGATGAAAGGTGACAAATGCTACGTGAAGAGTTAATCTGCACAGGGGCAGAGCTGCTCCATGCTGAGGCTGGAGCAGCTGGAGTGCAGACCACAGGCAGAAGGTAACTCAAAATTACATGAATACACACTTCAATTCTCATTGATGGTAATGATAATAACCAAACAGAAAGTATCAAGGTTGAGATGAACACAAAGCTCAAGAAAAGAAAAACCAGTCCAGAAATTAAGTAATTTCTCATTCAAACTAGTGAATGAACTGGCATACAAAATTTCATGTGGGGTAGCAAGTTTAATAAATCTAACAAGACACAAACAATATCCTACAATCAGAAACAATAAATGTCACATCTATATTTAATAAGGAAAAAAAGTTATTAGAGCAACTACAAGCCCTTTCTTCTATGCTTAGCAGCAGCAAAGCCTCAGAACAATTATTAAGGAAAGAATAATCCAAGCCAGTGAAGTTAAAAGAATTTGGAGGGGGTGCTGCCACGTGGATTTAATGCAGGTAAGGCACACTGATCTGACATCTTTCTCTGAGAAAAAAATCTCTCAATTTCCAGAGAAAGGAAATTAAATTGATCTTGGCAGTCTGATTTTGGGAAAGCTTTAACGTTGTGTCACCTGGGAAGTTACTAGTTAAATTGAAGAAGATTGGGGATTAGTACTGAAATTTTAAATTGGCCTGAAATGGCTAGAGGTAGGACAGCAACAGCAGCATGAAATGGGGAACGTCAGGCTGGAGGGAAGTTATTAGCATCACTGCTGAGGGACTGCTCTGACAGCCAGCCTTGGATAATATTTCACCAATTATACTGGCACACAAATAGCTATGGCCCTGTTAAAATTTTACTGAAGAGAGAAGCTAAATGACATTTTTATACAAGAGGAGTGGGATAGTGTGGAGCAAGATCCACATGGAGCTGGACTGGAGCATGGGAGAGAGGCTGCAGTTCAGGAGAAGGGAGCATGGATCACATACCTGGAGACTAAAAACACCCTATCAGCCTTGGGAAACTACAGGGGGGAATCACAAGATGAAACATTATGTGATGTGGCTGTGAAATAAACCAGACAAAAATGCAATTCAGGAATTGCTTTTAGCTTAGAATTTTCAGCTTAGAATTTCCCTGGAAGGTGGAATGCAATTACCAGTATTTTACAAAGCCTTGCTAAGACCCCCTCTGGTGTGGTGTGTAAAAATCTGGACACTTAATTTCCCAAATTCAAACACAAAGAAATGCAGAAGAAAAACAACATGGCAATTTTGAGAATGAAGTTCACATTTTGCAAGGAGTGGCTAAAAGGTTTTAGTATGTCTAGAGACAGGAAGCTACAAGGGATCTCTCTCTTTTCATTAGAGGATAGAGATGTTTTTTTCCTATAAAGAAAATACCAGACAGCAGAGCTTTTAGCACTAATGGAAACTTCAGGAAAGATGAGACAGAAGAAAATATCCATCCACTCAGCCTGGGAATGCTTTTCAACAGGAGAGGATGGGCCAGGCTTTCAGGAGTAATGTAGATCATCTGCCCAATGCCAAGGCAAAACTTAATAATGTTTTCAACTGGAAAATACAGAAAATACAGCTGCCTGCAGTTTCTGTGGCTGTGGTAAGTCCTGTGTCTGTGACACACCACGAGTGTTTCATGTGTGAACCTGGAATAGGCAGTGTGACACCTCTCCTCTCCCTTAGCTGATCACACATTAATTTTCCTGCAAACCTTCAATTACAGAAGTGAACCAATAGACAATTATCCTAATGAAACCTCGAATTAAATGCAAATTAAATTCAAGACCACTGAAAAAGTGATCTTTGATTGCAAGTAGGTAATGAATTGGGTTTTGTCTTTAGCAGCTCTTAATGGGTTTTCTGTAGTTCTGGAGTATCAAAGAAAAGATAAATTGGCTTAAGCAATGACTAATGTAAAGCTAGTAAGATAAACACTCATTTTTTCAGTTCATTACAAAATATAATTTAAAAAACACATTGAACCAACATATTTGTTCTTAGTAACTATCTTTAGATGAAAAATGGTTCTTTTTTTTTCTTTTTCTAGTCGGTGCTGTTTTCAACAGCTTCAATTTTGGAACCAAGCAAGGCTGTGTGGAATCACCACAGAAGTGGCTCATTTTGGTTTCCATAAAAGCCATTAGGACTTTTAATCAATTGAATCTAATGGAAATAGGAAAAGGCCTATTATTTAATGGAAGAATTTACCTCCCAGCAAATTAGGAAGGATGGGTTAAGTTCCATGATTTAGTTACCCTTATACACATCAAACATAATAACAAAACCAGTTTCATAAAGTAAAACTGAAAAGTGGAAGTTTTCCCTAAACATAATCAATTTACACACTGCAAGTAACACAATGTAAGTAAAAAGAACTGAAAATAAACAAGTCTTTTTCCCCTAAAGCATAAATGGAGGGGCAGATCTCTAACAGAAGAATTTAAACTGAGGAAACAGAATGCACAGACCTCTGACAATACTTTTATTTTACTTTAAATAGAATGACATTGTCTTAGGTTATTCTGGCCTCACCTGGCTCTGTTGTAATCAATTTCTGGGAGCAGCCTTCCTTTCCACTGGATGCTTGAAATACAATCCTGAGAGCATGTCATATTTGTGTGACTCAGACATGCTCCAAACATTTGTTTTTTTCCCCATTTGCAACACATGAACCCTTTTTTAAAAACAAATGTTCCTCATTTCTCCATTAAATGATACTCCAACAGTGTTGCAAATACTATTGGACACATTTCAGGGAAGCATGTGGAGACTGATTGTTTCTTTCATTATTAACTCCATTGATAAACACTAGCTCAAGCCAAAAAAATTATCTTTTGGTTGTTTAAATCAAATGTCATCTGTTGCCCATTCTGCAGACTGGATCACAACCCAGAAAAAAACATGAAAATTCCTGGTATATTAAATAACTGACTATTCTATAGAGAGGCCACTTTTTAGGGCTTTATATCTAACTTGGATCCAAGGTCTTACCTTCATTGAATAGACCAGAAAAAGGGAAATGTTGTTTAAATTAATACTGCTTTGTAAAAGAAAAAAAGCTGAGCCAATTCCAGGTGTCTTAAAAGTTAATTGGAATTTGCCTTTATTTAATTAAACCATGAGAGTTGGGCCAGAAACGTTTGGTTGGAACAGCACAGTAGTTAGAAAAACACTGGGTGGAAACCAGGACATAAAACTGGTGTTTGCATCTGCTGCCACACCAAATGCCAGGGATTTCTGGGAATGCTCCAGGAGTGAGGAGCTGTCATGAAGTGCCAGCACATCCACCAGGCACGTGGAGCAGCTGGAGCTCACGTCCCACCACCCACCAAGAGCTGAACACTGGTTTGGGCACACAGGGTTTGCAGGGGAGTCCAAATGGAGGTGGGAAATGAGCCATGCAGAGCCTGGATCCACACCCAAACTTCCCACAGCTGATTTTCAAGCACAGCCTTTTGGTACAGGATGCTGTGGGAAGAACTGCTGCCTGATGCTGCTCTGAATGAAGATGCAGTAACTGCCATAACATCATTAGGGACTAAAAGAAAAGTGTCTCATCCTCAGTTTTAAACCAATGTCAGGCACTGATTACTTTTTGGATCTAACCACAAATTAACATTTATTCAGCTGTAGAGAAATCAGGTGCATAGAATCAGCATCACTAGACTAAAAGAGATCTGCCTAAAATAAATATTTTACTCCTAAACAAATAAATATTTTAGTGTTATCAGAAGAACTTCAGAAATCATCTGTGTTCCCTTCCCTTGCCAAGCTCTCAGGCACCCTGATATGCTACATCATTATGACAGGATGAAAACACAAAATAAGGTTAGAAAGGGTATTTATTCTAACTCTAGCTGGGATTAATTCCTGAGGTTAGCATGCAGATATGGCCCAATACAACTTGTACTTCAAATCTGCTATGTGATAAGTAACCAGGCTGAAATGTTGCTGTTTGCATACAACTCCTGTGAGGATTCTTATTATGCAAAAGCCAAGACGTGAGAAAGCTGATGAAAATCTGCGAGTCATTTATCAAACACTGACCTGAAATGAATATTAAGAAAAACCTCTTTTATATGCAAATGTTTAATCCAACTGAGTTTAATCATGACTTTCCTTTCTCAGGTCCGATGAGTTGTGCATGTTCTGTGCACTGTAAGATACAATCTTACACATCTCACTCTCAAAAAAGCCAGTTGTTTTGTCAATGGTTGCTCTGGGAACATGCAGAATAGAAAATTAATCTTTTCTCACAGTTTTACTCACCTGTGAGACTCTCCATAAAGCCTGTTTTGTCTGCCCACCTGCAGATCACTGGAGTGATCTCCTTTGAACAGACCAAGTACTTCCATTCTCTCAACAAGACAAATTCAAAGCATAATTGATTTCTCCAATGGATTTTCTAGTGAATATCTATTGTTACTCTAGTTGCTAAAGTACTCACTGGTTTGTGTTCCAACAAACACAAATCTCTTTATTTATTGCCAAACTTCACAACCAAGCTACAAACTGGGGAAAAGCAGCATGAATAAAATCATTGGTGTCCACAGAATCTGAAATTCTGGCTACAAAGTGACAGAAAGAAAAATCTGTCTTCCACGTGGCCACTTGAGAGTACACAGAATTGAAATTAAAGAAACAGACTGGCTTTATTTTAAGAAATGTTGAAAATCTGCACACTGATGAAGAGCCAAATGAGGGATGGAGTGACCACTAAGTACTCCCAAAAAAACCAAAACCAGCTGAGGGGTCTCAGGAATGTCCAACCACTGCAGCTGCATGACCTGGAAGCACAGACTGAGGAGCAAAATCTTCCAATATTGAATGAGAAACATGAGCTCCATGTATTAAATAGAACACTGTATAACAGCATCAACAAACAGACACTAATTCTTTCCGCCAGTTAAATACAAATACAGTAAGACATTACAAAAGTAGCATATGACTAGATCTTCATTCCTTTTCAAAGCCTTGCTTAAAAGAGGCTGCTAAACCTTTTCCACTTTATTCTTTTTGCTCAGACTCTTCAGAACAAGAATGAAGTATCTTTATGCCTGGTGTTAATTAGAAAGTTCATGAACCTCATAATGTCACTTAGAGAAGGAAAAATTCTCACTTTTACTTAGTGAAGTAATAATTTAAAATTCAAAGTAGTAATTTAAATCTAACTTATAAGAGCATAAAGGACATTTAAACTTAACAGATATTGGAATTTGAATGTAGACTGACCAGCAAAGCTGACAGATATTATCTGGTTTGGCATTTCTAATGGCCAAAGTTCATGCTTACTTATATTTGTCCAGTTCTCAAAGTCCTACAGAATGGCCTGGATAAAAATCTTTCTAACTACCCAAAAGATGCCTACAGTTTTTATCTAATGTCATATAGAACATTTTCTACCTGATTTTGTAGGAAACCACTTTAATGGGTTTTATTAATGAATCTAAAATATGATTTTTTAAAAAAGGTTAAAAAAATTAATGGAGGAACAATTTTTTTTTGTTTAAGAAACAGTGAAGCTCATTCAGCAACAACAGTGTAATTACATATGAAGTTATGTAGGAAAAAACTTAAAAGTAAGGTTAAGAGCAGCTGAGTGTTTGGTTACACCTCACATGGAGTGGAGGGGGTTCCTGGAAGGACCCCACTGGTGTCAAACAGGACTGGCAGCTGCAGGGAATGCTGCAGGGACTCGGGGAAGGCTCCTCCATCCATCCCTGCACAAGTCACACGGATCACAAATGAAACCACAGCCAAGCTAAACTAACCAACAGAGGGCAGCTGACTCACAGCTAAAGGGAACCAAACCCACACTATGAAATCCAAGCTGGCCTCAAAACCTTTCACCTGAAACTATCAGGATTGTACAAAGCTTGCTAGTGAAATTAGCATGTCTTTTCAAATAATAAAGATATTTGAGAAAGAGGGAGACAAACCTACTGAAGTTCAAAGCAAATGAGTGCTCTCTCTTAAGACAGCTACCCCTCCTATCACTACAAAAATTGAATTTTCTATAGTATATTTATTCTTCTATAGTAATTCATACAGAGAAAAAAGAAAGTCTGTTTTTAAATTGTATGGAAAAAACACAGCAGCAACCTACCTAAAACAACAAAACCAAAAAATCCCCCAATAACCAAACTGAAAGAAAACACTAAAACTGCATGTTCTATTTTTTTGACAACAGCATGTGGTCCAGCACTAGAACCAAATTAATCCTCCATTAAAATCTACATAACCATTTTAAGCCTGCTTTTTAAATTATTAATGTGTAGCTAACATCTGTTCATTGTGAAATCACACAAGTTGTATCCCTTTTAAAATTAATCTGTAACTCTAAAAAACATGTAGACTATATTTGCCATCAAACTGTAATTGATGCTGGAGAAATTTTATTAAGTGCACTAATATTTAATTATCTTTGGCTCTGAGTCTGAACTCCAAAGTAAATTTGGCACCACCATGGACCACATCTATTAGTGAATCCAAGGGCTCACAAAATGCTCCCTTCATAAAAGGATGCAAATTTCCTGGTTAAGTTACAATATGGGAAACAGCTGACTCAAAAATAATATAAATTATAGACGGATTAAAAGCCCTCATCACTTTTAATTAAGCAATAAATCACAACAAACTGCACAGGACTGCTGATTTATGCAATCCTCCAGTGAGAAGCAGTAAATAAAATTAGAATGGACAGAATATACATCTTATTGGAGAAGAAGAATCTATCCTTTGGCACTTCATTCATACATAAAAATCTGCTCACCTTTGGTTTTTCTAGTGATGGCTATAGCCTGCAACACACTTATTTATAACTCAAAAACGTGTCATGATTTATAGATGAGGAAGCATTAGGTGAATTTGTGCAAACTCATATTTACAACTCTTGTCCTGATAGCCCTGCTAAAACAAGGACTTCAGGAGGCAGGGAGAGCCCCAGACTGCTTTACAGGGGAGATGTCTTAAACTTTTTCCTTTCTCTCCCCAAACCCACCTGAATGTGAAAGAGCATTTCGACTTTGGTGAAAGAGCCCTTGCAAAAAGCCCTCCCTGACACAAGAGCTGTATCTGACAACCACTCAGAAAGCCGTAATTGGGCCTTGAAATCTGAAATCTCTGAGTGGTTTATATTCCAGCCAGCAATCTGGTAATGCTGATGATCTTGATGCTGTCACTTAAAGAAGATGCAAAATTCATGTATTCAGCTTGAGGTTCAAGTGCACACATTTAGCTGATGGCAAAACCAGCACAATCCTTCCAGTCATGTGGGGAGGCATCAAGAGGAGACAGAAGGTCACCTGCACTTTTATGCTGCTGTCTTGGAGGAAGAAACCAATTAAACAACATAAAAAGAAAATGAAGTCCATTTCTGAATCTATCAATCAGCTACAGAGCATAAAACAATGCAAACCCAGCAAAGGATTTGGTTATAATTTCTGAGCAATGGCCACAAGAAACGTCTGCAGCAGAAAAAATATTAACACTTGTTAAGTATTAATCAATGAGAACTGCTCTAGACAGAACAACAGAGCAATATTAAATACTTTAGAAGAGGCAAGACCAGGGTTATTTTAATGACCATCATGCAAGAGGCACCTGAGAGTTCCTGGCTGCTCAGGAGCTCTGACAGATGAATTCACACAGCATACATCTTCATGTCCCTTCTCCCTCTCTGAGCAGTAACTTCATTTCCAATTATTCTCTCTTATTCATAAAGGAGAGTCAGAAAAGTAGAAATTTTCTGCTCTGAATGCTCAGGGTATATTCACAGCACGCAGGTGAGTCAGACCACGTTTAACAAACTCCTGTTCCTCCTAGGAGTAAAGCCATCCACTGGAATGGGGTCAGCTTTAAACTGGGGACACAGAATCTGCTATATATTTATGAGAAAATTCAGTCCTTCTGAAGACATTGCTGTCCAATAACAAAATGAAAGAAGTGACCAAAATCTTCATTAACAACCAGCAGATTCACACAGGTGGTAATAGATGCTACATCAGGCCAACATCAGCACCTCATTTACCAACTCAGCCCAACCTTTGTTCATGCTGGATGCTCTGCACTGTGATTCAGATTTACACAGCACTCCCTGCACTGCACAGATCCAGGCTGCCTCCTGCCCAACACACTCCTGGTCCAACATCTTGCCAACATCTTGTTGCATTCACACTTCAAAAAGTTTTGAAGTTTTTATGTAGCAAGTTCTTAGAACTATAAATTATTGTCATGAACTTCATGACTTGGCATAGAATCCATTTCAAAAGAAATTTCCACATTTGTGTAATTCCACAATGTTTTGCAATCAAGAAGATCATATTTTGGAAATTAATTTTTGAAGAGAGTTATGAAGGACAGCAAAAAAAAGAAAAATATGTCAAAATCTTCGTTTAACTTTCCAAAAGCAAAAGAAGGGGGTACTTCTGTGTAACTGACTCTCTCTGAAGATTAAATCACTTGTGATAAAATGCAAGATGACAAATAACTGTTTCTCACATCTTCTACCATATGAAAGGGTGAAGATGTACCGATATTTTTTGTTCTGAATATTCTTGGGTTTGTTCCAATTAGAACAGAAGCTAGGTCCTCACTTTAACTGTTATGCAGCATCTCCCCTTCCCTAATGACTACAAACCTAAAACTGAGAACAAATCACAAAACTTTGTAGAAAAGAAATAAAAAAAACTTCCTAAAAGAAGGAGAGAGAGGAAAAAAAAAAAACAAAAAAAACCAAACCAAGATTAAAACTGCTGCCAAGGAATAACCAAAGCATCAATCCTTCTTGTTCTGCTCCTAAGACAAAGACAAACAAGAGTAAGTTCAGTCTCAGTGTTAGATGCTGTCACCCTGATTTATGGCACACGCTGTTTGCAGGTCCTCCAACATGACATATTGTCCACCAGAGATTCAGCACAAACCACACTCCTTTCCTCAAAAAAAAAAAAAGCATTGCCTAAACCAATTGAACTTCAGGTCCTTAGGTGAAATGCTAATACTTTCTTCACAGGGCCACCTAGCTTTCTATGGCTGATTTTCCATTTAATTCCATCTCCTCTGAAAAAAATCAACAGGACAGAGGACTTTGGGTATAATTCCTGTCTTTTCCTATTCTTTGCAACAGTCTATCCTATTAAACAATAAATACTCCTTTTCAACAACAAACATAGGAACTCTATTAGAGATACATTCCTAGTTCCAAAGATGCAAAAATATAAATTTCATTTAAACTGAAAGTTCATGCTTTGGTGTATATTTCATTAAAAATTTGGTATGGGCTATAGTAGGCAGAAAAAGATGTAGTTTCATTAAGTAGCAAAAGGTTTCTAATTTTTGTGGATTTGAAAGTAATGCCAGGAAGCAGATTGACATTTTAACATACTTAACTTCACAAAGTGCAAATGTTCTCTCACAATTACAGAAAGCAGCATTACACCATACATCAAGTTGTTTTTTTATTAAAGAGAAGCTTAAAGAAGCTATACAGAAAAAAAAGAAAGCCAAGTGAAAAATACTTTTGAGGGAGTTGTTAAACACCTCTGTTCCTGAAGCTAAAGCTCTTTATGAGTGGCAATTGTGAAAATATGTTTATATGACTCTTTACTCAACAGAAAACCTGCAGGAGGAATGAAAATCAAGTGTGGATAGCTATTGAAGTTGAATATAAAATTAATACATGCTGGGAATTAGAGTAGACACTAGAGGGTTATTATCCTGTACATGGGAACTGGTTTGATTTCCCAAGGAAGTGAAGCAATACCCACCCACATGGGGGACTCACTTCAGGCAGGTGAGATACTGCTCACCCTGCACACATTTGGCTGCTACTTCTGCTCATTTAACAAACTAAATTGCAGTTTAGTACAACTTCCAGTCACAGCAAGAAAAGTGTAAAGGGAAACAGGAGGTTCTTGCTACTTTTTGACACTGAAAATTCTCCCACATTAGTGCAGCAAGCAAAAAAACTTGTCATTTTTATGATACTGTAAAACTGCACTAGAATCAGAGGACAGATGTGTTTTATGCTGTAATTCCTCCCTTTAAGGCAGAGTGGGAGGAAATCAGACCTTCTGAAGATAAAACTGAGATTAAGGATAGGTCTTTTTTTCCCCAGAAGTTAAGTTGCACTTGAAGCAAATGGGTGCTGATAGAGCCAGAGAAAAATGTAAGACAGATGATTTCCTGCATGGCACAGGAAGGGATCTGACACAGCTGATGGACTGATGCAGGACTAGGCTTAGGAATGAACTGCTGGCACCTGAAATCCATATGAGAAAGAGATTCTGAGTGCCTCAAAAAGTTCAGTGACTTTTCTGAAAATTAGAAATCTGTATTACAAAAGAAGTGATTTGAGTAGGAGCTATTTATAATTAGTACATAAATAATTATATTCTTGAAGACCAATTCTAATGCTGGAAGAAGGTTATACATGGAACTCACCAGCCAGGGACTATATGGGAGCTAATTCAGTGACAGCAATGAAAGATGCTAGGCTCAAACTTAACGTTTAATACAAGAGTCTAAAAGTTTTGAAAATGCTGAAAATAACTGTTTTCTCTGAAGTACAAGTGGACCTAAAGCAGCCACTTTCTATGAAAAGATTCCAGAAATTCACACATCTTCACACCTGTTTCTGAGAGACCTGGTCTGTAAGCACACCACCACCCTCCTTTTCCCTTTCCTTAAACTCCTCTCTGCAATTTCAGCAGAAGTACTTGCAATTCTAATGTGCAAAGTGTCTGTATTTCTCATATTCCACAGTGAACACCAGAAAATGTCATTAAGAATAAAATATTCATTTTAATGAAAGCAGTAAGTTTACATTCTAAATACACTACATTTTTCTCCTGCTATGCCTGCCACTACAAATACTCCCAATACTTTAAAAACGTTTGCTTAAATATATACAGAATATATAGAGGGGATAAACTACTTGCTATGATATTTGTCCTTTAGCAGTATTGGCTAAGAGAGAGAGGGGGAAGAAGCAGAAGGAGGGAAAACCTTGACAAGAATATGTATGAGAGCAATCAATAAAAAAATAATCCTTGGAATTCATGAGTCTTGAAAATAAGATGCATTTTCTCACAGTAATCCTAAAAACCTATAAAAGAATATTCAAGCAATAAACCCCCCTTAACTCATATTTAACCTTTCATCATGTAGAACTACATATTAAATAGCAACTGCATGCTGTGTGAGTGCATTCAAAGGAGAGCAGGGATAGAAAAATGTAAATGCTACACCTCTTTTAACATGCACAGCACAGGCAGGAACATCTGCCAGCTGACCCCCTAATCCAATCGGCTGCTCAGAAGCAATCACATCCTCAGATAAGAGCTCACAGCCCCTACATGCAAAGCCCATTTTCTTTAAGAGATGGAGCAAAATGTAGTTAGCCAGCTCTTCAAGCATTTTCAAACAGAGGTACAAGGCGAAAGTAATTCTGCATATTACATGGAGCTGCATTAAAATACTGTCATCTCTTCCCCCAAATATTGTAATTTATCCTCTAATTTCACAGGGCAGGAACACAGACAGAGTTTAAGGCTGAAGGGACTATATCAAATGGAGTGATTTTATCAGAGCACCAGGAGCATTCAGCCCATGCAAATGTTTGGTACCTCTATTAGAAAACAGCCTGGAATAAAATCTTGAAGGGCTCAACCTCGTTCATTGCCTACAATGAGACTAATAAATACAAAAATCCTGAATTAATTCTCCTGAGTTTACTTCTCACATCTCTTGTAAAAAGACTGGGCTGCTTGAGAGGCTCTACAGGCAGATGAACACATCCAAAAGAATGGCTTCAAGATAATCCAGAAGAGTAAAACTCTCTGGAATAAGGAGCACAAACTCCAGGGAATATCATGCAGTAATGGGACATGCCATTATTTCTGTATAAAATCAAATTCCTGCTAAAATATTCTGTCCTTAATAAACAAGCAAGCTGCACTACAGTGACTGAACAAACTCTTGGGGGACAGCATTTTACAACACAGTTTATGTGAATCAAATAACTACTTAGATTCATAAAGTAAATTTTTTTGATCATGCAAATTGCCCCTTTGTCCAAAGCAGTAGCTTTATTAAATATCTGTATTGGCAGAGCCCCAGACATGGTGGGAAATGGTAAGAAACAATTGCTAGAATAGTGTTTCAAGTAACACTATAGTTAGACTTCTGTCAAATATCTGAAAAGCACTGAAGAATATACAGGGGTCTGACAAAAAGCCTAGACAGCACCCAGCACAAAAAGAGAGTGAAAAGATTATCT
Source organism: Oenanthe melanoleuca (assembly GCF_029582105.1). Classification (NCBI taxonomy): domain Eukaryota; kingdom Metazoa; phylum Chordata; class Aves; order Passeriformes; family Muscicapidae; genus Oenanthe; species Oenanthe melanoleuca. The sequence goes on along the minus strand of NC_079341.1, from coordinate 31,411,775 downwards.
GGCTTAAGAAAAAGACACACACTGACTGAGGGATTTAATTATAAGACACTGGAAAAATGGAGAGTTCTCCAAAGTAACTGATGAAGCAATAGCAAGGCCCAACTTCAGAAGCAATAATCAAAACCAAAATAACTAAAGATACTGAAGAGAATAAAATGGAAATCATAAATGAAATCTACTAGCACCTGGAGGAATTCATTATTTGTTCTAAGTTATCTAAAATCTTATCAAATGCATAAATCACAATATAACACAGTAGCCACTGAAAAGTAAAACTCAGCACAATGGTGCTATACTGCTTTACTGCTATATAGTTTTCCTCTATCTGATACCAAACCAAAGTGAGTATTTACTACAGGTATTTAATCCAGATTATAGAAAATAATTAGGATGTCACATTTTTATATATAATGAATTTGTAGAGCTTTGCTCTAGGATTTAAAAGCTGCCCAGACCAGAGGGAACAGCAGCAGACAATCTGCCTGACAGTGGATTAATGATATGTGTCCAGCTTAGCTAAGCAGCAGTGCCACCAGCTAATTTACTTTACCATATGGGTAGACAACTTGTGCATCCTGCAACGTGCCCAGGGACCTGAGTGTGTTAAATCTGGGCTGGAAGCCTAAGCCCAGTGAGTGCAGAGCAAAACTCTGTCTGAAGCTCACAAAGTATTGAGAATCATTCAGGAAGGCAATGAAGAGAATCACAGGCAAAACATGTGCATGTCTAAGTGCACATATATACACACTGTTCTTATTTGCACAACAATTTCTTCTTACCCTAAAAGCTCTGAAATATATAGAATTGGACTCAATCCTTTAAAATTGAATCAGAAGAAGATAAACCATTTGTGTGCCAAACACAGTTAGAAATAGCTGCTGTTTTATCCTAAAAAACTCACAAGGAAAGAAACAAAAGCTCCAAAAGGCAACCAACCAAAAAAAACCTCGAAAAACAAGAAGCCACAAACCTAAAGAAACAGACCTGAACGCAATTCTACATTTTTTCTACTACAGCCTGCAACAGAAAGCCTCTAATGAATTCAGTGGGTTTTGGATCATGAGGTGTGTTCCTGGTAAAGAGGCAAAAAGCATCAACCACATTTATATTAATACCAGCCATGGCACTTTGCAAGCACTGTGCACCAATAAACTGTACAAAGACATAACTTCCAAGTTTGAACAATTTCTTTCCTTTAATATCCTCTGAAAGGCTTTTGAAACTGGCAACTCTAATGTGTGTGTGGGAATAGGCAACACAGCATTGATAGCAATAAGTTTGCTATTAATGGAAGGAGTCTGCTGTGTCTATGGCTAACAAACTCCACTATCTTTTCATTACAAAGGAGCTTATTGTTACCTTATCACTTACTGTGGGATTTCACTTTGCCTCTCTGGTGATCTGTCTGATCTATTAAGAAAAGCACTGAGCTATGGACAACATACACTTTATAGCAGTTTTATATTTCTGCAGTTCCTGCTGCTTCTGTTAGCCTACTTCCGATGAATTTCAAATAGAAATAAGGAAAAAGAAGAAGGAAAAAAAAATCCAAGGAGTATTTACCAAGTTTCTCACAGGAAAATAAAATTAACTGTGAGGAAAATGAGTCAAGTTTATAATGAGGAGCTGGAATTGGTGCTGCATTACAGGACATGACTGCTGCAGCAATGGTTGTGCAGAAAAACAACTGAATCCACCAGTTCTAGCACCTACCAAATAAATATTTGTATGAGACCACTGAAGTACTTCTACATGTCACATATTTTATACATATACATATTCATATTATTCATAACATATATATGAAGTTCCTTCAGCACGACTGTTCCTGTCCTATTAATTAATTTTCACGGCTGAATCTGAAATATAGGGCAGACAAAACTAAACAGTACTTCATCAGTGTTAATTAATGCTGAGAATTAATCAGTGAATGTAGGAAATCACTATGTAGAAATGCATAGAGCATAAAGTAGCATTTAAATAGATGCTGATCTTCCTTTAAGAGTAGCAATTTAAAGATTTGCCTCTGATGGGATACTTCAATATTGAATATACAGAGATTAATGTTCAAGGAAACCCGTGCTGTGTTGATGGGAAATATTGCTAAAAATAGCAATTTTTATTTAACTGAAGTTTCTACAGCAACCATAGTTAAAATATCCTTGACATCTGAGTTCTCTTATGTCTACATGCTGCCCAGGTGGGGATTATTAATCCATCAATTATCATGCTCTGGGAGATAACAATTTCTCATATAAAAATACAGTGTTTCAGGTCAAATTCTGCTGATACATGAGCACCTCTCCTTCAGTCCTCAAGGTCAAGGATTGCCCACAAAAGGTGACCCACGGTGTGGTCCCAGAGATAACTCCTATCTTCCACTTCCTCAGCAGCACAGTAACTTTGGATCCCACCCAGAGCACAGCTCAGAGGTTTCTGTGGCTCTCGGAACGTCGCTCACCTGGTTCTTGAGGTCCAGCTTGGGGCAGGGACGGCCTCCGTTGTAGGGCTTCTCCTTGAGCCACTTGGATCTGACTCTCACCCCCGGCCCGCAGGAAGAGCTGCAAGGAGACCACCTGGACCAATCGCTTAATTTGCAATCAAACGGGCAAGGGACCGTGCAAGGCTCTTCCATGTAACCTAAACCAGAAATGCGAGAAAGGTTTTAATCACCGCAGGCAACAAACTCCCGTCCTCTGATGCAACCTGTGCAACCAACACAAAACAAGAACTTCTTGAGGAGAAGGCATTTGGCAGACTGACACCATCCAACTCGAGGTTATGGCATTATTTGTGAAGAACAGCAGTGACTAAAATTAATTTTTACTTGGTTTAGTGCAATGAAGGCAGTGATATAACGGAATGATGGCAAAAGTACCTGCTGTGAAGCTGGTGGTCACCAATATGTGGTAATTACCTTCCTTATTAGACTGTGGCCATGACAAATTCTGGAGAATTAAGTGTACAGCCCAGGTGTGTACTCATTCTGCATTACACTGGCCATCCCCAGAGCTAGCACAGGCAGGAGACAGAGACAGGCTCTCTCCCCACCAGAAAGAACCACAGGGTGGTGGAGGCAACAGAGAGCCCTTCTCTTGGCAGCTCCCAGCAGATGTGGGAGGGACCTGCCTGCCAGTTGGAGAAATGTGAGATTTATTTTTGGGAGAAACAGATGAAACCTGCTTCTCACATCTCACAAGCTCTCTTTATACCTCTTCCCAAACATTTTGCTTAGTCTGGGTTTCAAAAATGGCATTTTAAAGCTTTACTTTCACCTTAAGCTGGTTTGACATGAAAGTCCTCACAAGATATCATCTCTTAAAATCACAACACCAGGCATCTACAGGACCAGCACCTTGTGAAATAAAGCCCAACAGTTTCCTCCAAAAAGGCACAACCCCACAGCTCTCTTAGGAGAGAAGGGAGATTTTGCAGATCCCAGCAGTGGCCGTGGAGCTCTTGGTGTGCAGAAGAGCAGTGGAGAGTGGCTGAACCCTGGGGATTTCCAAGGAATTAGCGGCACCAGTCCTGGGTTGCCAGTGTGGAATAATTCCTGCACCTTCCTGCTTACCATGCTGCATTCATTCTCCCCTGGTTCCTATTATCTGCTTGTCATGTCTGTATGTATTATTTTAATTTAAACAAAAGAGAGATTTCATGTTAGATCATGAAAGCCAGTGGCTGCTCAGATCAGCCTTTATTAGAGGCAGCTTCATCCCTCTGACAGCTCTGGCAATGATGGTTATGGAAATAACTGAACTTCATCCCTACCACTGTTCTGATGCTTCTTATTTTTATGCCCTGAATTTCTGTTTGGTTTTCATCATGTGAACACTCCCTCTTGATTCCTCACCTACAGAATACCAAATTAACTCATTTTGTGACTCTTTTAGGAAGGGTTTTCCCCATATACCCAGCTGACACTCACTGCAGCACAGAGGGAAAAAACACACAAACAACAAAACTCAACCCAGAAGCAGCTGGTGTCCAAAACCCCCAGACAACAGCCCCAGACAGCCATGAAACACCAAGGCTGAGGCACGGAGATTATTCTGGTTCAGAGCTGATTTACTGGCTGAACCATGCCCAAGCCTGCTGCTCACTCCAAAGCTGAACTGTGTTAGAGTCTGGGCATCAACCCACAGCAGCAAACTTGCTGCCTCCCTCCTGCTCTTCACTCTGAAGTCAGCATCAAGAAAGGTTTCAGTCTTATTTAGGCATCCATCCACTGGAAAATATCTTCCTTCTAGAGGTACAAGAAATACTGATGTTGCTTTTGCAAACAGTGTCTTAAAAAAACAGCAGTAGCAACAGCTCCTTCAGCTCAGTGCTGCTCTATTTCTCCTCTCCTGATTCCCTGTGGTGGTGCTGCTCCCATTTCTTTACAGCAGCCACCCTGCAGCCTGGCAGCTGCAATCATTTCCCCACGGAACTCGGGCTGGAACTCTTCCCCAACGTGCAGACCTGTGCCCATACAGTGTGCTCTGCTTCCTTTGCTGCCTCTCATCTCTGTCTGCTGTGGTGCCTCTGCATTTGCAGCTCCAAAGCCACTGGAATTTGGTATCTTAATTATTTCTGACTGAATCCATTCCAGTGATATTGGAATGTTTGAGATATTTCAAATTTGTATGCTTTGTATGTTCACCTCAGTGAGATGACACCCATGCACACACATGTACAAATATTTCTAAAACAGACTCACTTTTTCCCCCTAAATAAGATTCCCAAATATCCCACTGATATTCTGTTCCATCTGTTTAGGTTGCCACTCAAAGCAATTCATAATACATTATGATAAGTAAAAGAAATTTTCTCATGATAGATTTATGAGAAGCATTTCTTAGGCAGTTCTCCAAAGAGTTCTGTTCCACCACTGTATGAAATATCATCTTTCCTTGGGCTGTGTGACAGCCTGGGTAATTAACTTTCAACAGAAACAAAGAAAGTGCCTTGTTTCAAAGTAGGATTAGTCAGAGGGGTTATCAACTTATCAGAGAAGGCAAAATGGGCTAAGTCTTTAGGCAGCTCAAGATCTACATCTATAATAAAAAGAAATAGAAGAAAAAAAAAAGAAATAAACTACAAAAAATAAGGAACATGAAGGAAAAGTTATAATAAACAATTTGTCTTGTATATAAGAAAGAAGATTTTATAATGAAGGTGGTAGAATACTGGCACAGACTGCCCAGAGAAGCTGTGGATGCCCCATCCCTGGCATGTTCAAGGCCAGGTTGGATGGGGGTTGGAGCAATCTGGTCTAGCTCACTGGATTCCCACAATGACCTCTAAAAGGTCCCTTCCAACACAGACTGTTCTGTGAAGACTGAAGAACCTATATTCCATCCCCAGGAAGTGCTGTGAGTCATCCCTCACTGAACCACAGAATTTCCAAAGACATCCCATTGCTAAGAGGTTGCTCATTCCTTTTCGACTTTCCTCCCCCATATTTTTAATTACTTTAAATATAATCAAATACTGGGCAGCTGCAGAGCACTACACTTCCATATTGTCCACAGGAAGCTGACTGTCCCTACTGAACAATGCCACAAAATCAGGATGGGAACACAACTTCCCTTTAAGCTCTCCTTACTCTTACTGCCATTACTCTTCTATCAACCACTTAAGGTTAATCCTACACTAAGATATTTATTCATAGAGCAAAGATTTCATTCAACCAAAATTTTCCTCCAGAAATGCTCCAGTGATGTACCCTCTCTGCTCTGACAGAGAATGCCTTTATGGCTATCTTTTTATGGTGAGCAGTAAGCAACATTGTACTCAGCTCATCCATTGTCTGTGAGGATTTTTTTTTTCTGTAGGAGCCAAGCAATAACTTGCTGTTGTCAGGGGACTAAAAAGACCCACAATAGTCCTAGTTTTGGCATGCCTAGGAAACCTGTAGCTTTGGCATGATGCACAATACTAAACAAACAAAAAAACCCCCAAGGGCAAGATGCTATTAAAAAAATCTATTAATAAGGAATTCTACATTCAAGCTACTATCCAGAGAAATATTCTTACCATTATAGAATATGAATAAATAACATTTCTGAACTACTGTTGCTCAGCTTGGGAGACCAACCCAAGACTGAGTTTACACAGCTGGTTTTGTCAGTGTCATCCTTAAATTTCTCTCATCCATCACATCCCCCTTTCTTCTACCCTCTGCAAAAGCTGGTACCAAACAACTGTTATGTTTCCAAAACCTTCCACAGAAAAAGATGTTCTCTACTTCCCAGTCATTTCAGCCTGCTTTCCATGTATTATTAGATTATTTCTTGAAGTTTCCTTTAACCTTCTTTTGAAAATTATTATTACTATTATTATTCCTTGAAATCTCAGCCACTGTTAAAATAAAGCTCATTTAATTCAGACAAAGCAGATGAGAGCCTCTGTCCTACCTGGGCCAACTGCAGGCTCCTGAACACCACAGAGCTGGAGCTGCACACACAGATGTCACAGGAGGTAGTGACAAGATCACCAGGTTATTTAAGTGGGCACTTTGAAACGTGCTACTGGGAACTGGCAGGAGAAATTGATATGGATGACCAAATAAGCCTTTTCTACATTTAAGTGCTATTGTTTTTCTACTGAGGCACTGTCAACGTATCAGGATGAACAAATGCATTTGCCTAGGCTGCACTGCTCATTTTGCTATGATTTACTCATTAAAAACAATGTGCTTGCTGCTCAACAAGCCACAAATGGAGACTCTAAAGTGTCCCTAACAAACAAAGCACCCACAGGTGACACAGGATGCCCTGGAAGGCTCAGACACACAGTGCAGCAGCCCTGACTCAGCTCAGCTCTCCTGTGCAGCCCAGACACAAAGCAACAGCAGTGGATAAAGTGAGGACCATGGTTTGGTGGCTGTCATGGAATCACAGAAGTTTTGGGTTGGAAGGGACCTCAAAGCTCATCTTGTTCCCACCCCCGCCATGGGCAGGGACATCTTCCACTGTCCCAGGCTGCTCCAAGCCCTGTCCAAGCTGGTCTCGGACACTTCCAGGGAAATGGGGCAGCCACAGCTTCTCTGGGCACCCTGTGCCACCATCAGAGAGGCACAAATACACTCTGCAAAAACTACCATTGTCCCATTTCTGCTGTGCCACCCAGCAGAGCCAAGGCAAGAGGAGGCAGCTCCCCCTGGACGGGCTGAGGGGTGTCAGTGATGGCACAGGGGTTGTGCAGGGAGAAGGACATCAGTGGGTTTACAAGCAAACATCAGGGACACTTCCACCTGACTGCTGCACTTCCAAAAGATAAATTTGCTGAGGGTGTAAGGTCTGCACACAGCGTTAAACAACAGTGCCAGCAGCATTCCAAGAGACTGGCTTAAAAGTGATGCGAAAATAAACATTTCTCCAGCAGCTTTGGAAACAGATGCACCTCTAATTGAATTGGCTCTAGACTCATTTGTATCCTCTCTAACATATTTCATGGTTTCAATTAACAAACTTCTAGCAGTTCTACCCTTGTTAGTAAACCTTGAGGTGCTTCATAAAACTCAAGGTCATTACTGTGAGAGGGACAATTCTGTGCATCACCACAGCTGCCACTGGTAATAACACTGCTAATTTCCCCTGCAGTCTGTGGGACAGGAGAGATCACCCTTTAACAAACTAGGCAGCAGCAGAGTGGACAGTGACACAGGAGAAATGTTTCTAATTACACAGATCAGAGGTAGAGGGGAAAAAAAACTGATTCATTTTGCAATTAATATTTACATTCACTTGGTTACTGACTGTGAAATATCACAAAATAACACCAGTAAATCCAAGCAGTGCTAAAAATCTAACAGCTATAAGGGAAACCTGGTGGACCACAGCATTTTGCAGGCCAAATTCTGCTCAGCTGAAGCTTTGGGATCTCCTGCAAGGCAAACCTCTTGCTACACCTCAGATTAAAACTCAGCATGGAATACAGACTGCAGCCCAGAAACTTAACTCCAGCTGATCATAGTTCTATGGCTGAGGCTTTCCCACTGTGCCAGGAATGAGGCAGCCACTGGCCATGGGCCACATGGCACCACCAAAGATCCAGAAGCCTGTGAGCTGCAAGGGGAGCACCTCGTCCCAAATAATCCTCATTCAAAATCTAGATCCTGCTTCAAGGGAGAAAATTATTAACAAGAAAACTAAGCATAGTAAGTCTAGGAGACTTAAGTTGCTAACAACTTGAGTTGCAGCCGAAAAGGATTTAATCTTGCAACAGAACAAATGTTTAATCTTCTTTTTTTATAGTACACAAGGATTTGAGAGATTTTATGCATTATTAGTTTGCTGAGAAATTTAGGAGATAATCTAATTTACATTCAGTAAATGCACAGCCAAAAAACCCAGCAAAAATAACTTCCACATCAAATATTTTGCAAGGCTCAAATAATGGACCCTTAGCTAATTTATTCCCACTTGCTCAACAAAAGATGCACACACTCACGTTATCTCGTAGCAGACTGATTAGAGATTCTAAATAGACCAGAGAGGACTTGTAAAAAAGGCTGCTAAGTTTAACTCAACATTATTGTTATTGAAATTCATCCAAAGGTTGGTTTTATTGCTCAATTTCACAGTCTCTATAAATCCCGGGGAGGCAGTTGGGTTGATGCTGACTTTGCATTATGATTTCTAATTTCTTTTGATTCTGCATTACAGTTTTCTTCCTCGAAGAACTTGCAAGCATACGCTTGGCGTTAGATACAAGCCCTGGTATTTGATATGTTTAATCTTTTAACTCAATAAGGAAATCTCCATTAATTAGCACTTTCCTTGCAACAGATTGCAGAACAAGCTGAGAACTCTTCCGGAGAAGGAACCTCGTCTGCTGCCTTCTGAGTGCAAGTAAATAGAGGAAATAAACAGGACTTGAGAGCACACAATCATCTCACAGGGAGCATGTGGTGCAGCAGGGCAGAAATCCACTGCACAGGTCTGTCCAGCTCCAACTGTGGGAATGATGCTCCCTTTTCCTGCTGCTCTCCCATGGTGAAGGGCTGGCCTGGCTGCTTGGGAGCCCTGACATCTTAACAAAGTCCTTACTCAAATAAAAAACCATCCACTGGGATCAATAGCAGTTAGGGGAGTAGCTCAGCTGTGTTTTTCTGTATACTTTGCTCATCACTCTGCCACTGGGAAAATCATCTGTTTTCTTCAAATAAAATGGAGTAAGTTTTTTTTTTTTTTTTTCTTAGCAGTGCTGGAATCCTCTATATATCAGGAAAAAAACTTAGCCCACTGTATTTTATTGTGGATTGTTTACCATATACATATTTTTGAGGCTACTCAATGAGCATGTACGAGCATGTTTATAAAAAAAATCCAAGACTGTGTTTATATTCTATTATTACTATATTTATACAAGAAAACAAGACATTTTTAAAGCCTGAACACAATTAAACTGTCCAGACAATCAAATTCCCTTTTCTCCTACACCTGACTTCTCTCAGAGGCCTGATGGCACAGCAGCTCTGAAAATAGATGTGCAGAGTGCTCTGAAGATCAATACAGACTTGGGCAATTTGGACCAGGCACGAAGCATCTTCCAGAGCCAAGGGTCCATTCCTGGGAGAAAGCTGCCACCAAATGTCACTGAAAATATCTACCCCCCTCAGTAAATCATATATGTCCTGAAGGTCAATGGCTTCAGGCTCTGCTGGAGCACACTAAGAAACTCAATTTCAGACTTTGGGGCCCTCTGTGGAGAGCATCTTTCTGCCAGTTTCTGAAGCCATGACATTGGGCACTGTCAACACAATATGCCACCTCATTTCTGCTGCCAAGCTGTGACCCCAAGACACAGACAAGCCTCATTTAGACAACTTGCCTTGGACAACAACGTTATGGCTTTCATTTGACAGAATGGGACATGCTGATGCATCTCCTTGCATCCTGATAATTGGCATGTATTCTGCATTACAATATTGCTTTTATTTCAGACAAAATAAACCAGCAGATGACTCTGCAGAAAACAGGAACACTAATTAGATCAGTGTGCAATTAATATTATCAAGAGGGCTCACAGCAGCATGAAAAAAATTTGCTTTTCTTTAAATGTACATTCCTAGTTCTTTAATTTACAAACTCAAGGGGTTTTTCCAGTGTGAGGACCTGTGTTCATGACAGGTCACACAGGCACTAGAAAGGCAGGGGAAAGTTGTCAGCCAGCTGTGACCTCCACAGCCCCTCCCCAATGTCACAGGAGGTGAGTGACACAGTGACCCCCAAATCAATACATTTAAATCAATACTCTGCCTCAATTCCTTCTCCCATCAACACTAAACGAGTAAGCCCAAGTGCACACTTGAATTATACAGGTGCTGCTTTAAGGATGCCACTAACCATTACCAGCACCAGGAAGATCCATGAGTGATTCCCCAAAATCCAGGTAGCTGCAGCCAGGTCCCATCTGCCTGCATGAGGAGTTTCACTCCACCTATGAGAGGTCACCTTGCTGCAGAAGCATCTGACCCTCTTGAATAAAGCTGCACTATAAAAACATCTGATGAAAACACGATTTTAAGAAAGGGAACAGTCCTGGTTTTCCACAGCTCTGGCTCAGGGAGAGCAGCAGCTCATTTATATGATGGAAAACCTTGAGAGGGAAACAGGACGTTTTTGTGACACTAGCAGGCCCCAGCACAGAGTATTGATGTACTGAATTTCTGATAGACTTTTGTTTCAATTTTGCAGTGTGACTTTGAGCTCTCTGGTTGTGTAGTTCAATCTCCTGTGCTGGAGGACTTCAGTGAATTCAGAAGCAGAAGGCAATGCAATCCTGTTAAATAACACTATTTTTAGTGGTCACTCCCCCATGTTACCACATACAAATGAGAGCCAAGATTTCACAGTGGGAATCTCTCTCTGCAGTGAGGGATATTTGAAGATTTGCAAACCAGGCTCTCAGTAATTTAATTTACACCATCCTCATTTGCAAACCTTGGAGGACAGAGAGTTATTAAGTGTATTTCAGGCCCAGGAACAGTCTAAGGCAGGATAAACTCTCTACTACTCATCAGTATCACAGGGATAATCCTTAGAACAGACCAAGCTGAAGTTTAAGTTTAATTTTAATTAAGTTGCTTCTGAAAACCTTCAGAGTGCATCAGACATCAAACCCTTTAATGCCCACTGAACTCCACTGCAATACCTACTCTGTCCAGCTGCCACAGGGCTCCCCAATAGTGGTAAAGATATGGAATTGTCACTCTTCACTCAAAAATTGTTTGTCATCCATTTATTTGCCTGAAAATTCTGCTCATCAGAGCTGTATAAAAGGCAAACAGGTTTAAAAAGGCTGCAAAAAAGCCCACATAAGACATGAAGGAATCCCATGGACTACCACCCCATCACTTCCCAGTGCAGCCACATCTCAGAGGGATCAGGAAGCTCTCCATGAACAGCAGAAGCACAGAGGTCCTAAGACTAGAATATGTAATTCATGAACAGGATTAGGCTAAAAGGGTATTTCTTCATAATTCCAATATAGCATATAAATGGAATGACATTCTAAGCCTATCTTTGTATGGTAACATTTTAATAGAGCCTTGCTTCATAACAGGCTGTATTTGTGACAAATGTGTTATTAAGGCCAAAGAGATGGGCCACATTTCAAGGAAATTCTCTTTCCAAAGCCTGCTGCAGAAATCAGGGCAGGAGATCACCCAATGCATTAACCTGCTATCACAGCTCTCCTAAAACTCCCATAGACTATTTCTACACTGAGTTACAATTCCTGCACTAAAAACATTCCTGAGTCCCATGGAAGAGCTTTAATCTATTGTAAAAAACAAAACAAACTCCTAACTCAGCCTAATAACAGAAACAAAAGGGATGGACATGAGCAAGGGTGGGCAGAGGTGGTCCAGCAAGAGGCAGCTGACAGTGAATGTCAAACATGAGAAAGTCTGTTTGAGTTCAGTAAAAAGCCATTCCTTCATAAAGTCTGGCCACCTCTTCAAAGGGTCATTTTATGGAATGCAGCAAAAAACATAAAGAAATTTGGGCAAGAAGATAAGCAATAAAGATGTGTGTTTAGAGCCAAGGAGTAACAACAGACATCACTCTGACTAAAGGCAGCACTTACAGAGGATGCTGCTCCAAAAACCAAGTCTCTAAATATTTTTTCTTAAGATGCATGTTTCCTTTCTGTAAGAAGATAAAGTCCTAGAAAAATGTGCATTTCTATGTACTAATGCCTCAGGGGAAGTCTTACCTTGCTTTAAATAAGCTTCTTTGATAGCCAGTTTGACCCATTCAGAAATAACTTTTTTGATGGCTGTTTAACTTTGATTCTGTTGCCAGGAAAACACAGAGAACTCAATGTCTGAACAGTTGTCCTGTGATCCAATTTCATTTGATATGTCTTTTAACATCCATAAAGGAAGAACTGTGGCCAACTTTTCTTATGGTGAACAGATTTTGGAAAAAAAAAAAAAAAGAACAACAAGAAACAAACAAAGGAAAAGATAAGGAATAAATCAACGTTCTTTGAGCACTGTTATGGGAGCAATATGTAAAAATCCTGTAGTCAAACAAGAAATGGAGGCCAGGTCCTTCCCAGGCTGTGTCTGTGTTACAGCTCCCCTGGCAGCCACAGCTGTAATTAAAAGTGTCACCACACACCCAAGGAGACATGTAGGAATGTCAGAGAGAGTCCAAAGCAGAACCCAGCCAGGATTTCAGAGCTAAATTTAGAAGCTATTTAGTGACAGAGCAGAAAACAGTCAAAGATGGCAGTGGCTTCAAAGAGTCCTGAAGTGGAGACTCCAGGGCAGGACAGTCCTGTGATCCAGCCTTAACTCCCATTCCAGGGAATGGGACAGACAGAAAATAAGGTGAATTTTCAGCTGAAACTTTTTTTCTCAAGCAATCATTGAAAAGCTTTCTAGTAGCAACGCAGCCATTAATAAAATAAAAATCTAATAATGAAATAAAAAGGCCACAGAGAGAGACTGTGCAGATTTTTGGTGGGATAGAGTTAATTTTCTTCAGAGTTTCTAGTATGGGGCTGTGTTTTGGATTTGTGCTGCAGTGTTGATAAAACAGGGATGTCATTTTTATCCCTGGGAAGTGATTACAGAGAGCCTAGCTGGGTTCTGAAATCAACAGGTTGTACTAACAACTGAAATTTCAATATAAAATGTCACTCAGACTAAGAATGAAATTAAACTTTGGAATATTTTCAAAAATACAAGGAAACGTCTGCCCAGAAAAGTTTCTAGGTCTGAAAATCAGTTTTCAAAATCAGGGACTTCTACAATTTCACTCTTTAAAATAAAATTTACTAGATGTGCAAAAATGTATACCACAGTAATTACCAAAATTGATACACTTCCAAAAATAAACAGGCATCTATTCAATATTGCATTTTCAACCTTTTTTTTTTTTATTCTTTCCCCCAAGACTGCTACTTTGTAGGAGCAGCAATTTTGCTTTAGACCAGGACAGACCTGACTCATATTCTTTTAACCTATTAGGCTCTGCTTATGGCTTTTTGAGCCACACAAATAAAAATTTGCAGAATGCTTATTAAAATCTAGGGATAAAAAAACTACCTGAAAACAGCTCATTTTCTCCAAAAACAGGGGGAGTCAATCCCAGCATTTTCATTTTAGGATGTGTTTGTCCACCAGCAACTGGAGCTCATAGAAGGAGACACTGAACTGCTGAGAGTGAGGAGGTGTTTGAGCACCCCTGCTGTGCCCTTCATAAATTCAGAGATAATTAAAGCTTTTTAAGGTGAGTGCAGGTTGCAGCTAAGCACTCAGAGATTTAAAACCAGGATCTATTTGTCTGTCGTGTCTTTTTCTTCCAGGTTCCTGTTGTTGTGAGCACAGCAGAATTTGAATAGGATAAGCACCCTTCATAAATTCCTGCTTTCCATAAATTGCCCATCGGATCAAAAGCAGAACCTCCATGCAAGAGCACAGAAATCTCCAGCCTTTGATTTGGAACAGATGAGGCACCCTATGTTCCTCTAAGATTAAAAAAACCCTGTTGGCATCGCACACAAGAAAGAGAAGAGAAGGGACAATGGGAAATCATTCAAAACAAAGGAGATGGGAATTCAAAAATAGTATGAGCAGCTCAGATGACAGATTGGGAAGCGGATGAACTGCAATTAAAAGGACAATTTCATGGCCAAAGAGGATGCTCCAGACACGAGTTAGAAAATGGAGACACTCTGGACTAGCAGTGAGCTCAACACAATATTTGCAGCCTTCTGATGGGAAGGAAAATTGAGGCAAACTACCAATTACAATTCTGTAATGTAGTTAGAGGTAGTTACCTCTATCCATGATTTCACAGATGCATTTCTGAATTAAAGGAAGAAAAACAAGGGTGAACCAAAACTGGGAGAAAATCACTAGCTCAACTGGCATATGCAGATCACTCATTTCCCAAGCTTATTGAATGGGTGGTCAAGGAAAAAGGTGACACCACCAAAATAAAGCAGTTTATCACAAAAGCTGGCCATGAAAAAAAAAAAAAAAAGTGTACTTTTTTGCTGTATAGAAAGGAATAAAATTCAGAAAGGCCTGTGATTTGTATTTTTAACCTTGTTGTATCTAATGACCAGGAGCTAAGACACAATTAAATAGCAGTAAGGATGGGTAAATCAGTCAGTGGTGAGCAACATTATCCCTACAGCTGGCTCCAAGTGTTGAACACCAGGCTTGCCCAGCTCTGGTGGATCAGGGCAGAGGTCTCTCCCTCCAGCCCAGGCTCCAGGTCCTGACAGAAGAAACTGCAGACCCCAGGCAGGCAGATAGAGCACTTCCAAGAAGGGACAGCTGGAATGCTTCTGTCTTAACTCTGGACTTTGGGATACTCTGCTTGCAATGAGTACACCAATGGGGAGGAACTGGGAAGGTATGCTTAAAGGGTTAATATATTTTTGGATAATAGGCTTATGACAGTCAGAGGAAACTTTTAGGAAACACAGATGAAACAGACAGCATTGAGTTTTTGGTTAGGTTCCCCCCTGCCCTCCAAGTTTAAAATGCAGAATTACTCAGAAAAGTCAACATAAGAGCAGGGCCTCAGAACCAGAACCCTTCTGAGCAGTTTATTTCTACAGCAGACTCAAGTGAACTCAACATTCACTTGACAAGGCTGTTACACTCACATAATAGGTCACATTGACCAAGTGAAATAAACCCTACTCAAGTCTAAGTTCACAAGGTTTCAGTCAGGGAAAATGAAAATCACTGCAGCAAGAAGGCAAAAGCCCAGAATTTGCTCTCCAGAAAATCTACAAACTGATCTATTCTGTTCTTTTTTATTGTCCTACACCATGTACTCAGGACATTATCAAACCTGGGACAAATTTACTCCTACTCTTGAGGCACAATTTACATCTCTACATCTCTCTTTCTACATTTTGCAGTTCTTCAAAATGACCCATCAAAGAATTGAGGTCTGAGTCATAAATTCTCACTTCTATTCTGGTTCAAGGGAAACAAAGGGAAAGCACTGTCCTGCAGAAGGAAAAGAGCAGGAAACAAAGAGAAGTCAGAAAACCTGAAAGAAGTAAAAGAGGAACCTGTTTATCCCCACCACATTGGCATTCAATATATAAGACAATGGATTAATTAGCCATAATCATGGCCAGCCAGCAAATGTCAAAAAAGGTCACCTGATACTAACTGTGAGCAAGACAAACTCAGCTGTTTAAAAAAACCACTGTGAGAATAATTTCTCAGGGCTTAGCAGTTCTGCATGCTTCTGTAAATTGCTCTTCTCCATTATGGCTGAAAAGCATTCTGCTAATTATTAATTGGATAATGATTTGTTTCTATCACTAACTCAATAAGGTGTTCAGAAGTGCATTTTGAAAGTTCCCAGCCTAGAGACCATAAATTTCAGACTTGTCTGCATGTAACCTTGGAAGGCAGGTCTTAGGTGCTGGAAGTGGAGCCTAAGGAGCTTCTGCCCATTTTTAGTCATTCTATGCCCAAAGTCACTGACCACCCTTCTGCCTCTGATGTGGGCCCTGTGCCAGGGCAGTGCCACAATAATTTTTGCTCACATAAAAAGCTGAAAACAAAAAAGTGAACAATATTCCCCTGGAGCTACCACTCCCTACTACCCCCCTGAGAGAAGCCAGACCATTAAAAATGCCACATAAATATCACTGACAGAAAACAGGCTTCAAGGTTATTTAGAAAACCCCACGCACAGACAACCTCCCCTTTTTAACAGTGATAAAAACCCTGAGTTTCTCAAAAGAGCAAGTCATGCCACAGGCAAACCCACCTTCCAAACCCCAGCAGCTCCCTTTCTGCAGAAGAAAAGGTGATGTGGGGGAAAGGTATACTGCTCCTCCTTCATGGGCCACAGAGGCATAATCAATTGGTACAAAAGCACATTGTTGAAACACAAACCATGGAAAGCTGCTTTATGAACCTGTGCAGCCAGCTGGAACAGCCATCAACAGCTGCAAGAGGAATTCACTCCAGGACTGAATCACTTCATTAGAGTGGAGGATTTTTCCTTTTATTACACACGGCTCGGGCTGCTGCTCCTCATCATGAAGACCCTCCAGAGAGCTGATTTCTCTGCTCCCTTATACTCTCAGGAGCATTCCTGGTGCCCACTGTATGACTTAATCTCCTCCTGAGACATCATTTCTTCCCTTCCCATCATACAGACCATCAGCAGTCTTCCCAACTACTACACCCTGCTCTATGGTGTCTCAGGACTTTTAACTGTAAGTCAGAGAGCAGAAGTGGTTTGGGGGCAGCCCAGATAGAGATTCTGCTCCTAAAATAAAGGCTTATGTCTGTGATAAATGATAGGACAAGGGGCAATGGTTTCAAATGCACAGAGGGCAGGATTAGATTCAATACCAGGAAGAAATTCTTGACTGTGAGAGTGGTGAAGCTGTAGCACAAATTTCCCAGAGAAGTTGTGGCTACCCCTGGAAATGTTCAAGGCCAGGCTGGATGGGGCTTGGAGCAACCTGGCATAGTGGAAGGGAGCTGAAATGAGATGATATTTAAGGTCACTTCCAACTTAAACTATTCAATGAACTGCACGTCATGGAAATTGAGAAAAAACACCCAAATGGAATGATACATCCTACTCTCTTTTAATTCTGTTCCTTTCTGATACAGGCTACTTGATTATACAAGAAATATAGGTGGACAGCACCCCAGCAAGGAGTGACATGAAAATATACTCTATGAATTTGAGCTTAACACTGGCACATAACTGCAAGGAGGAGACCACTGGCTGCTGAAGCCACATGTGTTTGGCATGAGGGACAGCAGGTGACATCACAGGCATTTTGCGAATAAATGTATTATCTCTAGAAAATTGTGAATTCCTTCATTGAAAATAACCATGCAAACTCAGTGAAAGGGAATAAAAACCTTCTGAACAAGTAAAAGTTGAAGGAGGTATCTTCAAACAAAATACTGATTGAAATAAATATACCTCCTCCAAAGCCTATACTTTTATGGGATTTTCAGGGAAATAAAAGAAATGTCTCTGGTACTCTTGCAGTGTAATCAACTTTAGCCTACTTGTGCTTCATTTCCATTGCAGAAATGCCAGCAGACCCTTACACCGAGGAAAACCTCAGTATTAAAGAGCAACAAGGAGATATCTGAAGAACTGCGTTCAGCACCCACAGCAAACTTGTGAGAGCTGTTCCAGCAAGCACACCCTGAGATGAGCTGCCCAGTGAGGCAGTGAGGCTGAGGGCAGTGTGCCTCCCTTACCCGAGGCGCTGCAGCGGGACGGCTCCACCAGCGCGCCGCCGCTGTCGTAGCAGGCGATGGCTCGCAGCCGCACGCCCTGGCCGCACTCCCTGCCCGCTGCCCGGGCTGGCGCTCCCCGCTGCGGCGGGGAGGGACCCTCTCTGATGATGCAGTCAGACCAATTCCCGTGGGGCTGGGAGGTGAAGGCCTCGCAGGGGCACGGCTCTGTTTCAACTTGAGGGTAAACTTCGGTGTTCTGGCATTTGTCTCGCTTTCTGCTTCGCCCTGTTCCAACCACAGAAATCGGCGCGTTAGCTCAACATCTGCTGCTCTTGATAACAACACGTCATATTATTTATACTTGCATGAATTCAACACATTAGAACCAAGACAATCCGAATGTTAATATTCAGGGATGTTTCTGAAGCATCTATTAGCTGCTGCCAGTGCTCTGGCGTGCAAGGACAACGTACTTATCTCCAGGGGCAACCAGAGAACTTGGAAGTATTGTTCTGATGGGTAGATCAAGGAGTAAAATACAAAGTCTTACTCTAGGAATGGTCTGCCCAGAAACCGCTTTGTAATTTCATATAATATCATTTTCCTCTAATTATCTGATGGAAATAAATTGATTGTTTTGTCTCTATTTGTTCACAATCAATGGTTGCCAGGACAACTTCCAGAGGACTCTACATTAGCTACAAGTTCTTTGAGATTTCTTTACAAATTAGTTAAAGATGAGCTGTGCACACAAACCACGCTTTGAAGAAAACAGAAAAAGATAATCCTCAGTCAATTATTAGGGCTGGAAAGCATTTCAATGGCTGTGTTTGCTTTTATGTTTTCCTTTGCTCTGTTCCTTCAACAGGTTTTAAAAGAAGGCTCTTTCAGTAGATTTAAGAAGCAGCAGCAGCATCCAAATAAACTCACAGTACAGCTCTCTGCAACTGCACTCTCCATGCCCTCCACCTGCAGGACTTCAAGGCATGAGAAGGGGTCCCCAGTACAAGAAGAAATAAAGCAAAAAAGAGAGTTCAAGCTCCCTGCAGCCCTACAACTGCTCAAGGGAACAAATGTCTGTACACAGCCTCTGAAGATAAAAATCAATGCTTTTCTTGGCACAGGTCAGCCAGCATGCCATGGAACAATCTTGGCGCTGGCTGAGCTCAGGAAATTCTTTGCATTTGGCATCTGCACAGAAGGAAGAATTCATCTTTAACAACAAACTGCATTTGTATCCCACACTCAAAACATTCCTTGGGGATCTTGGATACACTAAAAACACTTCTGTAGAAGGCTTTTAAAGCTTTGATCCCAGAAAAATGTTTTCTCTTCATTGCACACAAATAAGATACTAAAACCAAAAGATAAGTTATATAACTCAACAGTCCAGACTGGACCAAGAGCCATGCCACCACAGACAAGCTGGGTCTCATCAGTGCCTGTTTCCATACAAATATGTACCTCCAAAGAAAAGGCTTTAGACCCTTAATAACACCATCCTTTAAGCCCCAGCTCTTTCAAAATTGTACTGCCAGAGCTCTGTGGAATGTAGAATTTGCCAGCACAAAGGGATGCAGAAAAAAATCAATCAGTGCCAGCATCTTTACAGTCTGGTAGGTAAAGCTATGTTTACATTATTTTTGTATATATTTATGAGGAAATTCAGGTACAACTCCCCATATTTCAAGGAAAGTCTTTTATAAGACTTTCACAAGATTCTGAGCTCTCTAATGGCATTTCCAGCCTCTTCTGTTTGAGAAGCCATGAGGAGCCACAAACTCTGTGTGTTCAGTCGTGTATTCTGCATTGTACTGGCGAACATGGGAATTTGGGATTTGCCCATGTTTTGCCATCATGACACAAAGCATGACAGACTGAGGTAAGGATGCTAGTAATCTCACACTTATGTGACTGGCTTTTTTCAACTTGCCCTGCCATCTGTTTCGTTGGAATCTTCCCCCTAAATTAAGCTGCTATGAAAGGCTATTTTAAGGGGAAAAGTGACATTGATTCCATACTCTTCACAAAGAAATATTTTTAGAATTAATGGTAGAGATATTTTTATCTTCTTCACAGACTGCTTTAAAAATTGCTGCTAAAAATACCATCTCCAAAATTTTTTGTGGACATAAACCCATCAATTAAATAGAATAGAAAATAAATAGAAGAATATTAAATTATATTTCTGAATACTAACAAACATTATATATATTAAATATTATCAGCTAATATATACTGTACATAAAAATTATAGGAAACATTAAAAATACAGAAAGGGCTTTGTATCCATGGTATGGTGAATTAACTGACTGTATTAATTAATTGAAGACTCACCCAAAAACTGTGTTTTCATTATAATGACTGAATTTTGATATGTTCTGTAATAAGTCTTTCACTTGAGCAATGACTAATTTTATATGTAGAGTTGATGATGAATTACAAAGTAAAATGAATTATACTATTAAAAACTGAGTGGAGGGCAAGCAAATACTTAGCAAACAATTAGAAGATTTCCACTAAATGGCATTAATAATGAACTCTTATAATGAAACCAAAGCATTCACCTGAGCATAGACACATGCAGTTGATGAAGAAGAGGTACAATTCATGCATGCTTACAGAAAGGTAAAATGCAAATGGATAAAGGACTCATACCATCACAAAATACTTTTGAAAATAGCAGATGAAATTTTTTTCAAGATTTTTGTCTACCTCTATTTTTCAAGAAGTATTTATGCAAATACAAGTTGGCATTTGTCTCACTGACTTCCCCTTTGGAGAGGGGGCCAAAGCAAGCCCAGGGTCTGATTTGGCTGTCCCTTGCTGCTCTCTGAGGTGTTGTCACATCCCCACCTGGGACACTCACTGCATGTTCACCACTTGCTTTTCAGGACTTCTTCACTGGGCACAGGATGAGACTAGGAGCTCCATCCTGGCAGGAAAAATGGAACCCAGCAATCGGATGGGGAGAGACTCGTGGTGGTTGGTCACAAAGGCAGTGCAGGTGAGGAGACAAACCTGCAAAACCTGGGCATTACAAACCATTTTTGGTTCACTTACTTGAACAGATCTCCATCTGATATAGAACAGAGTAAGAAAGGGGATAGGTAGGGCTGTACTGTTTTGTAACTTGCACAACGTTCATAAAGAAAAATCAGATTTAAAACTACCTGTAAGTAATTATTCATTATTTTTTACATATTTTTTATATGTGCAGGGATCTATTATTTTCCTGGGGATCAATCGTTTCTCCTACTATACAGGCACTGGTATAGAGAACAATTTAGAATATGCTCTTTGCCAGAAACTACAGAGTATTGTACAATACTGGGTTTTATGTGAAAAAGAAAACTTTATCCTTTAATGAGCCACACGGATGAATGGCAGCTTGAAACCAGTATAAATGTATGCTGTAATTGTTAGTTAGTAAAACACACAGAACATTCCAGCAGTAACAAATAGAGTAAGAAAACAGCCATGCAGCCAAGGACAAGTGAGTCTAGGAGGAAGGAGCACTGGTGGCCACCACATTTTGTTGCCCTTCAGATCCCAGCTTTTATCTCAGCAGAAATTCTTACAGCAATTTTAGTACTCTACTCCACAGTCAAAATCTTTGAAGTTTCACCTCTGTTAAAGGAGCAAACTCAAGCCAGGTACATATTAGCTCAAACACAACACAGGAACACGGAAAGATGTGAGTGTTGAGAAGAACAATAACAGTAAATTTCTTGTAAACCATGCAAGAACAGTATAATTCATTTTTATTTGATTTAATTATGAACGTGGGGGAAGAAAACTCCCAGCAAAATGTGCAGTTCCAAACTATTCATGTTAAGGAGTTTTAAAGCTTTTCAGGTTGGTCAGCATTCAAATAACATAATAATAAACCTCGACAGCAAGCATGGAAGACTGCTCCATCAAATGGTTTGAACTGGTGAGTTTAATGAATACATGTAAAAGATCAAACAAAGCTGTTCTAATGGTGCTGGGTTTTCTTTATCCATAGTATTAATTTGCCTTGTTGAAGTGGGGCATACTGCTGAGCACAAAACTCCCAGTTTTAAGCTTCCTCCAGAAAATCACACTGATTTGTACTCTTGTATGTGTATTTTCTGCATGCTTCCCAGATTAATAGGTCAGATAAACTTGCACAAAATGTGGTCACTGTTCCATTTGGCTTATGCCTAAAACCTTTCCACCAGCGAGTTTTTCTCCACTGCACTTGTACTGGAATGTGGATAAGGCTGGCAATGATCAGTGCCAGATCAAAAACCAATTAAGCACAGTAACTGTTCTGTCTGGATTTTCCCAGCACCCCAACACTCCAGAGGCATTACTCCCAACCAGACAAATATTGTAAAGGATTATACCTGTGAGCGACCTCCTCCTGCTCCTGGTAGTGTCACAGCCAGAGGAGCAGGCTGTGAATTTGGACCAGGGGGTGAAGGTGCAGTCATCCTTGCAGGGCACGAGGCACTCCTGGACGAGGGCTGGCACGGCTCCTGCCCAGCGCACGCAGTCACCGACGGCGGCAGGGCCGCCCTGCTCCGACACGCACGTCACAGCTGCAAGGGGACAGAAACCCTTATCCTCCTGTACATAAACACTGCAGCACACTCTGGGCAGCCAGTCCTGCTGTTCTGTGCGAGACTCGCTCGCCTGGATTAACAGAACAAAGCTGATTTGGTTTTAGGGCATTGTTCATGTGTCACTCAGTGATGTGCTGGAAGCTTCACAAAGCCATAAAGACACCTTCTTATCTGACCACTGTGTTATCTCAATGATAATATAAACTCAATATTCTCAAGGAGGCAGTAATTTTAAAGGTGGTGGGGACACTTTAGCCAATGATACATTGTACAACCAAGCAGAAAACAGGTAACACTGTGGCCCTGTGCCAGAACACATATTTGGGCCAGGCCAGGATTCACAAGCTGGAATGCACTTGCTACTCATGGAATTGAAATTGCTTTAAAGTGGCAAAAAATGCCCCTAAAAACCAGAAAAGAAAGCTTCTTTCTTCAAAACTGTCATTTTTTTCCATTTTTCAGATGAAGGCAATGACTGAGCAGATGCTACAGCTGAATCTTCTTGCAGTGAGGTGTAAATTCCAAGTCTGGCCCCTCCATATTGAGCTCCCTAAATATTGTGATACCTCTTATACTCTCCCACTTTGTCTGTTGTCCTTTTTTAGAACTAATAATTAATTTTTCACAGTGGATATTGGTACTGTATAGCCATGACAGAGAACAAAAGTACCTAATGTATGAATCTGAGTCACAGGAAGCCTAGGATAAAACTTGCTAGAGTCAGTGAAATAATAGTGATTATAATAAATAAAAATAGCCTGCACATCATGGAGTCTTTCATTTCATTAATAATAATTAATTCTCACAAAACCTCCAAGATTATAGGCTATTTATATCCTCCAGTGTAGGTTAAACAAAGCAAAGATAGGTCATGACTTGATTAAGGTAATAAACTCAGGGACAGAGTAATGAACTGAATTTGGCCGTGAGAGTTTAGTCACGTTGGGCTCCATGACTCTAGGCAAGTCCACACATTGCATCATAAAGCTACTGAGGATGAAATTATTTAATCCAGATTTTATTATTTAACTTTTACAACCTGTGATATTATTTTATGACAATTGCTAAATAATTCAGGTTTTTGAGGCTGCATATATTTTCCTTGTTGCCAGCATTTAATGTGAGCAAGAGTGCACGAAAAGAAAGGTAAAAAGAACTCTGTTTTGTTACAGTTAAATTATTTACTGGGGTGTAACTCTGCGATGAATACACATGATTTTTTTGGGTTTTAACTACAGTAATATATGGGAGAAGGGTATGGGTTGGCAATCACCTGGAAATGAAAAAAAAATCTTATTAAAATGTAATTAGATTCTATGGAAAAAAACAGCATTTTGAAGAGCATGCAAAAGGCAAGCAATTGTTAAAAGTCTCTTTAGACTCAAGTGACAGCAAATCAGCATATTAATAACCACCTCTAAATTGCTGATCCTTGCCTTTCACTTCCAATCCCGTGACCCTTCCTGGACTGGGAGCTCTCTCCTCCCCAGTTACAGTTCAGAGGTCACCTCTGTGTGGGGACACGGTGTAATTGCCCTCTTCAGGGAGGTTAAACAAGTGAGACTCTGGTGCCCAAGGTCTGTGCAGCCTCATTACCTCCAGCAAGGACACCCAGGTTTGGCAGCACAGCTGAGCACGTGAGGTCTGGCCAAGGGGATGCAGAGCATCTCCTCAGCACTGTGACAGTGGCAGGGACACGAACATTGCCCTCCACTGCAGCCCCACTGCAGGAACTGTGACTGCAGAGCAACCCACCCCTCTGCACAGCTCACTGGGAGCTGGCAGGAAAGCACAGCTCAGTCCTGACATTTATTAATGATGCCAGCACAGGTGATGGAAGTCTAGGTATGGATGTTAAACCAGACATGCCCCTGCTGTGATCAGTTATCATCTAACCACACAATCTCCTGCACAAACGGCCACAGCTTTGAGCACACAAATCATTCACCAGGTTCACTGAGCCTATCTGGATGCTAAAATAGATGGATATATATATATAGATGAACATATGAAATCAGGGCAAATATTTGACAGAGATCATGGAGCTTAAAGAAATTATTGACAATGGAAACATGAGAGAGGAAAGTTAAATTAAAATAACAAATAATACAGTGGATTAGATATGTATAAGCATGGCAATGAGGAGGGGCTGAAAAGAATATTTAATGTATATTCTTGTAAGAGACTAATACCTGAAGGAAGGGAGGAGGAGGATCTCCTGTGACTCTTGCTACACACTTAAAACCTGGCTTGAGGTGAGCTGTATAAACTGCTAAAATAAACAAAATGATAAAGCAAAAGCCCATTAGGGCATCTTAACAGATTGGGAAGGGACAGGGAGAAAGCAACAGAGACGATGGACCCAACTCCAGTGGTTCCATCAGGAACCAGTCCTCTCATTTCTGCTTCCTGCTAACTTCCTAGTTTACCTAGCTTTAACTTCTATGAGAAAAATATTTTCATATCCAAGCACTACTAGAAAGAGAATGAGAGAAATTTGTTTTCAGTGAACCTTCAGGAAAGCAAAATTATTTATCCTCGGTGGTTTCAAACTACTGATTGGTTTGGCTCATATGTGGTTTATGCTGCATAAAAAATATTTCCCCTTAATCCTAAGTTCTGTCACAATGGTTTTAAATAAACTCATACTGCAAAGCTATTTCTGTTATGTCAACATCTCTTTTGTTTTTTCAAGTGGGATACCCCCAGAGAGCAAATGCAGTCCATTTGCAGTCCTATGCACTGAGAAAAAAAATCAGAGTAATAAATCCCTCCTAGGCATAATGTGTGATTTCTACCATCTCTGCAGCATTTAAAATGGACACAAACATATGAATAAAACAGCTAATAATAGGACACTGCCAGATAAAGGCTTTCAAATTATAATATTGATTCCCATGAATAGGGGAAATGCAGGATTTCCTTTTGAACTACTGCTATTCTTTTTTATTACCACCAGTCAACCCCACCAAACTGGAATTAAACACTTGGGACCAAACTGTGGGAGGACATTGTAATGCAGTTCCACAGATATAAAAAAAACTGCTGTCACAAAAAAAAAATAAAAACCAAAATAATTTCTCTTGTAATGCTAAACATGAGATCATGAATTAAACTGAAAGGTAACCAGATTTAAGAAGCTGAAAGAAAATAACTTTTTTTCAGGGAAGGGCTGGAATTGTTTAGCAGACTGTGTGGATGCACTTATGAAGGTGCCAACACAACATAGCAATTAATATGAGCAATGAAAATAGCTGCAGATGCAACTGCTTTGCTTCAAGGCTTAAGTCAAGTGTTAAATGTAGAGCTTGGGGAGCAAATTTCCCTTTCTGCTGCTACAGGGCCCCGCCAGGAGACTGAGCAAGGACTGCTAAGGGGATATTCAGTGTGACAGTCTCTGTCTTCTGGCTTTGCATTCCCACCCACATGAGTGTGTCTGTGTGCCAGCATTGCAGCATATGGCACACACAAGCATATGGGAGCTACATTCTGTAACTACATTTCTCCTAAATTGAAAGTAAATAACAGACACTTCTCCTATAAACTTTTAGATGGTGAAATCAAATGTTTGTACACTGTCAGATTGCAGAGGCACTGAAGGCATCCTTGGATGATCTTACATCATCAGCAAAGAAGAGAATTAGCATCAAACTGAGGGAACTCAGGTGCTCGTGCCTGACTTTGAGCATTGGAGATGATCCTAACAAAAGGAACTGTATTGAGAATTAAATATTACAGGCACAGCATTGCCTCCAATAAGGAAACATCACATAAATTTAATTCCTCTTAAGTAAAAATCCAATTACAGACAGCCTCTGTAATCATATTCATTTACCAAAGTTACAATCAATTTTCCTTTAAAAATGCATTCCAACAGATTCCAAAGGGTAAAAGCTAAAGACAGAGTATCAACTATGAACACGTAAAATTGTATTGTACCATGGCACTTTCAATTTGAGAAAAGTAAATTAGTGTTTTCAAAACTCTGGAATTAAATGTCATTAGAACATCTGAAAACAATGACTGATAATTCCAGGAAGGTACACTCAGGCCAAACACTAAAACTAAAGCTATGCAGTAGTGCAAATCAAACTACTGGAATTACTACAGGAACAATAGGATGAGCTATGAGGCTAGACAGGAGCTTTAATGCCAAGAGCTGTAAGCAAAATAAGGTCGTAATCTTCCCTGTCTTCAAATTCTAAGAATGGCTGAAAAGTCAAAGCCAGCATGTAGAAGTCAAAGAAATAATTTTAATATAGGTGTTTACCTTCTTGTTCAGAAGAATCCTCACTTCTGTTGCATAATTATTCTTGGTATCCCTCAATGTAATGAGATAATTATCTTATTATGACATGACATGTCTTATTATGAAATTACATTATTTCTTACACATATTGCTCCTGGTAAGTGAAAAAGAAGTTAAGGGATAATATATCAGAAAATTAAAAAGTAAAATAACTATAAGGGTCTAGACTTGCTCAGTACTCATGATGACCTCATTTATTTTCTATATTGATGCTCCTTGATACTTACAAGTTTCTTCAGAATCCCAGGTGGAACATTTACACTAGTATTGGTATGTTAATGCAACCCCTAATTATAGCAGGCCAGAAGCAGACATAATAGAAGACATAAGATAAGGCTCTGCTGAGACTCAGGTTGAAGTTTAAAGTCCTGATTCTATAAGGACATAAATATACACTTAATTCCATCCCTGTGGCAGCCCCCTTGGATGCAGCAGCATACCATGAAGTGTGTTCAAAGTCTGGACTTACAGAAACACATCATAAGATAACCAAAGTAAGTCAGAGAAAAAGAACAAAAGATGCCAGGAAGGACATCAGAGACACAAATCTCATACAAATAACTGAGGAAGAGCTGGGACAACTATATATTCAGCAGGAAAACTGTCTCTGAGGTCACCAGTTTCCCATTTTGTAATTATTAATGATATTGACAGTAGTGCTAAAGGGCTGACAAATGCCACCGAGCAAACACAGAGCTGAATAAACACAGATCCCGACCAACAGTCTTTATAAACAAACAAGGGGAGCCCTAGATGAGCTTGGGATGCAATAAAGATGGTAAATACCAACTGAAAAGATAAAGGAAAGCAACTGAAATGATTTGCATGAAAAGGGGTCAGGGAAGAAATGGGCAGGAAAGTTGGGTGCAGAGCATTAGCATAGATTTTAATGGGAAAGGGGAGAAGTTTGGACAGAATTAGAAGGGAGGGAGAAACAGCATGCAAACCTGTGAACATCCTTCTCAAGCTAAAGCTTCGTGTTGTAGCTGCTCTTTAGGCTGGTTTCTCTCTGCAGCCTTTCCACAGTAAGATGCACATTGGGTAAATGTAGGCACAGAAGCTTCAGGAGGAGCCCCAGCTGCAGCTCAGGGCCAGCAAGGTGGGAGGGCACCTCTGGTACCATTTAATGCCTTCAACTGGACTCACCTCTGTTCCATCCAAAATAACTCCTCAGAGTGCAATTTTTGTTTGATACTCATGGATGAGGTGATCAATTATTTGGTTTGGAATACCAGGATCTGAATTGTTGTAGGAGCTGAGCTGCACATGTCAGTTTTGCCAAGCCGTGTGACTTGAGGTTTTATTTTTTCCTCATCTGTGAACCAAAACTGCCCACTGTTTGAGGAGGAGCAGGAGAGAAGCACATTTCTGTAAAGCCCATTCCTAATCCCACCCACACACTGAATGCAGAACACAGGACTGATATATTAATGTTGAGCACTATTTTCATACAAGTGTTTTCTTATTCTAAGTGGTTCACACTTTGCCTGGCCAGGAAGGCAAAATAATATGAGCTTCTAATGTTTCAAATTTACTTTGTCCAGAGAATAACTGCAATCTGAGTGCTTCTACATAATGCAATCAGTCTAAAGAATCTTTCACAATTTTTCCCTTTTCCCCCTAACAGTATTATAGGTTTTGAATTGCTTTTACTTTCATTTTATATTAAAAAGAAAATCAATGGAAGTGCATTAGATGACTAATGATACAAATTATGTCCCTTTCAGAGAACATAAAATACAAAAAACATGTTAATTTTTTTCCTCCTTCTGTGGCCCACAATTACCAAAATTACTGGAGTTCAATTTCTTTGTAGCGCCTATCATCAAGTTATATTTAAGATGAATTATTTATTGCTCAACTTGAAAATAAGACTAAGCCATCCTGCTATAAATACATGCATTGAGATGACAGTAAACACAGAGATTCAAACATTCCAAATAACATGAGAGAGAGAAAATGGAAAACAAACACAATATTAGAGTATTTCCAGTAACTCAAGCTGGAAAATTACTGAGGTGATTAAGCAAGCACTGGCTTTCTTTGCAGTGAGGCACAGATACTAAATCCAGAACACAATACTAGCACACCCACATATTCACAGCTGCCCCAAAATTAGATTTAAAATATGATGGTCCAAGGTAACACATCCAGACTTGAGACCACCTTTCCTCCTCACTCCCCATCCCCCAGCTCTTTCTTGTCTCATTTGGGGATTCCAAACTCACACTGCTCTTGTGCCCTTGCTCAGGGACCAGCAGTTAAATCTACTGGAACATACACAGGCCCTTGAACAGCTTTCCAACTCATCCTAATCTATCTTTCCCTCATGGAAACTGCTCTCAAACTTTTCTGAAATACCAATGCATTGTGTATATATGGTCCTGCATAAAACTTTCCACTCTAACTATCACTTTTCTACCATAAAAAATAAGATAAGAATACTAAATGCTTTAAGGTCTGAAGTCTGACTACTCATCTCCAGCCTAAAACTGATAATGCAACGAAAATTACTTTGACTGAAGCTAATAAAAACACATACTCAAATAATTCATGCTATCTAAATTAAGTATCTTTCAGCCATCATACAATATTGTCCACCTCATGAGAGAAAAAATAAAGATATTGGACTTGAGATTCAAGGGTCAGCACAGTCTAAGTACAGTAAAGACACTGTACTTAGATTCAAGGTAAAAGAGGCAGAAAGAGATTGTGAAAAATTTCCCTCCCACTGTCTTGAAAAATGAAATGCTTGAGGGTTTTCAGGAGATTTGCCCAGTGGGAAAACTGAGTACGCAGATTGGAATCCCAGTAAGAGCAGTCACACTCTGATGTGTGGGAGTTCCATGCATATATACATAATATGTAAATTATCCATCCAGAATGGCTTTTGCTACTTTTTCCCAAACATTCCTACTGCGCAGGGGAGAAGTGTTTTTTTGGAAACCCTATGTCAGGGCATCCATTCTTTGGCAGGGAAAAAAAAAAACAAAAACCAAAACAAAAAGAAAACAAAACAAAATCAAAAAAGACACCCAAATCCCCCAGAAGAGACTAGAAGTCCAAGAAGGCTGTATTTGTAAACTGGGCATACAAAAGACCCTGATTTCCATAAGTATTAGGAGTGGTATTTCCCCTGGCTCATGCTAAATGAACTTTTCGTATGTGAATGAAGCAGATCCAATAGTTTAGCCTCTTAAAAATAATAAAAATAATTACACTCATCTTCCCTTAGGTTTGCTGTTCAGAACATTCTCACTGCCAGTACACTCCTTATTACTACTCTTTTGAAGCTAACAGATCTAAAGAACTATTTGTTTTTTCCTTCTAGTCTCTTAAAAACAAGGCAGAAGATCAGAGAAGATGCAAAGAGAGATATCTTACAGGACATTTTGATTTTCAGGCAGTGATCTTCTTTTCCTTTCTAATGGGCAGAAGAAGAGAAACATTTCTTATTTGGCTGCTGCTGCTCATCTTAAATTTGCACTAAATTGTTATTATTGAGGGGGGTTATAAAGCAGATTGCATTCCTGCTGAAACAATGGGAAAACTCAGAATTATTTCACCAGGAAAACAACAGATTCTATTATATTTTTCTTTTTAATGATTATTCTATGAAAAAAGCATTTGTTTGCAAGCATCTGTTTATAAAGAAATTACACAATCCAAACACTGAGTGATCACAATATGATCGTTCATGTATAGCAAAATTTGGACACAGAAAGTTCTCTATCATAATTTCTTTACCATTGGTACAGATCATATAATTGATGGTTTACTTAACTGAAAAAAAAAGCACTCTAATGCAATAAAAAAATTAATACAACAGAACATGAATTGCATCAGACCCAGAAATAGTTTCCATCCTGCTGAAGGATTATTAGTATTAGTAATCTTCATTCCAGGCAACCACAGCCTGGGACACTGCACTATGCACTATGCTGCATTTTCTTTTATTACAGTCTTTCCAGTACAAATCATTTTAATCTTGGCTATAATAAATCACCAGTTAGACTCAGCTTATACCCTCTTTTCACCTGTGAAGTTTTGTTCATCTTTGTTGGAGCTCAGAGTAGTTTCTGCCATAAAATTGCTCTCTGTGTGAATCTTTCTTGATGCAGAAGGTTTCTGCCAACTGTCATTACAAGATCAGAGGTTCAAATTGAGGAGCACTTAAAGCAGGGGAAGGTCATCTTTGGAAATTAAGTTGGAATAAAATTTTATAGAAGTGGAGTTGGCTATTCATACTGTGCCACTGCAACAACAGCGAACCCACATTTACCTCACAGACTCATTTGAGAGTGGCTGAGCCTCTCTCAGCTAGGGATAAGGATTTATCATCAGCTTCCACCTCCTGTAAGAGCAGAAATACCCTTCCCAGCCCTGTCCACACACACAACAGCAGGGGCTGGGAGAGGAGAGGCAGCACCCAGGCAGAGCCAGGGCATCACTGAGGGGCACAGCAGCGACCCAGACCTCAGGGACACGAAGCCCAGAGGAACACCTGACCCTTTCTTCCTGAAGAGGGAACAAAGTCTATCTCCAGCCATGCCCAGCACTACCACAACCCTTAAAACCAAGGGAACACAACCAGGGGCACTTGCAAAATTTCCCAAAGCGGTAATTATTTCTTACATTTTAGAATAACTTATTTAGGAAATAAAATTTAATGCAAAACCAGCTCAGTACTTTGAAAATCCATCAAGATTCACATCACACTTCCTTTTCAGAAGCAAGAACTGATATTTGGAATTTTAAGTGTGTATTTCAAAGAAAGTAAATAGCAGCTTTTTAATTCATCAGAAGCCCAGAGGAAAGGGAACTTTCCATACGAATGTGCTGTACTTGGGAGACCAACTCTTGCTGTTGCTATAATGAAAGTATAAATACAGCATAGCAGGAATTCATAGTAATTTGTTTCTATGAGCAAGTTTGACATGGCACAGACAAATAAATTCAGATTGTACAGCTACACAGAAGTGAGACATTCTCTGAGTTCTGCACTGACATTTTGCCTTTCTCCCATCATTCATTGTATCAGACCTTTGTCTCAATTTCTCTCTAAACCTTTCTCTTGTCCTGTCTGAAGGCCCACGCTCCAGGGTTATATCTTATCAGTTAATTAACTTTTAGAATGGAAACGTAGCAAAAATGACTATATAAACTTTTGCTCATATATATCAAAGCCAATGTCAACCAGTGTGTTCCTGTGTACCTAATCCAGGAGACTTATAATAAAATCTCATCTTCCATTTACAGCCTGAGGCAATAGTAGATCTTGCAGAGAGAAATGTGAAGTGATGAGGTTTAGTAGAGCAATAACGTTGCTCAACAGTTTAAATATTGGCCTAGCTACTGAACTTTATGTCAGGAGGTTCTGGCATTACATTATTAAATGCCAATATTTCATCCATGGTTTTCACTTACTCAGAATAATGCATAATTCATTTCAGAAAAAAATAAAATCTTGCAATTGAAAGTATTTTTTCTTCCCCCACCGCTCCCCCAAAAAAACCCCTTGAATGTAACACTACTTTTCAATAGATCAAGGCAGCACTAATGGGGAAGTATGGAGATTGTGTGTGTGTATAATATGTGAGTTCTTCACTGCAAATTAATGAACAATTTAGCAACAACATCCTAGAGGCAATGAAAACCATTGCCTCCATTCAGGCCTACAGGGTCAGTGCCAGCAAGGAATAAAAGAGGAATTGATTGATCTGGAAAGTTTGAATCAACAAATAAGAAAGAGGAGGATCCTCAGAGGCAACTCTGATTTTTATCTTACTGACTCTTCACCTCACATCAGCAGATCTCACTGATGTGTACAAAAAAAAAATGAACTAGAATTGAACAAGAGCCAGTGTTTGAAAATAATTTTGCCCACAGCCCAAAATTTCAGTGAAAAACCCAGCAATGGAAAGGATGAAACACAGAAGAAGAAAAAAGAATCTGAATAGGAGCTGTAGCCTGACAGACTGGGAGTATCCAGCAGCCCTTTGCTCAACTCCAAGCACACCTCTTCCACCCAGAGAGTATCACACCCTTGAGCTCCTGACTCCTGTCATTCCAGAAAAGTTGTGTGATCTGGCATCAAGATATATATATTTACACATCTTATAATTTACTGTCATTCTTGCTTTTTTTTTTTTTTAATTTTTTAGAATTTATTTTTAAAGGTATTTTAAAAATAGGTTCATTAAGATGCTTTCTTCTAAAGGAAGTTTCACCAAGGTCAGTTTTTAAAAGTCAAAAAATCTTCTTATCCTTTTGTTTCAACAAAATGCAAGAGAACACACTGCAGATTACCACATCAGCACTTTTGATTTACTCACCTTTTCAGTGTGAAGACAGGCAATTCCCATATATAACTTTATTCCAATGCTGTGACCTTGACTTCTACCAAAAGTTCAATTGTATGGGTATTGGTTTTGAGGCAAGATGAAGGAAGAAAGGAGTTCTCACAGATAAGATAATAAACTGTCAGCTACAGTTTATGAAATACAACTGTTTCAAACACATGATCTGATTTAATATATGTTGACTGTCAATTCAAAAATTATGACTCAGTCATTACATAGCATGGTGACTACAGAGCTTGAATTATTTGTTTATCTCAGCATTAGGTGTGTGAACCAAAGACATCCTCACAGCCTTCCATGTAAGGTTCTAAAGTAACAGAATAATCTTAAATTAAATTAAATACCACATACTGAAGGTGTATGGTTAACATATACAAATGTAAAGAAAAGGTATTGAGTACTATTGTTGGAGTTACTGACAGCATCAAGATGAAAAAAAGTTTTTCTCTAGTTGTTGAAAATAATAAAGGAATGCATAAAACGGCCATTTTAACTATTAACCCATTGTCCTAGGTACTCGCACAACGGTAAAATACAGTGAAGTTTAAACAACTGCACCCCAAACCACATTATTTCCTGGGAGTGATGAGAATTGTGTACTTGTATAAACTACATACACGGGATGTAATCTCTTTATTTTTGTCTACTCAACTTAGTAAATGCAAGTTTTTGTAATAAAAGGAAAAAAAAGATGAGCTACCAACACTGATGTGTCTATCAAATAATAATAAGTCTTGATGAAACTCCCATGTTTTCCAATACAGTAAATACATGAAAACCCCCTGAGATTCATGTGGTGTTTTGAACAGATTCTTGTATCCTACATTGTCCAATATAACAACA
Source organism: Oenanthe melanoleuca (assembly GCF_029582105.1). Taxonomy (NCBI): domain Eukaryota; kingdom Metazoa; phylum Chordata; class Aves; order Passeriformes; family Muscicapidae; genus Oenanthe; species Oenanthe melanoleuca. The sequence goes on along the minus strand of NC_079341.1, from coordinate 31,377,965 downwards.
GCTTGTTTCACACTGTTACATAAAATTATTCTAAAAAACGTAAGTGTTCACTGGAAGTAAGGACATGGGCTACATCTAAGTTAAAAGATGAAAAATTGGTAGTTCTTTCAAAGCAAAAGGATGAGAAAACATTGTGAAAATGTGAGGAACTGTTTAACTCTCTAATGTTTCAAATGCTTTCTATTGGATATGTTTAAAATGCAGTTTAAATTAAACTTTTCCATTAAAGCTACATTGTGAGTCTTCAGCAACAACCTCAAACAAACCTGCTACCAGTATTAAACAACTCTTCTCAGAGTAACTTACAGGAGGAAATAAAAAAGTGGGACCCGAGTTTTGTCCCCCACAGGCTGCCCAGTGCACCTACACCCTGAGAAACAGAGGCAGTGCCAGGTGAGACACCTAAATCCCTCTCCCAAATTGTGATGGCTCCTCCTTCATCTTTATATCACAAATCAACCTAGATAACCAAGGTGTCACAATATGAATATATTTACTCAAAAACAGACTGAAAATGTTTACACAGTTATCCCATTAACATGCATTTTGGGGTGAAAATGTTGTAGCCAATATTTAACAGGTGAATTCACATGACAGGAATAGTAACATAAGGGGGTGCAGCACTTCTCTAAAGGCATGTAAATGATGATGAAATGCATTTTATCTGTCAATTTTACACCTTTTACATCTTATAAACAATTTATAGAGAATGACTGGTAAAATTTGGTGTGCCAGGGTAGAAATAGAGTAAATTCACACAGCATAGAGCATAAGCCATGAGCAGCTGGGATGGGAAGGTAGACAAATACATTCATATAAATATATTTGCATTGAAACTAAATAAGTTATGCTGAAGACCTGGACTGGCAGGGAAAAGAAAGCTGAAGAAAGGTGCAGCTCAGAAAAAAAGACAAAAGCCAAAGTGAAAGCTTTCCTATGAGGGAATGGGCACAACCACAACGGGGATAATCTGAATATTATTGATATGAGAAATCAGCTGAGCTCAGGCAAAAGCTATTCACTGCCCTTGGAACTACAACAACAACAAAAAAGGTGAAAATTAGGTCAGGTTCCTATGGATTTGCAGAAGGCTGCAGCACAAGCATGCAAAATCAGAATTAGCAATGGGCATTAAAGATAACAAAGGATACTCCTGCAAATATCCTGGCAAAACCCAGACACCCTCCACTCTGTCAACCACCCCCAAAAAACCTGGCCCAGGTTCTCACCCATCACAGGCCAGGACAGTGCATTCCTGGGAGTGGATCTCCTTACAGGGAAAGGGCTATAAAGGATTAACCAGCTATTTCCAAAGGGTCTGTTCTAGTGAATCCTGGCTCTAGCACAATTAGAGAAACTGATCTTGATGTGTCAGAGGTGAACATCAGCTTATTTTTGATTTGCACAAAAACCTTTGAATGAATAATCATCCAACAGGGACAGCTATACCAAAAAAAGGAAAGAAATTAAACACATCAACTTTCTTTCTGTACTAGGTTGATGGACACAATGAAACAAAAAGAACAATGGCCTTATTTTAGAATAGTTTGTTTCCTTGAGGACAAAAAATCCTAAATTGCTCAGCACCGTGAATCCTAAATGACTTCCTTAGCAATTAAATTACATTGCATCAAAAGGCAGATGCCTCCAGCACTTTGATTCAGATGTGCACACTCTAACCAGGAGTAACTGGGTAAGCAAAGATTGGGTGGAGCTGACATAAAAACACATAGAATGCTTAGCACTAAAGAAAACCTCTGAAATGGAATAGAGCCTTTTGCTTTATGATAATCTCAGACTATTCACCACTGGTTTATTACTGACTTTTGTTATTGTATCTGAACACAATTTGATTTTATGAGATCTTAAATATTACCTTTATAAACATTTCATGGGATGTTGACTCTCTATCTGCAAATTGCTTATTTGCTTATTGTATCTGTTCATTGATGCCACTGCAATAGCTTATTTTTACATTAGCTTCTTTGTTGAGTCTAGTTTATCTTCTGAGAAAACCCTGAGATGAAATTTTTAATAAGAAATCCTAAAAAAACCCAAGATATAACTGTAAGTGATAAAGCCATTTTCCCTTATATTATTCTGTTTGTAACATAATTCAATCAGGGTGTTTATGCCAGTTAACTGAGATTTCAAGAAAGCACTTTGTTTATCATTTAATCAATATGATTTGAGCAACCTAGAAAGATTTTTAAATAGTAAGCTAAATTCTGTTCATTTCTCCTGCAACTTTACCCAAGTCTCAGACTTCTGCTCAATAAAGACTCTCCACACATCATTTCTTTTCCTTCTGCCATTCTGACTGTGCAAACTCAACACCAATAAAAACCTGTGGCTGAATTCCATCTATAGAACACATTAACTCGTTTGCAAGTAATGGAAAATGACGATGACTGCACTGGGAGAAAATACAACAGGATCATTGGGCTCCCCTCATCGACCTATTTGACAGCTGTACTCATGTACCCATCACTTATTCCTCTGCAAGCCTGAACATTTACATTCCCCAAAGCATATAATGAAATTTTATTCAAATACAGTCCAAGAACTAAGTGTATTTAACTTCTGGAAACACATTAGGTGATTATTTCATTCATAGTAAAAATGTAATACTTGCAAAACCACAGAACCAACTGCAAATTGCTAATATGTTTCATTATTATTAAGTCTGCCCCTTGGAAACACCAGCAATTAGGGTCAAATGAAACTCCATAATCCTTCTAAATTTCTTTCATGGTTGCCTTCAGTATTTACAGTTACCTGTGAAATTCATCTAACAAGGAAAGACAGGCATCTTTGAAAGGCTTGAGATAAGACAATTCGAACAGACACATTTTCCCTTGTTTCTCATCAAAGCATTTAAAATTACAAAGTTTATGCTTTATATGGGATTTGCAGAGTATTAACATTTAAATAAGCTTAAAAAGGGGGCCAGATATATAATCTAAACCCAAAAATTAATAAAAAGTAGCCATCTTCCTATAAACTATAATTAATCATTGTGATGAACAGAGAGGAAGCAATGTATCTCACCATGCCATAGAGCTGATGTAGCTCTTCTTTTCACACACCACACAAGTTAATTATTATAAGCAGATGTGCTTAGATTACAGAAAATTTTATACTCCATGAAACCAGGCACTGAAGATATCCATTTATCTTAAAGCAGAAATTTGTCCTTGTTTGTTTGGAGGTTTGCTCACATGCAACTACATCAGCAACGTGGCCTGTACAAAACTCCTCCAATCTCACAGGACTGAGTTCTGTACTAAATAAACATCCCAAAAAGGCACTTAAAAAGCACCTAGTGGTCAAAGCAACCCATCACAAACAGGGCAGTTCTGATCTGTCCCACAAATTCTCCACCTGAACAGGGAATGTCTGTGACCATATCCTGAGTTCTGGGGTTAAAATGCAACAGAAGAGATAATCCCCCAAACGCCCTCAAAAGTTCACATCTGCAGGCCCATTTACGCTTGATTTTTCTCAAGTGCTGTTAAGTGCCTATTACGAGGATGCCCTCCAGGAGCACAGGGAATAAATGAATATAAATAAATATAAACACAAGCAGCAGCAAAGGCCCGTGGCCAGCGAGGGCAGTGCGCAGAAGGCCACGCGCCCCGAGCGCCAGCGCGCCCCGCAGCCCCCGAGGACGTGCTGATCTCCTTCACCCTGAACTGAACACAGGCTGAAGCAGATGACCTTGGACAAGCCTACTGCATTTTAATAGCTTGGTAAGATCCCCTCATACTGCATACCTCGAGTTCAGGCACTTCCTCTGTCTACACAAGGGATAAAAGCTAAGATACAGAAAGTTAATATATAAGAGACAGTAGGAAAGAGATAACTCAGAAAAATTTCAATCACCTTGGGGCACATCAAAGAAAACAAATATATGATTGCAGGGTTGAAACTTCAGTGAACTGTCAAAAAGAAACAATAGTACTGACCTGAATTGATCAGAAAAGCGGCGAAAAGTAACATTTGCTACAAGGCTTCACATCCAAGATCCAAATTTAACACTACAAAAATACCCTGCTTCAGGAGAACTCTATCAAATACCTGAATATATTATTCAAAACTTTCCTTATTTCACAAAGCCAATATCAGCAATCCTTTAAAAAATGATGCAAGCATCTGGAAAACCAGCAGCTGCCAGCAAAAAATTGACTTTAGAAAAATCTTTGTTAGAAGGTGACATATATTTCATTACTATCTATTGCCATCAAGGTATAGAGATGGCTTTTTCTTGTGTAGTAATTTTATTCCAGGGGAATTCCAATTTTTTGGATGAAGTTTCACTTGATTTATTATAAATAAAGAAGACGGAATCTTCTCCTGAGTCTTTTCAGAAGCAAATTGATGACGATAAGGGAAGTGAAGAAGGGTTGTTTCCAACAGGAAAAATGTTTGGAAGTATTACTATTGCCTTCATCAGACTCAGTTTAGAAAATGCTAAACACACCACTCAGAATTTTTAATATTTCTGAACATATTCAGAAAGTGTGCCAGCAGAAAAGAGCACCACTGGACACACAAAGCAAATGTAATATCGACCAGTTCACAGGCACCTGCTGTATTCTCACAAGTGCAAGCACTTCATAAGCATCCCTGTCACTTCCAGTTACTCTTCTGTCACTTTAGTGCACCTGTTTGAAAGAGAGATGCTGGGAATTGTGAAAGACAGTTTGATTCAAGGTTATTCATTTATTCTGAAATTGGAAACTCATGTCTAAAATCTCTACTGCAGACATAAAGCAATTGGAGTAACTTTAATATACAAATTCAGAGTCAACAAACATGACATCAGGATTCCATTTACACCTTTGTGGCACGACACTTCTTAAAAAAATCTTGTGCTTGAAGATTTATGGCAAACCATATTGATGAGCTCTGCCATTTAGGATGCTAATATTCATGGTGAGTATTAATTCTTAATTATTGAAAGAAACTTTACTCAATCATTTCCATTAAGAAGTGCTTTCTAAGTAATGTATAAAAAGGGAAAATGCAAACTGAAACTTTTATCTCGTTCCTCTGAAGGAAATTCCCCAGACAGGTGAAACCCCAGGAGTCTGACAATGAACAATATATGCTATAAATCAAACTCTGCATTCCTTTCAACATCTCCATTTTCCTTTCACCAACTCTTGGGTTTGTTTGTTGATTGGTTTTTCTGTTTGTTGATTTGGGTTTTTGTTTAGGGCTTTTTTTGGGGGGGGAGATTGTTTACTTATTAGGGTTTGTTGTTTTGGTTTTTTTCCCAGGAGGCAAGAGGGGGAAGTCCAAACAATTGACAAAGCCCTTGAACGTTTCAGTGATTGAAACAGGATCAGCATTTCAACCCAGTACTCTATTCCTCAGATTAAACCCCTTTGCTTCTACCATACTGTAAGAATAAACAACTGGTCTTCATCCTTCCAATTGGAATATCTCTGGAATGACTCACAAGCTGATAGTTCACTTGACTAAGACCATTATGGACAAAAAAAGAGGTTATTTGGGTAAAGACTGTGACAGTAACATCTCAAGTGTTTTCCTGACAACAATTAGCATAAAAGCCTTTTTAAATAAACTTGCTTTTTTTGGTCATGCTTCAAGCTTTCCTATTTAAAATGTCTATTTGAAGAAAAGTTCTCCTTAAGGCCATTTTCAAGAGAACCTGGATCTTATCCTGCTCAGGTCAGATGAATTTTTAACAATTTCCCTACGAACCACAGCAGCTTTGGCATGAATTGTCTTTGGAGTTGTAAACAGCACAACTGTGACATTCAGGAAATTAAAATTTTATAAAAGCAAAAGTAGATTTAAATCAGTACTGAATGAGCTGGCCTCCACACAGAGAGGTGAACAAGGGGGATGTGAAGGTGTTATATAAAGTAGCAAACAAAAGAGGAGACCAACCAGGACACAAATGTCTTAAGAACAAAGGATGATTCAATTAAATTGAAAATCATCAAGAAACTAGAATAGTTTATTCACTGCAGGGTTACCCCATTGAACTGAGGGATGCCAGACACACACAGGGACCAAAAACCAGCAACAGTTACATGAGCACATTTAAAATAGTAAGGATTGGAAACTCTTGTGTTTTAGGCTCTAAGTGAAGAAAACAGAATTTTAGGATGAAAGAGCTCCTGTATTCCTGATCAAGAGCACACACAAGACTGTGTGAACAGGTCTGATCACAGAATATAAATTTGCCAAAATTTGTGTGCAAAGTATGAATCAACTGCTCATAACTAAGATTTTAAATCACTGGAAGCTAGTGGTAAAAACAAGTCATAATTGGAAGGGCCTGTCTCCAGTTTGAGGGAGAGATTGCTCTTCATTATATCTCTCATTATGCCTTTCATCCTCCTGAGTAAGTCTCTGCACAGTTTGGATCTCCTTGGACCTCTTTCATCTACTATACTCTGTTTAATGACAATCCATCATTTAAAAAAGGACCCCAAAAACGACTTTCGCCAACGATAGTTGCTTAGATCATACAGACTCCACACTAGATAAAAGAAATCTTGGGAGGACCAAAGAGAGCTGAACTTAATCAGAGGGATGAAAGACAAAATGAAAATCTATCTACCCTTACATTTAAAAAAGGAGTTTCCTTCAGATAAGATGATCTCGACTCTCTCCCTCTGTGCCTGTTAAATATGGTGTGAGCACTGTCAGATCCTGTGGGACTTTTATGACTGAGATGCTCCAGCAATTCCTGCAAATTGTACACATTTGGATGGTGCTGTCTGAGGTGACCAGGCCACTTCATATTGATCTAAAACCCTTTTTCCCCCCTTCTTCCCTCCTTCCTCCTAATCAAGGCAGAAATACACAGCCTGGCAAGCTTTGATGTCCCTCTGCTTTACCTCTCATTATTTTGATCTTTTAACAATCCCTCTATTGGAACATGCCCTTAGTGTGCATTTTCAGGGTCCATGCCTTCTGGCTTCAAAAGACTGTTCTACTTGATTTAGGCTTTTTATTCCTTTCCCCCAGAAAACAAATGCTCTGTGTGATACTGAGAGGCTGATATTTGTTTTGTTTATCAGGAGCACTATATAGTTAAGCTAGAGAGCCTGCTTATTCGCTTCTACAGAGTGCAATATACTGTCCTGGTTTTGAAGGAAATCAAATACATGTAATTTATCTGATGCAGTCTTCATCATCTTTATTTTACAGAAAGTCCACAGATCATTGAGTTGCCTTTGGATAAAATGTTGCACTGTAGATTGCTGTCAGGACAAATTCTCTAAGAGTCTCCTCAATTTTTATGTTGCTGGCATAAGGCTACAGTGACAGAAATGACTTGGAGTCTCTCCTGCTATTAGTTCACGTCTATAAAGTAATGTCATGCCCATTCTCCTCCTGCCTATGAAATACTCTTAGAGCAGCTTTACCTGAGGTGGAAGCTGGGCAGACCCAGGCTGAAATATAGTTTTAAGTGTCCTCTGATGCCTGCTGACATCCCCCATTAAAAACAGGAGGGCAGACCACCATCACTCTTCTGTGAACAACCTGTCACTGGCAAACCAGTATCAATCTTTCTTCCCCTTGTCCTATCAACTCACACCCAAGAAAGAAAAATTGGTCTAGGGGAACACATTACCTGGAAGATCAGTGGGATGTAATACAATATGAGGACAAATTTCCATTTCCACTGCAGTGTCCAGCTGCAGATTCCAGCTGTGCACATTTGCAGAGACACCTCTGTTACAGCATCAGGTTTTAAGAAATTGGCCCAGGATGATTTCTGTGAAAACAGGTGACTTTATTTCTCAAAAATTAAACCACAGGAATATCAAAGGCAGCTGAAATGCTCAGAGAGATTGATCCACTATACCTCACATAGCCTCATCCGTACCTTTCCCTCCCCACCTGCTCCCAGTCAATTCTAATACTACAAAACTGAAATTAATCTCATGGCAAATCTCTCTGGGAGAGGATATCTTCTTCATTCCACTGGTGAAGGGAAGGCTAAGAATGCATACATATATGCATGCATTATATTGGTATGGCATTTTTGTCTCCTCCTTAATTTTTCCATGTTTCTCCCTGTGTGAAACACTGCCACAGATTCCTGCATGAAGCAAATCTATTATTAAGTCTACAGTTAAAACCAGATCAAATCTTATAGGTAAACTGATAGAAATCTGACACAAACAATCTGGACTCGTATAATCCCACATCCACACTGCAGTGATCATTCTCTCCATTTCCTGTGGGCAGATATACACGGCTCACCAAGAATGAAGATTAGTTTTAAATGCAAAACCAAGGGTAAATTTCATTAAGCTCAAGAGATTTTAATTTGTTCAGTCCTATTCAACAGAGGTAGACTCCTAAATACTTACTTTCTTTCTTTCTGTTTACGAAATTCAGGTATTTTGAAAAAAAAAAAAAAAAGTTCCTAATCTATTCTAACTCTATTGGCAAACCAGGAACTGGAATTACTCAAGAGAAAGTTTTGGTATTTTTATCTGACCTCAATTGTTTGCCACTACTTATAGTGGCAGAAGTTGTTATGGAACAAAAATAAAAGGGGGGGAGGATTGCCTGTTAAATATATTCTGTTTTATGAAACAGAAGAATAAATTTCAGGAACTTGGAGATGAGAAGGAAAATGTAAGGAAAACACGACTTTATGATGGGTGCTTTTTAACAGCAGGATAATGCCACTGATGTAAGTCTGAATCCCAGAATTTCCTCTACAGTACTGCTGCTCACCTCTCTAGAGGGCAAGTGCTGCATTTGACATATTTTTCTTGAATGAAAATTTCACTTTTCTGATTTCAGAGCATGCTTAAATTTATCCAATATGTATTTCTGGTCTGCCCTTCAAAGTACTCATGATATGCAGTTACCCAGATGTGCTACAGATGTGCTCTCTAGTTCATCATCCACACTGCTAGTGACAGCACTGATGACAGTCCAGGGTGCATGTGCCCCGTGGGAAGTTGTCAGGGTCTGACCAGAAGCCATCTAAAACAGCCTTCCTGACTGACAGCAAATAGCTGATAGCAGAGCTTGGAATGGGTTTCTTCAACAGTTGCACAACCACCTTGCCCTGCATTTCTCTAGGTCACACCTTCATACTGCACATGGGAGGGTGTCACGTGGGACTGGACTCAATGTCTTCCTGAAGCTAAGAGAATATTATCTGTGCTGCTTTTCACTTACCTTATTGCCTGACCTCCAGCCCACTGCCTTGTCAAGGAAAGAAATCAGATTATCAAACACAGTAATAGTGAATCAATTCTGGTTCGGTTGTCTCTTACCACCTTAGTACTCTCCGTGTGTTTTTAAGCTAAAAATTCCATATCACTGACATGAGAAAAACACAATGCATCTTTGTGCATTTGCAATATGATGTAGAGTAATTATATCTGTAGAGTGTTGATGAAGCCTTGGGCAGACATGGCTGATAAACAGACCAAGGCTCTTCATTCTGGAAAAGCAATCTCCTTCTTGAACCTCAGTGCCATCCTAGACAAACTCTGCTTCACGTTCTTTTCAAAGGTATCACAAACAAGACTCAGTTCCTGTCTTTACCCTGGTAATTATTTTTCCCCTTAGTTATTTGCTCCCAATGCCATCAGCTGCCAGGCAGGTGTCTTCCAGACCTGGATTCTGGCTGGGACCACTCATGTTCAGCTTGCTGTGCTCTGTTTGCTTCCCTGTAACCATCTGTTACACAGTAGACTAGAACCACCAGGAAAAACACTGACCAACAAATGAACACCCAGCATCACTCAGGATAAGGCTTAAGGTGCCATTGTCCCACCTATGCTACCTCCTCCCAGATACTGGAGGGAGCTGCTGATGACAGGTAAGCTGCTGTCAGCTGGACAGATTGACACAGGACTGCACCAAGATCCCTGCTCAAAACACATCACCAGTGAACTGAAGCAGTTGAGTCTCTGCCACGTTTACCATCATAATTGCATTCCTTGTAAACTCCAGGTTATCACATTGCCTTCAGCCTGTAAATTGTCACAAGATTCTAATGTACCTCCTGAAATTGGTAATTCTGTGCAAAGCATTCTGCAACTCAAACCACAATGATGTGTTCATTTAGCTAATCAGCAGTTATATTAACTGCCTACAAAACAGAAAATAAGAACTGTTGGGTGACTTATGAGCAAAAAAAGTAAAAATGGTAACACTGATGCTTTTTTGTTGGCGCATCTCATTATAAAGAGGTTACCATCAATAATTGCAGGAGAAACAACAACAGTATATATGGCCATTACTGAGTTACTGATGGATAATACATGAGATAATACAGCTAAAGGATGCCGGTTAGACAGATTTGTGTAACTGCAATATTAACAGGCTATATCTAAACTCATTCTTTCATCTTGCTTAATATGATGCATTAACTTGCTCACTATTAGACTTGTGATCACGTACTGCCTATGTTTTATATAAGATTTCACTGGAACTATCACTGCATTTAGACACACTCAGGAAACTTCGATAGCAGACTGTTACCATTTTTTTCTTATGATGATAAGCTTTTGGTCTGAATCAGTCTAAAACCAGTCTTGTCTGCAGTGTCCCTACAGCTATCAGAAAGCTCCAGAGCAAGAGCCAGAAACCTGCTGTCCAGGAATGATCCACCCCATGACCTCCAGTGAAACAGAGTTCTGTTCTCCAAAGCAAAGGAGTAGCTTCTTATTACTGCATTGGTGAGTCTGCATTGTTGTTTTCCTGTACATAAATCAATAAACTATCTAGAAAAATACTTCCTGCTCTGTGTCACAGGACTTCTGTATTCTTGAGATGGAGAGCTACAGCCCTGAGAAGGACTTAATGTCTCATTAATAGGGGAAAATATGGTCAAATACTCCAAATGAGTCAAAGCAAAGTGGCAGGAGCAGGAGAAATAAGACATGGCATTTTCCATTGCTGCAGCTTCTCCTTGCTTTTGGAAAGTAACTTGTTTTTTCATAATCATGTTGTCAGTGCATTTCCAGGACCAGTTTTTAAAATAGAGTCTCATTAGACTCATCTGGTCTTTAATACGTGTATACTTACACTGCTAATGGTGTTTGAAGCAACCTTCAAAGACATTTGCTCAAAACAGGCTTTCCATCCACTAATTAAACCTTAACAATCCCTTGTAATCAGCAACACATTTTTTTCCCAAAAACTGTCTATGTCCCAGGTGGCTCTTCATGTCAGCACTGAAAGGAGAGGTCATTCCTGAAGGATCCTCCACCACAAACATCTGAGACCAGGGAAGGCACCAAACAGCACCTGAAGAAGCAGTGACTCTCATGAAGTTGTGGAATGGTCTGAACTGGAAACCATCCAGCTCGTCCCATTCTACCTCTGCATGGGCAGGGACACCTTCCACTATCCCAGGCTGCTCCAAGCCCCATCCAACCTGGCCCTGAGCACTTCAGAGATGGGAGGATCCACAGCTTTTCTGAGCATCCTGTGCCAGCCCTAACCATTCTCACGGTTAAGGCTTTTTTCCAACTCTACTTTTTGCCAGTTTAAAGCCATTTCCCCTTGTCCTTTCACTCCATGCTCTCTCCAGCCCTCTTGAAGCCCCTTCAGGGCACTGTAAGAGGCTCCAAGATCTCCCTGGAGCCTTCTCTTCTGCAGGCTGAACAACCCCAGCTCTCAGCCTGCCTTCACAGCAGAGGTTCTTGAGTTTTCTGAGCATCTCTGTGATTTCCCCTGGACCTGCTCCAACATGTCCACATCCTTCTTATGTTAAGGACTCCAGAGCTGGATGCAGAGCTCCAGGTGGGGTCTCAGGGTGGGGCAGAGGGGCAGAATCCCCTCCCTCATCTGCTGCCCACACTGCTTTGGATGAAGCCCAGGACAAGGCTGGGTGTCTGGCTTCAAGTGCACACTGCTTCTCATCAACCAACACTCCCAAATCCTTCTTCCCAGGGCTGCTCTCAATCCATGCTTCACCCAGCCTGAATTTCTGCTTGGATTGCCCCCATCCCTGTGCAGGACCTTTTCTCACAGTCTTGATACCTCCTAGTAAATTAGTCTCTGGTGCAGGCAAATAACAGCTGTACAGCAGCACCAAATTTGCAAAGCTCCTCATTTACTGTTAGTAATGTTGTCTCATGTAACTGCCAAGCAATATCCTCACCCTGTTTTACCTGAGTGCCCTTCCTTGGGAGCTTTTTGCCAATCATGCCTCAATTAAGTTTAAATAACAACTGTATTTATTAGCTCTAAAGGCTACCTTTCTCTTTCCTATAGCACTGCTTGCTGAATAAGTTAGTCCACTGAAGCTGATGTAAAAAATGAAAGGCTATTGTAATTAGTGTAATATCTTTCCAAGATAAAACCATCAAAACTGCAGTTTCAGGCAGCTGTCATCTCCTTGGCTATTCTGCTTATTATTCACAGGCAAACTCTGATATCTTCTGCATATTATGCAGTAAGTTTACATGCAATTTCAGTGAAAATGCTCATGGAACAGGATTTCTATCTCAGAATCTAGCCATGGGAAAGAATGGAGCTTGAAAGTAATTTCAGACCTCATTTTCCCTCAGTACAGTCATTGTCCTAAATAGGCACACATAAACACATACTGTTTTTCTTTAGAAATAATTTATATGAATTCAGTGTTCTTATATAATTGGCTAGATACAACAGTCACTGAAAACTAAAAATCCCCTTTTTCATACTACAGTCAGAGTATGGACAGAAAAAAAAAAAGATCTAAAAATTGGATGCTCTAAGGGACAGAGAGACTGATTATCTTCAGAGGTAAAAGGGTAAGTGCTGTAACATGGTATAAAAGGAACAAAGAAAATTCATATGAATACTCTTTGGAGAAGAAGCACTTACTGGCTAAAGATGCTGTAAATTATGTAATGCAATTACTGTGTGGAGTGGTGGTGATACCTAGAATGCAAGCTCATTCACAGGATGCCTGAATATTGCAGGAAGGCAGCATCTATTTCCTACACCTGGGATTCTTCCAGTGATGGCACAGATTCCCCTGAAAACACCCACAGATTCACAGTATCTTACAAGGTAATTTAGGACAGAAGGGACCTCTGAGGATCCAGTGCCTGCTCTAAGCAGGATTGACTTCACAGTTAGGAAAGGCTGCTCAAGACCTTTTTCTTATTGAGTGTTCAGTATCTCCAAGCAATCTACAGTCTCTCTGGGCAACCTGGGAGTTTCTGACTCCAGCCTATGTCCTATCTTCTGTTAATTCACTGTGCAGCTCTGGGAAGTGTGGCTCCATCTCCTCTGTGACATTCTTCTAGGCTGAACAAGCCCAAATCCCCAGCCTCACCTCACATGGTAGCTCAAAAGCATGTCTCCAAAACCCCCTTCCAGTGAAGAACGACAGGATCAGAAGTCCTCCAGTGCTGAGGTGTCCAAGCTGAAGAGCCCCTGCAAGGCACGTAAGCAAACACCTCCCCTGCCTAAAGGGCTGCTCCCTGACAACACAGAGCACCTCTGCACACTCCTGACGAGTTCAAGTAGCAGCAAGAAGAGGCATTAACAAAACCTTTATGAAAATTTCCCTTACTAAACACTTCTATAGAAAAGATACAGAATAGCTGAAAACCCAGCAGCTTCTTTTCCAGACACAGTAAGGCCAGAGTTAGCAGCTGGGTCTCAGTTGCCTTCTCTGTGGAGATTACTTCTCTTGTTCACACAAAATATCTTTAAAAATCTTCTTCCATGGGTTTCATCTGAGATCTCATTTTCCTAAGACCCCACTCATCTTTAATAATACCCAGCAGAGTGGTTCTATCACTGCATGTAATTATGAAAACCGAAGCTGTTACAAAAGCCACAGTTAATTACAAAAAGTGAACGTGGCATTGAAACGATTTTTGCTTAAACTCACCAAGGTAGGTTTTTCACAATTACCCTAGAACAGCACATAGCCTAAGTAATTATTGGAGGGCTCTCCACAGAGTGAAAGTGTGATGCTCTTCTATTATACTTCTAATTCTGTCAGAGTAAGATTAACACAAAGTTCATGCACTAGAACATAAAGATTACCCTCCCTTCACACAGACTGAACAATACAATTTACAGATTTGAAAATCTTGTGGAAAGGTTGGTGGTCAAAACCTAGTTTAAGATATTTACCCCTTTGAGTTTTAGTTTAAAACACATTTCTTCTTTCAGATACATCCCACATACTGTCAGAGCTTTTCTTTCTTATCCTTTGTTTCCAGATTATATAAGAAATTCATTTCATCTTTAAAGAATAGTTTCTACCTTTGTGAAGGAGTAAATTATAATGTCAAGTTTCCTCAGTTAGCATACCTGTATAGCAATTTTTTTTCAATAAAAATAACCTTTTGTTAAAGGTTTAATTGTATTTCCCAGGAGACTGATAACAGCCACATCTCCAGCCATCTACAGGCACCACCACAGATTGATGGATACTCTGAACATTCTTCTCACCACTTCTGTTCAGACAATGGGACCACTAATTTCTAAGTGCTTAATTATGTCAAGGGTGGGAGCCCAAAGAAAGCTTTTACCAATGCTGAACTTCTTCAACAGTCTTAATGAAAATCAGGCCTCAGGCAAATCATTAGTGAATTTCAAAATCATAAGGAAATTATCCTTTCCATTTTTAGCATAAAGAATGGATTACTTCATAAAGGCCTATAGATAATTCATTTGAAGCTCACATGCTCAGCTTTAGGCAGAAGAGCAGGTTAAGATACTTGAAGATCAAGCACAGATTTCCTGCTATCCTCCAAGTTGTGTTAGTGGTACTCTAATGCCCAGCACAGCAGAACAACTGTATCATGGAAGCAGCTCCCAAAACACTTTATTTCATAAAGAACTTCAGTTAGTTTCCAACTTATCTACTTTAATGCCATCTCCAGCCCCTCAAGCACTGGGGGCTGGATGGAGGAATCTTACCCCTGGCCTGCAGCCCGTGCCCACACGCCTCGCTCTGCCCGGGCAGGGCCGGCCCCACCGACCCTGGCACCAGCACACAGGGGCTCCAGCCGTGGCTCTTCCACCTGCAGGGGAACAGAGAAGGGCTTCAAACTGGGAACAGGCAAGAAACATGAGCCAAACTCCACTTACCAACAGGCAACAAACCTGAGCCAAACTCCAGTAACCAACAGGCAACAAACCTGAGCCAAACTCCAGTAACCAACAGAGAACAAACCTGAGCACAAACTCCAGTTACCAACAGAGAACAAACCTGAGCACAAACTCCAATTAGCAACAGGGAACAAACCTGAGCACAAACTCCAGTTACCAACAGAGAACAAACCTGAGCACAAACTCCAGTTACCAACAGGGAACAAACCTGAGCACAAACTCCAGTTACCAACAGAGAACAAACCTGAGCACAAACTCCAGTTACCAAGAGAGAACAAACCTGAGCACAAACTCCAGTTACCAACAGAGAACAAACCTGAGCACAAACTCCAGTTAGCAACAGGGAACAAACCTGAGCACAAACTCCAGTTACCAACAGAGAACAAACCTGAGCACAAACTCCAGTTACCAACCACACTACACCGTGGGGATTTTGGAGTCACAAAGCTGTAATTACTCCTGATGCAAGCACTGGGAACTGGAATTCAGATGCCAACATTCTCCCTTCTCATTTTGCAGGACATGTTTCAAAGTCAGTAAGATTCACAGGAAATAGCTCCAGTGGGCTTTGTCACCTCCTGCTCTCACACAGCTGATACAGTTCCCAGGCTGCTTTCCATGCTCACACGTGTGCCAGCCAGGGGAAGCAGCTTTCCATGGCACCAGGCAGAGCAGAGCCTTGTGTCCCCTGCCTGGCACTGCCTTCAGCTCCACACTCTGCTCCAGGACCATCTCCCATGGGATGTGCAGGCTGGAGATTCATATGCAAAGATATAATGCTTTTCTATTTACTAATATTGCACAACAGATGGGCCTCAGAATCTTAATGAAGAGCAGTGAATAACTGCTCTACTGTATTATTTGTCTAATCAGAACTTTTTAAGTGCTCACTGTTCACTGGAGTGAGAGTATCAGGGGAAAACACTAGAGTTTCTCCAATAAGCATGCAATTATGATTAAGGCACTCTAGGGCTTATGGTCCCAAAATAGCTTACATGGATTTTTAGACACAATGAAGGGGAAGTTCCCAGTAACAGCTTCCTTACACACATCAGACCCTGAGGTTACTATTTCTAGGAGCTGTGTCCCTTGGTGCTTGTTCTGATGATGCCAGATCTATGAAAATCTCCAGTTTGAACCCTACTTTTACACATTTTGCAAGGTGCATTAATTATTTTAAACTCTGCATTTTCCAAAATAATGTTATTTTCTGGTGAAAATTGTGCAGGACAAGAGCCATTTCTGGAGAAGTGGACACCCACTAGAGACTGATCCCAAGCTAACAGGTTTTACCTATACACTGGACAGATGGGAACATCTTCACATTCTCTTTCCTCATACAAGGTGTCTGGACATGCCTGTCCCCCATTGGCAGAATCCTGAAGGATAATCCTGTACCGGGACTGCTTAACTGCAGTGGCATTGCCTGTAAAGCAAAAAAGAGTTGTCTTTCAGACATGGCTGCCATCCCTTATCTGCCTTGGTTAGAAATATGTTCTGTGTTTCATTTATATTTTGAAACTATGAGCACTTTGTAACATTACTTCCTTTAAAATTACCAGTAGTTCAGCAGGACAGCAGCTGGAAGGATATAAATCAACAGCCTAAGAAATGCATCAAAAAACATCTATTTAACAGAATACCAAATCAAGTAGGAAAATAAATAAATAAGAAAATAAATACCTTAACTGGGAAAAAGAATAAAAGCCAAAGAAACAGACTTTCATAATGGAAGGTGTTGTTTCTGAGAACACACTCTGGTGGTCTCAGGCTGCTACCAGTAACCCATCTTTATGGCTCTAGAAATCAGAGGTGATAACTTCCTGATAGGAAAACCATTGCAACCAACAGAGGCTAACTCTCTACTTAACCTGAGTTGATGCAAGACCAATCCATCTAAAAACACAGTTCACAAAATCCATGGTGCAGAATGAAGCAGGAAAGACAAGAACAAGATTTATCTATTTGTCTACAGCTAATGCAAACACAATCCTTGGCTGTGTAAGTGGCAAAAGCAAACTGAGAGCTGGTTTAACCACTGCATGTGGCATTTGTCCTTCTCTGGGTACTGTATTCACACTGCAAAACAGTGCTAGAAAAGTAAAAAGGGATCTCAGGGGAACTCCTTAAAGGATTACAGACCACATTAAAAGCTTTAAATAGTGGACTTCATCAAATATGAAAGAAGAAAGCAGTATGCTGATAAGCCTACTATGAGGATTATTTTTCCAGCTCAGAATAAGAGCAAAGCTGCAGCAGCAAAATTACAATGAAGTAGAGTAGAAGGAAAACTTAGAAGTCACACCATGAACACAAAGCAGAATCACAGTTCCAAGAAAAGTGAAAAAATGTTGGCTTTAAAACTACCAAGTCATACTGGCACATACTACAAATCCTCCACTGGCACATGTGCCACCACTGTGCGATCACTGCAAAGGGACACTGGAGTGGCAGGAGGCTGCTCACCATGGCTGCAGCCCTGGGGCAGGAAAAGCACATCCAGAGAGATCTCCCTCCTGCTTTTTTCACAGTTACCACTTAAAGCAGCTCTACAGCTGCCTACAGCCTCCTTTCACCTGCCTGATTTGGTGCCTGTAAAGCCTAACAAAGAGCCTTCTCTTAAAATCTAGCCCACAGCATCACTCCTGGAAATTAAACTCTTTTATCTTCTGTCCATTACATGAAGAAAAGAGTTTATCCCTGTCACCTAATGCATACCCTTTACAAAACTGTAAGGATTTGCATCCATTCTGTCTTCCCCTCTCTAAACTAGGCAAACCCAGTCCCTTGTAGGTCCAATTCAATTCCCTCTCATTGCTCACTTTCTCACAACACTGTGCCCAAGGAGCTGCAGCCTCCCCAGGGCACAGCACAGTGACACCTCAGGGGTCTCACATACAGCATGCCCAGGAACCTGACAAGCCTGGTAAGAGTTTTAGCATTTCTGCTAAACTGCTGACTTTCATTCATTTTGTAGTCCATTTAGTCTCCAGAGGTGCCTGAGGCCACAAAGACTATTTAGGGAGCAGAGCACTTGACACACATAAGAATCAGAAAAGCTGGGACTCTTCTGCTTGGAGAGAAGGCTCACAGGATCTAGCAGTGTGTATCAATGCACTACAACAGGCAGTAAAGGAGACACAGACAGACTATTTTCACTGTGATATCCACTGTGAGAATTTTCAAGCAGCTGAGTACCCATTTAAGAGTGATTTAATTTAAGCCACTGTTCCTCAGCTTCCTGATAAAAGTTTAATGTGTCAAAAATCTACCACTTCCCTTAATTAGAACAGCTATGCTGTCAAAAAAAAAAGAGGAGATTAAATTTATTGGGTACAATTTGTTCTCAATAAATCCTTACTGGCCAGTTTATTACAATCTGGTTCTTGAAATGTTTGTATCTTGAGTAATAACATGTTCTTGTAGTTTTCTACATAATGAAGTTAGGATGAGTAATCTACAATTTTCTTGACATTTTTTGGAGGAGCGGAGGTGAAGGGGAGAGTTTTGGTTTGGTTTGCCTCGGTATTACTGAGTTTTAGTTCTTTAAGATCTTATTTCTCACCCATAAGACAGTCATTTGAGGCTCTGGCATTACTTTACTACTCTCTTCTTATTCACACAACCTCATTGATATTGGAATAGCTACTCAATGGAAATACTCCTTACTACACTCTCCTCCTGGCTGCAGACAGGCAATAATAGCAACAACTGCACATTGCCCATGTTGTGCTTCCCTCATTTCTCAGAATGTACATTTCATTCAGTTTCTCCTTATTTTTAATCCATTTATGCCATTTTCATTGTGAAACAATAAGACAATCCAAAAGGAAACAAGATCCTGAACAACTCTGATAGTAAGATAAAAAAAAGCCTCTCTAAATGTGTGCGATGTTCCTCTTCATGGTTTGAACCTTGATCTTACAAATCACATACAGATCTACATATTCCTTGCTGCCCAGAGCTACTGGCTTGCTATTAGCACAATTTCAGAATAGAAATTACAGTCCAGTAGGGCTTCAGCCCTTTGGACAGGCTTTCTTGGAGCTTCCAGGTCTTCTGCACTCCTGCCTGCAGAGAACAAGTTACCAAGATGTGTAGATACCAATCTCTGCAGTTTGTTAAAGTTTTCTTTTTGTTTTTAAATGTCTCTTAATATTGCCATCCTTCCCTTTCAAGAACTGTGAACTCTTTATCACTTTCTGATGATTTTCATTCAAATTATCTACCACCATTAGAATCTTACCCATTTCTTTCCTATTAATCAGTACCAAATCTAAATGAGCTTCCCACAGTAATTTTCTCCACCTCAAGAAATTAAATTATTCTCAACATTTATTGCACCTTACTCAAACCCCATTTTCAAAATTGAATTTCCTCACTGGCTTTTCCATAGTATTCCTTACAAATGTTAATGAGCATAATTTTTATATTTCAGTTAAAATTGCTATAGCCTGATTTTTCCAGAGTACTAGCACTGTGGAGGACTGTCCTTTTAAAGCCAAACTGATTTCCAGTATTGCTATGACTGTTGGCAGTCCTGAAAAAAAAGTCAAGCCTCAAGATCTAAAGACCATCTTAATTTCTCTGTCCTTGACTTTGCAACTCAGATAATGCTGTTTGAGAATTTCAGGGGTGCCTTACCTCTGTTTCCACTCCCCTCTCCTGTGCCACCAGCCTCCATTCTCCTCCCTTACGGCATCATACAACTTTTACCAACCCACTCTTACTCCTCCCTGGATCTTGCATCCTTCCTTCCTCTGTCTCACCCCCAGGGCTCACAGAGCTGTACCATCCTTCTCAGGTGAGGGACAAAATCCCTTTCCACTCATGGAACATGTGCTCTATCAGGTCCAGCTTCCACAGAAAACATCCAGCTTCCCACTCTGCTCCTGACCAGATGGAAAGCCAGAGTCAGGTCCACACAAGACTCTGTTCACACACAAAAAAGGACAAATTCTCGGGGATTTTCTGAGACTTTAGTCACCAAAATCAGTACTGTCTCCAATACCATGGTAGAGATAAGAGCTCTTAAATCTTTGGCTTTGACCAGCTCTGCTTTATGAGGATTGGAAGTGGCAGATTGTGGACTGTCTGGCACAAGGTAGAGGTTGTTGAAATTTCTTACTATGGCACACCATGCATTTTATCCACTTTTACTCCATCTCATTTCAAGTCTGATTTAAGGCATGGGACAAAAATAGGACAGCTACTATCTAACATTTCATGTAAACTTGTTTAGAGAATTAAGTAACTGTGAAATTTCTAACCTTCCTCCTGGGCAACCAATGCCCCGAAGAAAAGAGGTACTTACAGGTACCATCTATTTTCAGAAGGAAGATGAAACATGTTATTTATTGTTAGTTGTTTGCTTTTTTAAATCTCCCTGTTTTAAATCTATGCTGACAGACCAGGGAGCACCTCATCCATGCTGAAAGCAGTTATCTCTCCAGGCCACCTTCACCCCCAGGAAAGCAGGTGACAGAGGAAAATCTACCTGCTGCTGATTCAGACCATTTCATACCCTGAAATCACCCTACTGATTCTTTTTTCAATCCATCCTCAAAGCCCAGGTAAAACAGATATGCTACAGAAGACTGCAGTAGATAGTTGCCACCTCTAAGTATCTGAAATGGCAGAGAATCAATAACTTGCAACAGCCTCCTGCTCCTGCCTCCCCAACAGGTGCCTGGATTCAGTGGCACTTCCTTTGTGAATTATGTTGTCCATCCATCTGTTCCTGCCCTAAGTTCAGTGCTGTCTGCACCTCTGAGGCAGGAGATAATCTTCTGCCACAAGACAGACGGTTGTCTGATGACATTTCAATGTAGGGAAAATGTCAGCTTTTTTATTATGAGATGGTAAACTCGGATGTATTTCCTCAGATAAACTACAAACAGCTCAACTTGTGAAGTTCTGTGTAAAGCTGATTTAGTGATACCCTGTTTGTCTAAGTTCTGATCTTATGCTGGTACACAATTAATTTTAAATCTGCCAGGCAATACCTGTTCCTGCTTGATCTGATTAGTAATTCACCATCTGTATATTGCTTTCATTAAATACAACTTTTCTATAAAAAAACCACAACACCCCTAACAACTCACGTATGTGTAGTGGCTTTGAAATTTCATTATTGTGCTTAGGTTTTAATTGTGCCATGCAAATTAAAAAAAAAAAAATTCTTGCAATGCAGCCATATCAATAACAGATTTAGCAAAAAACAAACTCCCTCATCTAAGAAGTTTTAATTTAGAATTATATTAAAATGATAACACTGCCAAGGAGGTTAAATAATTAATTTCTTCTCATTTTAATTGTAGACTATTATTTAATAAACAAAGTAATTTACCAGGTAATTTATTCTACTCCTTCATAGGCAGCTCATTTAAAGTCTAAAAATAAATTGCTAATTAAAACAGGATTCACTGTTTTAGAAAGCAACTCATTTTCCTGTAAAATCTAACAAGGACTATGCTAAAGCATTCACTGAGAATCTTTGAAGGGCAAGGAAACTACCAACAATTATGAAATATTCTGATAACTGAACAGACTTTCATCTGAACAATTAATGAAACACACAAATTTGTAAGAAAACCCAACACTAGATGATTATAAAAAAAACTTTGTTGTACACTCATTGTGCCTTAAAGTTAACCAACAAGATCAAAGAGATGTTTGGCCCTTGAAGAACCACAAAGAACAGGAGGCACTTGCACAACCCTGTACATACACCCAGGCTGATCAAGAAAATCACATTTCATATGGAAGCAATTCCATGTGCAGCCATACAGCACAGGTGCCTTGGAGCTCTGACTGAAGGCAGAAACCCAGGAGGAATCTCCTCCAGGCAAAGAGAATTCACATCTCCAAAGCTGCTCACAAGGCTCCCACCCACCCAAGAACATCAACTCAAAAGTCAAGGTCTAAAGTTCTCAGGTCCAAAACTCATGCAGATGAATGCCCTAAAAATTATTAGACCAGTGTGAGCTTCATCTGCGATGCATTTCTAGGTCAATGCTCTAATTTCCCCCCCAAATTCTGACTTCTTAAAGGCTTACCAGGCTGGCAGGCTGTGGGGCAGGGTGTCCACTCGCTGAACAGAGTCACAACACAGTCCTTCCTGCAGGGGAGGAGACACGGCCGCACCGCCTCCGGCCGGACGGACTCCGGACACCTGCGGGTCCAAACGCAGATACAGCAAAATAAAAACTAAAACTATGGAGAAACATTTTACTCCTAACACTCTCACAGGGCTGTGAGCACACTCCAATACCAAAGACACCACTCCTGGCCAGAGCAAGCCTTGTTTTTCTTTTCACTCATGCAACCCAGCTAAATTCAGTCCATTTCAAGGATTTAAAAAAAAAAAAAATTAAAAAGAGGAGCTTGGCTTGATGACTACAGGCTAAATGTAGATCTGTCTGTGACATCAAAACAACAAAGCTCATGGGAGTAAAACAGATATATTTATTATCAAAGAAAGTGAGTAGTTATGTTTATAAAGTAGTCCTGTTTCAGCACAACATGCAACAGCCTTCAAACCACCTGTCTGTAAGGGCTGATGACATATTCCTCAACCTTCAACCTCCAAGGAACACAAAAATAGTTTCAAGTGTAATACAGTATGAAGAGCTCTGTGCCACAATTTTCTTCATTCATTTTTAACTCCTAAATGGAAAACATGCCATACATTTTCTAACTAAAGTTTCAGACACAGTCAATATATGAGGACTTGAAGAGCAGAAAAGGGAAATTTTATGGATCAGTTAGATCTTGGATATCAAGTGGGTTAAGAGGAAGGGAATCACTCTTTCTTATTCCTTATTAATTTCTATTTAAAAGATCACTCCTTATTAAGTCCTATTTAAAAGATCACTCAATACTTAGTAATGCATGCAACCCAAAATGATCCCACTTGAAGGAGAAATGTGCCACTAATCTGTATGAGAAAAAAAAAGTTAAAACCATGATTCAGCTACTCAAGTGTTTACTCACCCCCTTCAGTTCCATTTCCTCTTACACCACCTCAAAAGTGGAGGGGGCAAACAACCATTTTAGGCATTACATGGCTCTATAAACAATGTGCTTAATTAGGTAAAGTTCAAGCATATCAATGCATTTGAGACATACAAGAATACCAGATTTCTTTCCTTTTACTTAATTAACCTCATTAACCTCAAGAATTTTAATTAACTTTACTGAAATCAGCACAGTCTGCTTACACAAACAGCATTGTTTTGAGAGTTACAACAGGAAAGGAAACTCAGTTCTAAGTCTCTAGACTCATTAATGGTGTGAAAATAATTAGCAACATCTTGATTTTTCGATATTAAGGAAAGCATCTGCGCCACTTATTTTCCTCATTTAGTAAAGCAAAGCTAAATTTGGGATATTTCTACTGCAGAATACATAATTTTGTTGTGTTGCTATCACATTACAAAAGTTTATAAACCAAGTGAACAATATAGATCACACATATGGTACTGCCCTATTGGAGTGTAAATATAATGCAAAATCTATTTACCTTTTCAATTTTATTAGAGCACTGTTAATAAGATGTTGCTGAACATTACATTCAAATGTATTTTATATTTTCCTCACACCTGTTCTTCAGGGAAAATATCTGCAGAAAACTGTAAATTAGAGTAGCAGTGGAGCTAAAGCAAAAAATCTCCACCACGGAAAGCATGCTTTTTGCCTGGATTTACATGGGAAGTTAAAATGGGCTGCATATTTGGTTTCTTTACCTGTTACAACAGTGATGGAGTAGTATTTGTAGAGTTAGTCCTGAAATGAAATTATTTCAATGCTGCAGAGTCCATACACTTGCTGAAAATGCCTCTATACACATGTATTTTATAAATAAACACTAACAATCTTTCTTTAAATACCTTTTGGGAGTGACCTGGCCAGAGCTGCTCCTCCTGCAGAAGACTTTCCTTGTCTGAATGCCCACCCCACAGGTGGCTTCCCCACTCCAGCTGATGGTGGTGTTGAGGGCAGTGCCCAGCACATCTTGGGAGCAGGAGCTCCAGGGAGACACTTCCCAGAAGAAATGCACACAGGGGTGCTCATTGCAGGCACGCTGCTCCTGCAGGGCTTGCTCAGGGGGACAGGCTTTCCCACCTGGAAAGGGTCAAGAGAACACCATATCCTCATCTCATGGCACGTGGCAAAAAGAAGATGCAGAATTTGTCTTTTTTTTAAAATGTCAGGTTTGCACAATACCTCCTCTATCCCAACCACCCCCCCATTAAAAAAATAAATAAATAAAGCTTAAATAAAGCTGTTGACCTTTATTGCTGCAATAACAACCTTCTAAAATATTGTTTCCTCATTAAACTAGCCTTGCATAAAATTGTATTCCAATGCATAATGGAAACAGAAACAGGCAAAGTATATTTCCGAGTTACTTTATCAATAACTCCTACACACAGTCAAGTTAATTCCATTTAAATGCCAGTATCACTCAGCAAACATGCAATCAGGTTTAAAGACAAATTAAGTATTATTTTTATGTTCATTCTCCTTGCTAATCTCCCAAGAAGGAACATCTCTCTCTCATGTTTGGACTCTATTCATGTGTCGCCCTGAAGATTTGAGCAGCAGAGGAAACTGAACTGTAATGACAGCAGGATGCATCACACTACACCCAGGTCTGCAAATCAAGGAGGAGGGAAACTTGAAAAACATGCTTTGAGTATGAAGCCTTCACTTCTCTAAACCACCATCCTTCAAACTCCTGTCCAAAGATTTTGCTAAACTGCTGCATTTTGTCAGCAGCTGGTGCCAAAGTCCCAAAGAACAGGAGTCTGAAGAGCCTCCCTGGAATCCGTAACACTCCAGCCAGCAGCCTGAATTTATCCATAAAAGTAGATGATCATAGCTCAAAAGCTATGGAGCAATGCAGTGAAATTTAACAGTAAGCATTGTCATTTTAGGAAGCAAGAAGGAAAAATTACTAAAATCAAAACCATTCTCCTCCAGGAGGGACAACCCAGACAACTTGGGATACAGCCAAAGTGCTGCAGGTTTTGAAAGAGCTGAGATGTTGGGGACAGATACCACAAGGTTCAGAGCACATTTACTTCCTACTAAAATCAAGAGGAGATGAAGGGATGTCAAAGGGATGCCCACTGCCTTGCAGGACTGATCCTCCTGAAAAAAGGTAAGGCCCCAAATGGCCACAATGAATAGCAGTGAGAAAAGAGAGAGATAAACTACCTAACCCACTGGATAATCATGCCACATTACCATTCATCTTTTCATGAAAATGGACTGTTCCACACAGTGTTAAGCCTCAGAAATGTTTAGTATGATGATGGAGCTGAAAATGCTCCAGGTAGCTTATTTCCTGAAGAATTTGACTTGGTAGGAAAAAATGCAAACTTGTTAATTTTCTTGTGTGTCTTAAAAAACAAATAATTGCAACAAGCAAACGGCAAAATGCCTGATCCGTTTGTAAGAAAAAACCACAAAATTAAAGAATGTATCCAACTCGAATTTTGAACTTCCCAGGGAAAAATTAGGGTGGCTTTTTTCCAGTATTATCTTAGTTACAATATGTGAACAAAGCTCTCTTAAACAAGGCAGATTTAACTCAGCATAGTCAGAAATGGCTCACCCAAACTCATCTCCAACACTGCAAGCAGGAGATGCTGTTTTTATAAAGAGCACAAGGGCCTGGCCACTTTCTGCATTTCATTGACAACTTTTGTACTAAGAAAGCAGGACCTCATGCCTGCCTGGCCAGTCAAATAGCCATTTACAGATATTTTTATGATGCTAAGCAGTTCCTATAATTAATTTTACGCCTGCTGGGAGTGTCTGCTCCATGATCTCCTCTTGCACCAAGTTCCAGACATTTGCTGAGCAAAGAATTATCTTTTAAAACCTGTTTTATATCAAGTCCCCCAGCTTTCTGGTTATCATATTCTGGGAGCAGGTAAAGGGTTTGGAGAAAATGACCCTAAACTTCCATAAGTCCTCCAACAGCAGAGCCACAGCTGACACTTCCTCCATTGACAGAGGCCAGAAAAAATGGTCCTTGCCAAGGTACCAGAGCTTTGTAGAAGTCAGGTGCTCAGCTGTGAGCTGGGTATGAAATAGGTAGAGAAAGCAGGTAATTTAATATTGCAGTGATAATGGTATTAACTCCACTTCCACTCTACCAAATTTCAATCACTATCTGCACACAGATATGTGACTCTGCAAAGCAAATTGTCACACCATTGCTGAAGATGCACAGAAAAATTCAGGAAGTTTGATTTTAACAGTTAATTATTCCTTCCTGGTGAACTTTTAAGTATTCAGTTCAGAATATACCATTTTTAGGTTAGTGCCTTTCAGGCTGAGATGATTGTGGTTCTGTACTTTCAGAATTCACTCCTTCACAATGTCACTCTCGTAATTCCATGTTTGAGCTGTTATTTGGATTCATTACTTCCATGGAAAATATGAGACTAACTGTATTTTCATTTTAATTATTCTCTAGCTCATAGACTTTTTTAGCAGTTGTTATTATCATTCAATCAAAAATTATTTTCATCCTGAAGGGTACCTATTCTCTTCACAAGTGCTTATGAGGATGTTTATGTGAATACAGACCTTTCACATGAGTAAGGGCTCAAGATCGAGTCCTTACATTAGCCCAGAAACAGTGGGTGGCTTTAATGATAATTTACAAAATAGCACTTAACAGAGCTTGTCCTGGACTAGATTTGCATCTAAAAGTGTTTTGCTGCTGCATTAACTGCACCTAGTTTTGGCACTAGCTGGTGTTTTGTGTCAACAAGGCTTTAGTCTGTGGGACCTCTTCACGTATTATGAATTTTTATGCACTTGATCCAAGACCTTTCAAATCCTGTCTGATAAACCAACACATCAATTAATTATCATATGTGCAACTGTATTAGAAGACTACACTTCCATTACAAAATGGTTTGTTTAAATAGCTGTATCACTGATGTTAATATGTAAAAAAGCAGATATGTCCATGAAGATCCAGAAGAAGTGACATATATTTCTCAAGAGCTAGTTACTTACTACAACAAGCAGGTCAACACATTCCAGGTCTTACATTATTAAAAAAAAAAAAAAAAAAAAAAAAAGCAAGTCCTTTTCCATTTCCTCATTTTTCACAGCTCAGTGGTTTTAAATCATTATTAATATGTACCCATATAAAGACACTTGCACAACAACTCTGTCATGCAGTAATTTTTACTGGTAGAGGATGCAGCTCTCCAAACCAAATTCACACCCAGATAACAATTCAGAGGCTGAAATAAATAGCTTTGAACTGTGACAGAATTCCTCCAAGAGACACATGAACTCCAGCCCATCAAGACCTCTTAGTCTCTAGGCAGAGACAAACGTTCAGTATTACCCCTGATTCCCGAGGAACTGGCTTAGCTCTGATCTAAACACAGTTTGGCTCAGGAAAGAAGTCAAAGCATGAAAGGAACAGCAATTACCCAGAAATGCAGAGCACTCACCCTCGGCTGGAAGGGCCAGGATGGACCTGCTCCTGCTCTGAGTGCCCTCGGCGTTCCTGCTGGAGCAGGAGTGGGAGCAGGGGGACCACGGGGACCACTCGCTGACCACACAGTCTCTGGCACAAGGGACTTCACAGTCCACCACCTCGGGATGGGGAAGCTCTGAGCAGAGGTGATGTGGTACTTCTTCACCTGGAGCAAATGAAACAAGACAGACGTGGAGGGAGGCACAGCTTGCTTCAATACCCACAGCCTGCACCAAACAGACTGACTCCATGTCAAATATCCACCTGCCCGTGGAGGAATATGCTGCAGAACAGCATGTGGTGAGGCTTCAGGCTGCAAAGTGCAATACTTGAACAACTACCTTAAAAATTTATTCAGGAAAGCAAAGCAGAACAAAACATGTTTCAAACTCAGTGTGTGACATCTTGGCTGCAGTCCACTCTCTGAAGCAGGTAAGTAAAAGGAATAATTTCATCAATAGAAAGCTGTAATATATCAACAGAACTAATGACAATTGCCCCATATTTTCTGGCAATCTCTACAGAATTTACTTTCCACAGTACAAACTGTGCAGGTCCCCAGAGAAGTCAGATTTCTTTTTCCTGTAGGCCAGAGAAGTATCTGGCAGATGTTTTGGTCCTTCCCCTTCAGTCTCACCAGAATGAGCCACTCTTATTTCTGAATCTTGCTTCTCACCCAAAAGCTAGGGAGATCTGAAATTATGAATCTATTGGGCCACCACCATCCAAAAGAGAAATACTTTCTGCTGCAGATGAACCAATGCACCTGGACCAAAGCAGACCTCCTGATGAGAAGCATCTTTCCAAAAGCCCTTTCAACAAGAAGGACAATGGGGAAAAACCTACCAACCAAAAGAACTACTGCCACAATGAGCAGCAAAAGAGCACATGAAGGATATCATGTGGAATACAACACTATTGTTTTTAGAAAGGAAAATAAAATAAACTATTTTTTTTAAATAAGAAATTTGGGCAATTACATTTAATTTACAAGGACATCATAATTCAAAAAAATTAATAAAATATAACTCTTTAAGTACTGATTTACACCCAATGTCTTACAAATGTATTTTAAGCAATGAACAGACATAACTGACTTTGCTACACTGTTCTATTATTTATTATTTCTGGATCCTTGGGAAACTTCAGCTACATATCTGAAGTTTCTAGAAGCTCAACTGTTTATAAACAAAAGACTCCCTCCACATGTTACCTCTTTTGCCCTTATAATAGTTACAAACCTCTCCTTCAAGGTTTCTTTAATTATGAACCTAGGAAAAAAAAACCATAATGACTATCCAGGCTTAATTATATGTAAGAAGAAAAAAAAGAAATTATAATGGCAGAAAGTGCTTCTTTCACCTCATGCTCCAGGAACAGGCTCTATAACAAGGCAGCCTAGGAAGCAATTATAACTGGGAGGGTAAAAAACTGTGCTGCTTTTACAAGAGCCCACATCTACAAGTGAGTAAATAAGAGAGGCAGGCTGTGAGCACATAAAGCTGTCAACAGCACAGTGCTATTATCTGCAGTTGCATCCCTAAATGACGACAGGCTCATCACCCTCGAGGCACAGATAAAACTTTTCAAGCGTATTATGAGAAGGAACAGTAGATCCAGCAGGCAATCAGACTGCAAGGTATGGTTAAAAACACTTTGATTTTATACTCCCTTTCCTTTGTGCTCACCTGGAAAGGCTGGCTGTACCCAGTCTTTGCATCACCCCCCTACACAGAGCCCCCATCCCTCGGTGCTGCAATTGGCATCCCAAGGAAAACCAAGCTGAATCCACTTTGACCAGCCCCTGTTATCACCACTGCTGCTTTGGATGTTCACCTAATGCTGAGAACTACCTTCAGAAAAAAAAAACAAAACCAATGTGAAAACAGCAAATAAACCTGTAATCCTTATTCCAGCTGTCTTCCCAAGTCACTTAAGCATCAAAATCCCTGCTAAGGTTTTGACAGCCTGTCTGCAGAGCAGCAGGTAATGGCAGGGCAGCCCGGGCAGGCGGATTTCGGGAGTCAGTGGCACAGGAGCATCAGGAGATTACATGCTTTGGTGAAGCAGGGTGAAACACTTGTCCTCCTCTCCCATCACTGACAGGGAGCATGTGTACAGCCAGGGACAGGCTGCAGAACCAGACAGGATGAGATGGGACACTGAAAGCATGAGCCCCACCCCTCCATCCACAGCACAGGTTACCTGTTACATCAGGACTTTATGGCCAGAAAGTGCCATCATGTTTGCCAAATTCTGAATTTAGCCCAATTTTTTCCACCAATGAGACTGTGTAGATCTAAGCATCAGAGAAGAACTACTTGTTAAAAGCCAAGAGAGCCTTTCCATTGATTAAATCACACTTCAAAAAACCCAACCCACTCCTCTCAAAAGATGATTTAAAGCACTTGGGGCCCCTTTGGGGTGGCTTTTTCCATCCATAAGCTCACATGCCACATACTGTGGGGTGACCACCCTATGGGGGAGGCAAATACACTTTCAACTTTTTCCTTCCACATTTACTTTTCACATTGGATTTACAGTAGGTGACAGCAACAGAGGCTGCAATCCACAGTTCCCGGGCAAAGAAAGGAAGTTTTGTGCTTTGTTAGAAAGAGTTTACCACTGGGTGCATAAAAGTACAATTCAACACTTACTTTGATTTACTTTATAGCTCCATTCGCCATGTTCAGGTTTAATTACTGCCTTCCATTACTGCAGAAGGAGAATTTCTTCTGTACCAGCTGCCTGGCAGAGAATTCTCAGAAAACTACTGTATACTACAAAGAGAGGTAATAATCTTTCATTTTCCATGAAAAATACTAGAACAGGATATAGTTGAAGTGTGCTTTATGCATTGTCGCAGATTTAAAGGGAATATTAAATTCTCAAGAGCTTCCAAACTGTCCACTCAGTACCTCAAAGGTGTAATTCTTATCTCACATAAGGCTGAATAATCTTTCTAGATCTTTCCATAATCTTTACATGCACAAGCATGTTCTGTGGGGCCAGATGTGGGATCCACCCAAATGTACTGAGGGAGCTGGCAGAAAGGCTCATCATGCCACTCTCCATCTTTTACCAGCCCTGGCTATCCAGGAAAGTCCCAGAGGTGACTGTGACTGGAGACTGGCAAATGTGAAATCCAGCTCCAAGAAGGGCTGGAAGGAGGATCCAGGGAACTTCAGGTCAGCAGCTTGAGCTCAGTACCAGGGCAGGTCACGGAGCAGATCATCTGGAATGCTATCACATGGCATGGATAGCACAACAGGGGATCATTCCTGGCCACCATGCATTTAGGAAAAGCAGGTCCTGCTTAACCAACCTGATTTCCTTCTATGGCAACATGATCCACTCAGTGTGTGAATCTATCTGGACTTTATCAAAGCCTTTGACACCACTTCCCACAGCATTCTCCTGGAGAAGCTGGCTGCTCATGGCTTGGACTGGTGCAGTTTGCTGGGTAAAAACCTGTCTGACATCCAGTCCCAGGGAGTGGTGGTGACTGGAGTTACATCCAGCTGGGGCTGTCACCAGTGGTGCTTCCCAGGACAACACTTTAACTTTTTAACATCTTTACTGATGATCTGGACCAGTATCAAACTGGGCAGGAGTGCATCTGCTGGAGGGCAGGAGGGCTCTGCAGGGGGATCTGGACAGGCTGGATCAAAGGGCTGAAGCCAGCTCTGCAAGGTTCAATAAGACCAAGAGCCAGTTCCTGCACCTGGACCACAAAACCCCCAGGCATCTCTCCAGGCTGAGGGGTCCCATGGAAAAGCTGCTGTGGGTGCTGGTCAGAGCACAACCAGACACCATCCCCTGAGAGCACAGCCCACAGCATCCAGCTGCTGATCTGCCTGAGGCACAAGAACTGCAGCAGCACCCTCAGCATCCCCAGAGCCCAGCTGATCCCTCTCACGCGCTCATTTCATGCCTTAAGCACTGATTGTTCTCAGCCTTGCTGAATGCTTGCTTTCCTAAAAGAAGCTGTAGTTAAGAAAAACGTTACAGTTTTCTATTCAAAATGCTTTATTGAAAGCATCCTGACCAATTCTAATGGCATTTTTTTTAAACTGATTGCCTTGTTCTTGAATAGTCTAGTGATTATAAAGGTAAATACTCAAGATATACCAAATAGATAGCATTTTATAGGAAAGATTTAATCCATTTTCTTTCATGTCAGGGTGTAATAATTACAAAAGAGAAGATAAGCATGGCATTTTTGTAAATATATTTGCTAACAGACTTGTTCATTACCTAATGTACTGTCCCTCACTTGAATTCTTTAACAAGGTAACAGAGAAGCACCATTCTGAGTGGAATTTTTCATTCACCTAAAAGCAAACTAAATTATTCCCAACAAGGGAAACAAAATAAGGAATGACTTAAACTCCTCCTTGAACTGAAGAGCTTGGCTTTTTTCCAGAAACTTAATCTTTTTTTTCATTGTCTTTTGCATTGCAGAAGAGAAGCTATTCCCACAGTCCTGAGTAATGCACTCCATGGTGAGCCACTGAACCAACAAGAATGTTTTGTTTGGAATCAGTCCAATCATAAACTGCACCTGTCTGTTTTACACCCTGCCTTGCAGCTCTGGTGTAATGTCTCATTCTTCCCAGTGACCTGTTGTGCCCATCTCCCATGACACAGTTTTTAATTACTCCTGCCAAAGACATCCCTCCTGGCTCAGGAAAAAGGGAATGTCCACTGGACAGAAGACAACTAAGGCAGCAAAAATAAAAATCCCATCAGGCTGCAGTAACCAAAAGATCAACTCAATAACAAACCAAGTGTTCTCCTTTTGACATTCAATAATATGATACCATACTCATTTTTAAGACAGAAAAACTGCAAAGTCACTTTGAAGTTTTCATGTTTGAACATGTTTGGAGTCTCAAGTGACCTCCAAGATGGGAAAGGCCCAAGACAAAGGAATTGCATTTCAGACCATTCTGCACTGCTACCTAGAAGTTCAGAAATTTATTTTTTGCACAAGTGACTGCTGCAAAAATGCTGCATATTTAATGACAATTACCAGTTTGCCATCAATATTTCTCCTTGTAGCATTTCAAATTATTCAGTGGAAATAATGAAGCTGTCATCTAAAATACTACACCTATCGTAAAATTTTACGTCCCACTTAAATCTCAGAAAAGAATGACAATAAACTTTGATTAAATACTTGCCTGTAACAGAGTAAGATGTCAACAGGCAGCAGTAAATTCAGAGGGATTCCTATTGACTGCATGCCAGTTTGCTGAGAGCAACTGCATGCAGAGAAACTGTGCTGGCAGGATGCTGGCCTGGGCATCTCATCAGCTAAGGGAAATATTACATTTAAAAGCAATAACAATCAAATTACAATAGGAGAAATTTCTTATAACCCTCCTGAATGTCTTCATCTCATCACAACATCGCAGATTTATTTTTTTTCCCACTATGCACAACCAGCTCTAGAGAAGAATGCATCCAGGGCTTGCTGTGCTCAGTGCTCATCTCCACAGATGAATGTCACACTCCACTGCAATCCTGGCTCCTGGCTGACTTTGCTTAATGCCAGTCAACAGGTAAGAACATCGGAGAAGAGAGGTGTCAGTTTGTCAGGGAAAGCAGCGGTGTATGGAATAAATTTAATTGCACTGGTCCATCACTATTATCAAAGTCCCACAGAGGGGAAGAGGATGCAAAAGAGATGAAGAGGAAGGGAGGTCAAGAGCGTGAGAGAAGGTGAAGCTGTGAAATAGAACAAGGACTCGTGACAGACAAGAGGAAACAAACACAAATAAACCAGGATATTCTTTAGAGGGGAGGAAAAACAAAAGAGAAGAGACAATCCTTGAGGTTTTGAGTCAAAATACTTGGTCAAATGCCATTACAAAAACATTTTTAATCACATAATGCACAATGAAGAAAAAGGGAATAACAGTGCAGGAGTATAAGGAAAAAGTAAAGACAAAAACTACAATAAAGGAACAGACGCAATGATAATGAATATGATAATGAATATGGAAAAGCAATGTATGTCTGAAAATGTTACAAAATCTCCATAAAATCAAAGTCTCACACAAATCTAATAATTGGCTACAATCCTGTCCCTTACCTATGTCCAAATGTTCATTACAGAGGTTACAAGATGATGACGAGTATAGAAAAAAGCAGTATCTGTTTTTCTTCCCTATGCATCCTGTACTGCAATTTGGATTGTTTACCCACAGTTCTTTCCTCTCTTTATGAAAATGCACTTAAGAAAACTCCTTTGTGACTCCAAGGAAGCTCCACAAAGGCTCAGCACAGGAGAGGCATGTCAGTGAGCAGCTGCCAGGCCTGCAGAGGAGGTCCCAGAGCAGCTCAGAGCAGCATCTCCACACTCAAGGTTAAACCAACCAGCACACCTGCAGAAGGTTACCCACAGAGACATCAGCTCTGCTGCTTCTCCTACCCCACACAAGAAAGACAAGTTGTCACTTTCAAGGAATTTGCTGCACCTTCACCTGCTGAGCTCGGGCATAGAAGCAGAATTAGTTCTACCTCATGGCTGTTTGCACAATCCCTCCCAAATGGAAGAGAAATTACTCAAGTGGCAGCTGAGAGTAAACATGGGTTCACTGTATCCCCAGAGAAAAGCAGGGAAATTCAGGCTGCTGTTCCTAATAATTAACATAGCGCAGCAATCTGAAAACTCAAAGTACAATCCATATTAGTGTTCTGCAAGACTTTTTTTTCCTCAATTTCTTTCCAATTTTTTCCTATTTTTCTCTCCATTATCCCTTCTCCTTGTAAATGAGGGATTCTACACAGGTGGATTGATCAAGACTGATTGCAATTAAGATTTATTGTTGAAATTGCTGCTATGGTATAATTGAAACAGGTGTCCCTCTATTTCCTTCTCTGCACTGCTTTGTTCCAAATGCTAAACAACACAAAATATTGTAGAAACCAATTACACAAATAATTCCAATGTATTAAAACATTATAAAATATACATATACTTTCAAAACTTTGAGAAAAAAAAGTATTAGTGGACTTGCTCATTCCAAAAGTGTACAGAAAAAAGAAGGTGGCATTTTATACCCAATGCATCACACCTGTGAATTTCCAAATATTTTATTTTTGAAAACTTAAGGTGTCATCTTCAATCTCAAAACTTGAAAAAAAATTATAAGGGGCTTATTATACAGGGCAAACTAATTGTGCTCTCACACAGCCACTGACTCCAAACTTTTGTGATCAGACATGGAAAAACGTAAAATTTTTGTAACTTTTAACTACTGTGATTTTTCTTCAGATTATGGTACTCTCAATAATGACATGCCTTGCTCATTTCCTCATAAGCATGAGAAACCTATCACTGATTGTTATCCAAAGTAAATTGGCAATTTGCAATGTATTGGGAACAGCAGACCCTTTTTCTCTTGTAGTCCCAGAAACCATCCCAACAGTGAGTTGGCATTAACATAGGACACTGAAAACTCATAAACAATAGTGCAGCAGATGAGGTTGATCTAAGTTGGCAAAAGTCTTGTTTTCAGATACAGTGAATGCTAATGATAATAAATAATTGGAAATACCATCTGGACTCTTTAAAAAACATCTTTCTCCAAGTCTGCAATTGAATCTCTATAAAAAGAGGATCAATGCAAAAGAAAATGAAAACAGTAAATTAAAATTAGATTTATGCCAACTACTTAAAACTAAGAGCTCATTTAGAAGCAGTTAACACAAAAATGTGTTCTAGTTCAGCTGCAGAGTCTGGCCTAAGCTCATAAAGCAACTCTGAGAGCTCCCACTATCCATCAGAAAATGTTCAGAATCTGCAGGACCAAATACTAGGCTATTTTTTATTTTTATTATTGCTACTATCTTTTTCAATTTTGTCTCTAATTGATCCACAAATCTCAGAACTGAGCTTTTAAAAATTGCAATAAAGAAAATACACCCAGTACCACAGATGATCATCAGTCAAGGGTCTAGATGAATGTCTGAGATCTGTTCTTGACCAAAACAATACAAACAGCAAGCCATGACCTTTGGTTCTTGAGGAGAGCTTCCTCCTGCACACCCAGGTTTAGCCAAGTAGCAACTGTGCATGTAAAGTGCATCAGACATTTTTCAGCTGGGTTAAGTTACTTCTGGCTAATGTACCCTGACCTCTGCTTGAACCATTTTTACATAATAAAGCTGTGAATTTTAGACAGAGTGTTTAATTCCCACTGTATTTTGCATAGATCATTTAGTACTTAAAATGGGGATAAATCAAATGTAGGAAACACAATATTAACAATATTTTCTGCATGCTTCCACTTTGCCTATGAGGTGGAACTTTAATTACACCATTAATAACAATGCCTGCATTTTCAGTCAGTAGTGCATCATTCCTCTAGTGCCATTTAAATTGCATTTGGTCTCTAAACTGCCCCACCCTCTGGAACTGGTTCACTGATTATATTGGAACAGCAGCCCCATCCTGCTTACATCTCAGCTTCCATGGCACCACAGAAGAATTTAAAGGCAGGAACCACTCATCATGACCTCAAATGGTTTATTTAGAAAAGTTGCCTGATATTTTCTCTCTGCAGAAAGTTTCTATAATTTAAAGGTGACAGTTACTTTCAGGAAAACAAAACAAAACAAAACAAAACAAAAATCTATCAATGTTTTTCCCAATTATTCAGCATCCAAACTGTTTAAAACGTATTTTAAAAAAAGGGGGTGTGTGCACCAATAGCTGCTTGGTTTTCCCAAACTGAGTAACAGAAATAAACCTGAAGACCATGTCCAAAATGTCAAAAAAAAGCTTATTGCCAATGCTTTTGCAGTGCCCTCATGGTGTGCCTGGGCTCACAGAAGAAGAGAGCGAGGTGACAGAGGACGGCAGAAAGGAAGGTAAGGGAAGAAAACCCAGGAGAAGGAACTGCCTTTGTTGTCAACATTTCACCAGCCTAGGGCTGTCTCAGAGAGGCTGAAGGACCATGTGCTGAGGTGGGAGCTCAGACAAATGATGTTTGCTGGGTTCAGTGCCAGCAGCTGCCCTCCCACACTGACCCAGTCCTTATTTGCTCCAAGGTAGTAAAAAAAAAAAAAAACCAGAATCCCAAAGGGTCCAGATTGATACCAACCAGTCATCCCCTACCAGATTTTCAAGCTCCTGTTGGAGAGCTGCTGTTTTAACCTTGCTACAAGATTAAAGAAAAATACAGAATCAGTAAATGGAATCAGATGAGCACACCTCACCCCATTTTTAATCACTCTGAAGTGTTGAAGCTGTCAGGAGACATTTGGACGTGCTTTGCACATATAAGAATAGAAACACAAAAAGCAAAGAATATCTGGCTAAAATTTGGTTTACTACCACTAAATTTCTTTGTGTGAAAAAAGCAATAACCTCTCTGCAACTTAGAAAATATTTTTGTTCTGATTATTCAGCTATTAAAATAGGAAAGTGTCGTTTTATGACAATTGCTTTCGGCAGGAGATATTTTACACTTATATTTGCAAGGAATAGGAATATAAGGAAGAACAATATTAAAACCTTCAGCGTTAATCTGTATTTTCAAAGCTAAGCACATTTTGACAAACTTTCTAATAGATGCTGTTCAAAATTCATAACATATATGAGCATGATTACATTATTCTAATTTATTTTCTCTCCCCTCATGCACAGCAATGAAATTTTACCTTTGAACTTATATTTATTACAACTTTCACTCTATGGAGGGCATGCAGGCACAGAAATACAATAAAGCTCTGCTAATTCCATACATTATTGAAATCCTAACAGTGAAAATGGTATCTTACTGTCTTCATGCATACTTAAAAT
The DNA here is from genome assembly GCF_029582105.1 of Oenanthe melanoleuca. Classification (NCBI taxonomy): domain Eukaryota; kingdom Metazoa; phylum Chordata; class Aves; order Passeriformes; family Muscicapidae; genus Oenanthe; species Oenanthe melanoleuca. The sequence goes on along the minus strand of NC_079341.1, from coordinate 31,340,535 downwards.
TTCAATCCAAAACCTATTCCATTAAAAGGGATGGTTAAGCAACAGTATGTGTTTTTTACACATTTGTAAATTACTGTAGCAGAATTATATCTTATATATTCAGAAAAAAATTATGTAATACTAGTGTTTGTTTAGGTGTTGTAAGCAAAAACTTGATAGATGCTAAATTATTGAAAGCTCCATCCATCAAGACTCCTAAGCACTATAAAAATGCAGAGAGGGGAAATGCTAGAGAATAACCTTTGCTCACCCATGGGCTGCTGTAAATTGTGTCTAATTCCAGCAGTAAAAATCCCACTGATTTCCCCAAACTGTGAAGTGTACAGCTATGCAGGATCACTTTGAACTTAACCAAGCACAAAAGGAATTTAGACCAGCAGGATCAGGGGTCACCCATAAAACAATGATACCTGGCCAGGGAAAACATCAGGACTTACACACAAGAGAAATTTGGGGCATCTCTTAACTTGGAGGATAGAACAGCAACTGATCCAGCAATCCAGGTGAGGGGGAGCTCCTGCAGTCAAGCAGGTGACAAAGTGCAGAAGTTGACTCAAACTGCAAGTGCAATATTGGCACGAGCTCCCTTCTCCTCGCAAAGGTCACCGCGCACATTAGCTGCGGCTCCATTGATTGCAGCCGAGATAGCAGCTCACACTCCTCAGAGCCATCAGCAGACAGACAAGGGGGTGACTTTCTGCATACCATGTCCTCAGCACTTTCCTGGTAATTGTTCAGTCACAGATAAGGCACAAATAGGCAAAAAGCAGCAGAACAGAGTCCTCTGAAAACATTAACAGAAATAACGACAACCTTTACGTTTGGCACTGAGGCATCAAAAATGATAGCTATTATTACAGCTGCAATTATATGGCTGGGACTCAGAAGAATTACATTTTGCTTCCCTGGAAACACAGCCCCGTGTTTGACATCTAAACCCACAGGAACAGGTCTCCCCACCATGGCCAGTTTGCAGAATGCCAGCAGGACCTGAAGACACTGCCAGAAATGGTGCAAAGGGCTCCCAAACTCATGGGGTCCTCCTGGAGGCAGACGGTGCCAGATCTCAATTTTGGATCAAATTTAAGCTACTGAGCCATTCTGTGTCACATCAGCCCCAGACAAAACAAGTCAAACCTTACCTTTGCATGAATTCCCAGCACCAAAGAGCAATGCAGGGAGCAGTTCACCACAGCAAGCTATGATGGTGTGTCTCTCCTACACGAAGATGAACTTTCAGTATTAGCTATACTAGCTACAGAGCCAGAATTCAACAAAATCCTCAGAAACGGGGTCTCAACCATGTGTGGTTTACAGAGGAATACTCACTTTTAAAAAGTAAGGAGGAAGGTTTTTCTCTGAAACCAGATAAGCAGAGCAAAATTTCTACCTGGTCTCAAGCAGTTAGTTGGAATGTATTCCATTATGGACTTTAAGTCACCTCACTGGCAACACAACCTCCCAACATATTGAAAACCAGCAGGAAATGTTGAATTAATACATATATGCTAACAAGCACTCCTACAGCCATGAATGTTTAATCCAGTTTTTCATGAGCTGACACAGTCCCCCATGGCTGCTCTGTGGTTTGGAAGCTTTGAGACAAGGGAAGAACGAGAAGGCAAGGGCTGTAGAGCAGGGAACCACAGGAAATCAGTCAGAGGGAAAAGTCTCTGGAGAAAGCCCGGAGCAGAACATGCACAGCAAGAGAGGCAAGGCAGAAATGTTAACTGGAGTGGGGTGGAGGAGGGAGAGAAGGGCAGGAGAGTGAGGACCCACAAAGTCAGCCTCTCTTCAGTACTTGTGGGGCTACATCTGCATGATGTGCAGAATACTTCCCAGCAATATATAGGATTTTAACACTTGTATGCTGTATATACAAAGAGATGCAAACAGAATGAGTTTTCAGACAGTGCAATACTGGCTGACTGCACAGGATAACTTATTATACACTGGAAAAAAGGAAGCTCTACACACCTTTGGGGTCCTACCAATACATCTTAATGTTCTGGACCATGACAAATGATTGGATAACAACTCTTACTCCCCTTGTCATCATCCATCTTCTTAGGAGGTTTATTTCTTCAAATCCTGATGATGATCCTTCGTAGTCACTTATCTGAGCAGTGAAAATTTATTGCCTTTACTAGAAAATGAAATTTTCTTCCAGGAGAACTGCACTGGACACTAAAGGGCAAATTTCCACCCTGGAGTATATGGATGCATTCTCTTTCTCCTTAGTGGAAACTATATACATTTATCCAATGTCAGGATTTGGACCAAAGGGTATCTCCTGTGTTAATAAGAATGGCTAATTTCCAATTAAATAAGCTTACAGATCATAGAGATGCCCTAATGAGAAAAAAAAAAAAAAAGATGAGGCCACATACTAATCCTGCTTTCACTGCACATATTTAATAGGGCTGCCAAGGCAGTCTCCAAAATACTTACTAATTACACTGGACTGCCTCCAGCCGCTGTCACTGCCAGGGAATGGGCAAACTCTGCAACAAACCAACCCACTAAGAGTTCAGAGATGATATTATTATTTTGGGAAAGCCTTGAAGGGGTCAAGAAACAAGACAATAAAGTAGCTCAGGACTAATTTGGACAGAAAATAGTCTGTGGACTTCATAAGCAGCTACAGAAAAATATTTTGGCACAGCTGGGAGTAGCTCCCAAACTGGCAAGGTGCAAAAGTGCAGAGTAGATTCTCCACAGCATCATGTTGGAAATAAATAAACATTGTCCCCAGCAGTTACAGAATCTGTAGTGCAGACTGGAGTATAAAAGGAAGAACAGCCATAGGGCAGAAGTCTATAAATTCTGCTGAAATAATCCATAAACACCATCTTTTTTGTGTGTTCAGTGGCAAGATATGGTACCCCAAGGGTGGTCATTCCCAACACAGGGAGAGCCCAAACACCAAAGGATGACTGGAATATCTGAAGGCACACCACTAAGAAAATCAAGCTCCTACTTTTGTCAATCAGTAATGAGAACTAGCAAATCTGTGCAGGTGGCCTCACAAGAAACACCACCAGGAACAGTCTCTGCAGCCTTCTCACCAAGCTGCAGTTGAGCCATTAACAGCTCGAGTCAGGAACCTCCACTCCAGCTTGAGAGTGCAAGAAGGGTTGTAAGAACTGCAGGTGCCCAGAGCTACACCATAAATATTGATCACAGTGCTCATTCCACTTCATTAGCCATGGAGCACACAATGGCTCCCGAGGGACAGGAGAAGGCAGGACCAATTTCAGCCACACTGCCACACTGAAATGCAAACCTTGTGGAATATTATTTTAATTACTGCAGCTTATCCATGCCAATTTCAGCCTATTAAAAAAAATGTTTCTGGACAGTCAAAACTCTGAGCTGCCAGAAAGGTACATCCACACTACATGAATCAGCTTTGTGTAATGATACTCAAGAGAGCTCTGCAACCAGCAAAAAGCAGTTTTTCAGCCCAGCACCTCACCCTGGGCCAGTCAGAAACACAGGTCATTAACCAGCAGGGCTTTGCAGCTGCAGCTGTGGTGTTTCTGAGCCACAAACTGGTGTCTGGCAATGAAGGGGCCCTATAAACTCAGTACCTTATTCAGACAGACTTACTGTGGTGGGCTGACCCTGGCTGGGCACCAGGTGCCACCAAAGCCACTCTGTCACTGCCGTCCTAAACTGGGCAGGGGAGAGATGATAATGGATTATCATGGAAGGTTCATGAGGTGAGTTAAGGGCAGGGAGGGATCACTCACCAGTTACAGGCAAAACAGACTCCACTCGGAGATCAGTTTAATTACCAGGATAATGAGAAATAAACCCAAATCTTAAAACACCTTCCCTCCTCTCCAGGCTTCACTTTAATCCAAATTTTCTCTTCCAGAAGCCACCCCTGTAGCTCACTTGCTACCAAAACCTTGCCACTCAAAGCCAATACACCTACATAGTACAGTACATAAATCCTAAACCATTTAACCTTCAAAAATATATGTCTGGGAACCCTGCCAGAGAATATTTGAAAGGGATTACAGTAAATGTATTAGTCGTCACTTAAAATTAAAATATGGATTTGAATTGAAACTCTATAAAAGGGGGATTTTTTCCCCCCAAAATCCGTTAGTTAGCAACCATGCTGAACGAAGGGGAAATTGTACAGTCTGCTCAGACTACACAGGGCAAGCTGATATATTTTAAAAGCTACAGTTTTATCCACTGAAATAAAACATTTTACTTTCTTATTTTTCTACTTTAATCAGGATATAACCTCATTAAATGACAGTGTGTGAAAAGAACATATAAACTAGAAAGAAAATATAAAAACTTTCTGAATAATTTAATGTTTATTGCTTTTAGACTTTGATATTCTGGTCTTTACTACTTAAATGCAGTTTAAATGTATTACTTGCCACGGCCTTTCTGTTAAACCCAGTAAGTCTGCAATTTGTGATAAACCTCCTTATCTCACTCTTTCTGAACCTCCGCAGAGATCCAAGGTTAATTTGCAGATAATATTACTTCATGAAATAATTATCTTAGTCTATAGTACTTAAAATAGCTAAATTCAAGGAAGATAGTTTAGCAAATGAAGCTGTTAGGGCAGCAGGATGAGGCTGCTCCCCGGGCACACACATCCCCACCTGGCAGCACCTTCAGTGGGGGCAGAGCCTGGGCACCCCACGCCTGGAGCAGCCACTCCTGCAGGAATCCAGGACAAGGATGCTCCATGAAAATTGGGAACCCAGTCCCATCCAATTTCCCCCTCCAAGCCCCCAAATGCCAATGGCAAGGCAGCTCAGCCTTCCTCTTCACAACCCCAGCACCTGCTGAAAAATTACTCTCTCCAGCCATTCTTTCCCATCCTGCTAATTTTTCCAAGCATCCTCCTATTAAACGACACAAATATATCCATTTAGTAAACATCCCATTAACCAGGTCAGCATACAGTCTTCACAACTTATTATGGAGCTGCACCAAATCAGTCACAGAAGCAATTATGCAATTTTAGAGCAGACAACTCACTTTAATCTTCATATGGGGCCGAGGATGTACATGCCAATGTTCATTCACAGGACTCATTCATTTCCAAGTATTGTATTCCATTTGTTTCACCCTCACTTACACAGCCCTCGTGTCTTTTGATTTGTAAGTTTTGTGGGCTGTCAGAAAATATGAGCTCAGCGCTCCACTCCTCATGTCAGGGATTTTTTAATTGAATTTAAGGGTATTTATACACTTCTAGTGCCTGGGGGCAGTGGAAGATGCTGGGCTACATATTTAGAACCAAGACATAAACTGTTACCAATAGGTAAGGCTTTATAAAGCCTTACCTATCAGTAACAGTAAACAAGCATAAGGAAAAAAAAATACACAACAACAAACATTAAAGAAGTGCAGATCTTTCCAGAACTATTTAAAATAGGTGGTTGTAGAGAAGATAAATCAGAGCTAAGAATCTGGGATGCTACAGCTACAACACAAGGGGAAAAAAATGCCTGTTAAAATCCCAGCTTTATTCAAAGACATGCATTTATTGAAGCATCTTGGGATATGGGATGCCATATAATATTAACAAACAAGAACATGCTCTGTCAACCACATGCAGTACCACAGACATTTTGAAGACCTAAATAAATAATGTATTAGAAAACCTAGCCTAGGCTGAATTAATTCAGACTCCAATGATATAAATGAACAGCAGTAGTGGAATTATTTCCCTGGGACTTTAGTCATATATAGCATTAAAAGTAAAGGCCTTAAGATACTTATTGATAGGCAAGAAAGTGCTATCCTTAGATCTATGCATGCCCAGGGAGCACTCTGCCCAACTTAGAGTCTCAGAGTTTCCAAGAGAGTTACCAAAGCACTCAGCTTTATCTGCAAACACCATGAAATAGAACAAAACACCCTCTTGGCTCTAGTCTCCTTTGACACAGCACTAAGTGTACAACAAACCTTGCTGACGTGGCATTAAACTTGGGAAATCCACTGAAAACGGGGCAGGGGAGGGATGGGGATTCTGCATCTGGCAACAAAAAATGGAATTTGAACTTCATCTTGCTTTTTACAAGCATTATGGGCAGCCAAGGCTCACCCCCACCCTGCTTCAAGCACTTTTCTACAGAACTGCCCAACACTGATGAAGTTCATGAGGACTTATCAGCTCTGCTGCATTTTCACTACAAAAATGATGTGGTTGTTTATGTGACAGCCACAATTGCCAGTAATGAATGGAAACAACGCCCAGATTGGGGACAGCCCTAGGTACAGTACCAGAGGAGATGTGGAAAGGGCCAGGAAAACCTCACACCAGCTGGAAATTACTTTGTCCCTCCAGCAAAGCATCCTGGGCTCACCCAGATCCAGAAAATTCCCTGCTCACTTGCTAATGTCACTTTACAACCATCTCACTCCAGATGCAGTGCCTGAGTCCCCATGGACAACACTGGCCACAAGAACAACCCAAGAACTTTGTGGGATTATTTTTTCCTTCTCAGGAATATGAAAGGAAAAAGCAGTTGTTGCTGTTGTCTGTGTGCTACTGCCCCAATCCATGTGGGTGTGTTGGCTCTATTTTATCAGGTTTTTTTTTTCTTTTTCTGGTCTTGATAATTATGAGATCTATGTGAGGGTTCATTGGTAACAACACCATCAGGCAACTGATGGCAAAATACAAACCTTGGCTGTTAGAAAGGAGCTGGGCAAATTCATGCCTATGGTCCACATCTCCATAGGAATTTTTTAATAAAGCATCTATTTTAAGAACCATGACAAAAGGTGACACTAAAATTATACAGTAGGGGAAGACCAGGCTTCAAACTGTAAAATAAATCCCAACAATCCAGTATGATTCTGTTTCTAAGGAAACTCCACCTCATATATATATATATATATATATATATATATTTTTTTTTTTTTTTTTTTTTTTTTCCTCTCCAGAAACTTGGCTCTGACATTTGCAAGCTGCCTAAAGATACAAACTGAACTAGCTGTTTATTTAGAAAGGGACCATGAAATATCTTATCCTGTTACTTGTTTAACTCTCCTAAACAAAGACAGTACCTAATTTGAGGCAATTACAGCCATACTTCATGCAGACAGAAAGAAAAACACCGTACAATGGAATTTTAAATTGTTCTCAATCTCCTCACAGAGCTAATCTCTTTCTCAATTCACTAATTCACATTCACTCCAGCACTTCAAAAAAGCTCCCATTTATTAAATACGAGATTCAATTCACAGATAAACAATTCAATAATGTAATTTACACTTAAAATAATAGCTTGGCTTCAAAGTTTGGGGGGAATTAGGAGTTTTCCCTCTTTATAGCTGTTCTTAGCATCATTTCTTGTCACAACTTCAGAGCTGAGGTCGTGTAATCGAGGTCCTCTGAACTTGTGTTTCCACATGAGGCAGGATCTATGTGAGGTTTGAATCTTGTCCCACAGAATTGACTATATTCAGTGGGAAATCTGCCAACGGGGGAATGCTGAAGAGCATTTAGGAGCCACATCTTACAGCTATTTTCCATGCTCTCCAACTTCTCTACTACTTCATCACGTTTTTCTCTTCCCATTACTACCACCTGACTAATCACAAATTGCTGCCTAATGAAGAGTGCTGGCATTACAATACTTAATTAGAATTAAGAGGAAGATTTACTTTAAAAACCTGACTGACCAATATGCCCCAGAGCCAATCTCAGTAGTGCAGAACTACCCCAGAATTTCCACGTTCCAAATCCTTAATTAAAAGTTTGTCAAAACTTCTTGTTTTATGGGGGGAGCTTTCCCCTCCAGCATCCATTAACCTCAAAACAAGTGACTAAATTGTTTTTAAATCAGCTCTACTTCATAAACAGCTTGATAAAAAGAAACTCAAAGAAAGTACAAGACTTATCTTTCATTTCCACTCAACAGCCTTCAGAACTACTGTACAAAGGTGGCTCTCGCAATCACTCCTGTCCAGCACCAAAGGAATTTCAGCTGCAGAAAAAGCTTTCTGTAGGGCCACCCAGCAGGGAAGGATTAAATTACACAAAAAAAGCCCTGCTTTTTTCCCTCCACTGAAGGGCTGTGGTCAGAGATCAATGTGAGCTGCTGTCTATTGAAGTTGCTGGAATTGTTTCCCTGTTGGAGCCTCGGGAGAAGGTTGGTGCTGACACCCAGAGCACAGCACAGAGCCAGACACGGGGTGCAGCTCCTGCCCCAGGAACTGGGAGCTCTGAGACCTCCTGGATGCTCTCAGCCCTTCCTCCTCCACATCCCTCCTGTCCCTCACCCCAATTCCTCCTGCAAACTAAGCTGCAGGGTAGCCCCCAGTCCCCCACCCCCATTTCTCACAGATATTCACTACCAGTCTCCTACCTGCAGAATCAGGTTTAGTTTATTTCTACTTCATACTTAACTGGCTTATTTTGAAACTTTTTTTTTTCTTCTATGAGTCATATCATGTGATTTGCACTCCATCCCACTAAACCTCATACACAGAATGCAATAAAACACAGCCAGTCACTTCTTTACCCTAATGATCTCCTGTTTAATTTTATACTGTTCTGACTATTTCTCTCAGGAAAGAAAAAGTCTTGGCTAAAATAATTTTGAAATGTGAATTGGGCACTTTTCTCTCTATTAAGAATTTGAAAAATATCACATATGCCAAATACTATTTTCTGGCTTGATTCAGCCTGGCAACCTAAGAAAATCAGAATTTGCCATTGTACAATTTATCCATCAGCTGAACACCAGAAAATCTTGAAACCTTTTATTAATTAAAGCAAAATGCCTTAGAGGCTCCACTTGGGATGAGGAGGATAAAAAGATGACATAAAATATCCCCATTACTTATATTGCCCAAGAAGCTGTGGGTTTTAAAGTCTTTATATAAATATCACCAAATCATGGTCAAGGAGTGTGGCATGCCATCTATCATATCTACATACGAGAAACCCTCCAGCAGAAAAGCCATGAAATCCTTAACGCCCTTTGGAACCCACTTAATCCAAGAAAACAGAACCCTTATGGATGAGATGAACCCTCACTGTCACTGCTCCTCCTGGTACCTTCAGCCACATTTGGGTCACAGATGCAGCATTTTATCATTAGTAATATTTCTCAAGCAGATCCTTCCAACCTCCTTCTTCTTTCATTCTCCTAGTTAATTTTAGAACTTGTCACCAACCCACCTTTTTAACACAGGTCTAGAACAATCCTATTTTGTTCACATCTTTTTCTGAATCAGAGTTCCCTAAGAAATACAATAACCCTCCAAAAAGAATATGAGCTACAACTACATGAAGTTCTGATTAGTTTAAAAAAAACAGCCAAGCAGTGCTTCATTTCACTGAGGAAACAGGAATTCCTGTACTTTACAGTTATTTTTCTAGTTTTGTACAGAAACAACTTGGGACTTTTGTCTACAATATGGACAAAACCAAATAAAACAATTATACCATTTCTTTTCCAGATTAAAAAAAATTAGCTGTGATACTTCAGCAGTTACAAAATACAATATAAGAACCTTATTTCAGTCTCATAATCAAAAGGTTAGAAAGCATCAAACTCAATAAAGGCTTCTTAGACATTAAAAGCAGCTTATAAAAAAACAGTTTTAAACTATATGTATGCAGTAGCCTGTACATAAATGCTAATCCTTCCATGAAGTTTCTTCAAAGCACTTGCACCAAAGTGACAGACCTACAGGTCACACACACCCCCCTGCTCTTTAAGTAACCTTTACCACAAGCTCAGATCAACGCAGGTCAAACTTATTCCTTAACATTTAAAACAGAAAGGGCAATACAGATCTTGCCATATTAACGGATGTTTATATTTTTCTTAATGTTATGGCTCCCATTTCTGAAGGAGCTACCTCGACCCTTTGTTCCTAACCTACAAGTGTTTGAAGCTCAGGTTAATTTTTAAAAAACATCAGCCTGTTGCTCCCTCTCAGTGCAAGTGGGAGCTGAGTATTTGAAAATCCATCCCCTCTCTGCTGAAACAGCCATAGGGAAGAAGCAGCCTTTGCCCTCATCATTTTAGCACTGCTCTGAAGTCTTGTAAAACATCTTTTGGAGACAGAGGGTATCAAAAAGGAGCACTAGATACTGAAAAGAATCATGGTTTTGCATAGCAATTCATTTGAGGGCATTCTGCACTGACCACAAGCTCACACTTAGCTGGCACCAAAAATAAAAAGTTCACAGGTGGCTGTAATACCCTATACTGACAGCACAGGAAGGATGAAAGCTGGCTTTATATCTGATAAACTCCTCTGCATCTCCAGGAGCCCTATATGAGGAGCTAAAATTACCACTGGATACCAACTGTAGCTGCCTCCTTAGTGACTGGCACAAGACACACCACCAGCATTTGTAAAAGCACAGCCACAGCTTAGCTGGAAATCATGCAAGACATTTGCATTCAAAGATAAAGAAAATAAATCAGAATATGCTCGAGTTTAACCTCACAATTCCAGCCCACAACCTTCCACCTGTCCAGCATTAGATATTTGAGTCTGTACTTTAGAGAAATGTTCCTGACTGCAAGACAGTTATTTACATACACGTAGCTACTACAAGAATCATTTATAGACTTCTCCATTTCTGTCTTCCTTGGCTGGTGGGCCACATGTTTGCTATAATCTTGAATGAAGTAAAACTGCTAAAGTGTGACTAAGAAGAGAAAGTTCTGACATTCCTGTGGCTTACCTTAAAATTAACCAGAAACTGATCTTCTGCTCCTTTTGCAGACATCAATTTCAGCAGAGGATTCAAAGACAGTAAATTCTCCTGAACATGGCAGTGTGTGTCCTCACACTGTTTGTGCACCAGTTTTACAGCAGGGCACAATCTGAATTTTGATTTTTTTAATGTTTCCAGCAGGAGACATGAAATATTTGGCACAGTACCAGCTACTGGGAGGTAAGACTTGATGGAGGTAACTAAATCCACTCCACCTGGCTCCTTAACAACCAGCCTGCTCAAAGAGAACATCAATCTTTATGACTACAAGAAACACAGGTCCCAAATCTAGTGAACAACTCACACATCATCCTTCAGGATTCCTCAAACACTCATAATCCTCAGCCCTGCTACTACACTGCAGCATTTTTCTTCCTCCATGGCTGCCAAATGAGATATATGGATCTTACCTAATTGCTAGAAAGCTTTGCATGTTGCCTTTTAGAATCTGTGTTTCTAAAAGTCAGGAAAACACAGGTTTGGGATCAGCAGCTCCAGTGATGGGGTATGGTGAGACACACTCAGGAACTAAGAGGAAAGAACTTATTTCAAACTTATATTTAGTAAATTGAACATAGTACATCTTTTCTCTGAGAAATTAAACAGAATCTGCAAATTAATTTTCTATCACCAATCCACTGCAAAATGAAAAATCAAGAATGCTACCCAGGGAAGAATTTGGCTTTGCTGAGATTGAACTCTAAGAGGTCTTTTCCTATCAAAGTCATTAAATGACTTGTGTTAAAACAGGACTGGTCAGGTGGTGGCTGCTTCCCTCATGCCCTGAAGAAGGAAGAAAAGCAGCTGTCCTGTGCCCTTGCAGCCCCTTCCTCCTGCAGGATTTGGGCTCAGCTGGTGGGGATGCTCCTGCCCCTCAGGATATTCCTGCCCCTTGGGATGCTCTGCACAGAGCAGAGCAGGGATCACAGACACCCCTGGGGACCACAGGACACACTGGGACTGACCTGGAAGCACACACAGGCAGCTGAGCTTACCACTGTTGATATTCAACCCCCAAAGAGTCTTCAGCTTCTCCAAGTGCAGAGCTTCACTGTCAAGCCCTGGCAGAACGTAATATTGGATCTTAAACTAACACGGCTTTGATTACCTTACTTCCCTTTACTCCTCGCTTCAATTCCAACAGGATTTCAGTGTCTGCTCTGGCAATTGAGTTGTGTGAATAATGGATTTCTGTTTGGGCACTGAACCAAAAAAAAAGAAAAAAAAAAGAAGAGAAAAAAAGTAGGAAAGGGAAGAAAAAAAAATGTTTAAAATAGAATTGAAGAGAGACTGGGGGAGGATATAGGAAAAAAGTAAATTCAAGGCAAGGTGAAATGGTTGTTAAATCTAAAAGGAGTATTTTGCTTTTGCTAACAACCTCTTTTAAAAATATTTTGAATTTTTAATTTTGTTTAAGATTAGTTCATTTACCAAAAAATAACCCCTAAACATTAATCATTTAATCTAAAAAATGCTGAAGAAAACATTTTGTCTCTGAAATACTATTCCCCAGTTTTACAAATAAAACTGCCAGATGGAACAGAAATTTGGAAACAGATGTATTTCAACCCAAATGTACTTTTTCAGTGACCTTATTAACACTGAAAAACAAAAATCCTCTTATCCTCTTGGCAGGCACCAGGTTCTAGATTCCAACTGCCTAGAACCAAAGAGATGGCACAGGAAAATAAAAAAAAAAATAAAACAGAACTGCTGTGCTGAAGTTCCCCTCAGCAGTACAGCCAGAACCCCTCTGGCAGCAGTGTTTTCTCCTAAACTAGAATAAAATGCCCTTTGATAGATGGTCCATAGCAGGGAGGTTCAGCCCCTACAGCCATGAGTGCTGAGACCTGCTCGGTATAATTCAGCTGGAAAGGATGCACAGACACCACCCTCAGAGCACCAGGTGAGACAGAAGGTGCTGAGGATGGAGTTTTTGTGACAGGTCCCTGGACCAGTGCTTCGGATGCTACAGAGGGAGAGTCAGCAGCATCCTGGACTCTGCTCCTGTGGCTCAGCACCTGCATCTCCCTGGCACTGCCTGAGCTGTGCATGCATGAGGAGCAGAGAGATCAATCAGCATTGTTATAAACACTGTCCTTAAAACAAAGACACTATTCAAAACAAGTTTGGATTGCTGGGGTGGATGGGGCCCCAAGCAAACTCAGGGCACCCGTGCCCATGGCAGAGGGGATTAGAATAAAATGATCTTCAAAGTCCCTTCCAACTCAAACCATTCTCTGATTCTATGAATTTTAACTCCCACAAACCAACAAAACCCTGACACCCAAGCTGACAGTAAGGGGAGGCAAAGACTCAGCAGCTTTTGAGCTGTGCTTAGATTTGTTAACCAGGAGTAGAGTAGAAGAGTCTGAATCCAGTATAATCACATGACCTTTGAATTAATCCCTGTTGTTGATCTAATAATTTTCTGATTATAACAATTAAGCCTTTGGGTATGACTTATTTCATATATTTGATTACTTAGACACCATGCTGTTCACTGTCTCAGAGAAATCCTCTTTGCTACTAATAGTTCTTCTCGTATGAATCTGAACAAGCAGAAGCAAATTAATAAATGATGACATGGGAATTCCAGCAAAATAGATTGATGACTTGTGGGTATGATTCTGAATGATAACATTTTACAATCTACTCAAGAGCACTGCTAATAGGCAAGAATTTGTTTATGGCATTGTCAGAAACCTTTATAAAATGCTTGGAAAATGAATTGTTACTTTTATGAGTCATACTTGTTATTTCATGAGTTTATTGTTACAGCTGCTCTTACGTATGTTCTCAGGTTGTACTCCTTACCATAATGCCTACTCTGCACAAGCTGCACAATGGGCATTTTTAAAAAAAACGTCTGGCTCAACATTTGCCTTGTTTCAGTCTCATTTTCTATTATCAATGCAGCCTAAAACAGATACAGAAAATAGCAATGAAATGGGTGCCCAAGTTCCTTCATCAGACTGAAGCCAGCATGTTTATATATTTTGTAGCACCTAAATTAAACAACTGTGAAGGACAAGTACTCCTGTCTGTACTGAAGTTCCACCTGCTGACCCTGAGCCAAGCCCTGCTGTCTGAATGTCCCCTGACTCACCACACTCAACCTGCTTGTACCACTTAAAAGGACAAAAGAAGCAAGTACACAAAAGATTATTTTGGTCACTTTTTTAAAACAACACGAAAGACAATATGCTTTGGCTACCGCACAACTTCATTTGAAAATAAAAAAGTTTTGACCATGTTCATGTTTTGTGAAGTGGAAAGTTTTCAGAGAGTTCCTTTCATCTGGTCAATGCACAATAATGTTTGTCGTGCTAATCAAGGCTGCCCAAAATCAAATGTCAGCCACTTGCAGCTATCTGCCCAAGAACACATTACTAATAGGAATTATTCAATTCCTTGTTGAACAACCAAAAACAACCACTCTGAGAAAAATCACAAACAATTCCTGAGGTGCCTGTACATACAAAAAAAGAGCTTTCAAATAAATTCTTCTATCTGAATTATAGATCAATGTAGCCAATGACACACAGAGTGCAATTTTTAGTACAATCATCAATTTTCCTATACTGTTCTTTTGGCTTCACAGACTCCCAAACATATCCATTGACCTTCACCAGCTAAATAAAAAACACCATCATGAAAAATTTTATTTAGAAGCAGCATACAGAAGAACTTCTCTATTCTATGCATTACTTCACATTGCATTTCCACACATTATCTAATTTCATTTGACTTATTACACTACTGCCTTTTGTTGATACAGAAGAGAAGCACTCAAGGGATATGGACCAGACACTAAGAGTATCTTGCACATGTTCAGTAACTTATTAACAGAGATTAGAGACACTCCTAGGTGGGAGCAGACACCTAATAATGACAAAGTAATGAGATTACTATTGTCTTCTCATTACTCCTCATCTGTGCTAAAGTGCTGCAAATCACAAATTACAGACTCCAGCTACTACATAAAACTCTGCTGTCCATAGTATGTGCTCTGTGGAACCACTTCATTATTACAGATTAACCTATTTAAGAAACAAAAAACCACTTCTGTACCTGTAGGCTGAGCACAAGTGTTTCATCACTGAAGTTCATGCAAGCCCTTACACAAAGATGTTGCTTTGATAGGGAAGTCTTCAGAGAAACCCCACAAATCAGAGCTTGACCCATCTGTGACTCACCCCCAAGCTGTCGAATCTCCAGCTCAGGCCAGCAGCAGTTTGTTACCTGGGCCAGTGTAACAATCTCACCAGAAAGGATTGCTCATTAACATGGAAAGAAAGGACACTGCGAGGGATTCAAAGGCGAGGCTTCAGCTGGAGAAGGAGGCTCTTCAGCCCCTGTCCCCTGCTCACCTCTCTAAGGGCATGGGCTGGCACCATGGACAGTACATGGCAGAAGGAAAATGTAGTGACCAGAAGCTCTTTTGGCAAGGGAGCAAACAGACTGCACATGGCAAAGGGCTCCTGTGTCTGAGCCTGGAGAGCCCAGCGTTACCCAGCCGAGCACAGGCAGCACAGGACAAGGGTTCAGCCACGGAGGATGGACAAGGCAGGAAAGGACAAGAAGCCTGATGGCAAACTCCTCTGCAGCACAGCTGACACCAACAGCACAGAAGCTGCTTGTGAGGAGAAGTGAGCACACTGCAGCAACAGGAGGGGAGCACCACGTCACCAAGCCTGGCATTTACATGGAAACGAAGGCATCTTGCCAGCAGGGATACAGAGACAACCCAAAGTACCCTAATCAACACACTCCAGGCCCAAATGAACTGTTAAGATGATGATGTACTGGATTTTGGCATTTAACAGGGTCCAAAAATTTATTTTTTTCATCCCTTCAGGCATTCAGTAGGAATACTGAGCAACAATGCCAAGCATGGATGACAGAATGACTGGATAAATCACTGGATTTTAGAGTTGAAGTCTACAAAAGATGCTTAAGTAAATGAAAATAGCAGCACATAATACAGCTTGTTCTGCTTGTACAGAATAATGAGCATGTGCACAATGCATGAACACATGGACAATGCGTGGACACAGGCTTTATGCTATTTCACCTGTAAATGACACATCTCAGTTTAACATAACTCCCTTCTGACCTCCTACTGCCAACTAACCAGCTATTCCAAGTAAAACTCATCAGGCAACGCTGACACTCTAACTTTTATCCAAAAAAACCCAGACTACTTTTTGCAAAGGAAATCTAGGTAAGAGAATATTACAGAAGGAAATAAATAAGGTTATGAACAAAGCAACTACATTAGTGAATTGAGAGAAGAAACAATTTGACTCTTTTTCCAACTTCAACTCTAAGGATTCTTCCAGACCTCTCATACTCACTTAAGACTTCAGAAATTCTTCAGAGTAGTATTAAGCAGTGATTCTAACCTGTGTAACCTTGGTAACCTGTATTTCCTGGTGAAACCATCCCAGTTTTAAGTGGATACTGATCACATCTAATGATATCTGCCTCAGGCTGGCGGTGTGGTAAGTGTCCCAACATATTTTTTTGTAACTAGAATATGCACAGAATAATTGAAATGAAAAGGGTATTGTGAGACTTCCAATACCTTGTTGCACAATTGAGTGAAGGAGGGACACTTCAAAGGCCTGGCTTCTGAAGGATCACAGCCACAGAGAACAGTTTGATCAGAGATCAGTGAGCATGCCATGAAACTTGCTTTCTGTCCCCAGCACAAGGTGGGGCACAGAGATGGATGCTGGTGCAGCTTTAACAGTGTGAAGTACATGGTGCTCCTCAGCAGTGCCAGCCCCCATCTGCACACGTCCTGCTGGCCTGGACCTACAGCAACCATCACACACAAGCAGGGACCACTCAGGCAAAGTTCAGCGAGCTCTTTGCTCTCCTCCACATTCTGCCTGTGTCACTTTTGTATTTTTTCCCTCATTCTCACAAACTAACAAGAAAACTACACAGATTTAAATATATTTCAGGAGAACCCACGCTATCCAGGCAAAGCAGCCTTTATCTCTTTCTGACAGGTTCTAATGCCTTGTAAACAACCCACTGGATCAACCACTTACCAATTAACCACTTGTTACCAACCTGAAATTGTTTCCTGTGATTGGTCTCACCACCAAGTAAAAAAAGAATTCTCCATTTCAGATACAATATCAGTCTCTAAAGTTGCACAATTTTGCCACTTTTGAGATGATAGCACAGTCTCGCTGTGACTAAGGACTGCAAAATTGTGCTCCATGTAATTGAATCTAAAGATCTGACAACAGTGACCTTATCAAGAAATGAAACTTTTGGCTGAGGTTCAAACCATACACAAGAAATAACATCTTGCTGGCTGTTTGTAAACGTCACATAAAAATGTACTTATTCATTATTAGCAACTTGTACACTGAGCACTCTGCAGGTCTCAAACTGCTGCCAAGGGAAGGATTACTCAGTACAATCATTTAATTTACATCTTAGTCTTGTATTAATTTTGACAGCACAACCGAGCATCCCTGCTCATGACTGTAACAGTGTTATCCCAACGAGAGAATTATTCAAGACCACAGGCTAAAAACTGAGCATAGAAGTAGTTCTGGGAGCTGGATTGATACTCTGAATGCCCATAGAGCTGCTGATCTCAGTGAGAGCCCTGATTTTATACAAAAAAATCCCACTTTTGTGGTAATAAGGACAGCAATGAGAACACACAACCTATACTGGTGAGCCATCTCCTTTGGCTCCAGGCAAAATCCTGGGTTCTATCAGCCCCAGGCTTTAAGGAGCAAAACAATCAACTCAAAAATCTGAAAGTTCCATAAAAAATTCATTAAAGAGCCATTGTATGTAATTGCAATTGCTCTGCAACAAAATGTCCTTCTAGGAGGCAGGAAAAACCAGAGGGCTTTAAGAGCACAGCCCAGCTCACCTGTCCTGCTCGTGCAGACAGCCTTCAGGACACGGTGCCCAGGCCCACATCTCCCTCGGTGGGTCACACAGGATCCCTCTGACACCACCCACTCGTGGCACCGCGCATCTTCACACGGAATGGACTCCACCAAATGAGGACAGCCTGCCAGGGTGCCCACTGGATCCACCAGCACCTGCCTCTGCCTCATCCTGAAGCCTGGAAAAAGCACAGCTGAATTAACTGCACAACAGAAAAAATATACATACAATAGTAAGAGGACTATATGGGGCATCTGGAGCTGGAGGATTTAAAGACAAACAAGAGAACAATATTTACAAACTGGATTGACTGGGACAGCACTCAGCTGTAGATGCCCAGGCATGCAAAATCTAAGAGTGTGCAAAGGATTCCACCAACCCACATTTTCCACGTCTTTTTCCCTTTCATCAGCATATAAAAATATATGTGTCAGATATAGAATTTACCAGTGATGCATATATTAATGTTATAACAGCATTAAGATAAAAAGAGAGGAACAGTTAAGGAACTGAAGATATAAATGACATCTATATTCTGCCTGGGAATCCACTAACGAAAAGATTTGTTTTGAGACACAGCAGAGCAGTTTACTAAGAAATTAGTATTCTGTTTTATGAAGGTATAAGGTTTTCTGATACATAATGCATATCAGACCTCTTTGAAATGACATCCTATTAAACCAGAAGATTCAAATGTAAAGTGGAAGAAAAAGGTTACAGAAATAATCATAGAATTGATTATATAATCTACCTCCTTCTGAATAAAACCAAAAGTCATGTTGCTATATACAATGCAGAACTAATATACAAGTATCTTTCAGCAAGTTCTGTTATGCAAATGACACAGAATTCTAAGAAAAAGGTGAAAAAAATACATGGGGATTTTTCCTCTGACAGTCTTGGAGCAGGGGCAAATATACAGCATTAGTAGAGGCCACATGGAAATACTTTGGCCATAAAACAGAAAAGAAAATGAAAAGTAAAACACCCCAGAGAATATAATAGATCAAAATTCCACAGTTCTCAAATGAGCAAAAATAAATGATTCAAAACAATTTAAACATTAAATGCTTTTGCAAAGATTATAATTTTTTTATTATTTCTCTTTTTGTTTGAAAAATTTTGACCAGTTGAAATCGTTTCAATACTTAAACAGTTTTCAGAAAAGTGTAATTTCCAAACAATAATATTCATTCTCTGGAAAGGAGATATGATGAAATAAAATGCAATGGAAAAAAATCAGGAAATTTAGAAATTGAGGGACTACAATGAAATGGACTGAGATGACAAGAGGGGCAGTGAAATGGAACAAAACTTGCTGAAATTATCCCAAATAAAATCCTGAAATCATGGAAGAAAGGGAAAAAAGAAGTGTAGAGAAGATGCTAAAAAAAATTAAATGCTAAAGAAAATAAAGGGAAAATTCCAAAACCAAATGAAAACACTAAAAGTGAATGGGATGACAAGAAGTGCAGGGAAATGGACCAAAGCTTGCCCAAATAATGCTCACTGAAATCACAAGATTTCATTCCCTCTCCTGAAAGGACATGCACTCCAAGAGCCATCTTTGCAACTTAGATCCTTAGGAAAGGCTCTGCAAGGAATCTCAACGTGTCACAGCAACAAACATGTACAGCAGACAATTAAAATCGGAGGGAGGTTGAGTTACATTTGCACATCCTTCCAGGAATTTTAACCAAACCCACAACAATAAGAAGAATCTCTTGGGTCCAGCTGAGTCTCCAGATTTCAGGGCCATGGGATGCACCTCCATCCCAACATAGTGCCCTGGAATACAGGCATGCAGCAGGACTCACAGGGGGATCAGACAGGGGCAGCCTGGCAGCTGCTAGCCCAAGAGATCATCCTGCACAAGGATCTGAATCAGCTTGAAAAAAAATCTTACTTTTTCTTCTCACATGAATTACGGCAAAAAGCTTTTAAAGGTCAGATTCCACTGCACACACCCAACAGCTTCATCCTGTGTTAGATTAATTTTTTAAAAAAACACATGAGGCTCCCAATGTGCAGTGTGACACCCCTGCTCTAGCAGCCCTTTGGTAATGTCCATGCCCTGCTCACCTCTCCCTCCGTGGCGGTGCTGGCAGCTCTCGGGCAGGCAGGGACCCCACGGTGACCACGAGGACACCGCGCACTCGGCCAGGCACGGCAGGTGACACACCTGGGAGGCAGCTGGGGCAGGACCCTGGCAAAGCTTCCCAGCAACTGGTCTGGCAACTAAGAGAGAACAAAAAAAGGAAAAATTAAAAAGGAAAAAATAAAATCAAGGCTGTAACTCTCTCCTGCTGGCCTTGGTTTTCCAGAACGCACCAAACTCCAGCGATTTTTCAGGGTCTTATCTCCCTGGGCAAAAAGTTAATCCAGTGATCAGAAAGGCACTTAAGAGTTTTATCTAAATCACTCATATTCAGCAAGGCAGTTGAGACAATGATAAGTGATAATCAGGTGCTTTAAGACTAGATTGAGTGCTGATTTTCGACATTGCTGGAGTAACAAACTGGGATCTAATCCCCACAATTACAGCCAAGGAGAGCTCTTTAGACAGGACTGAAGAGAAAGATACCTAAGAAGGGAATCCAAAAAGCTCCCACTGCAACAGGAAGCCAGGCAGAGGCAGGTGAGTAAAAAACCCAAGCACAGGGGACTCTCCCCATTCCCATGCCTTTCAGGGCACTGCCATCTCTGGATTATGGATGCAGTGTCCAGACCTTGGACTTTTCTTCATCTACTTCCAATAAAACTGAGCAGAGCTCTCAGATTCTTCTACACAGATACAAGCATGAAACATGTTCCCTGCCTAGGAGGAGAGACATTTACCTGAGCTGCCTGCACCCATGGATCTCTTTATCCCAGAAATGGGCCAATCCCAAACCCTGCCAAGAACCAGTTTAGTTGATACTGACAATGGATTTGGAAAGCTGACTCTCTTTATATTTTCATTAATCATAAGAGATTTCTAGATTCAATTAACTTCTCTCACCTTTTTATTTGGGGCAGAGAGAGGAAAGAAAAGAAAGGGAAAAAAAGACTCTTAAATCTGTCCTCTGAGTCATTATATGATATTGCATTTTAATTACATTATGGGCTGAATTTGGCTGTCTCTTTAGATAAATCAATATCAAAGCAGTCTTTCAAAAGGCAAAGGCTTGTTTGAGTTTACTCTGCCATGGCATTACCAAGACTTCATTAATTTTTATAGCTACTGAATTTGTTTTATCCTCTTTTTTATTTTTCATGTCTGTTTTTCTTTGCTTCCATGCACAGAATTGATTTTAAAAGAATTTGTAAAACCATGCCCAATATATGAGTAATCTTTCCTTTTTTCTGATATTACACCATTTTCTTTAAAATGAATTATTTGAAGAAAAACACTTTTTTTTTTTAAAACACAAGACTTTAGTGCTCAAAATCTCAAATTCTGATTTGCACATCCTGAAGCTGAGTTTAGACCTATCAGTCTGAAGTGATATTCAGGTGATATATCAAACTGAAGTGATATTCAGACCAGTATCAGTGCTTATGATTCCAGCTCATCAGAGTAACAGGATTAAACAACTGTGATTTAATTCTAAGATGAAAGACAATACATTGGTAAAAAAGACCATTTTCTGGATGTTTTCTGAGACTGTAAGGCCTTTGACATGTTCATTTAAAGATTAGAACAAGATGGCACAAATCCAATTCCTGAATACCCACATAAAGAGACCTTTTCTAGGGACCCTGCAAGTGAAGTGACAGACAGAATGAGATAAATATTAAGAGTTTTAAGGATAAGAGTATTTATTTTACCAAGAAGTCTCATGCATGGCTTCACCTGCCTCTCAGCATCAAGCTTTTCAAAACTGTATCAGTTTTCTCAGAGTTTGCTTGGAGAAATGAAAGGAAATAAAACTGAGTACAAATGATCAACCCAAGGAATAAAGTCCAGTCCTGCTTTGCTCTGACCCAAGGGGTTCTTGCCAGGAATGGCTCTTCCCTCCTCACTGATTTTTAGGTTTCTATGCTGAATTTAACTATTTAAATGTGGAAGCCTAGATACAACTGGATGGTTCTCCTTTCTTGAAAACCAACCAGTGTGCCCAACACTATTTTAAATTGATTTTGGATTAAAAAGATCAAGTAAAATTTATTACAAAAAGTTAATGGGCTACCACCCAACCCAGATTCATGGATGACTTCTTCCCATTCTGATGGAAATCCCTGCCTTCCTCTCCCTGCCAACCATCCTCCTGCTCCTCTTCCTCCCTAGGGCTGACACCCTATTTAATTCTAGCACTGGGAGCTCTTTTCCCAGGACCTGCATCCTATTTGGCACTGGAATAAGGCTGCTTGTTTGCTCAATTCCTTACATAGTGCTTTGCATTGTATAAAAAGTAAGTAAGAAAAAACAATTCTCATCAAATATCCAAATACATTCCAAGTCTGTGCCAACTCATACTCCTCACTCTATACTAACAGCAATCCTCCAGTCAGTCTTCAGGAGTAAGACCAGAATAAAAAACCCAAGCTGTAATGATAAATGCATATACAATACCATCCTTTTCCAACACCTGCCAGATGTATAGAGACACAAGTTTCCACCCAGAGTGACAGGATGAACCAGCAGGATCCTCTTTAAAAGAGAATTTCATTTCTTCTTCAGCCATTTGATTAAAAACTCTGATTTCCATCTGGTTTATTATAAAGCTTGATGTGATTTTCTACTGCCATTCTTTTATATTTATATATTAACAAATTTATTTTTTTTCATTATAAAGGAATAAGGGGGACTTTTTCTGTGAACCTTTTAAATGCCAAAATTCTCACATACTGCAGCCTTCAAATGGCACAGGTAGCCTGGCTGGGGATGTCCTATTCAGGAAAAAAACCTGACATTATGCCTATGATAAATGAACACAGCTGCCAGGAATGTCTTTAGGAATGGGCCAGCCTTCTGATTTCGTTCAATAATTGACTCTGTAGTGGCATTTTCCTGCATTCATATAGAAAAAGTGCTTTCTGGGTAATTATTTTCCTTGGAACAATGTTATCCACTTTCTGGAGGAAGGTAAAAGGCAGAAGCCAGGGAAGCAAAGAGTGGGAGGGGAAGGAAACATCTCTGATTCAAGTAGCAGCTTATTTATGACACTTGTTCGTACCTTTTAAAATCCTGTGTTCTTCCCAATCTATAGAATAAACTTGAAAAAGCAATCAAGTACTAATCTGGGAGCCTCTGAAACATTGCACATTTCTATAGCTGTTATATTGAATCTATCCTTTATAAATGCAACTGCAGCTGTTCCCAGCACCAGTGTCTTGCCTCAAGTTTGAATTTTACTATTTGCTGTTATTTTCAGGTTATTGCTACCAGCAGGAGATAATAAATTGGGTTCTAAAGTGTCTTGTTTCCCTATATTTTTTTACTGAGGTAATGATTTGGAGGAAGAGTAGAAGAGGAAATCAGCTCTGATATGATTATTTCTATAATGTAATTTTAAGCCAATAAATAAATTATCTTTTGAATGCAGTCATGTGGACAGATACTTGCAGGCACACATACCCACACAATGTTAAAAGCAATGCTGACCAGACAGAGGCAGAAATGCATAGGATGGCATTTTGTTTCCAGGGGGTCCTGTCAAATATGGTTTTTCAACTCCTCAGGAGGTAAATAACACTTTTTTCCTGGAGTTTAACTACATTTCCCTTTTACAAAGAAAACCCAAGTATTTTTCATACTAAAACCAAAATGAGACTTTTCTAAATATCACTAATATATCTGGAATACACACAAAGATTATCAGGTCTGCCTCTTACATATTTTAGGTAATATTCATTTTTCAAGGAAATAAATCCAAATATTTACCATATGGCAAAACTAATCCAAATTAAAAATTGCCAGGATACAAGGCAGGTATGAGAAAGGGATAGCATATCCTTCTGAAAGCTCTTACTGCCTTTGCTGGGACTTATAAACCAAAGACACTTGGATCAATAAAACAGGGAAATTACTTGAGAAAACCACAAAGGAGTGAGTTATGTTATAAAAACACCTTCATGTGTAAAACACAATAGGGGTAAACCCAGCACAACATTTGCAAGTAATTTCTCTAACTTGAAAGACATTTTTATAGCAAAACCAAAACACTACACAAGGGAGGAGTGGTGAATACAATCTGACCAGCCTGGAAATGGCACCAACTCCATTGCATCCTTCCACTAAGGGCCTAATACACCCCATGTCTGATGGAAAGGGTTCCTTTATGCTTTGAGGAAGAATCAATTAGTTTTGAAGCCACTAAGCACCAAGTTGGAGGCCTATTTTCAATTAAAATCCATTAAACAGACAAGGAACAACGTATGAATAGAAGGCTAATCATAGCATGAAAGAGGGTTAATAGTGAATTGCCAAGAGCAACAATGGCTTAATGTATTTCAGAACAATAAAAATCCTCACCATTTTATTAAAGTGACACAGACAAAAAGTATCCCTGTGTCCTCCCTTTGCTGCCCAACAGGACTGTGGTCTCAGCTGGGATACTGCATTGTTTTGCTACAGCAGAATTTGTGGAGATTAACAACAGGCTCTACATATCTGGCAAATATTCAGAGTGAGCACAGGGCTCCCCACCAGCAGCCACATGACTGAGCAGATCAGAGGTGACAATTCATTAAGAGTGTCCAGGAAAAACAGCACAGGCAACAAGAAATGCTGGGATGGCAGCAAAGGCAATGATGGGAAGGAAAGAAGGATTATGTGGGATATTTGAGCATTTGGCTGTTATCCAAAAAAAGCTGGAAATCGCTGGAGCAGACCACCAGAGAGGGTGAGAGAAGAAATAAGGAAATCAGGGAAGAAAACCTATGAAACAGGTAAGAAAATCCAGGAAATTGTCATGAAAGCCTCCTAAGAGGGAGAGCTTTGCCCACTGCCGAGTTCAGGGCTCATTCCACAGGAAGGAGAAACCTCTGCTGTGAGTGGCACGAGAAAAGCACCTCTGTGGATGTGCCAGGGATGCCAGGATGTGGCACAGGTGCCCCAAGCTAAGCCAGTGTGGATCCTGGGAGCTGCCACACAGAGCTGGCCCTGGCACACAAACTTCATTTATCTCCAGTGTCTCCTCTTCTAGACACCTCTGGCTTTGTTCTCTCCCCACAGTGTCCCAGTTTGTGTCACAGCCTTGTACACACAAATCCTTTTAATTTTTCATCTCACTCCATGTTATTGTCTGAACACAATGCAGCTCCTCGGCCTCAGAACTAAATTACACAGAACAAACCATCACTGTCTTGAATGGAATCAATCCAGTTTCAGTGGCAGGAAATAATTATAAAAAATACAGATGCAATTAAAAATGTTAGCTTCAAGGATAAAAACCTGGACTAAAACCTAGTATCTCACGTGAACTAACTGGGCAGCTTATTATTTGCTGCATACCACAGTCAGCTAAACAAATTAAAGCATTTATAAAGGGATAACTATTCACAGTCATAACAAATAGCTCATTGACAAAAAAAAAAGCCCTATTATTTATAAAGCACTTCTTAAAAACTCACTTCTTTTCACTGTCAAAGTCTTTTTAAACATTAGTCACTTCATTTTAGTTTAATTAGTTTTAAGATATGAAAGAACTGAAAATACTACACCTCTGTAAAACATTAAGGAAAATGTTTTTTTTTCCTTAATGGATTCAAACTCAAATTTCTGAAATGCACATTTAAACACCACTGTCAAGCACTACAACAATCTGAATAAAATCATTTCCTCTCCTGCTTCTACAGGGTTTCCCCTGAAGAAGCCAGCTGTTACATATTTATTTTTCCATTATGTGAGCTCTATCTCATAAATTCTGCTCAGCATTTGGTGAGCTTACAGATCAATAACTTGGCATCCCAGCAATATAAATCTGATACAGACTTCCCTGAATATATTTCACACTTCAGAGGTGTATTTCTCATCTTTTCAAGCCAATACAGCCATCCCAGTGATAAATAACTAGTTTGGGATGAGAGGGATCCTGGAGGGGGAGAGGCTCCACCTGAGAACCACTCTGGTTTCTGTGATTCAGGTCAGCTAAGCCCCAGGCTGGATGCTCCTGTTGCTGCACCAGAAGCAGCTCAACAAAGCTTTTTTCACACCACTGCTGACCATCATTTCTCTCCCTCCTACAGTCCTAGTCAAGTTTTCTCATTACTAATGCATTCTAACCTATTCCTTTTCAATTTCATAAACCAGACAAGGAAAACAGGATTTAAACATCAAAGTCCTAAAATTCTAATTTCCGTAGAACAAATTAATCTTCTCATTCCTGCAGTTTCACCAGCATAAACTTACAACAACAACAGCAAGGAAAAAAAAAAAAGTGTGTGTTTAATATAGGGCTCACACTCCTCACAAGGCTCCTATTCACTCCAACAGCAGTGCATAACTTGGATCAACTCCCACAGGCAGCTTATCTCCATCAACACAGTCCTTTTCCTTTAAATATGCAGGATAGCAACAGCCATAAGCAACAACAACAACCTGCACAACCAACCTCCAGATCCTAAAGAGTCAGACCTGGTGCTCCACAGGACTTCTGGCACCCAAGGGGATGGTGGCACATTCCAACTGGACTTTCTGCTGGTATTGTCCTTTTCCCAAAAATACTCCATGGTTTACTGAACAGATGTCACATGCACCAATCTGAAACACTAATCCCCCAGGAGACACACATTGGAAGGTCATGATTCAGAGCAGAACAAAGAACTTGCAGGGAAAAAAATGTGGCACCCTCATTAGGAAAAAGAGCACACAGAGCAAATGAAGTAAAATAGCGCATTTTGGAGCTAAAAAAAGACAATAGGGCAAAAAAGAAAGGGATGAGAAAAAACAGAGAATAACATAAGATAAGAATGAAAGGACTCCTCAAATTAATCTGTGTGCAAGTCCAAAGAGGCACCAATATCTGAAAGACAAAACACAATGCCAAAATATTTCCCATGTGGGAATCAAGAAGAGTCTGAAAGATTCACTCATCAGATAAGAAAGGGATAGACATTTTTGTCTGTCAGCAATAGGGAGAAAGCTCAATATTTTGAGGAAAACAAGAACATATAAAGGCCATAAAATAATCATTTTGAGACTCGTAGACATAGGACTTAGATGAAAGTGCAAGGGACCAGTTTCAGCTTCAGACCATTTTGTGATTCTGTCAGTAAAGGGGCTTGTAAGACAAAACTACATAAGGGAATACACACAGGGATGGATCAGACAGTAACCATTAGACCTGAACAAGTACTTGAGTATTTTCCAAGTCCTCAGTTATAAACAGACTAAAGGAGGTTTTGCTGCTACAGCTGGAGACACAGAAGTTTATAAAAAAACAAACTGATGTAAAATGAACCAGGTGGAATTGCATCCTAAAAATAAAGCAAAAATTAGTATAGGCTGGGGAGCTGCAGTGGAGTAAGTCAGGCAAGGTACTAGGTCTACTAACAGGAGAGAACTGAATCTCTCTCAAAGGAAAGAAGAATATAAAAATAATAGAGACTTCTGTAAGAAATAGTTTTGCAGGGTAACACTAAAAGCTATCCAAAATAATGAAGGCACAACTATGTCACATACGTGATATTAAAATTAAAGCTCAGATAAAGATAAATTTGGAGATAAATAATATGATAAAGCAACTCATTAAGCAAAAAAAAAATGTATACAAAACTTTAGAACCTTGTACAGGCATGAGAATTTTATGTGGATTTGCAGCTGTAAAATAACAAAGATTAAGAAAATAGGAACCTGCAATGATTTCTGGTGAGCAGGTAATAAGAAATACATTTTATTAGCCAAATTTACTATGCTGAGTAAACAATAAAGAGGATTCAAGGAAGCAAAGCATTATTTCACAAAGGTCTTTTCAGTCCTATAATTAAAACTTAAGCAGACAGGCTGCAAAATACTTTAAGAAAATTCTGAAAGCAAGAGGCAAATTGGATCTCACTCAACAAGCAAAAAAGGAAAAATGTCAAGATATATCAGGCACAATTTTATGAAAGAATGACAGGGCAGAGAGAACCCTAGTTAGAAAACTACAGAAAATAAGGAAAGAGCAGCAATCCCAGTCACTAGAGACAGCAGGAAACTAGTTCAGTGCAGAGAGGAAATACTTCTGGAGTATTTTAGAAAGACTGCCATCTCCCAGACTACTGATAAAGAGATACAGTTTCCAGAAAAATCCAAAAAGCAAAATTAATTAGACAACAGAAGGATATGCCCAGGTCTTCAAAAAATAAGGTTAAAAAATTTGAGGTACAAGATTAAATCTAGGAACTACATATAATTATTAACTGACTGAACATAAACACAGACACCAGTCCCAGATTCTAAGAGGAATTTTTATTCCCATATCACTGGAATAAATTATTGTGATTGAGAGGAGAGTTGTACTGCCAAACAAGGAGAGGCTTCATAAACAGATTGTTGCATAATATTCTTCCCTGTCTTTTCCAGGTGTCTTTTTTGTTGGCACACTGGGGATTGCTAGTTAGTGACATTCACCCAGATCAATTAAAATTTATTATGGAAAAATACACTTCAGATAAAATTTCATAAAACCCCAAAAATCTTATCTCTTTTTGTAAGCTCGTTTACAGAAGAGAAGAAAGCATGTGTGTCCTATGGTAGCAGTGTCTGGCTTTGAAAACAAGTTAAGGATGTGCATTTCTTCTTTGCTTAAAAGAGTTTTCATACAAGTGAACAGCTTTACTTGTAAAAAGAGGTACAAAGAAGGGTAGTCACCACCATTCCTACAGTTTGTTCCAGAAATGGGATGTCCAGGCATGGGGATCAGAGAGTATCCAGAGCTGAAGGGCAGAAAGTCCTATACCACAAGCAGCTCACTGGCATTTTCTGTGCTACCTTCTGTGCAAAATGTGTCACCTCTTTAAAAGCAACATCATTTCAAACATGCAGATTTGCTACTTCCAGCTCTGGAATTAGGAGATTACAACATCTCTGAAAATTAAGCACTATAAATTTAAACATGTTAAAATTCAGTGAGATACTTAAAAACAGCAGGACCAATTGAAAGGTAATCAGGTTAAAGTTCAGCCTAAATTAACAAAGGCCTAACAAATGAGGAGGGATGTGGACTCCTTGGACAGAACAGTCAGCATTAAAACCAGCAGTTTCTTCACTCAGGTTACCTACACACACAGGAACACAGACCTCTGAACTACACATCACTTTATCAGTGTAAATTTAGCTTTAACAGCCTCAGAACACAGGAATATCATCAAGGACTCCAAAGACTGCAGGACCTTTTCCTTCCAAATACTCATATTAATAGTATGAAGTTCCTCCTCAAGGCTTAAAAAACATATAAGATCAAGACAGGGATTTCTTAGTTAGATCACCTCTTGGGGAGGAAAAATATGAAATCTTATCAATGCATTTCTTAAATAATACCTGAGTGAGAGTTCTTCATTTTCAGTATCTTCAAGTTGGAACCTTATAAGCAAAACACAAAAAGATTTCAGTAGACTTAACCTTCTGAACAACTGATATACAGGGACTCAAGGAAACAGGTGCTCCCTTTCCAAACACAGACATTTTAATAAAAGAAGAAATAGATGGGAAGACTAAGCAAATAAAAAATGGGAGAGGTATCCTTGGGGGATAAAAGAGCTTTGAGCAGTACGTATAAACACATCACAGATGGTACCTGTCTCCAACTAGGATTCAACATATTTTATCCCAGAATGCTGCTGGAGAGACCACGGGACAAAATCTTCTTTCACATATGTCATTGGGCCCAGGTCCAAATTCTCTTTGGAAGTAACCAGAAGAATAACAACTGTGATGGATGGTAATATCCCATTAGACTCGCTTGTTTGATTCCTGAATGATCCCTTTAAGGACACTCAAGAGGTGAAGAAAGAAAAATTACTGTGCTTTTGATGGTAGCAATTAGATACTATATTTGCTTATAGATAGAGGATTAACTTCCTCATCTTCTCCTCATCACTGAAAAATTGGTACAGTAAAAGATGAGATGCCCTAGTGATGAATAAAAGTATTCTGCCAGTTCTGATTGCCAGAAGAAAAAAGCCAAAAAATACGTAATTCCTTATTTATTCAAAGAAAATTAGTCAGCTAGCAAATGAGACACACTGAATATTACTGGATGAGGAGGGGTAATAGGCAAGGCTTTCCCTGTTTCCATTTGCATGTGACTGTGCTGACAGTAGATGGGATTTT
This sequence comes from Oenanthe melanoleuca, assembly GCF_029582105.1. NCBI lineage: Eukaryota > Metazoa > Chordata > Aves > Passeriformes > Muscicapidae > Oenanthe > Oenanthe melanoleuca. Next base: position 31,310,626 of record NC_079341.1, on the reverse strand, counting down.
CACTTTCCAAGCACTACTGTACATCTGCACTACTGCTTTGAAATTACAGTAATAGTTTATAGTTTGTACAATTGCTCTGCACATCTGGGTTTTTTCAGTTGCCTATATGAGATTTTTTTTTTAAATTAGAAGTGGAAAGATTACATGGAAGAGGTATCCCATGGTTTGGTTTTATTTTTTTTAATTGAGGAGAGGGCTTGCAACTTTTAAGACATTAAGCAAGGGGAAAAGCTGCAGGTGGGTCACACTGGATATGTAGCACTACTCTGGTCATGAGATATGTAAATGTTCAAGGAATTCAAAGGCACTCCTCATGTCTTCCTGAGAAATTCACAATTCTGACAAAGAATAGAGACTTGAATGAAGTCAGTTCAAGCTCTCTGCTCACCAACCTGCCTTGCAGAGGCTGCAAGGAACACGGGAGTGATGAATAAAGTCAATAAATGCCACCTTTCATCAACAGCACTTTTCTAACTCTGAAAGTCCCCTGCATCACACACTTGTGTGGAACAAGAGAGAGGGGTTGTGTTGGGAGAGCAAACAAGTGCCAGATGTCTGGGAGAGGTGAATCAGCCACTGTGCATGGACTGACTAGAGATTAAAACAGGTCTGGTTTCCCATAACCTCAGTCTTTAAGGGATGCTGGGATACACACTGGGCATCTGGGAAACACTCAGTTTCTGCTCTGTAAGTAAATAAATCTAAGATACAATATTGTGTTGTTATTATCTTACATCTCTGCTCAAAAACACATTCTGCAAGAGCACTATATTGAGTAAATAAAACAGCCTATGATGAATTATTCATTGTGAATCTGTAACTACTTATTATTCTTAAAGAAATATAACTCACTTCCAGAGTCCAAAACCCGTCTCTCTGCTCAAAAGTTGTGACAATATTATTTTTGCTTTCCCCTTCAAATCACAAGATTGTGTATCAACCTGAAGCAGAGGCTAAAGCCATATCCAGAATGGTGTGTGACAACCTGTTTTATATTCTAAACTAAGACTACACTACAGATAAGTGCACTCAGCTACCAAGAGGCTGGGTTTCCTGATATATGACAGATGAATAAAAGTCAACTCCAAGCATAATTTAGTTCCTTCATCCTTTGTACCCCTCCCAATGCAGGTGAACAACAGAACTGGCAGCAATTCATCCCAGGAGGTTGTGGCTCCTGGCAGTTCCTCTGGTGCCAAGCAGCACCTCCCTGTGTGAGCATGGATACAAGGAGGGTCTCAGCCAGCCAAAGGCTAGCAATGACTCCACGTTATGTACTTCTTTCCTCCTGTTTCTCCTACTCAGATGTACCCAGGCCAGCCCCTCAGAGTGAGCCTGCACACGCACCCTCCTTCGGCCGCTGTGTCCCCGGCTCCACGCTGATCTGGGCACAGTACACCACCCGGCTCTGGGTCCCACCTCCACAGAGCCCTGCCTGCTGCTGCTGGACAGGCTCCTGCTGGTCAAGGAGCAGAGACACTTGGCAAGCTTTCCATTCAGAAGTCCTCCAGGCAAACCTTTGAGAAAGAGAATAGGTAAAATGAGTTTTTGAAAGACTACAGGCAAGGGAGAGGTACTTTATTAAATGACAAAATACAATTGGTATAATCATTTTAGTAGCACTTTCCTATTCAAAACAAGTAATGTTTGGAAACATTTGAGTGCTAAATTTACATAGGTTAAGTATGTGCTATTTGTCTGGAGCACTTGTGTAAAACTTTTGACAGAGCACCAATCTCCAAAGCGTTCTGAAACACTAAATCATCCTGACAGCACCTTTGAGCACAGTGTAAAAAATGAGCAAAGATTAAGAGGTTTGATTAAGTGTGAACAGTAGTTTTCAAACGTGTCTCAAAGAACTAAACCACCCCTCTCTGCCAAGAGCTGAACATCTTGCTCTGAAATGCCCTTACCAGATGAAATCCTGCACACCTCGATGGAGCTCCAAGCACTTGCAGCTTTTCCACAGGGGGACCTTTCTTAGTGCCTAAGGTACTGCCAGTTCCTACAATGGCTTGGCTAAAGCACCTCAGTTAATTCCATTTTCCACAAGTTGTGATACACAGCAAGCTCTAGACAAAAACCACTTTCATTCTATATTCCATTCACACCTAAAGAGCATTAAAGGTTTTCAAGGAATTAAAACGTTTTGGGGCACAGGTAGGTGAATGCTGTACGGACAATAATTGTTAGCGTGTACCAGCTTAAATGCCAGGAAAAACTTATTAAAACCACAGGGAAAACAGTACTGTGTATCCATGGAAAGCAGAATTTATTTCCCCATCATAAACATAGAGCATATTTCTAACACAACTGTTTCCACAGGCAGAGTTTGCTTTGATTCACAGGTCACAGTATGAGGGGAGTAAATAAGAGCCCAAATTCTTCCCGAGCTTCCTGAACACAAATCTTAGGCAATATTGTTTTTATAACCAATCTGTTCACACTTGTGCTGCTTTATGCCTCCACTCCTCTAAATTTCCTAGTTTGCTTTTACCCCAGAATCTTTGGGTTTTGTGTAATGTAAACTACATAAAATAATTTCCTTCCTTTATCCTCAAGACAAATGCTCTCTCCTTTACAGCAGATCCACAGTTGTTAAAACTACATATGTTCCTTAACTGCTGATTGATCACTGCAAACTCAAACACAGTGGGGTGTCTCTGCAGAAAAAGCCTTCCACATCATAATTCTGTGTATTCTCCACAGTGAGTGTCTGCTCCTGACTACAGCTATGGCAAGCAAACCTTCATCTCAAAACCATATGAAAAATAAAATCACTAATGTGAGCACACATCAATGTTCTCCTAACTTATTTTGTCAATTTTTTTTGGTGTATAATTTTTTTTAATTAACCCCAAAGCACTTCCAAATTTTGCAATGTATTCATGGAAAATATTTGTGAATACTGCCAATTACTTGCATGTACAGGTACTGCTCAGATGAGCTGTCATGCTCTTTTAAATAAATCACAGTATCTTGTGCAAATCTGGATACACTCACAGGGTTCATTATACCCAAAGAAAATAATGAAGACACTTTTCACATGACAAGTATCAAATACCTAACTCCCACAACATATAAAGCACAGCCATGAATTCTTCTCGTTATTCCTTCTGGGAATTCCTAATCTCATTTCTTGGGCCTGCAGTGTTAAATGCAACCATAAAGGAAATGAAAAATCCTCTTCATCACACAATGGGTGAAGAGGATTCCTCCTCCACAACCTTCAGAACTCTGTGCTTTTCAGGTCTACTTTTGAAATTAAAATCTTAAATATAGAACACACACACCTTTTCACAGCCATGGAAATAGTTGTTTCAGGGAAGTATTTCTTAAAACTAAAATTGGCTAAGGTAAAACTCATTATCAATATCTGGCTTAGGAAGTCAGCTGTGAACTCTGGATCCTAAAGACTCATTTCCAGAGGTGTGAGCATCTGTTTCTCCTATTCAGTGTGAGCCGTGGGAGTTAACACCTATGAAAATTAGGCCATCAGTGATTAAAATTATGCAAAATAACTAAATCTGAGCTCAGAGAGATAATTAAACTTCATCAGTTCCTGAATCTAAAAAAAAAAAAAAATCCCTTTATATATTCTCCCAGAGTAACTTGTGTGTGAGCAGTGTGCAAGGACAGCTCTCTGCGCTCCGCCGGTGCAGCTGGCACAAGCTCCAAAACTCTGCTCTTACCTGCACTTGTCCTCAGCTGTCCAGTGCTCCAAAAACAAATCCTGACCTTAAAAGGGACAATTTTCATAGCCATTAACAAGCCCACCAGGAGGTCAAAGGGCTGAAGTATTGCTACCACTCCCCAAGTACAACTCCAGAGCACAGTTCACTGCACTTCCTCTCCAGTCTTTACTACCTCACACTAATGCCTTATCTTTAATTTGGGCATAATAAACCTCTTTAAAAAGTGATACCATCACATCTGTATCTCAGCAATAAGCCTTTTTTTTTAAAAATCAAGTCTTAAAACATTCCCATTTTCCATCATTTAACTTCTGAAAAGCTTTGAATTTCCAACAAAGCAAAGAGAGTTTTTTGCTATATCCCTGTCTCGTAACGTAGCAACCACAACCAAAATGAATGATATGAAGACATAATCATAATTCTGGAAAATCTATCTATTCCCAGTGAACATGAAAGCGACACATCAAGGATAAAAAAGATATAATACATTGTTTTAAAACTGATGACTCTGTGACAGTTATGAAACAAACAAGGGCTCAATATCTTTCCGATTTATAGTAACCTTTTGGTCTCTTTAGTCTGTAAGACTTAAGCTCTTAGTGTTTACACAAGTTTTATACCTGTATATACCCATTCACTTTAATTGAACTATCCCAAATTTATATCACAATAAAGAAAGCAGAATCACCTCCTATGTGTTTAAGCTTTTTAAGCACTTAATCCTTTCAGAACAAATAACCAAAGGTAAAACAAAGCACAGAGCTCTGGAGTCTTACATGCAGTTAAAGTGTTTTATTTTCTTGCATTTAGACTATTGATTATAGATGCTATTGCAAACTTCAGTCATAAAATTAAAAGCCCTTCCCATTTAACAGCAAATTTACACCTGTGCCACCCACCTGTGATAGGACCTTTAACTTGTAGCTTTGCCATGGGCATAGAAGTTATATTTAACTGAGCAGTTCTGAGGCTTAAAGTATTTATGTCACCTCTGGATCCTTTTAGGAGACTGGAATATAACTTCACCCACTTTTCTCTGTGGAGTACAACTCTGCAAGTTCTATCTCTTTAGCTGCTGCTTTTTAATGTAAGTGGAAGAAGCCCATACTTCATTCAGTCATGGGGTGTTCTCTGCCCCTGCATTAAAAAACAGTCTCTAGAAAATCATAAAATCACAGATTGGTTTGCGTTGGAAGTGACCTTTAAGATCATCTCATTCCAACCCCCTTCCAAGAGCACGGACACCTTTCACTATCCCAGGTTGCTCCAAGCCCCATCCAACCTGGCCTTGGACACTTCCAGGGCTGGAGCAGCCATGGCTTTACTGGGCAAGCTGTGTCAGCAACTTACCACCTCCACAATGAAGAATTTCTTCCTAATATTTCTCTAAATATAATATTATTTTCTTCCTAATCCCATTCCTTCTGCTCAGCAATGTCTTCTTGTCTATGTCCTAGCCCATTTTCTTTGCTGTGGCTGATGCATGCTTTGGAAAATGCTTGCCCTAAAAATAAAGCTAAAGGAATGACTACTTGTTTCCAAATCAACCTAAAAAACCACAGAAGATTTCTAGGAACTGGGAAAGTTAACAGGAGTCTCACCTTAAATGATGTAAAAACTAATCTGATGAGGCAAACAGAGAAAAAGGAGTGGTTTGTGTTGAGGCCAGACAAATGAAGGAGAGCCTCTTTTATTTCTGCTACTGAAGCTCCTTAAATTCATCATCCTCATTTAAGGGGAAGAAAGAAAAGATCACAGCCTCAGCAAACCACCGATGAAGTGGCATATATTTAAGGGGGAGAAAAGCATCATCTTTCTAGTCATCACCCTACGAATAGAATGTAGTCAAATAATGACAATAGGAGCATTATTTCACAGGGATTAACACTATGTCTCTTTGTCTGGAAAGCTGCTGCTGTCCAATCTGAGCTATTTCCAGTAGCTCAGTCTCAAATTCCCAAGGACCAACATCAAATCACCAGGCTGCAAACTGAAATATGGACCAATAGCAACCTTTACCAGCTGCTGAAACCTAAATAACATACATTTTTTACTTCTGTTCATTAATGTAAAATCCTTCTCCCCACAGCCTTACATCCAATAGACACACAGCACAAACAGCAATATTATGGATTTTCATTCTTGCTTGTTTCTTTACACTGAGTGAATCAATCAAAGTCTAGTTACCAGGCACTGCTGAAAAATTCTTCTGCACAGTGTGAGAAGGTCATAACCTACCACCTGCATTTTGAGATATTACATCCCTAGAAATAACAATTAACTAAATACCAGAGTTGTACTTTCTAATATTTTCAGCTAAGTGGCTCTATTAACCTACAAGTTTAATGTTATTTTTCTGAGTTAGCACATTAGAGTTCATCCTCACTGATGCAGACATTGCCCCAGAGGTGTTGCCTCAAGGTAGGGAGGCGTAATGGGATGGGGAAGGTTTCATAGTTCACAGGCTCATGAATACCTGGGCATAGCAGCAACACACTGAAAGAACAACAGATTTTATTCTACAGAAAGAGAAGCACCTACAAAAATTATCAGTGGTTTGCAGATTCTCACCTTTTGGGCTCTCCTGGCTCTACAGAGCCATTCACCCTTCAATACAGTGCAATGTCAAAAAGGGAAAGTGAGAAACCAGGGACAGACCCACGTCTGTTCACTCCCTGATTAACTTCCAGCCAGTCTCCCCCAATCAGGTGTCGCCTGCACCCACCCTCCTGTACAAAATCAGCAAGACAATGTGTTAATCTATTGTCTTTGAAATTGATGTGCACTTGGGCAGGAGCAAAAATCACTCCGTAAGAGCCTTTCCGTGGGATGTAATCAAGCAACAGAATATTTTTTTATACTTCTCTCTTCTGCTAGCAGGGTGCATAAAAATGATCAGCATTTGATTTTGAATGAGCCCAGTGATACAGAGACACTTTTACAGGTGATGCCTTCCTAAGAAATGTATCTTGCAAAGGCTTTATAGAAGGTTTTGGCAGTATCTGGCAAAAGCCCCAGAAACTCATGACTTGAGCACTGAACAGCTCTCCTATTAAACAGACTCATTCACAGACAGGGAGATTTTTCTGCATGCATATAAAATTCTATCAATCCCAAAGCATTTTACAGTCAATCTCAGAACATGTCACACGAAAAATCAAGCAATATTTTATTTTCTTTGCAAAGCACACTATCAAGCTCCTCTGTTAGCCTGGCCAAGCATAATGGCATGGACCTCTAGAGCAAAAAGGTGAGAGCCTCTCGTCCTCACCACACCACACCACAAACCAAGTAAGCTCTCAGGGACTGCAAAGTTTCCCATTTCAAGAGGCACACAGAGGAAAGCTGAGTAGAGCCCAAGTTATTACCCCAATCCAAGCAAGACTGGGATTTTTTTTATTGGGAGATAAAGAGGAATCATTAAATCTTATGTAAAAATTACAATTTCAAAGCAAATAAAAATTCAGCTGTGGAGACCTGTCCATTCTCTGAAACAGCAATCAGTACAAAAGCCATTTCAGAGAACAAATGCTCTCAGTCTTTAAAATATGAAAGTGTAAACTGTAGTGGGTGTAATTCAAATTCACTTGTACATATAACTGTAATTATTGTAATAGGAATAACTCAAATAGCAACAATTAAAAGAGTATTAGTAACAATAAATAACAATGACCAAATGGATGATCTCGACCACGTGCAACCCTCTCAACGCACAAACCGAGCAGGGAGGATCTGCAGGGGTTTCTTCACTTCCAAAACCTGGGGGAGAAGCTGTGGCCATACCTGGGGCAGGGCTGCAGCGCTGCCTTCCCTCCTGCTCTGCACGCCTCCCTCTCCTCCAGCTGCGGGCACGGCGTCCCCGCGCCCACGGCCACGCTGCGCACGCTGCGGCGCCGGCTGCGCAGCCCCGCGGCCGGGCTGCCCCAGCCACAGCTGCCGGAGCAGGGGCTCCACGGGGACCACTCGGACGTGCTGCAGTCCTGGGGCATCACACAGGGCCTGGAGGTCACGGGGACGGGCTCTTGCAGGCAGAGGCTGCGGTAAGAACACAGTACAACAGCTGAGTCTTGCTTAGTGAGATTCATTCAAGCCAAACTGCCCGAGAAGAAACCCGTGGGCATTCAGTCAACACCAGTGCAACAGAAATAAGAGAAGTTCTAATGCAGGGCACATAACACATTTCCAATGAGCTCTGCAAACTCATGCAAACTTGCATGCTGAGTACTTTCTAAATAATGTATCTCATTTATCCTGAGTTGAAACATGCACAAGGCATTATATTTACTCCCGTGTAGCTAGAATTTCACAGTTTGCCTTGTACAGAAAACAAAATCCAAGCCCAAGAGAAATACTGACACTGGTAACCATTCCAACATCCTGCACCATGACTAGATGTCATCCATCCATCCATTCCTCCATCCTGCTGAGCAACTCTGCTCTTTTAAAAAATAACTAATCCCAAACTAAATAGGAAAGGTCTCAGTTCCATGAGGCTGTTATCAAACGTGCTGTCAAACAACATCAGAGGGTTTTCCAACCTGTCAAACAACCAGTGACGCAGGAATTTCAGCAGGAATGCTGAAACTGGGGCTGGATTTTGGGACTCAATTACTCCTGCTGACATCAGGACATGATCTCACCCATTCTGTAACATATCAAGACACTGCCCGAGGCCAAATACAGTGAGAAACCAAATTTTAAGGGCTACCAACTGGTGAGATTTGGTATCAAGATACAAAGTCTCAGAATAACATTTTGAAGAGTCTCAGAGCTACAACATCTTTTGACTTTGCACACTTATACAGAGGATGTAAATTGGCCTCTGAAATTAAGACCACACTTGATGAACTCAGTGTGAACTCTCATTTTTCTTCTCCAGTCTCCAGCTGCTTGTGGTCAAGATTTTGCCAACTGTAAGGAGCAAACACAGGTACACTTAAAAGGTGTGAAATCCACAGCTGCTGCCAGGAAAGCAGCCATTACTTCTCCTGCTATTCCATAAAGCACAGTTTGGCCAACCTACCTCTCTGAAGAAAACAAACTGGGGCAATCATGTCAGGATTGCTGGGCAGCCTCATGGGGGAAGCAAAGAAGATAGAGGGCATTCACTCCCTTCTCCAGTCTAGAAATTGGTCCCCTTTCCACATAGATCAACAGGAATATTCCCACTGAAACCCATCAAGTTTGACTAGACCCTCAACCACCAGCAAAATAGAGCATTTAGTGGCTTCTATTTGAACTTCAAAGTAAACAAAAAAAACTGTAACAACTTTTTGTCTCAATTTCTTCACCCAGAATAAAACTCAGTAATCTCAAAGGTGCTGTGAGGATGAATTTACTGAGGTTTATTTAAACAACTTCAACAAGTATAAACCACCTGTGATGTAGCCCCCTCAAAATGAAGCTATTCTTGCTTACAATTGAAAAACATCCTTCATTTCTCTATTACAAGTCAAATGGAACTGATTACAAAGCTGTCTCTGGTACAAAATGTCAGTTCTATCAAAACAAGGTTCTGGAAAGTAATAATCATTACATATGTACTTACTAACCCAGGGATTTTGAGTGTTTTTTGGAACATTAGGTTAGGTGCAGTCATGTGAATGGTCACTTTATTTCCTTTTTATTATTTTTTTCAACAGGGGAAGCCACCCATGCCAAAACATTAACAAGGAAGAGTAGTTCTTGATTTTGAGTAGATAAAACAGTAGCACATAAAAGAGTGCCCTAATTGAAAAAAAATAAGTTTATCTAAGAATACAGAATGGGGGGGTGGGGGGCGAGAGGTAACTGATGTTACTTTTTAAAGTGATCAAAACTCCCCATTCAGATATAGTGTGAACAGCAAATCCACTTTTGGGGTTGTACCACTGCAAAAAAATATCTTTGTCCTGCATGATCCTTACTGAAACACCAAATAAAATGTAGCCTTTAAAAATCTGGATTGGAGTCTTGGTTCAAATGATCTTTGCCAGTCCCAGTTCCTAGCCAGAGAATACCTCCAATACCTTCCCTAATGTATTCTCCAAATCTACACCAACACCCTGGCTGGAAAAGCCATCCCTGCCCAGAAATCACCCTTGCACTGGCAAAAGCCTTTGCTAGAGGCTGAATAGCTGTTTCTTTCCCTGAAAATCCCCCCACTGCTCCTCCTATAAAAGGCAAGATGCTAACTTTGTTGACCTCAAGGTGAATGAGACATGGAACTGGCAATTTCCATCCTGTTCAAGTAGGCTTTTGAGGGAGAATTACAAGCAACTGCTGAACAGAAAGAAAATTAATTAACTTGTACCTACTCACTCAGAGCCTCCAAGTCAAATTAATTGTGACACAGAGCAACACAAAGACAAATGTAAAAACACTCTTTTGCATGAAATTCAGACACAGCCTTTCATGTCGCAGATGTATTTAGGACGATCTAATACAGATAAAGCCCAGACCTGCGAGACACTCGCTGCTCTGAGGCTGCAAACCAGACACAGATTTGTGCTGCTGTGCCTCTGTCCAAACCAGCAGGGACAGGAAGAAGGTCTTGGGGACAGGAGGTACTATATCAGCCCAGTTTTTAAACTGATTTTCGACATATTAACGTCTCAGGTTAGATCTTCCACTTGGGGGTCGATCAGGTAACTGTGATATAGTAGAGTACTTACAGAAGTGATGCTTTTTTCTGTATTACATGCTTGGATTGACACTGTAAAACCACAGGAGTTGTTTCCCAGCCCACGCTGCGGTGCCTGCGGCGTAGGATGGATCCATTAGTGAGCAGCCAGCAGCAGCACAGAGCCCAGCTCACTCAAGTGGCACAGTGCCCTCTGAGCCTCTTGTGTGCTGAAGGGCAATAAACCACTTATTGAAGAAACACAAAACACTAAACCAAAGGAAACCTACTCATGTCTCTTTCACACTTGCAGAGTCCTGGAGCAGAACTGCAGAGGAGGAGGGAAAGCAGCCCTGGGTAGCACCCCGACTGTGCAGCTCCACTTCTCCGTGGCTGTGTCACCTCAGGCTGCTGCCCACGGAGCAGCACCACTCATCTCCTCCATCTCCAGCCACACACACCCATGAGACACAGGAATTGTGCAGCCCTGAGCTGAACAGCCACCTCCCAGCTCTGGACAAAACGCAACTCATCAAAAATAGCACATTTTCCAACAGCTCGGTGCCTGTGCTACATGCCCTGCAGCCACAGAGCCATCACATCCACCACAAGGGAATGAGTGGGAACAGGTCCATCAGCTGGAAAAAGCAGCAACACCACCCAGGAGCTGTGCACCAGTAAATCAGGCTGGGCACAGCACAGGAGTCACCCCTGCTTTCCCTTCCCAACTGTACCAAGGCATTCAGAAGCACAGGTGAATGCATTTCCTTACATTACAGGATGAGACAGGCGGTTATTGTTAAACCTTTCACACTGAAAGGATCATCTGCAAAGTAATTGGGCACACTAAGAAGCTGTCACCATGGCCATGTGCTGGCACAGAGGCTGCACCAGGGGGACAGGGTACCACATCCACAGCCAGGCTCTCCCTCACAGCTGAGGAAGGCTCCTGGGAAGTGTTATGCCTGACCAGGGAACTCATGTTCAAACCCATGTGCTGCAGAGCAAGATAATCCTGAAGTGAGCTAAGCCATGCTTTAACAACCCATTTCCATTTTTTTTCTCTTTTTTAGCAGTGTGTCCTATTTTGAAATCAAGGACCCAGCCCTATATGATGCTGGAATACACACTATCTGCTCTTTCCACTTGGCCAATAATATTAAGGTCTTATAATGGACAGTCTTGCCATGTTTCTAACAGCATCAAAACACTTATTTCCCTTAGAAATCGGAAATCAGTGTTAACAGGCACTGAGATTTCTTCTGATATTTCCTAATGTATTTTAGGGTCTTCAAGTGCTGCCAGGGCTGTTCTGGATACCATATATTCAATCTGTGCAGCAGAGGCTTCTTTGGCAGAAGGAACATCAGCCCCTTCTGCACCAGGGTGGTGAAGATGAGGAATATTTGCCTGCCATACAACTGACCTAAGGGAAAGGGAACTGGGAGGTCCATAACCCAAAAAAATATCAGTAAAGATGTTGAAGTTTTGATGTTTCCAGAACTTAATGCACCGGATCCTCTGTTTTAAAAAATAAAAAAATTAAAATAAAAATTAAAATTAAGTGCTGCTTCCATTTGCACTACCTTGGTAGGCTCTGAGATCTTTGGGCTACAGAGGCAGCTGCCTCCCTGCAAAATTTAGAAAAAAGAGAATAAACACAGTTATTATTGGACACTGCTTCTAAAATCATCAAACCCCAGATTTGTTTAGAAAAGATCTCTAAAATCATTAAGTCCAACTATCAATCCAGCACTGCCAGGTCCACCACTAAACCATATCCCCTAGTGCCACATCCACACACCTTTTGAACCTAAAATGTTACTCATGGAAATAAAAAAAGCCATTACTGCTCCTCTGTTTCTTCCACTTTTAAATAAAAGCAAAATAAATGAGGGACAAAACTTTTGAAAAGAACATTAGAAAATAAAATATCCTTCTTCTCCAACAGCTCAGGGATTTGTTTTGAAGCCTGAGCACTGAGGCTTGATTCCTACATCTGCCAGGAGGAATGTGAACATAGAATTCCTCTCCCAGATTGGAATCACAACCATCAAATAGCATTTTACAGCACAGCATTTTCACCTCCAGACTGCAGAATTTTGTATTCATCCAGAGAATAGAAGAATGTCAACACTGAAACTGCAAATATTTTTTTCCTAAAAACGTACAAAAGCGAAGTGTTGAGCACAATCCACTAGGAAATGGATAATGGAAATTTAAATTACAGAGGCAAACAAAAGAGCTGAATGCTGCTCCACCTCCGCCTTGACAGATGGGTTGTCCCTTGACTGAGTTTGACCTGAATTTTCACTTACAAAGTAAAGTAAATAGAAACCCAAATCCTACTCTATTATATCACTGTTGTCATCTTACACATAGGATGAAGAGTTTAAGAAATATGTACATAAAAGACTCCTAATCCAAATAATAATAATAAAAAAACACCTCATAACTGTTTGCTCCTCACTTTAACTTCTCAGTATGCTTAGTTGAGCACACACATCAGGTTAGAAAATCAGGTTAAATTTACTGAGAATTTCAATGTCTAACTATACACATTTATTTTACTAAACTGCAATTTAGTGTCTAACTTAAACAACCCTTTATTTAAAAAAAAAAAAAAAAAAAAAAAAAAGAAAGAAAGAAAGGCAGGAACTCAAGTGCCTTTGTCTCACTATCCTGCAGATTTTTACAACTGTGACAAGACAGAAAAATAAGAAGAGCAAGATTTCTTTCACATTCATTTCTTGCATCTTTTTCAGGGATTTTTTTTTAAATGCATAGAAGTGCTTATGTTTGAATCTGTTATTGGATATAAGGCTTAAGGCAAAACTGAAACATTTTTTCTGAACTAAAATGAAACCTGAACTGTATCTGAAATAGGATGAAAAAAATTCCAACTTTTTAAATAAAGTCTTTAAAAGGTTCAAATCAGATCCACAGTATCATTCTATTTTGATGTTATTCCTTTTATTTTCATGAATATAACTTTCTACATGAAAATCGTTTCTGAGCAAAAGTGGACCTGTCTTGAAGCCTACTGATGTTTGGCTGTTCAATTGTTGTCATTTCAGGTGTTTTCAAAAAGGTCTGTCCTTCCTTTCCTCTTCCTTTGTCCCTTTTCCTTCCCTTTTGTGAAATGTGGAACCTCCAGACTGAAAAGATATTTTATCAAAACATCCCCAGCTCTGCTTCCCTGAAAGAAGATTGTCCAGTTTTCCACATGCTTATGCTCCTCTCCAAGCAATCCCTATTTACAGCCCTGTGATCAGACACCAGTAAATTAAACAACCTTGGTAATAAATTGGGCATCTTTGCCATTTCATTATAAATTAGGAGGCAGGATAAGGACATGGCCCCTCTCCTCTGGTGGCCCTTGGTGGTGGTTAGCTGACCACTCCTGTCACCTGCAAGAACTGGGCAGTGGTGGAAGGCAAAGCTGTGGCAGAACAGCAGCTCAGAGCCCACTGTTACAAAGCACATCTTGGGATATTCCTGTCCCTTGCCTCAGTTTTCCAGAAGTTTAATTTACAGTGGTGCTTGCTTAGCAATGTTAGTAGAAATGGGAAACACTGGCCAGGGAAATGCAGGAGCACAAATAAGGCACTTCTTTCCTGGTTTACAGCAGACACTTGGCTGCCTGCCAGTCCCCACTACAGGGTTATGCAAATGCATTTACTCTTCTTTATCAGTAGCCAAAATACCATCCTTGTTGTAAAGCAACATCTGTAAGATCAGGCCGTTCTTCAGAAGAATGGCAGCAAATCTGCTGCACAACAAAACAAGGAGGACACCACCAGGGGATGCTTAAAGGGAGTCATTGTCAGGAGTATTTGATATCTGTGACACCCCAGCCCTAGAACTAAACAGGGACTGGGTTTTGGGCTGGATAGTTAGCATTGAATTTTAGATCCAAAAAGAGAAAAGGAAAAGTGTGTGAGTGTCTGGATGCTGTAACATGACATGACCTTTTCTCCTCTACTCAATCAATGGGCTTTGCTCTTGCATTTAGAGTAAGAGTAAAGGATGGGTCAGGCCCAGCTCTGCAGTAAATCTGAGACACAAGCTCAGCAGAAAAAGAATGCCAGGAGGTGGTAATGGAGCTGTACACTCCCAAAAAGGGGGCTAGATCAGCAAAATACTCAGAAAGGAACAAGGAAAAAGACAGCTCCATCAGGGATTGTCACTAACACTAAAGCTCCCAGCACCCTCTGCACTGTCATCCAGAAATCCAACATATAACACAGAAAACATCTATAGAAAGTTTCCATTTCCATTCTTAGAGCAAATACAGCACTGAGTGTGTCAGGGCAGAGCAAGTGAAATTTTTTTAAAAATCGGGACCCTCCTCCCAGAGCCTCTGATAAGGACTGAAATACAAGAGGCAGGAGAAAGCTAACAAGTGTTAGCCACATAAACCTGCTGCTGGTCGCACTGTGCAATAAATCACAAGGGACTCCATTAAAGTCAAGCAGCTACATGAGCATAAAATCTGTATATTTAGAATCAGCATATATTAAGAGACAAGTAATAAATTCAAGATGTTAGAAACTGCTGGAATATTTCACAAAGCCTGACTTTTTTCCAACTGATAAAAAATACTCCATACTTGGCTATGGGTATAATAGAAGTGGGTAAGAAAAAAGGTTAGAATTCATATTTTCACCTCAGTGTGTGTGCAAAAAACACTTGCAGAAATTAACAGGGGCAGAGAATTGGATGTAAAATAACCTCTTCTCTCTGCCATTTGAGTTTGTGTAGGTGCCAGGAGCTATGGATTACTGGGAAACAGATTGATTCCTGCAAAATTCAAGAGCAGGATTTTTCAAAACTTCTAAATTCCTTGAAAAAAAGAACACAGTAAGATCTCCAGAACTTCTGACTTTCTCAGAAGTCTATCAATTGATCAGTCATCTGTAGCTACTGGCACCTACTGAAATCCAACCTGAAGTCAAACAGCAGAGCTCAGTTTAAATTTAAACATGAGAAATACAAAGAAAAATCTTTCATTATTTGCTGCACATTACTGTAACCTTCACGTTCGAATTGCAGCAAAGTAACTGATATAGACAAAGAGAAATCATTATGTAATATATGTTATCATATAATTCGTGTTAGTTTGTAATTCATGTGAAATAAATCATGTTTGTATGAGTAAAGAAAATAATAAAGAAACTTGAAAACCTAAAGCAGTGGAGGGAGGAACAGGGATTGCCCCATCGCCACACTGTAACTGCCAACAAAAGCTGAGGAGCTCAGATTAGCAAGTTAATAGACACAGCCCAACGGAGATGGCCCTTTCAGAAACTGTCCAGGAAACACCCAAGCGATGAACACCCGGCAAGTATCGATGATTAAGATAACGGGAGTCATCAGGAAATCTACATCTCAATGCCTGGTTCCCATAAGCCAAGATCTGCATTCACCAAAATTCATCCCCAAATGCGTTTGTCCAGCCCAAAGCAGAGAAAGAAAACTACATGAATATGCAAAACCACGAAAAGAAAGACAGACCTCTGCTCCAGGCTAGGAAAAACCTGTATAAAAACAGGACGGACCAAGATAGCATTTGTGAGCACTGGGGGATCCAGTACAATAGAGGTCAGATCAGAGCGTGTTCACCAGGTGCCGATCCCGGGCACGGCGCTGTTCTTTGTGATTGTGACTATCAAGGACCATATTTCGGTCACGAAATAAATTATCGCTTATTTTAATAATATTTAATTCGGCCTGATCTCGTTATTATTTATAACAATTAGATAAAACATTAGATAAGGACAGAAATCAACAACCTCTACCAAAGACGGAAGTGCCAGTCACCTACCCTGTACCACCACCCAAGAGTGATACCCATACAGGAAGGCTCCTCAATCAGGATGATAACCTCAGGTTTACTCACTGACTTCTTTCCAAAATATACCTTCCAGCATATTCACAAGGCCAAACTTTTCAGACTTATTTTATCCTGTATTGATTTGTAAAAATAAAGGAGTTTAAGCTGTCTCAATCTTAGCCTCTAATGGCAAATATATGCAGTACATGACTGGGAATGAAACCTCCCTCTCCCACAGCCAGGGCCCAGCAACAGCACAAAGTGATATATAATTCCATTTCCTCAAAACAACATCAACAACAACAAAAATCCAGAAGAGAATTATTAAAAATATAAAATGAATTTAAACATCTGCAAATCGTAGAATGCAAAATCTTCAACGAGTGCTAGAAAGGAATTAAGTCAAGAAAAGGTTCATAAAGAAAACACATAAAAAATTCCATTTAAAACTCAAGAGTGGGGCTCATTCGGCGTGGTGCTACCACATGGCACACGCCCAGCAGGGCTGGCTCGAGCGGGAATCATCCTGAGCAGGAATCACCCTGAGCAGGATCACCCCGAGCGGGAATCGCCCAGACTGGGAATCACCCCGAGCGGGAATCGCCCTGAGCGGGATCGCCCCAAGCGGGATCACCCTGAGCGGGAATCGCCCTAAGCGGGATCGCCCAGACCGGGAATCACCCCGAGCGGGAATCGCCCTGAGCAGGAATTGCTGGATCACCCTGAGCAGGATTGCCCCAAGCGGGATCACCCTGAGCGGGAATCACATCGAGCAGGATCACCCTTACGTCAGCGCCAACCACCCTTACCTCAGTGCCAATCGCCCTTACCTCAGTGCCAATCGCCCTTACCTCAGCGCCACGTGCTCCCCGTCGCTCCGCACGCACCGCACTGCCCGGCTCTGGTGGCCGATCTCCACCTCTGCGGCCTGGCCCTGTGGGGGAGAGCCGGGAACGGCGGCTGCGCTTCGCTCTGCAGAGTCCGAGCCCGAGTCCAGCATGGTCCTCGCCGCCAGCTCCGCGTCCTTAGGATGGAGCGGCCGGCATTGGCCCCAGGGGCCCAGGCGGAGGCTGTAGGTGTGCTGCTCCTCCCCGAGCGGACAGGCAGGAGTTCCGCAGGGCCTGGACTCGGTCAGGTTGGGGCACGGCGCTCCGCCGTAGAGCGGCGGGGCGAGGACGGCGCGGGTGCGGTGCTGTAGGCCGCGGGCGCAGCCCGGGCCGCAGCGGGACCAGGCCGAGAACTCGGACACGACGCAGTCCCGCGGGCAGGGCACCAGGCAGGCCTGCTCGGAGGGCGGCTGCGGGCTGAAGTGCTCGCAGATCTCGCTGGACACCACGGTCCTGTTCAGCTTCTGCAGGCAGCGGACGCTGCGGCGCTGCAGCCCGTGCTGGGCGGTCACGCAGAGCTCGGCTCCCGCCTCAGCACCCGCGGCCGAGACGAGCCCGCACCTGTCCCATCCCGAAACCTCCCACTCGAACAGCTCCAGGTGCCAGTCGCAGACTTTAAAGCACCTCCGCTGGCCCTCGGGCTTGTCCTGCTGCTCGCAGTTGGCGTGGAAGGTGGTCCAGCCCTCGGCGTGGGTGCACCACACGGCCCGGCTGCGAACGCCGCCCCAGCCGCAGTCCCCGATGCAGCGGCCCCAGTGACCTGCAAGACACGGGCTGGTCAGAAATGCTGAAACGATCCCCCACGATCTGCCCTGAAAATCACAAAGCCAGAAAGTCAGAACACCATAAAGCTCTTCTCATTCCAGCGAAGGCTGCTCCAAGCCCCATCCAACCTGGACGCTTCCAGGGATCCAGGGGCAGCCACAGCTTCTCTGGGCACCCTGTACCAGGGCCTCACCACCTCTGCTTAAAGAATTTCTTCCTAACATCTCACCTAAATCTTGCCTCTTTTAATTTAAATATGTTCCCCTTCTCCTATCGTTATCTGCCCATGTTTAAAAATACAAATCATATATAAAATATAAGCCGTATCCTGTCGTGTATTAAAAAGCAAATAACTACCAGCTAGTCCCTAAATTTGGTTAAATGCTTCCTAAAGACTGTGAGTCGCTTCTCCCAGTGTACTCATATCACTGAATCGCTTGGACAAATCTGGGGAAAGAAGAAAATGCCTCACAGTGCTTCAAATTAAAGGCAAGCCTTTAATTTCTGCAGCAGTAAAATTCGTCCCAAATGAATATTT
Source organism: Oenanthe melanoleuca (assembly GCF_029582105.1). Classification (NCBI taxonomy): domain Eukaryota; kingdom Metazoa; phylum Chordata; class Aves; order Passeriformes; family Muscicapidae; genus Oenanthe; species Oenanthe melanoleuca. The sequence goes on along the minus strand of NC_079341.1, from coordinate 31,292,304 downwards.
CATTTCATTTGTGCAAATTAATATAAAAATGATCATAAAAGAACAATCGCTAATAGGAAAAGAAAGTCAAGTTAGATAAGAGGAAAACAGTCTTAATAGAGCAATTAGTCAACAGAATAAACTGCACTGGGAAGCAGCAGAATCATCATCCAAAGGGATAAAACAGTGAGGATAAATACATGAAAATAATCACCCTCCAGGTACACTGAGTAAATCGTTTCCACTTGCAGCACGTGGCACTATGAGAGGTGGCAAAGCCATCATTCAGGAGGAGAAATTAAACCAAAATAAAACCCAGCAATGTCACTTTCAGTCCGGGAGCACATGAACATATATATGTAATCATATGAATCTTACCTGAGGATTTAGCAATCAGACAAGACTAAATAGAACGATCTGGCTGTGAAAATATTGTTCAATAAAAATCCACCAAATCAAAAAAATAATAAGGGCTATAAGGTACAAAACTGCTGGCAAACTGAAGAGCAAAGGTAGAGAAAAGCACTCAGGCCAAATCTTAACTATTAAAGGGATTTTGATGATCATCTCCAGGGGGTGTTATCTTGTTCCTAAGTTTAAAAACTTTCCAATACCTCATAAAAGAGCCATTTTGTTCAGTAAAAATATTGCATATGTAATTCTTGCCCGAAAATACATTGCAACTGCCCTACCTTTTCTATTTTTTCAAGGCAGAAAATGAACTTGTAACAAATAAGTCGATTTATATTAAGCAATGCTACTGCAGTCAATTTTTTTTAAAATTGATTTTAAAACTACCGGAATCAGTTGCATGTTCATACTACAAAACTAAACACACATAAAAACCAAAACCAGTCCCATAACAGCTGCAATTATAATCCCAGGTATTTTGTTCAGGCAATGGAGGTTTTGTTGGCAATCCCATTGTTCTTTCTTTGTGAATAGAGCAGTTTATCCTCCAGAGACAAGGGCTTCACATTGTGTAATGAAAAATGAAAATAAATAAATAAAAACTCCGGTGTTTTTTTTATTTTATTTTTAGGAAAGGAGGGAAAGAAGATAGGAACTGGATATAACTAAACTTCTTTTCCAATAGATCCCATGTTCCTCCAGGCCAGGGCTGCCCTCAGTCAGGTACCTTCTGCAGTGGTGGACAGGCTGGAGCAAGAGGGGATTGCAGAGTCCTCGAGGTTTAGACAGCTCCAGCTTTTGCTGAATCCCTCAGGCTATGTGCAAAAAATCCTTGTCCTTTTTATGCCTCTGTTTCACACCAAAAGACATCAGCCCAAGGTAAGGACTCAGCCATGACAGGTATCTTGAATGGGAAACAGCACCACCAAACTCTAGTGTGCTCTACAAGCTATCCTACACTAATGACAGGCTTTCAACAGAATCTAGTGTGCTTAAAAATTAAGTAATAAAAAAATTAATCTTTAAATATGCTTTTGAAGTTCTATTACAGGGAAGAGGTCCATTGACAACTTAAATATTTGTCCTTGGTACTTCACCTTGATCTAACAGAATATTCTTTTCTAATGCCACCAAGATTTGAAACCAGGCATCAGAATTTAAAAACTGTCATCCAAAGATAATAGTCAAATTCAGACCTTAAGTCCTGGGTGGCTTTTTATTAACAGAGAAAAGTAACAATGATTATGTATTATGAAATAATTGTATTGTGAACTTATTTATTTCTATGCAGCACTTCAGCAAAGGTAATTTAGTTTTTTGAGATGTGGAAGTTCCAGTGCATGAGAAGTTTCATTTTCATCAGTTTTATTTAAATCAAAAATGTTTAAAAAATAATTTCCCTTTAGCATTGAACAGAACAGTATTTGACACATCAATAAGACCTTGAAACACATTAGACCAATCAAAGATTTACTATTTATTAAGACAGTGAATTGCATAAAAATAGCATTTAAACCCCACCCATGGAGGAATGCCAAGTAGTTGTAGCAGAGGAAATCAACTCATCACTGCTCTTTCCCTACTGCACAGAACTTGTTTCTTTAGTACTTTTTATGCACTCCAGGGTGCTGCTCATGAACATCAGAATGACCACTCCTCACACAAACAGGATAGAGAAGGACTCAGCTGAAGCCAGAAGCAAGAGCTGGCCATTATTTAAAGTCAGATGTGAATCTAGAATAAAAAACTACAAAAAAAAAAAAAAAAAAAAAAAAAAAAAAAAAAAAAAAAAAAAAAAAAAAAAAAAAGGCAGCAAGAACTTGTAAGTAATTACACTGTCATTAGACACATTACAATTTGCAATTATGCTAAAAACAGAGCCTGCTTTTGGCATACCAGAAACAGAACCATGAAAAATAATGTCAAAAATCAGATGAAAAAGCCATTACTATAGATTTTTTTCATTTCCTGACAATCTCTTCAGGACGTGGCAGCAAACGTATCCATAGTGTTTCACTGCTTAGTTAAATATCCTGTTCAGCAGCTTAAATGAGGAGAAAGCTGTAAATATTTCCTAGTCAATAGTCCACTTTGTAATTAGAATTTAATTATTTTTAGAAGGCTCATATTAAATTTACACTTTTCTCAAAATATATCTGAATCAATTAAAAGAAACATCTCAGCACAATGTGAATTATAATATTAACTGTGTTATAAACCCACTGGAATTTAGGCATCAGAAGCCTGTACTTCAGAAACAGGCTTTACAACTCCCCATCTAGAATGGAAGGCCACTGGTAATTAAACAAGAAGACTAAAAGGAAATTAATTTCACAGTGATCTGTCTGTAGAAAGTACAAAAATATGAAGATAAAGGGTTGACAGTCTGTCTCCTATGTATTGTAACCTAATCAGAGACTGGATGGATGTTTGATCTCCTCACAGCAGGATATGGATGGGAGAAACAGACTGTGGATGTACATGGAAACAGGGAGCTCCAAGCTGGTGTAAGGAAAACCTTGCTGCTGTGAGGATAACCCTGGGAACAGGCTGCCCCAAGGCACAACAGAACCCCATCCTTGTGATGCCTGGAAAGGCCGACCTGGAACAGAGACTAGGCAGAGCAAAAGGGATAAAATAGGAATTTATTGAAAGGGTACACCTTGGGCAGGGCAAGAGCTACACCCAAATCAAATTTAAGATGGATCACAGTCATGAGTTTTTACACTTTTGTAAGTTCTGTAAGTGGTCAATTGTGCAATGACAGCCCCAGGCTATGAAGTCTCAACCCCTTGGCTTTCCCCCTTCCCTTTGCCGCTGTTTCTGCTTTTCATCCTTGATTCTCTAGCTGAGAAGAGACTCTTTTGTCTGACTATCCTGTAAAGAGAACTTACTAACACCTAATATGAAATTTCAGGGTTACACACGAAGCAGAAGAGAATCTGAAAAATATAAAAGTTAAAACCCAAGGCATCACTTGGAGGTTTCCAAGATCTGACTGAACAAACCCTGAGAAATCTGGTGTGCACTCAATGCTGGACCTGCTCTGCAAAGAGGTTCAACCAGATGAACTCCTGTGGTTCTTTTCAATCTGGGTTTCTCATAGGAGCATCCAACTGAAAGCAAGGCTTTCTCCAGCAGGATGCCAAAGAAAAAAAAAAAAAAAAAAAAAAAGCTTTTCACTAATAAATACCACTTAGATCTGAAAAGTACCAATAAACACACAACAGCATGAATAAATCCATTAGTCAACCAAGCCAAAGAAAAGTTTAACCAAATCACTATTTCCAAAAATGAGAAGTGAAACAAAACTTGCTGGGCTTACACAAAAAGCATAACAGACAGATGAGGTGTCTTTGTTTATGAACAACTGTGAACAAAGACATCCCACTGTTCCTTCCAGGGCATCTGTAACACTACAAGCAATGACATGAAAGAGATTAATAAGTCAAGACAGTCTATTAAAGCAAAATTACACATTGTTCTGTTTCTCATCTTTTATCAGCCAGAAAGAGCTATACTATCACCCCATACAGCTTCTCTAACCCCTTTCAAAACATGCAATAACACAGCAACTGGAGTTTATTTGATGCTCTGTGCACTGATTTGTTTTTCCTGCCTGCAAGACCTACCTACAACTGCACCATAATTGTGTCTGAAAGGATGCAGTGACATCTGCTCTCTGACACACAAGTCACACACACATAAGGCAAGCAGGTTATACAAACAATAATTACACTTTACAGACAAAATAAAACACCATTGTACACTAAAGTTAGAAAGGAATCCCAATAAGAGCTGCTTAGTATGTTATTGCTTCATAAGAATTGCTAGAATAATTATGCTCTGTTTATTGCAACATTTTAGCTTAATTGAAACCATTTCACCATCAGAGAATTCATTCAATAACAAGCATCTCCCACAATGACTCTGTCCCTGTTGCTACGCTCTGATTTGCAAACTTAGCAGAAGATGAGCAATCAGTAAAATAGAATATTGTGTTAGTAATTTGTATGTTAGTAATTTGTATCAGATAATTGATATGCTCCAGTGAAGGAACACTGAAAAAATTAATGGACAATCATTGCAATAGTCCTATTTTCTACCTATTTTTACCTTCTCCTTCAGTTTAAGTATAAAATTTAGGAGCAATTATTCAAGACCTTAACAACTTGCTTTTGAACAGAATCTCCTAATTCTTATCAATCATAACAAAGCCATACAACTTCATTTACTGAGGAGTAACTCCAGCAGATGTGATGTAACTCCCCAAAATCCCTGCAGCATCCACTTTAATTGAATACTTGAAATGTCCCAGAACCCCTCTGAATGTCATCCTTCCACCAGAACATGGTTATGAGAAGTGCAAAGCTCCAACTCAGCCCATGAATTCTGAGAACAGGCAACAACTGACTCAGATAACACATAAGCCTTATTCCTAAAGGCACTACAGCTAATTAATCTTCATTATTAGTAAGAGACAAAAAATAAATTCCACTGAATACGTTTCATCAGAATAACTGGTTGCTTTATGAGAAGATTTTATGAGATTTATGTAATTTTAATGCAATCTTATGAGAATTATGCATATTTTACGAGATTTGGACATATATTTATTTCTCATATGCCAAAGCTGTTGAAGTTCATACAAACTACAACATAGTTCCTCACCAATATCTTTTTTCTTTGCATGATACAAAGTCATTGTGGTTTTAGGCACATTATGCCAAGAAAAGTAATTCTAGAGGTTTAGGTAAGGATCCTACAGTCACATCTTTTCATGTAGACTAAACAAGATAAAATCTTTGGAGTCTAGGACACCAGATCTATGATGTTTCAGTATTTTATAATACAAAGTATTATATTATGTTAGTATAGCTGTAGCTGAACTGCCCATTCCCTTGCTTTCCAAAAGAGCCCTCCTGTCTCCTAGTCCTGCATCTACTGCCACATCTCAGCCAAATATACAGATTATTTTCTGTGCCTATTCTTAACTGTCTCAATCATTTTTCTATTTATTATTAACAGCAATTCATTAAATCTCTTCTTACTAAAATCTGTATGAAAGATTCTATGCAGAAGACTATTGTTCTATTTGCAGTGTGTCACACAGGGCATAAAAAATTCCTCTGATTCCTGGGATTAATTTTAAATATCTGCAGCACTTTTTTAAACTTTCATGACCTACACAAATGAGCAATTCAGCAGCTTAGTTATTCATCTTATTTCAGATCTGAATAAATGTGAAATTTAGTGACTTACAGCCATGCAGCAGTTTGTTCCAATTTTACATTCCAGGTTTTTCCCTTATTATCCATATGCTGTAACACTCAAGACACACTTCAGCAAGAAAGACATTCTGCAGCAGAATGTAATGAATACTGCTGTTTATGAAAATACAGAGATTTACTAACCCCTTGGCACTGGAAGGCAGGACTTCCCAATATACAGAACTAATGTAAATGGTATTAGCTGAGCTACTCCATCACGTGCCCACACCCCGGAGACAGCCCAGGGAAAAATAGTCTTTCCTTTCAACTCTCAATTAAAAATAGAAAAATAAAAAATACCCCCACACATTCCAAAACATTTTTGTCATATTCATCCAACACATTTTGAGGATCTGTGAGAATAGATTTCTGGCCTTGACAGCAGTGGATATTAGGAGCTGAGACCATAATGTATATAAGCTTATGTGCTGGAAAACACAAAGAATAAATAGATCTTATCAACAGATTACAACTCTAAATTGTTTACTGCAGATGAGATTAAAACCACCTCAGTACTGGATTATAAATAGCTATAATCAAACTCTGGCCTTTTTGGAATTCCAAACATCTATGGAAACCAATTCTTCTTAAAACACAATAGCCTTTGTAAGGTGTTTGTAAATGTAACCTTAGCAGCAAAAGAAATGTTTCTTCAGACGCTCCATCCTGACTCTGGGGTTTGTAATCCCCAACAGCAACTGTTATCAATCAGTGGAAAAAAACCCCAAAACAAACAAAAACCAAAATCAACACAAGACAGGTTACACAGCACCTCCTGTAACACAAGCCCTGGGTTTACCTGTGAGGAAACCGTGGGCATTGCTGGACACACTCAGCAGAACCTTCTTCTGAACCCCAGTTATACTTAAATTTTTTATCCAGTCCACAGGAAACCTCAGATCCCTTAAAGCACAATGAAACAAGAAGTTGAGGAGATCCACTCTGATATTTGCAGGAAGAGAGAGATATCTGTGAGTGGGGTTATTTCTTACTTGGCTCCAGGCACTGGGTGATTCAGAGGTATCTCCAGTTGGATACAGCTCCTTACACCACTGCTTTCAGACCAGCAAGCTTCACACAGAGTTTTTTCTGCTTTTCCCACACACTGCCTTCTCTTTGCTGCCCTTCACATAGGCAGTCACTCTGAGGTATTTTGCAAGCCTGGGTTTCACCCCATGTCCATGTTCTGCTAACAGCCCAGCTGGGATGCACTTAGCTCTGAGCCCACCTCATCTGCATCCTCACAAGGAACCCCAGCAAACACCACCAAGATCATAAAATCACAGAATGCTTTGGGTTGGAAGGGGCCATAAACATCATCTCATTCCAACTCCCTGCCATGGGCAAGGACACTTCCACTGTCCCAGGCTGCTCCAAGCCCTGTCCAGCTTGAACACTTCCAGGGAAATGGAGCAGCCACAGCTTCTCTGGGCACCCTGTGCTGGGACCTCAGCATCCTCACAGGGAAGAACCCATGAAGACAGTGAAGACTGGCACTCATCTCCACTGACTCCTGAAGAAACCACAGCAAGAAACTTTCTGTCAGAGGTTCACTGCTCTGAGACAAGGCCTTGGTGGGACAGCTGGGGGAGGCACTGGCAGCAGTTCAGTATCAGCTTATTTGAGCTCCAAGACACACAGAGAATTCTTATTTTAGTTCTGTAATAATTCGTTACCCAGCAAACACCAAAGACAGAGCCCAACCCCTCTTCCAAATTGTGGCAACTGCAGTTTCTAATTTTCTTACTCTTTCATGAAGCTTAAATTGTGTTTGTTCATTGAAATAACAGCAAAATTTCAAAATTGTTTTCGAGAAAAAAGTTGTGAAATAATACAGCAATCTGCACACCTGCAAAACCTTTGTGAAGTATCCAAATTTACTTCACAAGCACATTATCACAGAAACACATGCATCCCCCTCCAGACATCATTTTAAGGGAGAACTATAATTTTTCTGCTCAGCTTCATCCTATTTCCACCTTACACATTTTATAACCCACCACAGCCCAGAAGCCCACACACATTTCAGCTACTACAGCAATGTGATGTATGTATGTGATGGTAAAGAGATGGAAATCCAGAACTGCACACAGAGCTGCTACCAAGTCTGGCTGGGTGAAACAGGAGCTGCTTTACCTGTCCTGCAGAGCTGATGTTCCTACAGATGTGTCCTCCTGGGGAAGTTCTCCAGGTGGGACTTCTGGTGAGCCCCACCTGGAACAGAATTGGGCTGCCCACAGCACTTGGAACAGAAAAGGTAAAACAGACATCATGTACTTCTACAGAAATACCTTCTGAACCATATGGGCCACTCATTATTCCTAATAAACATTACAGAAGAGCTATACAATGGGCAGGAGCCCCATGGAGCCCAACTGCTGCTAATTAGTATTTCTGCAAAGATGGAGAACACCTATAATAATGATTCCCTGGCAACAGAATAATTAATTCATGTGGAAAGTACTATTTTTAAACATGTGCATTATCAATTCTATAAAAACTGGACAGAGGTTATTGTAGAACTCTACAAATTGCTTTTACTGGTCATTTTCACTTTATTTACAGTCTGTATTTAATTATCCCCTTTCAATTATTAATAATTAAATCTCCATTTACTCTAGACACTCCATATTCTCGAGGAAAAGCACTTTGGAAAAGCACAACTTGCTGTGTTGTGTGGAAATAACTGTGCAGGAATAAACCAAATGAGAAGCTATGCCAAAATGTGGAATATAAGTGTTCTCCAGCAATAAATCAATTTCACTGCCCCACAGACACAGAGCCCTGGCTGCTGACAGGAGGGTGGCTGAGCAATCTAAAAGGGACAAAGAGCTCCAGCTTACAGTGCATGGGGAAAGAAGAACAGGCATATAGCACATACTCAAACAAAACAAACAAACAAATCCAAAACCAAGCCAACCAACCAAAAAAAAAAAAAAAAAAAAAAAAAAAAAAAAAAAAAAAAAAAAAAAAGCTAAATCCAGTTCACAAAAGTTTAGTTTGGAAGGGAAAATAATTAATGTAATAGGAAAGCAAGAACAAAGACAATAATGTCCTAATTGAAATAAACTCCCATCAAATCATAAATTCCTCTTCTTGACAGAACAGAACACTAAAATACTTCAGTTTGCACTCAGGGAATATGACTACATTACCTCATTCAGGCTTGCAGGTGTTAAGATAAGAAAATTCTTGGGAATCTTATGCCAAGAATTACAAAATATAACTAATCCACATATCTGGATGAGTATGTGAAGAAAGAAAAAACTCCATCTCATCTGGAGGCAGATTTTGCCAGGCATCATTCCAAATGACTGCACATGCAGGTAAGTGAGAGCAGAATATGGTCAGATTAAGATCTGAATATCAGGCCAGACTGAGATCCAGGGATCACATGAAGGGGTTGTATTAACCCATGAAATTTTCTACTAGTTTTAATTTTAATTTAGTTTTTTTCCTTTTCCAGCTGAGATTGATTCCATGGAGCAAAAGCTCTAAGGATAAAGAGAGATGACAGTACTGTAGTTTGGGCCATAAATTGTGTCAGTCAATAACATGTGTCAATAACAAGTCCTACAAGGTGTTAATCCACAGTCCAGGCTGGGAACAAGCACGTTTAGGGGAAGGGCAGAGCTTGAGATGCTTTTTGTCAATATCTGTACTTCTGAAATAAAGCAAGCTGAAAGCAAGTTAAAGATGGAAGTGTCCAGACATCAAACTGCACCCTGAAGTTACTCAGGGGTCAGCCTTCCAGACTGGTAGATCTTTGCTACCTCTTTGGCAGGTGTTTTGCTCACACTGTCCTGAATTTATAATGATTTTGCATTTCTGAATAGCCTTCATCCATCACTGGAATCCTAACAGATGGACAGCTTTACTTACATTTTCACAGCTTCGGCACAAGGGATAAAACCATCTCCTCTGAGATGTTTAAACAGCTGATAATACCTAATCCTGAGGCTGGTTTTGCTAGCACAGCCCCACATTTCTTTCAAAAACCACTACCAGATGTGGCAGGTAGCATTCAGGTTTTCTGTTTGCTGAGCAGAGATGAACAATCTTGAACTTGGAAATCTGGTCACTGTTGCCATAAAAGATCTCACACTCTGGTTTTTTGAAATAAAAGAATGGTGGCATGGGAAAATATCAGTCACAGATGCACATATGCTGTACATCTATTTCACATCCAAACAAAGGCATCTGCTATCACAATGTTAGCCCACACTTTGCAACTGAAGATTTTTTAGAAACAGACGTTCTTACACATAAGTAATCATTTAACAAGGCCTCAGAAAATGCAGCCCTTAATAGATTTAATTAACAGGTTAATGATGTGCATAGCATGCATGCTCTCAAAAGCAAAGATTTTCACATTAAGCTTGTTTCTGTTGCACAGAAGCAGCTTTCTGTAGAATATCTGTGCTAATGTAATTACACATCTGGCACTTCTGCTGCTTTCAATTGCAGAGATATTTACAAACAGTGCAAGTAATTTGCACAAGAGAACCTATCTGTTCTACTGTTTTACACAACAAATAAAGATATTTGCATGAAAATCCAACTGCAAAGAGTCCTCTTTTGTACTCCTGAGTTCTTCTATTGAATATATAAAATGATCATTTAGCCTGCACAATAAATCTAACACTTACACTGATACCATGACTGCCTGAGATACCAGCACAAACTAAGCCTGCCTCGGGTTCACCTTGATATAAAGGGGTCAAGTAAAAATTTTTAGATAATTTTAAATTAAACATCAGCCCTGGTAATCATCTCTGGTCCCCTGTGCCATCACATGGCAAAACTAATGTTTTAAAATATAACTTCTTGGAGATGTTCATTCATCATCCTCACTGTAACTGGGAAATGATCAAAAACCTGGCCAGAATAATGGAAATTCCACATTATCTCTACCAGTATTGTCAAGATAATGCTGTGGTTATTAATTTAAATACGCCTCAAAGAACTATCACAACTTCAAATGCGATTCAAGAAGATAAAAAGCCATTGCCGCCTCAAGCTGCTTTCAGTTCCATTTAGGTCACATTTAGGTTCATCAGATAGCACGGAAATCCCTCAACTTACTAAATATTGACAGGAGATGTTGCTGCCCTGGTGTTTAATCAAAGGAGTGGATGAGCCCAAAGTCCTGACTGAAAGGAGATGCTATCAAAGGAACCTTCAACACCTGCTCAAGCTCAGGAATGGCAGAAAAGATAAGCCAAGACAAATATCCCTTTCCCCTTCATATCTTAAGACATATCTGATTAAGAAAAACCATAAATTATTTAAGAAAAGGATATATGTGTGAATGTGCATAATGTACATAATGATGTCAAATATTTAGGTACACAGACACATAAATCTGTTCTGTGAGATATTTATATCCAAATTATCCCATTTTGCTCACATTTTGGAATCAACCAGTGTTGTCCTGCTCAGTCTGTACCCAACACACCAGAAGAATATGTAAAATGTCATGATTGCCATACCATGGGCTCTGAAATACTGGAGCCAGCTCCTTCCCCTTCCCACAGGAGACACTTCCAGTGCCTTGGAGGTCATGCTGGAGGCTGTGGATACTTCTGAAGATCAGATTATGATAGGCAATGGACAAAACACTGAAATCTGGTAATTAATTATTCCAAATCCCCTGAGAGTAATGCAGACAGGCAGAATGAGGAGTGATTTTGGGGAACAGGGCAACAAAAACACTTAGCTAATAATCCTGAACCACAGATTTCAAGTGGCTTTTAGTTTTGCTGCTTTTATACGAGTAAGCTGTTTCCATATGAACCAGCTCATTAGCATGCCCCAGCTGGTTCATTAACCAGCACATGAAGATTCAGTATCACCACAAGAAAACAATAAATTGCTACAGAAAGAAATTCCTTAAGAAATGGCAGGGGCTCTCCAGGCTCTTCCAGAAGGAAATCCAGTTCTTGGTTTTCTCCCCTGGTTGAAAGAATTGCAAAATTCAGAGCAGAGTTTGTGTAACCACCCACCAGCCACGTGGAACCCCCAGCAGATGGGGAACACTCAGCTGTAGACAAACCAGACTGGTACTTCTGTGAAATAAGAAAAACTGGCTTTCCCACTAAGGATACTGACATAACTGCTCTTAATTGAGTTTTAATTCCCCTAGGAATTCTTTAATTCAATGAAGCCACTTGGAAACAGTATTCTATTATAAATGTCTATTCCTTTCTTGTGATTCCCATAACAAACTTTATTCAGATTATTCTGAGGTAAATAAAGCCAGTTTGATTTGAGATCCTTTGAACAGTAAGCCATATATTTTACATACACAAAGAGAAATGACTGGTCAAATGCAAAAATCAATGAAGAAAAGGGAGCTAAGAAAATGCAATCCATATTCATTACATGTTTAAAACATTTACAGTCTACCATGTCTGAAGTTTAGAAATTCAAGATATTCATCATCTTTGAAAATTGATCTTAAATAACTTGTATTCCTTTTGCCATGATGCAGAAAGATTTTTAGTTTATATCTAATCTTGATAGTACTGCACACATAGACAGGGTGTTCCAAAAGGCATAAACAGAAAGCAAAAAAAACAAAGCTATATATGGCTAATAATCTGCATAAACTTCAGGTCTTTTTAAAACAAACAAAACTCCAATTTCTTTAAACAATATTTACTGTTCACAGGATGTGTTTTTAAAAAATCCTTTCTTAAAGCTGGTATGCTGAATTTAAACTGTTTCTACTTTAATGCCTTAAGAAGAGAAGAGGAAAACACCTCCTGACCTGTGAGCTTGGTCACTGTAAGGCAATGTAGGCTGCATGGTCATAGGTTATTTTACTTAAAGAACAGTTAGTTTTGTTATCCCATCATTCTTCCCAAACCACTTCACTGTACCATATTCCCATTTTCCCAGGTATTCTAACTTAAACCAATAAAACACTCTTGACAGGCAAACTAAGCAACTAAATACTCTTCCACATTCATTTTTACTCATACAAAAACACAGTATTAATGATTACTCAGTCACCATTTCCATTTATCTAAATTTGCCTGGTTATAATAGCTGCTGCCCAAAGAATTTTCCCCTGATAATGACGGATGTGTGATCACACACCATACCCACAGAAAGCCTTATTTATTTCCACAAGCCATCAGTTTGCACCAGACTATGAAAGCAGAAGCTTCCCACCATGTGTCCAGAAAGCCTCACACCAAACTTTGCAATAAAGAGAGAATAAAATAGTGTATGCACTCCTACATTGCCCTGTATCTTCTTGGCCCTTCAGGGCAGCTTCTCACAGGATCCTGGAGAAGAAACCATCAATATAAGCATCGTATTTCTGCTGGGAGAAAACTCCAGATGCTGACAACCCACAACCTCCCCAGGTGACACCCCAGCCTTAGGATGCATGGGAGCAAGGGGACAGCAGCACCAGGAAAGGTGTAAAGGTGGGAACTGTGCAACACTTGAACTGCATCACTCTTCTCTTCCATAGTGATTAGATCTGGACTAACAATGATGACCCTCTCACAGCTACAGCCACATCATCATTAATTAACTGGCTTTATTTATCTCTTCCTCCTTCACTTAGAGCAAGAGGAGAAAAAATTTGCCTTGCCTTTGACTCATATTAGAGATGGACTCTACTTCTCAGTCCATATAGATCTGTTTGTTTTTATTCCTAGCACTGCAGTCCCAAATCCTACCAGAGAACCAGGAACAAGGAACCTGGAACAGGGAACCAGGTCCTCCCAGACCAGCCCAGGCTGTGCCAGAACACTGGGAAACACACAAGTGCCTGCTGTCATGCAACAGATTCAAATCATGAGTCTTGGGAATAAACCAGCCTCAGTAAGTAGAAATAAAGATGTTTTGCATCAGCCCTCCCAGTCTTTACATTTACTAGGTACTGCAATGCCTTGGAAAAACAAGTCACTGTGGCTCCCTGACTAAAAAGTTCAGAGTCTTGGGTATTGCAACAGACCTTAATCTTTACAAATAATTCATTTCATTTCATTTCACATGTAATAGCTGAAGAACACTATGCATAATAAAGAGATTTATGACAGAAACTGATTAGTTTTTTTTTAAATACCAACTAATCAGAACATTTTATAAATACTTCCTTAGACTAAGGATGTACTAAAGCCCTTCTTAAGTTTCTTATGTAAATAAACCCATCCATAACAACAAGTCTGTAGGGCTTTCTATATTCATAATTTATGGGAAAAACAGATTTTCCCTATCAAAACTTTGGTGAGGTTTGAAAACACCTTTTTATGGTTACCCTAAAAAACCCTCCATAATCATGCAATTACAATGAAAATGCTTGTACAAGCTACATTAAAGTATTAACTCAGCATCAATAATATGGATAGAGGGCATGCAGCAGAAACAACAGCATGTGCCATCAGGCCAGCAGGGATTACAGCACTCAACAGCTGGACCATTAGAGCAAGACACTGGGTGCCAATCACACTGATAAAAGATAAGGGGGGTTTACTGATCACCATGCCCCAGGGAGGAGGAAGAACAGCTGCTATTTCCTGTAGAATCCGTCACATTTCCTCTCTTCAGGGAATTCAAGCCCCAGAGAAATAAATTGGTTGGGCAGGCACAAGAATTCATTTCTTTCCAGTCTATTTTTGTGTACGTGTTTGCCAGCTCAAGAAGAAAAACACTTTTGCAGCAAAACTAAATCTCTCTCCCTGCAACATCCATGTTCTTCACTCAGGGGGTTTGCAGTGTCAGGACCAGCAGGCATTTGACAGAAGCATCCATGGCATCATCTTCCAAAGGCAAACAGGGACAAACTGGTCTCAAAATGTCAATTTGAGGTGAGCAGAGTCCGCGTTCCGACGCCGTTTTTCATTTAACTCTGTCCTACATTTTGGATGCTGAACTAATTGCTAAGTTTCATTGATGAACCTCAGTTTGCCAAGAAACATCTTACAGTAACTTCTCTGAATTTCCAAATGGGTATCAGGCTGTTATATAATTTATCTTAAGAAGTCACAGGAAAGAATTCCGTATCGACTCGGGCTCGCTTCCCACTGATGCCTAATCCATATTGCAATAATAATGTAAATTATCTCTGAGGAGTGGTTAGCCATTGTGGTCAGATCACATTGCAGGCAGACAAGCTCAACCAATATGTAAACTGTGAGGGAGAATGGTAAATGTGCTGATTATGTAAATGGAATTGTTTGAAGTCAAAGATGCGGGCCTGTATTTCACTGATAAAATGTGTAAAATAGGAAAAAAACACTGCGTAAGCAATTAAATTTAACTTTCTAATCAATAAAAGGCAAACTGGGACCTAAATCCACTTTATGGGATTTAGGAATCAAAGTCTTCCTGCAACTCAAAGACAGCTGTTATGCCCATTTGACTAGAGGGAACTTACTGTAAGACAAAAATGTCACATTCTATCTTGATACCACACACAAGAGAGTCATGTGTCATTAGATTAAGATAATTTGGTCTAACGATGCTCCTGATCTTTAGTTCTGGCTGGCATTCTTTGTAAATAAAGCTGTACTCTCAACACTTTTGATGGCAGCATCTCATGGGAGTTTGACAGATGAGCTCACCTGTCCTTGGTAAGGCTTTGGATTCATTTTTTGCAGGTCCAGTTTTTCTCCAAGGACTCCAGAGGTGGAAGCATATTGTGCCTTTAAACTTGCAATTCATTTCAAACATTTGCACATGGGCAGAACTTGGATTGGTACCAATGTGCCCAGAGCTGCTAAGCATGGATTCTCCCACCTTGTCCCGTGAGGAGGTCACACAAAAACCAAATGTGGTGGCCAAACACAGAGTCAGAGAACAGCTTAAACACAGGTCCACTTCATTTTTCTTCCTCTCCTCATTAATTCATTTCATACAAACATAGAATAGTTTGGGTGGGAAGGATTTTAAGGACCATCTCATCCCAACCCCTGCCATGGGCACAGACACTTTCCACTAGATCAGGTTGCTCCAACCTGGCCTAAAACACTTCCAGGGGCAACACAACTTCTCTGGCAACCTATCCCGGTGCCTCAGCACACTCACAGGGAAAAAATCTCATTTCCCTATGTTGCCACTGAAACATGGCACAATCTGCCACCAAACATGAACTCCTCCACTTCACAGAACTCACAAAATCCAGCAGTTTCTACAGACACTGCTTATGCCAAGCTTCTTCTTTACCATTACTTGTGAATTGCTGTTCTATATTTTACCTGCCATGAACTGCAGCTTTGTCCATTCCTCTGCTTTGTAAAGCACTGTGCAGGGTCAGAGTCTTATTGAAACAACAAATACCCTTACTGGTGACATTTCCACATATAAAAAACAACTGGGAACTGCATGCAGCACATGCCTATAAACACACTCAGAGTTATTCCTGCACACTCAGATGCAGGAATAACTGAAAGAGAAATTTACAGCACACAGCTGGGGCTGCAATGGTCAGGCTGCAGTCTGAAAAGCACCAAAGACCACCATCTGCAAGGCCTCTGATAGCTCACTAATTAATGATCAAGATTGCATTTGCTTCAGCATAATTTTGTGCTTTTATATGGATATCTTATTTGATTATAATTATCACAGACTGGAGAAGTTTATTAGGGCCAATCATTTCTTAATGCAATTAAAACCCCAGGGGAACAATACAAAGTAATTTTTATTGGTGATGAGAGCTTATAACCAAAAGGAAGCCTATTTATTGATCCAAATTATAAAATTAAAACAAATTGCATGAATTTTCCAGTAGCTTTTTTGCTAATACCTGAGTTAAAACAACCAGTTTGTGTTAAAAGTGGCAGAATGAGCTGATCTTTGGGCTCCTTCTGGCTCCTCTATATTCATTTCTTTGGGGAAGGGATTATGCAGCCTTTTTCTCCTCCTGGATGAAATCACCCAGTCTCAAAATAGCTCTCTGGGCTATTGCCTCTGCTTTCCAGCCCTGCTAACACAACACCTCTAATTCTTTCCCTTCCACAACACTGTGACACTTCCCATTAAAATGAGTCCAAAAACCATTTCTCCACAGCACAAATAATTATTTATTCTTTCACCCAAAGGTATTAACATGGAGATTGGAGGGTAAAAACAATAAGAAGTCTCTATGAATGCATTCTATGTACATATACTTTATCCTGTTCTTTTATACATTTTTAGAATATGTCCACCTCAGTGCTGGTAAAACAAATTGTTCTCTTTCCCATTCTGTCACTCTCTCTCTATTGTCATCCTAAAGGTGTTCCTTTTCTTTCTCTGCCCAGACAAGAGCCTTTCAGGGTTTAGTATGCTCCTTACTCCAAGACCTGCTTAAGAAAAGCAATACATAGCACATTGATGGGTGCCACAATGTGATTTATTTCCATTGCTCAGTTCCCCACAGTTTCCCCTGAGAACCCAAGTAATCAGTGTGAGAACATCTCATCACTGCCACTGGTTTAGCCCCATTTGCTTCCCCTTAAGAGAACCTTTTGATTTACCATCTTGCATTTAACCAAAATAATATTACAGTGTGATCCAAATTCTACTGTAGTATTCTCAAAAATGTTCAATTTTGAGAAATAATGTTTAGCTAGTCAATCTACACTGGGTGCCTGTCTGCACAGGTTTTATCAAACAATGCAGACAACATCCTACTGTTCCTTACACCACACTATTTAAGCATTTCATAGTTCTGATGACTGAGACCCAGTATCTGATGCACCATACAAAAACTGGAAAGAAACTACCCTAAAAAAAAAAAAGTTCTAAAGAAGATATTTTGCATTTTCTTAGCAAAAACAGACCTAAGAAAATAGTCTGTAAAGGAATAAAAGGCAAATCAAGGAAATACCAGCCAGCATTATCAAAGTGAATAACCTTTCTCCAGGCAGCTACACCCTTCTGCTGGGACATTTACACCAGGACAGGTCTTACACCAGCAGGTACAAGCAGGGGCAGCCAGAGCCAGGACATTTACACCAGGGCAGGTCTTACACCAGCAGTGGCAGCCAGAGCCAGGACACCTTCACTGCCATCAGCCACCTCACAGGAACCTAGGAGAGCCACAGAGGCACAGTGGAAAAAGGCTGACTTCTATATAAATCAGCTTCCTCTGATTGTTCTTATGAATTACATACAAGAAATATCAGAAGAGCCAACTGTGACTGGCACTGAATAATTTTCATAAGTGTGCTCTATAGCACAGAATACAGGCATTTCTTCCTGTGTCAATATTCCACTGCAAAAAGCTTTTCTCCTGAGGCTTAGAGAAATCCTTCCTCCTCTAATCCTGTTTTCCAGTGACAACTTAAGAACTGAAATGGCAATAATTCCTCATCTCCAGTGCTAATTTAGTAACTGCCAAACCCTTTTTTTCCCTCTGCTGTCCTACTCATCCAGCAGGGCTCTGTATCCTCACAGAACACGAGTTAGAACTGCTCAGCTCAGGGAGAGGTGGCACCAACAGGTAGAAAAGGATGGGGAATCACTTCTTAAATATTAGGTTTGCTGATTTTTAATTTCTACTCTTTGGAAAGAATACCAAAATCATCTTGGATCAAGGCTTGGATCAATGCTTAAACTTTCTAGCCCCACTGGACACCCAAGACTGGGCACCTTGTGTCCCAGAACAGCAGTTTATAGTCATTTGCAATATATAGAATACCTATTAATTTAAAATACTTATTAGAAAAAAAAAACCCAAAAAATGTCCTCCAATAAATCAGCACTACCTGTGTTTGTCAATTTATTTGCAGCAGTTCATACACCCACCTAGCCTGGCACTGGCAGCAGCATCTGGATTAACCACTGCTGTGCTGTTAATCACACTTGTCAGTAATGAACTGCAGTAATTAGAATGCTGCTTGATCTTCAAACAGTTCAGAACTAATAAATTAGTGAGATATATATGTTTATATATATATATATATATATATATATATGAAGAGGCCTAAGAACAGGATACACACTTACTTCAGACTTCAAGTCTCAGATAATTCTGCACAGCAGACACTTTAAGGGCAGGTTAAGTACTTTTTTTTTTTATAAGACTGGTGCCAGTTCTGAACAAGAATCCTATTTCATCCCAAAATGGAACACTGTACATTCTGAGTCAATGCCTGTGAAAGTCAATGGAATGTTAGATATATTTGTTCTGTATTTTTACGATAAAAAAGAAAAGGAAAATTCTATGCCTGCAGTGTGACTCCATGTCAATTAGACACTAACACCTCAGGCATTTTCCTTCTGGTTTGATACTCAACTCCACAAATATAAGTTCAAAGAGAAGAGTTTTTCCAAGTCCACATTTGGGCATATCATGTGTTCCCTATGAAATGGAAATCACCTTGTAGTAGTGGCTAGTGCAGAAACAAAACTGAACCAGTGTTTTCAAAGGGCAAAATATTATATTTAAACGTCCTCTGCAGATATTTGGGAATTTGCAGCCACCTACAGCCCTGCAATTTTACTTTGTGACAGATTTTCTGTGAACTGGCTTAAATGAGAGTGCAGATGGAGGAAGAATCACACATAACTAATTTTTATTGACTAGATGTCAGGACTTAGAGACAAGCCTATGATAGATACTTGTGATATTTTTGTAAGAACAAACACTACTGCTGGGGTGGATATGAAGATGCACTGACTGGATATAAAAGCCCCTCAAGGGAAGAGCCCTCAGTGGTTAACTGAGAGAAATCAGCTTTTCCAGCAGCAAACTGGGAGCACCCAGGTCATGGCCACATGTGCACCTTCTGCCCAGAGAAGCTCTCCACACAGCTGAGGTTAAAGGTATTCTTTACCTAAAGCTCTGAATTTTCCCATTCTTTGTGTAGGAATATAAATATTTAAGTCACCTTTCAAAAAGCAGTTTGTAGGTATGACCTCAGAAATCCTTACTTTCAGGAGGCATATCCCATTAACTACCTGGAATGCTTTTAAGCCCTGAGAAGTAGACACCAAAAGGGTCTGTTGAGCCACAAAATGCTGAAAACTGGGCAGGTTCATGGGGGTAGATGGGGAAAGACTTAATTCACTACAAGATGGTAAACCAGGCTAAAAGCAAAAGGAAAAGTATGCACATGCCTTCCATTGTCAGCAGCATTCTGAGCAGAAACTGAAATGTCAGAGCTCCTTGAATCTGAGTTTCAATTGTCATTTTCACTTCTGCAATTTTGCCACTACCCATCCACACCAAACATTAAGCTTCTAATTAAATAGCAAAGATTTCATCCACAGTTCTGCCCTAGCAGTGCTATTCTCAGTCTTTCTTTGCCTCTCAGAGAAAGTCCACTAACATTCAACTGTTTCTATTTTAACTGCCCCAATCTTGCAAGAAATATTCCACCAGCAGAGATCAACTGGATGCAGCAGTATAGCAAAATCCCTGATTCTCCATCTTAAATTGATTCTTTTCTCTTTCATACACATAATCTCTTAAGCCCTACATTCAATATTTTTGCACAGCCTCTAATGTGTTCCTAAGACACACACAGCAGCTCCCAACTCATTCCCTGCTCCTCACCATGAAGTGCAGCTCAGTACAGAGGAACCAACACCTCATTTTCACTGGAGACCCAGGGAAGGAGATCCCACATGGCCATAGCTGCAGGGACTGCCTGGAACAGTGAAAACAGCCTCAACAGAAAACTGCAACCATCCACAGCTTTGTGTTTCCTTAGCTGGAGAAAGTACACATTTGCATCTAATCTGAGGCAGAAAAACCTAGAAAATATTTGTGGCAAAGTAATACTTGTACTGCTCAACCAAATTTATAATAAATTAAGAGATCATACAATATTCAGCCCTATTTTGACTGCTGCTTAATCTTTTCTGACCAGTGCATAGCAGGAAATAACTGCATGCCCAAAAAGGTTGGTATGCTTTTCTAAAGTTAATTTTCCTCTGATTTCACTCAATTCCAAATTCTCCTGCGATGACAGATGTCACAAGATGAAACAGAAACTTTTTTTATTTGGTCCTCTCAGCCAAGCAGGAATTGTCAGAGTGCAGGGAGGTTTTTTTTCTCCAACAGCATTTTCATGTACAATACTTTCATCATTTAAGAAGGTCTGGAATGTTGCAAGGATCATTATCACATGACGAAGAATGTTAGGCAAAGCTTTTTATCTTGGTTGTTATTAAGTGCCCTTTTATTGCTGTATCAATCAACTAAATGATTTCCAAAGTCTGGTGTAAAATAGCATGTTGGTGGAGCAGGCAAAGCTGACAGTGGGTGAAACTGTAATCTGTTTACATCTTTAGACTTGATGGCTTATGCTGCTGGTGAGGCATTTCCTAAATCTTTCATTATTGTAATGACTGGAAGACAAAAATGAAAATGAGTAAGAGGTTGTCTGGTGTGCAGGCAACTCCTTGAAAGCTTTGAAAACCAAAAATAGAGCCCATAAAATCTACTAAAAGAACTTTTTATGCTTGAACTGTAGGTATAGGGAAGCAAAAGGGGGAGACAAGATCAACTTTGGAAATAATTGAGGCAAAACTGTGATGATGCAGATGAGGGGGGAGCCAAAAAGAAGATTGAAGGATGATCTGCCATGAGGTTTTCATAAATTAGGTGGGGGGGGAAAAAAAAACAACTTGGATTTTGAGTTAAGAACTTCAGACTTCAAATTCAACAAACATAATTATGGTTTTCCATGCTAATAACAAGGCCCAACACTGTTCCCTTCAAGCAGTTCAGTGCTTCTGTCACAGCTGCAATATGAAGCACAACCAGTTATTTTTATTAGAAATGGTTGCTTTCTTCCTCAAAAACTGAATGTTCAGCAAAAAGTAACAAAATGCTATTTATTAATACACTCCATGAAACATTACAGTACAAGGGAAAAAAACAACCCAGTAAGCCAGGTGTATTTCTTTAACTAAATGCATCATGCAAAACACTGAATTTATAAATGCACAAGTGTATTGGCTCTGGCTGAGATGTAGCACTTTGAAAGTTTCAAAGCAGCAGCTTGAAACAGATGGGGCACTGGTTATAAAAGTTTGCTACAGATGGAGAATTACTACAAATATTTTACCACTTTACACTTGGATCAAAACTTTGCATAAAATACAAATAATTTTCTCTCACAACATTGCTCTGTTCTTAAAAAGAGCAATTGTTGCAATTATTTTGCAATGCCAGAGAATAATTCTCAAAAAAATGCCTTGCATATACACTCCTCTGTTCAAAGCTTCCCTTTCCACGAAGGGAGGAACATCCAGGATCTTCCATTCTCTGCTCACTGCATCACATATTTGACACCACATTGTGTGAGCTCCAGCCCTCCCATACAGCAGGAGTTTGCAGAAGTTTAAAGCAGCTGCTACAGCTCAATGAAAATGATCTGCTGCTGCTGCAGGACTGGTCCTACAGCCAGTGCTGAGCCAGCTGAGAGCTGGAGGTGCCTGTGGAGGCTTCAGCATCAGTCCCACAGCTGGAACAAGGTCTGCACTGTGGGATAGCCCCACCCCAGAATGGGAAGCCTTAGGATGCTGCCATTCTGGAGCTGGAGTTCTCCAAAAGCTGCTCCCCTGATCTAAAGCTCTGAGTAGGATGATTGGGAGCCCTGAAGCGTGCAAAGCCCAGCTGCTCCTCACAATTCAGGCAAAGCCCTCCTTTGACTATTTCACAAGCCACTATATTTTATCTCTTTCCCTTGTATATATCAGAGACTACATGTTGCTTTTCATCAACTGCCTTTTATTAAGCCTACCACCAGTTTTATCAGTAAATTTTACTGTATATGAAAGTTTTCTGTACTTCACTGTACAGCAATTTTGTATCTGATTTTATCTTTGACTAGATGGGCTGTTCAGAAAATTTCAGATAGGACACCTGCTTTACAAATGAATTAACAAATAGCAATAGCTTTGGAAGATCAGGGGTAAAATAGTATAATGAGACTCAGAGGTTCAGTCATTTCACTGCTCCTAAAGGCAACTCATTCTCACCAGGCCCTGGCTCAACAGAGTGCTCATACCCCTCTGAAGTATGAAGGACTAAACGCCTGCCTTTATTTCCTGGGCTTAAATGTCATGGGAACAGAGACAGAAATAATAGCATGTGCTTTCATTATCAAATTTTTGCAAAATTACTGAACTACAGGTGATATCAAAAGAAACTGCTCCCCAGCAGGTGCATCCTGCTGTAGCCATCTCCATCACCTCCTTACATTCGTGATAAAACAACTTTACAAGAGCTTGGAATACTGTAATATTTGTATTAAAACCTGGAGTACACAGAAGCACATGCTACTCTCCTGAAAGGTCAAAAAGCAAAATTTTGAAAGCTAAATTTTACTGTCTGTCAACTCCAAATTATTCCACAACCTGAAAGAGCACAGCACCAGTAAATTCAGAGGTGTGCTGCTATCAGAGGTGGGGTGACACACAGAGGCTCTGTGTCCCTCATTTCTCCAAGAAAAGAAAAATCAGAACTCCCAGAGACTGAGAGTAACATTAACCTCCCAAATCACATGGAGCAAGAGCGAGCACAAGGAAACCCCAAAACACCCAGCCACCCACCCCCAGCAGGGCACGAGGTGAGATGTGCTCTGACACTGCAAAAGTCCCACAAAATATGCATGAAAAAACATTTTTTCACTGTAATATATGAATGTCTAACACTAATGGCATAAATCAATAAACATCATTTAAATTGTCAAGCTTTAACAACCTTCATCCCCTAAGTGTTCTTCAAAGCCATTTTTGCACAAATTAATGAGGCCAAGGGTACAATGATGCATTGGTGAACTTGCAGTGGGATGAGTAAACACAGTAAGAGAGTCTAAATAAGAAAATGCTTTCCATAACACTGTTTGAATTACAGGGTAATTAGGTGCTTTTTTAATCTATCTTGTCAAACTTTTGGCTCAGGCTAACATACAACTGTGGCCTTGTTAAAAGTAATTCAGCTTTGAAGGAGGAAGAGTCTAAAGTTTCAACTTAATAATTAATTTGCAATTTTTAAATACTGTATATATAATATCAATATTTTAGCACTTTAATCATTGGGAAACTGAACACATGCTTAATTTGAAGTTACAGAAGGAATGATGTGAGGCTGCCTGTGGCTGGCACCTCAGATCTACCCTTGGAAAACATTTCCCTTGCAGACAGGGCTATCCAGATCTGTTGGGTGGAATGCTCACAGACTGGATTTGCAGCCTGCCTTCCACTCACAGGCTGCATGAAACAACCTGTGAGCCATTTAAACACATATTTGTGAGACTGGGCTGTTACAAAACTAGGGTTTTACTGAAATATTCTCAAAGTCACTGCACTTCAGACATCTTGGTTTATGAAATAAAGGTAGCACACGTTCTGAAGTACATAACTGCACAGATTTGGGCTCCAGGTACCAAAATGCTTTGGGTCATAAAAGGCACTTTTGGCAAATGCCAGTGAAGGTTTCCCCAGGGTAACAGTTTTAGCACACACTGGGCACCTCCCTCTGCCCAATCAGGGGAGTTTTGAGTATAAAACTGCTAAACAGATGGCAATGCTTAACTTTATAAAGTTGATTCCAGTAATTAAAAATGTGAATTTTTCCACTTCATTTCTGCTGATGCAAATCCATTAGAAACCTTGATATACAAAAGAAGCCCACTTCTTGTGACAATTTAAGTGTGACTGCTCAAAATTTGTCACAGACATAACAAGTGTTATCTGGGCTTCATCCAATCTCAATCAGATGTGCTCAAAGAATTTCACTTCAACCCACATTGCAGCTCTTCTTTAAACAAAAACACCCAAGATTCAGGAAAAGAGAAAGTTCACATGACACCATTGTATCTTATTCTCTATTAACTGTTCTGAGGGGATAACATCAGCACCCACGTGTGAGCTAAGTGTCAAATTGGGGCTTTTTAATATATGTGCTTTAAATAGTACCTTCACATTTATGTGTCTATTCTGTGACTTACAATGCACAAAAAAGAAATTTTCTTTATTACAATAGAGCTACACATCAGTCACAAATTATTAACCAGTTTTTTCTGACAATTCAGTCCATTTAAATTATTTATTATTTGGCACATGCTTTACATTTTTCTTAAATTGTACTTCTCCTGTCTTGTCAATAGGAATTCATATTTGCTATTCAATTTACATAATGTGTAGGCTCTCCTGAATCATCAAAATAAGCTGAAGTAGTAGGGAAGTGACTTACATGAATATCAACAACTCCTATTTTTCACTCCTAGTGACATCCATACAGAAGCCAAAGTATTGAAAAATAATACTAAAAAGAACAGGGAAAAAAGGCCAGAGGGCAGGCAGCATGTTAGGAAAAACATCTGCCATCAGGTAAAACAGGGTAAGAAAATGGTAATTAATAGAGGAGAGGGTTTTCCTTGGAGCACACACACAGGCATGTCCTCACCAGTATTGCATCCAGCCAGGGGGTCTCCTAAACATGATTTAATTTGGAGCACACCTCTGCTGATCAGCAGAGGAATCCTAACCCAGCCCTAAACAGCTGCAAAGAACAGACACTGCAGCCACAGGGCCAGAAAATAAAACTTAATAGTTAAAAAACCAGCCAAAGCACTGGACAGCAGCTGAAACAGTGACTCAGCCCAAAGAGCTGTCCCATTGCCACTAACACCCAGCTAAAATTACACAGATGATCACCACAGGGAAAGCCAACAAAGCAAAAAGTACTCTATCAACCATTTCTCTGAATGACATGCTGAACCTCATCACTCCTACCTCCCTTTTATTGTAAGAAATATATTTAGGTAGAGAAATACAAGCTCAATCTTTCTGATAGGAAAAGAAAAGTGTATTTTATGCTTCTCCAAATTTATCAGGAAATAATTTCTTATGCAATGATAAAAGGCACAGTTATGCTGAAGTGCTAAGCAGTACCAGACACAGCACATCTTCAGTGGCAAGGAGAGTGTGTTCCACTTTTCTGCACAACTCATTACTGACAAAACCCCAAGAAAATCTTTATAATGTTCTGTTTCTCATTCCATGAATTTTTACAGCTAATGTGCTTTCAGTCAAGAATAATGTAGTGATTAGAACAGAGCAGGATAAGAATATCTGGCAATGTAATACCTATAGAATTTAATGAATTTCTCTCCGCCTAGAAGAAATTTATTGATCACCAATTTTTTTTTCTAGCTTTAGATCAATTTTTACATCATTTAGCATAAAGTTTCTAGAATTAATTCATGAGAAGGTACAGATAACAAGCTTTGAAGGTAACAAGATATTGATTTGTACGACTTTCTATGCTAATTTTAGGATTTGATCACAGCTAATTTAATTTGACTGGTGCTTTTTTACTTTTAGATATCTACAAAATAACTTAAGGATGAAGATTCCCTTTGACAATAACTTCAGAAGACTCCATCAGAAAATAAAATCAGGAAAACTTCAGGGTTTTGTACTCACTTGTGCACACACACTCAGGTATGAGTTTACACACCAGCTTGTTTAGTGGCAAAAAATATTACCTGGAGTGATGTGCCAAGACAGGAGTCCAGGAGGTCTCATCATGGAGCCACCTTTTGATTAGGAGTCTCCACTGAAATGATAATTTAAAAAATATCAGGAGTAAAAGATGTATTTTGCTTGGGCAGTGTTTAGCACTACTTCATGTCAAATCACTTTGTGTTAAGCACTGTGTGCCAAATTAATGCAATTTCCACACTGAAATAGTTTAAGGCATGATTTTCCTCACTGGAGCTTTCACATTCCTTGGCACTACCTCTGTGCTTCCTGGGACACCACAGCACTGGACAAGCCTCTGGGACAGGGATTTGGTGAAATCACAACTCCTGATCTAGGGTAACTGCTTGGCAGCCAAATTAAATAAAATCTAGAAACCATCTGTTTTAGAAACTTTAATGATTAATTTTAGGAAGATGTTCTAAAAATGAGATTATTTTTGGCACAGCATTTATTTGTAAGACATATCACTAGCAATCCAGCATTTTTCATACCAGGCTTATAACTACATTTTCCAGTTATCCATCTGGGCCCTTTTCAATTCAGTGGTTTAATTAAAACTCAATGGTATTATCAATCTGTTGCATTTTTCATTTTGATGGTTATTACATTTACAGTACAGCAGGAGTACAAA
The DNA here is from genome assembly GCF_029582105.1 of Oenanthe melanoleuca. Taxonomy (NCBI): domain Eukaryota; kingdom Metazoa; phylum Chordata; class Aves; order Passeriformes; family Muscicapidae; genus Oenanthe; species Oenanthe melanoleuca. Next base: position 31,265,562 of record NC_079341.1, on the reverse strand, counting down.
TTAGAGTAAGAAGATAAATCTCATCTTAAAATTTCATTTCTCTATCTTCAGTAACTTTCCTTGTCATAATATTTTCTAGCTCATTCACGTTCATGAAACAGTTTTAATGATCTATTTTTTTTTATTACAATAAGGGAAAACAGGAAAAAATTATTTTTCAATAGCTTGACACATCTCACAGGGTATCTCTCATCATTCATTCCATCAGTCTGGTCAACAGATGGGCACTACACAGCAAGGTTGGGAAAAGGTCCATGACAGGGCTGATATTAAGTTTTCTTTTCACCTCTTAAACATGTAATTTGGCAGCAGGCAGCCAAGTGCATATTTAAGAAACAGAAGCAGAAATAGAGATGTAGGGAAAATGTAACAGATTCTCCAAAGAAGAGAATAGGGCAACAAAAATTGCAACGTTGCAAGTTGCCAGTAGGTTCAATTAATATTTAAGAAGAGCACAGCCGTGCTTCCCAACTACCTACACAGTCCTGCAGGATTTCAGCTTTAGGATGCAATATCCTGGGTCTTAAGGAGTCTATTTATCATCTTTCCTTTGGCTTTGTGCAGCATTCCCAGGGCATCCTCTGTTTCCTGGGGAGACAATTCCCTTTTTCATTTCCAGCTCCAAGCCTTGCAGCAGAGCTCCTACCATGCCAGTGCTGCTTGCCTGGCTCAGAAAATGGCAGGGCATTTGGAGTTGAAGACTTATTAAACCAAATTATAGAGCTGCCTTTGGTATTTATGATCACTACTGAGGTTATACAAAAGAGGGAAAAAACCATCTCAGGGTCCCATGTCCCACTGAATGCTTCAGGTTTTCAGGGTGAAACATTTCAAATACTGCCTATAGTATACAATATGAGAACCACTAAGAGGAAAGGAAAAAAAAGGAATATTCACCCTGTATCACTAGCTGATAGGGAGCAATGTTAAAACCTTATAAAAATACAAGGCATAATTCAGCTAAAAACCAAGGACTGTAAGGAAAAAGAATATGATTTATTAGCCCTAAGGATGCAGTTAGCAAAACCTCTCTTTCAGCCTTGCCACAGAAGGGTAGCAATGAATGAAATTTTGGGCCTTGCTGCTCTAAGATGGTTGGATGTCAGAAGTACAAATTGTTTCAAGAGTCATTTAGACAGATTCATGGCAGAGTTCATCAGGGCTATGAAGGTTATTATCCCTCATAATAGTGCAGCTCAGAGCTCCCATCTCCAGCTCAGAGCTTTCTAAAACTCCAGGCTGCCAGAAGTGGAAGAGGACATCAAAACGTCTCTATATTCTCCCCATTTTTACAGAACATGACAGGCAGCCAGCGTGGGCAGTGCTGGGGACAGGGACAGCCACTGGGGCACTCTGGGCTGGCCTCTCCTGCTGCTCTCTTGGACTCATCTGAAAGAAGGGAAAACCAAAGTTTGCTGAAGGTCAGTAAGAAACACACCTTCATTCTCACATACATCATCTTCTGGCCTTACACCAACAAAGAAACTACCCAGAAGCATTTATCTGATTAATGTTTTCCAGCAATCAAGCTGTCTGCTGGGACACCATTTGTCAGAAGTTGTGCCTGGGTTTGTGGTGTTCATCATTTTGTTTCCACAGACCTCACACAAAGTCAGTGGAAATTCCTGCTGACTCAAACCTTGGACTAGAGCCAGTGTATCCACAAGAAGAAGTGGTTATACAGCTTGAGGGAGAGAATATTATTTAACTGCTTGGTCAAATGAGTTTCCCGCTTGGATACTGATCTGGATTACTGAAGGAGAACAAAGAACAACACAGTAAACTCCAACAGGCATCATGAAGTCCAAAAACCAGCCTGTATCATAACAAGGAATGTCATCTAAGGCTCAAAGTCTGGCTTTTCCTTTTACTGTCAGCAGAGGGTTCCTTTGGCTGAGTCTTTACAACAGCACTATTTTAAAATATAAAAAAAGTTTAGATAACATTACTTTTCAAGAATAGCAATTTTGCAGCTGATCAGTTTTGACACACCTGGCTATCAAAATGTTCAGCCTTCTATGAAAAGCCTGTAGTTAGTTGAGAGGAGCTACCAAGAGTGTGTCTTCAGGCTGACATTCCCAACAATGATTTTAAAAGCACCTTGGCAGTACTGACTGTACCATCACCCCCAGCCAACACCCACGAGACACATCTTACTCCACACACACACGTGTCACTCACTTCAGCCAACTCATGTACATTTAACTTTGAAAAATTGCTAAAAGACCAAAACAGAAATTAATCTTAGATGCACACATAACTGGTCCAGGGTCATACAGTGGGAGCACTGACTAGTTATCTTTCTTTGAGGTATTCAGAGGCACAAAAAGGCCTTGGCACTCAACTTGCATTAACTTTTGATGTGAGTCAGACACCCAATTATCCTTTGTGCTGTTGAAAAATCCACCCTCGTCTCTAATTCTTGTATTTGCATAGGAGCTGACATCTATTAAAACATCATTAGGTATGCAGTCAAAACAACATAACACTTCAAAAAATTACTGGTAGTCACAGTTAATTGCCTGTAAAATATTTCTTTAAAAACTCAGTAATTGGATTCAATATTTCAGATATCTCTTCCACAGATTTTGGGGTTGTATACTTACCAGGAGAGCCTCAGCTACTGGTATTTGCACCAGAATGAACAGAAGGAAACTACAACACAGTAGTAGCCTATGCTTTATGAGTAGTTCTGACTTAACTGCAAAACCATAAGTTAAAAGAACTGAATACTCAATATCTATTTACACTGTTGTTAAAAGGGTGATGACTATACACTTGAAACAATGTTGAGCCCAAATCAAATAGAACAAAATCTTTACAAGAGATGTAAATGATCACTGCAAAGTACTTTATGAAAAAGCTAGAAAGAAGCATAAGCTTGTTAAAACGGATCACAGAAATCCAAACATGCAAAACACAAAATTGTATTTAAAAAAATTATTACAGATTAGCCTTTATAACTTACCACAGAATGAAAAGAAAAATATGGAAAAGCTGGTTAGAATCAAGGCTAAGAAACAGATGAGGTTTCAAGAACATCAGGAGCTAAAGGAATCATGCCATCAGTATGATTAAGTGCCTCCTGGGTCCTGTGAAGCTGCCATTAGACAAGCTCAGCCCATCCCTCTCGGACACTGAGTGATCCATTCCCTGCCCTGGATCGAACTTTGGTTCCACTGTGCCCTGAAGGACACCCAAGGGGCAGAACACACACAGATGTAAAGTATTCCTGAGCAGTGCCCTGGCTGCAGCCTGTGCTCCATCCCAGCACACACACATTGCTGGTGGGAAACCCCAGACAGCCCTGCACCAAAAGCTTTTATAAAACTGATTTTATTTTAATTTGTATTTTATTTACTCTCGTTTCTGATGTGGTCATGTTTCAAACAGACTTGTCAATGCACAAAGTGCAGCACTGGCAAGACACTGAGAGAGTTTCAGTACCACACCTCCTTCCCATCAGAGCACAGAACTGTGCTGCACCGTGAATAAAAGGGGAAGAAAAGGTAAATTGGCAACAGATCAATAAACTGCCAAGACATAATCTGTTCCTTTAATAAGCCAGAAATATAAACTGATACCCAGAATAATATTTTGATTTGAAACTGAGTGAGAGACTGGAGATCACATCAACTAAACTAAACAAAATACCAAAAATTTATCTGAGTGCTCCATCACTCTGAAATTACTGCAGACAAACTGCCTATTTACCCAGAGGAAGTCATGGACATGAGTAAGTATTTCTTCTTTGTTAAAATGAAAATAGTATTTGGTCTCTTAAAACGAGACATAATACAGCAAAAACTGCAAGTGTTTTCTCGTCTATTCTTGAAACCCTTTATAAATGGAAAGGCCACTTAGCAAATAACAGAAATGGATGCAGCTGCAAAGTGAGTGGAGATAAGTGGGGAGATGAGCAGTCACGGCTGTATCACATTGCTTAGTACATTAAGTTAAGGTAAGCCCAAGGCTGGGATTTAAATATCATCTGCAGAAAGAGCCACTCCAAGATGCAGTTTATCAGAGTTCTGTATGGCACAGGGAGCACCCAAAACTGCCAAAAAAGGTGCCTGTCCAGAACTCAAGAGGATGACCATGAGCCGTCAGTCAGACTTCTGAAACAAAGAGAGAAATCTGCTTGAAAAGTATTTTTAAAGACATGATTTTTCTTCTTAAAGCAGAGGAGAGAGAGCAGTGGGAGGCAGATACCACAGGGCACAACATCCACATCATCTGTGGGAGATCCCCACACAACCAGGAGCTGGGATGGTGATTAGGAACTTTTGGGGATTGTAACTTGAAAGGTGTTTATAAAGTTATATTAAACTTCTTGTACTGCAGCTCAGCTGGTGCATTACTGATACTGGCCCTGAACATCCAGTTCACTGCTTGCTGGTTAATTACATCCCATTAATAAATCAATGAAGTGCTTTGATCCTGATTTGATTTCTGTTAGATTATTTGAGCAGCTCCTCGCTGCAGCAGGAAGGTGTCACAGCCTTCCCTGCCTGTCTTTCTGACAAATTGAGAAACAATACACTTCAGAAAATTTGTACTCACAAACATTTTATTGCTAATTCAGCCCCCTGAAGGAAATTACTGATCAGTTTGAGGACTGACTGAGAAAATGATTCCCCTTGATTTTAGAGGGACAAAAACATCTTTGCATGAGCAAAAATAATGCCATGTTGACTTCAGGTAAGCCTGACCACCCTTCAGATACATTCAGATACACTGATGCATTTTAATATCAAGTTTATTACTTCTTCCATTAAAAAATTTATATAAGAATAAGCAGAGGCCTGACAAAACTATTAAAACCACAGATACTCTCTTCTGTCTGTCTGTTCATTGAATTGCTTCCCCCCCAAAGAAGACAGGCATTCACAACAGCACAAAGAACACCTGGCAGGTCACAGTGCAGCAGGACGCCTGCTACAGCAGCAGCAGCAGTTAGCAACTCCCAATTTGTTATGTTGGATTTTATTGTTAGTTTTCTGCTGTAAATTCTGCTTTCCTGCAATTCTGCTAAGCCTAGGTGAACTATATACCATTTACTAGAGTTTAACTCTCTGCTGACTGGTCCCCATAAACAGCATTTGTTGTCACAGCTATGAATTCAGAGAAATGGGAAAAACAATCCAAGGGAAAGTATTGTAAAAGAAAAGTGACAATTACATTTCCTTTTATTGATGACCCAGAGCACAGTAATGTGCTGGCAAACATCCTTCTTCCCACTCCATCACAGCCCTCGGCACAGGGTGTCCTACACGACCACTAACCTTCATTTCACCCGTGTTTTTTTTTTTTCCTCTTTCCCTGATGGATGCAAAGCTGCACAGGGACAGGACAGGTCCACACAAAAGCAGGCAGGAAACGGGGCTGGCAGTGCAAGGGCAAGAGAGAGAAAAGAGAATGCAGCTCTAGGCCACTCTCTTTCTTTAAAAGTATCAAGAAGCTAAGTGGTTGCATTAAAATTAGGAAGGATGCCCATCTGCCCTCAGTAATTAGTATCCCTCCAAGGAGCCACCAAAGCCTTCTGGGAGAGATCTCTTTCTGGAAACAAGATCCACAGGAGTTTATATGCTTGAGAAGGTGGAGCCCGACCTAAACAGACAGAAGTTGACTAGCAAAAGGTATTTCCTGGAAAGTAAATGTATTTATTCATTCTATGGCCTTTCTACCTTCTGCTAAATTTATGAGCTTTTATGTTCTGTTATATTTTCAGCATTCAGCTCAGAAAACCTCAGTCATGGCACTGAATGAAAAAATCCCATAAAGTCAAAAAGCATAAAGAGAGATTTAACTGCCTCTTCTTAATTTTTTTCAACTCTGGGATAAATCTTTGATGCAAACTGAATGTCTCAGCTACTCTCCAGTAGGGACAGAGGAAATGCACACCTGGAACACCTCCTGAAACTGCTTCACAGCTCCTGGGCTCTCACCATAGCCCAGTCCAAACATCTCCCAAGACCAGGGCTCAGAGATGCCAGGGATGGGGCCAATCCCCTGCCCACCCCACCAGGATCTCCACAGGCAATAGAAACAAGATTTCTCTACTCTGCCTGTGCTACTGCCACCCATAAATTCCCACAACAGCCCTGTCTGATCTGTCTTCAGAAGCTGCAAAATGAAGATTGCTAATATATGACAGCAAGAGGGTCTAAATCATTCCAATTTTGAGCTGTCACAAACACAAAGCTTTGGATGAGGACAGACCAGTCTGCCAAACAGATTCTGCCACAAAATCTTCTCAAATTAGGAAGAAAAGAAAGCAAACAACCTATTTTATTTAGCTTTGGCTGTTCTCCTCCTCTCCCAAACTGTGAGCTATAAATTTCCCCAGAACAGAGCCCATTAACACAATTTCTAACCACCAGTAACAACACTGGTACCAGGCAGCTGTCACCACCATGCCTGTTAAAGCTTTATAGACTGCTCACAGAAAAAAAAAGCTGGAACACTACATGGAGTTTCGGTTTTACATCAGAAGAATACAAGACTGAAACATAATTATTATACTTAGAAAAATTATACAGGAGCTACCCAGAAGATATTTTATCTACAATCCCACCTGGTTTCCAACTGAAAGGAAATCATCCAGCTTTAAGAAAGAGACTCCAGGAAGGGTCACAATAAACTGAACAAGAGAAAATGAAGCTCTGAAAATTAAGCTTTAGAAGTTTGTAATCTTCCTCCACGAGACCAAACTTCATCCTTCCTTACTCCCATAATTTTAGTCTAAACAGCTGTGATAGTTGCAAAAACTCCTTTACCCACACCTGAAGCTATGCTCATTTTAAGAACATGCATTTCTCTGGGGATTTTATATCACTTGAGTTGGAGGAGAAAACAGAAAACAGTGTCAATATTTCATTTTAATATCACAAAGCAAAATTCAGGGAGCTTTTCAGAAACTCAATTCCTGCTCTTCAAAAGGAAGAAACCTGGAAAAGAAGTTTCAATTTCCAAAACTCCATTCTTATCCTCATCACCTGCACATGGAATCATTTCATTTGGTGGTGCTACATGGGAAATTCTGCTACTGTCACTGCTGAACAGAATCCCTGAGATACTGATTAGCTGTAAGATTTTAAACTGAAAGCATGTTTTAAACAAGTCAGACTATATACAAGAAAACCTAAAAGATTGGATTTTTTGGGTTTTCCTATTTAATTTTTTTGTCTTCTCCTCACAAGAACCTCTCAGATCCCTTGGTGCTGTGTACAGCCCAGTTCAGCTCCTTTCTCACTGCTTGAGAATGAAGTTGGACCAAGAGCATCTCAGGTGTATGGTGCTAATGCACTGAGGTTTGCACTGCTGTGCAGCAAATGGGAAGCAACACCTGAATCTTCCTGACTCCTCTAATGCCACCCAACAATACAGATAATGGCATGAAATGCACAGTCCTCGAGGTTGGCAGAACAGATGGAGCCTTAACCTTTACAGGAGACTCTGGTTACACAGCTTCTGCATCTTAAATAATTTATAGGATCTGATCATATGGGAGCTTCAGCTGTGGAAACAGACGATGCTGAAACAAGATCTGATCCAATCTGTTCCTCTGCCACTGCTCAAAACCTGGGAAAGGTGAACAGGTCGCCCTGGAGCCCACAGCACCTGCAGGCACGGGATTTCCAGCCCCACACACTTGTTTATTCCTGTTTATTGCTATCAACACAACCCAGCATCAGTTTGTGGTACACCACATTTGCTGTAGCTAATCAACTTCAATCCAATTTTGCTCTAAAACCAAGCAACTTTTCCTCAAATTACAGTTCAGGTGCACTGCAGGTGAAGATGCAAGTTAGGCAATCACTGCATGTTATCAAATATTTAAGCAAAAAACAGTAACTTGCTCTTAAGGCAGAATATTTACAAATGGGTACAGTGGTTCTGTGGGATTGAAATGGGAAAGAGGACCTCAATTGTACATTGAGGAAAGTTTAGCCTGAGAGCAGCATTTGTGCTGACCCCCAGGGTAGGCAATGCTGGCACAGGGACGCTCAGGGGGCTGTGGATACAACACAAAGCAGAGCAACCACATCAATGTGCACACAGAGCAGGGAGAGGCAAGTGAGGAAGCAGCACAAGTACGTTACCCAGGTCAGAAATACACACACCAGCCCATTTCTAGTATGCCTTATCAAACAGCTGGGGCGGTCTGAAAGCTCCCCAAAACCATTTAGGAGAAGCAGATTAAAGCAAACCAGCCCCAGTTCAGATGACTTTAAAATTCCAGGCTAAATTCTCATTTATAAAAGCTGATTCATGAACAGACCAAATATTGCTGTTCTGGGATGCACAACAAAGAGTGGGGCAGATGGTCTGGGGTGGCAGCAGCTTCACTCATCTGATTTTAATCCATCACCACAGCCCTGTCAGAGCCCAGTCACGTGTGTTTCACTTAACTCACCGTTCAGTTCACGCAAGGCATCCAGAAAAAGCTCACTGAACAAGATGTACAGCTCATATTTACTACTCAACCCTGCCAGCACTCCTGCTTTTTTAAACAAGATTGGAGAAATAAATTTGCTCTTGGCTGCAAGAGCCTCTGCCAGCTTTTCCATCCTAACTGTGTTTTAATCGGATCAGCCCTTCAACTTTTCAAAAACCAGTATTTAATAAAAACAAACAGATGTACAACTGCCGGACGTCACTGGGAGACTGTTAACATGTGTCATCACCAAGTTTTAATAGCAAAGCTAAAAAAAATACAAAGCTTGAGAGTTATGACAGGGAAATATGGTTGCTATAGAAGTCCAGCTTCCAAAAGACAACACTCCCAGCAGAGAGGGGCTCCCACGCACAGCCCGAGCAGGTGCCTGTGCCAGGGCTGGCACACACGCTTCAGCCCCCAAACCCACAGCCCCCTCCCACTGCTCACCCCCACTGCTGCTGATTCTACAGAAAATCCTCCCAAACATAGGGGGGAAATACAGCTTCCTTCATGTCAGGCTTCAGATGGACTCCTCCAGCAGCGTGATACAAGCTGAGCCCCTGAGGAGTGGGGATTTGGTGGAAACCTCTGCCCAGGGGAGGACACAGCTCCCTGTGACAGCAGTTCCATGCTGCAACCTCCTGCATAAATACACCCACCTGAACAGGTTCCAAGGCAGCTTCTCCAGAGGATAATTCCACTTGCAGCACACTCAAAAATACCCCCACACACATTATGATCCCTATTTCTAAGAATAAAGCTGAATAAAATGGTTCCTCCCTTTACTTCCCACAGGAAAGCAAAGCAAAGAGCCAGTCTAAACTTTCTTCCCTTTTCTTAATGAAACTTTTATTGATTTTTCATCCTTGTGAATCATTGCCTTGGAGCAACTTCTCTTAGCCGCAGGTTCTCACATTTAATTTGTATGTCTGCTTAAGGGAAAGTTTATCAACAGAGTCTTCAGAAAGATACTAGAAGGGTTTTATGAAAAAGCTATGAAATTTTACATATGGCATTTACCAGCCTAGTTTAACAAGAACGACAAAAAAAAAAATATAAAGAAACCAGAATAATGCATGACATTAACAATCAGCAGATTCCTGTGACATCCTATGGCACCTCCATGCAGCTGTCAGTGCACAAAGCATACAGAAGTCAGGCTGAATAAATTTGTTCTGATAAAGAGTAAAAAATTTTAAAAAAACCAGACATTCAGATGTATGGATCATCCACATGTTAACAGCTACACAAAGATAAGGAGAACAGAACACATGTGTGTGTCCATAGGTAACAGGACAGTTTCTAGCACTAAAATGTGTATTTGAGTTGGGTATAAAGAAACTGCTAGGATTTAGTGAATAAATAAATGAAAAATCCATCAGCAATACATTAACAGACAAGACAGCTTTGCCAATACCAAAGACATAAAAAGGAACAAATCTCTGATAATTTATTCTTAAGCTAAAATTTTCCAGCTGCTTCAATTGCTATTTACATGGGGAAAAAAACAACTAAAATGCTACAGACCTTTTAGTTCTCATTCAGGCAAAATACATTCATTATACTGGTGTAGGGAGGAAACAAATTTATGGGCCAACAAGTAGCATCCAGGGTACAGTAACTATTACTCAGGTCTGTCTCTAAGAAAAGGAAGTATCCTTTTGCTTAAAAGTTAATCTTTTGCATTGTGACTAATACTGTCTAAATGGCACTATCCACAAGTAAAGTATTGGTTAGAATTGGTTCCACAAAACCTGAAAATAAGGATCTTTCATGAAGTATCTAGGATTCTGGGGAAAAAATATAAAAACAAATCAGGATCTATAAAACTTTTAGGAAAAAAAGAAGTTAAATCATCTGTCACTTTATCAGTCAAACACCTTTGAGAAGTGAAGCAAAAGGAAAGCTTGATGGAAATATTTTCCCCATTCTCTCGTGTCTGTCTTTGCACTGAACTCACAAGTACTGTCCTAATGATGGTAACACAATTGTCCTTAACTACTTCCCAAATTGCCTGATTAAGGAAGGAATTCAATAGTGTTTCCTAGGTAGTATCAACTAATATCCACCATCCATAATGGAGCCTGCAATGTGCTGCCCACACAGCTGGGAGTGAAGCAGAGGAGGGGAAGAGGATTCCTGGTCACAGGAATGACACTGAACAACAAACTGAGTCAGTCACACTCCCAGCTGGGTTGTCCAAGGGAAGAGAAGTCCTTGAGCTGCACAGGAATAAGCCCAGGATAAAGCCAGATGAAATTACTTAGGCAGGATGCTTATTCCACTGAAAGGAGTAAAAAGATTTCATAAAGAGATTGAAAAAAAAAAAAATCATGTTTGTTGATCATGACAATTAGGTCTTCTATTCCAAAAAGGTTTAAGAACTGTAAAAAGTTAATGGGACAAGAAAAAGTTAGGGCAAGATTTTAACTCTCACTAAACAGGTCATACCAAAACACTGAGAGTGAAAGAAAGAACATTTATAAAATCCTACATGAGGCAAACATGAAAAGGTTGCTCAGCTGCAAGATAACTGAGTAATGTAACCTTTCAAAGCACAACAAGAAGCGATTAGGCCGTCCCTTGGATTGAAGATGATTGATCAGGCTGCTGCTATTGGAATTGAAGCTGACTAGAACGCTTTTTATGTAATTGCTTTATTGAATGTAGCATAGCTTTATTTGGCAATATAGTCAGAACACTGTGAGTTTTACCAGTTCTTTAGCTCCTGGTACACCACAGGCTCACAGTTACAATACATTTATCCCAATGACATTGGATTAAATGGCACATACTAAGGTTGCCTCCTGACCTTTCAGTTAAGGTCTACAGGGAATCTTCTGGCTGCAGAATCATCTAGTTGATTTGAGTACCAGCAGCTTTCCATCCTCTGCATCTGTTTGCTGGTTTATTCCATAAACTATATTAAAAAAACCCTTAAATCTGATTTGGGGCCCTGTGTGCTGTAATAATTAAATCATTCTGAAGACTTTGAAAGCTGGCTCATCTATTTAAAAAAAAATCAATCAAGGACGAGTAAATCACAGTGAAGAAGAAGAGTAAGTAAAACTTTCTTTTTTATACTGGAGCACATTGAAATATCTATGGGAAAAGCAATGAGGGTGAGGACTTGTTTGATTTTAACTTTTGTTTTTATCTTAAAAATCAGATTCAAAATTTAAATATAACTGCATAGAATTACCTTTTCTCACCTGCTTTTCAATTTCTTTGATTTACTATCCCCTGGTATCACTCCCTGTTGTTTGAAGAGAGTCCTGGCAAAGGTCAGCAGTCAATTAAACACCAATAAATACCCAACAGGAGAGCGACAATTTCGGGCTGCCTGAGCTCCCATTACTAAACCAAGCAACATGTTCGAAAGCTCATAACAGAAGGCATAAAGTACTTTGGAGTGTTCCAAACATAAATATAATGCTACCTTTAAAGCAGTAAGTATGAAAAATATCAAAGGAGGTATGTAATACCAAGTTTTATCATCTATTGCACACGTATATTGATTTAACCAAGACACGCTCACTTATCTACAAAGCAAAAAATTGGGTTTTAAGTACTGTACTCTGCAAAACCCTTAGGGCACAATAACATTACTGTCATCACTTACTCCGACTTCCCTGTCTCTCATTTGATCTGTCCCCAGTCTTTTCAAAACATTGCAGCTCTGTTTCTATTTCTGCCACCACGCCAGTGCCCTTGGCTGGATGGCAACACTGTCAGTGTGCAAGGGTGACATAAAACACTGGGAAAAAATAATGCATAAACATACACACACAGGCACTGACATCTGAGCAACATATTTAACTCTCAGACACATAGATCATTTTCCCAGTGCTGTGCAGGCAAGGATGTACTTGGGGTGCTGGGAAGGTTGGTTTGCACACTTTCTCATGTTTGAAATTGTTTGGGGACAATTCTAAAAGCAAGATCATCTTGGCATTTTGCAGAGGAATGCAGATAGACGATTGATATTTCCTTAAGAGAAAAGTGGGATCAATAACAGTTAAAAGTTTGGATAAACCTTCATTATCAGATTCCTACAATTTCATACCAAAATGAGCCTCCTGTTAAATACAGACACAACCTCCAATCTGCAGAATCACAAATTTCACACTAACAATGTTTTAAATCAAGATACATCTATACAGTGGTTATGAAATATTTAATACCAACTGAAAAACAGATGTACTGAATTAGTTTAACTGAAAATACTAAAGTTTAAATAAGTTATTCTAGTGATACACCATATGCATTTAACACAAGGAGCTGCAAACAATTTACTGAAATTCATTTTCACTTCTGCTTGGAGACAGCATTATTTTATTAATGCAACCAAGAATATTAAGGAAATTACAATAAAAACATGAGTGCTACCTTATGAGCACTATAGTTAATAACAGAACTTCCAGAAAGTTTCTGGTGTTTTATCACTAAAGCCTCCTTTTAATCTAATTCCATATCCCATCCAGACAGCTGCTTCAAAACTCTGCAGCTAATACATATCTAAATTTAATGAACGCATAGAAAATTAAAAGTACAGAGACAACTCCTCTATCCAGTGTCTCCACTGTGAAGATATTTAACAGATAGAAGTGCTTATTTTGCTTAGAAGCAGGTTAGTGATATAAATGCAACTAATGGGTCAAAGGATGTTAAAGATGTCACACGCACCGAAGTTTTCCCTTCAGCAACTTCAAACCTGTGAAAGTTGTGGTTATAAATGTCACCATATAGAGAATTAAAACATGTCTCACATGTAGGTGGATATTATTACACTATTAAAATTTGAAGGTCTTTGGATCTCAAGGGTGACAGAATAAACCCCAAAAGACAGCAAACAGTGAAAAATTTCAGTTGGTAACACAATAAACACCAGATATCCCCTCATTTAAGCACATGGGTGGCAGCCCAGTCATGTTTTATGTTTCTGTTGACTTGCTCAACGGGTCAATAAAGTCCTGATAAAGACTTGAAGATACCTACCTTGCACATTTAATTTTTAAGCATACTGAATATATAATGCTTTAAATGTCAGAATATTTCAGAGCCATACAGCGTGAACTATTCTTGCAAATGAAGCGTAGGAACACTTTTAAAGCTGCTGTTGACTAAGCCAGGGAATACGAACCCCTCATTACCACTTAATTCTGTGCAGGGTATCAACACAACCCCGAGCTCACTCACAGTTACTTGGGTTGTGCTGGTCACATCAGCCCCTCCTCAAAGCTGAAAAAATCTGACAGCACTGCTTAACAAAGCCATGAAGAGCTTTTAAACAAATCCTGGGGAAATAATACAACAACCAAGCAGCAAATGTATTGCTTCAGGTAGCTGAGGGAGGCTGCCTGGTCCTGTCCCCAGGATCAGCTGGGTACCACAGCACACTCTCAGCAGCGTGGGCTCCACACTGGAGGCGCTGGGGGCTGGCTCCTCTTTGAACATATGCCCTTTCAAGTGAAATTAATCACTCCCTTTATCACTCCTGCAGCATCTGGAGCCATAATCATTACCCAACTGCTGGGAAAGAAATGAAACCACTAATCGCACGGGGAGCAGGGCTTAGCGTTCAGAGCAGGAAAGTTTTTATTAAGTTCTCATTTGAAAAGTGATTTTTCATGGCTGGCCTTCCAGGACATGCCACACAAAAGCTGGATCTGCTTCAGAAACTGTCTACAGCTCACCCCTAGCATACAGAACCAATGTATTTAGAAGCACTACAATGAGGGTTTAACATGCTTTTCCAAACTTAGCTCCATAATCCTAAATCACTATTACACGCAAGTACTACATGGAGACACATTCAACCATGAGCTTTAAAAGGTCTGTGGAAGAAGGAACTGCAGAATTCTGCAAGGAGGTGGAGACCAGGCAGTGCCATCAAGAGCAAGGACCAGCAGTTCCTCTGGAATCACACCCTGCACTCAGACTGGTCTCAGCCCATTCAAAACTCCTGCTTTAAGTGGTCATTCCATCATATCTATCCACTAGCTGAGGGTGATTGAATTAAACCATGCCAAGATTATGGAAATAACCTGGATCACCATGAAATATCCCTTCTAACTTCTCTATTTCGTGTTCCCGGCTTTTGCCATTCAAATTTTTTGAAACCAAGAAAGAATGCAAATAAATTATTTTTTTCTTTTTGGAAAGAAAAGGAAAAAGAATAAAATGATGATGACAGTGCTATTCTCAAAAACAGCAGCAGAAGAAAAAACAATCTAGGGAATAAGGCTATCAGAGGGCAGATTTCCCAAACCTCATGAAAAGTCCCTAGAAAGGGCAGCATCACTTTCATACTGTGAACAACAATGTGTATTTTAGGGATTTCTAATACAATTTTCTGTTATTTTTCACCCACAATTGTGCTCTACAAAAGAGCTGAATGAGGAAGTGATTACCCTTATATACTGAAATCATTCAACTAAGTGGCGAAGTAAAATCCTTAAGATACACTTATTTAAAAAAACCTGCAGGGTTCTGAACAAGGGCAGCAGAATAATTAAATCTAGTACTCCATTAAAACAGGCTGAAAATGTGATCATCCATTTTTAATGCTCCGCCTATACATAACAACAGAAATCTTTCCAACAGCTGCATTCAATTAAAAAAATATTAACCCCAAGGAAAAACTACAAAAACACACCCATCTGTTTTTCTTGCCACTCACTGAGCTTCTTTTGTGACTGAAATATGTACAACAATACAATCCAACAAAGTTGAATGAAAAGTACTACAATAATAAGCTATCTTTTTATTTTTTAAAATGAACTATTTAAAAGAAACCACTTTTGCAGATTTTCCCCTGTGACCCCCAGCACTGTTCCCATAGTAACCACTGAGGAAAGAAAAGGATAAGAAGCCTAACATACTTTCCCCAATACCAACAAAAAACAGGAAAAAGCACCTTATTCTCAAAAAGTATTATTCTCAAGAAAAGAAGGGGGACATTAAAAGATCAGTGTGAATCTCCTGTGTCATCTAGTTTAAACCACCACCTACTGAACATCTGATGCTGGTTGACAAAGATGTTTGGTAAAGCAGGCAGCCTTACTGTAAAAGAACTGCTGAAATAGTTTTGCAAGCCCAACAATAACAAAATGCCCAGGCACATGCTGCAGAAGCTCCTCCCTGAAGGCAGCCAGCCCACAGCCAGGCTCAGCACTCACCTCTGCCAAGGAACTCCTACTCCAAGCACATCAAGTATTCATTTCAGCATTTATTTCAGGGTTATTCCAGTTCCTCCTCTGCTTGCCTTTTTAATTGGACTGTGCTGCCTGAACTGCTTGCTGGATGCTTTTCTAGGAAAATATAATAAGCCTTCTTATATATATAATATAATAATTCCTTCTTTAAGCAGTGGCACCAAGAACTTCCCTCTGCTGTCTACGGTTCCCCACAGGAAACCAGAGCTAATAAACAAGCCAGGTTTTACAGCAAGGAAAAACAGCACCACTTTAAGTATTTCTGAATCTCTAACCACCACTCCAAACTCCTCCAGGAGCCATTCCAACATCTCTGATACTGGCTGGAACTCTTTGTGCCACTGGTCCTTCAGCCACATCCCATACATGGCACTTTCAGCCTGGTGGGATAAGGACAGGACCCACGAGGATGTGCCATGGGCAGCCTGGCATTTATCCAGACCTCAAGCACCTGGAGAAAAGACCAGGCTGGAAAATGATGTTCCAGCATAAGAAAGCTTCTCCAGCTTTTATGGAATTCTTCCGGTGTACGTTTGTCTTGCTCTCTGCCAAACTCACCAGAATTTCCTGGCTGAGGACACAAGGTCTGCACCAACTTTGAAATGTCTCACCCAACTAAACATGAATTGACCAACCCCTGCAAAGAGTTATAAATTAAGGCATCAGGTGCATCTCCACAATTCCAAGAAAAGCTGGATTCAGCTGTTGAGAAAATAAGATCAGATGATGGTACCAATATCAGAAGTGGAGTAAGATGGGTGAAGTGGAGCAGCAGAACCATATGTAATAAAATTTTGAGTTTCCTGGAACAGAAGGGTGGAAATGTGGATAGGAAATGGTAAGGAACAAAGAAGAAAAAACCAAATATTTATCAATCTGAAACAGCTGCACTTCTGTCTGAGGAAACGTGAGATTAGCTTTGAGGCCACCCTTAAAGCTTCTCAAATATCATTGACTAATATCAACCAGCATATTAAATTTTGCTCCTAATGAAATTTTGCAAAACAACCTTCTTTGAATCTTCAAATGCTTTTTTTTAACGTTTTGTAGAAATAGAAGCATAATTTGTGCTGTCACATAAAATATTATTTGTAAGTAATTATTTTAGACAAATTTAGAACTAAAGTACTATTTTTTTATTTAAATCACTTTTTAAATGTCTACATAATGAAACTATGCCAACACATTAAAAACTGCACTGCTTCAAATGAAATTGCTCATTACAAAATATTTTTTCAAAAATTATTCTGAGATATTTTAAGCCAGACATTTCTAATTCAAATTAAATACAGTAAAATACCAGTAGATTAAATCTTAATTGAGATCTCATATAATTCTGAGGAGCAGCACTAAGAAAAGATTTCATTTGACCAACCAGTTCTAAGAAATAAGTTTACTCACAGGGGTCCAGAAGCTTGGTATCCTCAATTCATACATACATTAGCAGCAATGACCAGAAGAAGAATTACTTACATTAAAGAATAGTCTGGCTCAGGAACAGAGGCATAAACTGATCAAGAATAAAGTTAAAGGTAAAAATATGAAGATTTATCATTTTAGAACAACTTTTCATTATCAGGTTTATGGCAGTGTCCTGGTTAGTTTGAGGCAGAACTTAATAGGTTTTTTTAAAAAGTACTAATTGCTTCTGCTGTCAATACTACAAGACTGCAATCTATAACCCAGGAGTATGACTTCTCTTCCAACTTCTTAGCATAGTGAAGATCCTTTGAGTCATACAAAGTTGGATTAAATCAAAGCTAAATTTCCACTTGAAAGTTTCAGCTTTTAAAACTCTGTCCACCAAGGCAGCACAAGAACAACCCCCTATTAGAATGTTTTACCAGATAATGAGAAGTTTGGAAGTCAGACACATCATAAACCTTCCAGACACCACATAAAGATCACTAAAAAGCCATTTGTGCTTCATTCATGAGCTGTTGTCCTATCACATAGAAATCATTTCATTTAGGACAGATAATCACTCTTCATTTTGTCGAGCTTTCGGGAAAACTTCACTTGTTGCAGAGCTATTTTTGAGTCTCCTTTCAGCAGGTTTGAGCTCTGCTCTCCTTTGAAGACCTGGACTCCTTTTAACATTTGGTGTACGTAGGTAAGAGCTTGTCTTTTAAGCCATAAGGTCAGAGGCACTTCCAAACCAGCACTTGACCTTCCTGAAATTACGATCTTGAGAAAGGGCATTTTGTGGTGGTATTATCAGAGAACAGAGAACAAAAGACCCTTTTTCATCATAGCCAGGGCTGGCTCACCCACACCCAGGGTGCTTCAAAGGTTCCTCCACATTAGAAGTTGTTCTCTGGAAAGTTCATTTCGTCCCTTTTCCATTACAGATTGTTTCTGAAGAACGACTAAAGATCAAAACCCATTTGCTAACCCTATTTTAAGGATGACTTTCAAATACAGGTAGTAACTCAAAATTAAAGTTTTTATATGCTCACCTCAGGCAGGGGTATTTACAGCTCACACACCTGGCTCCCAAAAGCCCACGAACTCCAGACATTTAATGGTTTCTTCCTCAGGTAAAAATCTCTCTGCTGTGATCAGAATCATTACAAACCCATTTCCCAGTCTGAAATCTCACTTTCAGTGCTCTTCCACTCATATTCAGGGAGCATGTCCCTGCTGGGCTAAATAGCCATCCTGAGTCATTTTTTTCTAGAGAAGGAAAACTCACTGGGACACAACATCTGGGTTTCTAACAGCCTCCTTCTTCCCTTCCATAGTCGACAGAGGATTATTTCCATCACAGATAGCATTTTAACCATGATTAAAGAACCATTTTTCTAAGAATCAGGGAATTTTCATCCTAGAAAAAAACGTTTCTACAACATATCCCTCAATAAAAAATAAAAAATTAAAAAATAAAGCCACGTCATTGCTTTAGCTCTGAGAGCCTTTTATGGGCTATGTCTCTTATATTTGCATTCTGTTTGCATTTTGGGGGAAACAAAGACTCCAGCTGAAAACATCAGAAGTGAAGGGGAGCCAGAAACCTTGAGCTATAAGAGGTCCACGAGCTACAAAAGGAGTATCTGGAAAGAGCCACTCCAGCACTTTATAATCCTAATTTTCAGCCTCTTCCCATAAAGCACACAAAATATTTGCATGTATCTTACACTTAATTCTGATTTTGGAACTAAATTTAGGAACTTCACCCAAAAAAAACCAAAACAACTAGAATTATGCTGTGGACTCATGTACTTGTCAATCTTCTATATACAGTTTTAAAACCCTGAAAGGCCATCACTAAACATAGGCATACTGGCATTGCAGAAATTCCAGGAACTCTTAGGACTACTCAAGTGTTGGAGAAAATTAACATGGTGAAATATACAAATTGCTAATTGGCAACTGCATTAAATACTATTAATTTACAAGAATTTAGATCCAATTAAATTTAGCAAGTGTGAGAAAATTATTCAGCTATTTGATGTTGCTGAGTAATTTAGCTGATACAATTATTGCTTTCATGTTTAGTGGCCATTAAAAGAGTATCTGACAAGAAATGTCTGGAAACCAGAAGATACAGGGTACAGATATTAATTTACGACTTCTAGAAGCCAAAAGCTCTAAATAACTGGTTTTAGGACAGGCCACAAATAAGCAACATGCAAGTGACAGCTCTCTGAACAGCTGAGGGAAGAGTTTATATAAAATACCTCACACTGCCAAGTCCTCATGCTTTAGAAAAACAGAGCCTAGGGTTTTTTTAGATGCAGTGATTTCAGTACTGCTGTTTTCCCCTAGATCAAGACCACCAAGCACAGCATGAAAATGTACAACTCTTCATTAGACAGTGTCAAGGATCTAGCTGAAAAAAGTCTGTACTATAAACTGCAGCAATGAGATGATTTTTTCCTTTTCCCCAGCCCCATCCATATTAAGGATGCCTCCCTGGATTTGTGTGTGCTAGGAAAATTTATTTCAGTACATATAAATTCATTTTCATAAAGCCAGAGCTTTCAGTAGCATAATCTTATTTAATTATAAAGCATGACATTTCAATAAGAAGTTGAATTTCTCCCCAGCAGGTAAGTAACTTGCCATGCTTACAACAGACACTTCAAGATTTAAAAACAGAACAGATCATCCCCTTCCCCATTATGAATTGCTCATTTCTCATCAGATTGTTTTATTAAGGAAAAGGACAACAGCAGAAAATTTTTCTTGCTATTGGAATGGATCTGCCCAGCTTTTATTTTAAAATTTACTTAATTTTAAGTTCACAGTTCTGTGCTTATATTCACTTTTTATTATTTTGTATTGGGCACAAAAGTCCTCAAACTATAGGATGATTTTTTAAACAGTATTATACAAGCCACAGTTCTCAACAGGTCAAGATCTCCATGACCTACATCCCAGAGTTATTCTATTATTAATGTCTTGCCACAAGGGGTTATGTTAACCCTTCTAACTCCCTATATCCATCTATTCCATTTAAGTCACCACCCCTTTCTTCCCAAAACAGTTCCTTTCAATTTTCTGAAAGACACACCTTTGTGATTATTCACACCTGAGAAACCTTTTCAGTTAAGGCATGGAAATGCTTATGAAATTAAGCCACATATGCCACCCTGACACACTGCCATTTACTGCCCACTGAGTTATTTCTTAGGATGACTGCAAAACCACAAGATTCAGGATTTAGAAATGCTGATGCTTCACTACTACTGCAGAGGAAGTAGGGGCTTCACAAATTATACTCAGTTTCTCAGCAAAACAAAATGTTCTGGGTGAACATACTATTCATTTCAACCTGGAATGAAACATTTGGGGCTGAGGTGTAACTTTTATCTAACTTTCAACAAAATACTTCAATGGGAAAAAAAAGGGAGAGGGATAATGTTTACAAACATTGAAGAAAACTCTTTTTCTGCAATCAAGACAATACATTTAGCTGAAACTCACAAAATATTTTCATTTGGAATACATATCAGTCAAAGTTGTTTTCTACCTCATGACACTCCATAAGCAGAGAAAATACACCAAAATACTCTTAGGATTTAAAGTTTTTAAGATGACTCTTGAGAGCTCAGATATTTTTAATCCACTGTGGGAGTCACAAGAACTGACAATTTTCTTGTGCATCTGGAAGAGGAACCTTTACAACAAGCCCATTGTGGGGCTTTCAGAGCAATGGTGCTCACACAAACCTGGGCACCAAATTTTCTTACTTCTACCTACATCTGCCCCAGATGCTTTTGAAGCATTGAAAGCTCCTTATTTTCAGCTGGAATCATCAAGTCAAATTAAAGTTTTATGATTTCCAATGCACAGCCCTAAAGACTGACAGTACAACACACTTTGGAACTGAAGAGAAGACAGCACTGAAGGCTCTAATTTGTCGTAAGAAAACAACTCTACCTTTCAAAGCTTGTTCAAAAATCATGTAAATAACAGTGAATTGGAGAAAAGAGAGTCATTGTTTATTTCCTCCTCACTTCACATGCTAGACAGTGTAAAGAAAAATCTTTAGCAATATAGTATCATGCTTTACTTTACCAGCCCTTCCCCAACTTCCCTTACCAGCAGCCAGGCAAGAAGTTTGTGTTGATCCTCTCAGAAGGACACACAAGTTCTCCCAGAAAAATTGCTTCATTATTTCACTAATTCAATCTATTACCTTCTACAGAAATTTAATTAAAAAACAACCAAAATACCAAAGAATGTCTCAAAAAAAAACAAAAAAAAAAAAAAAGGGAAATTATTTTTCATCACATTTAATCACTCTGTTGCTCAGTCACAAAAGGCCAAACCTCAAAGGGATCCTGGGCAATGAAACCCCTGATTCAGTTGAGTATTTTTGATTAAGCACTCTAAGTGAACATTTACCAAATTTGCCAATCTTTCCATTTCATTGAACATTCTCTGCTGCTGTGTGTTGTGCTACAAAACAAGCATCCAATGCACCATGATTGGCTCTGTGCAGCTGCACCACCCCATCTGCCACCCATCCACTCCAGCACCAAGAGCTGTGGTGCTCCCAAAGCATCTGCACAGGTTTCCACACCTTGTGCACATTCAGCCACTGCATGTATCCAACCTGAGATACAGGAATATTTCCTTAAATGTACCAATGGAATTATAAACAGATAGACCAAGAGCATGGACTTCTGACTCAGTTCATCCTGAGAGATGCTGGTGTGCCCCTTGCATACAAAAATTAAAAGAAAATTATTAAATATTTCAAAGAAAGCAACATTAGGATGATAATCCAGTAAAAATACTCTCAGATGACAAGCATTAAGGAGTCCAGAATTATGCTCTGGCTGCATAATTGCAATAGACATGTAGATTACTAATGTCAAACACAGATCAACCCCTTCTATTTTTCAGAATAAAAAAAAATAGAATACAAGACATTATCAGACTTTTAAAATTTATTATTGAACTAAAACAGAATGGAGAAAGGACAATCATGCCATCCTTTAATACATCAAATATCTAGTAGAGAAGTTAACATATCTTTTTCCTACCTGTTTTCCAGACAAACTGGTGACCTCTCCTGGCTTCCAGATCAGCTGTTTGCAACATTAAGAAAACAAACAAAAGGAAGGGCTTCCCCAGGCTCTGCCATGCCCAATGAGGAGAAACCCAGTTCTGTTGTAGAAGCATAATTCAGATAATTCAGTCTCTTGTATTCTTTGGTCCTAGAATTAAGCAAAAAAAGAGAAGGCTTGTTAAAATATTTAAGCCACCAAGGCAACAGGCTCAGCCTAAGGATTGCCTGGTGGCCACTGCAGATTTACAAGTCCCTGTGTGCCAGATTTGATGAGGACAAGTCTATTACAGATGCTTCAGTGGGAGAGAGAGGAAAGAAAAGGAGAAGGGGAAGAGAGAGGGGAAGGGCCATCTCCCAGAGGAACTACAGTCCCATCCTGAAAGCCACTGTAAATGCTTTTAGCAGGCTCTTAAGAAGAAATCTGTCAGTGCCAATAAATGGCAAGGGATCCAGCAGCAGTGTGTGGTGTGTCCCTTCTTTTCTCTCTTTGGCTTTAGCAGGATTCTTATCTTGATATAGGCAGACTAAACCAAAGTGAGAATGAATTCCATGTACAAAACACAGCTCCAAATCCAGACTCCATACCCTACATTTATGACCCAGGCCTGGAAGTGTTTTAGCTCCAAACCCTTTGTAAACATGGGATACCCAAGAGCAACTCCACAAATGCAGCAGGAAAAGGAAGGAAATGAGGGATGCTTATTAGCACATGATGGACCAGCTTGAAAGGGAAAACCAGACACTAGACAGGCATTTCTATGGAATTTGGGACACTCATACAATCCCTTTGAGCTCCAGGTCAGCAACCAGTTACTCCAGAGAGGTCTCTATGACTAAGAGATTTTAATTAAGCTCCCCAACACTTCAGACAAATACCAGAGGCACACTATGAATGAGACAGAAGTGGATCAAATCCTGCTGCTACAGCAGTTTTTGACCACACAATTCATTAAAATAATCACTGAGTGGTGCTGGAAGCAAGAAGGAATGTTTCTCTGGGTCTTCTATACAGAGCAGGAGACCAACTCCTAAATGCCAGCTTCAGCAAACACTCACATTATTTATATACTACAGAAAAGCTCCAAACAGCAGAGATTAAGAAACTCATACAACAAAATAAAATCTTCAAAATTCCAATTCAGTTTAGTAATTCCAATCTTTGTGTCTCTCCTTCCACAAGATGACCAACTAGACACTTAGGCAGATTTTACATGAGTTTCAAGATATTTTGGATTCATCCATATTCAGGTGGAAACAATTTAGAAATCTCAAAAAACAGTCGTAGTACTTTCACATCAAACAAGTTTCTGATGTAAATTTACATATTAATTTTTCTGATGCAATAGCTTTTGTATTTATACCATGTATTTACACCATGCTCAAATTCTCCACATAATTCTACTTATTAGTTTATAGATAAATTAGGTAAAATTAGGTAAAATACCTAATTTATAGGTAAAAATGTCACATCCATACTTGCATAAGGAAGGAGATAACACCTGCCTTCAAGATTTGTCTTCACGGGCTTCATCTTGGTGATTTTCATTAAAATTATCAGATATTAGAAGTTCAGTCCAGAAAATTCTATTACTTTCCTAACCTTATGAAAAGCAACATTGTCATAGCACATAATACACAGCATCGTTCTTGATAAGAAACTGAAGATAAATTTGGACATTGTATACACTGAATATACAGTAGAGCTTTTAATTCCAGGCTGTATTCAAATTACTTTGAAACAGTTTCTATCATGATAAATTCATGCAATTACATTTAATCAGATATTGACTGACTACAGTGGGAGATACTATGTAGTATCTGTTATCTGGTTTAGCTCATCCTTGAGTTTCAGATGCACAGCATCTCATGTACAACTCAAAAACCCAACAACCTGACCAAACACAGTAATGTGGGCAAGGGACCACGCTCATGCTTTGCTCATGTCTTCTGGTTTAATTTTATTCAGAATTCACATTTAATTCAGAGTGCAACCCAGCAATCCACACACCCAGGCAATGTAACACAGACCACAAGTGGCCTCACAGGAAGCACACGAGCTCAGAAATCTTGAGCATCACTGAGAAATACAACACAACAATGGAGTCCTGGTGTGTGGGGAAGAAGGGCCCCCAGAAATCCTGCCAGTCAGCACTTTTGGCCATCAGGATGGCTGCTCACCTCACACAGAGGAGCTGAGGAGGAGCGACTCGCCCAGTGCCTTCAGCATCGCAGTCACCATCTAGGACGGCCGGAGAACTGAGTCACTGACTTTCTGTCAAGGGAAGCAGAGGAATTAGTGACACTGCTCCAGCACCAGCCTTGTGCTTCACCTACAAAAACAGGAAGGAAATTATTTGGATGCTCAGTTTTCAACACTGGAGGGGAGCCCCACGCCCAGGGCCAGACAATGCCATAAAAACAACACAACCCAAACAGGCGGGGGCGTGAAATGGGCGAATCCAAGGAAACCTCAGATAACAGCTGATAAAGATGCTGAGATTTTTAATGAAGCACCAGTAGTGCTCATGAGCTGCTTTCCCTCTGCACTGCCTTCATCTCAGCACTCAAAGGGTCAGCAAACAGCAGCACATCCCTGGGAGGAGCAGCCTCCTGCCCAAAACAAGGGGTTTCACGGATGTTCATTCTTTGGGCAGCACTGCAAAGATACCTGGCTGCTGCTCCCCACGGAGCAAGAACAGAGATTACATTAAGTCAGAAAAAACAGAAATAAATTAGACACCATGACATTGATTCTAATCTCCTCCACCCCAGCAGTGCTCAATAGATTCCACTGATTTACACCCCAGCAAAGCACAATAAAAATGTGTCTGTGTATCTAGGTTTGTATAACACAGTTTGGAATGGTAGCTGTTCTGTCCTGATACGATAAAAAATTATTGCACAGGCAACATATGCTATCTACAGAAACATGAATAAATTATATTATGAAGGTCACCAACACTTCACATCAAATTTAGTTACATGATATCTCAGCTCCCTAATGTGCCAGCATGGCTAACTGTAAACTGGCAAACACAGAGGAAAAAAAGGAGAAAAAAAATTAGATTTATATTTTAAAAAATAATTTAATCAAAACTAGACATTAAATTCATGGAATTGTTTAAATATCATAAAACCATAAAATGGATTGGGTTGGAAGAGACTTTAAAGCTCATCTCATTGCAATCCCCCACCATGGGCAGAGAGACCTTCCACTATCCCAGGTTGCTCCAAGCCCCATCCAACCTGGCCTTGGACACTTCCAGGGATGGGGCAGCCACAGCTTCTCTGGGCAATCTATGCCAGGCCTCACCACCATCACATTAACATGTTATTCCCTAAATATATTCAAGGTATGTGTTTCTGTCCAAAAAAATATTTTGCTCCTCCAAAATTATCTGGCTTCAGTCAATACCCTTTATAATCCAGGCCTGGATTGTAAATAGTTTGCACTAATTAAATAATGAAGTGTTGTTTCGATATTTGGAGGATTAGTCACAAGCATCCTTGTCATTTTGTTTGGTTTGTTGAGAAAAACAAGGATATCATGCATTAGCTGTAATGTCTGGGAATATACAGGCAGTCTCAAAAAAGACACGTGCAAGTTTTTTAATGATCATAACAAATTTACATTTTCTAATCCACTGCTAATTCTCTTAATGACAGGATTGAATAAAACTAGTTTTAAAAAGCAAACTTATTTTAGAAACCTGCATTTCTGCTGAAAGCATGGCATTCCAGTGACAAAATATTAGAAATAAGTAAACGTGTATACAGCTGACAAGTATCTTATTTCTGAAGTGATCAAAATTTAATTTAATTTTCAACCTCAATGGAATATCCAACAGCCAAATTCCAGTCTAATCCCTGCTTAGCTAGGGAGGGGAAAAGAGGAAAACTTTTCCCATTTTACAGCCACTGCTGAGCAGTCAAAGGTGGGTTCTTCAAAGGGACAGACACTGGCTAGTCCAAGACACACCAGAGTCCTCAAAATCATCCAACACTGAAAAATAAAAAACTGATGGCCCAAATTTGACTCTCCACTCTCACATAATGCACTGTTAAAGAAGGACCAGTTGCTCTTTCTCCAGATTTCCATGGGAAAAGGGGTTTCTCCAGTCCTGCTCCATTCCTGTGGTTTAGGCAAGCTCAGCCTGGCTCTGCTCCAACTTGGATTTACAACGTATTTTATACCGCTTTAGAAAAAGATCAATTTTAACTGATCCAGGCCTGAGACATGATTTCAGCCTTGTCATACATCAGTTCAGTTCCCCCTGACTTCACTGGAGTTGTGACCTTTCCCATCATGGGTAAATCTGACCTACTTTTTGGTATGAGATGGGAATGCTGACAAGGACACCTGGGGTAGCTCTCTCAATTTAAAACACATCATGCAATTAGAATAATCTCAAATACTTTGAACAGCAACAACAAATAAGAAGAGCCATTACAGATTATATGTGTGGCTATAAATCATTTGGCAGGTGTCTAGCACATCATTAATTATTAATAAATTTTCTTAATACAAATGTAAGCAGTATCTGTGCAACTGTTTGCCTATTACACACAAACCCACTTTGTGTGATACTCCAAGATAATCTGGATGTTTATATCATACTCTTTATCTGAGGATAAAGTCTGCCTAGCCTGCTCAGAAAGCTGCTATCCAAAAAGCTAATTATATACTGTTCTAAAGCAGCAGAATGCCTGGCTTGTAGCAGCAAAGGCTGATCACCACAGACAAGAAGTGCTGACCATCCCTGGGGGAGAGATTTCCAAAAAAAACCACTAATGCTAGTGTTACAGGCATGGAGTTTAACAAAATAGAAGTGTTTGGACAATCACATATGCCAAACTAGAAACAGGGATACAAATGTAAGTACCCATGTGCCCAGTCTTTTATTTCATGATAACACAGTTACACGAAACTTCCCTTACACTTCCATACCTAAAACAATTTTTTCCCTTACACATTTCGAGGGAAACAGTCTTCTGGTGAAAGCAGAGGCACCCATAGTTCTCTCCACTTCCAACTCTGTCAGAAACTTCCTGTGTAAAAAGTCACCTCAGGTCATGCTCCAACACTAATACTCGATTCTGCAAGCGCTCCCCATGCTTTCAGAAGAGTGACTTTGCATATATGAGAATGGTAGCTTGATTTTCTATACCTCTACTGCCTCACCTCCAAACCTTAACTGAGAATATTTGCTCTTCTTCCAGAAGCATTTGAGAAAATCCTGGTTAAAAACACAGAGAGTGAATGAGTGAGATTTACACATCAGGCTGACAACTGCCTGACAGCACTTTTGTCCTAATTGGTCACTTATTGGGAATGCAAACATTAATCTCCACAGCTCTCTGGTAATTTGCTACAACAACTGTAAGGGTAAATAATGCCTGAAAAAGTATTTAGAGTTCACACCTCTTCATGGACAAGATACTTCCAAACAATGAGCAGGCAGTCTCAACCAGCCTGCTCTGGGTGGGAGGAAGCCTGCACAGCCTCCAAATCAGCAAAGCTCGACAGAAATTTCATAGAAACTTCAACAATCTTCCTCAGCACTCCATTGCTGGAAAGCTCAGTAAGTCATCACTATCATCACCAGTTATCTTTAAAAGTTTGGGTATTTTGGAGCTGTCTGCAGCCAAAACAGTAAGAATCTATTAATCATTTTCCTTTATTCTTCTATTCAATTGCATCCAATTCTTATTCCAAAGCTATAGAAGATGCTGGAAATTAAAAGCAAGCATATGAAATTACTGCCAATTAATTGCTTCTTAACTTACATCAACTTGTTTGGGGTAAAAAACACAAATCCTAAGTTTTCCTGCTTCAGTCTCTGTACGTCCTAAAAATGTAACAAAAGCAGGTTTGAATTTAGAAGCTTAATTATAAACTTAGCTAAGTGGATTATAATGAAAGATGTTCCAGCAAGGGAGCTCAGACTGATGCATTATGACTACATTAAAGAAAACACCAGAGAATAGACTTTCCATCAGTAGAACGACTTTAATTACAACAGTGCTGGAGCAGAACTGTTCTGTTAAACAATGCTGCTCTTACTCCTCCTTCACTCTGAGTACTTCCAATGGACTCCACGGGAACACACTTCACTTTCAAGAATATAAAGTGAATATGGTTTGCAAACTCTTCCCAAGAAGCTGGTTCAGGAGATCAGGTAAATACAGCTGAAGCAAAACCTGCTTCATTTGCCACAAACATGAGTGATTTACACCCTCACAGAAGGGCAGGAGACTTCCAAGCCAAGGGTTCAGGAGTCTGTGCAAGGCACCATGCTGACACTCCCCAGCTGTCCATGACACAGCCCTCACTGAGAGCAGAAGAAATGATGCTCAGCACCCAAGAGCTCCCCAGATAAACTGCATTCAGTGTGACCAGTGTGCAAGTGCCCAAGTGAAATCTGAGCCCTGGACTTCTCAATGGGATTTAAGAGCCACAGACCTTTTGGAGCTTTTGGTGTTGTATTTTAGCACTCAAAGTAGGGTAATTTACCTTCACAAATGTTCTTCAAGCCATTATCATACCCCTTGCAGCAGGAACAAGTACACAGCAATTAAGATCAAAATGTTCAAGACTGTCAATAGGCTTCTCTTGTGAACTCAAGCATTGATTTTTTTCTGAGCAGCAGAACACAAAAGTGTCCAACAACTTTTAAGTAACCTTTTCAGGCTGCTCAAGCACTTTTATATATTTAATTAAATACAAACAAAAAGGCTGTAGAAACTCAAATCAAACATCTCATCAACACACCAACTGTCATCCTAGAAACTTACCAAGTCCCATTTTTGGGGGGGATAAATAATTTTGGGGCGTATTTTATCTAGGTTATATATACAGCCATTATACATTACAGCTGAATGCCTCATGCCAGGCTTCTCAACCAGCACAACCAGTGATTTCTTCACATTATAGCACATCCTTTCTGTAACAACAAAACTTTATAGCTTTGAGGGACAAAAAAAGTTTCTTTTTGTTTATTTCTCAATGGATAGAGAAAAGTTTGAGTCTATTATCAATACACTGCTCTGCTGTAGCTTTTATCATTGGCAATGGATGAACTGAAGGTCCTTTGAAATTCAGCTATATCTAAGAATTGCTGTCACAGTTGCACAGATCTTGGATTACTGTTAAATTGCAATTAAACAAAGGCAAAGGGAACTGGCACTACTTCCAACACCATTTCAGTAAATGCTATTGCAAGTTTTTGTTCAAAGAGGATTACTCTCACTTCACTGGCAAAGCATTGCATATAATGCACATTCAGCAGTATAATACTGTTTGAAAACTAGTATTTGAAATTATTTTCCTTTAAAAGGCAAACCTGGAAATCAAACTCAGTAGAGAGCCATGTCCCTGCTTTAGCAGCAGGACCATTCACATGGAAAACAACAGAAAGGTTCAAAGTCACCAATTACAAGGCAGCAGAGTTTCAAAAAAAGAATAAACAACCTCATAACCTCTGCTGCTGGAACAATGGCAGATTTCCTGAGCATTCCCATTAAAGTGCTTTCAGTTCAGAAATTAAATTGCTTTACTGCAGTGATTTTCTTCTGCATTCTGATATTACTTTATATTATTTGACATTAGTACAGCATCACAGGCTGCAGGTCAGGGTTTTTTTCTCTCCTCACTGGAAAATGGTCACCACGTAGAGTTTATCAATCTTAAACACAAGGTCAGAATAATACAATCAAGTACCACCAGGCATATGAGCTCAGCAAAGACTTGGGCTCTGCCTAGCAGGGAAGGACCATCTGCTTCCCTGACACAGGTCTGGCACAGCTGAAGCTTATCTCCAATTTAAATTGTTATATTCTACACTTCCACACATCAACCAGAGCAACTGGGTGCATGCACACACCCAAACCCCTGACCAAAGAAACAACTGCAAATAGGCAGGAAAATCTTACCACTTTAGCCTGTTAATCAGTTCTGGGGAGAGGATGTGGGGCTCAGTTTTGAACTTCTAAACACTGGTGGCTTTGGCTAAAATAGCCAGCCAAACATGCAGAGGCCACCTTCAATACCTCTTAAATGTATAATTTTCCTTCCGCTGCAACACACACACTAAGAATAATTTCTTTTCCAAAAGATCTCCACCTCTATTTGTAGGCAGTCATTACTATTTTTCCATTTGCCCTACCTAGCTGTAGCCCATACCCAAATGAGCTAATAAGAAGGGACACACACACACATCCACAAGATAGATCCCATTTCAAAAAACTCATTTCCAAAGTGCTGAAATAAACGTTTATTCCAATGCATCCTCTGCCATCAGCTGTTTATTTCAGTGCACCAAAGAATAAACTTGTAGGAAAGGAGAAAATAAAGAGCACAATGCATGGCAAACACTGAGGCACTCCAGGAACACACAGAGTTCATCAAGCCCTGACAATGTACCTCTTCATTTCCTATTAAACATCATCTATAAGTCTTGTGAGGAAGTCTCCTATAACCAAGGCTTTATCATTTCTATAGAATAATATCCTCTTTAAGTCAGGTCCCATGTCAGAATATGTATTTTAAATAATTATAGCTGGAATTGTTAAAATAAATTAATCAAAAAATATTTTTCTGATTCCTTAATACTGATTCATTGATTTTTCCTTCTATTTACTTTGCAACATTGATGCTAGCTGGGCCAGGGACACAGTATAACAAAAGGGTTAAGAAAAAGCTATATTGCTTAAATAAAAATATAAAGATATAGTGAAAGCTAAAAACACAAGGAAAAACCAACAAATATTGGCATAAAGAACCTCTAAAAATTGCTTCCTGAGCATACACACAGATGCCAATGTGCACACACTGTACTCCAAATTCAGATTTTACTGGTTGCCACACAGACTTCAAGACACCAAGAGCAACACAGTGCAGTGGTATAAGGCTTGTACTCAAAAGCAGCATCTGCTTTTTAGCTGGAATACATTTTCAGAAATGCATGAGCTGCTCCTTTCACCAAACTTCCTCACACTGCCTCATCAGGGACCCCATGGAAAGTCTCCAGACCTTTTCCCTGCCATGGCAGTGTCCAGAAATAACCTGCCTTTCCAGAAGAGACACAGCAGCCAAGTGCCACACCAGCACATGCCACCACCTCTTCCAGAGAGGGAAGAACATCAGCACACACTCCAGCTCAGTACCTGGCCCTGGGATGTGTGCCCAAAACCCAGGCATCCCCAGACCAGAGCTGCAGAACCAGGGGTAAAAATGTGGTTCTTCCTATCAAAATCCATTCATAATATCTGCACATTTACTTAAAACTGAACTTGCTTTCAACCCAGGATTAACTATGCATGACAGCAACAAAAAAAAACTCCAAATTGCCATACGGGCAGTTAGAAAGAATAACACCACCCTTTAAAGCAGTCGGAGCAACCAGCTGAGTAAAACCACAGTTCTAGTCAGGAATTCTGTGATTTTGCTACCTTTCCCATTCCCCTTTATTTTCCCTTGTTGCTGGCTATAGCCCCTCACAGTATTTTATCATGTAGGAAAGTCTAATCTCTTAAGGGTGAAAAATATATTTGCCCTGAACACAATATAATACAATTTGCCAGGGGGCCCTGACACTGTCTCAGTATTGATACAAAAAAATAATCATAATTGTTTGAACTGCTAAAAGACTCATTGTGACATTGTTTAAGCAAGGTCAATTGCCTGTGCAGGTTGTTCTTCCCAGAGTTCACGTTACATCACTGGTCCCATCATCCTGACCTTCCCTGCTGTCATCCCCATCACAGTTCAATTAACACAGGAGTCCTGCAGTGGCTTGATGAGCATCTGCTGCCTCTACCCGGCAGTAATTCAATAAGGACACGCCATAGGAAGAGATAATGAGAAGTCAACCCAGTTGTTCTGTCTCCCTCCAGGAGAGCAGATGAGTTTGGTTTATGGGAAAGAGCGTGACCTATGAAAATTATCAGTTAATTTTATATTTCAGAGCTTCAGCACGCAACTTAAAGTGTTGTCTGGTTTCTCTGGTGGTGCTGCCCGCAAGGATCCAGAACCACTGTTCCTGGTGAGTCCCTGATTAACAACCCTTCCCACATCACAAGGATTCATCTTTTCGAATTTTCTCTCTGCCTGTTCCACCAAGGGAATGGTTTCTATTCATGCATTCAGCAGTGGTTGGTTTGAATTAAAAAAATTAAACACCTGAGCAAAAAAACAGGCCAAAACTACTATTGAAGTAATTCAGGCAGAATGAAATTCACACAAACACCAAACCTGGATGAAACACTTCCAGAAAGCCAAATCTCCTACACTAGATAGTGTCAGCCTGGGTCTTCTCTCCCTGCCTCACAGGACACACTGTTAACTGGTGCCCAAATTTTGTTTCTCCCTCCCTCCATTTCCTTCTGCACCTTTCCAGCAGAGACTTCCCTTAACTTCCACCAATCCTCTGCCTGTCTCCTGTTGCTTTAGGAACATCTATTCCATCAGTAAACACTCAGAGCCATCCACAGTCCATTCATCTCCTATTCCATCACTGGATGTCACAGGGACTGTGTCTGAGGAATATGGCTCCATGTGGATTTATTTTTGCTTAGTGATTGTCGTGTCCGTGTGAGTTTTGCAGCTTTACTTCAACAATCTTATTCACTGAAATAGGACATTAATTTGATTTCAAATACAATTTTATATTTTATGTCTCTTTAATATCATTAAGGCACAGATTTACTGAAGATGATAGGCATGAGAGGAGAAAAAAGGAAGATGTATTTCCTCCCTGAGTTCTGCAAAGTGATCAGTGAACCACAGTGAATTTACACAGCTGCCCATTCCCACAGCTCCACATTCACAGCTTCATTAGAGCCACATCCTTTCCCATCACACAATTATATGCACTGCCCCAAAGACTGCTTGCCTGCTCTGACCACTCTTTCCTACGAGTACAGCCATCAGGGCAGTTCATTCCTCCCTCCCAGTACAAGACAGGTTGGCACATCCCTGCTTCAGTCCAACCCTCTGCTCAGAGCAGGACCAGACAGATGTTGAATCACACAAGATACTTGACATTGTCCCACTTTTTTTTTTGTTTTGTTTCTGCTCCCACCAGAGATCTCAGTCTGCCAAGCTGATGCAAACTGACGTGAGATCTGAAGCTGTGGTTCATCCTGTCCAAGTCCCACAACCAGGACTTTCCCCCACCTCAATACCATTCTCCTTTCTCCATCCAGTTCTGCCATCCCTTTACTCACCAGTGCCATCACTTGCTGCACATCTCCTCCTGAGTACCTTGTCCTTAATCCTCAAATCCTTTCTATCCTTTGCCCTTAATTCTCTCCCATACTAAACTAGTTGACTTCTTCCAAAAGGCAACAGATACAATTTTATTGCATCCACCAACTTTTCTCAGCTTGTTTTCTTATCCATCTTCTCACCCTACAGCATTTTGTTCCTCTCTTCACTAACCCTTTGTTCACTTACATTTCCCTTCTATTTTCCATTTCCCTGGGAGTCATTTTCATGACTCTCACATATTTTTCTCTATTGTTTTTTGCCTCTTTTTTCTCACTTGGAGAGGAAACACTAGACACACTGCATTACATCCAAAAGAGGATACTATAACAGTTTTACAGTTACAAATAATCACCATTTAAGAAATCCTGGAATTAAGGTTGCCCGTGCAGGAATGTATTAAGATAGTCAGGTTTCATGATTACATCTATTTTTACCATATTACTAAAGTCTATATTAAAATGCAATTTAAATCTATCTTTGACTTCTTTTGCTTTTATCTATTCATCACACTTGCTTTCAACCCTCTCTTAAAGCCTTACTCATACTTCTCTTTGAAACAGGCAGAAAGTACCTGTAAATCCAATAACTGCAATTACAGAAAATGTTATTTACTTCACTCTTAGCAGTTCTGTGCACCATTTAAAAAAAAAAAAATGCTTTTTATTTAAATATGTCAGGTTAAATAACTCAAAATTTGATAACCACAGTATGGACTAGTTTCCATCTGGTTAGAGAAAGACATGGCCCATGCAACAAATGCTACCAGAGTCATGTTCACTAGCTAGTTTTGATTTAAGCTGCATGTCAGTCTCAATAGCAAATTAAAACAGTTATATAACATATATATAGCTATATATAGTCAGTCATATACAGCACACCTATAAGCTGCAAGTGAGTAAAATAAAGCACTCTTTCAGAAGAAGGATGGAAAACAACTCAAGTGCCAAGACAGGCCTACATGGGTATTTTAGGAACACAGCAGGAGAAACCTGCTCAAATTCCACAATTCCAATCATCCATACTTGACCTGCATTTTGTCCACTGAAGTTTGGGATGGTTACAGCAGAAACGTGTTCAAAAACACATTTGTCATACTAGCCAAGGTAACCTCATCAGACTTTTGCAGGTTAACGTATTTCCCAGCTCATTTTTTACACTTTTCCCAATTAGTTGAATTAATAAGTCAATTAATGCATAAAGGCTTCTGTAAAAGCACACCCAGATGGATGTTTACCAGACTTCAGCCTTCTTTTCCATGTGTTTTAGAATTTAAATAAAAATTGAGCCAACCTTCAGGAGAAATCAGTGCTGGCAGAAGCTCTCTTTGAGGGTTCACACTAAGAGAGAGATTAACAGCTTTGCAGTGAAAAAGCTGTGCTTATACCTGAATAAAATCTTCTTGCTAACTGAAAGCATTTAGGAGTTTTTCTACAAATACTCTCAGTATCAAAACTATTCCACATTATTTGAACTCTTTTATATTCATCCAGCATTTTCTTTCTTCAGAAAGATGGGAGTCTGAACTAAATACAGGACTTGATAGCAGTAGTAATCCAATATATCTGATTATATAAACAAATCTAAAAATAAATTAGAACTTAAATGGCAGAAATAAATATATTGCAAGCCCTGAACATTTCTTTAAAAATTGACCTATCAGGCAATACTTGGCAGAGGGGGTGCAAGAGCTAGGTCATAATTCTATGAATATTTGTTTTTCTTTATGTGGTTAAAACTAGCAGGGAACTGGGTTATAACTAGAGTTAAAACTCCACTTACTATGTAATTTTTACTCAGTAACTGAGTCCTTTTTTAAAGGACTGCAATTGCTCTGAGTTATACAAAAAGATTGATCTGTAGAAAGTGGAAAATGTCTCCTGTCCTACTTTCAAGAGTGGGATTTTGTCATGCCAGCAATTGTTTCATAGGATCATTTCAACTCTAAGATAAAGGGAAAAAAAGCCAGAGGATTTTTTGTCCTGTGGGAAGAATTTCCTCTGAATTACAGGAAAACACATATTTGCAAATACAAATACACTTAAAGTCATGGGCTGTGCTTTTCCTCTATTTGTTATTTTTCCTGCTAAGCAAATTTAGCAGTGATTTGGATTTGGTGTTAATGAATGCCGAAAGCAAATTGGCACCCCCTTGCCAAGGACCTCTGTAAACTGCAGCTCAGCAAAACAAGACAATCTTCTTATCGTGTGTAAGAGCTCAATTAAATCATCGTTTTAACATAATCCTATTTAGTGGCTCTCACATTTTCTCTCCTAATGCTAGTGATGCTAATGGCTAAAAAAAACAAGGAAAATAAATATACAGAGGCAGAAGAGAAGGACAGAAGACAGGAAAATGCAGCTTCTGTTTCACTGAAGATCATTTGATGGTGGAAAAAACCAAAACAGCAAACCAGAACCAAAGAACCCCAAATTCAGAAGCATGGAAACAGCTTGCACAGAAAGTAAAATCCAACAGTCTTCCTGGACCCCACCCCAGTCTTTCAAACACAATACAACTGTGAGTTGAGAAAAACTGCTCCAACCAAAGACTTCCAAGCAATTTTCCAAAGTTTGCCTACTTCAATCTGCAATACTTACTTGGAGGTCAACACCTTGCAAAGGAAATCAATGACTATTACAACAAATATTCAAAAAACCACACAAGAGGGCTCCAGAACCCCCCTGAAATGCACGAAGCTCTTTATGCAGAAGCGACTAATCTCCCAGAGTACTATGTAAATTGGCTAAGCTTAAAAGTTGCATTTAAAATTATCCTCAATATCCATTACAAAAGAGAGGTACCTACCCACTGATAAATTAGCAATTGTAATAAGGGACTGTAAGGCTAAGGGTAAATTGATTGTTGTTCCTAATTTTCCCTTTATTTGAATCCAAAACTCTCCAAATTGCAAGAAATAAAAGTACAGGCGAGAGGGTTAGCAAAAAGCTTTTGACTGAATATAAAACATCTAAAAATAGTGCTTCAGTGCATTTCCATATGCTGGAAGCTGCACTGAATATCATCTATATAAATCTATTCCTAGCAGAGGTTTTCAGCAGCATCCAAGACTTGAGAATCAATTGTAAATTTGTATTTTAGATTAATCAATAAGAAGAAGCACAAGACACACTTTAAACAATATGCAGCATTTAGCAGGCAGAAAGAGCTATACACCTCCTCATACAAAATAGATAGAGACATTATTACAAGCCATATATTTTTACTCTTAAGGAATTTATTTGGGAAGAACTTAACAAACTGCTCTTAGAAAATCTCTTGATGAGGTTTGTTAGCAATGTAAGGCTGGGGGTGAAAGGTTGCACAAGGGTGATCCAGCTGTGCCAGTGGCTCCATGGGCAAGGCTGGAACCCACACACACAAAGGGAGGGTTTCCCACAGATCCCTGTGATGTGCCAGCACCTCCAGCAGCTGAGGAGCTGCACTGGAATATCAATGCAGAGCTGCAGATGAACGAGCTGTCAGCACCAGGGAGAAAAGAGGCAGGTTCATGGAGCATAGAGAAGCTGCAGATTCCTCTGCCAAGCCCACCTTGAGAGGAGATCACCTCAGCAAAGCCATGAGGACTCTCCCAGCTCAGATCAATGCTGCCAGGCTCACTGAAGCAGCTGTCACTCTCAACACCCAACAGTCCACAAATCCCACAGGAGTAAGTGACAGATGTCACATCCCCCAAGAGTGAAATGATGATAGTGTGCACTCAGGAACTGATGGCCAGCTCAGAGGTGTTTCTCTTCTTTGCTGGCAAGATTGATGTCTGGTGTATCAACAGGGGAACAGCACTTAATCCATGAGGGAACATTATACAGACACTGATAGCCTGTCCTAAACCAACAAGAGAAAGAAAAAGGGAGTTTTTCTCCTCTATTTCTGGATTAGGCCAATTGCTATCAGATATTTGGATGACAACCCTGGGAAATTTTACCATCTCCACAAAATTTGTACCAGCATCAGAACTAAGCTGAGCAAAATCATCTCATTCTGATGCCACTTTGAAATACACCAGGATCAGGGAGCCAGCAAGAGCCCAAAACAGGACAGCAGCATTGTTCCAGGCAAAGGAAGATCTTTGCACCAGAGGCAGCAGGACTCTGACCCTCTCATCACTTGAGATGAAACCTCTCGAGGCTTTTCAGGGATGGAAGTGCCAGTAAATGGCTGTGGACCAGCTCTAGTGAAACTCCTGAACATTTACCTGCAGAGTTTTGTTATCTCTTGGCAGCCTAACACAACCTTGCCATGCCATGCACACTCCACCAGCAAACACTGAGCCTTAACATCGTCAGTGACTTGAACAGAACAAACCTTTCAATGTTTGTGGTGTTTCAGTGCACACTTTTTGCACCCAAACTGAAATACAGACACTGGAACACAGGGGAAACACTGCTCATTTCCTCTCCTTACACATTTGCTGCATTAAATATCATTGTTTATTAATGCAAAACAACTTGTAGAGAGAAATAAACGTATCGACCTTCTGTCTCACATAGCATCTCTCATCAAAGAGCCAGAGCTGCTCTCAAAGCTAAAAATAAACATAATATTCTATGAAAACAGTTTTAATTAGGAATGAAGTTACAGCAATATAATTATTTCTTTTTGTATATATACACTTCTCTAAGTACCCTCATGCAATACACCCAACAGAATCTGTTCAACATGCATCCTTGTTTCCATTCCAATACAGAGAAATTTCTGTAATTCAAAATCCATTCAAAGGTTGTTTGCTACTGTTTAATTAACTTCTGAACAAATAGAGAGATATATGTTTTCCTCCAAAATTTGTAATTTTATTTTCTCTAATAAATACTGACACCATTTAAGGAGATCACTGGGCATATCCAGTCTCACTTCCTGCATTAAACAGACCAAAGACCCATCCCATGTATCCAGACCAAAACTCTTACTGAAGCTATGATGTGGACTTTAAATACAAATATCACCTTGCTTTAAAAGTGTTAAGAGTAGAAAAACAAGAAATTGTGCATTTATGTAAATTCTTCTTGCAGCTAAGCATCATTTATAGCTATAAATTTGAATTTTAAAGTACCAAATTAACAAACAAACAGGTATGTAAGCAGTGAACCCTGTCTCTTCTGTATCTTTCCATTCCAATACAGCAGTATGAGTCTGACTGATGGAAAAAAATGACTGGGGGGAAAAAATAAAAATCATTCCAACCTTTTTAGCAATACCCTCTAACGTGGCCAGTGATTTCAGGTGCCCCTTAAGGACACAGCAAATGGGCTGGGATTGCAGAAAGCAGGTGATGAGAAGCTCCAGAAGCCAGACTCTTTTTACAGGCATCTTAGAGAAATGAAAAAGAAATGTATCCAAAATTATTCACATTACATAGACTATTGCAGGCTCTCTTCTGATTGCCTTAGGGGGGTTAAAACAGCAGCCTGTGAAAAATAAGCGTCCATCAGTCTCCTTGTGAGTTCCAGACACGCTCAAAAAAAAGGTTATGCTTATATATAATCCTGACATGCCAAGTGTTATTTGGGGATTTAAAAAGACATTGTAAGGATCCTAATAAAAGCTATTATACATTGCTATAGGATATGAAAAATATTAAGATAGATTAATCTTTAAAAAATAAAAAAAAAACCCAGCTTGTGCAAACACCTAAAGCTTTTGTAAAGAAGTGACACTCCTCTGAAAGGATCTAGTTCAAAAGTCTGCACTAGAGGAAAGAGACGTTGAAAAGAAAGGAGAAAAACATACAAAAATTATGTCTAGACATATTTGGTGCATACACTTCTTAATTAGTGTAATACATATGAATTTTTCATGATGAAAAATTCCATTTCTTTTAAAAAAGAAAATCAGTATGAATTAAAAGCTCTCGCTAAATCTTTCTTTAAAAGACTACAAGGAGCTCTAGATAAATCCTGTATCAAAGGAATTTATGCCATTTGATATGAAGTATTACAATACTGGACCTGAGTCTGCAATCTCTGAACTCAAATGAAATTTGTTAGCAACTTAATCCACTTCAAAAACAAGTTCCTTGGTTAAAATTCATTTCACTTTATTTCCAGAAGGAAAACTGCCTTTCTGGATAAAGCCCTGGAGCATGTAATGTATGCAGATGTGCAGTCATATACATAAAATACACTCATTAATGTACTTACTGAATGTGTTTATTAATAACCCCATTTCCCACAGCCTCTTAGAAATATCACAGCAAGAAAACACATATGTATTGCAGCAAAGTGCAAAGATGGAAGAAAAAAATTCATCAGAAATCAAGTTCACATATTTGTTTAGCATGATTCCTCAGCGCTCCAGTGCCTCAAACAGGAAAGTGGCCTCTTCCATCTCAAGCTGAGTTTCTGATGTAAAACAAAGTCTTAAGAAAATTATCAAAATGAAATCTGAACAGTAGCTACCCATCCTCCTTGCTAAAAGTTATGGTCTCATTTTAGAAGCAATTAACTCAAGTACAATCCCACCAGAGAGAAAAATGTAAATCTTTATTTCCTTTATGGTTTTACCTAATTAAGAAGGTGTCTCATGGATGTACTGGAGCCTGGATTTGTATGGATGCTCCCTAGATGCTTCCCTCCAGTTTCCAACACCAGCTCAGCTGTTCCATCAGCTCACCAGACTCCTTCTCACACTCCACCCTCCACAGAGGCAGCAGCAATAGCTGGGATGCCCAACACACATGGGATGCTCAGCAGGCACAGGATGCACTGAGTTTGTGTCTGCTGCAGGCAGACACCAGCCCCCTTCCCACACAGAAATGTAATTGCCTTGGACACTTCTACCACCATGAAATTTGGTTCAGACCACGCAGCAGAACACAGGCATGCACAGTCCAGGCTAAAAATAAAATTTAATAATACATTACACACAAGCTCATAATCAATTAGCATACATAATTTGGCAACACATTCTATATTATTTGATACAAAATTGATTGTCTGCAACTGGCACGGTACAAGACCTACAATTTAAATTAATCACTCCTACTACAACAGGAAAAAATTTTCCTCTGTAAATATTCCACTTACAGTGCACCACTACTTTGTTTCTTTTCCTGAAGGACCCAATCTATATATTGTGCTATTATATCAGAATCTCCTTTATCTCAGAAGAGGAAGTTTTGTCTCTTTCATGGTGGCAACATAAAATCTGCAGACACCACCTTGAATGCATCCTAAGGGATGCTCAGAAACCCAACAGAAAATTAAAAGCACTTCAATATATCTTAATGCTTTAAAAGAGCACAGTGTGGGAAGGGAGGGGGAAACCACCTGATGTTTTGCATTAAAATATCCAGTACAGAACTGCAAGACAGGACTATGGCAATGAACCCTGAAGGAGCATCCAGCCCAAGGTCCAGAGCCCCACAGAGCCATACAGGCACAGATGGTTTGAAGTGACATCCACTTCTGGATCTGCTGGTGCAGGTGAAGCTCAACAGAGAAAACCACACCTGGGTACTGCTGGGTGCAGAGGGAGGCAGCAGCAAGAGCCCCATCCCTGGAGACCTAAAGGCAGCTATGGGGTGACTGCTGACTGAGGGGACTGCACAGATCCTGCAGCTCCCAGAGCAGAGCTCTGTGTGTGAGCCAAACCCGGATTTTGTCTCAGATTTTGTCTCGGAGTGCCCGAGCACAGCCTGCTCTGCAGCAGCTCTCCCACACCAAACCACTCTGCCTTTCTCCTCACAGCAGTTTAGCAGCACAGAGAAAATTGAATCATAAGGGCAGACAAATAATACAGCACGCACCTCAGCACCACGAGATCTTCCTGTCTTTTGAAAGAAACTTACTGCTGAAGCCTTAATTTGAGGGAATTGAAAGCCTCATAACAATTTCTGTTGGATTAAGGCTCCTGCCCAGTTAAATGCCAATACTGACAGTCCTAGATGAGTTTCCATCTTATGAACAACCACCAGCCACATGCTTACAGACAACATGCCAGAGCACACTGTACTCTGCCCTCCCTCACTGCAGATTATGCTCCTCAGGGGATGCAAAATCTCACAACCCAACTACACCAGCTGAGAACTACTGAATCTTCCAAGCACCTCTAGCAGCCGATGGGCACCTCCACTCCTCTCAAAGTCTATGAGCACACCAGTTGCTTCAACTTGTGGGTGACATGCATAAGAAAAATTAGCATCTCTCTGGAGTCATTCTTGCTAAACCACTGGCCATCTTCACACAAGCCAATTGCTGGAAGGCCACTGGCTCACATCAGCTGGAACAGAAATCCTTCAGTCTCATCCATTCTCCCAAGTTCATATGAAAGTTCTTCCAGCTTTTGAGAGTCCATAACCCTGGTGTGAGATGCCATTCTCTGTGAAGGAAGAATCTGAGCAATGAGCCATCCCTTGCAGCAGGATCTGCCTGTCACCACTCCATCAGCAGCATCAGGCAGGGAACTACGTGTCAGCTGACACTAGTAAAGGTTTCCTGCTTCATGGTCACATTTGAAACATGTCACAAAGGAAAAATATCAAAGTCTACCTGAAATTTCAGTCCATCTTTAGCTGCAGATTCCTTTCACAGCATCTTTGAGTTACCAGCAGTGAAGATGAATTCAGCAGCACTTCTGTCCTGCAGAGTTCCATTACCAAACCAACCCCTTCCCACCACTGCCCACATGCCTGAGCTGGAGACCAGGACATGGGTGAGTGCTGGGGCTGAGCACCTGATGCTTCTTTCCCAGAACAGCCCTGGCTTTTATCTCCACTGTGTCTCTCTGATCAAAGCAAGGCTCCTCATCCTCACCTGAGCCTGCTGCTGAGACAGCTGTGCCGATTAGGAAACTTCCCATCCCCCGCTCGCAGAGCTGGATTACACAAATGCAAATGTTATACAAGAACAGCCTCTTCTCATGCACTCTCACAAATGTAGGTATCTCTCCTTTTCCTTCTAGACTTCTTCATTTCCATTTTACTTTTAATTTGCATACTTCTTCCAGCCTGGTTTTAGCTCATTTACCTCACTACAAATGATTTATAAAGTTTAACAGCAATCATGTATCATTGTCGACATACATATGTTTGACTAGACTCACAGCATAGAGCTTGTTTTAGCTACTCAAAAATTATTTGCTACATAACAACACAGATGATTCACTTGATATCTGATAATGTATGTGCTGTGTTGAGAGCAAGGAATCACAAGACAAATCTGAAGAAAGATGTGGCCACTTTCACTGATAATTCACTGCTTCTCTTTCTTGCAGAAGCCCTGATGTATTTAGTGTCCAATTTCTGACACCTTTTAGATGTTCTGTCTGAGAAAGCCCTGATGGGCAGAACCTGTCCTCGAGAGTTCTCACCATGTCCTCCTTTCTGTAACTAAGCAAAACAGACAATCTAAATAGGCACAGCCAAACTATGACGTAAGTTTGCCAACATCAGTTAGTCCTTGAGGAGACCCAGGCTGCTCCTGGGATAAAATTCCACTCCTGAAAATCAGCA
Organism: Oenanthe melanoleuca; assembly: GCF_029582105.1. Lineage (NCBI taxonomy): Eukaryota > Metazoa > Chordata > Aves > Passeriformes > Muscicapidae > Oenanthe > Oenanthe melanoleuca. The sequence continues at coordinate 31,222,644 of NC_079341.1, read as the reverse complement.
TCACTGGAGAACATATTCATTTGTCTGAGCTGTGTTAAATCCTGAAGCCTTAACATTTCTCATTTCTAGTTATCAGAGCTGTGGACACCCCATGAAACATCAAGAGCCATCACCTGCACTCCTGCAATTCATGTGTGTTATCACCTATCATGCCACAGCACAGAGCAACCATCTCCTGTGACCTTGAAGTTACCTCTTCCTCCTGAGGGACACAGAGCATCACTTTCATAAAGTGGTGGCAACTTCTGGAACCCCAAATCACATTGATTTTTTCATGTCTGTCTTCATCCATCTGTAATCCCCAATGACTCCACCATCAGTATCAGACAGCACAAGCATTCATCTTTCAGTTTGCTGTTGAGTGAAATGCCAGCAGCTGACAGCCCCTGCTTCATGGGCATGTATCTGCAGTGTAACACTGCTAAATAGAATCTGATTCTGAAGCTGTCTCAGTTGGCATTTTTTTATTTCAACACTTTTTTCATTACTTTATTGGTTAAAAATAATGGTGACTGCCAACGACATGTCTGAGCTCACACTTCTCTGCAAAATCCTTAAGGTCATCTCTAAAACCATGTCATCCTGCTGGATGTTGCTGTGTTGGCTGCATCTGGGATCAGAAGCATTTTTGTCCCTACAATCCCCTGATTAGCTACAGTATAAGCCAGCTGTCTGGGGGAAATGAGAGCAGCACTATAAAGTGTGTACAAAACTTTCCTGGCCTTTTCATTTGCTTAAGGGTACCAGTACCTCCAGTATCATTACTGGAGCCCTTGGCAGTACTGGATTTGTTTTGCTCACATCTGCAAAAGCACCAACAACCTCTGCAGTCACTGAGCATCTGAGGCAGCACAGAATGTTAAAGGTTTTTCCTCTTGTTGTTCTGGGCCCTTTAATGACAATCCTGACACATACATACATGATACCTCACACAAGAACATGATACCCCTGTGCTCTCCTAATTTTGGCAGTCTTTTTCCAAAGCACAGGTCTACCAGCCACCATTCCTTTCCCTGTCATGGCTCATATTTACTTTCTCCAAACTTCCTAATCTAACCAAAAAAGAAAACCAAAAAATCCCCAAACCTGTATTAAATAGTGACTGAAGAACCAGCTGCTTGCACAGTCATAGACAGGAGCAGTCTGCATACCAGAGCCTGGGAAGCACTTTTCAAGGAGACTCCATCTGCACTAACTGAATCATTTAGAGCTCTAAAGCAGCTTTTCCTTCACAGGAATATAGGGAAGTGTTTGTTACACAGAGTCTGAAATTGAGCCTGATGGGCTTACTGCCAGTTTTTGTACAACTCGTGTATAACACACCACTGGTGGCCATGGTGCAGTTTTAGGTGTCAATCATCCCTGATTTATAAGATAAGATGTGGCTCTAATACCCAGTTCCTCAGCCCAACCACACACAGCATCTCTGCTCCAGGATGGAGAGAAGGCCCAGGAGGAAGGACACACCTTTCCCACTTCTTACTCAGCCCACAGCCCAAGACTTTCTCCCCAGCAAAATCAATTCTTTTTACACAGGTTTGACAGCAGCAGCCTGAAGGCAAGGCCTCCACAATCCACCATGCTCAGATCCACACCCAGACCCACCCATCATCTGGACCTCCCAGAGCTGCCACTACTGCTGGGACACTGCTCCACAACTTCAAGGAGCTCACGTAAAAATTGATTCAGCAGAAGCACAGATATCTGTGTTTGTGCTGTCTATAAAAGATAAGCTGAATGATTTCTGATGACCATCTGTTAGGGATGGCTATTTAACATTCCCATTTCGACTGTAATTTCCATCCATCATTTATCAGACCCTCGGCTGTATTTGCCAATGGTTAGAAACATTATTTAAATTAGGATACCGTATCACAACCACTACATAGCAATGTGGCATTTTGTAACATGCAGATCTGATAGGAGACAAATTCAAGCTTAAAAACTATTCTGTACGGTGGTACAGAATTAAGCATCTGACTTAGGAGCAGAGACTGACAAGTACATGGGTGAACAACCATTTCCAAAGGGATGAGAAAATGACCAACATCCAACCAGCACAGGGCAAAATCAAACTCAAAAAAAGACACATCCTTCCCCTTTCTTTTTCTCATTTGTTGGCTCTCATCTAATATTCCTCAGAATCCCATTTGTAAAGATTTAAATTCTGCCACATTGCTTTTTTGTCTCAGTACATGTATTAGAGTTTGCTTGGTATCTTCTACTCTCTTTCTTCCTATTTCTTTGTAAAAATATTAGCAGATTTTCCAGGGAGAGGTATAACTGTCAGAATTGGAGTGTAATCTGACATATTCCCACCTATTAGGATTAAACTATGTTTGACCCCCAAGTGGTGGGCTCAATGTGGTTGAGATTAATGAGACAATTATTTCTAGCCAAGGTACAAGGCCCCCAATTGTTTCACTATTTCAGTATTAACCACCACACTCCTCCTGCAGTGTTTGATACCCATAAAATAATTGTGAGCAATTTTTCAGTAAGACATCATGAGTATTAGGCTTATTCAAAAAAAAAAAAAATACAAAAAAAATCCCTGAGATGAAAATGAAATGGGATAAGTTAGAGCCATTGGCCTTAAAGCTTTTCATTTGACAAAGTTATGTTCCCACAAGATATTGTGCAGTACAGCACCATCAATTACTGCTGTTCAGCTGTCCTCCCCCAGGGATCTGGGCTTACAGCTCCAAACACCAGCACATTAAGGCACAGACAGACCCCACAGGGAAGAGAAACCCCACACACAGACAGACTTCTACACAGAGAGCTCTTCCAAGGTTTGTAGGTCTCTGGTCCAAGAGACTTCTCACAGCACAGTTCAGTATTTGTCACTACTGAATACAGACATGGCTATTTTAGACAGGTGCAGCCCCACAGAAGTGCACAGTGAGGGACCAGGTGATGCTCTGCTCCACCACTCTTGAGCAAAGCCTAACAGGTTCAGGAGGTGTATGTGTGCTGTGACAGCCATGCTCAGCAGAACAGGGAATACAAAACTCCTGACAGAGCCCAGCTGGAGGAATTCAGCCAATTGCTTAAGGTCAAACCACAGGTTTTTTAAGCTCTTCAAAGCAGGGACAGCAGCAGGTTCCTCTGAGTAATGTTGTGTCTAGGAAATTTCATGTGGAACCTCTATATATGCAAAACAGGGTTTATACCAAGTAAAAACCTTGCACCACTGTGTTCCTTAGGAGTTGTTTAAGGGACAGGACTTCTGGCCTACAAAGACACCTGAAAGAATGTGGAGATACACATCTTTGGAATCTCCACATCCCAAAAACCCAGAGTGTAATCTCACTTTAAGAGCTGGTCCAAATTTATATTGAAAAAATCTTTTATGTTCTCAATATATAAGCTTATGTAAGATGGACTTTAAATCAGCAGCTTTTACAATATGCACTTCAGTTCACCAGAGGTAATTAGCAGACATTTTTAACAAAGTTCATTATAAAGCCTTTTAAACATGAACTACATTTGAACTTCCATATCTTATATGGCAATGATTCACTTCAATTATTCTCTTAATCCAAATAAAGAAAATGGATCAGCCATAAAGACCTCCAAAGACCAGGTAATCAAAGCAAATGCTTTAAACTGAGGTAGAGCTGCAGAAGTTAGACTTTAGGCTTTGGTCTGATTTAGGCAAGTTAGTTTTGCTGCTTTGCACAATTTTAGCTGAAAATGTAAAACAGAGAAGCATGGCTTGCTCTGTTCTGGTCCCCAGCCCTGGAGCTTCACTGATGGACATCACCAGCCCAGGAGCAGGATGCCACATCATGGGAGCACGAGCCTTCCAGAAGAATGGGTTGTTCCACCTCCCAAATCACACCTGCACTCCCCTTCTGCTCAGTTCACCAGCAGCACTCACGGGAGATGCTGCACACCTGCCTCCAGACTCACAGCAGAGGCAAAGGACCAGCTCCCCAGGATGAGCCAGGCACACGGGTACAGCATCACCAGCTGCTGCACAGGGGCTCCCCAGGCCCTCTTTTAGTTTTATGGCAAGTGAAAAGCAGCTCAGTGCCTTACAAACCTCTGCCATGTTCACCAGAGCACAAGGGTGATAAAAATGACAGAGCTGTTCTTGGGGAAAAGATTCAGAGAAGCCACACACTGCTAAGGACCTCTGGGCACTACTGTGCAGGAGAGGGAGTACAGCTCAAATTCAACAAATCACACCACCCCTCACGACCCTCTGCCCTGATTTTGGGAGGAAGGGCCTCAATTCCCTATAAATCAGCAATCAGAGCAAATGTCACCTTTTCCAACTACAAGAACTGCTGCATTCTGGAAAGGTTTAGCTGTCATCTTCAACAACAGCAGGATGAATCCTACCAGATGTAAACTTCCTGGAAGAATGGTAACCACAAGGTGACATTCCCTAACTGAAGTTCCACAAAGCACTTTGCAGTAATCATACTGTGAAAGTGAATAAAAATACTTTTAAAAGTTAACAACTTTTTCCTTTTACATCAGCAGTCTTCAGAAACACTATGATTATTAAAAGCCAATCAGCTAGCTATTACAAGCAGAAAATATGTGGAGTTTAGTTATCAAATTTCCTTAGGGAAAAGAGTTAGAGATTTTAATATGAATTCATCTCTTACTTTTAGTATTGAATTCAAGATTCAATCAAATAGAAAATAAAATACCAGCTCTCTATTACTTCCATAGAGCTTTTAGTTAAAAGAAACAATATTTAAAATTTAACAGAATATAAAACTAGCCAAGCTGGAAACACACACATCTTGCCAGTGCTCTAGCAAGGGGTGGTTTCCTTCATTAAGCACAGTAATGACACATTTGTGAGGTCTCTATGCCCACCACTAAGTATGTGGCTTGTCAATGAGATTTTGCTGAGGGTTCAGCCTGTGGCAGAGCCTCTGTGTGAAAGGTGGCTGATGCTGAATTTGGCACCTTATCCCTGACTGCAGACACATCCATCAGGAAAACAGAAGGGAAGATGCATAGAAACTCCCCACAGCCACCCTTAGCTATCAGGAACAAGGTAGAAAACACTACATTAGAATTAATAATCAATTCTGCAAAATTTATATTTAATCAGACAGGAAGTGACTGGATTTAATGCAACTGGGAAACTGAAGCCTGTCTGTAAAATATTTTGTCAAAAAGAAAGCGTCTTTAGGAAAATTTCTTAAATCTTATCCCCTTGCTTAGACTAACCAAAAAAATGCATTTATGTTCTTTTGGATCAATGGCAGAAGAGGAAGGGGAATCAACCAGCATGACATGAAACACAAGAAGCAGAGGTGGGATGGCATGGATTGTGCAGGGGCAGCAGCACAGCTTCACAGCCCATGGTCCTGAGCTCCTGGTAGTCACCCCAAGAGCAACCAACAACTGCAATTAAAATCCCTATATCAATGAAAACTTAAATTTATTTGCATCTATTCATACCTGTTATCTGCAAAATCTACTGCAAGTGTTTAACTTACTGCCCTGTTTATAACATGGCTTAATTAGGCCCCAAGGGTGACTTTTAATCTAATTTACACCAAATACATCCTAAATCACCAGCACGCACTGAGATATACTCCAGAGTAAACAAGGTAAGAAGTTACACAAAATGCCTAACATGAACATTTTTGTTTCCTGTGTTTGTAGTAGCCAAAATCTTCTATAAATTCCTCTCAAGCAAAATTTTAAATCGTTTAAATCTACAGACTCAATTCACCACTTTGCAGTGCAGCCTATAACCTGCTGGTTTTACCTACAAAAACTGCAGGTACAGGGCACTGCTGCTCTGCAATCACAGAACTACTGACAAGAGGGAAGAATTAATCCACATGGAGTGCCATAGTGCTGCTGACAGACTGCTGATGGTTTAGTTGGCTTAGGTTAAAGTTTGTGTAGCTGTTTCTGTCACTGAGCACAGTGAACCAGCGCTGTCCTCCAGGACACCTCCAACACAGCCTCTGCTCAGGGCAGGGCTTCCTCTTGGTCAGGACTCACTCAAGAAATCAGTTCTTGCCTGATCTGAGGTCACTTAAGGAATGACTCCCAGCTGCAAGTGGAATCAGAGCTCTGCTTTCTCTCTTTTATTGCTTGGGGCAGATAAATGCTGCTGCAGGGGACTCACAGGGATCCAAAACCTCCCTTCACCCCTGCTGCGCTTCCCTGGCAAAGCTACGGCCTCCTCCAGCACTGCCCATCACCTGGAAAGGCAGGAGAAGGTGTCTGACAAGCTCTCTCTCCTTGTGCCCCAGAGAAATGCATTATCTGCCCAATAAACCAGGTTATCTATTGAACAGACAAGGCAGAGTCCTGCGAGCCTCCTCAAAATCAGGTTGGGAACGTCCCGGCAATTGCATTACACAGCGCTGCCCGATTCATCTTTTTATTCAAAACCACTCTTTACAGAAGACAAATGAAAAGCTGAAACAACAGAATCCCTCATTGCTCCAAGCATTCTTCACTGCTAGCAAAACTGTTCCGGTAACAGTGGAAGACAAATGAGATTATTTCAAGACTGCAGGCATAAATTATGAATATCAATGCTTCAGAGCAAGTTCCTTCCCACTGCCCCTTCTCACATGCGGTCAGGGAAGCAAAATGTGTGCAGGGAGATGAACAGGATAAAGCCAGACAGCATTTGAAGTCTTGCCCTCAGCAACTAACTCTTGGTGCATATACATATATATGTGTGTGTTTATTTCTGTGTTATTTTATTTATTTATTTTTAAGATTGTGCCCAGGCAAAACCCCTTCTTTCAAATTTTTTCTCATTTCTCAACACCTGGGCAATTAAAATTAAAGCAGAGGTTCACTTTACAACACCAGCCCTGGAGTCCCTCATTTTTTAAAAAGTTTACTCTATAAAGCCTGGAACAAACAGTGCTCTGAGGACTTTTCCCATTATCATTTTTCAAAGCTTGGCTTTGGGTTTGGTTTGGAGGGGTTTATTTGTCTTTAATTTCTATGCTAAAGTGCTGAGAGGTACAATAAGAATAGGTGCACACTGTTAATATTGCGACTTCTCTGTGGATTTATTTGAAAAACAGTAGAAAGGCTAAAATGAGTAAAGACTGTAGTTTTCCTCTTCATTAAACTTCTCCTCATCCATGCATAAACACCTAATTCTCCACTGAGCTTCCCAGAGTATTAAAGTCATTTGAGAAAAAACACAGACAGCATCTTACTTACATTTTGTTTCACAAAAACACAGTTACAGCTCTGCAGCAGGACAGCAGCAAGAGGCACTGCCACCACCCTGCTTGGAAAGGAAGCTGACAATCGGGCTGGAAGTGTTCAGAAGAGATGGCAAGATAAAAGGTGACCTTATTCCAAGAAGTCCAATCCCAGACTCATAGAAGGGTTTGGGTTGGAAGGGACCTCAAAGCTCATCTTGCTCCAACCCCCTGTCATGGGCAGGGACACCTTCCTCTAGATCAGGTTGCTCCAAACCTCATCCAGCCTGGTCAAGAACATTTCCAGGGATGGGGCAGCCACAGCTTCTCTGGGCATTTCCAGTGATCCCATCACTCCATCCCTTGTCCCCAATCCCTCTCTAGCTCTCTTGGAGCCCCTTTAGGCACTGGAAGGTGCTTTAAGGTCTCCCTGGAGCCTTTTCTTCTTCCAGCCTGTCTCCATAACAGAGGTGCCCAAGGACTCAGAGCATCTTTGTGTTCCCCTCTTGACTCACTCCTTGTTCTTGGGCTCGCTCCATAACCCTTACAATCCCTCCAGGAAAAAGCAGCAGGGCAAGGAGGTTAATGAACCTTTGGTAGAACAGCACAGCCAGCCCTTCTGTAGGGCAGCCTGAATGCTGAGCACACAGGGGAAGCTGCAGGAGACACAGAACACTCCAGCGAGCACAGGGACACCGAGCCAAGGCACAGAAATGGGCACACAGCACTGAGGCTCTCCAGAGCTCACTCAGAACCCATCCTAGGGGATGTCCTACTGCAGGAGGGGCTCCAAAAATAAATTGGTTTGTGATTGCCACTAAAAGCTTCAGCTCTTTTTTTTTTTTTTTTTTTTTTTTTTTTTTTAACTTCCACGGACCTGCTGTCAAGTTTTCCTCTCTTAAGCTGAACAGCAAAATCACTGCAATTATAAAGTTGTTTTAAAGTTGCAGCTCACTTTGGAATGCACACGCTACTTTGATTCTGACAACCGTGGTAATCACAACTTTCTGCACTTAAAATGTATCCCTGGATTTAACATTGTAGCTAGAAAAATAAACCAATAGCTTAGAATTAGGTTTAATCCATCAACCCTTCAGTTCAAGGCTGGCTGAACAAAATAATGAACATGTGGTTATGGAAAAAACAATGCACTGAATGATTATGGATTGAAACCTGAAAAAAAGCAGTACTTTCAATAAAATATTACTCCTTAAAATCTATCAGTTGCATTGATTATACAATCTCACAGCATTTTTTCCTACTTAAATATTAAAAATCACATTAAAAAGTTGAGGCATTAGTTATGGATGTTGATTGCTTTGTTCCAAAGTCAGCAACAGTTGTTCTGCTAAGCTTCTTCAGCCTCAGGAAACATTCACCCATTTGACTTTCACCACACCATTTGCACAGAAAATAACAACTGCCATAGAAACAACTCTACAAAAATAAATTCTAAGAAATATTACATTTGAGAATTTTGTTCTTTATGTGACAGCTGGAGCACAGCAATGTTTTGAATGGAAGCAACAGTCAGTGCCTTTATCCAGATATTCTGCTCAAGGATCCCAGCCTTTATTCAGGTAAAAGGATTCCTGTGATTATGTTAAGCATGGACTATCATTAAGATAAACCAATAAAAGCCAATTAATGCCACAACATACCACATGTGGTTTATATACAACATTTCTTTGGCAGCTACACACAAAGGTAAACTGTTAGTTCTAGCAATTAGCAATTTTCATGCTTTGTAAAGGTAATGGCACTAACCCAGAGAGGAAAAGGTAATTCATGAAGGAAAATCCCACCATGGCCATTAGCAATCCAGACAACAAACTGCTGCTCTCCTAAAAAACCCCCCACAGCAGTGCACAATCCAGGGATACCTTTTCAGTTAAATTTTAAGTATGAGCCAACATATTTAAGATAATGAGGCCACCTCCACCATCCCACACCACCTCCAGCTTCCAGTAAACACATGAAATACTCAAGCTTTGTTGTTATAGTTCATGATATTACCCCAGTATCTTGCTAAAATAATATCTGTGATTCTGAGTGGACCATTTATCTAAATTTAATAATTTCAGTGCAGGTTCTGTCACCAAAGTTTTGCTGTTGTTTTAGAGCAGAAATCAAAAGCAGTGAAAATCCAACAGTCTCCAACTCACACCGTGATCTGTATTTAAATCATGAGAGATCAACTGAGAACCATAAAATGCTTTGGGTTCTAAGGGACCCTAAAAACCATCTCATTTGAAATTCCCTGCCATCAGCTGGGATACCTTCAACCAAACCAAGTTGTTCCAAGACTCATCCAGCCTGGCCTTGAACACTTCCAGGACATTCACAGCTTCTCTAGGAAACCTGTGCCTCACCATCCTCACAGGAAAGGATTTCTTCCCAATATCCCATCTAACCCTGCGCTCCATCAGTGAGAATTTATTTCCCCTTGTCCTACCACTGCATGCCCTTGTCCCCAGTCCCTCTCCAGCTCTCTTGGAGCCCCTTCAGGTACTGGAAAGAGCCACAAAGTCTTTGAGAGCCTGAGGATCAGTCATTAACCTTCTTCCCAACAGTTCAGCACTGGCTCAGCACAGCTGCCATAGGAGATGTTAACAGTCATGGTATCTTTGCTAAAGGTTAATCACATCAATTCCTTTTTTCTAAAGCAGAGATAAAGATCTATTGGACTGTTCACTGCTCCTCTCTCAAAACAGAGGGGAGATTGCTGAGAAAAATCTTCAGTTAATCACCTGGAGGAATAAAAAAGCAGGGAATTTTACATTATTAACAAAAATCCAGGCAATTAGATAAGTAATAGCTCCCTTCCATTGCATAATACAGTTAAAGTTGCTTATAAGGCTTCCTGATGGACCACATTTCAAGCCAAATTAAAGCAGCTTTCCCAGTTATAAGTCTTGTCTTATGCACTCAGGAGCTGCAGGGTTCATCCATGACTGTCATTAAAACAGAACTGGTTTATTTCATCCTGCAACTTTTTAATATTCTGGCAGATTACGAAGGTTATCCTTCTCACATATATTTTACATCAAAAACATGGGAGAGAATGCACCTCACCACAGCTCTTACTCAAAATACTCAACTGAATCCCTGAATATTAACCCAAGTCCTAGATCTGAACGAAGCCAAGAAGAGTTGATCTGAATGCATCATCACTCAAGGCATCCCTCATCCTAAGTAAATCTAAATCTCCACCCCCATCCTACCAGCTACAGACTCTGGTGAATTACCAGAAATTCTGCTGGGAACATGAAAAAAAATATTGAAGAACTTCAATCAAGCCCAGAATATTTCATTAAGCTGCTTCAAGTTGCAATTAGAGTTTTCAGATAAAAAAGTATTTTGCATAAGGATGTTGGAAAAAGTTTTAGACATTCAAAAGATGGAATCTGTCCCTATGGGTGCACATATTCAATTCAGAAATTGGGAGGAAGGATTCATCTGCTGTAAAGTCACAGGAAGAACTGAAACTCACTTTGCAATACAAACAATCTTCACAAAGTAAAAGATCTCTTAACACAGCAATATGAAAATAAATATGAATCTTGGGTAGACTTTCCCACTCAGTGGACTTTGGTTTCTCATACAAGGAATGAGCACAAGTTTCAGTTTGCTTTATTAAACAATTCTTCTCTCTGGCACACAACAGTCTTCACTGAATATTCCTGGGTCTGTGCTATGCCCCCCTTGTTCACTGCATGTGACAAAACTTAGATAATTTAAAATATAAAACCAATTATGACACACAAACACACACAGAGATAATATTCAGAGGGAATATGTGATACCTGGTGAAAAAAAAAGGACAAAAAGGTGTGCAAATCTTGTACACTAAGTGCCCTCAAAGTCACTGGTCTCCAATGAAAAGCATTTTACATAGTTCTCATTAATACTATTTGCTCAGAAATTACCAACAAATGGAATAAGGAAACTACTAAATGTCAGGATGTGACATACTTGGCAGAATTTATAGCATACTAGCACACTTGCACAGCATCATGTTCATTGTTAGTAAGTCCTGCTACTTTTTACAATAATTCACACTTAATAAAAGACGTGGCTTTATGACATCCCAATGAAATATTTTTAAGTTTCATTAATTAAACCACATCATTTATTACAGTAGTAATTAACAACAGCTTCACTTTTGGAAAAAAACTGGCTAATATATTCAAGAAACATAACAAAGGAAGAACTGCCTGCACCACTGAACTCAGTCCCACAGCCACAGAGAGGTGTGGTGGGAGTTTAACCTACAGTTAAACCATAAAGCACCTCTGCATGTCCCCTCAAACATACCAGCAACTTCAAACCCAGTAACAAACCAAGCCCAGAGTAAAACACAGTAGTCAGGGCAGTAGAGTGAAACAGAAATGCACAACAGATCATGGGCACCACCCTCTGTTGGGTCAAACAGCCAAATGATCCAGGAACATGTATGACCCCACGTGCTAAAGAAAGCCAAAGATCTCATCTTCCTTTGCTCAAGATGAGCATGCTTTCCATTCCTTAAGCTTCATAAACCAATTAACCTGAGCCCAGAGACACCAACACACATCTGCTGTGACCTAAATCTAACACACTGTAGACAACATAACCAAACCCCACAAAAATCCATATACTCAAAGTTGTATGCTAAAGAATGAAACTCCCTTGGGAACAGCAGCAGAGAGAGAGATTTCAGATACAAAATTTCTCAGACTGAGAAATTCCATTCCAAGACACCCCTCTTTATTGTTTAAACTCTCAGTTTCCAGGTTAAATAATTTTTGACAAATGTGTGCCCAGGTCAGCTGTTGTCACATCATTTATCTTGAGATGTGGAGTTGATCTTTCCTTCACCTTATCAGTTATTTATGGAGGGGTAGGAGACAGGATGGAAGAGGCAGGATAAGCAAATGGGGCAGAACCATCATGTCACCTTTTATGATGTCTGGGATGACACATACACAGAGTTCCAAACACACATTCCTCAAAGCATCTTAGGAACAACTACTAAGGTTCATAATAAAGTTTTTGCGCACAATAGGGGGGTTGGACCAGGAATTCTTTAAGGTCCCTTCCAACCCAAAACCTTCTAAGATTACTGGGGCTCAGAACTTGTGAACACAACCCCAAACCCCGGGGCCAACTGATAACGTGACACAGCCTCACACCACATGAACATTTTGGTTGTCTGAGGCCTTATGGACCCAGGACAATGTCACAGGTGCAGTCCAACATTTCCACACCAAAAGCTCTGCCTTGGCATCTTTTATAGTGCAGTTACCTGCTCTGAACAGAATCTATGGAGTGCTCAAAACAGACCTGAGTCTGTTACACTTTTACACTTTCTCCTGAACAGACAAGGACTACTTTACACATTGTGAAAGAACATCTTCCCTTCTGGTAACTGTCTGCTTCAAAGTTGTCTCTTAGACTGACAAAGAGTCTATCAACCTGAACCATTTCAATTTGCATGGGTTTAATACCAATTTTCATACACACAGAAGGAGCATTTCCTGCTTTCCTGTGCCTTACAGACTTTCCAAACTTCCAGGACTCCTTCAGAAAACAGGAGTCAGAAACAGGTCCTCAGTGCACTTAGATATGCACTTAGAGAGCCTGTGTAGCTACATAATTATCAAGAGCCCTTTTCCTGGATCAGCAGTGGTGGGAAACACACCAGAAGTATTTTTATTTACGTCTCTTCTTCCCTTCCAATTCATTTAGCAACAGGTCACTTGACTGCCCAAAAACAGTCTTTAAGTGCAAATGCAGGGTTTTATCATTTCTCCACGACTCCACTGTACAGCTGGTCAATTAAATATTTAATACAAAGTCCTCAATATTTAATTAGGGACAAATAGCACTCTTTTGCACTTTCCTTGAATTTGAAAACAACCTTTCCCATTCTACCTACGCAGGAACATTTAATATGGCAAAGATGTATTTAAAGTTATTAGAAGTCTGTTGATAACAATATTATAGTAAATTAACATCTTGTCAGACTGCTGCACATTACAGTCTTACTACTTTATCCAAAAATGGATTAAAATAATACTCTTGCTGGTCTTAATCAAGTAACAAGGAAAATACACTTGGCTCTTCAGGAAAATATAGAGGAACTTTGAAACAAAACATTAAAGGTGTCATTTATTATCTCACAGCATGTTTAAAGTGAAAGGTATCATTGAAAATAATTCAAATATTTATTACATAAATCAATCTGTCAACACATTTATAGTTAAAGGTATAATTAAAAAGAATTTTAATAAAATATTAAAGAAATACTTATTTAATAATAAAAACACCATATAAACTTTTTTATATGTCATGGCTAGTATTATTTGGAGATTATTTTGATGACAGTTCCCAGTGTTGTAATAACAGGAGACAATTCTACATTAAAAATGGTAGCTACCACCATACAAAGCTTTAACAACATAAATTGGACCTGTTAGTGTCAGAATTCTTTGCTATTGGGCAAAATACTTCCAATAATGTTGATTATGCAACTAACACAAACAGCCAGCAATCCATGGTATTTCCACCCAGAATCAGAGGATGAAGGAGTCATTTCAGGGCTGTTTTACCTCTCTGAAATGTATTTCCAAGGATGAATACCTGAACCTTCACTATCTTCCATAAAATCAAATTCAAAAGAGCTTCTGGAGGCAACTCTTTTTATTCTAAAATGATAATCTCTACACACTGGAAAATACAAGTAATTAGTAAATTATCTAGTCCTAGTTGCAAATCAGTTATCTGTTTTTCCCACACATATTTTAATTTACACAGCTCTAAATGAAAAAAGATGATACAGGCACTTTGCAACACTAAGAAACCCTGGGAGTTTTAGTATAAAGGCAAAAAAATTCCCAAAGGACTCAGTCTTTGCTGTTTCTCTGAGTTCATGTGACATGTGCACTTGTGGCACTTCCTCCCACCAGGCTGCCAGGATGCTCTGCAAGTGGAATGACAGCCAGGACACACCTGCAACCCAAACTACCAGGATATGTCAAGAACTTTGAAGACATCTTTTCAGCTCAAGAATCAATTATCTTCTCTGAATTCAACCTTCACAACATCAAAGACAACATTAATTTTAACATGAAATACATGTCAAATAACATTAATGCATCCATTATCATCATCATCATTGAGCAGTGTATTATCCTCACTCAGTGTCAGGCTGGTTTGAGGGAAGGATCCCTGTCAGAGGTTACCAGGATGGAGCCCTGACAGAATGAGGGAATTGATTAAGAAACACTTGAAGGTAGCACTAGGTCCTTGCCAGCTGCTCTTTGAGGTGGCTTCTCCTCAGTACAAACCCTTGGGAAGCCAAAAAATGCAGGTTTGGCAGTAGCACTTGGCAGGCAGAAGAAACCAGGGCAGGAGCAGGTTCTCTCCAAAGCCCCAGGAGAGGGATGTGCCCTAAAATGCATCCCCTGCACGTGTCCAGCACTGCCTCCAGCACAGGGGTCACCCAAGACATCTCTGCTGGTAGTGAGCCCCATCTCCCTTAAGCTGAACTGCTCCTCTTGGCTCTGCTATCTGTGCTTTTCTTCTCATCCTAGTACTTACTACATTATTCCAAACAAGGACAATCTCAAAAAAAAAGTCTGCAAAAACAAACACAAAAAATATGAGGTGATGGGACAAGATTTCCCAGGTCAAAGCAGACAGCTATCAAACTTTAGGGTTGTTTATTTTCAGGGGATTTTTTTATTTTGGGATTTCCTAGGGGGAACTGAGGAGTCTATTTCTTTGTTTGTGTTTTTTGTTTTTATTTGGTTTTGACTTCATGTATGAAGTAGAACACATACTCATGCCTTAATGCCTTTGAACAGAAACTGCCTTATAAGCCAACATATTGTTTCTACTATAAATTATTAACCTCTTCTTCCCCTTTCTCCTGTTAACATGGTGAAATTACAGAAAGAAAAGGTTTGATTTTATTAAGTGTTAATATTTACACAGGGATTTCTGCCACCTGCCTTACTGGAGTTGAAGACCAATCTTCCACACTGCTGAGTAGCTCTTGTTTTCTTCCATATAATCAAAAACCATTATTTAATCTCCAAAGCCCTATCATCCAACCATTTACTTCTTCTATTAAAGAAGGCGAGGCCGAACAAATATTCCCAACACTTGGTGGAGAGGTTTGCAATAATCCTGAGCTCCCCATGGGATCTATTCTAGGGGTAGCTCACTAAAACACTGCTCTCCCACACTGACAAATCTCTCACAGAAGATGCTCCAATTCTCAAGTTCAAAGTCATGTGGGGCTTTTAAATTCTGTTTACTACCTCAGAAGATTTCTCTGAACAATTTTATAACCTGCTTCAAGATCAGCAATGGCATTTAGCTCATTTTGGACTTTTAGAGCAATTTTCCACTTGTTTTTAAACAGCCTAACATTACCTATACCTACAACACAGCATGTGATGCTTGTTGCCACATAATTGTACATGCAGTTGCTTCTGCAGAGCTGAAGCTCCTTTCCTGTAAATACCTTATACATTATTTAATAGTATATATTGATACCTAAGTAGCTATATATAGTATCCTTATAAATATATTATTAACTCCCTGCTTTACAAGGGCTGGCTTCAGTTCATTCTCATCTCTACAGCTGCTGCCACTCGAGTATTGTCGTGGCCAAAGTCTAAAGTAGCAAGAAGGAACCAGGAAGGAGAAGGTGAGGTGGAAACATGAGCAGACAAATTCCTGAGTCAAGCAACTCACTCCTTTATGGATGCCATTAAGCTTCTGTAGAAAAGTATGTAGATATTAATTTTTTTGCATCCAAAACAATAGCAATGCAGGGCAAATGATGACAAATTAAACCAAACACAGTAACAATTCGTATCTATTAGATTATGCAAATTCAGTTGTATTTCATGTTATCACACCTCATTTGTTTTAGTTACTTCAAATATTCATGTTTTAACAGAATAATTACTCAGAAATTCTGGCATAAATACAGGCATATGTTTAAAGAAGCTCAAGATGCACAGAAAGAACCTTTTTGGACCAATGTGCAGCTTTGCCACAGTCTCTGCTCATGCTGTTGGAGGAGATCTGTGTGTGCCGTGTCAGCTTGGCACAGGGAGCAAAGCTCCTCCAGGGAGCACAGATTCATCAATCCAGTCACTTGTGACACCAGCAGCAATCCCAGCACACAACAGCAGCCATCACTGCCCAGCAAACACCGAATATTGAGACATAAAAGAGCTAAATAAGTTAGAGCCACTCTGCTGAACACCGAGGGCAGTCTGCCTTGCAGGATCCTGCTCGCTGCCCACAGCATCCCTCACTGCTCTGGAATTGTTCCAAGTATATTCCACACATCAGACAGAATAGTTCTCCTTTTTTTTCCCCCTAGCCAGAATACCAGAAGTATTTCCTCACTGTTATTTCAAGAGAACAGAATTTTAGTGTCATCCTGCAAAACAAAAATACCACGTACTGCCAGAAAATGTATTTCTTAGACTTCCTTACTCGCCCTCACTGAGATGCTGGCTGTATTTTTGGAAACAAAACTACTACTGAAAAAATACCCACCTTCCAAGGCTAGTCAAATGAAACACCTTTGCAATGCAAAAAACGTTTCTCTCATAGCAACAATAACTTCAGACCAACCAAACTGGGGCAATTTCAAAGTAGGAGAACACCACAGCGGAAAACCCACAGACTGCAAGAGGGGAAATACGAGGATCAAAGTCCTTTCCCACTTTCTTTTGATTTGCTATCAGTTATCCTTTTATTTTCATCTGCCTCAGGAAAACAGATTACATCTGTTATTGCTTATAAAGCATATTAAATTTTGAAACAGTTACAGAAGTCTGAACTTTGTTGCATTTTAAAAAGTAGATGTTTTTCAAGGGATTTTTCTCTTTTTTCTAATAAACTGAAATGTTTATCATCTTCACACCAGCAGTGCTTTCCCATTTTCTGAGATTATGGAAAGGTTACAGAACATACACATGAGATAACTTTGAAACCCAGAGAGGCACAAGTATATACATAAAGCTGTATGAGGCACAGAAATCAAAACTGCACATTACAGAATTCGGTCCCTCACAAGTACTTTTAATATTATCATATAGAGTTCAGTCCCATCATGATGCACTTGTTACCCACTATTCAGTACTGCTAAGGATTTGAGGGTTTCCAATACTTGGGCTGTGGTGTAGACAGGGCATGGAATGGGATGAAAGCTTTTT
The DNA here is from genome assembly GCF_029582105.1 of Oenanthe melanoleuca. Lineage (NCBI taxonomy): Eukaryota > Metazoa > Chordata > Aves > Passeriformes > Muscicapidae > Oenanthe > Oenanthe melanoleuca. The sequence goes on along the minus strand of NC_079341.1, from coordinate 31,205,249 downwards.
ATATCTTCAAAAGAAAATAAAAATTCCATTTGGTCTTACTTTCAATTATTCTGCAAAAGTGTTGAAGGCCTTTGCAAACATAGTTTTTTGTTTTTTAAAGCTCCATTAGCACAAATGTCTCCATCTGATGCACACACCAGGTTGAAGGGTTTTCCAGCACTCTAAGTTCTTCCAGGGAGGCCATGTAACTCTGAACACTCCAACTCCAGGGCCTTAAAGAACTCAAGTTAGCATAGAGCAGGTGGAAAAAAGCCAGCAGTCCTGGCTCCAGAACCCACAAGCTCCCAGCATTGTGCTCAACCCTACATTAATGTTAGGCCACATTAACTCAGTTTTAAACCAGAAACAACTGCCTTCGAGTGCTGCAAAACTAAATCAATCACTGATTGACTAGTGAGAAGGTCCTGATTTATAGTGTGCCTGAACTGACCTGAAGTGACAGCTCTGACTAAAAGAGAGGATCAGTGAAGCCAGAGATTAAGCTCTGTTTCAATAGAGACAGCCTACCAGGATATCTTCACAAATGAGCAGATGTTTTAAAAAACTGAGGCTGTGATTCTGTGAATTGCTAGAGAAAAGGATGATATGAACACCTGGAATACCAAAACAATAATACTAAAAGCTGGAAGAAGACTCTACTCTTGCCTTTTCATTTTTGCTTGAATCCTTTTAAAAGCATGTTGATAGTCTATTTCCAGACAGTGCTTCTATACAGAGGGAAATTTATTTAAAGCTAAGGACAGGACCTCTAGCTTTTGCATTCCCATTTATATCAACAAGAAACCTCATACCTCAGTGGGTTTCAATATTTTCCCATTTTGCATTTCATCTTTTGGTTGTGCCCATGAAAAAAGTGATGAGTGAAAAAAGTGGCACAAAGAATGAGGACAGAGCAGAAAAGCTGTCAGTTCACTGAAAGGTCTCCACTTGGGGTTATATTTCATTCACATTTCACACAGAAAATAAACTTTATTACCATATTTTTTTATTAGAATAAGGACATCCATGTGTTACAGCTTCTTAGAGGTTTTATGGACTGGGTAAGTCACACAACATCAGGTAACTATCATTGTGACATGGTTTCAATCAAGGACCAGTAATTACCAATGAGTATTTTAAATATTTGTATCTGGAATCACAGTTTCTACACAGCAAGGTACAAGAGAAGACTCCTTATACAGAGACACCAAACAGATGTAGAAGAGTTTTATCCTTTGAGGCGAGGAGTAATTAAGTAATTACTTAAATATAGAAAATTATACATACTTGGATCTGCAAAGGATCACAGAATTGGCAAGATTGGAAAAGCTCTTTAAGATCATCCAGTCCAACCATCAGCCCAGCACTCCACTGCACCCTAAACCACTAAGCCTCATCATCCAGCTCCACCTGAACACCTCCACGGATGGTGACTCCACCACCTCCCTGGGCAGCCTCTTCCAATGCCTGACCATTCAAATTGTGAAAAACTTTCTTCTTGTACCTAATCTGAATTTCCTCTATCTCAGCTTAGAGCCATTTCCTCAAGGCCTCTCACCAGCATAAATAAAAAGAAAAAGCTTCATCTGTTTTAGTTGACTGGTCATGCTAACCCCTGAGTAAGAAAAATAAACTCAATTATAGTTAAAAGGTTAAATTTTGTCTGCATCTTTCATCAGACTGGCCATAAACACCAGCACACTCATGAATATTCTCCACTTAACACTATGGGAAGCATCAAGACTGCAAGAGGAACACACTTGACCCCCACCACATCAAGAGAGGCTCCAACACATCCCACTGACAAACCTTCCCAGGTCAACCTTTGCAAATGAACAAGGAAGTAAAGATTTTCTCTCATTTCTCCATCCAGGATTTTACTATTTCAGATCTTGTAGATAAATGACTGTTTGCATTTTGCCATTTGAACTAAGCATGATCTCTAGTTCATGTATTTCTCTTTCAGCTGGCAAAACTATTGAGTGAGGGGCAGCCAAAATCTGGCAGAGGGTGCCCCTTGCTTAGACCCAAGCACTCCAGAGTGTGCAAAGGTTAAACATACTCTCCTGCTGGTGCTGCCAAGGTTAGGGGACTCCTCCCAACTTAATGATCAAGAGGAATAAAAAAAAATCTTGGTAACTAGCAATGCTCTCAGTTATAGAAAACAAAACACTGGAAAGCATATGCGACTCTTGCACATCTCCAGGGAATTTAATTTACAGCATCTTATCAAAATGAAACATCAACAGTGGTGCCCTGAAAAGCAAACATTGTTTTTTTCCCAATCTCTTTAGACATTTCATGTGTTTCTCTCACAATATTTTCCTACGGGAAACCACACTTCATTAAGTGAATCAAAGCCATCATCATCCCTATTCAAGTATCTTCACAATGTGCTTGCTCTCACAGCATCTATCAAGTGCAATGTTAATGATTATGGGGAGATCGAGTTTATCTTTTGGTCTTCAAGCAGGTAGTTCATCATTCAAACTTTGTACTATTGGATTATAGCTAAATGTTATCTGAAGTCCATAGTTCTCTAATTTTATTCCCATTTCTCTCTCTTTTCTTTCTCTCTGCATCATTTTCTCTTTGAAAAAAAGGAAGCTCTTACAGATTAGGCTTCCCTACTTAAAACTGAACACAACATGTTATACTCTGGGCACCACTCAAAGGCAGAGCAAATACTCAAAACAAAAAAAAAGAAAAGGAAGCACATTTAAAATTATTTTTAATTTATATTTTTGAGCCTGGATCCTTCTGGAGGGAAAGTATTTAACTTCTCCTACAGAGTGGTTCCAGGAAGCTGGAAACCACCGACAGTGCAATTTCCCCCCACAGCAGTCCAGCAAGTCAAGGTTTCCTAACAACAGCTTTTTGTGAGAATTAAGACATTTTGGGATGTGAACTGTGTCTGCTGGTTAGGATTCATCTTCCACAGGGATAAACAATGGAAGTTATTAGACTCCATATATCTTAAGCTGCCTCATACAGGCTATGTTTTCTCAGTCACAACTTTCTAACATTTTTTAAGCACATGCTCCCCCAGACCAAACCCTATGGAAAAGTGCAACATAGCCCATTGATGTATGTCAGATCAGAATCTGTGCTTTTCCCAAATACTGAAGGACTCTACACATCACTCATCATAACACAGACTTTCTGTTCTTCTCTTCACTTCTCTTTTCCAAGCTGCCCTTACCCCAGACCCTCAGCTGCAGCAATTCCCAAAGCTTCCCAAACCCCTGCAGGCCCACACAGACTCGGTGCAGGAGTTCAAACTCAGCTCCCAGCCTTTCAAGCACTAGACACCAATCTGCTCTGTTGTTCAGCAATCTGTGTTTCCCTCAAGGCTGAAGGCAGGAAAAAAGTTACATCCATAATCCTTCCCTGCTGAAGCAGATGCCTCGGCACCTCAAAGCACAGAGGATTACATCGAGTACACGACTCCGCGCTGAACAGCGAATGTACAGACAACTCAAAATATTCTGCTACAGGTTTTAGGGAGATCAAGAGCAACTCTGAAGATGGAAAATTCCCTAATATCTTCTTTTCCATTCTGGTAACTGTGATTTCTTTTTTTTTTTTTTTTTTTTTTGTTTTGTTTTGTGAACCTACTTTCTTAGTACTGCTCTACGACTAATGAATGAGAATCTATCCAAATCTTTCATAAAAACATTGCATAAAAATGCAATAAAGTCTTACAAATAAACCAGTTATAACTTCCTCCATCGCAGCATAATCATTCAAAACTCAACTACATTAACCTTCATTTCATGCAAGAAAATTCTTCTAGGAGAAGTCTGAATACTTCCTTCTATGCTGATGGCCCACGGACAATGTGAGATATACACAGAACTGTGGATATTGGTGAAAGCCAGGGAAAGAAGCAGCTTGGATTTTCTCAGGCTGCTCAAGGAAAACATAAGAGAAAGAATTATAACAATGATTAAGCACCTGCTGGATGTGTGAGAGACGTGATGTTTTTGTGAAAGCATGTTTACCAGGGGTGTCACCTGCCCCTGCACCAATGAAAGTACTCCTGTCCTTGCCACCACGATCTACTCTATGTAAGTGTGATTTGATTCTTTAATAAAGGGCTTTTTACTTCTTTTCTGCATGAAGGAAGTACTGTTGCTACATCCTTTTTGACACTCACCTAGCCCGATAGCAACACAGAACCATTTAGGCTGGAAAAGTCCTTTAATTAAATTCAAGATCAAGAATGTACAAAGTAATCAGAAATTGCTATTTGTCATCTCAGTATGATAACCATTTTATAATCATTTATAAGATAACAACTAGAAATTCTGTTGTCTCTACTTCCTCAGAAAGTTTCACGTCTTTGAAGAACGTAAGTCAGGTTTCACTCATTACTCTAAATCATCAGTTAGAAAGGAAACTAAAGTCTACTTTTTAATGTTCCTTTTCTTGATCTCAGAGGGGCTTATAAACATAGCTTTACTAGAAGAATTTTGGGTTTAATCTCACATCAGATAAAACTTCTCTATTTCTCTCTGTAAATTTTGAGGAAGAAAGACAAAAAGACAAAAAGAGAGTGGTCAAATCAAAAATAATGCTGTCACAGCAAAAATTAAAAATCATCATGAACTGCAAAGACCTATTGTGGCTCTTGGTGGTAAAACACAGAAGGATTTTTTCATTTATTAACACTCTGTCCTTGTTCAACAGCATACTAATGAAGTTAATCTAAAGGCTAAATTTCAATTATGAATCACAGAACCGCATCTCTGCTCCCTGATTGCTCAGATAATCTGAATTAAGCCTTCTCCTCTACAAAGCACAATGGCTGACTGCAGATAAAAGTTCCCAAACATCAAAAATATTCAGTCCAGAAGGTAAAAATCTGACAAACACCTGTTTTCACATCCATTCGATAGCTCTCTGGCAAAGTAATGATTTCTAGTAACTTGACAGACTGCTCACTCACTTAAAATATGCTGCACAGGCTTGAACAATAAAAGGAACTGCAAATGTTTAAATCTCTCAGGCTTACAGCCAAGACAAAGTCTTCAGCCAGAGTAAAAAAGGGTTTCCATTTGCTGGAATAATTTAGGAGAAAATGTTTTCCTCTTGAGTACCTACAATGTATTTGTCCTGGAACAAAACCCGAGAGATCCACCATGGAAAACCAAGATCAGGGAGAGGCTGTGCAGCACTTCACTATTAATATGCACGACTACAGACCAAAATGTGGTGCTTCATGACGTGCCAACGCAGCTCAAATAAGGAGCTGAAGCTGCAGAACTGGAAAAAAACAAAATATGAGTAATAACGACGACCTGGATCATTTGCTTCCAATTGCTTCTGCAAACAGAAGAGTGATGAAGCTCACAAAAACACCAAACCGTGCTGCTCCCCCATCCAAAAGACTGATAGGGAGGAAACACTGCATATGCTTTTTAACAAGACAATAAAAGAAGCTGAAGAGCCAGCCTTTAGTTTTTAGCTGAGAGGATGAAGCACTGAAGGACTGCTCACTTTTGGTGGGAGCCAAAGGAGCAAGAGGGAAGCAGAACGGGGCAAGCTCTGAGTCCCAGCTTAGAGAAAACCTGGGTCAAAGACAGCAGAGCTTCCAAATGATCTCTCAGATGTGTTTTCAAAGTGCCTGTGATTTCCAGACAATACAGCAACTCTACAGTCAATTCCTCCACTTCTCTTGGGGAGGGAAACCTAGAAAGAGTAAATGTACCACAACCAATCACTATCTGACCATCTCTAGGACTAAAAACTCCAGAGATTTTCTTCCAAATGTAGGAAAAGAGAGGTAAATTCCTGCTTCACACACACCTATCAGGTCCTTCCCATACTCCAAGAGTTGAGCTCCCAGACAGGGAGCTGTCCAGACTTGCTGTCATTCCACAGCACTAAAACACAGGTCAATTACAGTCAATTAATTTTTCACTGAGTAGTAGAGACTTCTTTTCCTCTTTCAAGTTAGATGAACTCAAACACACACACCCACACGTTCACAGCAGCCACTGTACTGCTGAAGGTTTCTACTGTCCTAAACACAAATATTAACCTCTCCAATTCTAGTTTTCTTCAGGATGTAAACACAAATAGTAGATATTCTACCTCCAGCTTCAGTCTACTGGTATCCCTCTCCACTGCCTTTATCCTTTGAACACATGGCACTTATTGGGAAGTTACCAGTGTCCAGATGACCCTGAGACAATGAAAATAAATCCTTATCATTAAAAAAAAAAAAAATTAGATTTTTTTTCCCAGATTGTCATGATATTCACAATGTTATCTGCTTTGGCAATATTGACTACTAAAACATTGATGATTGGAAAAATCACTTGACAATTACATCCTTCCCAAGCCTAAAATCTTCCTGCTGTCAAGAACCAAATGGGCACTTTGCTTTGGTGTTTGCCTGGATCCTGTGCAAGTTTTCCTCCGTGCCTTAGTCCTTAAATGAGCTGTTTCTCAGCAGCACACTCAGAGTTGTCAGCCTGAGCAATAGGCACGGATGTATATGCTTGGCAATATGCTTGGTGGACATTGTCATTCATGGTTTTCACCGAAATACATCTTAATTGAGCAGCAGCATTACACCACAAATGAGCCAGAAAAAAAGGCCAACAATAACGACAGACCACTAGAAATAATCTGTTGCCTTCTGGGTAAACTGCTCAATGCTAAAACTTATTATCTGTAAAAGCACCTTTTGAATCACTTTTGTTTTGCCCTGTGGAATACCTTAATGTTTCCACTGGTAATAAAATTTCTGGCTTGCAATACCGCCCTGGTCTATAAGACCACAAGAGAAGGGAAGGGAAACGATGAAAACAGGGAAACACAGAAGCACTGTTATTATTAAACCTTTAAGTTACAGAGTTAATTCCAGCTAAACACTTTTATCTGCTGCACTGCTTATATGAAGTGGATGTTTTTTTCTAGAAGGAAATCTAATTTTAGAACCCGGGCATCAAGCAAGTCCGTGGCCATCCATATCTGCACTGACTCCACTTCTGCTACAAGTAATCTGTTAAGCAGCACATCCCCAGCTGGGGACTGTAATTAGGGTGCAAACTGCCATACAATCCCCTTGCCAGATTGATGAAGGAGACCTCTTACAAGGTGATCCAGAAGGCAGTGTTGAGATCATTAATCATTTATCCGTCGAGGAGAATACAAAAAGCTCTGCCACCAAGAGCATTACCCTGCAAAAGTATCTCGACAAAACTAACTCCTAAAAAAACTAGTGAACTTTTAATTAAAAGGTCAGACCTTAGTTACTGTATTATTTTTTGAAGTTTTAGATAGGTTCACTTTAAAAAAAACCCTTTATTCAAATGTCAGACAGAATTTGACCCTCCTCCTTTGCTACTCCTTTAAAAAGCTGGATAATGATCAGCTCAGAGGGGTTTTAGCTCTGCAAGCAGCATCCCCAGATAGTAAACAAATATAATAGTAATCTACAGTGCAAGCTTAAATACCCTGCCAGGCTGCCAATATTTCAACCTCCAACCATTTGTTTTCAGGGATCTGAATCCACAGAAAATGCAAGTATTTTCAACAATGCATAATTGCAGACACTGTTAGTACAAAATTCAGTCTACAGGGAGAACATCAGATCTTGAACACCTGCCTGACAAGGTCTTCACTGTCCATCCTAAGCACATAAATCTTGGCTCTGCCAAATATCAACTGAACTTTTTTAATATGCTTACTATAATTAAATACTTCAACTATTTAAAGTTGAGTTTAAGCTTAAGTGTTTCCCTTCTTCATTGTTATTTGATCCAAAAGGCAAGCTCACACCATCCTTAGAGAACTCACAAAACTACAGAGAGAAAAATGCAAAAATCAAGAACACTTAGGTATTCTAAGAGTGTATTGAAAGAGCTAGAAGTATTGGATACAACTTTTTAACCATCATTTCTGTGCAATCTTATGTTTTACTTACCACACTCCATCCCAGATCCTCAGTATCTGAAGTTTCTTAGCTACCCCCATCAGCTTCAGGCACATTTCACCTGAGCCCAGCCCCAGGGGAGCCAGTCTGGCAGGGTAAGGGGAGGAGGTAAACTCCTTTCCCTCCACTCCCTTGAATACCTGGAATTTAATAGAATTGCCTAGGAGACTTCTGCTGTTTCAGAAGCAATCAAAATCTATCCTATACAACCATCTACCAGACTAACAGAAAATACATTTTCCTGTAGGATGTGTGATAGGGAGGAAACTTAATCCAAACACATCATTACCTAGTCCAACAGGATTTGCTTACAAAATCTAAAATCTATCCCAGTGAAAGAAAGCTCCTAGAAGTTAAACAAAAAAATAGTCAGCAGGCAACTCCTTTTTTTTATTTTAACTGCAAAAGCCAAATCTAAATCCTTTTCAACAGATCATCAAGAAGCATATATGAAATCAAGAGAAGAAAAAGAAATATGCCAGCCGTGGCTATGAAGTTAAATGTAAATATTTAAAAAGCATTCTTGTTTGCAAATTAAGACAATTTCCCCTCAACTTTCCTCATTCCCTAGAGAAAAGAGGGTTTTTCCTGAAGGATGCAGCAAGGGATGCAAAGAAAAGAAGTAAGGAAAACCCAACAACATTTTTAGCATCAAGTGCTTTTACAACAAGGACTCCTTTGCAAATCTAACTGTAGATAAAACAAAGCTTTTTATTTGTTTCTTCAACACAGAGAAGTTCTGATTTCCAAAACCCTTCCTTGCAGGAAAAAGCATGTCAGTAATCTTTTGAATATATGAGTGAGAGAAGGAAAGCAGAAATAGCTTCATCATCATTATACAGAATCTTACAGGCAGCTGTGGAAACCCAGGCTCCCCAAAAATTATTGCCATGTTAAAAAGGCATAATCCATTTCAACAGCAAGTTCTATTATATATCACTGATTCCTTCAATATTTACACTTTTCTGGCACAGCCTGAACTAATGATAAGAGGTCAGCAACAGTAGGAGCATGCATAAGATAATTCATTTATTTTGAGGCACCCCATCTTTTTTAGTTAGTGTCAGTAACACTAAAACACCACCTAAGAGAATGGAGTACAACTTGTAAAGACAATGGTTCAAACCTGAAGATTACAAAGGTAGGAAATAAAGTGTGGCATCATTTGTTGAAAGGCTGTGATAACAATCTTGTAAAGAGTTAAAAGTTTGAAAAAATAAGGAAATAAGTTCTCTGCAATGGATGGGCCAAGGCAATCCTGTGTGCACTGCAAAATCTAACCCTGCCCATAATATTTCTTTCACTTTGATCCTGCTCAATTGAATAAAAAGTACTAAACAGAACACACAACTAAAGCAACACTGCAGTACTTCAGTGGTTACACCCAAGCCAATTGTATGTTCATCTTATTACGGAGTAACAAGTGAAAAAACCTGCACCCCTCCCCTTTTTGAATCTTGCTGTATCATCCTTTACTGGCATTAATATTGCTCTCCTCTTTAGGCAAGCCCTGAAAGACTCTGATCCTTTATATCCTTTAAAGGGAGCAATTAATGCTGCTATTCAGAGTTTCTGACCTTTAACTCTCAGTCCCAGTAGTGTTATTCAGATTCTTCTTTTCAAGTTTAGCAAAAAATAGTAACTATTTGTATCTTCCTGAAGGCAGACAGGCATTAATCCCAACCTCAAATTGGAGTCCATTTTGGAAAAGTAATTTCTAAATTTTTCACTTCCAAACATGCTCCTCAGCAGGATTAACTGCTTCCCAAACTCTGCCTTTCCAAACTACTGCAGTTTAGGTTCTGCCTTCCAGAGGTATTTTGGCAGAACACTTTGAATATGCTTTCACATAGTTCTGAAGTTCTGCATTCCCCCTCACCACCCTCTGCAGGAGGATGCCTATCCCTAGGATTATTTCCAATGAGGCCACGGGGCCAAGCTCCATTTTTTTATTCCTGCTAACACCTTCCTGCCTCACACTTTTCCCCCACAGCTTCTTACTCAGCTGCTATGTTACTCCTTTCAGAAATATTCATAAAGAGCATCCCAAAATCAAAATAATGTATCTACTATTTACTGTCTTCATATAATCTGTATTTTAAACTGTCAAACACAGAGGCTGATTTGATGCCCTGAAAAACCAAGAGAGCATGTCATGTTCAGAACTGCCCCACAAATCATTTTCCATGTAATATATATATATATATATATCCTGTCCATCCTGAACCCTCTCTCAAATTTAAAAAAAAAAAAAAATCTGATAATTCTAGTCCATCAATACCTTTCTGCTTTAAACCTTCCCCTGATAAGAAAGTCGTTACAGCTCATCTGGAAGACTGACAAGCTGATATTTCTCTAGACCCAGAGAAAGGGTATTCCACAGACAAGACTCTTCCAAATAGCCAGGGGAAAAAAGTTATACCTATTTAAACAGAGAGCAAGACAGGCTCAGCTAGAGCTGCACAGGGAAGGGGCAATCAACTTGACAGTAAATGTAATTAGTGTTATAATTCCTGCCAAAATTAGACATGATATAAGCAGATATAACAAACGAATTTGACATGATATATTACCATTGATATTCCTAAATATAAAGAGGCTTTTTGAAGGATGGGAATAGGATTTTACAGATTTTAAAGAAAAAAAACAAATCTTGACAAGCCTGCATCATGTCTGTCTCCATCCTGTTGCTCATTAAAGTTTTTCTCTCCTTTCTGGCTCCTATTTCCTTCACAGTTAAAGTGGCACAAAACATCCTTTTTTTGATGCAGTTAACTAAAACTGAAGTTGCATCATGTCTCCTTTTCATGTCTTTTCTTCCCTCCCTGCCAATCAAAGGCTTCAAGCCATTTGCTTTCTGAACACATTCACAGTCAAAATCCGTTCCTGAACACCAGCTCACTTGCTGCCTCTCCTGTTTCCACTGGCACTCACCAAAACCCCCTCCCATCACATCACAGCTCCATTCCAAGTTGTCATCTTCTCTTGGTTGTCACTCACACATCCCTTCTCCCTGGCCCCAATACCAAATTTCAATAGAATCATAGAAGCATGGAATGGTTTGGGTTGGAAGGGACCTTAAGATGATCTCACTCCAACCCCCTGATGTGGGCAGGGACATCTTCCACTTGATCAGGTGGCTCAGACCCCCATCCAGCCTGGGCATAAAACCTAATTTACACCAGATACCGAAGAAAAATCATTCCCAGCTCTGCCCCAAAGAAGCAACAGGAAAACAGAAATCCTCAGTGCTCAGAGAGCTGAACATGATTTGGCTTCCCTGTTAATAATAAAAAGAATAAATTAAAAATGAGAAAAAAAAAAAATCCCACACAGCCCACACCTCCCTCCCCAAAAGAAAAAAGAAATTATCTAGAACTGAATGCTTATTTTGTGTTTGCCTCTGCTAGAAATCAACACTAAAGCTTTCATTTAATCAGCCAAGTTTCATTACAGAAAAATTATGGCTTCGTTTCAGGGAAATTTAACCTTTTGTTTATTTCATTTCAATTTCCATTTTGCATCAAAGTTTTACTTAAAAATACATTGCAATGTCTAGACAAATTTTCCAAGTTCCCACATCATCTGACTTCTGAGACAGTGACCTTTCATGAGCAATGTGCTCTTCAGGGACCTCCCCAACCTTCTGTCTTCCCCAGCTGGAAGCTCTGGGCTGCTTCATTTCCTGCACACCTGAACTTGCCACCAAAGTACTTGAGATGGAAAAAATCTAGGCCAGGCAGAGGTATTTGTGACTTTTTTTATGATGGAAACTTTAAAAATTACTTTATCCCAAGAAATAAGTCTTTAACTGAACTGGTCTTTGCTATTGCAGCAAACACTGAGCATATTGCTGTTCATCTCCTGACGAATTACTCTCCAGGAGAATACAAATCATCTGTGCTGAGCTTCAGAAAGGCTCAGGAAGAAAACTCTGTTTCAACCCACCAGAGACAAAAAGCCAGCCACAAAACAGACTCCATCCCAGTGGAGAGCCTCCCCTGCTCATAAACATGAGTTTTAATCCCATTCATTAACAGCAGGATTGTGCCCAATGTTATTGTACCACATCCTCAGGTTGCTCTTCCATCCATTACAGTTGGTGCTGTGGTTGTATTCTCTGCTTTATTAACAGTAATTTAATTCAATATATATTCCTACACAGGACAGCTGATTTTTCTGACTATTCCACATTTCACAAGAGAGAACACAGATTAATTTTTAAATAGCAAAACAAGACACACACAGATTAAAAACATAAAAGAAACACCAGAATAAATCCTATTGTGTGTTTCTATTAGGATGACTTGGTAAAATAAAGTTTGCCGAGACTGTCAAGCCTCCCACCACCTAAGTTTTCTTTCCTGAATAAACACCACACACTAAAAACTGATGTTCCATAAACTGCACCATTGCTGGAGAAAATGGCAATTGCAGAGACTGCTGCTTCCTCCTTTACCAAAGGTGTATATCGTGTTTACTACAGATACATGAAATCAATTACAGAATCGTAAATATTTGCAGCCTACAGTTCTCAGAAGTGTCTCAGAAGGCATATGTTAATGCCCAGGAGTCATTTCCCCCACACTGCAGTGCCCTCAGGCTCTCTGCTCTGTTCTCTGCTATCTGCTGACATCAATTTTGCAATGAAAACCCCCAGCAATTCAGGTAAAATAGGTACTTAAGCAAAGATAAAAACACCTATCTAAAGACTCAGTACCACTGTCCTGTTATATATGTATAAAAATTACATTTATATATATATATATATATCTACACACATGGTTATATATCCCACTATGAGCTGTGGCAACTTATGCTCTCCACAAATCCCTGCTGAACACACAGCAGACAGAATTCCACACTGCTGTCACCATGTGCTGAAACAATGCCAATGTGAATTACAAGTTATTGTGGGAGATGGATCAGAAACAGCCACAATTATACCTAACAAGTGAAGAGATTGTTTCATTTATCTTTCTTTTGGAAGGCTATGCCAGTCTGACAGAGCCAAATGGCACATAGTGTCTTTCTGTCCATTCCTGGCAACCTCAAAACACATAAGGAATTCCCCCTCGCTCCTAACAAGGCTGGGATCAAAAGTTTGACATATTAAGCTATCCTACCTCCAATCTTTCAAAAATACCCACTATTCACTACCAGAATATCCCTTTCCTGCACAAACATTTTCTGCTTAAGCAACTGAGTCTGGAGAGTGACTATTTCTCCACTTTCTTGTAGTTTTCAAGTACCTTCAAATGTTCATTTCACTTGTAAAACCCTTTTCCCTCTCTCATGCCTCATTCAGATCTTTCAGATCACCTCACTGCAGTGTAAAGAGGTTTGCACATTCTGCCCTTATCAACAAGGAGTCTGCTCAAGGCACACTGGAACCACTACAGGGATCAGACAGAAGCTTATCTTGTGTGTGATTCCTTCTCCACCTGCCTGGGACATGCATGGACACCACACATCATGGCCCTACATCAGTAACACAGCTTTTTGTTTGCTTTCTTGGTGGCCCTTGAACATCTTTCCTTACCCATTCCATGCACTTTCTCAAAACAGCTGCCTGCTCTGAGCACAGGTGGTGTAGGAAAAAAAACCCAACCCCCTTTTAAAGTAGTTACCTTATTTTCAGACACAAATATGAGAATCAGCTAGATGAGACTGAAAAGAAAAACCAAGTTGCTTTTCCAAAAAATATTAAAAGATTTTGTTTCAACCAAAACAAAAGCTTAACAAATAAAAATCATAATAGAAAAGGAAGCGCAACTAAAAGCATTCCCTACAAAAACGATGCATGTCCTTAATACTCAAGTGTTTTAACTAAATACAGCAAAAGTACAAAAGAATGCTTAAAGATGACTCAATAAGGAAGCATTCAAAGCAGAAAGAGCACTACCAGCATGTTCTTGATAAGCTTGCCAGTCCAAAGCACAGTATTTTTTTTTGCTCTTGTGTTCCAAACAAGACTGCAGACAGTGGGAACTTGTGCTCAGACACAGAAGTAAGGTAGGACAGGTCACCAGTGACTCAGAGGCTGAGCCTTCCTTGAAGAGTTTCTGCCTCTAAAAGACCCACACGGCTCTCATCCTCTGGCACAAACTCCTGGACTGTTTTTTTTCTTGTTCAAACAAACAGCACTTATTTTGTCTCTGGTGATTTATCAGTTTCCTCTCCACAGCACCCACTTCACCACCTTAGAAGCAGCAATAGATGAGATGGGATAACCAGCTTCCAGAAGGAGCCCAGCAGAGTTCAGCATCCTTCAGCTCCATCTTGGTCTCACAATCACACCCCCATGTCACACCACACCTTCACACTCACTTTATAGTGCATCATACTGGGACAAATAACAGAAAAGCTGGAACACGATCTCCATTAAAAAAACCAAATCAATATTTTCAAAGTTCAGATAAAGCACTGAAGTGATGTGTGGGCAAAAACTGAACGGTGTGGAAGGACTCAGAACACAGAGAAACACACCACAATTGCACAGTTTGGCCATGAAGTCTGATGCCATTGTATCAAAAAACTCAGTTATAACAAGGCATGACAGCCCATCCACAGCTTCTCAGCTTCGCTGGTTTAGAGTAAAAACACACAAGCTCTCACCCCTAGGCAGCCCCAGCAGGACTCCTGATCCTCAGCTGCACCCGGCAGCACCAGAGCCTATGAACTGCTGCCAGAAACAGACAAATTTTCATTTTCTATTACCTCAACAAACCACAGAGCAGCTCTGTCTTGTGAAAACAATGCTTTAGTCTCACCATACTGGAACAAACCCCCCGAAATTCACTAAAGTTTCTGAAAACTGACAACCCAGGCACAGTTTCTGAGCACACTTTGAGGCAGTCCATCGGGACAGTTTCCCTCACCTACAAAATGCCTCGAGAAGTTGCCAAAACCAGCTCTGTGTCAGGCAGCTCAAGCAGACAGGTCCCTGCTTTCCCCATCCAGCCCATCCACAGCACTGAGCACAACCCATTAAAGCACAGCATATGCTTCTAGTGGAGAATAAAGAACTTACCTCCTCGAACAACAGCCTAGGGGCATTTCCATCACCTCTTTAATCTGCAACAGCATCCCTGTTGCTCAGATTTCATAACCCACTTGAGTTAAGGTATGGGGTGCCAGCAGCAGTGCAGGGCAGGGAAGAAAAGCAGACACAGGTACTTGTGGTGCCAGTGAAGCACTGTCAACTCAGGGTAATTTATTGTTTGGTAATTTCTTATCCCACTCTTTGCTTACAGCCTGCAAAGCCAGACTAGCTTAGTTGCCTTGGACACCTGGATGAAACCATTCACATCACATCTTCACCACAACACCCCTGCTCACCTACCAGCAGGGAATCAAAAGCTTCCAAAGTACAGCAACCACCTGGGTTTTCCACTGCCCAAAACCACTCTTACACGGCTACCTTTGTGCTATTATTCAGCACTGAGCTTGGCACAGCATACCTGGCACATTTCTCCTGCCCCAGCTCGGGTTCCTCATGTGCTCTCCTCTGCTCCCAGCCACTGGGGCAGCCGCTGCTGTGCCCAATCACTAAAGGGGAAAGCATCTAAACAGGTACAAGAGGGCACGTAAGACACCAAATACTGGTTAGGTAAAAAATAAATTACATTAAGGAGCAAGGAGACCCGTGGGAATCCCCATTCCTCAGTCACAAACCCCAGAAGTTGTGTGCCAGCTGCAGGCAGCAGCCCGAGCGCCTCCAGCAGCGCAGCGCGTCAGCGAACGCGCGGCGTGCGATCTTATCGGGGAGGCTTTCTAGTGAACACACATCCCTGGAAAGCAGGCACTACAAATACAGTTTTCCTGCATATCATTACTGATCCAGAAGTAATGAAATAGCAGATAATATGGCCCCAGGGTACAAATCAACCACCTACCCTAATGCATACAGATGGAGCTTAACAGCTCTTTTGGTCTTCCATTACCAGAGTGAAATGGGATCTTTGAAACACCATTGAGGCAAAGCAGAAGAGAAAGTTTACTAATGAGTGATGTTTACTTCTGATTCTTCAGAAAATGCTTTTCAATGCTGTGAAAAAAATCCTCTGTTTTCACCTACGAAGATGACTAGACACAGCTTCCTCTCACGGAGCCGAGATAAAAAAAGCAGAGTGTACAATCTCCTGCTCTTTCCTTGTGTTGCAGAAAAGACTGCTGAGAACAGACTCTCGATAATTTTTGTAATAATTAACAATGAAAACTTTATCCAGTCCTACCAAAGCAAGCAGCAAAACCATCACAACTTACAGCAGGGTCATGCTCTCCTGGCTGATGTTCGCAGCAGTAAAAGCAGCAACTTCCACAACGCTCTAAAACCAGCTCGGCACTATGTAAAGTACAGGCAGGCACAGAATTCCCCCGCTTCCATCCTTAGGGAAATTCAGCACTTAACACCTTGAGCCTGCCCCCCCGCAAAGACACAAAGCTGTGCATTCTGAGCTGGTCCCAGCCCCACGGAGCAGCCAAGAACCAGCAAAGCCCACGCACACCTCGCACACCCCAACACAGCCATACCTGCCTTCCTTGGGATGTACCCCTAGAGTCCACCACCTCCCTTTAACCCCAGCTTTCACCTCTGACACGGCACTACCTAAATTCCACTGGAATCTTTTCAGAAGCTAACGAGTTCGCTACTTTTTTCAATCAGTTTCCCGAAAGTTTGAAGATTTCACAACGCAAGTTGCAAGAGCAGACATGCAAGGCACCTGTGTGACACGAGGCACAAACAGCAGCAGCTCTCTGGCATCACGTCCTCTCACAGGTACCTTCAGTGGTACCCATTTCTAACAGGTAGATTATGTCACTCACCTGCACACGCAACAGACATCTCCTGCACAACTTCGTCAAAAAAATTACACTCTCAGGCAATCAATTCTTTAAGTTGATTTTCTGTTTTCATTAGAGGAATTAACCAATATTTTTCAATTATACAAAAGAACTGGAGGCAGTGGTCAGCAAATACTTTTTATGACCCTCATCTATTCTTTTAAAAGCCTTCTACAGAAACGCTCAGGCAGGCACAGGAGTGGGAGGGAGGCGAGGAGGAGGAAAGGAACAGCATTACAGAGTCCTCACCATCTCTTCACATAAATAAAGTCCGAACTCTATACGGTTTGACCTTGAATGAATAATAGCACACAAAGCAAATACAAAGACGAGCACAAATTAAGAACGAACGTTCAAAGTAATGAATGGTTAATGAAGGAGCGTATAAGCGTTTTCTTTAAAACACCGACTGAAGAATCTACGGAAGGAAAAAGACACCCCAAGCACATTGCGATGCTGTGACTGGCGGTGGTGGGCAGGTGGAAAAGTAGCGGTTTAGAAGCGAACCGGAGCCCAGACCCAGCCGCGACCGCCCTGCCCGCGGCAGCCGCGCTACTTTGAGCGCTGCTCGGCGGAGCGGAGTTGGCGGCGGTGCCCGCACCGAGCCCGCCCGAGCCGCCGGTGCCGCTGCCCGGCCCCATCCCAACTTCACCTGTCTGAGGCTGCTCCGCCCTGCCCCGCTCCTCCGCGGGGGCAGCAGCCGGACCGGCGCAGCGAGATGCGGCCAGCAGCGAGACGGGAGCGCTCCCAGAACCGCGGTAACTTCTCCCGCGCGGCGCGACCCGACGGGTCCGTCCGTCCATCCACGCACCCACACCCCGCCCGCGGAGCCGAGCCCCCGGACCCACCCTCTCCCCCGGCAGCGGGGCGGCCGCACCTCCTGGCATCCCGGGGCGCGGCATGGAGCGCGGCGCGCTGCGGCGGGAGCTGTGCGGAGCCGGAGCCGGAGCCGGAGCCGGAGCCGGAGCCGGCGCCGCGGGCGAGCGGGGCGGGACGGGCGCGCAGTCCCCGCTCGGCCCCGCGGCGCGGAGGGGCCGCGGGCGGAGCGAAGATGGAGGAGGCGCGGCCCTGCCCCCGCAGCCCGCGCGGAGCGGCGCGGCGCGCGCGGCGCCCTCTGCCGGGCGGCGGCGGGACAGGCCTGAGGGCTGAGGGAGCCCGGGAGTTGTTCGGGCGCACACGGCGAGGCTTGTGCTAAAAACGCGCTACAAAACTAGCCAAAGATGGATTTCAGTTGTATGCTTGCCCCACACCGTATTCCCAACACCGCGTTCTCACCGATCTCCTCGTGCTCTCGCAACGCAGTGCTGAGGGTGCTTGCAGTGCTTCCGTAACAGCTCCAGGTGATCGCAGAATTGCGGAAGGGATTGGGCTGGAAAAGCTCTGTGGGATCATCGAGTCCAATCTGTGATCGATCACCCCCTTGTTAACCAGACCAGCACCCAGTGCCACAGCCAGGCTTTCCTCAAACACCTGCAGGGACCGTGACTCCGCCACCTCTCCGGGCAGTTCCAATGTAATCACCCTTTCTATGGAGAAATTCCTCCAAATATCCAACTAAAGCTTCCCTGGCACGAGTCAAAGCCGTGTTCTCTCGTCTTGTTACCCTGAGCAGAGCCCACCCACACCGGGATGCTCCAGGTGGGAGTTGTAGAGCTGAGCTCACCTCTGCACCTCCTTTTCTCCAGGCTGAGCGCCCCCAGCTCCCCGAGCTGCTCCCCATCACCCTGAGCTGCACAGCCCTTCCCAGCTCCCTTCCCTCCCCATCACCCTGAGCTGCACAGCCCTTCCCAGCTCCCTTCCTTCCCCATCACCCTGTGCTGCACAGCCTTTCCCAGCTCCCTTCCCTCCCCATCACCCTGAGCTGCACAGCCCTTCCCAGCTCCCTTCCCTCCCCATCACCCTGAGCTGCACAGCCTTTCCCAGCTCCCTTCCTTCCCCATCACCCTGAGCTGCACAGCCCTTCCCAGCTCCCTTCCTTCCCTGGACACCCTCCAGCCCCCCAGTGTCCTTCCTGAGATGAGGGGCCCACAGCTGAACACACAATCACCATCTTTGCCCAAGGAACACTGGTCCCATTTAGTTTCAAATTCATCTAAGTCATATTTTTGAGGGAAGTAATTAGTGCCAGAGATCACCAAACTGGCGGAAGTCCTCGATTAAGGAAGGAACATTTATTGATTGCATGGAGGATACTGAATCCATCACTTTTTAAATACATGAAGTGAATGATCTCAGTTCAGAGATCTGCATTATTCAAAAATTCAAATAGCCATTATTCTGAAGAACATTTTTTTTCTTTTTTTTTTTTTCTTTTTTATTTGAGACCCGGTCATTAAGTTTAAGCATTTTTCAGGAAAAATTAATGCATATATCCAACTCAGACAGTAA
Source organism: Oenanthe melanoleuca (assembly GCF_029582105.1). Lineage (NCBI taxonomy): Eukaryota > Metazoa > Chordata > Aves > Passeriformes > Muscicapidae > Oenanthe > Oenanthe melanoleuca. Next base: position 31,186,087 of record NC_079341.1, on the reverse strand, counting down.
GAGGTGACTGTATGCACAATGAAATTACTACAGTATCTATTCCTGCTTTTCACACAGTTCTTATTTCTGTTAAAGAACAGAACATCCCTTGTATGTTAAAGAACCCAAGGGATAACCTATTCAGGTTTTGAAAATGTTCAGGTTCACTTGGACATTCTCTATTTAACAAGAACAACATATATAATATTTTAATGAACATGGTTGCATCATCTATGATCCTGATTATAGAACGATTAAATCTTCATGTGAGGATTGTTCACATCATTTACAAACTCAAAATGAAACCAGAACTTTGTTTTGCTCCATGCTGTTTAAAAAAATCACTGTTTTTACTTTCAGAGAGTTCTACTTTACAAAGATGGGAGACAGAAGAGTAGAAATGAAGGCAGAGAGATGTGGTGATACATATCATAGATATGAAATCCTGATCAGAGATTGAAACACGAATTTCCTGGCTCCAGGTTCAGCCTCTCTCATTGCTCTGATGAATTATAAAATCCTGGACATTTGCTGGGGAAGGACAGTTCACCAGAGATTGCACACAGCTGGTCAGGAATGTTCCAAACTAAGTTTTGTGAGAAAATTTATATTTGTCAGAGTGGAAACACTTGGTCAAAGAGGATTGGTTTTAAGAAGAATTTTTCCTTGGCTCTTTCCCTGGTCAGAGAGCCTTGTCCCAAGAGTGAGTGGCAGAGGGCACCCACCACAGCTGCACTAGCCCCAGCTTTACTGGTCTCTTTTTTCCATTGAAAAAAATTTAAAGGTCTCATTTTTGCCTGACACAGACAAAAAGACACCTCTTGAAATGTCAGGAGTTTTTCACAAGTGACACTTCCTTTTACCTGACTGGCTCTGGACTACAGGCAGTTACACTCTCTTTGCCTTCTCACAGCTCTTGTGTTGTTGTCTGCTGAGAATAGCCACATTTTGCCCCTCATGGTTAACCTGGAATTGAAGCATATGGGGAACTGCAATGCTGCAATTCTTAGCTTAATTTGCCAATGCAGAGTTTGCATTAATGCAGCTAATCCAGCATCTGGATATGGGAGCCTGAACTCCTCCCTGAAGCCCCAAGAGTAGCACTGATGAAAAGAAGAGGCAGCACAAGAGGGCAAGAGAGTCCTCACAGTCCTCCAGCCAGCTGAGTGCCAGCTCCCCTCATCACACACATTTTGGCTTTGATTCTCTTCCATAGGACTTTCTCTTTCCTCAAAAACATGGATTGACTATATATACCTAAAAGATGTGTAGGAAATGAATACGGAGTGAATATGCAGGAAATACATTAAGTAAACCTGCTTTTCTCAATTTGAATAGAAAGGCTGAAGAATGAGACCAAGAAGCAGCAACAGGAAAATAAAAGCACAAAAATAGAGTGGAAAGAGCTCAGAACTCGGAGTAACCTGTAAGGCTGGGGTTTAGCCCAGGTCACTCATTGTCCCTTCATGTTTCTGCTACTTGTGATCCTCTTGTTACAAGGATCTCACCTGCTTGGTGGGGCTCAAAGAAAGAAAATTGGTACCTGAGTGCTGTGGGGCCTGGGAGGTTTAAGCCTTGCTCTTGCTTATGGATGACTGGCCCAGCCTAAGAAGGGAATAACAAAGCTGCTTGAATGACAGCTTGGATCAAGTTCATAATGACCTGGTTTGTACAGGCCAGGTGTTATGTAGATTGGAGCTTGTTATTGTGAAAAATTTTGGCAAAGCTCACGATGCAACAGCCAGTTCCAGCAGAGCTGGGCAGAAAGCCACAGACTACAGGCAGGTCCATCTTCAGCGAGATGGGCAAAGCAGCCACCTCCTCCTGTACTCAGTACCATGGGGACCTGAACCAGCCTGCCTGCACAGCATCTGGAATAAAGCTTATGCAGGAACAGAGAACAGTTTCAAAACATGGCATTCCAGGCTTAAAAACAAAGAGGTAATCTTGCATAAAAACATGATGCCAAGTTTTTGTCTGCCTCTTAGGGAGCAAAGATTCAGAGCAAAATGGTACAAGCCACCCACTACAGCCTTAATGGAAAGTGAGCAAACTGTTACAGAATGTCCCTATGAATGTATTCTGCATTTGTTAGGAAGTCTTTCATAATACTCCCATAATTCACTTTTTATGTTATCTAAAAGTAGCTACTAGAGTAATGTGGATGAAGAGCTGTCGAAATTAGGGCTCACCTATGATTTGTTCTCTCAGTCTCTATCATTAATATGCACACTATGATTTGTTACTGAAGCTAGTTGGACTTAAATTTTATTCTTTCTGTAGATGGCAATTTTTTTTCAAAAGAGGAAGATTAAAAAGAAAAAACTTAGGGAAAGTGTCTTGGGTGCAATTTTTGTAATAATAATTAATGTGGAACTCAGGAAATAGGGACCCTTTTCATGAATATTCAGCATTTGTTCCTGTGCTCCAAGTTAATAAAAGGGACCGTACAAATCAGAGCAAAGCCAGTTAGACGAATAGATCAAGTTTCTATTTTTCTCATAGTGAAAACTTTGTCAGTGTAGTCATAGTGATGTTTCTACGCTGTACCACAAAAGCTGGTACAACTCAGGAGAAGAAATCTGAACTATGTGAGCTTTACCAGGATGTTCATAACTTTGCCAAATAAATGACAGTTTTCCCAATATGGAAAGTAAGTTGTATCAATTTTCATACTGCACCATAGAAAAGCAGCAGAAAGCCAAGCAAATAATGAAAGGCTGACACAATGGATTAGCAGCCCAAAGGCACAGCTTTAGGTAAGTGTTATATGCAGGCCAGGAACAAAGTAGGAGTGGTTAGTTGGGCTTTAATGCTCCATGGAAAGGTTGGTTATGAGGAGTTTTATAAACCTCTCACTGTTCCAGAACTTACACTGAGGTTTAGAAATTATTTTTAATAGTCTATTACAACCTGGGATCATGAGAAACTGAAAAAAGAAATTATCCTCTCGTCCTTAGGGGCAGTGCCTCAGAAATCGATGTTAATGAACAGACTGCAGCATAGGGAAGCTTGCATTTCCCCTGCTGCACCAATTTTGTGCATTCACAAGGGACATTGCAAGTGCCATCATGTGTAATTAGAATCAGGGAAGGGGAAAAAAGGGTATCATTCATTCGCACTTCTCATGGTGTCATTTCTTTGTGGCAGATTTAACAGAGATTAAACAGGCATACAGTTTAATGTTGGTCCTATTAAGGACCAAGCATAATTTATTTTTAATTATGGAGTTATCAAGACACCAGCATAATTGATGGCAGCCCTGTTGTGATCATATCCTTAGATGATGACTTCTTTAGCAACAGAAGAAATGCATTCAGACAGGATATTCATCTTTACCAACATCCTAGTTAGAGCACACCTCTGTGAATAGATCCAGCCTGTGTTAATGTTGGATCCCAACCCACCACCATTAGTGAGTACAATACCCAAATCCCAGTGTGCATCCCTGACTGAACCTGAAATAACTTCTGAACCAGGGCTTGAAATCAATCCTCCCAGTGGCACAGACCTGCAGGGGCTGATCAGCACAACAACCCCCTTTTCCCCACAACCCATCTGTCACTTCCTATTTTTCTCCACCCAACTGTCCCACAAATGAGAAGTGTTTCTCAAGGCACACAAAGCTCCTTTTTACATGGCCTTACTCTACACCATAGTTCAAGGCACAGGCAGTAGAGGGTGTAAATTGGAATCATTCGTCCTGTTCAAATTTCAAGATCATGTTGAGTGTTATTTTTGAGAATGCAGGATCAGACCTTTTGATGCCAGTGATGGGTTGAAGAAGGAGGAACACTCACCGAATAAATAATCACTACAAATTAAAGCACAGAGCAGAACTCCTATGAAAGACCAATTACTAGAGCCCCCAGAGCCTAAAACTGTGATATCCTTGTTAATGTCAGAGGAAACACGACAGTAGTATTTGTGATTAAGAGAGAAAATCCTTTTTAAGTGCTTGGTTTGCAGGTTAAAGAAAAACATGAGTAGGGTGCAGCAAGAAGAAACACATCTGCCACCTATTCACCAGCCATGGCAGGGCAAGAAAAGCTGCATGGAGGCTCTTCACAAGCTATTAACCTTTCCTGATTGGAGTCTTGCTTTACAGAAGGAGCAGCAAGCACCTACTCAAAGAAGGGTCTCCCTGCAAATAGTTACTGGCAATAATTTAGCAGCTGGGCACCTGTCGAGTGTTAGGGTTTTTTGTCCCAACACACTGCTAGTAGAAAAAGTGGTAACAAGAGATAAAGAAGGCTCAAGCTAGTGACTAGTAATTAGATTTGAAATCTATCAATGACTGTGGAGCAGAACACTAAAATTAAAGATATTTTCTAATCATTATGGTTTTGCTTTGGGGTTTTTTTCTCTCTATTAGTGCTTCTGTTCCACTGCTTTAATTAAGTGTTGAGTACAAGGTAAGGGATTTGCTCTACACAATCAATAATGGCATTCTGATGCTGATTTTAAATTGACTTGCTATTTTTAACATGCTGCTTAGTTATTGCCTATCATCCTTAGTCACGCCTTGGGCTCTGCAGATACACACCAGCACAGGAGGTTCCCAAGAAGGACTTTGTCTCAAGGAGGTTGAATCCTGTTTCATTCTTCTGGGGATCCACTGGAGAGAGGAGTGGTCCCTCTAAACATGCCAGTGGTGGTAAGCACTTTCTGCATGTCTACAAAAATCTGGTTTGGCTCAGCCACGCTCAGAATGAACAGGTTTCACTTCCTACCATGCTTTACTGGATTTAGGTGTTTTTATCTCATGAATGTCTTACAAACCAGTACACATAAGTACTTCCAACACTACAAAAAAAATCTGCCTTGATAATACTACAGATTCATGGTATTATAGAATGGCCTGGGTTGAAAAGGAATTTACAGATCATCTTGTTCCAACCCCCTGCCATGGACAGTGACACATTCCACTAAATTCCTGGTTAGGTTGCTCAGAGCTCCATCCAGCCTGGCCTTAAACATTTACCTTGATGCAATTTATAATTTCAATGAGCTGCTGTTAAATTCCATCTTGTGTGGAAAAAAATATCATGAAATAGTAAAGTGTTCACTCTATAAATGGCTGCAATTTTAAAGACAAAAAAAGACAAAATTAAAGACAAAAAGATAGAACAGAATTGGGATGAAAGAACAAACAGAAATTCAGCCAATAGATTAATATTCAGCCACATTTTTCAGAAGGTTTCTCTGATTTGTGTTGTACTGGAAAGCAGTCATCACTTTTTGCCTGAAGAACCAAAGATGAGAAGGATGTTCAACTCAGCTAAAAGCCTTCCCTTCATGCCAGGTCCCTTTCCTTCTCCAGAGGCTACCTGTTTAATGACTAAACATCACAGCACTCTCCAAAATTTGTATGCACCCTGTTTACCTTAGAAAAGCACTTAGAATACCTGAGTATAAGTCCCCTCTGTCTACACATGCAAACACAATAAATGCATTATTCACAATTTTCCATCACCTTATCAAGCTTTTCGTAACTTTCTAGAATTGCATTTTTCTGCAATTTTAATAGAAAATAACATTCTAAATTTAACCAGTTTCCAGCAGTAAGGATTCAATTCAATAGTAAAGATTCAATTCAAACATCATTCATATCTATGTAAGTGGGATACATGTAGAAAAGACCTCAACTAAAGTTCAAGAACAGCCACAAAACATTTGAAACTATTTTTGCTACATTTTTAAGGAAGGTTTAAAAAAAATCACCCTCTACATTTTTCTTCCTCTGTATTTAAGGGTGATAGTGAATTTGTCTGACACTTCCAGGGAAGCCAAGTGTTTAGGTTCATTTCTCCTGAAGGCTTGCTTACTGTGCACATCATTTCCCACACAGGCTGTCCTGCCAGAAAAACACTGCAGCCTCCTAACAGCATTTAGGATTTAGTTCAGTGTATTTGCTCCTCTTTCTTTCCATGACAAGTCATCTCCCATTTTAATAAATCCACAAAGCCATCCCATGCAGCACATCCAGCAGGAGCAACGAGATGGGGAATAATGGACCCAAACCCTTCTAATGGCAAAGATCACGTGGTGTAGAATGCCTTAATACTACTGATGGGTAAAGGCAACAGTTACTAACTTTATTAATGATTTCCTACCTCTGAAATCCTAACCTAATGTTTCTTTCTCTGCTTTGCAGTTATTTATTTTTCACTTTAAATGCCTACAGAAGTTGAAACAGTTCACTTGACCCATGGTCTTACTAACTGCTAAGTTTCATTTTTTAATGACATTTCTGTTTTGTTTTTTGTAACAAAAACTGTTTTAAAAGACACTTTGTAGTCCTGGAACTTACATACGTATGCTGAAATATCCCTTCTTTCACTATACCCTTGGTTTTCAGCACCATATCAGACTAATTTACTGCACAATGTGGGGTTTTTTTCAAATGCCAAGAAACAATACAACTATTTCAGGCAAAATCTCATTGCTTCCAAAGGATATAACTAACTGCTGGTGGAACCCTCTGAACTTTATATTAGTCTGTATTGAAGCACTGCAGGATTAGTTATAATTAACTGTCATCATGTCATTTTTCTCCCAACGACACAGATTTTTAAAAAATGAGGGGGGAAAATTCCCCTGGCAGCAACCATGATTAAAATGTCTCTCTTTGTTTCCCATCCCAAACTTAATTTTTAACTCACAGGGGTCACAAGCTCTTCTCCATATACATCTCAGTTTTTACATAGATTCCTGTGCCTTGTCTACAACACAAAAATAAGCATTTTTAACAGCAACTGGGGAGTCAGTTGTTCAGAAGTTGTATGCAGCTTAAGACAAATATTTAATATTAAGTAAGTGCTTCCTTTCTAAACCATTTACACCCCCTGGTGTAATCATTTGGTGGGTACCTCTTGCTGATTTATTCATTTATAATGCTTCAAGGAGCCCATTAGAGCCTGTAGGCACACATTCAAAAATAATTTAAAAGGACATGAATTCCTCAGTGAGCCAATGACAGCTAATGGTAGCTCACCAGCTGCAATCTGTGCTAACTAAAAATAATATAAAACTACCTATAATCAGGGGTTTTCCTAGTCTAGCAAAGGTCTCTAAGCTCAGCAGCAGCAGCCTGAGAGTCAACAGAATCCATATCTCCCATCTCTATGAGAGGTGATGGCTTTCACCTAATGTATCACCTATGATATGATAATTTTCAGAATACAAATGTTAGCAGCAGTTACTATAAAGGTATTCTTAAATGAAATCATTATGAGCAATCACTAACTGTGGATGTTGACGGTCACTTTTTTGTGGTTCACCACAAACCCCTAATATTTACAGTTCCCATTTGAACAGACTTTATTTATTTGGGGTGGAAATGGATGGCATTGTAAAAATGAATGCAATATTAAAATAAATCATATTTTATAGCAGAATCATGTACTTTCCGTTTAAAAACATACTCTAATGTTCATAATTCAATTATTCTGGGGAATAAGGAGAGGAATGGTCACACAGGAGGGCAGGGCACTCGTGCAGTCTCTGAATAACACCTCCACTGCCACTAGCAAAGACTACGAGGCAGGCCCCTGGTCAGATAGAGTAAGATATCTCTTGTGCTAAGGACCAGAAAATACAAGCACAAAAATACAATACTACCCCAAGTGAAAAAGATGTCTATTTCTTTCAAAGTTCCAAAGTAAGGGAGATTTCTCCCCCTCGTTCTGTTTCATGTAACTCTGAGCTGTAGCTGGTAACTGAAGTGCTCTGTGTAAGGTGTAAGGATTTCACTGCCTTGTAGGAGCAAGCTCCTACCAGAGCCAAGGTTTCATTTTGCAGTGTGGGCAGGTAAGGGACACCACACAAAAGCAACTTCATTTCTTTGGGATCAGCTCTGGGACACAGCTTAATTCCCTCTCCCATTTATGCAGCACATGCATTTCCTCACCAGTCTGAAGGGCAAAACATTCCCTTTCTGCAGTCTCTCTGCAACCTTCTAAAACTCATTACTACGAAAACTTGCACAGTAAAAAGATTATTTAAATAACAGTTAATGAAAGATGCAATATAAAATATTTTAACTATGTAAAGAAGGGGGAAATGATACATTTGCTCAGCTTTTGTGCTGTACTTGTGCATTTACCTTTACTGAGTAGATGAGGTAATATCCCTCACTGACTGGTGATCTCCTGCTCTGAAGTTAAATTACATTAGTAACATACACATTAAGGTAGTTTCTAAACAAAGACCCACCAAAGTATAGCTGCATCCCTTGGGCAAAGCATCTGAAGAGGAGAACCAATGTTACTGGTACCAGTGTGCTTTACACGAGAGATAAGTTCAGGTAAATCCTCACGTGTTTCCAGGATGTGGAAAGGCAATGCCATGTCCCTGGGTGAATTGATAGGACAAGGGGGAATGGATGCAAACTGACAGAGGGCAGGATTAGATTAGAGATTAGGAAGAAATTATTTTCCCTGAGTGTGGTGAGGTCCCAGCACAGGGTACCCAGAGGAGCTGTGGCTGCCCCATTCCTGGAAGTGTCCAAGGCCAGGCTGGATGGGGCTTGGAGCAGCCTGGGATAGTGGAAAGTGTCCCTGCCTGGGGCAGGGGTTTGGAATGAGATAGTCTTTAAAGTGCCTTCCAACACAAACCATTCTGTGATTCTACAGTTATCAGCAATGGATCTGACTCCATCATATTAAAGGAGGGACATCTAGACCCTGCCTGTAAAAACTTTCATCTATCAATATAGCAAGAACAGCGTCAATGCTACCATTCATTCAAACATGAATGAGAGAAACAAATATATATTTAAATCTCAGTGGCAAGTGATGAGGAATTTCATACCTGGAATAAAATAATTGCTCATAAAAGTCCCCAAAGGAAAACAGACAAGATGGTGTTCCCAGCTTCTCCAGAGAAGTAATGGCTTTCTTTACCACATCAGACATTTTTCAAAGGAGACTTCATTCCTCCATGACTCCTTGAAACTTATTCCTAGTCTTCAGAAATCCTTCAAAACCAACTTTCTCTTTTCTGAGGTGTTGATTCAGTTAAAAAATATTTGCTCCTTGATAAATACTTTTCCCATCTAACACTTCAGGCTGCCAGCAGCTGCAGGAAGCCCCAAATTGGTTTTAAACCTTCAAACACTCCCAACTGCCAGACAAAATTTAGAGCAGCCTCCACCATTCTGTGTCTCCTATGGTCCTCTCTGAAACCCTGTAGCCAGCAATGACTGGCTTCACCTTGGCAAGGGAGTAGGACACTGATAGCAAATTATTGCACTTTGAAAGGGGTGATCCACAACAAGCCACCAACTTCCCTTTCACTTCACACCATTTTTAGCTATGATACAACAGTGCCAAAGGAATTCAAAACATTTTTCTTTTCAGTTTTGTATCTAGAATTACATGAGCCCAGATGAAAATAAATCAGAGGAAACTCAGTTCTCTCCCAACTCCTACAAAGGGCACCTTGGCTTAAATGGACTGAAGTTTTAAAGAAAATCTGAGACTTGTGCAGATTTAATTCCTTCAGTTTCAAGAGCAAACACAGTGAGGAAAAAGGTAATGGGAAGAGGAAGTCACAAGCTATTCAGTTTACCCAAATCCTGACACTAAGAGTTTCATGTGGAGATGACCAAAAGAGAAATTTTTTTCTGAGCCATTAAATGTTACTCTAAATTCATTCATGCTCCTCTGAGCAGCCAGATCAAGTCCATATAATTGCCAGCAAGTGCCCATAATTTGATTGATGTCTTCTCATCCATGTAGAAATCTGAAAAGGATCCTTGTAAATGATTAAATATTTGATTCCTGGCAGCAAAATGAATGACAGAAAAAACCCTACATGGGTTTCTAAATGGCAGACACAGTGGGCTAGGACCTGAGGTGGCTGGATTCCAGTGCTTCTACTAAGGAGAGCAGAACAAAGGTAGTTTTAAAATTTCATTTGTGCTCACAACCATAGTGGAAGTGAGAAGGCATTTTGACCCTCAGCACAGCAAATTATTTCCAGATCTGACAAGCTCCAGAGAACATTTCCCCACCTGGGACCACTGCAGCACAGGCTGCAGCAGCTACTACAGAGGCCAGGACCTGTGCACAGCCAGTGATGAACGCCCTGGGTACTGAGGGAGGCAAAAAGGGACCTTAATAAGGGACAGGGACTCATCTCTAGGTTTAGAAAAAAAGGATTTCAGTATTATATTCATTGTGAAAACTAAATTCTTAACAACAGCAATGATCAAAGAGGGGCCATTTGTTCATTTTGAGGGGTTAGTTGCACCCATGAATTTGAAAGAGGATGGTGGTTATTTAACCAGAGTCTTTTAAAAAGAAAATCGAGAAAAGACAGAAAAAATGAAGACTAATGAGACAACTTCAGAAGACCACTTTTTCTATAAATGATTTATTAGAAAAGAAATAACCTGGAAACCAGGATTCACAATTTCCCAACCAATCATCCATTTCATGCAAAGTTGCTGTCTTAACCTGCCAAAAGAAATCAAGTGTAAAAAAGTAATGAAAGAAATGGCACATTCCTTTTGGACTTAAAGATAGTGTTTAGCTTTAAAAGTAAAATCTAAAAATAAACCCTGCTGCTCACTAGTCTCATTGTATACTTAGATTCATTCTTCTTCATTTAATACGAAATCAATCTAATATCCATTTGGCATCCAGCAAATATTTTAGTCAGTGGAAATACACTATTTTAATAATTGTTAGATGTGGAGTTTTGCAATAAGGAACTAAAAAAAATCTGGCAATTAACTAACATGCACAACCCATGTCTTCTTAGATTTGCCTTATTTCCACATCGTCAGCATTGCGTACGTCAAACTTCCTCGGTGTGAGGCAAAACAATTGTTAAATGAAACTATGAAATAATACATACTTACAGGAACAAGCAATGTCAACTGCTGTGCCAAAAAGATGACACAATTAATGGTCTGATTATAGCATATTTATAAACCTTGCACTAAATCTCATTTTCTTACGCAAGTAGTACCTTTGAAGTTAATGTGGCTCAATTATCTTCTCTGTGAGAAGTGGTTGCATAAGGTTTCCAGCTGCAGCATACCTGGAAGGTGAAAAGTCACCATCCTGTTAAGGGATAAATGTCAGACATTTATTGGTCTGAATATCAATAATTCTGAGAACTCTTCCTTGGACTGTATTCCACAGCATCCACGGGCTTCCCTGCAATGCGTAACAGCGACTACAGATTCAACACAGCTTTAGTATTCAGAAACCTTCCTTCCCTCTATGAAAATGTTTTGATGCCTACGCTTCTTCCAGAGTTTAAAGTTGGACTGCTGAGTATTTAAGGACCTAATCACAAGGAAGATTGCACAAGTTGAGTTATATCATACCAAAAATTTAAATAATAGAAAAGATATGCTGTAAGAAATTTGTAGGTTGAAGGGGGAAAAAAAACCCTCCACTTTTTGACAGTGATGTTATTACTGTGCCGAAGGTAGTAGCTCAGACCTGAGCACTGATCCTCAGAGAGCTAACTCTCCTGTTGGCATTCACTTCATAAATAATCCTGCAGAACAACCAGGCACATCTTGTCTCATAATAACAAAGATGATCCTTCATTTAGATTTCTCCAGGCAGGAAAGAAAGGAGAGAGGAAACCTCATTTATATCAGGTGGCTTCTCTGCTACTCCTAAGTCAGGCACACATTGCTCATTTAAACGTGTAGGAGTGCAAACAGGAGGAAGGGCTAAAAACAAAGGGTTCCTGGCTGCCTGGGAATCTCTCCACATAAACCTCAATCTCTGCTGGGCTGTCTGCATCCTGTCATTCAGATAAAAGGAATTTAAAAAAAAAGAAATCACCTTTTGCTCTTCAGACTGTTCTGGAAATTGTTGTGGGTCATAGGAAAGAGCCTGACTTCTCAGCTCTCTGACAGAGTGCAAATTCAGCTGCTGTCTTCTGCAGGGGAGGTAATGCCACAGCAGGACATTCTTGAAACACTTGTTCTTTTTGCTCCTATATGTGTCATGATCACACAGATTCTTCTTCTGCAAAGCACTCGCTACTCAACCCAAAAAAAGCCAAGAAGGAACACTTCCTCAAAATACAGTGATCAATAACAGCTAATCATTAACCAAGGGCCATCATCCCACAAGTAGATTTGCCCTTAGTAAAAAGTTAACTAGAAAATACAGAGTTTACTGTGGCCCAAAAATTCCTTAATCAGTTTGTTAAATTTCAGACAGTACCACGACTGCCCACAAATCAAGGGAAGGCCAAAGAGATGGAAAAATCCCTCTGACCTAATTGCAGGCTTCAGCTGTGACAAAAGCTCAGCAGTCACATCCCAATAAAACAGAAGCAAGTCTGGCCAGAAATGGACTTTCCCAGCTTGGCACTTGTCTTATGATCACACCCAAGAGAAAACACTATTTCTATTCATTTTCTTACAGTTTCTAGTTCTGTGCTTTACTTGCAGGTAAAGTCACGTTGAGGGTGATAACATTCTTCTCTGAAGTATCTCTCTTGTAAAGTGAGCTTTACAAGTGAGTGCAGATATTAAATATTTGTCTACAGGAAAGAAAGGCTTTCACAAGTAGACCTAACTTACAGTATAATCTTTATCCAATAAAGCTGAATTAGATCAAACAGTACTTGATGTTCTGGCAGCAAACTGATTTGGGTATCACAGCTAGCAATAAACTGAAGAAATTTTTGCATAGGATTAAATAATGTACAAATAATGTCTGTACCTACTTAAAAGATTGAGTTTAAATGCTGGTTAAACTAAAAACAAATTGCCGAGACATGTTTAAGTGCTCCAGCCAGATGAATCACAGTATGCCCAGAACTCCCACTAAATCTATTTTATCCAAAGAGCTGCAAGGATAAAACTGACAGAAAAATATGCTGCTAAAACTGATCACATCAGTTGTTTCCCAACACTGATCACTCCTCCTTGCTGCATCTTAAAGACATACATATCTTAGATCACTAAATTCCTTTCAAAACCTTGCCTATAAGCACCTGTCCTACCTCAGAACTGAATGTATATTAGTTTTAAATTAATTTAAGAGATAATTCAGGAGGTAATTTTGTCTGATTCTCTGAAGTCCTGTGGACTTCATCTGGAATGCCAAAGGCTAGAATTTCTGGATCCAAGGTGGGTTTTGTTGTCAAAACTTCAGCCACCTGGGAGAATGGGCAGGAGCTGGTGGGCATCACCCTCCCCTGGGTGGTCACTTGGGTGCCCAGGACCAAGGGCTGCACCTGGTGAGCACCCCAGCCACCACCAGCAAACTGCCCCTGGCAAGGGCTGCAGTGCCATGCCACAAAGGGAATACACAAATCCCTCCAATTCACATTTCTTTTGCTAAGCAGAATTATTTATTCTACCTTGCAGCTAAATTAAGGGAAGAGTGACTGGGATAGGAATGTATAATGAGGCAAATAAGGGCTTTTGCTTATTGTCCAGATTCTGTTGTCATATTGGGTTAATGAAGAGAATATGTGGGCTTGCACCAGGGCACAGTGTAACCCCAACTGCAATTAATGGTATTGGGTTTTACACCTTCAAGGGTAGGCATAAAATAATAAAGAGTATGGGGCTTGCCCAGTGATTGCAGCACAAAACTTTCAAGGTGGAAGGGGGGATCATTAGTACTTGCAGTGCTCGTGCACAAAGGAAGAGAATTAACCTTGCCCACACAGCCTTACCTTTGTCATCACTGGAACTTTGAACAGCTCATTTGTCATTCATCTAAGTGTTCTTTCATCACAATTTTCTAGTAGAGAATTTTATAATTATTTCCAATTACTGTCTATAATATATGCAACTTTCTGCTCTGCAGTTACATTTTACCACCGAGCTTTAAAGTAAACATGTTAATTTAAAATCTGCTCTGCCAACTGTATGACACATCTACTCCAAGATAGCTGTCGAAATAAAATCAAGCATAAATATTTACCTCATTTTTAACAATCGAAAGATTGTAGTTAGGTAGGCATAATAAAAATTACCTTGAATCCTGTCAATGTCTATCTGCTTCAAAAGAACTGTCTTACAACAGTTTTAGAACTACCTGGAAAAGTGTATGGAGCTGAACTTTATACAGAATAGTTCCCCTTTTCTGCATACACTGCAATAGCTCCTCCAGCTTTGTAGCAACCAGTGAAAGTCATTAAAGAAGCACTTCTTGCCAAATGTGTTTATTTGCCATTGGACAGCCAAAAACATTAGGGCTGCAATGGACCTGTTTACTCAAGCTGTGCTGTGTGTTGTAATTATGATCATCAGCCCAAAGGACTGCTAAATTAGCAGAGCCAATACAATCGATAAGATCAGGGGTACAAAGAGACTCAGGAAGGAAAGGATCTGCAAAGAAAACTATTTAGTATGACACAGCCACCTCTGCCTCCCGGCTCTGTTGACTCAGCAGTTGTAATGGACATGTCTGATTGAGCGTCTGGGACACACCCAACCTGCAACGGGCAGCAGGAAATGGCAGAGCTCTGGTACAACAGCCACTGCACTTCTGGTAAGGTTGAAAGTATCTCCCACTCTGTTTTTCATGGCCTTGAATAGCCAAGGAATTCATAGAGGAGCTCAGAAAGAGGAGACAGGGCATCATCTGTACAGCAAAAGGGCAGAAGTCTCCCAAGCCATGTTTAAACATGGTAACTAAAACCTTGTTTGAGTATGCTCCTCTTTGTGAAAAAAGGGGGGAAAAAGGAAACCCCAACTTAGGATTAAACTGAAAATTTCTTGTCCAAAAGAAAGCAAGGGAGAGAGCATCTGCTTTGCTCTTTATTTTCTGTGGTGCTGGTGTGCTTCTCCTAATAGCCACCCAGTAATGGTAAGTAGAGAGGGGAGCACGCTTCCAAGAAAAGGGCACCAGGGTTTCTCACCTCAATATACACTCATTAACTCTGATTCCAACCCTCCAGGAAATAAAAGACCAGGCTGTAGTTAAAGGGATTTCTCCACCAAAGGTCAATGAAAAGTTAGTTCCAATGAAATAGTGCAAAACCCCTGTATCAGTCTGCAATTCTCTCAGCTTCGTGTGACAGAAATGTCTGGGGTTGCAAGGACATGGATGTTGGATGTCTGGACACTCTTCACAGCACAGCCACTAAAATTAAGTCAGTATCTGCCATTAAAAATACTAAAGATATAACACAGGATGGAACTGTTAAGCTTTACCATGTAGTAGAAATCAGTAGCTCAAGTGTTCTTCTTACAGTGTCATATTCATGTGTCTGCATGCTGTTTTGCTTTTTATTCTACACTTGATTAAAAAACACTTTATAAACACAGAATACAAGAAAAATGCTCTGGTGTAACACAGAAATCACTCTGAGGCTTTTAAATTTTTGCAACTTATTCATTTTTTATGAAATGTTGTATTTTTAATCTATTGGGAAATCATGCACAATTAACTGCAGTGATTGAAATCACCATTTTCAGAATGATATCAATAAATTTGTCTCTCTTAAAAGTCCACTAAAATCATAAAATCTTTCAGGTGCCATTTCAGCTCCCATTAGGAAAGGGCTGGAGGCTGGCATCTAGATAATGCTGACCTTCACTTGTGACTGGGTTTTATCTGGATTAGCATCATTATTTGCTGGAACTTTAAAAAAAAACAAAGGGCTAATCAATACAAGGTCAAAATAAAAGTGTCACAGATGGCTCTGGACATTCCAAAAAGGTGACATCTGTCACCAAGAGTTACTGCAGGAGCTGGCACGATGCTGCAGCTGCTGTTGCTGAGGCCATTTCTGTGGGGAGCTTCTGCAGGCAACATCCACAAACCATTTCTCAGGCATATTTCATGCCCAGCAGTGGGTTACGTGCACCGACAGGTCCGGTGGATCAACAGAGTGAAGAATACACCAAAAAAAACATCCCCAAACCCACAGAGCTCAGCCTTTTCAGCACACAAGGATCAGACCAGGCTGGGGACTCCAAGAATCTTGCACACCACCTAGAAACATGATCCCAAAGAAAACCTTGAGGTGCAACAGCGTTCAGACTTGAAATCCAAACTCACCCTGGGACACTCTCAAGAGGACATCAAGACATTCAGAAAACATTACATTTTATATTACAAATACTGCAAAGCCACATCTGTTTATTGCAGAACCATTATGCAGGTAAGGATTCAGGGTGAACTTGACTGCCTTGGGGAAGGTCATCCTCATACTTTGTTCTTTGCATTCTGCAGGAGCAGTTGTAGGCCAAAAAAACCCCATCAGGTATTGTTTAAGGAACAAAGGAAACATTAGTCTACACTCTGCTCCACCTTCTCACTCTGGGTATTTAGTAGCTAATGGAAGCTTTACTAACCTACTTTGCACATTAAATTTATTTGGAGATAAGTTTCTATGAGTTTCTGCTCTCAGAAAATGTTTCATAAAGCTTCTGCTATTCATTTTTGTCATGGGGCAAGTAGGGAAGAATATGCTAATCACAGACCCTGGAACTACAGTTCTATAATTGGCAGCTCAGTATTCTCTCGTAGCCTTAATTTATGCGTACTATTAAAAGGTTAAAGTTGGTCACAGGTCTCCTGTGACTGTCATCTGTGAAATAATGCTGTTGGAAATGCAGTTTGGGTTCTACCTCATTCCCGCCTGCAAATAAAACCACGCATATTCTGCACATCTTTCCCCTGAACACTGACACCTCCAGCGACATAAAATCCAGCAAGCGATGTGACAGCTGCCAAGGTCAATAAGAGTTATACTGAACTGCTGAGTAAGTGCTGGCCACACAAATCAAAGCTGCATAAGGGCAGCTGAACATACACAATCTGCAACTTATTCCAACTACTTTTTGGACTGAGACATTTTAATCATTTTTCTCTTCCACAAAATGTTATATAATGAAATGTGATAAAGTCAAGGGTATTTCGTGAAATCTTTGCTTTGTGTCCTTTGTGTCAAATTACTGATAGCAAAGGGTGTTGAAAAATACATTTCACATTTTTGAAAATCGTAACACTTAAGGCCAATTGTAGGAGGGCAGTAATATGAATTGTAAAGTAAAAATAAAGTAGCAGGAAATTTTAAAGACACATTGGGCAATGCTATCTACTTGTGACCTAGATTTGAGTGTTTAGATTAATTCCTATATAAGGAAGTCTGCATTGGACATTTTCAGGGATCCTTTAAGCCTCCTGCCTTTGCTATACATGTCAAAAAGATTTCAGTATTCCTGTACAGCTGCAAGTTATTTAATTATCAAAACACTATCATTTCCCAAGATATTGCCAATTGATTGGTAGAGATAATAAGGTATTTTTGGCAGATCCAAGGGATGGATTGGGTTTTATATCTAAACTCTCATGACTCAAAGTCATAGATGCAGAAACTGTTGCAACACTTGTATTTTTGTTGCAGTAATGAAATATTGAGATTTTAGAACAATTGCATGGAGAAATCATTCTGAACTTTGTGCATTTAGTAAGGTTTTGTGTGCCAAACTGTCCCCGTTAGTGAGTATTTACAGCTGAGTGAAAAGCCCTGGAAATAGAAACTGTTAATAGAAGAGCTGCTGCAGGTCTAACTGGATTGCTGTGACCAGTAACACTCCAGTAATTACAGTGAAGGAAGTGTTAAAAGGGAATGAGGACAGAAACCTCTCCATCATCTGTCACACTCTTGCTTACTCCTGGATTTTTCACTGCAAAGGAGAGCTACTGGCAGAAAGGCTCTGCAAAGGCTTCTGTCTTCCTTTATTCTATTTTTAAGGTTGCTAATTGATCCTCTGAGGGAAGGTTTATTCCTTTTAACGCAATCCCTCCATTAATGAGGAGTCTGTATAAGAGAGGCTGGCGGGTGGGGGTGTGGGAGCCATGCAACCTTTCATGCTGGTCTTCTCCAGGATGACTCACTAGGAAGGAAGTCTGAGAACCTTCCTCACACGTCAAGAAATTGTCCCCATCCCCTGCTAATAGCGTGGGGGTTGTTACTGGGTTTGTTTTGGCTGAAAGGAGCCGGGCTGACCTGGATTTTCTAGGCGTGGGTATGATAACAAGTCAAGGAATAAAGGGACGGAGAAATGAAGAGACCAGATTGTGTTGGAGCAGTCATTATCTTGACTGACACACTCACCCATGTTACAGAAACACAGGTAGTGGCTGCTCTGCTCTGCAGTGGGACATTTCACTTCAGATAAGCAAAATAAATTCCAGAAGAAGCTTCCCTTTTGAGATATTGCCTCTGCACTAGCATAAAAATAACTTTTCAACAGCTAACTTTCTCTTGTAATACAGAATAGCACAAGAAAAAGAAGTGATGAGGCTGCTGGCAGTCAACACCAGTCCCATCACTGCAGAGGGACTGACAGCCTGTCCTGGGCTGACTAATGGGTTAATTTTATCAAAGCACTACCAGACTAAGGCATGGTTTTATCAAGTATTTCACCATTTAAATATCAAGGCAGTTTGCCAAGCAAAATGGCCCATGGTTAAAAGAGAAGTGTTTCAGTTTACTCATTCCCTGAGCAAAGCATAGTTTAATTTAGGTCTTAGACACTATCAAGGAACATTGCTATTCTTCTTACTCAAGGGTGCTGTAGTTACACCTACAAATACCCCTATCTTGTGAAATGGAAAGAAGCTTTTTCCCCATTTCATCCAATGACTCTTTCTTTCTTATCTGTTCTTTCTGCTATCAGCCAGAAAGCAATGCCTGCTAACTTGTAGGTAGGTCCTGAGTACTTTGCAGCCAGTTCTAACAGAGCCCATAGAAAGATTTCTACTATATTTCCATTTGATATCAGAGCTTCCATCTGAGCTGAGCAAGTGCTTCAGTTTTTAAGCTATGTTTTGATAAGAATTTTGTGTAGGATTTTCTATCATGGCTTATTAGGATATCTGAATAGCTTCCTGTAACTCAATGCATGCACAGTGTAAGGAAGAAGACACAATACAGCAAGTTATCACTGGGATCCTAGGAACTGCCCTCAGTATTTATCAGGAAAAAAAGCTGGTTTCAAGTACTAATCCTAAGTAGTCTTAAGTGTACTCAAAGACTTAAACCAGAGACTTTGGGTTCATTTTGATCATTTTGATACATTTGAGGAAAACCCTAATAAGTTCTTATTACAAGGATCGGTCAAAATTAAGAAAAATTCTCAAATCTTTATAAATCCTATTAATTCCCTCTTTAAACGTATGCTAAAGCATAAATAAATATCTACTTTTGCATTCATTATACATAAATATCTGATAAATCCAATCATTAAATTGTTCTTTTCACTTAAAATACATTAATTTCTTGTTCAGCATAAGGCTGACTTTCAAATGGTGTTTTTATGAAATGCATTAAGCTAATTTTAGAGTCTGAAGTGAAATATTAAGGGCTTTGGATTTTCTGCCGTTCTCTTCAAGTACTGTGCAAAGTCCAAAACCAAAATAAGACTCATGTATAAGCAAACCCAGAAACGATTTGACAAAAACTACCAAAATACCACAGTGTGTGTGACGAAATGCAGAAGTTTCCAATTCAGAGCCCCAGAAGTAAGCAGAACAACTACCAGAGGTCTGGATTTTATGGAAATTGCATATATATATCATTCTTCCTCCTCCAACTGCAGAAGGGAGTTTGTATCACTCTGTCTCCAACTGTTCTGTATTTGCACAACTGCCACAGTGGACTTCTGCTATCAAAATGAGGACCAGGAAGGAAAAAGTCCCAGGGCACTAGAACAATTAGTGGGATTAACTCCATATCTCTCATTTAACAAGTGGCTGCACACCAAATTCTTTCCCAACCCCAATCCACCCTGTCAGCAGTCAGAAGTTGTTCCAAATGAGCACAGATGCCCATGGCTCCACCTTTCTCAATCAATACCTGGTTATAAGGCAGGATCACATTGCCATCAGTTTTGAGATGCCACAGGCACACTGGGATGCTGAATCACACTCCGGGGTGGAATGGAGCCAGTTCAGCAGTGCCACTTGACTCGGTGCCTTTCTCACCTCCCTAAAGGGGGCTCGAGTGACCAGCTGTAACAGACTTAACCCATTTCACCTTCTGCAATTATACTGGCAACTCCCTCAACAGAAGCAAGGGCTCTCTGGCAGGATCAAGTGCCCTGCACTTCTAGATGTGCTACAAGCATTTTGGCGCCTAAGAGAACAGGAGTTATTGAATCACACCTCTCGAATCTGTTATCAGAAGATTCATTCAGTGCAGAGCTGGGTGTGCTGGTTGAAATGCTCAGCAGGCTAAGCTGGTGCAATCCCACTGAAGGCATTGGAATTGCACAATCCATAGATCTAAAGATGTTACCATATTAATATTTTTCTAGAAAACCCAATGAGCATCATCTTTCTCTTTCATCGGCTTCGGTATGGCTTTGTTTGAAAAGAGATTTTATCCCTGGATTTCCTCTGTCAGACAAATCTGAGCTCCAGGGGTTACCTTAGTGTTTAACTGCTGCAGAACTACATTTAAGAAGCAGATTCTAGACACACACTGTAGTAATCATGTGTCTTTGCACTGGATTTTTTAAACTTTCTCAGTGATTTTTACAATTGTTTTAACAAAAATGCAGTGATTTGCCTAGTGTAGATCCAAAAGAGCTTGTTCTTGACCCTTTTGATGCAGCTCTCTGGGATTTTGTGGATAAATGACCTTGCAGACAGAGTACACACACTGTTGTACTTGCAGCACGAGCCAGACAAGAGTTATTGGCCAGGGGGCTGGGGGCTGCCCGAGGCTATGTGAGCATTTCAGGGTTTATGTTTTGCCTGGTATATTCAGGCACACATAACAAAATAGAGCTTTTATTTTAAAAATCAATAAAATGACTGATCTTAAGTCAGAAAACAGTTTTGTTTTACTTTCACCATCATTGTTTTTTTATTGCATCTCACGTTTGGTTTTTTCCTTGTCTTTTTGCTGCCAGCAAATCAGTCTCGACTTGTATTTAGACTTGGCTTCTACAATACAGTATTTTTTGGAGGTAGTTCCTCCCCCTGTGTTGCTGTTGCTGGTTTTGAATCCTTCTCACCCAGGTTTTGCTACCACTTTCTCCACCAGGCTGTTACAGTTAACTCTAATACATAGGGAATGGTACACTGAACAATTACAGCACTTAGAGACAAATAACTGGGGTTTTTTTCACTCTGAGCTGCATGGACCAATAAAATAGGAAACCAGATGAAGCAATGAAAGACAAGTTACACAGTTAGTTCATGTGCTTCTCATTAATTATGACAGGTCTGGACATAACAAGACTGTACCAAAATTAATCTACGTTTCTAATCTTCCTCCCAGCTCTCAACTGCTTATTCACATTTCTGTTTCAGTCTGCCACCAAACTCTGATGCCATCCCTCTGTGGTGCCACACTGCAGACCAGTAAAATTATCCAGGCTAAAACCTACCTCACCCAGATAATTTTATTGCTCTAATTTGTGCTGCTGCTTGAACAATTGCAGGAACAACCACAGCACAGGTGGGAATTCACCAACCGAGACGAGGGGAGGCAGCTGGGTGCTCCTTAAGCTGGTGTAGCTGTTACACATCTCGTGTTGCAAATCTAGTGTAAATAATTGCATTCTTGCTCATCTGGCTTCTTTCACTGTGACTCATTAGTAAATCTTTCTAAATAGCTTAGTAGGACAGGCAGCAGCTTTTCTAACTTTCTTCATATTCCTCCCAAATATTTTTTCATAAATGACATTGTGATTTCCAAGAAGAAAGAAAAAAAGAAATAAAATTATTCCCGACCTCTTTGATATCTTGCAAAAATGGTGAGTCTGACTATTTGTTACACTCCTCTGTTGTTAATACCAATAAATGTTAAAGATACAAAGATCAGTTCCTGTATAAATCTTGGTTCAAGGATGACGGGCAGGCAGCTAGAAAACATTTCTTCGTGTCTTTTTCCCCTAATGTAAAACTTTCACTAGAAAAATGATAAGGATAAATGGCACCTATCCAAGTGATTCCATTACAGGAGCTGGTTTGTCTGCGACAGATGATTCACTATTTATAGTGTCTTTAGTGCTGCCTCACAGTGTACTCTCACAGTCAATCTCAAAGACGTTGTTTAGGCAGGGTAATGTACCTGCCTTCTCCGAAAGACAGAAACTTCTGCAGACAAAGAAAAGAACATCTTTGGGGATGAATTTCTCTACCTACAGCTATTCAAAACTTACACAGAGCTCGAGAGTACCAGAGGAAGAAAACCAGTGTATAAAGCCAAGACAACCCTTGTGACTTTGGGGAGTTCCATGATGCTCCAAGGTGTAAGAGCAGCCCTGAGCAAGGCTGTCATTTCCTTCTGGAAAAGTTTAGACCCTCCCAGCTGGAGCCAAAGCCCCAAACCCAGCTCCTTTTTCTCCCAGTGTGAAGGGCTCCAGCTGAACCGCCAGCTCTGACAGACATCAAACAGCAAAGTGAGAAAATGCAACTCGTGTTTCATGACAGGCACTTACACCACAGACACTTCCAGACTGCAGCATTTAGGAGCCCTATTCAAGCTCCTGGCCTGAGGGAAATCTGCACAAATTTCCACAAAGACTTAAAAATACGTGTATTTAAGACACTAAGCCCAGCAGCATCGGGAAGCAGGTGTGCAATTGCAGCTCAGGTGAGTTTACAGCATTGCAGGGCAAGCTGGAAACTCATGGCATTACCATAGCCTGGCTATGCACCAACAGCTGAAAAGCAGCTGTAGAATCTATTTCGCTGATATATGGGTGTACAACCAGTAGTTTAGTTGCCCAATGCAAAATTGCCCTTTCACAGTAAAACCCAAAAATAACTGTTTCTTCTTCCCCATTTCAAAGCAAAATACCTGTTTAATATTGCAAATATTCACTCTCCAAAAATGTCTCTGGCCCCTACAAGAAGTATTCAGTGCCTTTTATTCCCTAAACATTGTTATTAGACTACATAAACTGTAAACATGGAAACAATGACATACTTTTAAAGCAGTTTGGATAATAAAAAAATGAAGTGTTCCTTTCTGAAAAATATCACAATGGGAGTTTTCAACATCAAAGCATTTGTCAAGAATATACACAGAACTATCACAGAACACTGCAGCCATTTTATTTTTCTTGTTTAACATTTCCAATTCACTGTCATCAAGCACTACAAATAGAGGTTACAATGCTTTGCTTTCCTTTGTTGTTTTTTAGAGCCTTCACACAATGATACACCTATTTAAAATACTGAGATAAACCATCATAAAGAAACATCTAAATTACCTTTGTGACCTCGTTCTCCAGAAAATACAAAAGCATTTTAAAAATTTATTATTCAGAGCTTTTCAGACGATGAGTAAACTCATTTTATTCTTAATATCCTGTATGAATGATACATTTAAAATCTACATAGCTGATTGTCTGCTGGTTAAATGTGTTGCACTTTTTGGACTGGGAGGGTTTTTTGCAGCACATTTACTTTGAGAAAAAAATAAACTGAAATATACATCACAGGTGAGAAAAAACATGAGTTAGATTGACACCTGCAAATCCTGAAAACACTGGGTTTTAGCAGTTATTATCAAAGGGCAGTTGGAATTCCTGAGGGATGCTGACATATTTTCCAGCAATAAGTGCAAAATCTTCTCTTGTTGATTCTTGCCCTGGACAACCTCAGTTAATAGATCTGGTGGGCTCATGTGTGCTTCTCATCCTGCCTTCCCTTTCATAGATATCTCTGCAATAAACCATTTTCTGGGAGTGATTCATTGCAAATACAGCTTTCACCTCATTTCTTTCCACTCCTTCCTCAAGGTAAACAGGAGTCCTGACAGTATTTTCACTTGAGCTCCTTTCCAGTGACATCAGAGCCCCAAGGATGGGGCTGGCTGTGAATATGGAAGGTGATGGAACACCTGACTGAGGTGGGCAGTGCCAGTCACCAGGACTGCACTGTCACTCTGCAGCAGTTCAATAAACCTCCCTGTTCTAACAAGGGGCCCCAAACAGCAGCTTTCCTTTGACCCCACATTTACTTTTGGTTTTTTTCCATTTTAATCTTATCATTATATCTGCCTCCAAATCCATAAAACACATCAGCAAACTTTTACCAAAAAACAGAGCAGAAGGCTTCCACATTTTCCTCTCATTCTAGAAGGAGAGGATTTGACTTTTGCTTTTCCATGATGACCCCCTCAACCACATTCCTCCCAGAGCATCAGGACCAGCCCATTTCTATGGAAGTCCCCTTAAGGAACAGGTGCTAGCTAGCCCCTAACAAAACCAAATGTTTCCCACCAAGCAGCAGCATTTAGTCCTGGTGAAAAGACAGTGAAAAATCAAAAATCAAATGTGCTTGTAGCAAAGCAAGACTCCAAGGATTTTTAACTAAGTCCAGCTGCTCTGAGCTTTATGGCATTGCATCCTTCACAGCTTTCCTAAGTGCCACCTCTTCCTCTGGGCTCTGGGCTGTATTTTGGTCAATGATGTGTGAAAATGCAGATCAGTGCCATTCACTACAATTAGTTCGGGTTTCCATTGGTGTCATTGACAGAAGAATCTGGATAATGTCTGCCTCGTCCACAAAGTAATAAAATGCAAAACTGAATGAACCAGATGTATTGGCAATCGATCATTCATCCATCATTTGTTTGATGTGAAGATATTTCACTGACTGAAGTATTTTAATATAAAGAAAAAAAATCCACATTTCAGAAGAGTTTTATAATTGGCAATGAATCCTCAAGTGAATTTTATAGATCAGTTAACGTCTAGATGAGTTAAGGGTGAAAGGTAAACTTGACATTAAATTCTTAGTTAGGAGTGCCAGAGGATTCATTATTGTTGCTAAAGGGATACTGGGAAACAACATTACTTTTTTTTCTTGTTGGAAAAACAAAAGGTTTGTAAGAACATTCATCGTTACTGGAGTCTGAAGAAAATAGTGCAAACTTTATGCAGCTGACTCTCAGACTATTAAAATAGGTTATTCAGAGAGAACATTTCAAGATTTAGCTCCATATTTCAGCCAATTTACAGTTTTAAACCTTGTTGACCATGTTCCACACCAGCTGCCTATGCAAGACTTGGTTTTCTTGTATCTTTGACAAAAAGCTACTATTAAAGTAGGAATATTTTAGTCTTAGAATGTTTCAGTTTTCCAAAACACACAACTGATATTTTGGCTTTAGCTGCCTGGCACCCTCCCTTAATATTAGCAGAAGATGCCAAGCAAGGCAAACTACACCAAGCAGGAAATCACAAGTCTCATGAACCGTATCTTGCACCAAGCAAATTCCCTTGACCTCTGTGCACACCAGCAGCTAACAGGAGCTGTATCCATTTGCACCCAGACATCTTTCCTGCTTTCAGTTCTAGAGGAAAGTCACTCACAGCATTATTCCCACCAGTGTTATTGCAATAACAGGAGGAAACATACAAAAAGTCAAGCTGTCCTTCACATCAGAACTGAAATTTCAGGGGGCTTGATTTGCTCTCCAGATTCTGAGACATTGCATTTCACTGCTTCAAGTCACTTCCATGTGACTTCCACTGCTAGAATTTTTCTGCTAAGCACTGCCTTCATAGTAGCAGTGTCACATTGGAAAAGCTGGTCCAGAAGACTACAATTAGTACGTAAGTCCCACCAATGCAACTAAAACTAAATAGATAATAAAGGATGAGTGACAGAATCAACATAGTCATAGACTGGAGAGAAATTCTGAGGCAAAGCAAAAAGAACATGTTAAGTAAAAGGAACAGCAATTTTAAGAGTGATAGGAAATACAGAATACACAGAAATACTTTACAACAACTAAAGAACCTCACTATCAAAGCATTAAGTGGAATATGACACACCTATCTATGAAACATAAGATATGTAATAGTTATAAAGATTATAAGTCATTTTCAGTACCAAGATGCAAGCCACACCTTCCTGGTGCACATTTAATTATACCTTCGACCTAAGAAATTGTGCTCATATGAATAAGATACTTAGTATGGTATCAATATCAGAAATTAATAAAAATGTGACATTAAGAAAATGAAATATAACCCCATTATAATATAGAGCAACATCAATACCTGATTCAAAAGCATATGAGAGGTGATCTATAGCCTACAGAACTGAATAGTCACTGTTAGAACTTCATATTGAGAAACTTATTATAACGTTTCCATATGCTCATGGAAATTTTAATAAGGCAGTTACAGCACAATAGGAGGATTTGGGAAACAGAAAGAAGCTGGTCAGCTTATACAAGAGAAATTCTGCTATAGAGTAGAGTGCAAAGGGAAAAGGTCATTTATGGATTGATTGTTGAGAGAACAGACAGTGCAATACACTGAGGGGCACATTTGCCATCAAGCTCCCTGCTGATGGCACTCATTTTCTTTCCCCCATTGAAAGAACACCTCTATATTTGTCTCAAAGATGGATCAAATGAGCAAAAACTGGAATTGAGCTCCAGAGGGAAGAGCACCGCATAGGTCTGGGATAAATATTAAATAAGTCTGGGCAGCTGGGGCTGTTATTTGCCTTGCTGTTCTGGACTGATGGGTTCTCTGAGCATCAATCCTCCCTGAGTTGTGAGGAGTGACAGGTGGTTTGTGGGTGCTTGAGTCGATAGAGCAGTGCCACTTTTTCCTGTAACCACAAGTCCAGCTCTCCTGTGACACAAATGAGGATCTGGGAACAGAGGAGGTGCTGGACAGAGAGAAGCTCAGTTCCTGCTTTTTAAAATGGCAAGAGGCAGCACTATTTTGTTTTTATAAAGCAGCCAGCAAAGACACTTCTCAATGACTGTGGATCAGCTCCCTGTGCAGTGCCATCAGTAGATCCTCCTGCCTCCCTCTCCTGTTCTCAAACCCGAGTGCCCTTTACAAGCATTCGATTGTGCCTTTGCAGCTCCCACTATTTGCCAATTATTGCTTTTTCTGCTCATCACCACCACTTCACCATTCCTTGCACAGCACTTTCCCTCTCCTTCTGCAAGCTGAAGCTCCTTCAGGAGAAACATTTCTAATTAGACACTTAGGGAAGGCAAAAGCCATCCTTGGCTAACCCCTCTGAGGCCACAGCCACAGGGTGCTTCCAGCCTGCTCACAGGCCCAGCCAGCCCACAGGCTCCAGGGAAATGAGTCCAGCCCCAAGCTGTGCTTGCTTCACTGCTCTCCTTGCTGCCAGACTGCCTCCACCCAAGAACAGAGATGTTTAAGGTATTTTCCTCCCGGTCTGGTTGTTGTTAATAAGCTATGCAGCAATCCCTGCTTCACTGATCAACATAAACCATCATTTATGAAGCAGCTTCAGAGCCCTCTAAAAGGGTTGAAACAACTGCACCTGACCTTTCCCTATGGACACCACCAGCAGCATGACCAGTGTTGCATTGGCTGTTCCCTTATCAGCATAATAAACATAAACTTTGTTGTAACTTATGTCCAAAATACCTCCCCTCTGCAGAATTTCTTGTACTTCCCCTGAGTGAAAGCCAGAACACTGCAAGCCGTCTTTATTCAGTTACATGAAGTTATGGCAAAATTAACTACGCCTATTACAAAAAAAATGTTAATAATTAGAATTAATACATTCCATTACTGTTCCCTTAATTTAAAGTGAGAGGTTTCATGACTTCCAAGACCTGGCAGGTTTTCAAAGGAGACCTGTGAGTCTTGATATGCAAACGGTTCCTGATCTGAGACTTTTTGCCAAAAGGCAAACTCAGAAGAGCAATAAATGGAACAAATCTCGACTGTCTTTGGAGATTAGCCCTGTATTCATAAATGGCACATCTTACAAAGACAGGCAAGTGAAGCATCAATAAACTAGTAAACCAATAAACACTGAAATCTCTCTGTTGTATTCATTATATATTCACAGCTCTTTCTAAACTTAGATAAGAACCAATAATAATCCATTCGATACCCTGAATCTGAGGCCTGGCAAAAAAAACCCACCAAACATACAAACAAATTTGTTTCTGTTGTTGTTGCATAAACTTTTCCCTCTAACATGATTTGAAAAATCAAATCATTCCTGCTGTTTCTTTCTTTCTGAAGAGTTTGAATTTTTCTTAAATGATATGGCTCCCAGTTTCAAATCTTATCTTTATCCCTGAGGTGTGCTTGAAGTCTCACTCCACAAAGAAAAACATTGTTAAAACAACTGGAGAAACACCCAGCTGGCACTAGCTAAGAATCTAAATGTGAACCCAAATGGACAAGCTCAGTGGAAATAAACCGCACAGGTTTAAGGTACATGAGCACTGTAGTCAAACGTGTGACAGAGACAGGGCAGGTGTCCTGGCAAGGACACTGAGCCTGCAGCAGCACATTGCAGGACAAGGAGAGAGCCCAGGCAGCTCTCAGCACAGCTAAACTGCAATGTGAGCACAAGGATCTAGATCAAACATGTCAGACCTAGTTAGTCACACAGTCTGTGCCATAAAATAAGCCTTTAATGTGTGTGATTATGTCTGTCCCTAGTGGCTGCATTAGAGACTGATGTGCTGCCCCAGCAGCCTGAGATTCTGGGTCCATTTCTCACCACAGTACCAGACACATCCCATTGACAGCTCCAGCTGCTCTCAAGAGACTGAAACTCCACTGGTAACTCTCTGCTTGTGGTCACAGAGGAAGGCTTGGCTTGCAGTCACCCTCCTTGAAGAACAAGGCTTTGTTACACAAGCCATGGGCTTGGCAACCTAAAACAGTGGATTCAGTCCTGTTCACACAAAACACTCACTCCAAGGGAGACTTAGCTCAGCAAGAAGCTGTGACAAGTTGGCAAGTGCCACCAAGAGCTGCAGCTGTGCCAGCTCAGTGGTGGCTGGTGTGCCACCAGCACACAGTGCCTGCCCAGTGTGCTGTTCACATTCCTTGTTACCATCAGTGAAGGACTAGAAAGTTTGGAGTTTCTTTCTTTTTTTTTTTTTTTTCTTTTAAAATTAATATCCAATTTCAGATTGAGCAGACAAATATATAGACATTCATTAATATTTGAGATTAAAATCTTTATCCAGACTATTTTCATTACTTTTAAATATTTCACAGCCAGTACATGATGAAAAATCTGACTTTTCTTTACTATTCAGACACCAAAAGCAATGCCTAGTTTAAGCTCCAGCATTGCACATTTTAAAAACGTAGAATTGAGAACATACATTGAGATTTTTCATTTTCCCTTGCACAACACCCAATAAAATCTTAAGCCCTGCAACAAAAAATTACTACTATTGCTCCCACCACAGCAACCTCACAAATCACCCTTTAATTCTGGTGAAATGGGACAAGATCAGCTCAGAGCTGAAGTCTCCCAACAGTATTTCATCTAATAATGGCTATCAGAAACCTGATGCATTTCAACTCTGGAAAAACCTCACTTCAGCTATCAAAACTCGTACCAAGAAATATATTTTTTGTTTCCTTTTAGCAACAGTTTCAGATGGATTGATCAGCTATACTCCAAAAATTTTTCCCTTACTAGCTCTAATGACTTCTTTGGATAAGTTATCAGAACTTTTTCCAGTTCCTACCCAGAGATCTTCTGTGCAGACACTGCTGTGGTGCAAGGCTGGTGCTCAATAACACTTTGCAGAATATTTCATTCGAGTTAGTGGCTGGATTGCACTTTATATGCTTGAGCAGCACTTTGCAATGCATGTTCTGTCATTTTGGTTTACTCAGAATATTACTTTTTATTTCTACAGTGGTGTCTCTCTGAGCCTTGCAAGTGACAGAAGCTAACATATTTTACATCTTGCTTCTGCTTGGATTTCCAGGATTTTATAACCCATTTGAAAGCTGTGCTGGCTACTGTCACTGGCAGAAGTCCCATGGGCAACTCAGTGCCAGGCAACTCTGCCCATTTGAACCCCTGCTCTGCTCTCACCTCTGAATTCTCCTGGAAAGTGCACGGACAAACTTGACTTCTGCATGAACTTTCTTTTTATTTAAACCTGACAGCTGCACTATTTCTTTCTTTTGGAAACCAATATTCTTGTGAGCAATGTTCATGTTAATACAAAATACTTTAAAGCATTAGCAAAATGTAATGTTTTAAATGGTATTTAAATGAAGCCATTATTGTTCCCAGCCCTGTGAACGCGTAAGGTCACTCCAATCCGTTCATGAGGGCTCCAATTCTATTGGGTGGAAATGTGTAAAAAATACAAATGCATAGGTTTCATATGAAGAATTAAAGCTAAATGTAGTACAACCATGCAAAAAAAAAAATTAATGCTGGGGGCATAATATCATGCTCAAAGAATCGAGTTCAACATTACCTACTGCTTCTAGATCTACACTGCTGCTGAATGTTTTAAAATTTAATTCAGAAAACATGGGGAAAGATTCAATTTTCTTTCTTGGTATAGTCATACTGATATAAAAGCTTTGCTTCTGTATTATGATCACTATTAAGAGTCTACAAATTGTATTGCAGATTTAGAACACCACAGACTATTTGAGAAACTCTCCAGGTTTAAGGTGAGAAGTGAAAGTTATTTTTCAGTCCAAGTTCCCCTGCAATCACACAGGGGAAAAAAAATCCCAGCCTATTAATCCAGCAGCTCCAGCAATTCAGTCTGTAGCACATGGCAATCTGAATTCAACACTAAGCACCTATTGAGCCAGGCTCCACTGTGCTCCCATGCACTGCCCAAAGATGCCTAAACACAATTATGTGACAAATCAGAGGGTGCCTGAATGACAGTGAATAAGAAGGCCTAGAAGTTTCCTTTAAAAGAACAGAAGAAAAACTTTCCTCAATTTCAGTGTATTTTAAGGAAGACAGAGACAATTGCTCACACAGTAAGGAAAAACAGATAGACAAGTGTCTTAAGGTAAGACTGTTCATTTCATGCTTTATTAGCACAACCCTATTAGATATCTTTCCCCTCTTCATTTTAATTAACAAAACTGCAATATAATGGAGCCATCCTGAAGGCCTCATGTCTAAAAGCCATAATTTTTATTATATACTCTATTTTTAGTGGCATACAATCTTGGCTAGGGAAGTAAAAAACAGCTCAGACTGAAAACTGTCAGGTTTATCTTGAACACAAACAGAGAAGAGGTTGAGGTCTCTGATTTGAAGACAATCTGGCAGTGTTGAGTTACAGGTCACTGACACTGCATTGATTTGAAAAGTTCTAAACTCCTCCCACCAAACTGGTACCTGAACACTGCAATACTTCATTTTTTCATATCAAGGTGTTCACAGCTTGTACACAGACTGAAGGAGTCACATTTTGCATCTTGGTGTATTTGTAGTTTTTATTTGTGTGCACATGTCCCCCTCAACAGACACTTCCCAAGGGGCAGTCACAGGGGAGAGCTCAGGGTAGCTCCCTGTCTGCCAGCCCAAAGAGAGGCTTCTGCAATGTCAAAGGAGGTCACCCAGCCCAGAATATGAGCAACTGCTGTCCTTTGGGCAATAGCAGCCCTGGGCTGGGTCTAGAGCACCCAGCTGAATCCAAGAGACCCCTCTGAGCAGCTCTGGTGGGAGATCCCAGCTGTGCCTCCTCTCACTCCCTTCAATTGGTCATCCTGCCCTGGGAATAATCCCTGACAAATCTTTTCCTCTCCACATCTTTAGGGACTTGAATATCTAAACTAGACTTCCCAGTTAATGATGCCCTCATTTGAATTAAAAATCACAGAGAAGGTGGGGTTTTTGGGAGAAACAAGTGTTCTTGCGCCAACCTTAAACTCACATATGGTGCTGCTGGCCCCACAACTGAGCTAGAGGGTGACCAGTGTGTCACAACAGCACTGCAGGGTGACCTGCATCTGGGCAGGAGGCAGCTGGTGTTTCCAGCTCCCAGGATCACCACCTTGTCTGATGCTCAAGACAAGATTGCATCCCATTCTCCCCAGACACCTACGCACTATTTAAGAAGTCCATAATATCTCCTCATCACTGCAGCAATCTACCTCAGAGCTCCATCTGTATCAAAGCACTATGATTTCCATCCAAACTCTTTGGGAGTGATGAGAAATTAAAACAAGAAACATTTATTTAACAGCAAATGCCTTAACTCCAGTCATATTCCTCTTCAGAAAAAAACAACCATATGGATGGTACAAATGCTCCCAAAAAGTTATGAGACACATCCACTGACTTTCTCTGAATAAAAATAAGGGTCTGAATCAGAAGGGCAGACTTTAACACTCAGCAAAGCAAAACTTATTTTGCATGAACCTGATATTTACTTTTTATGAAGTCTACATTGAGCTAAGAGAGGCAATTAGGATGGATTGGATCAGTGTTGCCTCAGGAAAGTGTGGCAAGATTCAGAATTAGGAACAAGCAGACTATTAGACGAGCAGCTCCTCCTCTCTTCCTCATCACAGACTGTTATATAGATAAAGTTACATTTTCTGGAGTGTATAATGCAGAACAAAATTAAATAGATTTTCCTCTTTTCTGCAGGGCTATGCTTCATAAGGGCAAACTTATGGACTCCTAGACAGCGGAGAGAAGTGAGATTGTATCTCTAGCCCATAATCTGTTTTGCTGATTTTGGAGCTGTAAGAGATGGGAAGAGAGGTCTAAAGGAGCTTGTTTCATTTTCCAAAACAACTAATGGGCAAGACGATATTAACAGCTCTTTTGAGTCTTCAACCTTCACTTATCAAAGAAGTATGTAAATTTTTTTTTGTCATTGACTTCAACAGTAGAGGATCATGCCTTAAGAAATGCAGTTTTTTGTGCAGTGAGAAGAATTGAAGAGCAAGTTTGCCCCCCTTTTGCCAGTAATTCACAATACTAAACACTTCCTTTCAACTATAACATTCCCCTTTAATGCTTATATCTACATCCCACATTTATTCAACATTCATGTTTAACTTCACATTAAAAAGTTGCCTCCCTTATCACACTGTGTATGACCATAAAATGTCAGCCCCTTGAAAATTCTTAATGTGAGCATAGGGAAAAATGGGGAAAATTGCTTCAAGAACCTTTTGCAAAACCAGCAACATAAGCAACTGGTGTGGTTGCTGTGTGATAACCAGTGCAGGGATGCCTTTATCCAGCTCTGCATGCTCACAAACCACTGCCTGCACAGCCCTTAGGAGGGGAGGGCTGCCAGGGCAGGCAAAGCAGGGCCTGAACTGCTGGAATCATCTGCAAACCTCACTGGTTTGCTTTCCAGCCTGCTGAGGGCTCTGAGCAAGGCAGGGCAGCCCCAGGCAGGACAGTGACACAGCAAAGGCTACAGAGAAGTTACAGCACTGCAGCAGGGCCAGCAATATCACGTTGCTCACACACAACCCATTTGCCATTTACAGGGGTTTGTTATCTCCCCATCAATGGATCAATGGAATTACAAGCTTATTATGCACAGTCAGGCTTGGATTATAGCACATATTAAGACAACATACGAGGTTTTTTAATACTGAAACAATGTTTTGCTTGTTTAATTTTTAAACACCTTCTACTACCAGAGCATAAATCCTATTATCAGCTTTTGAAGTTATTACCTCAAGGTCATCTTCAACAGTATTTACCATTATGCTACCAATTCCAAGAAACTGTCTTTAGAAGGGCTTTCTATATTTACCAATTGCGAGTATGGACTTTAAATCAGTCAAGTTACCTGATTTCGATGCAAACTGGGGGAAAACAGATGAATTAATTTCAGTAGAGATGAAAATGACTCACCAGTATCTCTATTCAGAGAAGCACAGCAATCTATTGTGGTGGTATTGGCAGCAGGACAAGACACATTACACTTGCAATGCATCAGAGGAAGGAAAGGAAGTAGGCATGTCCATGAGGGATGGGAAAGCCCAGTTAAGTTGTCAGAGTACTCCTCCATCCCATGAGAGGCTCAGGGTGACAGCAATACTTCTGTTTATTGTTCAATCAGCTTTCTACAGTGCCCAGTCCTGTACAATAGCAAAAGGATAAAGAAGGTGGTCAGTAAAAACAAAAATGAAAGTGGCCACAGCAGATTTGATCCAGAGCTTCATGAAATGCAGAGGAAATGCTTCAGATGTTCAGCATCTTCCCTGGTGGCTTCAGACTGGTGTGTTCTGGTGCCTCCTAATCAATATTCAACAAACCAGAGGTGGCCCTTCTCTGGGAGGCTAATGAGTGCTTATGGCCCCGATCTGGTGTTTACCAGATTGTTAATACTGGTGCTCAAAAGCTCAAGTGAGGACAGCAGGGCAAAAGAGTCATTTGGTTTAAACCGGTCACAAGCTGCATTCCTCTCAGTAAAGTTATGATAGCTATTTGTCATGCAGCTCTGCCTTATACAAGCAGAACAAAAATTAAAGGATTGTGGTATTTTTAATATTAGATTTATGAAGATGATTACCCAGCTGCTGTTTAATTTCCATCTGTGTTCTACTGCATTTATACCATTAGTGCCACACTGTGGTTAGACAGACAGACTCATATTTTGAAGAAAAGAGTGTGGCTGACAATTAGCATATAACAGTGTGGAGCAGCAACAAATGAGCTTTTCTGCACACTGTTACCTGTAAATTATAATTTATGCTTGCTTTTTGATAGCTGTCCAAAATCAAGCAAGAGACACAAAGACTCATGCAAGTCCCAGCAGCAGTTCTCTACTACATTCAAAGAAGTTGCCTCCATGATAAATTTGCAAAGCTTCAGTTTAACTGGACTGATAAAGTCCCTCCCAGCAGGAAGTACAACATAATTTTTATACTAAAAAGAAAATTGCAATACATCTAATATCTATCTGCTTCCGTTTTTTTTCTTAAACCTTATTTTTATACAATTGTATATTGCAGCTGGTCTAAAAGGTGTCATAGAACTGTTCTTCATCTATCTGTTACCCTATCCCAATAACACACTCCTGCTTTCCACATGATAAATTAAATTCTGTTTTCCAGTCAGTCATAAAACAGGGGTTTGCAGGATGCTCTCAATGTGCTCTAGACAGGACGAGGAACCTCGTGGTCATCTTGAACAACTGCCTGGCATCCTGGGTCCTGAGCAGGGCAGCAATTCTGCTTTCTCAGAGAATCACTTGGGACTCCCAGTGCCATTAACTACCCAAAGGGACATCAGAGAACCAGTTCTTGCATCCCCTTGGGACATTTCCACGTGACCACAGGAGGCCCCACACCCCAGGTAACCCCCTTTCCTCATCAGGCAAGCACAGCTCCGTTCCCACCATCGTGTTCTTGCTCAACTGCCTCTCAGATGGACTCTGACAGCTCCTACTATTTCTTCAGGCCAACACTCTAAAAGTTTTATACCTCTTATCATCCTGGATATCGATTTGGAGAGGCTGCAGTTGATTCAGGTTGTTTTGACCCAGGCAGGAGGTACTTCCCTCTTGATGCACCTTTTTACCATTGCCTCAGTCCCTGTGAAAATCTCACTACAGCTGCCTTTGATTTCACTCAGTTTCTGCTGCAGGGCAATGTGATACAGGCAGCCACAAAGCAAAGAACATTTTGGGGGTTCTGAGAGGGGTTTTTTAGTTTTTATGTTTTTTTTCATGCCACACAATATTAATTATTTTTGACAGCAGCCTAGACAAACTCCAACAAAGCTCCTTCTTGAAGAGAAAAAGAAATCAGCACCTCTGCTCGTACCCCTTTCCTTTACAAATAAGTACACCATGCTGAGTTTTTTAGAATGAGTCTCAGCTGTTTTCAAACTGTCACTTAACCTCTACCTCTTCAGCCTGAAAACAAGCAGCTCCTTTTCTCCCACATATGACACCTTTGATTGGGAATTTTCCTCTTCATAGCTGCTTCTTCACACTTAGAAGAGCTATAAATAGTAAAAATGGTACAAACCCCTTATTTTCTGAAAAGCAGAGGAGAGTTGAGATGTTGTTTGGTGGTTTTCTTTATTTTCCTTTTCTGTGTTTTATTTCTTGATGTCTTTTTCTTAATTTCTTCTTTCACAAAAGGAAAGCCACTTGCTTCTCTTTCTGGGCATTACCTTTCAGAGATGCTGACTACTCAGATTTGGTATTGATTACAGCATTCATTTGGGGCATTCCTTAGATGTAAATATCAGGCCTATTACCTGGATGCATAGGTTCTAAAAGTACATTGTTCCAAGCACAGACATTGTGCTGTCTCAGGCAACTATCCATAAATCTCTTAAAGCACTAAAACTCAAGGACTTGAGCTCATCAAGAAACAGTTATCTTTACACATACATCAAGCCAGCTTTCCACATGTGACAAATGTGCAATTATTTACACATCTAATAGAGACCTGCATTCTGTCTCAGCTCATTGTGGCAAATTCCTCACAGTAAATTCAGAGTAACTACACTGCTTCAAAGACTTAGGCAAAATGTGTGTGGCCAAACATTACTAATGAGAACAGGACTGCTGGCTTGCTCCCATCCTGCTTGGGTGCTCTGGATTCCTCCTCTTACTGACAATCAGAGCAATATAGATGAAAGAGTATTCATTTATTGGGCCACTAGTCAAAAAAGGTGCAAAGTCATACAATGAGAGAAGAAAAGAGAAACCATAGGGACTACCATGAACCTCACTTGCATTTTCACCTTTGAAAGTCTCCTCTTCATTAATTAGAGAGTGTATTACCCTAAAATGAAAATCAAATATTCTCATGAGAGTCAAATGCACAGTATCTTCTTCCTTCCTAAGAAATACAATTGTTACTGAGATTTCTTCCTTTTTCTCAAAACCAGAGAAAAAAAATGCAGTAGCAAATCTGTCTTAGAAGTAATAACTTACCCATTATATTGGAATAGAATTTAAGTGACAACAAGGCAATCAACAAAAGAGCAACATTATTTGTTCAGTCAATTTCTTCAAAAGTGATAAAACAATTCAAAGCCCAGGCCATTACAATGCTGATAAAAGAAGAGAGGCAGAAACCTGGGTAAAAAGAAGCATGGCAATATAAAATATTCAGAGTACTAACATATAATATAGTTTCAGAGACAGTGAACTCAAAATAGGAAAACAATTGCAGTGTTTGAAAACTAAAGCTGGGCAAATCAATGATTGCTAGTCATCAGCCATGCCTCACACACATCATTTATTCAATCAGAATCCTTACTTCATCCTCCTTGACAGAAACAATAAAAAACTCCTCTGTGTAGTTAAGGCTCAATCTGTATATCTGAGGAAGACAGGAATCAGATATTTTAAGGCAGAAATTTTTCCTCTAATTTTCCTCATAGGTAGTAGTTTTCCAGCTCTCCAGTGTCCTTCCATATGATTGTGAATCACAGTTATTGCAGAAGCACTCACATGGAAATAGGGGTGGTAATAGCAGCCAGAGTTCAGTGGCATATTCTGCCAAATGAAACGAAAAAGCATTAGGTATTGATGACCCTGGAGGTCATCAGCTAACTGTGAGGGAAAAGTGGGAGTTGTGGGTACCAGAGATATCAAAAACATGACTAAAATACAAGGAATACAAGTTGTCTGTCAATATTTTTTTCATATATTTTTGTCATTCCCATCAGCATGGTATGCAAAAGCCCTTGTCGTGGGAGATAATCCCATTCTGCTAAACTCCTTGTAAACAAATAAAGAGAGATTCAGCCCCAAAATCAAAGAGGATCTAAAATGGAGGAAGCCAGAAAAGGAATAGAATAAGACAGGATCCATCAGGAATGAATTATAAGCAGCAATGTGAGGGATGGCAACAAAGACATTTCCAATATGTGTCTTCAGACTGGGAAGGCAGTTTGAGACAGAACCTTGCATTTGTAAATGCAACAAAGCTAGATCTGTGTCGTGGGATGTGGGATGATCTGTCAGTTCTCAGCAAGATGATCCATCCTGACCAAGGGGATAGAAAAAAAGTTGGGATTTGGCATGGCTACAATTGTCAAGGTCAGATAAAATTATCAGTGGTAGCCAAGAGATGAGTAATTAAAGCCTAGACAAGATTATTAGGGACTTTCTGTCCCACAGTCACTGGTGACAGTGCTCTTTCTCTCTTCTCTGCCCAGCCCTCCCATTTTCCTCTCTTGTGCCAACTCTTCCACCTCTTACCCTCTCTTCCTTTGTTCCAAATTAAACCCAGGCTAAAAACAACAGAGGAAGCCGCTTCTGTCACAACTGACATCACACAGTCAGGATCATATTAGCTAATGCATTAAATAGACACTGAAAACCAGGGAAAGGGATAAATTATACCCTTGTCTGTTTGTTCAGCTGCTCTGCCCTGTCAGTTGTGGTGTTTGTTTGTTTGTTAAACTGTCCTCGCTAAGAGCAATATCCTAGAGCTCTGGTGCTGACAGTGCCAAGGCAAAGGATTCCCAGCCCCTGGCTAAGGGTGTGTGCCCCCTTCCCTTCCAAAGGGTCTGTAACCACCACCTCCCTAGAGCCCTCTTGGTGTTTCAGGAGGAAATTCTCTACTCATAGAATTGGTGTTTTAATCTGGAGCAAGCACAGAATGAAGATGGTTAAAAACTAGAACCACGTGTAGGATTTTGTGAAATTTGGAAACACATTAAGAAATCAGGAAATACATCCAGAAATCTCTCCCAAAGCTCTAAGAAAAGGAAAATGATACTTTGGTTTTAGCTATCATTAACCAGGGAAGCATCTTTTACCATTTTTCCATCCTAAAGATAATATGGGGAACAATAAGGCTTTGAACTGGTATTTCAAAGGAAGATCAATCCCTACTGCAACTTCTTATTCCAAGTGATTGATGTGCTCATGGCAAGTATTCTTGTTCACAGACCAGAAGTGACAAGCACCAACCCATACTCACATAAAATCACCTGTAAAGCATTCCAGCTACACATCTACCAAGTCCTAAAGACACTCCTTGATATCATGCCCCACTTTCCCACTTGTACTGGCTGACTTCTTGTCTTGAGTTCTGACAAGTCCACTAAGACAGATGTGAGAAAAGGTGGCAGAAAATAGAGGAGAAAGAGGAAAAAATGAAGCTGTTAATTTTCAGAAATATCATTAGAGATTCTCAGGGATTTAAACCATTTATTTTTTCAATGCTCAACACAGAGGCAATCGCAGCCATGCCAGACTAGAGCCACATAAGCAAGAATTAATTTTAAAAAGAATATTGGCCATTCTGCTTAACTCATGGAGTTTATTCTTTTTGCTGGATCTGGCTGCAAAGTACACTTATTCAAGGAAACTTGCCAGGATACACTAAATTTGGGGATTATACTATGGATTAAGCTCATAAGCATTACACAGCACTCTTTACAATAGTCCTTGGATATTCAAATTTTTCACAGATCACTTGCAAAAGGTAATCTGAGGTGAAGGATCCTCATACTAGGAGCATTGCAAATACAAATCCAGAAACACCCAAACTTGCTTTTGCTCTCAAAATAGCAGGCATGTCCTGGGGTATAAAACATCTGAAAGCATTTGGCCTCAGCTATTGGATGAAGGCACAAATAATGGGACTCTGGGGAATGAGTGGCAACCACTGACCCCACATTTTGAAAGCTTCTTGTTGCAACATAGTTCCTCCCTTTCTAAAGGCACAGACTCCATAAATCATCACTCTTCTAGACTTCAAAGCCACTGAAATATCCTTATCAATACATCACTCAAGTCAGACATCAGCTTTAACATGCTACATGATCAGTAATAGCCAGGGTTAGCAGTCAGAGAGCAAACGAGTGTTGATAGGTCCAGTCAATTATTATTTTCTGACAAAACAGTATCTCCAGGAGATCTCTTCCTTGTGTTTCTGAAGATAATATAGAGTTGTGCTTCAAATCATGACCCTCAGATGCCATAAATTTCAAGGGTCTGCCCCAGGACACTCACTCACTTCAGACACTTAAAACTACAAAGCTTCAAGGATGCAGAACTAACATTAAAGTGGTCCAAAATAACATCTGCATCTGTACCACCCACATGTGGAGGCAAACAGCTTGAGCTGCTCTCTCCAGCTGGGCTAAGTGACCTTAGCTTGAATCTTCCTGAATTGAAACTAATGACCCAGAACATCCACTGCAACTATCAAAGCAAATAAACAAACACCCTGACAACTCCTGACAGCATCTGAATCTTCTCTTTTTCTCTGCCTGGTATCTCTACAGATCATCTTGATACCAGTCAGAAAAACAGTTGCCAGATCTGTGAGAGTTCCTGAAATACAGGGGCTATGGCTTGCCAGAGGGCCACCTGAGTTCCAGGAGACCCACAGCAAACTGGAAAGAGTCACAGACATGGACCAAAACCAGCTAAACTGGGTAGATTTTGCCCTTGGATGAAGAAAATACATTACATTTCAGAAGGTTTAAGTAAGAAAATAGATAACTCTTATCCTGACAGGGCAGGTGGGGAGGCTCCAAATTCCCCCTAAATGCTGGCACCCACAGGCTACAGCTCCCAGATGTGGCCATGCTGCATCCCTGCTCCTGAAACTGAGTCACTGTTCCACAAACACTCAGGGCCTGACAGAGAACCTGGTAGCTCAAAACTAAGTTCTCTTATGCAAAAACATTCTTTAGATCCATTAGAAGTACTCTCTATTCCATTTGAGTTCCAGATGCATTTCAAAAACTTCCTGATTGAACAGACCTAAAGAATGGGAAGATATTCTTCTTTCCAGCCAAGTCTTAGTCATGCAAAGTCAGACCAGAAAAAAGAAGCTTGTTTTTACTTGATTGCCAGTCCCTCTCCTCCTTCCCAGCCTTTTCTCTTCTCTGGTGGCTATATGACAAAATAGTCCCAAAATGTCTGTTTTCATTTAGAAAGAAGTCTCCAGCCCCTTTGATCATGAAGCAAACCTTTGAAATGTGAAATGAGTTTAAAGCAACACATCATGTGTGCTCAAGTCTTTAGGCACCTGTAATAACAGTAGTTGCACGTGTGAGTCAGCAGAGTGCAAAATCTAAAGTCAAGTTAAATAGAGGACACATGGTCCAATGACTAGATCATTATTTTGGCATTTGTGATGTTCAGGTTTAGTTTTCTGCTCAACCACACAGAGAATGGGAATTTGGACAGAAGGTTTAAACCACACGTTCTTCCCAAAAGGTACCTGAGGGTTGGTGCCAGAATGACAGTGCTCTGCCTCCTGCCCTCCCTTGCCATCTATGGCTGGATTGGCATGGAATCCCAGCCTTTGGCCACAAGATTGGAAATCCATTCAAAATATTTGAAAGCACCAGACTTTACTCTTTGAACAGACCAGGGGCTCAGAATTCATTAATTCCATGAATGACAAGAGGATGCAACATTGCATTTCTAATGAAAATATACAACAAATGAAAAGCAGGAGACAGCAACAGAGCTGAGCAGTGAAAGGAAAATACACTCCTCCTGTAACTACAGCCCTGTGACGTGGGCTCTGTCCTGTATGACATCTTAGAAAAGGAATTTCATGGTGTTTAAACATTTCATTTTCTGACAGCAGATGAAATTGTGAGATAATGGAGTTACTACTGCCAAAAACTAGTGGTGAAATGCCTTTCTCTACTAAAAACCACAGAAGATGATAGAAAAAGG
This sequence comes from Oenanthe melanoleuca, assembly GCF_029582105.1. Taxonomy (NCBI): domain Eukaryota; kingdom Metazoa; phylum Chordata; class Aves; order Passeriformes; family Muscicapidae; genus Oenanthe; species Oenanthe melanoleuca. The sequence goes on along the minus strand of NC_079341.1, from coordinate 31,144,765 downwards.
TGTTTATGTATATATATAAAATTAATACAGTTGTATGTATCATTTACCAATAAAGTGAGAGTGTATCCAGACCAGCAACCCTACAGAAACAAACACAGCAGAATTTACTATTTTCTCTCACCACAGTTATGACAGATTCAGAGCACCAATGATATTTTGACAGATTGCTCACTGAAATAGCTCTGGCTGCAATTTATATTTTTTATTTTATCAAAATCCTTGCCTTGTTGAAGCCAAACAAACCCACAGCCTTATGAATACACACCAGACTGTGGACTTCAAGAGGACTGTGAGGAGGAAAAGTCTGCACCTAGGTATGCTATTGAGAAAGTTGGCCCTAACAATATTAATTCTGGCCAAACAGAGTCATATCTATCTATGTGGAACATCCATAATATAAAAATATATAAAGTAATACCTCTAAAAACCACCACAGGGATGCAGCAGAACCTGGAGCAGAATAAAAATGGTGTACAAGTATAAAATATTCTCTCCCATTCTGCAGCCCATTGGTGCAAGAAAGAAGGGAATTTTTCCCTTCAAGCCAGCCTTTTTTAGACAGTGAGGCCATCCTATTTTCTGCCAAGCTTCAGGTAGCTTTACAAGGATAAGGTCATATCTTTTAAGATGTACCATTAGCTTCCTTACTGCTGGAGAAAATTAAAAAGGAAAATTGCCTGTCACACCCAGAGAGCTAAGCTGATGATGAAGGCTGAAGTCTGCTCAGATTTTCATTCCTGGGCTTAGACTTTAAGGTTACCTTATTTATTTATTTTCATGCACTTTGAGTGCTGTTTAAAATACAAAACCTGCCAAGTATTTGCTTTCTTGCAAAGATGATAAATTGGGCTAGTTTTCCAATGTGCTGCATATACACAACCCCAACTTTTAGGTGATCTGGAAGGGTCTCAGGTAATTTTATCTTTTTGATGGCATGTAATCTTCAGTGCTGAAATGAGACACATTTTGTCTCTGTTTTTCCCTCACCATCTAACTCATGGCTGGGCTGATGATGCTGGGATTGATGTGCCTAGGAAGAGATACCTGCTATTTTTATTGCTTATATGTTATCTTTTGGTTTTACTATTATTTTTCTGCACACTGTTTGGAGAGCAGCAGACCTATCCCACTGCATCTCTTTCTGTGTCAGATTACTCATCCAAGCAATGACCTTACTTTTCTGGAAGCCTAAAGATGTGTTTGTTACAGCAGACAATTGGACACACTGAGACAGCCTGCCAGGCATGGTAACTTTGTCCATATAAAAGGTGATGGCTACAGATTCTGATGGATTCTGAATATCCTTTTTCTGGGACAGCTGACACCTGCCTCCTTCAGCATAGCTCCTATCTTACTGATATGTCTCAGTGGAACTTTTTAAGTCTTCAAGATATACAGAAAAGGGATAAATTAAAGTAACCATGATAGATGATATTGAAATATCACATAGTGTCAAAATGAAGCATCCTGTTGCTCCCCAATTCTTACCTTGATAGGTGAGGGCCAGCACAATCCATCTTCAAGGCACTGTCACTCCAGCCTGAGCACTCCCAGGGCCTGATCCCACTCCCCCCAAACCTGCTGCTCTTTGTCATCAGAGAAAGGAGCCACATTTTAACACTGGGCCTGACTTAAAACAGAAGCAGCCATCTACCAGCTCTTACCTCAGAACTTCAGTAAATGTCTGAGCAAAGGCACTTGGTGAATGATGATTTCAGGATTACCAAAGCAAGAACAGAAGAAGCTTGTGTTATGTTTCCCTGTGACCAAGTAAAGTGTCATTACCTTATATATACAAAGGTTCTTGGTGGCCAAATCATCTTCCAGGAAAGCACTTACAGGAATAAACCCCATCCTGTGGCCAGTCTGACACGTACAGAGACACTCTGCAAGACTTTAATAAAGTGACAGCTCAATGCAAAACCTCCAGCTCCAAAAAGAAATCCAGGTAAATGCAGCAAACTGTGCACTTGAAACCAAGAAGATGTCAGGAAGTGACTGCTTTACATATTTAGGCTATTTCCTCTCCTCCTCCTACCATTCAATGCATCTTTTTTACAAACAGTTATGGACCAAAAAATGCATTTTTCTTTAGATCATTGCATGTACACAGGTTTAATTTACAGACCAAAACAATCAACAATATGGAAGCAGTATTTACCAACAAATGCAGGTTTTATTCATATATGCAGAATACTGCTATGCATAAAACATGATGTGAAACATAGCTTTATGTATTTTTACTAGGCAAACTTAAACTTTGATTTACGTCCATTTCACTAAAACTTTATTGCTTCCTCATCAGATAGGACAGAATCCTTTCTGTATCTTAGATGGTAAATATAGTTAATGTGCTGAGGCTGCAATGGATCAGCAGAGAAGCTGTTTAATAGTGACATAAATTATTTCAGTGACTTTTCCTGCAAGTGAGAGATGACTCCATGTGCTATAAACTAATACCAAAGGAATGATGCTCTTTCACGCTAGCAAAGTGCCTTGGCTATATTGTTTTTGTATCCTGTTGGGGATGCTACAAATGCAGCATGTATTACAACTATATGCACCTAGGCTATTTTTCTTTGCTGTTTTTAATGCTCTCCTGCACCAAAAATTGAGCTTCAGTGTCTGAATGAAGGCAAAGCCAATTACTTTCTTGGAAATCTCTCTTTAAAGTTTGCAAATCCCAACAGATTTTTAAAAACCTTTCCATTAGCTTAAAAATATATTCTCAAATAATGATGCCTGTAGAAACTAAGAAGCTTTAATGGAGCTGGATGTCTGTGGAGGGCCACATGCACATCCTGCCCTTCCCCAACTGCAGGGGCTGCTCAGCAATGCTCTGTCCCTGCCTCCAGAGACCGTGGTATCCTTCTCAGAGCAGTCTGTTCAACCTGCAGTTCAAGTGCACTTCTGCTAGGAAAACAGTTTCTATTTGTCCTCTAATTGGTCACTTATAAAAGACCTTTCATGTGCACTGTGGTTCCTCAACAGAAATCACGGGGATACTGGGAATCTGAGCAGGTGCTCCTTACAGCGCCACAGAAAATGTGCCATCGAGCAGCTGATGCAGAAAGGAACAGTTTTCACCAATTCAGTGCAGTGCTATTGTCTGTTCACTTTTGTCCTTGCCTCCACAGGAATTCTCCTTCTCCTTTTGTCCATTTTCTTACAAACTTAATCGCAGTTTCGCTCTTTCTGTGCCTCCCACCAAGGCAACTTTAGCAGTCCCACAGAATGTCCCCTTGCTGTTAGGTTTTATCCCTCTGCTAAAGAGATCTTAAGCAGAACATCAGGACCTCCTTTCCCACTTTTTCCCCCTTCCCCCTCTTCCAACTGTTCCTCCCTCCTCTCCATGTCTTTGCATGAACTTGAACTGAATTCCTTCTTTTACATTGTCCTTGATTTCTTTGCAAACCAGCACTAAAATCTTTTCCTCTATACCTGCAAATGCCTCCCTATACCTCAAATTTGATCTATAACTGCTTCTTCAGTTTCTTTCTCCATCATCAATTTTTTCATCCAGCTCCATCAATCTCATCCCTACAGATCCAAGGCAGAAGCTCCACAGCCAAGTTGTTCTCCCCTAGGGTCCCCTTCCCTCCCCATGCCTGTAAGCCACACTCTCTCATAAAAACTTGGATCCTCACAGTTTCTCCTCTATTTCCTGTTAAACCTACTAATTCTCACCTCTGCCTCTGCCATGTCTGAGTGAAACCACAGTGTGACCACCTCCTGTCTGTTTTACATCCAGAACTCTCAGTGCTTTTCCACTCTTTCTTGACTGGGAAAACAACAAATTTTTGACAAACGTTTTGATCATAAAAAGGATTTTTAAAAATATTTCTTAAGCACATAAGAAAAAGCCTTCTTAAACATGTTTACTTGTTTTCAGTCCTGTAAAAGAGGAACAAACTGAGAATTTTCACTGTTACAGAGAAGTGGCAGTCAGAGCCCCTCTCCTGCCCTGCAATATCTGCAGCAACAGGCACAGCACTGTCCCACTCCCCCAGCATTATTCAGCATCTCCCCAGAAAACCCAGCCCTTCCTAGGTCTTCATTCACTTTCCTCGCTCCAGCAACACAAAGCAAGAAATATTTCAGCCTTGTTTCCTAAATTTGACCAGAAGTACAGACGGTCTGCATCACTCCTCCACCAACCCCTATGGAACATTTCTTCTGAGGGAGGAAGGGGACTGGGGGAGTCCCTTATGGCTGACTTCTCCTGGAATATAGAGCCCATAAAAGCACCAGTGTAACAGTTATTTCCCCATTGTTCATCCTGCTTTCCAATTACACAGCATACAAATGGGCAGGCACTGAACAAAACACACAAGACTGGCAGTATAACAACTGAAATATAATCATAAAGAACCCAAATTACATAAAATTTAGACCTAGTGATAAATGTATTGCACTTTGGAGTATTTCTTCTAAAGTTTTCCCAGGAAAGTCTTTGGTTATGTCTTAAAGTCTAAACTGGCTCTCTCAGGAGGAGATTCTGTAAGTTATCAGTCTTTTCTGTAGAGGCTAAAGACTACTTTAAGACACAACAGAGAGCACTTAATCCGAGAGATCTCGATCACTTTAAACATTATTTTATTGAAACCTATGATGAAAACGCAAGTCATCTGCATGGAAACATCCAGGCTGGTCTCAGGACAGCCCTCCATATTGTGGCTGAAGCAGGAACAGCTCTTAAGGGAATGCTCAAAATGCATGACAATATAAACCTCATCAGGAAGTTCTTGTTTTCCCCTTAGTTCTGAGGGATCTCTAGCACACTGATTTCCATTGGTGACTGCAAGTTTTAAGTTTTCCAGTTTCTTCAAAGCAAAATTAAGATGTTCTTTGTCACATGCTTTGAGACTTCCCCAGATTTTAAGCCAGCCCATGGTGCAAATCCTGCTTTTCAAAACTGAAAACTGCAGCTGTGTTTCTTGTCCCACTGCCTCAGTCACCTCCAGAAGAGCCTGCAGAGGCCCCAGTTTCAGGTAACCTGCACTTATTGCCAGACTTTGGAGTATAATAACTCTAAGATTGTACTTGCAATTTTTGATAACTAGCTCCTGTCCTCCTTTCTAGAACCCATAGATTTTCCCAGTCTTCCAGGAAACCCAGCTCATGCCCCAGAAAACACCCCAATACAGAGTACTTTCATTGCAAAGATTATTGCTATGGTTTCTTTTTCTCAAGAATTGCTCAAAGGTTTCCAGAGAAATCAGTGGAATTGCTTTTGACTGAAATTCCTATAGCTGAGACTGAAACTACCCATGTGTTTCCAGCATTTATAGGAAGAGAATACCCAGTTTAGGTGGCTGATGTGAGTGGATGAAGTGCTTTGTACCCCCAGGCTGAAACAACAGCTCAAGGAAGTTTTCCTTCCTCCACCCTCTCCTCTCCTATTACACACAGATATCCAATCCCATCACTTCCCATAAAAAAACAACGTCAAGGTGGAGAAGGCAGCTGGAAACCTCACTTTAAACACTAACAGTATTTTTGTGATTATTTCATAACACATTTTTCTGATGTTTATTTCTCCTGGAACGGTCTGGAAATGCACAGTTATTTTACAGTGACTTATTACTGTCATTATTACATATGATAACCTCAGAGAATAGACTGACATAATTCAAAATCCACAGAAAATGACAATAAACATCTCTGGGATTCCAGGCTGGCTTTTGCCCTAATAGGAAGGACTCTTTCATCCTGGAAGCTTTTGCTTAGCTGTGTGAGTAGAAGCAGAGCTGGATGTCCAAGAGAATTATAACATTTGTCCAGGATTACAGTACCACACTGACCCAGAAGAACTGGTAAAAGCAGAGGAATTCATTCAGATGCTCCTTTCATATTTTCTGGAAAAATTAAACTAAGTTTGGAAGGAAAAAAACTCCAAGGAATTTCTCAACAATGAAATAGTGTCCTAAAAATGCCAATTCATGTAAGGGAGGCTGAAGTTGACAGTTCAAATTACTGACAAATTCTAAATGATTGCTTGAGTTTAGACTCACAAAAATTTTGATTTTCAACTCTTGCACCTGATTATTCTTTCTTCTCTTTTTGCTTGAGAACACATTCAGAGAATCCACCTTTGTAAAAGCAGAGGAGAAGGACAGGAACAGACACATGAGCTTTTCTTTCATGTACAAACAAGCTGTAAGTACAGGTAAAACTGAGAGATCAGCTAGTCAGAGGTCTGGAGTTCATCTTGTCTCTTGTTTCCCTTGTGATTTTTTTCATTCTTGATTATCAAGAAAATCAATAAGGTTATGTCCAGTGATGCCTGGTGCTTGTCTATCAACTCTCTGTGCATGAAAAGTGATCGATTTCCATGATACCACAGGAAAAAATAGACTGCCATCATCTTCCAGCCCGGCCTGAACTCAGACTGACTGAGGTAATCCATCTGCAATCAAATGCTTCCTGTGTCTTCAGACTTTAAAACTACTTTCAATGATGTAATGAGTGTACCCCTAGAGTGGGAGAACGCCCATCTTCCCCATTCTTTCAACTCCCAGTTGACTTATCAGCTTTGAAGCCTTTTCACTAGTTTTTGACTGAACTCCCTTTGAAGTGGGAATTCATTGTTTCCTCCAGTCCCCTGACTTATGGTGCCTTCAGACCATGACCAGACAGAAGAGAGGGACCTGCCAGCTCTTCCATCTTGGCTTGCCCTGTTTCACTCAAGAACTCCACCTTTGTTCTTTGTTTGCAGTGGGAACAGGAAAGAATTGATAAAAAGATAGCTATCTTTTATTACAACTAGGAATGCAACCATATTTTTTTCAGTATCCAAACTAGGGCTACCATTAGTAGTGGAAATTAGTAGTGGAGTTAGCCTGCAGCACAGTTTTCATTATCTTCCCAGTATCAAGTGTTTGGTAAGATAAAGCTACAGTTCAACATATCTCATGAAAACGTTAGTCTTTATATTTCAGCAATTTGGTAAGAAATTTGCTTCTCATGCAAAAGGAAATTCAAATATGTCATGAGCTCATACTGTATCACAGGACAGAATGATTCAAATAACAAAAATCACATCTTTCTACTTAATTCATCTGAAACTATTTCACAAATTAATCTAAACTAATGAGAAGAAAAAGAGACTGAAATAGTGTTATCTTGGACAAAACAGGCTGAGGGTTTTGGCTACTATGTTTTCAGTTGAATAATTTTCCCTTTTATTTACATTTGCACCATGCTTTCAAAGAAGGAACTTTACCTGCAGCCAGCTCAGAGTAGTCTTATTGCAGTTCTATCATCCATCCATCCAGAAATCATCTGCCCCAGTAACACTTCATCAGCAAATCTCTCTATATTGTGCATGTTCAGCTCCAAAGTGGCATTACTGGTTTTTTATAATAGTGATCTTTTTCCTTGTAATTTCTGTACCCTTAGATTTGATTATTCATTTTTGTATTGCTTTAAAAAATCCAGATCACACACACACACACTCACACACACTAGAAATAGGGGTCTTGTTCCTTTCTGCATTGCAGTCCTGTCAGTCATTCATATATGTGCAAAGTAAGTGCAGCATAAACAAAGTGCCAGGTCTGATTTGACATCAGCTGTGCAATGCATAAATAAGGTGCAAAGCAGGCAATGACTGACCACAGAAACTTTATAGCAGGTTGCTGGGTAGGTACAGAAGTATGGAAATTCTGGGTGCCAATAACTTCATGTAAATAAGTTCTGTAGAAATACAAGGCTGTATTTCCTACAGATACACAGTATTTCTAGTGTATGTCACAGCTTCCTTAATACATTATCTCTCTGAACATATGAAATTGATGGGATTTGCACTATCTGTACCTAGAAGATGTATTGGATAAAAGATGTTACAATGTTTGATATAAAAAATAAAAGTATTGAAAAAATAAGCCATTTTCTAAAATCCAATCACAACTGATTTCTAGTAGAAATAGCAAAGGAATATCTCAACATTTTTGCTCTTGAAAATATTCATATTGGAGAGATTGACTATGTTGACCCTAAGTTAACATCCAAGCACACTTTAGGGCAATCCCTGTGCCAGTGGTGACAGTAACCACAAATTTTGTCTGTATGTGCATTCCATCTACTCACATACTCAGTGTCTAAGGAAATATTTTCTTTTATTGTTCTTATTTTATTTTCCTATATTTTTTTTTTTTTTTTTCTGGAATAAAAGACAAGCATCCTAAGGAAGAAACATGTTCCAGAAGGATCAGCACAGCAGCAAGGAGATGAAGATTCAGGTTTTAAATCTTAGCCTGACTTACTGTACAGCCTGGTTACTTACCTCCTGTTTATTAACTTAACACTATCGAAATTAGTAGAACTCTCTCTGATTTTAACAAGTGTTCAGGATTCCTGTAAAATACCAGATAGGGTTAGGTGGACTTTTCCTGTTCCTTAACAGGTATGCCTTGACTAAAACCTCCTCACCTGCAGAAATCTGTGCCACCAACTGAATCACTAAAAAAGTTAAAATAGATACAAATTGATGGGTAAGATTAAAACAAAAAAAAAAATTAAAACTTAAACACTTTGTGTTTCTCTCCTCTCTGTCAACCTCCTGGCACACCAAGGGAGACGGATCAGCTGAGAGCCATCTCACTAACTGCCTGAAAGGGTGCTGTCTCTTCCCTTTGCCTGGTATTTCAGTGACTATTGAAGTATAGCTGAGGTTGAGTGCTGAGGGTCAGATAATGCTACTCAAAGGATTTTGGAGAGAAACAGGAGGAAAGTCCTCAGCAGCTTTAGCTGTGTAACTCAGGATTATAACACGTGTCTGACTCCCTGGAGGGACACCAGTGGGATTTAACCTCCTCTGAACCAGTAAAAGAAATTACAGCTCAGGAATTGCACCCCTTCACATACAGGGAAGGTAACAGGGTAAGGAAAGTAGTACCAAGGAAAACGTTAGCATTGAAAGGAACATAAAACTTTCCTGAGTGTAACTTTCATTAGAATATAAGTGCTGAAAAAGTTAACAGAGCTCAGAGAAATAAAATGTTGAGTGGGAATTTTGCTGGGTCCAGAAAGGAAACCATGACTGAACACCTTTTTGCTCTTAAATAATCAATTCTCTACATATGCACAGACCATCATTAAGAATATTGAACATTGTTTTCAGTAAGACACATTGCAGGATCTACTAAGGAAACATATTTTGTTAGATTCAGCAGTCTAATGTACTTGCTCTGAAATTAGCATACTAAATTCCACCTAGGCTTGCACCTTAATAGAGTTCACTGAAAAAATGTGTGAATAAGAAGTTTCCATCCATCATCTCTCTGACATGGATGCTAAAGTCACTTTTAATCTCCGCATAATAAATGGAATTAAGTTTTCCTTACCTATGGCTTTATCATGCCAGTTTACAAGAGCCCAATAGACAAATTCTCCTGACTGACAATCTACCTTTTTCTACTCTTTTGGCTGGAGTAGGAGGTTTATCCCTTTGTGCAAGCACCTTTCACTCCCCCATGAGTCACACACTCTACACTGCTGCAGTTTGTGGGCTACCAGCATCAGCAAAGCTTTTGATTTCTGGGAAATAGTAGAAGGGTAAATGATAATGAAAAAAGAGAAGCAGGTTAAAAATGAAGTTAGAGAGAAGTGAAAAGAACAAGTAAAAGGAGGGAGGAAAGTGGTTTTAGAGAGAACTGAATAAAGGTTCTTTCCCCCTGAGCCTTGTTGAACTCCTGGTTCAACTGTAGGCTCTCTTTAATATCTACATTTCCTCACAGCTCCTCATCTGTATAACATGGGAAATATCTCCTTATTTTGTGTTACATACTGTGACCATGAGAGGCAATCACTTGTATTAACTACTGAAATATATTTTAGCAAGTGCTGAAATCTTTCTTTGAAGGTTTGGTTGGAGCCTCTCAGCACTATGATTTTTTTTTTTGTCTTCTGTCTCCTTCTGCTTCCAGTTGTTCCCCCACTAAATCTGTACAATGAAAATGCCATTAGGTGAACACCACAAATTTGCACCAGAACTGAAGGAAGGAGAAGAGCACCCACTCTGTAAGGCCAGTAAAAAACTACTTGGGGCAGGTCTAGATCAAGACCAAATGAAGGAAATGCAACATCATGATTAGTAGCCACCCCCTTCATTGTATCAGCCTTCACCCCTATTCCCAAAGCTGCTATTCCCAAGATGCAGCAGCTGTTTCACCCCACACAGCTCCAGGATCCCTGGAACAGCACCAAGGCCAGTGCTCAAGACCACAGGGTAAAATCACACATGGGGGTATTGTGTACCCAGCCCCAAAACAAAGGAGGCAACAACCAGTGACTTCTCAGAGAGCACAGGTAAAACCAGGCCATTAAACCAGTTTAATGACATCAGGCAGAGGCACTGGGAAGAAATGAGGCCAGAGCCAGTACAGCTGCTTCATTTTGGTAAAACTAAGATTCTGACACCAGCCACCACAACAGATGCCAGCATCTGAACTTCCAAAATTATTACATCAAAAGTGCAAGGAAGGCATTTCCACCTCGACTCTCCAAAACAGTGCTGACATTCAAAGGGGCATAAAAGCAAACCCTATTTCACTCCTTAGAGAAATATCAAGAAAGAGTCTAAAGAATATTTGTATTTATTTTTCTGTGTATGTGGGGTGGGCTTTCAGCAGTTTTTGCCTTATTCTTAAAAGAAGATCAAATTGAGTCTGAATCACATACAATCAAATTTCCAGAATCCCCCAAAAAATTAGCAAAAGAAATCCCTCCCAATAGACTATGTGCTTTTGCCCATATAAAATAGTCCATATAATGTCTCAGGTAAACCCAAGTTAGAAGTGTGGAGTGTATTTACACTTATCTACAAGAGTAGCATTTTATCAACAGACAGGGAAAAAAACAACAGCCAAAGTTAAAACTGTGAATCTAAATTTATGTTAGGTCACTGAAGACAGATAAAAGATTTGAACATATTTTCGTGTTTCTTCTTCATTGGGAAAAGTAATTTAAGGCATGTACTTAACAACATTGACATTTCAATACTTTAAATCTGTTCTACACAAGTCCAGTCTTGCTGTTCGATGTCTGTAATAAGAAAAGATTCAGTATCAGCATATAATTTACTTTTTTCTTTCTTTTTCACCTGTGATTTACTGCTCAAATTCCCAAACAAACATAAAATCTGAAAGCAGAGGGAAAGAGATACATGTGATACATACTGTCCTCATCTGTGCAACCACCTACAACACCATCAAGACAGAGCTGGTATTTCGAAGATTAATAAAGTCTCACTGTGAACAGACATCAGCCTCAAATCAAACCCTGAAAGACTCTCCCAAACCACAGGAGTGCTGGACACTGGTCTCCTGCTGTACATATGGTGAGAAGAAAGAGATTTTCTAAAGGTTCTTCATTCTTACCTCTCTTCTCTCTTTTTTTTCTTTTTTTTTTAATAGGAAAGGTGATGATTCTTACTTAACTCAGTAAAACATTCTGAGATCAATAGATGAAAAGGTTGATCCATGCATTTAGAAATATTACTGAGTACTTTGCAGCAGATAGCAGTGTGCCTGAAAGCATGCCAAATGCCCCATTTCTTATTCCACAATTTAGGATGAGCCAAGTGAATGCTGCAGGATCATGATTAAACTTTTAAATGTCACATCTACTAAACAGCAGTATCAGTCAGATATTGAGACAGTGTTATATGAACTTAGCTCACATCAGTGAATGAATTATACAACTCTTTGCCCATAATTTGTTTCAACAGGATATGTACACCTCACAGCTACAGTCAATCACTGTGTTCCTCACTTAAGGACTGTGAAAAATAAACAGTCTTTATTCAGCTCCACTTGAGGAAAAAAGAAGACATATTTTATACACTGAAGAGCACCAGGTATTATTAACATTCCTTGGAATGTCAGGTGGATACAAATCAATAACAAGGATGGCAGAGTGAGTCTCAGCATGTTTGCACATTCCTGAAGGACCCAGCTCGTGACGACCTGCAGCCCACGGAAAGGACACACATTGGAGAAGTTCATGGAGGAGTGTCTCCCATGGGAGAGACCCCACACTGGAGCAGGGAACAGTGAGGAATCTCCCCCTGAGGAAGGAATGGCAGAGACAAGGTGTGATGAACTGGCCACAGCCCCATTCCCCATCCCCCTGCATGGCAGGTGCGGGGGGAAGGTGGAGAAAATCATGAGTGAAGTGGAGCCATGAAGAAGGGAGGGGTGAGGAGAAGATGATTTTAAGATCTGGTTTTATTTCTCCTTATCCAGCTGCGATTTGATTGGTGATAAATTAAACTAATTTCCCCGACTCTGTTTTCCCTGTGACAGTAACTGAATGATTTCTCCCCATGAAGCTTTCATTAAGTTTCCTCCCCCTGCCCAGCTGAGGAGGGCAGTGACAGAGTGGCTTTGGTGGGCACCTGGTGCCCAGCCAGTGTCAGCTCAGCCACAGCACCACAGGAACTGTGTCCTACAGACTCTACACAAGGTCAAGAAATGATGAACTGCTAATTATGAGACTGAAACAAGTGATTTAAAACTATTTTGCTATATCCTAGCTCTGTGTTAAGGTGTTTGGGTTTTTTTTCTTCATTATAAATTTGTTCATCTAAGTTAGTGCCTTTTTTAATATATAGTACACGTGTTCAGATTTGGACAGACAAAACCATAGGATATAGCTCATAACCTCCATCTGCAGTACCACAGCATCTGTAAATATCAAAAATCAATCACAAGAGAGGTTGGCTGGTGTGATGTGCTCAGTCACAGATCAGAGCCTTTGTCTGATCTCTGGAAACAACCAGAGAAATCTGTCTCAGAGCAAGGCAAAAAGACACTGTTTGACTTTCTACACTAATGCATGGCACAGTAAATTCTCATTTCCACTGCACTTCCACTGTTTCCACAACTATGCTCACTGACAGTCGAGGCCAGTAGTTGAGGCCAGAAGTAGTTGAGGCCAAATAATCAGAAAGAATTCAGATCCAAATTACCCCAAATTGATTTAGCTGTGTTGCAGCCCTTTAGCCTTTCTCTAGCCCCTCTGCTCAGCCTCAGGCAGAGCTGGCCAGCAAAAAGCCTTTTACCAGGACAACTCATCTTTGCTCACACCACTCCAGCCTCCCTCCACATTGCCTAATTTTCTGCCTCACCAATGACAAATGAAGGAACATCCCATAGATAAATCACATATAACAAAGGCTGGTTCTCCTTATAGAAAGGCTGTACTCTGAACACCTGCTGACACTTTAAAGAATGAAATTCCCTTTCAAATGGGAAAAGGGGAAAAAAAAAAACAAAAAAAAAAGCAGAGGTACCTCAATGCTGTAAGCAACTTTTCCAAAAACCTAAACGTTGAATCAGAAAGTGATGAAACACACCAGGAAAGTCCTAGTCAGTTGAAACAGTACATGCCCCCTTCTGAAAAGCCTTCAAGGAGCAAAAACAAAATGTGTTAGCTTTGTCTGAAAACACAGCAAGTTGTTTTCCTTCTTCAAGTCCATTTGATGGCAGTAACAAACTCCACAGGAGGCTTCTGAGATCTTCCTTGGGCAAAATCCAGAAGTCAGTGTATTCAGAGCTACCACACAACATAACAGGAACAGGAAAGATCTCTTTTGACATTTTCCAGAAGTCAAATTCAGGCTTTGATTTGAGGCAGGTGCATTTACATGCCAGGAAAATTTCTATTTCTACACATACAATTAGCAGCAAGGAAAGTCTTAGAAGCTCAGACAAAAAAACCTGCCTGACCTTGAGGTGTAAAGGTCATTCAAACTCTGCTGGACTGCAAAGCTTTCATCTTATGATAGGGAGGGCTACAAATGAAGGCTGTGCCAAAATCTGCTCTCAGCCACTGTAAGGCTTGAGCAATTTCTTTTACATTTCAGTGTAAAAACAACATTTGGAGCAGTGACCTTCAGCCTTCCTCGCCAGGCACACATCATACCCCCTACATGAAGGTGCCTCTGAGGAGCACCATTAGCACTGCAGGGAGCAGAGATCCCAGAGCTCCCTCGGGTTTCACCATCTTCCCTTCCCTCCTGCTGCTCTCTAATTGTGCTTTTAAAGGAAGGACACTGGCAGCCAGGATGTCTCTCATTAAAGGCATAAATGCCTTCCAACTGCTGCTAGCTCTGTGTGTCCCTCCATTTTTAAAGCATCACATGAAGGGTTAAAATGCACAGACCTAACTAATAATTGGAGCTATATGACTGAATTTCTGGGCTTGTTCCTAAGCAGTAATTTTTTGTCTGACTGACAAGGTCCTTCTCTCTCTGAGTAGCAGGGTCACAGAAGCCATCAGTCAATTACCCTTTCCCAGTCCAATGACTGCCTTTTCACCTCTCTGACTAGAAGGACTTAGCAGTGTTATTCACACTTCCCCGAGTGCAAAGCTCTTCATGATCTTTCTGGATAAGAGATATTCTTCAGATAAAAGAAGGAATTCTCATGATGTGCTGCTTGCTTTTCTGCACACTTGCACTGCTCCACCATAGCACAAGTGGAGTTACAAAGTCACCAAATGCCTGTTTGTTCTTATTTCTTCCTCAGCTGCAATGGTGTCAGAGACTTCAGTAAAGGGAAGTAGGGGATAAAACCCACATAGCAGAATATGCATTCCTGGCTCCATTTATCCTTACTGGAACTATGTTAGGGATGAATTTAGACATAAACTCTACTCATTAGTTCTACAGTGAGATGCTAAACAACACTTGTCTAAAGATACTCAATTTACAAGCCACAGCTCATCGAAGATTATGTTGCATCTATAACGAGTAGACCTAGAAATGAAATAGTTGCATGAAGCCAGAGCCTTTAATCAAAGGGAGATATAAGAAAGAGCTGAGTTACAAGTCATGGGTAATGAATTGCAGTCTTTATTCTAATGATGTGCACTTTAGCAATGGGGCACTTACAGCACTTAGGAAAGTAAGTTTACTGCAACTTTTCCAAACCTGTATCTTTAAAGCTTAATCACAAAGTCACCTAACAAAATCCTCACTCCCAGTAAGGCTTCCTGTATAGTGGAACACAATGGAGAGAAGGGAGATAATTATTTAATTGCAGACTATATTTAATGATGGCAATATTTTGATTTAGCAGATCCAAATTGCTTGCAAAGCTTGGGGACATTTCTCCTAAGTGTCATGAAAGGAAAATGCTTGTGACTTGTTCATTTGAGAAGGTAACTCTTGTTTTGCATAATCATCTTCCTCTTTGTTACTTCCACATTGTTCTGCCATCACTGACCCGAGAACTAGCCAATATTTTAAACTGCTCTGTGCATATGGTTTCAATGATGTGGAATGGTTATTTCATTTACATAAAGATCAAAAGCCGAGGTGAGCAAAATGCTGCAAACACAGAGCTGGCTGGGCTCTCTGTTTCTATTTTCTTTGAAAAGCAAGACTCTCTCCAGGTAGAAGCAATATTGAGCACTTAATTGCCCTGTGTGGAATCAACAATTTCTTCAGCAATAATAGACTCCAATTAAGCACAGTTGCAAGCCTATTCTATCATCACGAGAATTACTCGAGCACTGCTTTTGGCTCTGTTCACAGTGGAACTGGAGTGGTCAGTTGATGTCTCAGGCTTACAAAACCAGCTGTTATGTTCAAACTCTGAATTCAGGTTGTCTGTAAGAGGGCAGGGAAGCCGTGCAACTAACATGACTAACTCTCATGCTGAAGGCAGCAGAGGATGTAGAGAAAGCGAGCATTGCAGGTTTTTAACATCCTTGAGGCTGCTCTGAAATGAGCCCCATGAGCTGTGTGATTGGCAGGAGCTTTGCCACTTCTCGAGTATACAGCACCTTTCTCATGAAGGCAGTAACTACATACCGGTAACATTTACTGCCTTGAAGGCAATGAGTCTTCCCTGCAAGCAATTTCCTAAGCATGTGTCACTGACCTTATTCTCAAAGCTTTTATTTTTACAGGTCATCATAACCTAGCTCCTTTTCTTCTCTTCATAAAGGAACATGTGTATATAAAGTTGCTACTTAGCTCACTCCCAAATTGTGCCAGACACACTGTCAACAGCTTGTGGCACTGCCTCACGACACAGAGGCACAGCAAGGTGGGGGCAGGACTTACCCAAGCCTGCTAAGAGCCAGGTGTACAAAACGATAACGCTCCAGCACTGACACAGAAGTACCTGTGTCAAGGTGGACTCCAGTAGGTGAGCAGTGGTGTCAAAGTCAGCAGGTTATCAAACCTCATGGTGTGGAAGGGTCATGTAGCCCATGGCCAGACCAATGAAAGCCTGATTTGTCACATTACTGTTAAATAAATATATTGCATTTCCACCTTTTAGTATCAGTGTTCTCCCCAGCACCTCCACAAGAGCAGAATGAAAGAGGATGGAGAGCTCCTTGCTGTAACTAAGCAGGACAGTGAGACAACTATCACTAAATGATGCCACAAAGCTGCTTCTAATTCCTGCCCAGCATCAGCCAGCCTGCAGATAATCACATCAGCGAGGTGTGATCCCTCCACATCAGTAGGAAACTCATCCTTAAGCAGAAGCAGATTAGCAGGGAACTTTGCTACTCCTCTTCCTGTAAGCCTTGAGAGTTTATGCACAAAGCAGGTGACCTATTCCTCATCACAGACGTGCAAATGCCAGACATCAAAGAACACTTCTAACTGAATTCTCAGCATAATTAATTTTCACCAGAAACTGGTTTAACCTTTTAATCCATCTGAGCTAATAGATAGTAATGGCCTTCAGTATTGCAACATCAGAACAGCTCCCAGTTTTTTCAGATGAAGGCCTGTCACCACGTTTTGTGAGGTAAGGAAGTACTAATCACCCTCTTGCACTGGGGTAAAGCACCAGGCAAATGCCACCTAAATAAACTTTTCAATTTTATGTATGAAACCATACCTGATAAGGCCACCATTTCTCTTCTCAAAACAGCTTCTTCCATAGAAATAAATTTTGGAAGTTTAAACTGTCATTTCACATTGCACACTTTTCCACCACCCACACAGATGCTCACTCTGGCTCAGGGAGCTGAGAAAAGCAAGAAAGGGCCATTTGCCCCTCAGAGAGATCTCCCAGTTAATACAGTGCTAAGTGTCAATAGCAGTCTGGCAGCATCCTCACAGCTCAAAGTGGGCTTGAACCAAAGGTCTAAAAAAACTGAATTCCCTATGGCATGATGAGTCAGCATGCAGAATTCGAAACAGAATTCAAATTCAAGTTTGCAAGTTTGATAGCTGGTATAATGAAGCAAACCAGTGGCTCTGACCTGAATTTCTTGAGAGCCACAGTCCAACCCTCCCTGCTGAGCTGGGCAGCTCAGGTACAGCACAGATGTTGCAGGGAGTCATCGATTCCCTTTGTCAGAAGCAGGCAAAAAGCATTTCCCTATCACAAGGCAGCACTCAGCAGTAATCTGTTCTCTACATCTTTTACTTTCAACAGCAGAAAAATTCACTGGAGTAATTCAAAGTTAGAAGAAGTTGTATAGGGTCAAATGAGAATGCATCACACCTCTAATTTCTTTAGTGAATCACAATGCATAAGGGGATTTCTGTTGTCTTCCAAGTCTGACAGCAAAGATTGGATTTATGCAAATTATAAGGTTAAAATAATTAGAGATAGGTCAGAGGTATAAATCAAACAACCAGAGCTGACATGTCTAAAATTCTGCATGCTAAACAATCAAGGTGTTTAAAGCAAAAACATTTATTGGTGTTTATTTACATAGAAAAAATTTTAAGGAAGGATTTGCTAAACTATCTGGTTGTTGAGCATGTACAAACATTTTTTGTCTGTATATTTTACTGGTCTCACAAGGGAAGACAAAGTCTTGCTCTCATCTGTATTTCTGCAACAGAATTAACATTTATGGAATAGCAGGAGAATATTTCAATTCCCTTCCCTACCTCTAATTTAAACACAAGTAGAAAACCACCCAAGAAATGGATTATCACAGGTCTGTGAAACAGGTGGTTCAGCCATAGCCCAGCAAAGCAGGCATAAAGTAGAGGAAAGGATGGGGACAACAAAGTCCCAATTTTAAAAAATGGATAAAAAAATTACAACTCTATTTTTTCAAAAATTACTAGTGGTGTTCTCTTTCTGTGGAAATGTCACTGTTGCCTGAAAGGAATAAGGAAAAAATGCAAACAACAAAAAAGCCTTCCATATTTTGTCTTGAAAATTAAAATACTTTTGCCTGAAATGCCCCATTCATCAGACTGGCCCACCCAGGAGCCCTTCAGAACATCTGGATCAGTCCTGAATCAACCCAGGGATTTCAATACATATTTGTCAGGTTTGGACTTGGATATTTTATGAAAGAAAAAAGCTATTTTCTGGGTAGCTGTAGTGAAAAATCATTTGCTGTGGAGTAAACTTACTTATTTACCTATGATACCTTATTTATATCTGGGTCCCTTGTTTTTACCATTATTGTTTTTACCATTATTGTTTTTTTATATCTGGGTCCTTGTTTTTTCCATTATTGTTTTAACAATGTCCAATGAATAGATGGAGATAGAGTGGAAATAAGAAGAGTCACATTCCAGCTCTGCATTTGTTATCTGAAATTATGCACATCATGGCCAATATGAGAGAATTAATATCCCTTTTGGTTAGCTTATCAGTAGAGCAGTGTAAAGTAGACGTTCACATAATTTTAAATATTCCATGGAAAAAAACCGACTCCTGCATGTTTCATGGTGAAATAAATTACCAAATACAACTGTACATTGACTTTTGATAGGTAACATAGTAAATAAATAAATTGATAAATGTATCTTTTAGAAGAGAAGTTTTTGTCCCTGCACTTAACAAATGAAAAGAGGAGGGAAAATAGAACTTGAGTTTACTTTAATGGGTTTTTTTTCCCCCATGTTATGATTGAAATATCAGTGACTGATAATGGCCTACATTTCCTAGCAAAGAAATAGTGCTTTTCTAAACACTGAATGAAGTGGCACTCACGAGATTTGCTCTCTTCCTTCTCACAGTGTGGCAGAGCAGTTTTGCTCATACCTCACTCATTTTGTTTCCTCAGTTCCATTTCTTTTTTCCCCCAGTTCATCTCTGTCCTCTCCTTCTACTTAAAAACTCATTTATTGTGCTCCATAGTTCATTAAAATGTTCCTTGCTTCAAAACCACTTTAAAAGACATTATAGTATATACTACTCCTTTAAGTTAAGTCACTTTTTGTCTTACAGTTCTGAAATGACCTTGTTTCCCTCAGATGATTTCCCTATGACTGGAGTCCATTTGACACAATATGCACATGCAGTAATTTAGGGAAATGACAGAAAAATTCTGGCAATCACTCCATATCAGTGAAGGAGTGCTTGTGCTGGAGCAGCGTGAAAGCAATCTGTGGGTATTACAAATATCCTTTTCTTTCATTTCCCTGACATTGGAAGAATTTGTTTGGAATTGAGCTGGACAAACAGTTCACAATCAATTATTTACTTGTTTAATGTAATCACTTTTTGTTTGAATTATTTGTGAACAGTTTCCAATCATCTCATTAATTATTTGAAATAATTTGATAAATAATTTCATGATCCAGCCACATGCACAAGCCAAACTTTGTAAATACAAGCTTTCTGCTTGGAATAAATAATGCTAAGCACATATCTGTCTTTTGGGGGCATTATTTTATAATTATATTCATTATCCTAAGGCACTAGAGGTCCACAAAGAAAAATAATGAAAAATGTACAAATTATTTCAGTTCAGAAATTCTTAATTTATATTTAGTATAAAACTAAGTATTTAATTTTGATATGAAAAAATTTGTACAACTAAATTTAATTGCCCCCTGAAAAAATTACATGTGTGGTTGATGAGATAGAGGCACATGTGTTTATATGAACCACTTTTCCTTTTTCCAGCTAAAGAAAGGCAGTTGAGGAGAAATATCTTATAAGATACTTCAGGGATGCCATTCTTAAAATATTAACAGTACTTTATTTACTACAGCAACATCCTTAACAGCACTGTAATAAAAGATCTGTGTTTCCATTCTTTATCCTGACTTCAAAAATTTTATGTACAGCACTCCTGTCACTGCAGTGTGGTTTAAAATTTAGCTTGGAAATGAAACTTAAGAGAGAGGAAAGTTGCTCATTTTATTTGTTTGTTTGTTTGTTTCACTCTTTAGGTACTAAAGGACAGTTATTCATAAGGAATTTACACCTGTGTAGGGACAGTTTGCACCTCCCTCCTGGAGGATGTTTTTGTGTTCTTCAATCAACAGTTGCTCACTGATCTTGAAAGCTGAAACTTTAGGCTTAAACTCAAAAGGCAGAAGCCAGATCAATCCCTCCAAAATAGTTTCCTGGGTTTTTTTTTTTTGTTTTGTTTTTTGGTTGGTTGATTGGTTGGTTGGTTTTTTTGGTTTTGTTTTTGGTTTGGTTTGGTTTGGTTTGGTATGGTTTGGTTTGGTTTGGTTTGGTTTGGTTTGGTTTGGTTTGGTTTGGTTTGGTTTGGTTTGGTTTGGTTTGGTGTGGTTTATTTTAAGGGAGCAATTTGAGTCATGGAAGATTTTCAATACTAGACAGACAAAACCCTGAGCAATCCTTGATGTGATGTTGTTGGTTCTGTGTGGGGGAAGACTCAAATGGCTCTCAAAGGTCCCTTCCAAACTGTGTTTTCCTATGTTGCAAGTTCACAAACTCCATGGGAAGAGGTTGCATTTGGAAAGGGCTGAAGTTTTCATTTCAAACTTAAGCTACTCTTTTTTTTATTTTGATCTTTTTCAATGCAGTTAGCCAGTATCTCATTAATGAGAGAACCTAGCTGCCATTTTTCTTCTGCAAAAGTGCAATTTTAGTGGCAAGGTTTATGGTACTCCTATAATAAACTCCTAACAAAGCCTTTTTTTGTTGGTTTTCTTGGTTTTGCTTGAGTTTTTTTTAACCTAAATAGGCTGTAAACTACAACTTTGCACAAGAATAAAAGCTTTGAGTAGTTTGATTGAAAGAATTAATAACTGTTATTTCCTAAATGGAGACATACGATTTGGCATGCTTTTCTACAGCACCTAAACTCCAAGATTCTGAAAGCCTTTGCTGACATTTCTTTCTCTCTTCAAACACTCTTGTAACAAGGGTGAGTAGTGAGGTTAAGAGAGACTCAAAATACACCAGTGAGAGACTCCATGACATTTCCAGCCTCCTATTCTTCTGCTCTAGCCACTCAAATTACTCCCACACTCCAGTTCAACACCTGCACTGGTAAGATAAACCTTTGGGGCTCCTGCAGTCAGTCAAGTTAATGACGTGCACTTTCGACAGTCCTTTAACTAAGCCACCAAGGCTATGAAGGAGCAGTTAGTATACAGATGCAACAATTCAGGCAGGTTTATAAGGTCCCTAAATGCATATTTACAAGATAAACAGTAATAGACTCATCACACAGCACACAGAGAAAGCAACCAGCCATTCCAGAGACTTAGTGCAACTCCAGCCGACAGCACCAGTTGCAGATGGGCCATTTTTGCCATTATGGGCCATTTCTGCCATTAAGGCAACCTTGATGCCAGCTCTGTGCCAGTAAATCTGATCACTCTGAATGCTGTTCTGCATTAGCATTGCACCTGAGCCACTGCTGCTTCCCAGGCAGATCAGATCAGATCACATCAGACCAAATCAGATCACATCAGATCTCTCTTAATGTCTATCTTAATGTCAATCTACACTATCACTGCTTCCCACAGCTTTGCTCAGGGTGCAGATAAAATCCAGGGCAAACATGTTAATAGATAAAATAAGGTGAAACAGCAGCACAGGAATTGCCAGTGTCTTTGTTCCAAAAGCCAGTCCTCCTGCAAAGCAGGACTGTTTGTTCAATCTCCTGGCAGTGTCTTAGTGAGTTGTGTTCCTCAACAGTTCCTCAACTGCACCATTCACTTTGAGCTGCCTGGATCCTTTGCCAGGCTGTTTCCTAAGGACTTTCCTGTGCCTGTAGATGTCTTCTGGAGGGAATCAGTTAACTAAGTCTAGAGCAAACATGATAGATGAGAGCATTTTTTCACTTTGGTTTCAATAAGGTCTTTAATTGGAAGAGCTCCAGAATATATTTGAGCCTCAAAGAGTTTTCACACCACAACACAAATTTTAAAACACCCAAACCAACCTGGAATTACAAATATGGAATTTAATCTCAAGCTTCTCTATTTTCTTTCTTCCTTGACTTATTACAGTGCTTTTGTCCTCCTAACAGCCTCAGCTATTTCACACACTGAGGATCTCGTACATCCAAACTCCATTTGCAGCTCTCTCTTGCAAAAGGGTTCACTTTTTACACATTTATTCCTTCTTTCTTCTGTACTTGAAAGCCACCTCAACACTCTGAAGAGCTCACTGGGGTACTCAGAGCTAGACAGTCTCTCTATGTAGAGATTCTCTAGGTGACACATAGTCATGTCAGCATCCATTGTTGTTAGTACCAGCACTAAATTATTCAAGGCCCACATAAAAGTCCCTTTGGACACCAAGACATGCCTATGTCTTACGTTTAAAAAAGATTCTAGAGGGCAAAAATTATAAATATAAATGATGTATAAATGATCCTCTGAAGCAGAATGCTTATACTGCACCTGAAATCCTCAAGGTAAAAATTAAAGGTAAATGTGCTTTCTGGGATGCCAACCTCTCTTCTCAGGTCAAAAATTGAAAGTACAGAAATAAAAACAAAAATAAGGATCCTCCCCTTGCTAGCTGGCAGCAGAAGAGTGATTGTCGAGTCACAACAGTCTTAAAGCAAAAAGAAACTATGAAAATGTGCAGAGGACTTTCTTTTCTTTTCTTTAGAATACCAAAGAGCTCAGAGTTCGGCAGGACAAACTACACCCAGCCTAATGATTCAAATACTAATTAGGACATTTACTTTACAGCCCATTTGCTGCAGCAACAATGAAGCATTATGGAGATACACTTCCTCCTGCAGGGGCCAGGAAGGACATACTGTTGACAGAATTTTAAATGAAAGGGAAAATGAAATTTCCATTAAAGCCTCTCATAAGCAGATCAGCTTGCATTCATTCCTGCAAAGGCTCAGTAGTCCAGCCCTGATCAGCAAAATACTGAGCCCCTACAGATTAAGAGCAGGCCATCTCAGCGTTTTCAGCTTTTACGGTGCTCACATCTTTAAGTTAAGCACATAGTTAAATGATTTCAGAGCAGAGCCTTGTACCCCATCTGTGACTCCAGCAGTTTGAATGATATCCATTAGCCGTGTATTCAGAGAAGAGAGGAAAAAGAAGCTAATTGCACTGCAATTTATGTTCCTTCTTTTCTCTTGCATTGTAGACAGAATTTCTTATCATTTCTCATTACCTGTAAAAAGTTGATAACTTGAAAGTTTAAGCTGTCCAACATAAACCTGTCAGTTCCTGTAATAGCTAAATTTTGTAAATGCTACTGTTATGCACAGGCTCACTCTGAAACTCAGAAGATGCTGGAATAAGTACATTTTAATACTGCTTTTTAAACTAAATATTTAGCCTTCACAGTCCTTTCTTTTCTGACCGCTGTATCACTAAAACATTTACTGCACTAGAGGAGAGGTCTGGCACACAAAACCAGACCCTGCTTCTCTATCTGTCATTGCCTAATGACTGCTTTTATTTATCTTTGGATGAGCTACACTCGTTAAAGTTCCTAGATCTTTTCCTCTGCATTGCTATTTGTGTGTGGAATAAGCACAGGGTACTGGCTGTAATTTTTTTCCACATTTGGTTGGTCTAATGGTCCCATCAAGACTTGTGTTGCCAGAGCTGAGGAGGTACCATGGAAAGGCAATGAGGAGCTGGAGGGTAGAAGTCAGCATCTCCTTAAATCAGAGCTGCTGCTGCTGCAAAGACAGTAAAGGATATCTTAGTGCTAAGCTGTATAAAACAGGCAGGCTGCAAACAAGAATCATTTTTATGGGCCAGACCCTGCTGGTTTTACTCATGTTGGAAGTCCTGGTGTCATTAAATGTAACTGTATGTGTGAATTAAGAAAGCAGTGTTTGAATTTTTATTTATGTGGTCTCCTGTGCAATAACCCTGGATGGGAATGCATTTGTTAAGTTTTAAATGTGCTCCAGGTTTTATCATTACAAGAATGGCACTGCCTTCACACAGCTTTTCTGCAAAATAAATATACTGTCTGCCATAAACACATAGTCTTTTCATCTCCACTCCTCATTAATACATCTTCAGATTTTTTAATCTGTAATGCAAATAGACAGGTTGGTGGTCATTACACACTATGTTTCTATATCTTCTTAAGCTCAATTTAGAACAGATACAATTCTGTCTTATGAATACATTGGGGTTTGATGTTCTAAATAGACTTTTAGTGTAGATGTTTATTCTGACTCCATTATTTTACCTTTCACCCTAAATAAAGTTTCCCCAGATCACTGTTGCTACTGCAGAGAAATAGATTTTCTATTTTGCCTTGAAAGAAATGTGAAAAAGGAAAATGCTGATGGCACAAGAAGCAATTTGAATCCCATGATAGAAAACATAGCCTTAGCAGACAATGCACAGTAATAAATAATAGTATAGGAACACTGGTTTTTTTTGTTATCAGAAGAGAAATGCAAGGCACACATTTTTAAACAAAAAAAAAAAAAAAAAAAAAGTTTCCTTTGCCCTTTTTTTGGTAGTAAGAGAAAGGTGGTAGAAAGCAAGACAGTAGACCTGAAAAATAACATGCCCTGTCTATCATTCAGTAGGTACAGAATTGGTTTTGTTTTTTAATAATGTGCATTGGTTCCACTGTTGTACAGACCACGAATAAAGGACGGGCGACAGATAGAGGTCAGGCACGATTACAACCAGTCATTTTCCTCAAGGTGTCTCAGTACCCTTTGCAGTTATTTCCATTGTCATTATCCTGTGTGTGGAATAGCAAAGGGAAAGCCGTACATCTCACTTCTGTGAATGTGTTGGGCTGTTTGTTTTAGGCTTTGCCACAAGTAAATCAGATTTAGTAGGAGTGATTCACCAGGTAGATATTCTTCCTTAACTATAATAGCACAATACAAGACTGTGGAGTTTCAGGGATGACAAAGCATACATTAAGTGTTATCCAAGAGGATAGTTCATGTTCTGTGTGACTACCAGAGCTTATTACATTGCTCCTGATGTAACAGGGTGAATTTAAAACTTGGTGAAGTGCTGCCTTGTGACTGGCAAACTACTTCTGACATGAAGCTGAAAGCTGCTGCTATTTGATGGCTCTTCGGTGACCTTTCAGAGGAGAAAGGATGGCCTCAGTCCAAGTTATAGCACACAGACATCCATATCACTGCCAGGAGCAGCTTCCACTCTGAGGGAGAATGAGTTCAATCATTCTTGTGGGCAGGGATTCCCCAATCAGACCCCATCTTTCAGAATTGCTAATCACAGCTCTCATTCCTTTCCTTGGTATTACAGCTCGGAGCGTAAGCTGCACAGCTAATGCTGATTAGATGCACTGATGATGATGATGATGATGATGATGATGATGATGCACAGATCACTGGGCAATACCATATTTCTCATCTAACTTCTTATGCAAATGATCATAGAGAAAAATCAGCTATTATTGCTTATGAGTATTATTGCCACCAAAGTACAACAGAAAGTGAACACAAACAAACAGATTAATCTCAGACAGACTCACAATGT
Organism: Oenanthe melanoleuca; assembly: GCF_029582105.1. NCBI lineage: Eukaryota > Metazoa > Chordata > Aves > Passeriformes > Muscicapidae > Oenanthe > Oenanthe melanoleuca. The sequence goes on along the minus strand of NC_079341.1, from coordinate 31,119,132 downwards.
GCCATAATCAGGTCTTTTGAAAATGCCCACTTTACTTCATCCAGAGTTGATTTGTATATCACACCACTTCTATGTCACAAACAGCCCAGTTAAATGGCAATAGAGAGGAATATTAAAAGAAGTTTATGCTTGTGTAACAGAGAGTAGATAACTTCCTTGGCTGTCAGGGACCACCATATGTGAAATTACCTTTGTGGGCCAGAATGCAGCCACTAAATCTTTACCCACATAACCCACAGAAAAGAAGGAATGTCCTCCCATCCCTGGCCAGTCAATTAACAGAAATGTTTATCCTGTCTTGGGCTGTAAAAAAAAATTTCCTGCTTCTTTATATTTTCTCTGTGAGTTTTGCAGACATTTTCCCTTTCCCAGACTTAGCTGGTGCACTCTGTGCTCTTTGATTGTCACCTGCCCCAGGTAGGGGCTACACTTCCACAGTACATTAGGTAGGGACTGCAAAGCAGCTCTGCTCTGTATAATAGAAGTTATTATTCCCATTATTAGTTTTAATGCACAGTTAACTGTAGAACATGGGAATATGCTGACAGCTCATGTCTAATCACCCCTGTTGCAGCAAAATATGCTTTGTTTACAATGAGTATACACACCAGCTCTTTTGTTTCTGATTATCACCAACTATTTGCTGCATCAGAAAGAGAAAAAAATGAGCCATCTAAACCAAAAATTATTATAACCAGTGGAAATCAGCTCTCTTACAGCTGACTTTATTTCTTCGAACATGAAGAGGAAGGAACGTACAGGAGTGACACACCAGGAGAAGAGCTTACTCTGTGTCTTTTTAATGGAGTCAACATCCAGTGTATATAGACTGGAAAATATGCAAAGGCACACAATGCAGGAAACTGTGAACAGTCTGCTTGGAAAGTACAGGCCAGCAGTGACCACTAGGTCATCTTATTAAAGATGAAAAATGGCTTGGCTTTGAAATAAAAGCCAGTTGCCTCCTATTTAGTATCTTGATGTGGTTGCAGGAGCATAGAGGCAAAATACTAAAAGCTAAAAAAAAAAAAAAAATACAAAAAGCTAAAGCACAACTATAAATACATAAGAAAACAGCAACATGAGAATACTTCCTAAGTACATTAGCAATAAATAGAAAGAGACAGTCTGGGGAAAGAAATCAGGTAACAGAAATGTTTTGTGCTGGTTTTATTCAAACCTAGATCCTTTTGTGATTTACCTTTGAAGTCAGAGGGGCAGGCAAGTGTCTAACAACAGAAAAAGGCGACCTATAAAATATCAAGCTCCCTAAAAGTCAGCCTGACTTGCTTCTAGGACAGGTTAATAGGCTTCTGAGCTGAGGATTAGTTTTAGATTAACCTCAGAAAAGCTTTTTACACAATCTCTTGTGATATTGTCAAAAATGAGCTAAGCTGGCACAATCTCGATGAAGTTATTGTACAAGTACTAAAAAATGTCTGTAAAATTGCTGGTTAACTGCCAAAATGAAACGATGCATAGAGCAAAGCTCCTGCAAGAGCCTAAGCTGAGATCAGTGCTATTCAGCATCTTTATGAATGACTTCAGTGATGGAATAAAACACACAGTAATTAAATTTGCAGATAATATCGAGCTGGCAGGATACATAGGGACTCTTGAGGACAGGATTAAAATTCAAAACTTATCTAAACAAACTGAAGATACAAATAAGATACAATTCAGGGAAAACAAGTGCAATACACTGTACTTATGTAGAAATCATCAGTTGTGCACATACAACATGTGGAACACCTAATAACACAATTAATTTGGGAAAAAAAAAGATGTGGAGGATAAACAATTACCAGCAGAATATGAGTGGGTATTTTTGCTAATAAAATTATCCCCTTACAAGGGCATGTGATGAAGATGACACACATAGGACATTTGAAGGAGCCCTCAGCAGGCCACAGCCTGAGGCTGGAGCACTGTAGGGAGTTTAATTCACCAAACTTCCAGGAAGAAGCAAGTCAGCTGGACAGCTGAGAGCAGCAGGAACAATCAAAGGTTTGAAAATACCTTCTGAGAGGAGAGGTTGAGAGAATTGGGTTTGTTTAATTCAGCCAGGACTCAAGGAGACATAACAGTCATCAAATAACAGAGAAGTTTTGCAAGAGGTTACCCTTACTGCCCACTCTGCTAATATGTCTAAATTGCAGACAGGAGTATTAAAGGACAAATTAGACAAACTTAGTCAGAAGTTACTTCAGAGGGCTGAGGGATCTCTCAGTCACATCAATCCTGTCTGCTGTCCTTGTCTTATCAATGCTATTTTTCAAACCTCCCATAAAAGCATGCTTGTTCTGCCCATGAAAATCTATGAAAAATAACAAAAGTACTACTCTGATTATTTGTTTTAAAATTTATATTAAAGGGTAAAATTTCCAGAGTTATTTTAGGAGATCTTCAGAAAATGAGTCATCCTTAAGTTACCAAAAATCTGTCACTTTTAGGCTAAACAATGGTACACAGGCATAAAAAGGGAAATTATTGCAATGGCTGTAGTTATGCAGTTGGAGCAATGACATGTTTGAGGGAGTGAATAACAGATTCCAGGTATTCTGATCCTTTTACTGTCAACTACCTGCCCATTTAAAAAGTTTACACAAAATATCCAAGGTACATTATGGAAGAAACTTAGACCAGAGCCTGTCCAGATAAAGTATTCACTAAACAGATGGCAGTGATAATGAAGCTTTGCAGGGTGAAAGGTAATTAACCTGCTGAAGTGCTCATGACAGGATCCTTGATAAAACATCTAAGGGCCTGAAGGCAGAAAGGCAGAAATGAGCAGCAGTTTGAATTCTCAGGTGTGGGATGCCAGAAAGCTGGGCAGCATCAGGGGCTGTTCCCTCACCTGTATAGAGAGTACTGCACTCACAAGAATATTTGGGGCTTAGCCAGTCATTCAGAGGTACAAGGTACAGTTTTAGGTTCTGGTCCTGAAAAATGGGGTAAGAAACCATTCCTGGAGTGGCCAGCTGTGGTTCTTTGGTGACCAGCTGTACCTTGGGGTACCAAGAGCCCTGGAGCCCAGAGTGGCCACACACCAAGGGCAGGAGCCACTGAGGAACAGCCAACTCTGAACATCTCAGCTCATCTTTGTCTCAGCAAAGTGTCAAGAAAGAAAACATTTGGATAGTTCAGTTTGCTCATTATTTTGAGTCTGCTGCCTTTTAACTACACTTTGGTAAAGTTAATTGAAGCATCCTTTTCACTTCATTTTAAACAGACAAAAGAGGATTCACCTTACTATCATTCATCTATTATGTTTCCCCATATTAATTTCCCCTTAGCACTGTCTTCAAATATCCTGACATTTACTTCTCCAGCAATTGTTTTGATATTTTTTCATCATTCCAGTTGCTCTCTTTAGGATCTTTTCTATTATTTCATGTGCTCTTTGAGATAGAATGTTGAGATTGAACCCTTTAATACAGGCAAAGGTGTACTATAAATTCTTGTAACAATACTTGTTTTGTCTTAATACAATCTAACATCTCAATTTCTTTCTAGACTGCACTGAACTGCAGCCTTCTCAATGCTGTTCCCTGCAATGACCAAGTATTTTTCTCTGAGTTGTTACAGCTAATTTAGAATCTATCAGGCAGTATGATTAGTTCCAATTGTCCCTTCAGCATCAGTTACCATCAGCTGTCTACCCTGAAGCTCACCTGTCATTTATTACTGACTGCTCGATCACAGTTTGATCCTTCTGCATTCCTCGTATCTCCTGGAGTCAACAAGGCCCACGTAATTTCACCTTGTCAGCAACAAAAAGAAAAAAAAAAAAAAAGGACTATTTATTTCCTTTCCAGACAATTTTCACAAGTTCCAGTATGGATCTTTACATTGCTCAACTATTAATCTTTCTCTCAAGTCCTTATTTCTCACCTTCTTAGAACTCCCTAATCTGCAAGAGAACTTCCTTCTTGTACTGAGATAATTTTTTTGAGTGACTTTATCCACATAAACTGTATTTACTATAGTAGCTACAAGATTTCCTGTCCTCAAGTAATGAAAGAATTCTAATGGACTGCAAAGATAATGTTTTCCTTAACAGGAACTATTTTGATTCATTCTTTGATAACAGCTTTATCAAAATGATTCATAAAACCCCATACTAGCATGATCTCTACATTTCTTGCAGGAACTAGTCACAAGGCTAAGACTCATTCTCTCAAACCATTTGTACTCCCTACATCTTCCACTCTTCCCTTTATCTATTTGCTTTATCTTTATGTTTGCCTTTCACTTAGATTTTCAACTGTTTGAGGATGGCTTTTACTCTTTTTTATGTTTGGACAGTGTAGAGCATGATGAGACTGGAGCACACACATACAAGAAGTACCTTGCAAAGACAATCGTGATATATTACATGGAAAGTGTTTCAAATAAAGTGATTTACTGCTTATCACATGCAAACAGACATTTCTATATCTTCTGCTCAGGTACTTTTCTGCTCAGTCCTGATACTAATAAAAATAATTCTTTTCTTTCCCAGTGGTTTTCTTACATCAACACTGCACCGATCCAAAATAATGCCACTCTTAGATTAATTCTACTGAGTGTACAAGAAATGAATCTGGAGACCTCTGTCTATGCAGTTACCATCCTTAGACTTCAGATGGTATCAGTTCAGACAATGATTTTTCTTATCTCCACTTCAGAGTAAGTTTTCTCCTATTCCCAAGAAGCAGTTCAGTATAAAAAGTTAGGAAATTCCATCATCTTGGTACTGTCAATAAAATAAACTGCTTGTTTGCAAAAGTAAATGATGCTTTCATTATTTTTACCAAATAAAATGTTATTTACACACTATTTAGTGGCAAATAACCAACTAGGGCAGATGGTGACAATCCCCTGTGTGACTGTGTTGTAGCAGGAAGAGCAAAGACAAATGCAAAAGAGCAGATGTCCAGGATGCACGTGGAAGATGACAGACAAATGAGTCACACTCAAGGATCCCATTTCCACTTCCACAAATGGATTTGTCAAAGGCAGGTTGGTGAGTTTGAGCACCAGCAAATTGAGACATCTCATAGGAAGAGAGGATGGAGGTCAGAGGAGAGATCCCAGGAGAGTCCCCAGAGAAGCTGCATCTTCCCCGGTTCAGGGAATGGTATGACTAAAGGAAAACCTTAAAGCAAGCTATGTGTGTCATGGCTCCTGCAAAGAGCTTTCACTGGAGAGAGCACTACACTTTAAAGAAATTATACAGTCATTGTTCTTGGAGAAAGCAGAACTGCAAGCTCTAAGATTACAACAGATTTACCTGGATCCACACCAGAAGAGAGAAAACTGTATGTTCCTTTCTCAGGAGAAATGGTAGGAAGAGGCTACTTCAGAGATTGGCAGATTAGTCATAGGCAGGCATAGTCATTTTGTCAGTACCTGCCTTGCTGGGCAAGCACAGATCTGAGCCCTCTGAGTCCTCTTACCAAACCCCATCTACCCACCACACACACAGCTTCTTGATTATGTCACTGTCAAACTCACCAACACGGCAGCAGGAAACCTAAACATCCCCTCTGCCTTAACAAGAGGCCCCAGCTCACTCTGGTTGAGCTATACAGATCAAGCCTGGGAAGGGCAAAACACTGAGCAGACCAAACCAGCAGCTATCCAAGTTTTCCTTTCCTTAAACAGTCTATGGACTAATTAAGAATGCCCAGAAATATTCTCATCTCTATATAAAGTCTATACTGGAAATAGAAAAGCAAATATTCAAATAGTTTTAAATTCTTTGTTTGCTAGTATAAACCCAGCTTTAGATTCTATTCTATGGTGCTGCAAAAAAAAGAAAATATCCACAGTCAGAGCTGGCAGTCAGCTTCCCTCCTGGGGCACTGGAGGCTGGTAGTGCAGCTGACTGTTATCATGTCAGGAGCAGACAAGGAACTCTGCTCAGCAGTGACAGTGATGAAATCTATTGTTCAGTCCACAGCCAAGATGAATCACTCTCCTTTTCATTTCTTAGTGTCTGCAGACCTTTTAAGTTTTATACATTAGTTTACTGTGGAAGGAAACAAGAAAATAGCACTGAAGAAGAAATTAAGCAAGACCTAATGGAATGACACCATCTCAGGATAGTGGGAATTTAGACATTCAGCATAGTCTTAAACTCTAAAGCACTCCTACCAACAGGCCTGTTCAAAACATGGGAATAAGTGGGTACAAATAAAGGGAAACATTGGGATCATAGGTGATCAGTTCTACCAAAGATCCCCAAAAGATTCGAGCACAACAATTTCTTGTTAAAATTTCAGTATTAAATAAATTTAAGAAAAGCAACCCAAACAAGTAAACAAGCAAAGATAAAAATAGACATCATTACATCCATTGATATATGAATGATTGACAGATGACTAATAGACAGATAGCTTATGATCATACTATAAACACTAGAATCTGGGTGTGAAAATTACCTTGAGAGGTTATGTAACCACAACAATTCCTATCCAATACCAATGTGTAACACTTAGCATTCATTCACAGGTGCAGAAAAACTTAATCACTATTTATGGAAACACAGCTTTCCACACAATATTTCATTTATTTTTCAGAATATTTTGTATTTCAGTATCTGATGAAATATCATATTATTCTCCACACAAAAAACCAATGGGAAGTTGGCAATAATGGCTTCACAAGGTAAATGCTTCAGACATTTCCACTAAGAAAAGTTTACAACTCATAATTCATGTAAAACCAAAAAGCTCTCTGAAATAATTTCAATACAACCTTCATTCTAATGCAGGATAAGTGTGTGCCAGCTTTCTTCTTACCTGTATTGTTTGTTTCACAAAAGGGTAAGTTGAAAGACACAAGATGTCAGAGCCAAAACTGATGTGGCATTTTCTTTCTCAACTGTTTTCAGAAATAGCAGCTTTGAACTTCACCTTCTGGGGAGAATTGCTCTTGCTTATTCTCAACATAGAGAGAAAGGACTTTTGAGAAAATTTTAAGGAAAGCCATGACCATATTTTTGAGTTAGCACATGTAGAAAGCTTAACATACACATAACAATGTGCTTCCATGCGTCCATTAGACCAAGGATGGAAGTTCACGCACCTGCTCTCGCTCTTTCTTGTGTACCCATACCCATGGCAGGAAGGGAGCCACAAATGCAGCTCACAATCCCTCCTTAAGGTTTTCAAGCCAATGATATAACCTTGAAATCATGTACACACTGTGTATTATAAATAAATTTGAGCTGGAGCTCAGGCTGCAGCCTGCACTTGATACACAGCATGCACATTTTTTGTCTCAGCTGGACAGATGAAGATCAAACAGGATCTTACATTAAAGAGATACCCACTGCTCACCTTAGTGCATATTGATTTCAATAGGAATAATATTCACTTGTTATGCAGAGCTTCCCTGGTAGATTTAAAAACATTTTACAAGGGAAGTCAACAATATTATCACCATATTACAGCAGTGAAACTTGAAGGAAAGGGAGGTAAAGTGCTTTGCCAAGAATCTCCAAAAAAAAACAATGGTCTGAAGGAAAGTCACATGAAGTCCAGCACAAGGATTGTGTTAAGAGCAGGGCAGGACACTACAAATGCATTTTATGGATAAGAGGTGCTAACAGAACACAAGAAAAAGCAAAGAAAAGAGAAAGGTTAATGTAGAGACCAGGATCATACAAAAGAAGAATCTTGTTAGGGAGATCTGGAGCAGCACAGTAGGTATGAACAGATGCTAAAGGAATTATCAGAGCCAGTGTAAAGCAGAGACAAGAAGTGAAAAAGAAAAATACAGAATGGAGCTCTTTGGTATGGACCATAAAGGGTCCTGAAAAGCCAGAGAAGAAAAGGCTGCAGCCCTGCAGTCCAGATAAAACCAATGATACCTGTTGGCAAGAAAGTGTTGAAGCTGTGTTCAGGTTGTTTCTGACCCGAGCAACTTGAGGTTGAGGGGTTTTTAACTTCAAGTTGCAATCCACACTGCAGCTTTGCTAAGTCTGAAACAAAGGAGTGTATTTGTTTTTTATGTTTCTCCTCTGCTCTACTTGTTTTTTTTCCAGGGTAGTTTTCTCTTTTTTTTGCTGATTTATTCTCTCTCCCATCACATTTTTTTCTCCCTATGCTGATCTTTACTATTAGTTCCCAGATTTTGTGAAAGTACTGCCCCCCCTGGATAGTACAGGGCTTTTTATTTAAATTGTTTTAAGCTTTAGTTTTGCTGTAAGAAATTTCTCTTCTCTGCTGCATTGCCACGACCAACACTTCTGCCCTTTACCTCAATCAACATGATAATGGCATTTGTGCTGCTATGCTATCCAGCCTTGATGTCAGAATATTTTTTGAAGAAAAACGGATTGACAGAGAATTCATCCATTTCAGATGCAAAAATATCAGGAAATTTTCTATCACTCTCTCACTGAACATGCTTGTGCATTTCATACACCAATCTATATCAGTTTGGAAAGGAGCACAATATAAGAGTAATGCCTTTGCACAGAAGGAGGTTTATTCATATTTGGACATTTCTTCACTGCTGGAAAGCAGTACGTAGGTGTAAGATCCTGTAATTGCAACTGCAGTGGTGCAATGCAGTAATTTACCTATTTAAGCTTGTGTGTGTACATGTATGCATGTATGTGGTACATCCCCTCTATCAGTACAAAATCACATGAATTTTACGTTTTAACACTTGTATAAATACAAGTCCAAAACTCTGAATCATCTATGATTCAGAATTATCAAAGTCCTGTTCGTCTTGCTTGAAGCTACAAATATGACTTGACTTTATCACAGTTGCCTAGAGAGGATAAGAAATACAAATTCACCATTTTGTCCTTCTCTCTCCTGTCCACATGCAGATAACCCAAAGTATCTTTATTGATGTTACCAAGGACATTTCATGGCACAGTTCATGAGTTGACTTTTACAAGCTCTACTGAGTCTGGGTTTCTCACTATGTGACACTGAGTCTCTTCTTAACTCTTACGAGCTTGAAGTTCTTTTCAAATTAGCTTTTCTAAGCCATAGATCTCTTGGTTTTCTCCCATGCACACTTTAGGAATAAGAAGCCAAAACTAGTAGGATGTTAAACTTGTTTTCATAGTATTTAATATCTCTGACTTATCCCATGTTTTGAAGCTCAGCCTGACTGGAATTTAGGAATAGCAATTAAGTATTGCTAGTGTATATAAAATATTGTCTATTTTTTAGGATATGCTGCTTTTTCTGATGTTTAAGCATTATTGATATTTTTCTGATTAATATCTTCTGAGACCTTCTCAATTTCCCTAAAACTGTCTTGGATCTTGCTCAAGTATAAGAAATTCATCTCATTACTTCCTTTTTGGTGTCAGGGAATATGTCTTTCTAATGACCATCCACATATGCTACCTTTATTAATTTGCTTTGGTCATAAATCAATTAATGCAATTGTAAACAAATACTGATAGCCCTCTGCAACACAATTTTACAAGCAACCTTTCTCAAGGAAAAAATATCAGAAAAGGAAAATTTTTACTCCAAAACTAGAACTCTAAACATTTCATCTTTAGAATGAAAAAAATCTCTGAGAACTTAAATATGTCTGTCACCAGGCACAAGGATAGTTGAACAAGATATTTTTGCACGTAATTCCTTAAGTGCTTGAAGAACCAACTCAAAACACCACATTTTTGGACTGTTTTCCACATTTCTGGACTGGCATTCCTGCTAAGCTCCAAGCTTGCTCGGTGCATGTCAGGTTAACAGCTTCACTAGTGAAAACTCAGAACCTTTCTGCACCATATTTTTTAAATTATATCAATGTGGGCTGAATAATTAAACATGAATACAAAACAGTAAAATCCTACATCTAAGTATTTTAGTTTCCAAAGAACCACAAAACCAAAATCAGATCTTTTTCAATTCGACTGTTGAAATGGTCCATTCCGATTTTTTGTTCTTCTTGAAAGTCCTTGAGCTGTTTTCATATGAAGCATTGTGAATCAAATAAGAAGATTAAGACTTAGACAAATGTTTTCACAATGCCTGGATCTTCTGAGCTCCCCAGATATAAAAGGAGATTAAACAAAACACAGCACAATTTGAACTTACATAATTATATCAAATCTTTGACTCATCATGTGAGGAAATACCAATAATTGAGGCAAGTACATGTGACAAAATCAAGAATCTTCTTTAAATTCAAATGAAGAAAATAATATCAAGGCATTGCCAAAAAAGATTGTCACTTGCAATCTTTTTATATCAAGTCCTCAAAATGGGCACCCAGACAATATCTATACCTGAGGGTAATGAGCAGGAACGAACAGCACAACTTCCAAAATACTGTTTTGCCTTTACAGCTGTTCATGTATTCCATTCCCACCAGCACCATACATTTCTGACATCTACATAAATAACCATTAAAGAAGCCTAATGAATGGTGCAGCATGGACTACTTTCCCCTGTGCATGTTCTACATGCAACTCACCAAAGGCACATCAGAAATTAGGCTTTACTCACATAATGATTTATTTAAAGAGCAAGGTAGGAAAGATTGCCAGCTACATCTGCTCATTATCAGGCTGAAACACCCTCTGTTGGTTATCAATGCCTTTTCTCTCAAAAAATCCCAGGAGGTAATTCCTGGTGTGTTTGTTTTCTACTTCATGTGTGTGTCTCTCCCCATTGTAAACCCACTGTGCAATATGCATGGATGTTTGCTGTACATTAATACCAATATTTTCAGACTGAAGGAATTAGTGAACCTCAAAATAATGCACACAAGAATGTATCTCTTCAGTTGTATCATTCTAAAAATAGGAAGAGTCTGGATTTAATAAAGCTTATCAATGAAGGCTTGCTTCGTTAGTGCTGTGAGGATCAGGAAAAGAGCATTTCTTATTTATCAAAACAAATATTTTTAATGAAGGAGATTATATGCAGGTCTAAAAACACAACTGTACAGAGGACCTGCAGTAAGGATATGTCTCACTGAATCTGCAGTGCATAACAAAGCATGGGGAGAATGATACACATTGTAATGCTGTGCAAATCCAAAATCCCTCTCTTACTGAATCAGTTCAACTGATGCATTTGAAACAACTCACATTCTAAACAAATCCACACTTTTTTAAAAGGAATTCCTTTCAGCTAATCTCTTTCTTCAGGTTTCCTCTTTAGACATTAAGAACCTGTATTTACAGTTAAATAATTACATATATGACATTTTAAAAAAAACAGAAAAGGTCTTTAGAATAATGTTTATGGTTTTTACTTAGGAAATCAAAGATACAGGCTGAAGACACAAACTTATTGTGAAATTTCTCTTTTATATATAAATCACAGAAAAGTAAAAGGAAGTAATTCATTCAGCTGTATCATTAATACTTACATCTAAGCCTAAAAGAACTCACATTTTGTCTGTCAAAATCCTGAAAATTATTCTTTTTCAAGCCTTCAAATATCGTGCAATGGATTTAAATCCATTAAAGGAAGATTTCACTTTACATCCATAGCATTATATTCAAGTCATTCAGGGATATTTGAAAATTTAAGTCTGTAGTACCTTCACAACTGATTACTTTAATGGCATTTAAGGTAATACACACCAACTGTTTGGAATTACATGTCTACATCAGTGTCACATCAAACCAGTCTTTCTGCCTGCATCAAGATTTTGTGGCTCTATGTGGGAATCACTGTGTTATTCCTGTCATTCACATTTTTAGTGCTGTGCTGTTATTCACCGCTTAAGCTAATGAATAAATAATAGCTATTTTCCCTATTTTTGTCAAATTAAACTTTATTTCAGCTGGTCTTTTGCTGCTTTCTCAGCTCCACTGGGAGGAGAAGGGATTTACAGGTAGGTATGTTTTCTGAATTTAAACTTAGCAGTAAGTCTCCTCCTAAGCAAAGGAGTGTATTAAGCCAATTCCAGCACTGCATGCAAGCAAAAGCAGAGGCTGCTTGATTTCTCTCTTCATCCCAGCCCAAGCCTGTTTGATGGCTACAAAGGAAATATCCAGTCCAAAGGATCAGAGAGACACTCAGGAGGCCAGAACCCCACAAATGCTGACAGTGTGTCAGATCTTCACATTTTATTTATTAACCCAGCTGAAAATTCCCTTTCCTTAGTACAGATACCAGATGCCCACCTTAAAAGGCTGGGAAAGAGCATGGCCTGTGTCTTCCTCACAGCTTTCCAAATCCCAACCACTGTGCAGATCCTGACCCTCTCCAGTCCAGCAAGAGGGAGCCTGGCGGGGATCCCTGTGGATTTGCTTCTGTGGCCTCTGGGAGACAGCATCAGTAACAGAATGGAAATATGGGAGACAGGAGAGAGAAGTGTCACACAGGTGCAGCACTAAGGGTGACACCCCAGCAGCTCCCAGGCTTTGTGCTGTGCCATATTCTCATATTGGGTATGTAGGAACTCCCTGTCCAGAGTACAGCTTTTTCCAAAAGTTTCTCAGGAAGACTCCTAAGCTAGAGCTGTCCGTATCTTCCAGCTAAATTAAACAACCAAGTATCTCGTAAATCTCTACTCCTTCTACAGAAAATAAGAACCGCAAAACTTCAGACTGGATAGACCCAATGAGAATTAGCCAAATCTACCATCAGAGAGGGAACAGACTACAAAGAGAGATCCTTGCCCTGCAGTCTGTCAGAGAGAACCTCTTGTTCTGTTAATCAAAAGGCCTGCTAGTGCTGCAATTTATTTGGCTTTGCCTTTATCCAAGATTAATTATGCAATTTTACATCCAGATTCAATTATTAGAGTGAATATTTTCAGATGATACTTGGACTTTGCTTCCATGAGTTCAGCTCCAAGCATCACCTTGACTTCTGTCTGCAGCTAGGAACTACAGTGGCTACAAGGGATCACTTCAGAGAATCCTAGCTTGAGACTGGAGCTTTTGATGCTGCTTAGCCATGTCCAGCCTTTCAGTTCTAAAATGCATTGCAAAGGGTGTTTGTGACATGGCAGTTTGTCATCCAGGAGTTTCCAGACCTCCTCCTGCCTTTCCATCTGGCTTTTGGGTTGGCTTGTAGAATATGAGAAGTATAGTCCCTTTGCCAAGTCCCTGCAGCTGTGAGCATGGGAAGTTACTCTTCGTCTGGTGGTGACACTGAACTATTTTGATACTGAAATTTTTTAATTCATCTTGTTTACTGAACATCTTAGGACTGAGTCTTATTATTTAAACTCCACAGAACACTTGCAACCACAGAAAGACTTGCAGCACAAGAAGTAATCACAAACTTCACTTACATACTCCATCTAGTTAACAAGGCTTTGTATGGAATCTAATGGCAGACAGTAGGAAAAAATCTTTTACCTGTGCTTGGAACAGAAAATAATTTAAACTACTGGGAAATTTAGCATTTTAGACGTCATGGAAAATGTATGAGGTGTTATAGTGTAGATGGCTACTGATAAATTATAGAAGAACTTAGGAAATCATAACAACAAAAGTTAAGGGATTTTGCATGCAAATCGATACCTGGGATATAAGTTCCAGGTTGGATCTCAAATAGGAGATCCAGCATAAATAGAAGTACATCCTTATTCTGAACACCCTGGGCCTCACAAGGCTTGTAACATTTATGACCAAAGTCTTGTGGGAAGACCATGTGAGAATTACACTTCATCCATGTTAACCCCCAGTCTTTTGGTTCATCCTCAAACTTTACTGCTCTGCTCCTAAGCCTAATCCAGATCTAAAGTTGCTCAAAAGATATTAAGGGATAGGCTGTTCTATCCCTGTTGAATATTGTATCCTTGAATACGTTATAGGTTTTTATTTTAGTCTTCCAATTACAGGCACCATGAAAGCATGCACATTGGGTAGCTACTTTTTAAATCTGAATTCTCCACAAAGTAAGTAAGGACACATAAGGGGTGTCATAAAGTATTTTCATAGAAGGTCATCGTTTGACACCTTCCTGAATGGTAATGAAGCCAACTTCCTTTGCTGTTTTCAATGGGCTTGCCCCATGATTCGTTTTCTCCTAAAGCAATTCACAGGTGGATGATTTGACCAGCTGCTGTTTTCATTCAGTACAAAAAAAGATTTCCCTCCTCTCTTAGCTCTGTGGTACAGCATGAGCTGCAGAAGTGGCACCTGTGCCATCTCTGACCTGCACCAGCATCCTCCAGACCAGAGGAATTCTGAAACCCACACATGGAGGTGGCACCACTGGCTGATTGAAAAGCCTGAGACTCAAAAAAATGGCTTGTTGGTTTTGTTTTTTTTCCTCTGGCAGTGGTCAGATCAAGAAATGCTTCAAACACAAAAATCTAAATAAAAGCTTTTCCTACTATAAGGTAGTAATTTTTTCTTAAAAGAAATGTTTGCTACTCTGAAGTGGTTTTTTACCTTCCTCTGCCTATTTTGTGAAATTCCCTCTAACATCTATAGCTACACAGACATAGGATAACAGTTCAAAGGCAATAGAGAGTCAGGGAATAAACATGCTTTTAGATGCTTTCATGGGGTATTTGCTTTGACATTTCCATGTAATTTAGGGTTAATGTATCTGCCATTACAGCCAAACGTGTAATGCCAAACACTGGGGAGGGGGAGTGGTGAGTTTTTCTTTCACTCTATTCCTTTCAGTTTTAGCATTGCACCTGATTTTCTGTCACAGCCTTTGAGTGGCAGCTCCTGTCCTCACTTGTGCGCACGTGGGGGACGCAGCCGTCCGTCTGCATATCCCGTTCCTGCAGACAGTGCAGTAACAGAGCCCTGCCCGTGCCAGGAAAATCCACAAACGCCAGAGTTTATGTCCGAAAAGGACACAGAGGAGTCCTGAGACTTTATTCGAATCAAGGGAGAGAGTCCACTGGCACACACGCCCGCTGGATTTTCTCTCTCGAGCTCTCGGTGGGCGCATCCTCCTTTTATCCCAAACTCCCGGCCGCCTGTTGCCCTCTCCTTTTCCCAATTGACTGAGGTACTAGGAAGGTACAGCCTTCCTGAACCGCTTTCCACATATTCTCCCCTTGAACCGCTACAGTTTTACCCCAAAGTTGAGAAGTTCAGCCTTGTGCAGACCCATGTCCTGTTTCAGGAGCCAAGCAGTCGGGTCTCTATAATAAACCTGCTGCCCAAAGCCAGTAGGAACACTTTGAACCATTCCAAAGATGCCAATATCCATACCTTCCCCTATCAAATTGTTTGTAAAGCTTTCCTCTCACCCGCAGTTCCCTGTTTCTCTGAGGAAAATGGAAGGAATAAAAATTTGCATTTTCCCTGGAGCGATAGCCGTGAGCCGCTCGCTGGCTGTACGGGCACCTGTTAATGTCCCCGCGCTGGCCGCGCCTTTGTCTGCTAAACCACGGGCGGGCTTTAAGGTTTGGAACAGGTATTTTCATGGAAGCATTTTCCGTGGAGCCGTTCATCTCTGGAGACTGGGCTGATTTTTAAACCACGGAGGTTTCGGGGTTTGGATACACCAGGCTGCCCTCCGGCGGCGGCCGGCGCGCCGCGCCCGCTCCCCGCTCTGCCAGAGCCGCTCCGGCCTCGCTTTCCGCACTCCTCTCTGACCGAACCGGCCGGGCGGGGCTGCTCGGGGCACCGGCAGCTCAGGGATCCCGAAAGCCTCAGGAGAGCTCCTGTGAGCCGGACAGGCTCCCAAAGCCTCGCGCCTCAGCTCCCTCCCCGCTCTCGGGCTGTAACCTCCCGCTCTGGAGAGGGGAACCAGAGACCGGAGAACACGTTGTCATCTTTTATCGAAATAAAAATCTAAACGGCAGCTGGCCCAAACAAGTGTTGTTCCTGTGCTCCGTGTCCATGTGACCGTGTCCATGGGGATGCGATCCTCCTGGTGCTCCGTGTCCCCGGGAGCCGCCTGTGGGGATGGTGTGTTCAGCTGATGCTTTCAACCTGCCTGTGATTCTTCAGGGACCAATTGTAGGCTGCTGGGTCAGTGTTAGGAAGGAAGCAATAATTGTATTTGGTTTCTACACACTCTGAAAAAGCTGCTTCCTTTAGTTATTACAGCAAGATGAGTGGAAAATGCTTCACGTTTATTTTCAGAGGAGATGGTTACTATCACCCTCAAGTCAATTGCTATTATCAGTGTTCAGAGAAGAAAAGGAAGCACCACTTTCAGAGTGCAGTGGTCTCATCTGCTCCCATTGGATTTTGAATGCCTCTCAAAAACAGGGGACATTTAGTAATTTGTCACTGTGTATTCTACGAGCTGAATCAGCTCCAGTGCAGAAAGGCTGAATCTGGGGCCAGTTTGCTCCTGTTGATGCTCAACCTGCGTGGATCACAGGCATGGAAGCTGAGTCACCTGGAACTAAGGATCACTCCTTTGCAGCAATGATCTGAATCTCTGTGTGAATTCAAACACTGGCAGTGGTGGGGAAAGCAGTAGTGGCACAGCTCTGGCTACTGACGGGGTCCAGAAGTAGCCAAAGCCAGCAATGAAAGTCAGTGATTTGTCAATAGGCATGAGACCAACTTCTCTTGCTTTCTGTGTTTGGTAAAGCTCTCATTTTCCTTCAAACTCAGAATTTTAGGGTTATTTTCCAACATAATTATATGGAAGAACATCTCTATCTTTAAGAGGACAGCGGCCAGAGGAGACACAAAGTGTTACATGATTATTTAGCAAACTCTGCAAAAGGCTGGTGTACCTAATGCCACATGTACTTTACAGATCTTGGAGCAGAGATGTTTTATTAGAATACACTGGAGGTTGTTTCAACTCCTATGATCCCAGTACATCACTGGTAGCTCCACCTTGGCCATCTTATATTTTGTCACAGAAAACTATCAAACGCCAGGCCAGATCTTCCTAACATCAGCATTAAAAAGGGAAAGTACCCTTGACATCCAAAGCAGGAAGGATCAGGCAGTTTGCAATGGACACTAATGGTATAAGGAAGCACTTTATACAATTATACCATGTCTGTGCTAAGTATAAGAGAAGGGGTTATGTTATGTTAAAGGATGCCCTGCTCCTATGGCTAAAAAGCATCTCACAAAAACAATGTGAATGGGAATATGGCACTTACATAAAGAAGATTCATGTAGAGGCCACCCTTACACAGCGGCACAAATCTGGGTGCACTTGGTACAAGCACCACCTTAAGCAAATGACCACAGAGATTTGGCACACATCATCAGCTGTTTAACAATTAGCTTATTAGATCAGATTTAATCTAACTAGGAATCTGGTTAAGGGTTAAATCTTTACAATTAAAAGCTTCTCTCGTTGAAGATTTTTTTTAAATAAAGAGCTTGTAGCTGAATGGTAAATAAGATTTAGACCTCTTAGAAGATTAAGTGTTCTGCTCTGTTCCTAAGCCTAATCTTAAGGCAATTAATAGTTCTCAAGGTCTGAACAGTAGGGATATGCATGAATTTTCTTAATTCCACCAGCAGAAAGTGAGTGAATGACTCCTGCCTTACATTGTCACACAAACACTGGCATGGCTTGCAGTGATGTAAATCAGCAGTAGTACAAGATTATCCACCAGTGATCCATAGGAAAAGTAATACATCATAATATATTACAGCAGATTAAAAATGTGTCAAAGAAAATCCTTTTAAAAATGATA
The DNA here is from genome assembly GCF_029582105.1 of Oenanthe melanoleuca. NCBI lineage: Eukaryota > Metazoa > Chordata > Aves > Passeriformes > Muscicapidae > Oenanthe > Oenanthe melanoleuca. The sequence continues at coordinate 31,101,597 of NC_079341.1, read as the reverse complement.
GTAAGAATAGGGGTTCTTTGGATGTTGTTTCCCTTTAACTTACCCTCTTATTTAACTTTCCTGTTAAAATGGATGAAGTTAATGAAGCAGTTTATTAAAAAAAAAAATAGTTCTCAAACATCATATTTAATCCACATCTGCATTATACTATGCTTATTGTGAGTGGGGTATGTGGTGTGACATGTACAGGGACATATTTCCATCCTGTAACATGGAAGAGCATGGGCACAACCTCAGTTTTCCCAGGTCGGGATCCTGATACTATTTCTCCTGTCTTCCCATTCCCACTGTTTCCAAATGAGCACTGCAATCTCACATTTTCCTACTTAAACTGCATATACTCATTTTGTCAGCTTCTGCTGTCACATCCTGAACAAGGGGTACAAGCGAGCAATGTTTCTGGGTGATCAGCTGGGATCAAGTTTGGACCAAGACAAAGTTTTGGACTGATGTTGAAGCAGGGAGTCATCAGCTGGGTGAGCCTATGCTGTGCCTTTTTTTGGCAGTCAGCTTTATCAAGTGTTAATTTGGTGCTGCTGGTGCCTGACAATGACACACTTCATGGACTAGCAGTGGGTCACAGAGCAGAGCTGAGCATGGTTTAGGAGGTTCTGGATCACATGGTGGTCACAGCTGCTTTTGTCTCCCAAACACTGACCCATAAAGCAACAGCAAATGCAGAAAGTGATCATTATGAAACAGCCTAATTAGGTTTGCCATCTACTCGCTTAAGGTGTTATGAATCACTTTATAAACAGGGATTATATCTTTATTTGAAGGTCCCACTTTGTGCAGTAATTATGTCAAAATGCCCTGTGCAGTCTGTTCACCTCAGGAAAGGTGAGTTACATTGTTAGCGTTGCAGAATTGAAATCCTTGAGTTCTGCCACACAGAGAGCACACCCCCTCTGGTGAGACAATGTCCTCAATCTACATCCTTGAAGACCCACAGGCAGCAAACTACCGGCAGCCAAATTAATGATTTTGCTCAACAATGTTTCAGCTTTTTTTTTTTTTTTTTTTTTTTTTAATACTAAAACATTATTTAACTTCCTAATAATTTGAAATAGTCAAAGTAATATCATTAGTGCTGGCAAAGACAGAAATTCCTCCTGACTGGGTGCTAGTCACTCTTCACTGAAAGGTCTACCAGTCATTCTGCTGTTGTCTGACTAAAGAAGGGAACTTGTTATTTAGTTCAATTATATTTAAATGTAAAACACAATTTCTTGTTAACTGCATACTCATGTGAGGACATTTTTGTTGCTCTTCAGAATGTTACTGACTTCAGGGCACAGATTTACCTGATTAATTGTTCACAAATAAAGAAAAAAACTCTTGATACTGCAACATATCCAGCAGATTTTCTTCTCAGTAACATGTTAGTGAATATCTCTCATTTGTAGCTTTACAGTTATGCCCCATATTCTCAGAGGTTTCTGATTAAATCCTCATTAATCTTTGCATCATAGAGAAAGAGCTTTAAAATTTCAAGTGGGTGTCAAATTGCATTAGGACTTGTGTACTCATTCTGCCTGAACTGTTATTCATGCACAAACAGTGTAAGAGCTGTAAGAGTGTCCTTTTTTAAAAAGGGAGGATGCTCCAGCCCTCATGTAGAACTTCATGGAGTGAGTATTCTGATGCGTATTTTATAAAAAATAAAATTGTTAGAATGGTGTGTGTTTGGTGTATATTTTGGCGTGCATTCTACACCCCATGGTGCACCTTATCTAAGAAAAACATATCAGTATCATGCCAAGGCAGGTTTCCCTGTTCATCAAATGATTGCTCTGCTTATCAGTCAGTCTGTCAGAAATTGTTTGTCTGCTTTAAGAACTCTAAACACATTTTTTCCTATCTTCTCCTGGGCAAATTTCCGTGCTATGGCTGGAAGTAAGTATTGTTACAAAAGATGCCTTCACTACATGTAAGACATGTATGCATTTAGAAATCTATTATTTTTTAAATAGTTCTATTAATAAACTTCATTGACTTTGTGTTCTATTTTGCTATTTAGCTCAGGCTTTTGCTTTCTTCTGTCTTGTGCAAGTTGTACTGATATTCTACTGGAAGTTAGAAAGACAACTTTCTGTAACTCGCTGGAAAGGGTAGGACATAGCAGCCTTCCTTTCCAAATGCTCACCAACAATGCTGTCATCTCAAGTTTTAGGCCATGTGAGCCATAGCCAAAGAATCAGGAGGACAGATGCATAATGATATGAAATCTTTACTCACCTGCATAAAAACTGAACCATTTAAACTGTTTCACTGCCATGGAATAATGTAGCTGGAAGCACTTTTTCTCAATTTCCTGATGAAGAACAAGAGCCTACAATTTCCTTGTAAAGAACAGTGACAGTAGAAATACAGCACACACATACACTGGCAAATAAAAGAATTCTTTTCTGAAATGCGGTGTAAAACCAGAGTCACTGCCCATTCACTTTTGAACTTGACAGTGTTGCTCACCTATAGCAGAAATGTAACTGTCTCTACTGTACTTGAATTTTATGCTAAAGTTTGTTTCTCTAGGACAGCTTGGTAAGTTGATTGTGCCATGAAATTCTTAAAACTTGTAACATAACAATCTTTCTGCAACACAAAAACACATAACCAAATGATGCTGTGGTTTAGACATTTCTACCTGGCAGAACAATGTGACTGGTCAGTACATTTCTATTATTTGCACATTTTCTTAAAACTGACCCATATACACGCTTCCTTTCTTTTACTGAGTATGCTAAAAACAAAAAAAAGGCTGTGTATGAATTTTTGACATCAATATTAAACTTTTTTTCTTCAGCTATAAAAAATACAACCTATTTCTGTTTCAAAGTTATTACCAGCCAAGCTGCTGTTCTGCTGGATGCTCTCAAAGCCTTTCAGTGCAGTAAATATTGTTGATATAATTTCACCAACATATGGATCAGAATAATATAGATAGTTCATAGCCAATTGTTTGAGATACACTGTGTAGGAGCATCTAAGAGGAGTGGGAAATAAAACAAAAGCTTGTAAAACTTGCTGCCAACATTTAGTGAAGAAAAGGGTGATTGAAAACATCCCAGTTTTATAGCAGAGAAAGGATTGTTATCTTATACAAGGTGAAAGAAGAAAAAAATCATCCCTATTTGAATAAAGTATAAATATTAATTAGCTTTAATATAGAAGCCCGGAATAAATAAAAAAAATCTAAAAATATGTGATTATGTATTAAATATTCACCCAAGGATCAGACTAATAAGGTGACCAAGAGACAGTCTAGTATATAAACTGGAACAAACAAAGAATTACAAGCAGCCTCCTTGCAGTGTAATCGATCAAAGACAGCTGCACTTAGAGTTGTGTGTGTGAATGTGTGCTGACAGGGTCCTTTACTAGCACAAACACAGAAAATGAAATGGCCATTTCCCAGTAAACTGCCATCTCTGCCACTGATGGCTGCCTTGTGCAAGCTGAGTTGGCTCATTCACTCTCTCACTGTCAGCCTCCAAGCTTTGGCTCCTGGAGAAAGAAGTATTTCCTTCATCATCACCAACACTCTGAACTGAACATAGCTGCTGTCACCTCCAGGGAGCTGCTTCTGTCCTCCAAAGCTTACAGCAGTTAACTGCTCACATGGGGCACCCTCTGATTGCCTGTGACTAGGAAGAATCAAAAGCAAAGATTTTCTTTTTTGAAGAAGTGAAGACAAGCATAACTTATTACCACCCCTGATTAAATTAGTCAATATATTTTTTTAAGTAAGGCATCTCCCAAACTGCATGGGGTGTCCCTACATATGTGTCCAGGAAGCACAAAACTCTCCTCACACAAAAAGTGGAAAGTATGAGAAGAAATAACCATGTTATTCACAAATGCATGAATTACAGTGAAGGGAGTAGAGTGGGAATGAAAACTACAGCTCATTTGGCAGGGTGTAAGCGAGCAGAAACAATCCCCTGAGAGGTCATGTAAGCAGCATGGCAGGTGGTTGTACTGTTGTCCTACAGGCCATGGGAAATATTCACCAGAATAGACATGCAACACATGAATATCACTGGATATTAAATAAGGCCAGGAAAATTTTTTTCCCAGATTTTCAGCAGCCTTTCTAGTTCAGCCACACCAGCTTATCTATTTTTACTCACAGAAGGGAATCTCATTTCTGTCCTAGTATTGTAGGTGCCTCAGAATTCTCACATAATGCAGACATAGCTATTCTACCTCCAAAATGCTTCTCTGACCTAAACAGTGTTCTAAAAAAAACCCATCCAAGATTCTGACATATACAGTGAAAAGTGACATTGTCCCTAGCTGCTGGCAACGCAGCAGGAGATTTTCACTTCAGAAGGAAACTTGAAATGTAGGCATTCCAAAGTTAAACAGCAATTTCAGGCTGTCCTGGTAGGGGATGGAGGTAACACCTTGTTTTTCTCACATCACTGCTGAAATGCGGTGTCCATACTGGCCATGCAAATATACACAAGACCAACAATGGAGAAATGGTTTCCTGACCTTTCTAATAACAAGTGTGAATTTGGAAGGCCTTCACATTCTTCATTCCTTCACATTCTTTAAACTGCTGCACTGTTGGTGAAGTGGAAAGGGAAGGAAAAGGATTTTCAATGTAGCCCCACTACACCTCTCACATACAGATTACAGCTGGTAAGAACAGACAGACCATTTTTTCCAAGCTTTATAAAACACGTCCTTAGGCAAAAGTTTCAAAACCACTTATTCTGAATTTTAAGTCTCATGAAAGTGTTTCATTTTCTCCATGAATATTTGATCCTCACCCAGACAAAGCAAGAAAATTGAAAGAGTTTTGCAGTCTTTATTTCTTTCCCACTCACTTAACAAGGAATTCGGTAAGGATGATGTTAGAGAAACTGAATCAACCAATTAGCAAGACTATTTATCTCAGCTTCTGCTGAAGGAGGAACATAGGAGATTTGAGAATATTGAAAGAGCAGTAGAGAATGCAAACCATCAGGGTGTTTCATAGATTGCAGCCACTTTTCACACAGAGAATGAGGATTTTAAAAAATCTCATTTAATTATTTCATCTCCCACTGTTGCTGTCACCTACTATAAACAACTGAGCAAAGAAAGATGAACTAGGAAAAGTAAACTAAAGCTTAATTAAGAAGGTATTTTCCTTTCTTTCCTACTCAGGCCCATGCATGTATCATGTCCCTAGGATACAGCAGATGTGTCATTTCCTTACTGTGCTAATTAGAGACACCATATTCCCTGAACAGAGTGTTGGAGGTATATTTTCAACCATTTATTTTAAAACAGAGTGACAGTCACTTCTCTAACTTGTATTTGTGTAAATGCAGCCTATTTGTTCAATGCCACTTAAATCAAGTTGATGCTTCACACCTTTCCAAAACTAGAACTGTTCCAAAAGAGGTCAACACTGAAAGCCTTGGATATGACACCAGGAAAGTTGTAGTAGGTGGAGCTGAGACTGGAACATTTTTTAGGCTATCACTGGAAGCCTGTGCCCTAATTATTATGTCTGAATCCAACTGAAACAGTGGAGTGATGCTTGTAGGCAGAAAATTAACGGCCAAACAGAATTTCTGTAAATTATCAAAGGATATACCAAACATATCTGCGGCATGTTCTGAGCCTGTACAGACCAGGAAGTACCTAACTTGAGTATTTAAAGATGCCTATCACCAACTGAATAAATACTGCTGCCAGTAAGTGGAATTTTCTACATGTTTATGCAAGGATAAATAACCAGTTTAAAGTTGCATTACAGAAGATAATAACCAGGAGGAGAATGCATAATACAATGTAGGAGCTGGCATAGAGAGGGAATGCACAGCTTCCCTCCTTAGGATTCAGGTTGCTAAAGCTCAGTGTGTACCGTTTAATAAGCACAATGTCTTATGTTGCTCTGTCATCCTGCTCTCCCAAAGAAACTGCCACAGTAAATGGATTCTGAGGAAGAGTGTGGTGGCTTTATAAGGACTTGGAGCAGGCAATGGGTGCCCCTGGGTGAGCAACTGCATGTGGAATACCATGAGTGGGTTGACTTGAGTCCCCCTAGCTCCATAGCGACAAACGCACCTGAGGTTCTGATCAAATCCACATTCTTTTCAGCATTATAGAAAAGGTACTTTAACATTTTGGGTGGCTGTTGTTTCTTTAATCTGATGACCCTATGGCCTCTGGTACCATTCCTGTGCCCACACTTCCAAGGGGTCTGGTCCCATCACCTGTATGTTCTTTTCTACTTTGTGTGTTATTGTAAGGTCATGGATAATTGACTCTCACTAAGGACAACTTGTCATAAGTACCTGTTAATTACATAAGCACACACAACCAGAAGCATTAGTGCTACATGTGCATGGTCTCTCCTCGACATCACCAGCTACAAAACAGGGGTCCTTTATCTTTTATCTTAAAGATAAACTTTCACAACAGCAGCCAACCTCCCCATCTTTAATAGGAAGGACAAACTCAAAGCCATTAAAAAATCTCTAGTAACCTTGCTGCACATATTAAATGGAAAATGTCTGTAAATGTGTTGAATATTAGAGCTGAGCATCACCCTTCACATAACAAAGCTATTGAGGGAGGGCATTTCCATCTCAGAAAAGTGCCCAATATCTTGCAACATATAATTTGCATAACCAAGAGATGGCAGCACTCCATCAACGGTTTGCCTGAAGCAGTTATTTGGAAATGATAATGCATCTGTAAGCACCATACCTGTGTGTATGAACAGCACTAGGAGACTAAAAACAACGGAATAACCATGGAGCGAGACCTGTGATTATTATTCTATTGCTTTACAAAGGTCAAGTAAAGATGAAATTCATTTACCAGTAACTTGAATTACTCTTTACCCATTTTTTACTACGAATAGGATATAGCAAGAATTTGTTTTCATTTGGTTGTCTCATAGATGTATATTCTTAAAGCGTATTTCATAAGATAAAAAAATGACCTTTCACAAAAACTTAAGAAGCACATATATATCAAATATACACTTTCATTTAAAGCACTTTCTCAGAATCTGAAAAAGTTCCTTTGTAATAATCTTGATCAAGGCATGTGCAAAAATTTAACATTTAATTATATATATATACATACATATATACATATAGACCTCCACTATCCCATATCATCAGGCTCACATGCACACACGGTAGGAGTGATAATTAACCTTTTTCACCACATTCAGTCCAATTTCTTTTAGATTCTGTGAACAGGGTATGGACTCCAGCAACAGCCTTCAAACGGAACCACAAAGAAAATGATCAACACAACTCTATGGACACCATGAGGTGATGAAGAAACTGGGTAAAAGGCTGATAGCAATGAACTAGACTGAAAAGGAAATTGTTGAACTAAGCTGTTGCTGTTGGATGAGTTTTGAGAGCAGCATTATTTAAATTAATGAGATTCACAGCTGGCTAATGTTAACATGTTTCCACCTCTGTTCTTTATTGCCAAAAATAATTTCCCAAGAAAAAGGCCAGGTTCAAACAACATTGATTATATTTCAGAAAAACACATCACAAATAAGTTGCATAATATCACTGAGGGTCTTATGGGTTTTTGCATGTAAATTTTATTCTTGCTTTAAAATAGCAGCTTTCTCCTCTTTCTCACACAAATTAATCCTGCTGCCTGTAATGCCTGTAATGAGCTCCAGTGTCACTGGAATGAGAACAAGGTCACTGTACACAGTACCTGGATCAAATCACTCCATGAAACTTCTCTCAAAAATAGATTGGAAGTGAAGTATTTCTATTTATGGGCCTGGAGTCCCCATTCATTATTAGTTCAATGCATTTTCAGAGGGTGGAAAAAGAAACCTTAGGAACATATATCCCAGGAATTTATGACAGCATGTTTCTTGGATTATTATTAGCTCAATGGAAATCCTGTCTTACATAAAAATATTTTAAAATACCAAGAAAATTAAATATAATTCCTGGAGGTAAAAATAGTTTTGGGTTTTTTTATCCTCTCTCCTATCTTTTCTTCAGGAGCTCCTCTTCCCCCCCCTCTATGATGTGGCTGTATCCGAATCAATGATCTACTGATAGATAAAAGGATATTTTTTTACTCAGCATTAAGTAGATTTATACTGCTTTCAGCTGTATTTAGTATTCCTTTTAAGTTGTTGGGGGTCTTTTTATGTGGACAGAAAACTTTAGATAACTGCTTTGAAGATAATTCCCATATCAAGTGGAAAGCACAAAAGATGACTCAAGTTCAAAACTGTTCAAGTTCTGACTTAGGGAAGATAAGAGAACTTTTTTTTCCAACCTGGGACCCCCAGATTGTTCAGAAATACTGATATTTAGCTCATTTCCTTTCTTGAGTTTCATACTTCTCAGCCTCTGTCTTTGCTTGGGATTCCTTGACCTGGTTCACACCCCCAGTCTGCTGTCAGCCAAACAGATTGTTGGTTTTTTTCCTCATTTCTGTGACAAAGGCTTAATTTTAAGTTACCCGCTCCCAATACACCCATTTGTAACATGTTCCTATGTGCTCTATGTTCCTAATGCACTTTTGCCTACCTTTCTAGGGATGGATCTCCCCGGTTTTTATAAAGAAAGTGAAATTTAAACCTTTTACTAATGAATAGATGACACCTTATAAATTGTATTCCTACAATTTTATTATAAAAAGCAAAACCTCACCATTTAAAAAATGCTTAAGGGAAACGGGCAGGACCCCAACAGCATTCTGATAAAAACCTCCCTGCACTTGATGTAAATTTCGGGTTGAACCCTCCAAGGTGCTTGTGTCACAAGACCATTATTTGTCGTGATTTGGGCTGCTTAAATGCATATCACACTTCGATATCTCTGAAGTCACTTCTGGTTTACCACAATTAAAAGACCACCATTAGTTTCAGGGCACTATTTGATGAAATTTAAGACCAGTTTGAACTCAAATCAGTAGGAATACACACGTGCTTCCTACTCAGCACATCTGTCAGCTGAAGAACTCAGTGAAAGTTCTTAGGAAGAACCTAATAAAGATGTTTTGATGGTTTTTCATGTAGAAAAACGTTTGTACAATCCTTATCCGTTCTAAGCTAGCAGTTTGCTGAGAGATTTAAGCACAAATTCCAAAATTTGAAGCAATTCGCCATGAAGAAGAAATAGAGAACGTGTCTTGAGTAAAATTGTGTATCTTAAATGAATGCAAGCTGCTAAATAATATAATATTGGAATTTTAAGACCAGGTTTGGTGACAGGATTCGGGGGGCAGAACTCAGCTGAGTTCTGAGGGAGCCTGACCTATACCAAAATTAAGCTGCTGGAAATTTAGTCAAGCTCACAAGTCACTTTTGCCAAATTATCTTGAACAAAAAGTTTACTACAGTAGTAGAAACTCCTGTGCTCTGCCAGGGGGGACAGGCACGGTTCATTCAGCTCCCAAAGTAAGGCAGATTACAAAGGCGTCTGACTCTAGAACCTGGAGAATTTCTCCGATCACCTGCAAAGCGATCTTCAGTTCTGTGAAGATAACCACATTCAGAATTAAATGTCTCCGCATTAACACCCCCGGTGTCATCTCCTTTCTCTCGCTTCGAATACAATTGCCTAGGAACTGTAAATTTGCACTCCTATCTACCAGTTGAACACTGCATTTGCTATGCGGCGGTGTAGAGTTTACCTCTTTCTTTCTTTTTCTTTCTTTCTTTCTTTCTTTCTTTCTTTCTTTCTTTCTTTCTTTCTTTCTTTCTTTCTTTCTTTCTTTCTTTCTTTCTTTCTTTCTTTCTTTCTTTCTTTCTCTCTCTCTTTCTCTCTCTCTCTCTCTCTCTGTCTCTCTCCGTCTCTCTCTCTCTGTCTCTCTCTCTCTCTCTCTGTCTCTCTCTGTCTCTCTCTTCCTCTCCCTCCCTCCCTCTCTCTCTCTCGCTCTCTCCCTCCCTCCCTCTCTCTCTCTCTCTCCCTCCCTCTCTCTCTCTCTGTCTCTCTCTCTCTCTCTCTCTCTCTCTCTCTCTCTCACTCTCTCTCTCTCTCTCTCTCTCTCCCTCCCTCCCTCTCTCTCTCTCTCCCTCCCTCTCTCTCTCTCTCCCCCACGCCCACACCGAGGGCACAGTTTCGGTGTGTGTGCAGGAAGCCGCTGCCCGCGGCCCCTCCAGCTCAGCCTGGCCCCGGCCCGCGCTGTGCCCCAGCCCGGGGTCTCTGGCTGCCATCGGGCCCCTTCAGCCCCGGGGCTGTCGCGATAAACCCGCGTGTCCTGCTCGCCACCGAGCCCCACGGCTCCTCCCTGCCTATAGAACTTGTCACTTCACAGAGAAACCCAACAAACAGCCCGCTCTGCCCTGAGCCGTGACTCACATCTTCCTAAACGCTCCGTTGAAGTTTGTTTACAGCGCTGGCGCTTGCTACATCGGGCAAGGAGGACTCTGTGTTTCCTTTTTTACTTTTTTTTTTTAGCAAACACAACTGACAAAACTGTCAACTCTTTTTATTGTTTTCAAGTTGTATAAACAGAATTAGGCTGCAGGGAGTCTATTAATAAAGTCCTACACAACAAAACCATTCACAATCTTCAAGGTAGGTTTTAATCTCTTAGGAAAAAATCAATTTTATTTAGAATAAACTAGTAAAGAATGGAGATTACTCCAGGGAATTAGTCTTTAAAGTATGATGGAGAAATATAGATTTTCTTCTCTATAGGAATATGATGTTGCAATGCACATAAAATGTGCCATAACAATTACATAAAGGCTTCTTTTAAATTTCCGGGCTCATTAGCCCTATAGCTTTCTAGAAACAAGTATTTCTGGGGAGGGGGAAAAAAAAGGAGGGGAAGGAAAAAAAAAAAAAAAAAAAAAGCGTGTAATTATAGAGACAAATACCGGGCAGAAAAAGCTTAGAGTCTTGAATAAGTTCCACTACACTAATGAACCACTCCACCAAATCCCAGGAGGTCAGTACATATTATGTGTGTGACTCCAGTGCAGGAGAAGTAACCTTGTGCCCTCGCTTTCCATTTCTATGGCATCTCCAAACTGTCACAAAGGGATCAATGCAGAGGGTGAAGCTATATTAATACAAGTTAAACGGCCACCTGGAATACAGCTGCCAAGACCTTCGCTCACAGATGGTGACACTTTGTCTTGGAGGCTGAATCTGGACAAATAACCCAAAGATCACAAATTCTGCTCTTGGTTGTACCTGTGCTGCTCTGCAGCTGAGCGTGTCTTAATCAGCTATGAAGAGACAATGAAGTTGTTTTTACTGAACACAGAATCTGAGGCATTTCCACTCCAAAATAGACAATGGTGGGTTTTTAACATTTATAGCTTGGAGAAGTCAGAATGACTTCAAGTCCTGACACTCTACATTTACTTGTTAACAGGGTCAGGATTTCACTTTTACCTCTGTTTTTTTATTTCTCTTAACCACATAAGTGAGACCTGAACTCTGTGCTTATTATTCCCACTGCAAAAATTTAAAGAACCTTTTGTGTCACTGAGAAACAAACAGCATAAGGCTGTATACCACAGGCAAAAACACTTCTCAGATCCTTCCATTCTTTAACCGTTTATGCCCCAAGATCTTAATCAAGTATCTGTTAAAGCCTTGTCCTAACAATTAATTAGGGAAAACTATACTTTGTATTTTGCGGAAACTACAAAGCCACAAGAGCAGTGACAGCTGTGTGGTTAGAAGGAAGGTTTTAGTGGCTGGTGGAGTTCATGTACACTTTCTAAAGACATTTAGCTTGCTTTTTTTCAGACAAAGAAGCAATCTAAAATCCCAAGCCTGAATACTCCATGACTCTCAGAAATTGCTTTTTAGCAGTCACAGCCACTTTAGGCATAAGGCGATCATGTATCTGAGCAAGGAGAAAAGCTCTGATCCAGAGCTCAGCTGAAATTTGTAACCTTCTTGTCTTTATTAAATTCTGTTATATTCATGAATATTTAACAGTTAAAATATTGTTATTACTGCACAAACATTTTTCCAGCCTACAAATTGTTATATTCTGCCTCTGTTTATACTTTAATTTGATTTTGCTTGAAAGCAAGTATTGCCTATTTTTGCAGAGAATTCAGTTTTGTCGTGGAACTAGCCTCTCCTCCATCTATGGAAAATATTTTTTTATTTACTGATGGCAGGATCTTTTGCATTAAAGTTACATTAATTAGTATTTCAGCCAATTTTGGTGTAAATGGCCTGCACTAGAGCAAAACCAAGCTGATATACAGGTGCCTTGTGTGGTCTGAGACCCAGCTGATCTGAGTGTCACAAACCTGCATGGAAGGGTTTGACCTGGTGTAACTATCACTGAGGAGGGAGAAAAGCTTGCAGAGTTTGCATTGAAACATTCTGGACTTTGTGCCTGTGGATATGGGTGCAAAGCCAACAGTATGGCAGCAGTTTGCACTTCTCCCTTCCACCCACACTGCAGAGGGAAGGTGGCAGCTCTGCACAGCTCTGCTCTAACCACGCATCAGGGGCTCTGCTTACATTGTCGCCTGCAGCGTTTAACACCGGCTGCTTTCCGTCCTCCTCCTTCATCCCAACTCCCCTATTCTTTGTTGTAGGAAATAACAACCCAGACAACGGCAATGTCTCTTTTCCTTATTGGTAAACACTCTCTGGGCACATCTGCAGTGATGATGATAAGGCAGAGGTCTGCTCTCAAATGGGAAAAACAGAATGTCAGTTTACATAATGGCCAAAAAACAAGAAAAAGAACCTACACGCTCGAGCAGCAAGCCTGTTTCTATCTTGCTTCATTGTCTTAACAGGATTCTTATTGTGTTTATATTTAGAGACATGGGAAACTGTGCTAGCCCTGCTCCCCATTGTTACTTAACCTCAAACAACCTATATAACACACTGTCCATGAAGGAACCTGAATGTAGACTCTAATCAAGGTGGCTAAACAAGATATAGGAAAATAAAGCTCAGTGCTTCCTCCTTGTTTGGGAAAAAACAAACAGGAAGGCTCCCTCTTAGACTCACCTCAGCAGAAGAGGGAGGGAGAGTTTGTTTTTACAGGCCCACAGAAGATTTTGGCTCTCTGTTGTGCACCTGTTTGGTTTTTCATCATTCACACTGCCAATAAATGGATAGAAACACTTCAGCAACTCATTTCCCAACTGGGAAACTTTATCTTTTCTTTACTTTTTAGGAATAGTGTTTACTAAAAATCCGTGTTTAAAATCATCAATGGAAACCTGACATATCTAACACAGCAAAGACTATGACCGGTTAATCATCAGAAATTTGATTTTGATAACCTGTTAGTGCTGGGGGAGGCTTGTCTGAGTGCTGAATAACAAATGAAACATTACCAAAAACTCGAATCCACGTAACCTATATTAAATTGAATGCAATGTTCCAAATGACAACATAGATTTGATTGCTAGGAATTAATGATTCCAACTCATAAACAGCAGTGTTGAAGAGGACTAAAAGTGTGAACTGAGCCTGAAATTCTGAATGCAAAACCATTTCACACATAGAAAATATTTACAATGACTCCTGGCTAAAAAATTGAATTATTTAAACAGCACATTTCAGTCTTACTTTTTCTTCAGAAGCCACAATATGTGGGCCTTTCAAATCAGCCAAGGATGACAATCCTACAAAATCATCCACAGATGGCATTTTACACAATCAGCCTAGGATGACAACTATATATCCTTTAAAGCTCTAAATTAACAAATTTATATAGACAGTTTTGACCTCTTTCTATGATGTTAACTATTGGGGTTTCTTACCCCAAAACATTTGAACTTTGGACATTTAATTTAACATAAAATCTTAGCAGTCCCTGGCATATATCAGAGAGACAAGCTGCTATCAGAAAGAGTTCCATTCTTCTTTTTTTCCAATGATTTGGCCCCAGTGCATGTTAGGCTGTGAAGGTGCTCCATCAGCTATGCCTGACTAGATAAGACCCTGAAGGCAGGGCTGCTCAGTGCTACCCCTTAGTAAATATATTTCCTTGGTGATCACACTTCTTACTATCTTGTCCTCCAGTCATCAATATGACATGCATGTAAAGAGAGTGTAAAGGCTGTTCTTTCTTACTTCTACTCTCACCTTCCAATCCTGGAATCCTGTGCAAAGATTAAAAGGAAAAGCAGGAAAGGAAAGCAGGAAAGGAGGCATGCAGAAGGAACATCAGTCTAAAGGAGGAGCTCAGGGAACAAGAGATCCTTCATGGCACCTTCCTACACCCCACGCAAGGAGAGAACCCTTTCCTGTCCTAGTTTTGTTTCTCTGTTGCTCAGGTTTTACACATATGCCATACCCAGTACATCCTGGATTTAGTTCTAGAGATGGAAACTAACTGATCTCTGGGTGCAAGGTCAAAGGCTGGTCTCATTGGGAATGACTGCAGTAGAATTTCAGTTAGATTTCAGAATGAGAAATCCCTTTACCATGCTTTCATTTAATTGTCCTCACTGCTTTCTCCTACCCCTTTAGAGTCTCCCTTTCTTTCAGGTGGTGGCACTGCTGCACCATTTGAGGCGCTCAGCACAGCTTCCTCTGCCAGATTTCAGAGTGTATCTTAACAAGTAATTAGAGCAATTTTCACTAGCTCATGCTGTCGGCTCTCCAGCTCCTGCATGATCCAAATGGCTCTCAGGGGATGTTACATTATGGTTGGTTTGTTATTGTTTGTTCCAGGCCAGTGCCACTAGACAAAAGCGTTATAAAACTGGTGAGTGGTATTAATCACAATTTCTTAGATGTCTATGTCTGCAATGTCCCTATTCTCACTTTCCCATTTTTTTGCTTAGCTCTCATTTTGTTCTGAAAGTACAATTAGGATGTGATGTACAGAGTCCTGTATTATATAGAAGCTCAGCAATAGGCTTAAATATTTATAAGTCTAGACAAAAAAGTAGGAAAGAAAAACAAGCATTGCGTTTCAGCAACTCCACCTCTTTGTTAGGAATGACTAGATTAGTACCTGAGAGCTTCCCTGCAAACAGCCAGAATCCCACCAGCTTTGAGTATTTCAATTGCAACTAAATTCAACTGAAGCTTAACAACTTACCCATTGTGACTCTATATCTAACTTGAATTCAGCATACAATGCAGAATGTCCCCTGCTGTGCAGCCCCAAAACAAGTCCCTTTGAAAACAGTATTTATTTCAATTCAGTTAATTCTTATCATTTCAAAACTCTAATGGCTTTGAAATTCACAGAGATGTAACCCTATCTCTGTGGTAAGAGATTCCGTAATGTAAGGGGAGGAAAATAAACAGAGTAAATATAACTAATTTATTCCATTTCTGATCTTATTGATTCCAGGTCTGGGGGCTTTTAAACCCCTTAATTGAGGCAATAGTAAGTAATAATAGGTAATAATAACTTTGGCCTGTCTCCCTCCTGGGTCTTTTCGGCACAATGAGGTGGCTATTGAGTGTTACAAGAAAGAAACCTTCCAATTGAAAACCCACCAGCACAATTGAGGATTCGCTAAAAATATGGAAGAGAAAGAAAAGACTTTGATGGGGTGGGTAAAGACAACTGGACAGCTGTTAAATGCGTTTTGCAAAAAGGAATATGATCCTGGTAGATCATTGACTGAAACAGCAATTATAACAACAAGCCGGCATTTAACGTGGTACTTTGCACCTTCAAAGTGCTATGCAAACAATAACTAATTGATCTAGTCAAAAAAGAACTGCTTCCAGTGTAATATCAAGTATATAGTCACAAGAGAACATGCTATTAACTCAAGGAAGCAATTTATTTCAAAATCTATTATCATAAATTATACCAATCTCTTTTTCCTCATTTTTTAAGTTATTCCCTCTGCAGTCTGATTAATGCCTGGATTAATTTGCTCAGGATTTCTGGAAATTTGGTAAGTGCAAACTTAATAGGAGACTGATAGAAATGTCAGAGGTAATTGATGTTTTAATGAGCATGAAATCTGGAAAAGTACCCGATCAGAATAGAATCACAAAGGCCTTCTTTAAAGCATGAGAGTAAAGGCTCATCATACTGGACCCACTTTTTTAGACAAGTTTAGTAAATTGTGTACTGTGAGTACTCTCTGCTTCCTAAACTTACAGGCACAAAAGGTGTATCAGATCAATATGGCACTTTTTCCATTAACTCCAGATATTGTATTATTTCCTATGTTTTCTTTATCAACATTTTAAAATTATGACATTTTCAATGAATGGCTCCACGAAAGATTTTTTTTTAAATTATAATAAGTAGGTTGCATCATGCCACACCAGGATAAAAGTATTATAGAAGTTGCAGCCGTTATATTTCTTTATTTTTCCCTGCTTGTATTGATACAGAAAGTTGCTGTTCCCATTCTTGGTTTGCCTGTTCCTTTAAACAAGGCCTGATCTGATCTCTGAATCAGGTAAATCCTATTAGTCCGTTTCAGCCATGAATACAAAGGAAACATTTCATAATCTGTCCACAAGAATCTAATCCACGTCTGTTTCTCTATGCAATACACACACAATAAAGCATATATTGTGTGTTATCAGGAGCCAGAAATGTCTTCATCTGTGCCTGCTGCTAGGTGCAAACACCATGCTTATCACTGCAGTGTTCAAAAGTCTTTTCTTTAGAGGAGAAATAAGCTGGAAAAACACCAGCCAGTCTCAGTGTGCCCCAACAGACTGACACTCTTGCCTCAAAGCCTCTGCCATATATTTGAAGTCAGTTCCCACTCCTTCCCCTTTCTGTCCCTACCAGGGAGTTCTGGCTGCTGCACTTGCACTACCCAGCCCCACGTTAGCTCCTGCAGTAGCCAGTAAGTAAAAACCATTGTAATGCTGTCTGGCTTGTAAATGAGAAGAACAATAAGGAAAGTCTGAGTTTGACAGCCAGCAGTCCATGGTGATTACAAAGAAAAGGGACCGCATTTTTTACTCGCTTTTTGTTATTGTTATTAAGGTCAGTGTCATCCATCAAGATGCGGAGTTATTTCTGACACATTTTCAAAGGTCAATTGGTCATGTGCAACTGACAAAATAGATTCATGGAATAATGTACCAAAAAACTCGGGAATGTGCCTTTCCACTTTCTATTGTCATGCCCCTACTCATATTTCAATGCCAAAAATCAACAAAGAGAGACATTTGAAAATACCAGTTGAGCAGACAACAAGAAGAAACTGCAAGTAACTCATTGATGTATAGATTGAAAGCCGTGGAATTTCTCCTTCTAAGTTACCATTCTCTTCATTCCAAATATCCAGACAGGAGAAATATTTCATTGGCTTCCCCATTCTACAAAGCAACAGATTTCTTTAAAAGGCTCCAATGAAAGTTTAATAGGAAAACTCCGAGTGTAACATCTCATGCTACAATTCACTTGGCTGGCACACTACCATCTTTGTCCTTCCTTCCAGGAGGAATCTTTTCCTGAGTTTTAATTCATGGGAAGTTTTGGGAAAAATCTGCTGAGGTTTCATCACCATACTCACCACATTTCCATAGGAAGAACTGCTTGAAATGGTAATAAATGGGTGAAGACTCAATCCAACAAGCAACAGGATACTTGAGAATGAGAAAATCCACTTTTACCCTCTACTGCTCACTAGCTGCACAAATACAAAGCTGTTAATATATTCTCATCCACCTCTCCATGATAGGAGAGCAGGAGTATCAGTGCTTCCCATGTTCTAGAGCCAGGCAGAGGAGGATTCTCTACAAGAAGAGAGAGGGCCTTGACTCCTGTACTCCACTCCTTTATGACAAATAAACTCACTGTTTTTTTGTTTCTCAGTGAATAAGTTTTGCAACAAGGACTTTTTTTCCTAGTGAGCTACAAAGCTGAATTTCCAGGAAATATAAACAGTCTGATTTTCTTTTGAACTGATCTATCTATGGCAAACACCATACAGGCTCTCAGCATCCAGGCTCACACTGCACTTCTGATAAGTGACATAGCAGTGCTATCTTTGTGCATTTATAGAGAGAACTGAGCATGTAGCCAGGCATGGGTTGCTACTTCCAGCATTTCCAGTGCAGTTTAGCTCCTTGCATTTGGTAACAGCTTATTTGCAGGCCACCAATATAACCTGAATGGTCCTGGCACTCATAATCACTGATGATCAATTAATTGTGATGTAGTACCACCTTTGGGGTATGGAAATTATATGGTAATAATTATCATGTAAACAAGCTGCTTTTGTTTCATTTAATTTCACAGCTTTGCAAGATTTGTCATGGTAGTTCATAAATTAAATTAGAAGTCCCACAAGTGGTACAAAGTGTTTATTAAAAACTTCCTTGAGTTTCTTCTAATTTTAGATGTTTGCAATAAAAAAACCAGAAAGCACATGTTGGAGGATGCATTATACCATGCAATTTGGAGTATAACAACCAAACAAAGAAGTAAGTTTATATGGAAGGATATACTTGGAAGTCGGTCTGTGAGGCACAAGACACTAGTAATTTCCCCATTACTGCTAAAGTTTACTGTTCCTAGCCACCATGTGTCTTTACCCAGCCCTGGTTTTCTAAACAAAAATAAACACAAAGCAAATATTTTGAATTGATTAGTCAGACACATTTAGTTTAACAGGAATCAGGATATATGCATTGAGTCAGATGCTAACAGGCTGTTTAGTTCCACTTCAGACATACTGACAGGTATGAGGTATTGACAAAATAGCTCCCAAAAGTAAAAAACATTTATTATTTAACTCATAGATCAAATCCATCGTCTTAAAATGAGACTGTGAAGAGCTGGAGACATTTCTGGATTATCTTTGTCAAAGGCTCACTCTGTCAGCCATTGGGATGGACAGACCTTGCCCTTTCAAACATTGCACACTCCAGCCTGTCTCCCCCAACAACTCACTGACCTCTCTATTGAGGAAGAACCCCTTTTAACCACCCAGTCACAAGGGGGTTATTCCTCTGCATTCTCAGGGTTTGCCCTTCCTAGATAATACCAGTCCCGTAAACTCAGCAGGAGATTAAGACAAAGTTCTCAAAACCAATGGCTCAGCCATTGTCCCTCGACAGCTCTCAAGTGTGGGATCGAGATAAGGCACCTCTCAGGAATAATTTCTTTTTTCCTGCTTCTTCCTCTCCACTGCTTTTTAGACAAACACAGTGGGTTAATGCGTCTAATGGCCCAATAACATAGAAGTTAAAAGACAATAGTCAAAATTACTGTAAAATAGCTTCAAATTCTGTAATCTATTTTCAGAGCTTTGGTAGTGATCACATATTAAAGGTACAACATTTTAAAACAGGCTTCCCAGTTATTCTCTTAACTCCTGTTACATTGTGGTTCCTTCTGCGAAAAACATTTAAAATATTTGTTAGATTATTATTTTGCCTCTGCAAAGACAGAAAGAACCTGATACTAAGACACATTGAGTAACTGAGTTGCACAATTTCTTTAACTCTGTGTATTGTGTATTTTCCACTGGTAGACAAAGATCTTCAGTGAAAGGACTCTCTTTTCTAAAATGCTGGGATTTGCGCACACTAATAGGTCTTAATGGCCCTGTTTCCACTCCCTTGCCCCTGGGGTCTGGCCCCGGGGCTCCATTTAATTGCAGGCTTTCAGTCCTTGCCTGAGCTGTTCTGTAGGTATGTTTGCCTCTGGGTTTGTCTCCCCACGTGGCAGGCGGTGTGCTGTCTCCATCCTCACAGATGTGTTACAAAGGGCTCCAAATCCTGCCTGTGGCCTCATCCCCCGGCTGCATTTTGAACCCACCTGTGGCTTTGTCCCCCATCCTGCCCCTGGCTCTGTCTCCTTTTACCCCTGGCTGGGCTCCCTGGAAGGACCCTGGACCTGGTTCATCCCTTGCCTTTTCTGGGGCTGTTGATGGACCTGGCATCAGCTCCTGTCCCTGTCTGACACCATGGGCAGACCCTGAAGGACAGTGCCAGGATCAGTGAGGGCACTGCTACCTCAGCACCAGTATCACCTTCCCTGAAATGGTACCAGGCCCTTGATGACATAAAACAAAAATATGTGAAAGTGCTCCAATAGCAGCACTAATAATAATAATTTAGTTCTCAGCCTTGGCAAAAACTAAACCAGAAACATGGAACTTCCTTAGTTTTCTCCTTTAAGCAACAGAAGGTGAAATGAGTTCTGAAGTCCTGCTCAGCTCTCCCCACAAAGTGTCTTCTGTCACAACTGATCAAGATGGATGAGGTCCCATAAACATCATTTCATATTATGTGATGTAATTGCCATAAACCATAAGCTAAACTAATTTATTTTCAAAGAAAGGACACTCATCAGTTACAGCCTTGAAGTTTCCATCCACTAATTGTTAAAATTCTTCCAGGTGAAAACAAAGAGCTGGAAATCTTCAAGACTTTCAAATATAGGAACTTGTCTCATTGCACAAGTTGAGAATGGCAGGCAGTCATATCCAAAGGTTACTTATCTCAGAAAAACAACACTTCTTTTAACTCAGGTACTCACATGGCCACCTAAGGAGCTGACTCTATTGATGTGTATAAAAAAGAACCCATATTATTAGGGGCAGAAACAAATTTTCATGATTGGAAAAGGAGCCAATTTTACCTGCTGAAAGTATACCAACCATTACATGTCAGCACAAGGCTTAAAGAAAATGGAATACAGAAAACAAGATGGACTTGTTTTTTGTTTGGCTCAAAAGAGCATATTTGTGCTGCACAGAGCACCCTGATGCATGATCATTTGCATTGTTGTACACAATTTGAGGAGACATATGAGAGTCAGGGGTCAAATTTCCAGTAAGCAATGTTGCATAGAACATAACTTTATCATTTATTGGAAGAATGATTACTTCTGAACTAACTCAATATGTCAGTATGTATAATCAATGTGTTTTGACCTATGGATATGCTGAGGTTTGTCAGCAAAGGCTCCCACTTGTCAGTGAAAAATCTAAACTCCATTTATATCAGTAGTCCACATCTGCTCCTCACTGTTCAGATGCAGCAGGAAGAGACTCTTCCCATAAGAGTCACATAGTGCCCCAGCACACACTGTTGTAAAGTCAGTCACCCCACTGATCTTAATGCTGTTATTTGTTCATTACATGAGCACCCCAGAGCAGAATTTGCTGTTGCATGACCTCAGTGTTCACTCAGCATCAACAGAGCCACACTGACTGTTTGCCAAACATGAAATTGAGTTTTAACATTATTTTAAGGACCTAGGAGGTTCTGCATAATTTAATATGTTGTCTATTAAATTGAATTGCTGACTCTAAGGTACAGATATCATTCAATTCTGATCTATTGATCATACAAAAAATGCAGGCTAAAAGTGTGTGCAACGCTTGCTATAAATTTCTATAAGCCCCACTCAAAATGCACTGATGGCCAAGGTATGAAAGCCAAACAGATACCCTTGTTTCAGACTAAAGATCTTTGCTCTTGATAACTTTAGCCTCCAGGGAAAAGACAAATTTGTATCACAGAAGCATTATTTTATTTTATTTTATTTTATTTTATTTTATTGAAAGTTCTTCAGAATGTATTTGTATATGGCATACTTGTATACTTGAATGCTGAATTATGAGGATTTATGTCACACTGATAAATAGTTTTCTTTGCAAGATATAGCATAGCTTTCACAGGCTGATACCAATTCAAATAAAAAAGCACTTAGCTATCAACTTAAAAGAGAAAAAAGACTGAAAATTTTCTGAAAGATAATTAGACAATATCTTTAGTATTTTGCTGTCATTTTGTTAGGTACAAATATAAATGGCAAAAATGACCATATATTCACTTTCATAAATACAACAATTTTACAATGACTGCCATTCTATTGTGACCCAAAAATCACGGATAGTATAAAAGCATTCCAGACAAGTAAAGAATTCCCTGGAATTACAGGAAAGATTAGCAGAATAAACACTTCCAGGCTTTCTTGCTAAGTTTGTTTAAATAAGAGAGAAGATGGAGACACTAAAAACAACTGGAAAAGTCACAAGTCTGACAGAACTCCCTTAACCGGACACTCCCTTCCCCAATGTCCTTCACATTAGCCCAAGCATCTGTGGACTGTTGTTTGGTCGATCTTTTGGACTACAGCTCCTCAATTTACCAGCCCTTATCAGCAAGAGGCCCAGGAATCCCAAGCCTATTTGTTTCAAGTCTATTCTCTCCAAAAGGCTCCCCAGAGTAGCTGCCATTTGCAGTTCTAGACAAAGGAACACATTATCACTCGCATTGTTTTCAGCTCTCCTGAATCTTCCTTAGCGTTCACTCAGAATCCCTGAGGAATCCTGACCTCTTCACTGTAAATTTGGGCTGTAAAACACCTGATTTGTGTCTATTTTGCCTCCTTGTCTGGCATGGTCCTTGGAGCATGTAAATTATGTTTGTGAGCATGATTGTAACAATAAAAAGCATAAAAATAATAAAAGAGATATTTTAATTGCTTATGATAAATTGTTATTCCAACAGACTGAATGAAATGTCACCATCCTATGGTTGTGTTTCACTTCTAAAGAAGACCAGAGCTTGGATAATGTGGAGAGATGTGTACACAGTTTGTAATTACGAAAAGAGCTGTCAATAACACCCCACCACTGTCACTTTTATTGCCTGACTCCCCCTCCCATAACACCACCTCATTTGTAGCCATGGTAAGATGCCAAATTGCTTTATTTCCAAACTGTATGACTACATTTAAAAAAAGGCTTTGTGTGCAATATATTCCACAGTGCTTACTCTCATTAGTATTGCCTCAGCATGCATGGATTCACAACCAGCATCCTTATTTCATATGGAGGCATCCTTTAAAGAAATTGGATGCTAGAGGGTCTATACATCAATGTTATGATGCTGTATTTTTCATGAAATCTGTAAATAAGGTCAACACGATAGGGATATTCCAGATGACAGAATCTCTAATAGTTTTTGAGGAGCAGCCTGTTTCCCTTTAAAAAGTCAATTTGCTTTCAACCCATGCCTATTAAAAAGTGCACTTAGTCTAGCAGGGGCAAAGCACAATTCCAGCAGTTTTCATGGCTCTGGGTAAATATTGCTGGGGTGATGTATGCAAGGCTTGCTACCCATAGCTGAAGAGGGGCAGTAATGGCAACTCTGGATCATTGCAAGTGGCTTTATTTGACTCTGTACTTTAGGGTCTCGAACATGATGAATTCATAACTGAGATAGTATGGCAAGAGAGAATAAACAGCAGCACTGGCCTTGTGAGAGCTGTACTTCAGAGAGCCAAGAATGCCACTTCTGTTGCTACACAGGAAAATTTAAATAGCTTAAGCTTCTTCCAAGACTTTGGGCCCAATCCCAATTCCCTGGGAATCACTGGCTTCAGCAAACGAAAGGTCAGACTATTTCACAATAGAGGGATTTGTAGTTTGTCCTCTCAGCCCCTGTTAGCAGCTAATTAGAGCTCACTACAGAACCTTGAGCTCAGGTCAGGGGTACCAATAGGATCCAGGCCTCCAGGGACTGAGTGTCACCACAATGGGGCAAGTAAATTGAGGGGGGGGGTGTGAAACTAATTCCTGGTGATAGTGGGTCCTCTGTACAGAAATCACCACTGTAAGGAGAGGAGTAACAAAGGGGAGAAACAAAAACTAATTGGAAAAAACTACAGAGGTGGGATATAGAAAAGCAGATATAAAGGGAATCAAATGAGGCAGGCAAAACCAGAGCATAAAGCAGTCCAAATACTCAAGCTAACATCATTCTTTGTCTTAGCTAGAACACAGAAAACGAAAAGAGGAAAAAAAATAAATTAACATGAACAAAAGTGAATAGAATTAAACTGACCAGAAAAAGACAAAATAAATGAGATTATTTATAACAACGGGGATGTACTTATGCATCACACACCTGCTTTCTGTCCCATTCTTATAAAGTTCTCTCCCTTCTGCCAGTGACTGACTTAGATCCTGTAACTGTCCCCAGAGCATAGGGAACAACAGGTTACCAAAAATGGCTTAGCAATAATAACAGGAAATGTTCGTGCTTCTGCTGATGAATTCTCATTGTACTGATCAGTTAGTCCATAGCAACTCAAGAAATAAATGATCAGACTGTGGACATCGAATCTTTAAATTGTCCTAATCTACTTTTATTTACTGTCTTTCTCGACAACTTTCAGTTTTCCTTTTTTTTTTCAACCTAGTCCAAAACATCTTCCTCCTCAGAATGGAAAGTGAAAGAAATTTTCTTTCTTTCAAGATTTTATCTCCAGCCTCAGGCTCTGCCTGTGAGCTCATCCCAAGCTGTTCATGTTCCTTTTGTTCCGAGGTGCAACCACATGCCCCCGGGACCATTCAGGTGGGGAACCCACCTGCTGGGTCTTGGAGCCAGTGTGACGGGACACTTCCCTTCCACACCAAAGAAGGCCCATAATCACTTTGTCACTTTCATGGCACCTATTTTACTGCAAAGGACTTTCCCTTTTAGAGAATCCCCCTAATTCCTTAATTGCTGTCTACTAAAGACCACTTGTTTTGCAGCACTGATTAGCTTTGGAGTGTATACAACCGTTTGTCAGAGGAAGATTTTTATATGAAACAGGCAGAATTTGTTTTATAGGATAAATCCCTCTGCTGTATCTTTGGCAGCAATGTCCTATATTGTCAGTGCAGTCAGCTGAGCCTACTGCCTCCAACATTACCAAAGCAATGTGGGAGCCTAAGCTTGGTGCACTATAGTGGAGAAAGGCATGGGGAGAATAGTTTGCCCACAAAGAAACTATTAGTGGCATTAGCAGAAATTAGCCACATTAGTAGCACCATTCAATCCCTCTGTGTTCAGTGGATTTCAGGATTCCTACTGTGACATGAATTCACTCATCCCTTGCTCCTGAGGAAGTGTCTCAGGTTTTCATCCATACCAACCTTACAATAATTAAGTCTTATAATCTTAGCCAGTCTGCTATGTAATTCCACAAAAGAGTCAGCAAAACCCTTTAGGCAGGGTTTGAAGATATCGTTCTACTTTCACTCTTGTGTGATTATTCCTTCTGGCTCACCAAAATAAAAAACTGTTTCTACCTAATCTTTCCCTTCCTAATCTTTTTGTTGTGTGGGATATAATGTAGCTTCAACTCCAAGAAGGCCATAGAAGTGCCCATTCCATGACAGACTTGAAACCACCTCCCTGGACATTTTAGTGCATTTTAGCACTGTAATATCTCATTCACCACACTGTAGCTTGTGTTTAATAGAGGAATA
Source organism: Oenanthe melanoleuca (assembly GCF_029582105.1). Lineage (NCBI taxonomy): Eukaryota > Metazoa > Chordata > Aves > Passeriformes > Muscicapidae > Oenanthe > Oenanthe melanoleuca. Next base: position 31,076,474 of record NC_079341.1, on the reverse strand, counting down.
CAGGAATTTGTCCTACATAGGATATAATTTCCTAGACAATCAAACTGGTGTCAGGCTGTCATCTGCCAATCCTTCCACCTTTCATCATCTTCTGGTGTAGGTTTAACCACAGGAACAATAATAAAGAATAGTCTGTATCTTGCTAATATTCTTATCCATCCATATCACTACCAAAGGAATGTTGGCAAATACAAGTTTACTCTTGCAAAAGTTGTTGCTGAAGTTAATATTCCCATGGAGCACAGGAATAATGAAGCAGCATCTGGCAAAGTTAGACTCAAACAGAGTCAAGAGTCCTGAATTCTGCCGTCAGTTCCTCTGACATATTTTGGTTAATATTCTCAAGTAAAATAAAATCAAATAAAATCTTTTCCTTGAGTCTCCCTATGTGTTGAACAATCCTTCAGCACCTTTTAAAGTTCATGGGCATCTGCAGCCAAGAAGTACTAAACACTTCTACTATAAGCTGACTGGAACAAACATGTCTCGGTGTCAAACTCCCAACAAAGCTTTGGAGAAAAAGCTGTTACACAATTTTTAGAGTCAAATGGAATTTTTTTCAAAAAGTTTCATGTCTGATTGAGATGACTGCTATTCAGTATTTTATCTGTAACTCAGTAAAATAAAGAAGTCTTTAGTTTGCAGGCCTTTTTATGTACTAACAAAAATATATTTTACAGACTTATCCTGATACTGGTTGAGTCTTTGTTGGCATTTGGCATTAGATTTCCTAATGTATCTCTTGGAGCTCTTCCAAAGAAGAAAAGAAGGGGAGACAGAAGAAGGGGGAGAGACAGAAGAAATAAAGAGAGAAAGAAAATTTGATTTATGCTTTTTTTTTGTTTTAATCACTTCTCTCAAAAATAACACACAATGAACTGGAGGATTTCAGTGGTAAATGCTGAAATATTATAAGCAGTTCAAATGGCTATGGATTCTTCCCATCTGTCATGGACTGTAACTGAGCAGTATAGCAGAAAAGTGATATTAGTTTCAAACCAAAAATAAATCATCAAGCCAAGTCTGTATGTCTAATCCTACCTACACCGCCCTACCCGTGACCTCTCCATGGCCAGGACAAATCATATTCTGTAGGGAATCCATAAATTCATTCTTCATGCTAGCTTGTTTTGGGTTTTTTTGTGGGGAAAAAGAAAACCTCAGATCCCTCACACTGAACCCACCACATTAATGTTTCAGACTTTGGCAATTCTAAGCTTGTCTCCATCCCAGTCTAACCAGACTGCTTTCATATTGAGGATCTCTGAAATTGTCTACCAGGACATTATAAGGGCTAAGGCATTAGCAGCTGATGCCTGTCTCTGAAGCATCCCTGTAAACAGGGAAAAATAATGGAATCTCACTCCAGACATGGAAAACAAACAGGGAGATAGGCTTTTACAGACACAAGAGTAAATGCAAAGATAATTTCTCCATATGTTTAGCATCCTCTTCCAAGGCCCAAGCAGGTGCATTTACAGGAACTGTAAAATCCACTAAATTCTGTCACACGGGGTAAGATCAAAGCTGCTTCTTTTCCACACAATTGATTCAGGCCAAGCTAGATTAATTTTTAAGTTAGATTCATCCTGCTATAATCTTTGTTATGTCTAGTCTTCATTCATTCATGAAAATGGCCTGATTAGTTCATGCTACTTTCTTGAGAAAGACAGCACCAAACAAATGCAGCAATTGGAACCTACTGGTAAAAGAAAACAACATCATTTTTATTTTAAGAAAATCTCATCAATAGCCCAGAAAAGGGAAGTGAAAAGATGTTCTGCACAGTGGGCTACTATATGAAAACAAAGTATTTATGCTGTACTGTCTTGCTTTAAGATGTATATTTTAGAGTGGGAAAAAAGTAGTTTCTCAAAGATGACAACTAAAATCACAGATATACAGAATATCTGAAATAAAACAGGCCTAAAGTACCTCATGTGCCTGAAAACACAAGTGCTCAAAAGAACAGGCCTTTAAAAAAGTCTTTATGTGATAAGGTCCAAGGCCAAACAAGATGTTTGTGTTTGAATCTGGGAAAGGACTCAGGCTTCCCAGATCCACATCTTAAACAAATGATTTGCCTTTGTTTGCTTCTGAAAATGTTTGCTTCTGTATGGGCTAATTTGCCCATACAAGTTACTGGTGTGCACCTAGACCATATGTTTGTGGTAGCAAATTTAGAGATTGCTTTCCCAAAGCTAATTCATTAATCCAAAATTATAAGAAAGTCTCTGTACAAAAGATAACTTCCTGAAGATACAGAATCACAATTTCTAATCAGTTTCATTGATGTTCAGTGTTTCTTGTCACCATGGTAACCTACACACACAATAAATGGTGTTTTGTTTAATCAGTCATGAGAAAGAAGTCCGAGCATGGTGAATCAGACTGAATGAGAAACAGTTTCCTTTACTACCCTAATCAAAATAACTTCAGTGTAACTATAGGACAATTCCAATCAGCAAGACAGGATCAGGCCGTGAAATTCAGATCTCAGTCCTATTTTCAGACACTCCTCCCAGAAGCTCAGATGAAAGTTTTACTTCTATTTCAAAGACAGGCTTAGTTCAAGGTTCAGATTTTATCTCGCCTTTACAGTAGGTAGCTTGCACCAGGCTGAAGTCCAGCACAGGCAATAGATGTTCAGAGCAAAAACTCAGTTTTAGGCTCACTTAGTAAATGAAAATAATACATGAGAAAATAATTCTTAAATAGGGAAAACGTCCCAGATTTAATAACAATGGAAATAAAATTTCCTTACTCCAAGTCAATGCTTTAAGGCATCTATGGCTGGAGTCTGCTTTGCACCAGTGGAAAAAAAATATAATTAATATACATTTTTAGTTATACATTTTTAGATAGAAAAAGAAAAATCATGTAAGCTAAAGGCATTGAGGAATAGGGAAGTTTCTGACATTCTCAGAAAACACTTACAAAAGTGGCATTCACGTGACTAGTGTTAAACCAGTTGTGGAGTGGAAAAGGATTACCTTTGATGTATGAAGATCAAAACCTCCATTTTTTTTCAGGTAATAAGATCTCTCTCAGATGGATTTCAGTAATATGAACATGTTTTCCATGACACGGTAATAAAAATAAAACAATGCCATAAAACTACATCTAGGACTAAGTCACTTTTGAATTCTTAGTGGAATGTCAAACAAACTCACAGCTGGTGTTAACAGTTTCTAATGTAACAGTGATATGCAAAGAAAAATTATAAAAGCAATGTGGGCAGTAAGACTTGAAATAATTGTGCAGCTCTGGTGACATCATAACAAGCTTGAAAAAGTGGCCTGTGATACAACCACAACTGTAACAATTTTTTCCAGGATTTCAATTTTTAAAGGAGCTTTAGTAATGTGGATGGAGGAGGAATATAATGTAAAACTTTTCTTTTTATTTGTTTTCAATTCCTGCTCAGACTATACCATTAACTTTATTCCTTTCCCTTGCTAATTGTACCTTCCCTCCTAGAGGCACTAAAGCCTCAACATTATCACAGCCATTGCTTCCATCACACTCCCATAAGTAACTAATTTTTTTTCAAAGCAAACCAATTTTTTTTAATTGAGTACTTGATCCTCGAATTTTCAGTATTGCTTATTTCAGTATATTAGAGAACATCAATGCAAATAATTTAGAGATAGGTAAGATGAAAACAGAGGTTCAGTGGGAAAGAGTGGGAGAAGTAGAAGCAAGACCCTGTGATTCTGAGGGATTTCCCCCCATTGAGTAGAATCTTTCATAGTGGTTTCTGAACTTCTGGGGCTCTTCTGTTCAAGGCAGGACAAGTGGAAGTGAGAGCTATCAAATGCCATGCCAAAGCCAAGGGGAAACATAAGAGCAGAAAAAATTACTGTGGCTATCAAATTCACATTCCTTGTGGATGGCACCTCGGTAGTAACAGCAGACTGAACTGCTTTGTTTTAATGTATTTGTAATGGGTTGTTTCCAGTGAAATGCCACATATTATGAAAGACTGCCCAGCCAGAAAAAATGCCAAACTTGCTATTTTCTGTCTTTTGTTTAAATCCTGCTGTGGCTCCCTTTGGTATCAGTTGGGTAAACGCAGGGAAACACCTGTACATTTACTCGTTTCATCTATTCCGTTCAGTCACACAACCAAGTTTCCACTGCAGCCTTTGCTTTTTACCTTTTTTTTGCTAATTTTCCATCTGAGCTGGCACAAGATCAAGAAGGTCAAATGATTTGCTCGGGATCACAAAATGAGTCAGAATCTTGAGCCCAGATTAAACGCAGGGCAGTCTCTGGCTCCAGTGCACGGGACTTGCCTACTCAGTAACTCACACCAGTTCCAGTTGTTTTCCCTCCTCGCATGAACAGAATATGAGGAAGTTTGTAGAGAATCTGTCTAAAGCAGAAAATCATCCAGCAGCAGGCTGTCTGTAGTGAAATGCTGGATTTAAGGTGGGGGTAAATCAATACTCAGAACTGTGTGCTTCCTGGTACTGTACTTTCCATTTCTTATCCCCTTCAAATATCTGTCTTATCCAAGAAATTGGGAAAGGTTTTTTAAAAGAATTTTTGTTATCACATGTAATCTCTGAAGACAGAAATAAACAAAAAGAAAATAATTCACCACAGAACATTTCCTGCAGCTGTTGGAATTCATGTTTTTATCATTTGGTAGATGGAGAAACTGCATCACTATTAAGTAAAATCACAGCAGAGGAGAAGCCTAATCTAGATGAATTACAAGCAAGAGTCAGTGTTTCAAATATTCACCACAGATACAAATTAATCTTCATGGCAGAATTAGAGAGCTCTTACAGGTTACTGAGGGTTCCTGAAGGGGAATTTAAGAGTACATATAATTTCTACTGGAATAAGGTAGGAGCATTAGGAATTACCACTGCAGCTTGAAGCTCTCAATTTTTTTAACATCTTGTCTGAGTTAATACATTTGAGCTTTAATTAGGTGAGGGCTGAAACTTATCTTGCATGGGAGACTTCTATAATACCAAACTTAAAGTGAAGGTAGGGAATCTGTTGCTATTCTACCATCAATGCAAGTTCTGTAGCTGCCTAGAAAACCAAGGTACATTTTATGTAATTAATCAGTTACAGGGTTAATTTAAATTAAACACTATTCCTAGTAGGAATGCTGATTAATACCTTTGAAGAAAACTATATATGTCACAAACAAACAGATGAGGGACACCCAATTTGTTCATCAGTGATGTCAGCCTAAGTAACCATTTGAATGCTGCACCGGTCCCAGCTCTATCACTATTTACTGTTATGGCTTACAACAGATTTGTTACTTAGAGTCTCACCAAGTCCTATCCGCTAAAAATTGACATTTTGCTCAGTTCAGCTCTTACCACCCTGACTGTCAGACCCTTCCCTTTGATCCCAACAAGGATTAACCAAATTCCCTGTAAAAGGCCTTCCAAAGGCAAAGGCCTAGGAACACTTCAACATTTACCTATAAGTTGGACTGTTACTGTGATGTTCTTGCTACCAGCAAAATCCCACATGCAGAAAGCAAACTGGTGGGAGATCATCCTCAAAGAAGGTGCACATTCCTCTGGAGGAGGCACCTTGTATCCACATCCTAAGTATTGCTATCTGCACAGTGCTTGTTTTCCATCAGTCACAAAACTGCTTCCTGCAGAGACTAAACTGCACCACTGAGGTACAGACACAGAAACACCACAGCTTAAAAAATGCCCTAAAAATAGACACACCCCACGTGATCCAGTTATAGGATGCTCACACCCTGGAGGCTGCTCTTTCTCACCTACTCACCAGATCATAACAATGCAGAACACAAGTATGAAGGTGCTGACCCTCAGGAAGTGCCAACAATTCAAATTATAGCAATGCACATCCCCTGAAACACAGACTGCCATGAATGTATTAAACATGTCCTACCTTGACATCCACCAGAATGCTGAATAAAGTTTAAGACTATTAATTTTAATTAAGACCATTTATTTTAATCATATGGTGCTCACCAGTTTGCTGGCAAGTTGTACAAATTATTTTATACACCTTTATGGTAAAGGCTGTTTTTGGCAGCTCCTTGCTTAGAACCTTCAGAACTGGATCACAATGGTGACACTCACTCATCCATCCTAGAGCAGGAATATTCTGTGTTGCTGACACAGGCCTACAGAAGGAATTCCCTCGAGAAGGAGAACGTGCTTCCTTCTCCATGTTGCACTTGTCTGACCTTATTTTCTCTAAAACAAAGGAAGATCACTGTGCATACCAATGTGTGCCTGCACCTCTCTTTGTGTTTCTCTGTGGATGCGTGTATGTATATATGTATAAATTTGCATATTAAAAGCTTGACAGATTAATTCACTGTGCACGCTTGCTCCCAAGGAACACGCAAAGCATCTGGCTTAATGTACAGTGGGAAGGGCCTCCAGGGATGAACACAATACCTGAGTCTGCCTAGAACTAACCACCACCACTTCCACTCATGGAGGATGTTAAGAGGGCCATAGCCCCCAGCTGCTGCCAGTACACTTTCTTTTAAAGTTACAAGATAAAGTTCAACTTCATAGTTCACACAAACAAAATTGACTCATAGGAAAATTGCTGGGACTTAAAAACTGTGAATATAAAAATATAAAACTCAGATTTGAGGCTGACAATGGCTTGGTCAAATATGCACAAAACTCTCAATCATATATTATGAATGTCAAGTAAAAGAAAAATGTTAATATTCTGATTCCTCTCACGCTTGTCTGTGACCCAGTTATTTCCATTAGTACTACTCACACCCTTAGTACAACATTTGCTTTGACAATCTGAATTTGTCTGAGGTGGAATTCACATCATATTATCATCTATCCAACAAACTGATTTTTAAAAATACAAGTACACTGATTAGAAGACCCTTTCTATTGGCAATGAATATCTCAGATATGAAGAAGCTATACCCATTTTGCTCGGGTAAACTTGTTGGCCTGTTCATCAAATACAGACAGATCTTTAGCTGTGATCAGAAACCCTAAATTGACAGGAAAATCAGTGGAAATTATTCTTATTACCTTGCTGAAGCTTAAATGCAATTTCAATGCACTTAAGGGCCAATTTACATTGTTAGAGCTCTGCAAAGAATCCTTAATTGTAAATAAAAGCAACACCTAAATGTTCTAAATGCTTTTTATTTTTAAATTAGTAGTCATCACTACTGGGGGCATAGTTAATCAAGTAACACAAACCAGATGAATATGTACTTTCTTTTGCTGCAGAGTAAACACTCTTCATATTTAATAGAAGTTACTCTGAATTCATGCTGAATCAGAAAAAGAAGAGCAAGCCAGTTTTGACTACACTCCATCTGCTACAGTGTTCAGAACTCTCAGGACTTACTGCATGTAACACTTTCGTGTTTTGGTTCAGGCCTCAGCTGATGTAACTGTGGGCCACCATGTGACCTCTAGGAGGAACACTGCCCAGTGTGACTTGGGTGTATCCTGAAGACACAAAAACAAGAAGTCAAATAAAAAGAACTTCATAAGTATGGCAGCTTCAAATTCTCATGACTTCAGCAAATCTCATGATGCTTTGGAGGCTCTCTGATGGGCAAGGGAGGAGAAGCTTATACTTGTGGTTGGCAATGCTGCTGATATTAGAAATGATGGCATCAGCAAACCCCTTTGAGAAAATCTAGCACTCACAGACAAGAGAGAGGCAAAGTGCCTTGCCTTCCAGCACCCCCAGAACTGCCCAAAGAGAACAAATCTCCAGATGACCCCCTCTGGGGACCCTTCCTCTAAAATGACTTGGCATTTCCACTCTTGGAGAGATGGATCTGGGAGGCTCACACTGACCCACCATAGTCATCCTACAGAAACTGTGGGGGTTCTTTTTAGAGTTAGGAAACAGCATTTCCTATTTCCTAAAAAAACTCTCTCTAGGAAGTGCTAGATTTCAGGATCATGTTTACCTGTGGATGTCCCTCCACTCTCCCTTCCTCTTCCAGATAGAGGAGATAATACACATACACAGACGGACATTTTTACTTGCAGGTATAGACTATGATATTAGACCCAAAATGATTACTATTTCACCCAAGATTTTACACAGAGAATACTGTCAACTCTCATTAGTAATGACTTTTTCTATCAGGCTCACAAAATTCAAGAACAGATTTGTCTAAAAGAAGTTTTCACTTGTCCTCCAAGTGAAATGAAGCATTTTTGTGTGGCTGAGCTGCACATCAAGAAACAAGAATTGTAAATAAGGAAGTACTTTGACTAGTGCAGAAGATTGATACAGCACCTGACAGCTTTCATTACGTAAATCTAATTTATTTCAGTAAACAAGTGACTGGAATCATGCATCATTTCTAAACGAGCTGACCCTCAGATTTACATGGTTGGCTGATATGGGTTTGAAAACAGGAAACTCCAGCTGTAACATGAGTGACCCAGACAGCAAAAAGCTAGACACCAAACTAAATTGGAAGGCAGGAAGTCAAAGTTCATGCTCATACCACAAACAATACAAAAATAATGAAGTTCCTCTGAAATACATTTGGCAAAGCCAAATGTCATTGTGAAGCATAAAATATAAAAGAGGGTATAATATAAATGTTTATAGAAAAACAGAGCAAAGAATTGCTGACAATTTTCCAGCAGTGTTCCAAAGAGCTAATCTATCTGCATATATTTTCATAAACACTATATGTCCACTATAAACTGAACACTGACAGGATGCCTAACTCCCTCAGGTTCTCTTAACTAGGCTATTCAAAAGCTCTGGGTTTTGATATCTTTATTCTTTGGTTTCCTGAACCTTGATTTAATTCCTCTCAGCTCCCAGAATACTGCTGGAGTCCCTGCTCCGTTAGGCACTTTTCTTCTGCTCCTCTGACACTCTACTGTAAAGCAATTTTTACTTCTCTAGGGAGCAGCCTCTCGGCACTTTTGAGCTCTAGAGTGTTCCACAGGTTCACAAAAAGCCTTTACAGCCCACATCCAGAAACATATCATATCCTGTTTGCATCAGAGCAACCCAACGATTTCCCCAGCAGCTACACTTGGTCTGTTGGTGTTACCTCCTGGAACCACATTTCTACACAAACACTACAGAGACGAGGGGATGTGCCCACAGCAGAGCCAAGGGCTCATTTTGGGGACAGAATAAGCCAGTGCAGAAGTCTAACACCTAAAAGTGCAGCTCTGCAAATCAGGGATAACACTTCTGAAGCAAATTGAGAGATATACATCTGAACAACTGGTGGTTGCCAGAGCCCTAATCTAGATCTACACAGATCTCTGAAAACTGGAGTTTTATTCTGCACCAGGGCTGCAGTAGTTACATTCAAGTCTTTCTAATTCCACTCTTCAGGAAACAAGGGAAGTTTTAAATTTAATTTCATGCACATTTAATTTATCTGGATCTATAATTCATCCCTATACTCATGACTAGGTAATCTGTCTAGTCACCTGCTATGTGTTCCAGCTTTAGAGCTCCTCTGCATCCTTTTGTTCTGTAATCAACTTCTCTTTGCTTTTTCCCAAAGCCTTGAGCTCAAAAACTCAAAAGGTAATTTCTGCCTCTGCCTCTCTGAGAATAACTCTCATCCCCATTATGTCTACAGAGAAGGAAGGATTGGTACAACTGCATCCTATATATCCTACAGAAGATACTTCTCTGCAGAACTCTTGCACTGGACTCTGCAGACACAGAAGATAAACTCTGCATTGTCAAACATCTGCAAGAGCTCACAGCTGATCTAACACTTCACCACACAAACAACGTTGGTATTTTCCACAAACCTTGCTCAGATGACTTTTTCTCTGAAGTTCCTGTTTAATCTGGTTCGAGTTTTTTGCCTTCCAACTTCTCATGTTTATTCTCTTGACTTCTTTATTACAATGAATCTTAAAAAATATTATCCCCTGTCAAAAGAGTGGCCATCAAGTCACTGCTGGACTTAGCCATTCCCTAGTGACCTCCTGAAGCCAAGGGGCCTCAGCACATGCATGTCTTGTGGAACCAACTTCTATCTGAGCTTGTGGATAGATTCTTTTAAATTGCAACACATGGGAAAAGGAAAACTGAAACAGACAGGAATTTCAAAAAGCTTCCTCTTTATTGAATACATTTTCTCATAATAGGATGGGCAATTTCTGTATAAATAAAAGGTTTTAACATTTGAAACTCTAGTAAAATACTGTTAATTCACCTGGCAAGAGTGCAAACCTCATAAGCTTTTTCCAAAAGCTTTATTTCTGTTAAGAGTTGCTGCTTACACAGATGTCATTAGCACATGCCACCATTATTAGTAACTGTTTTATTCACAAGAAATGTCAAATCTCTTCAAGAAAAGGCAAAAACAATAATAATAACAAGTGAAGTTTCCTTTGTCATCAATATTTTGTAAACACAAAATAAAATGCAAGTACAAAGTGAAGACCCACAAGCTTAGGTCTACGCTTTGAAGACAATGTAGCATTTTGCATTCTGAAAATTTGTATACTAATTTTGAGATTATAGACCCATTCTTCAAATGAAAGTTTACTGCCACTATTTACTGTTAAATTTGCTATGACAACACTGAACTGGGTTTGGTGATGCAATAGCACAGAAAGAAACACAAGCCATGAGTGTGGAATAAACTGGTACCTGCACGTACATAGATTTGTAGTGAAAACACAGATGTGTAAATCTCTGAAAACCAAAGACAACATTTTAAGCTGGATATTCAAGGCCTGCAATTATTTTAAAGCTACAAGGGCTCAGACTGACCTTGAAGTGTGAAACAAATTGAAGACCATATTAAAGCAAATTAATATGTTGGAAAATATCTCAGTAACTATTCAGTGAAACTTAGTTTATCCCAAGTAAATGCTAGCTTTGCATTTATCAATAAATGCAATTAGATAGATACTGCAGTTTCTGTAAAACTTCTCTGATATATTTACAGTGCTTTAAACCTTTCTTGCACACAATTCCCCATAAGATAAAGAAATCTACAGTCTCGGGGGGAAAAAACTTAAAAAGCATTATCAAAATGGATAGATGGATTTAATGACAGGTTTTGTTTTACTTATGTCTGGTGTTTTTACATTTTGCAAGTTAAGTTGTGACAGAGCTTCAATTTGTTTCCTCACTCAAGTAATTGAAGTTGCAATACTGTTTCCTGAATTTGCAATTTCAATTTGCTCATTGTTCTCCTGAGACTCATCTTTCCTCTTCACAGTGAAGGTTAGCAGAATCAGTCAAATATGTCTTATCTGTATCCCAGATTGGATCACTGAGAATTAATAGAGAATGTTCTGTGCCTCACCTGGTTTGGCATAAAGGGATTAGAAGTGTTTAGGAAGGGAAAGTAATTATTATCCTCTGTGTTTAATTGTGATGATAGGTTACTAACAATCACTTCAGGGAGGGGAAAAAAGCCTTTTGCATTTTCTAACTATGTATATTTCAAGATTTTCTAATTCTAAAGATCTGTATGCATGAAGTGTACAGAATATGTAATTCAAAGGTGAATGTTGTACCAACATTACACTGCAGAGAGTCTTGGTGGAATACTGACAGGTACACAGAGAGTGGATTCCAGGTCTATTTGTAATTAAAAGTATCTTAGGTCATTGCACAGAGTATTCTATTAGAATACAAATGTTTGATTTCCTCTCACAAAGAAGCAGAATGTCTTAGCTGTAATTCAATACTATTGCATAGTTGAGGGTAGCCCTTTGCACACACACAAACCCACTAAGATACCACATGCACTATTTATCTATCTAGATTTATCTATCCTCAAGCAGGCACAAACAGTGTGGTTTATTATTTACCCCATACATGTACATGTCTTACACACACTTACCTTAGACCACTGGTGGCTGCCAGCTTCTGTGCTATTTTCACAAACTCACGTAAGAAAGCTCGTGTCCGAGCCCTGGTGTAGTGGCACTCCTGTGGCACAGCAGCACTGTGCTAACAGGGAACACACCCCCTTTTGCCATTCCTAAGGAAAATAATGTATCTTTTATTTTCCCCAAGCCATCTCGATTTGAAGCCAGCATCTTCAAACTATAAAAACATGCCTGTCCATCACTTGACCAAATGGAGCAATTCAATAACTAGCAGATGTGCAAACAAGCTCTCAGAGCATTTACTGGTGTGTCCCCCCAGTCTCTCAAAACACTGTTCTGCATGGCCTAGGACATAGCAGCTCTGCTGAAGCAGCCTGAAAAACAGGCACAGGCAAAGTGTAAATCTTTACAGCAGAAAAAAATGGTTTGCAAGAGGCCAGCTTTGACTTCCCTGCTCAAAACAATGGGAAGAGGTACTTTTCCATGCACTGAACAATGTTGCTCAATTTGTAGGTGTGCATCTAAAAACAAAATCTGATGCCATTTTAAATTATATGAGCAGCTTCATGTGACATTTCTCTTACATAAAATGAAGAAATATCCAAGTTCACATATGCACTGTGGAATTTTTTGATCTCAAATGCTCTTTCTTACTTTATTTCTCTCTGTATTCTTCCAGATAAGATGATTTGGTATAAATTTGGTATAAATTCGAAACTAATCTCTATTAACTACAGAAAACAGTAAAAACTTGCTTGTGCTATGGTATCTAAAATGGAATGGACTGCCTGGGCATGTGCACAGCACAAAGCACATTTCTCAGCTGGCTTCAAATCCCAGCAAAGACCACTCACAAAACAGAAAGTGAGCTGAAATGTGGAGTACTAGGTATTTAATAACAATGCTTAAAAAGCAGCAATACATTATTTTGCTCTGATTTGAAATGGAAATATTTTCAGTAGACAGAGTGTGGAGCTGATCTTTTTCAAGGACAGGGAGGAGAGTTTTTCTAAGTTATTAAATGAGAGGAATTTATAGATTCAGGCACACAGAACAAGATCAGATGTGTCCAACAACTCTTCTTCACATGTGCTCTACCCATCAAAGGATGAGGAGGCCCAACCTGCCAAACAAATGTTTTATATTGTGCTGGAGGGTTCCAAATGTCTCACAACAGTGTCAGATAAACAAAAGGAGACACGAGAAGGTGACAGGGAAGCTCTCACTCAAGTGTTGCTTCTGTTTCGAAGATGAGTGACAGACAAAGAACTTTCCCCCACTTAACAACAAAAAGAAATCTCAGACTACTCAAGCCAGACAGCCAGAAATATCAAGGTTGTGGAAAATCTTTTCTAAGATAAAGTAGAAAAATATATTTCTGGTTTAAAGAGAAATCAAATCAAAATAGTATCAATTATGCTTTCAATTGTAACTTTTAATAAGAAAATCAATACCACAGTAATAACATTTCAATAATGTCATTAAATATTAAACTTTACTGACCACAGAAATTGCCCACTTACCAGTTTAATTTCTTTTCTGCTAGAAAATAATTGTATCAGATAGTAATTGATTGGCCAGTAATAATTCATGTAATGAATGCAATAAGTACACATTTAGCTCTGTGCAAAATTACTGCAAAACAAATCTCCCCAGAAGAGGCATGAGATGGCAGAATTACAAAAACATGGCACAACCAGTAGAATATCCTTTTTTTTTTTTTTCTGTGATGGGTATTGATTTACAATACATGGAAGAGCTGAAACCACTGCCTGCTTTACCACAGTAAAACTGCATTACAGCACCTATCTCAGCCCCCTTGAGGGAGAGGGGCAGGTTGGGGCAGCTGGGGACACTCCAGAGCACCCCCAAAGTGTGTGACATAGGCAAGGAGCAGGGTTTGGCAGGACAAGAGCAGACTCTGCAGTGCCCAGGCTGGGCAGGGCTGTGGCATCTCACTGGTGCAAGGGCTGATGGCACTGGGGGGCAGAGATGGGGTCCTGCGCCATGGGTGGGGTCACAGAGGTGCCATGGGGGCTGCTAAGGGCTCTCAGTGCTTCTGTGCCCTGACAGCAAGTCAGTAAATCTACCCATTGAAACAAAGACACAGAAATGTTCACCTCCAACAACCAATTTCCAAGGCAAACAGGCACCCAGCATAAGAGAAGATCAATTTTGATAAAGCCACAGCCTGGCACTGGGAAAGCCGCTACACATATTTCCATGTTCAGTTTCCTGACTTTTATAGTAAATTTATTAAGGTGGAAGTAAGCCTGGGCAGGTCCCACAGACCCATTAGAACCTGTGCATAAATGGGAAGCCTGTAAAGGCTCAAATAGAATATATAAAAAGCTTTTTTATATATCACTGAAGAAATGAACTTGTTTCTTTTGATGGGTATAACAATTTTCCTAATTTAAAAAAATACTCCTAGCGCTTCCCTATTATTTTAAGCTTACTTGAATAAAGTTGCTGCTAATTTAAACCCATGTAAGACAGAAATCAGACATCGGTGCCAATGTCCTCGCTCTGTAAATCAGCAAATTTCCCTCTCTACTAAAAGTGAGATTTCACAGTCAATTTAAGCTGATCTAAGACTGCACTGCTCCTGAACAGGGCAATCCAACTTTCTTTTATCTCCAGCTGCGTGTTCCCACCACTTCCCTTGTGTGGGCTCTAGAGATCATACAGCCAAAGGATAAACAAGATCAGCTCACTGATCCTACTGAAAACTAACACTGAAAATACTTAGTTTTCAGCCAGTTTCCAAAGAGCTGAAAACACCTCTTTGTGTGACAATCTACAATTAACCCTTGCATAAATTGTTTGTGGAACCTCACCATTAGACATAAGCCCAAAAAAAGGGAATTTATCAATAACTGCATAACAAGTGAGATACTACAAAAACCTGGTAGTCTGTTGCAGGCAATTACAATATTTTAAAAGAGCAATTTTTTTTCAATTTAGAAATCCCCAGACTTCACAGATGCTAATGTATAAGAAACAACAGTTTAAATGAAACTAATTTCAGCAAAACACTAATTTTGTTAAATGTATTTCAAATATACAAATACTTAGTTCACATGAGAAATATGATTCAAACAATAAACTCATCATGAAAATGTTGTCACTCACCTCTTAATTTTTCTTTAGCACTTTTCTTACCTGGTTGTTTTAAAACTTTATGTATTTTTAACCTGGCATTGGAGATTTTAATTTGTGTATTTTCAGGTATCTTTTGCTAACTCTGCTTGTAAAGCAATTAGGAAGATCCTTTTTCCCCTGATCCCATCTATCGTGTTTGTTAGATTTTATCTGGGCATTATTGTGATGATAAGCATCCTGCTCCTTTGTGAGCTTTATTTTGTACTGTTTCTGTTTTTATCTATCTTCTAATGTGTGTTGCAAGATGAGAAAGAGCATCTTTTATGGCAGCTGAAGATACAGCAATGGAAAAATGTGGGAAGAATAGGTTGCTTTTATTAAGTTACTTCTACCATTGTCGTGGTTTAATGTGGACATTAGACAGATTATTAGGTGGATAAATAACATCATCCCAGATAAAACTCTATTCATTAATAATATCAAAATAATTGGCCAAGTTCTGAATTTTGAAAACCATCAAGCTCAGACGAGTAATCAATGCTTTCAGCCCTGTTCTGATGCTTGCATTTTATAAACACACAGTTTTTAAACTTAAACATAGTCCTTGTAAGGATAGTAACCATCTGATGAGGTCTCTATGCAGGTGGAATTCCCAGAAAGGACTTATTAAGAATTTCCAAATGTCCCCACTCTGCCAAAAGTAAATTAAGGGCATTATGAAGTCTGCTAAAACAAGATTTTTATTGCAGTCATAATTTTCAAGCTGTAAGCACACAAATTAAGACAGGTAAATGTCTTTATTATAGGCCTTTGAAAAACAATCAAACAGTAACATTTGGTAGATACAGACCAAAACTTGATTTGAATTGAGGACTTAAAAGCATTAGACAATCTGTTCTATTACTGTTCTCTGTAACGTTTGGCTTATAATGTGTTCTTCTTTTGTAATGTTATTATGAACTGGATTATTACCAATTGCTTGTGTGTGCAGCTTTGCCCCTGTGCACTGATTTGTATTTTTAGTACAATAGCCCCCATTCACACACTAAAAATCAGCCAAGATGTACAGATTATAGAAGTTCTGAGCAGAATGGTTCATTATCAGTAGGAACTCTATGACTAAACCTATTTAAACATTAGGTGTTTCATGGTGCCCTCCCAAATCAACAACTGGGGCAGAAAATATTACTTTCTTGAGAATGGGCAACAGTCATCTACACACAAACAGGTCAAATTAGTAAAAATGGGAAGAGCTTTCTTTTAAGTTGATGATGGCCAGGCAGGGACTCTTGGAGATTATTCAGTGACTCAGTACACTCACTAAACGTGACAAGATGCTAAACCACTAATGGCTTCTATTCTGACCTTTTCTACTCTTTATCTTTTTGACTGTTTTTTATCATGTAACCTCTTAGGGAAGGAAATATTGCCTTCTTTTATGTTGGGAAATTGCCCAGAACATTGCAGACACTACCTAAACAAGGAGTAACTATAATAATAACAAAAAGAGGAGGAGGAGAGGGAGGAGGCTTACTTGACCCCATACCAGCATTCCCCTAAAGGTTTCTATTAGACTTAATGGAACGGTAACCTGGCTTATTGCTTCAGCAAAATTGTCTGTAGCAAATTCTACCAATATAATTAGTGCTATCAAGATTTACAGCAGAAAGAGAGCATTGCTGTGCAATCAAGAGATAGCTGAACTTTTTTTGAGAGAGTCAGGTATGATAGTGAGTGTAGCTACTTAAGAATATACAAATCCATACCTGTTGTGCTGTCCTGAGACAGAGTTAAAGAGATCTTGTAGTTCTGCTCCTGACTTCATAATCTTCAACATGGCCCTGGTAGATAACTCTCTGTGCTCCCATCTCACCATCTGTAGAACAGAGATAATGGTTTTCTGCGTCAGAGCATTTGGATATCTACAAATAAAATGCTGCATGCCAGTTCAATACCATTAACACACACTCTCCAATGAATAAGGTCTCAAAGACACACCTTTCCCTTTGATCTTTTTTTTTTTCTGCAGCATGCCCTCTGCCAGTCCTCAACAACAGGTTTTAAGCAGTGTATGAAAATAAGGCCAATGTAATGAAATTAACTCTGCAAAGACCTTATTTTCCCTAGATTTGATGATGGAGATTCTCCACTGTGATAACATTTTTTAACCTTTATAATTTCACAAAGTGCTTGTACCAGATTCCGTTAGTCCCTCATATTTCATGACATGTACTGCCATTTATCTCCCATCTATGAAATACAGCACGAGCATGACATTTCAATTTTATAAACTTGCAGTGCTACACAAGGAGAGCTGCCTTCCTGTGTCATTAATACCAACATCATGATTCAGACCCATGGCCTCTGAATCTTTCTTTTGGGTTAATTTATTGCAGCAATAAACCAATTTCTTTGCTTCCTTCTACTATTTTATGTAACAGTGTAAAAATTTGAAAAGCATATCAAAACTTCAGCTATCCTTAAAATTCTTTTAATATTTCTATTGTCTCACATATGTAAGTTTGCCATCAGCCTTGTGACTACTGGTGGGGCACCCCACTAGGATTTATTTAATTTTTGTAGATTCTTATGGCTATTTGGTATACCAGATAGTAAAATAATAATTTGCATAGTTGTCAGAATCTGTCTCCTTAATTAAAATGATCTTGCTCTGTATTGTATAGAAAATGTGTACTATAAAAGAACACATTTTGTACTGGAAAAAGAAATTGTAGGTATATAAATATAAATATAAATATAAATATAAATATAAATATAAATATAAATATAAATAATATAAATATATATAAATTTAGAAATCAAGACAGAATGTTAAGTAACCAATTCCTATTGTAAAAAAAATGCCCTAAAATAACAAGCAGATATAAAAGCATCTTTGACCAAGGCTGTATTTGCAGCTCCATTACTGCCCCTCCCTCTTGTTACTGTTCAGCTTCCTGCTACCCACAGGATTTTTCTTGGTTCAAAGGACTTTTCTTCATAGCTCCACTTTGGTGTGGTTTTAGTTTAAGTCCTGGGAAAAAGACATCTGACTCAACATGACGGTTTCTCCCACAATCCAGCTTTCAGTTTCATTTCTGATTCTGGACAATATTACCAAAAAATATTTAAAATTCTCATAAACTGACTGAAAGTTCCTTTGTTGTGTTTGACAGCTTTCTCACTGAAAAATACTTCAGGTACTGTATTACTAATATTAACAATTCTAAAAGTCCACATGCAGAAAATTTGAGAATGACTTTCTCACATCAGATCCAAGTTACTCAAAATTTCTCCAATTGGTTCAGGCTATGATATGCAAGGATTTGAACTTTTGAAATATCATTTCTTGTCGCAGATTGTGATCTCATAAGAGAACCAAGACAAGTAGCATTAATAATAAATGCAATTTTGATGATTTTAGTTAAGGAAATATAGTTGAATGCAAAAATACTTACTATGTATTGTTCAGTGGCAATTTTATCTTAGTAAAGCTGTCAGAAGGGGCTTAAAACATTGTTTTTAAAAATGGAAGAAATCAGTGGGGTTTTATTCCACAAGACTTTTAAATTAGAAGACTTGATTAAGTAAAAGTTAGGTTTAAAACCTAAATTATTCTGTGGCACTCCAAAAACCTCTGTTAAAGGTTATTTATACACACAATACAATGCAAATACAAAGAATGCATTTCTACTAAGACAAAGCTATTCCAAAGATACAAGTATAAAAGCACATTTCCTTAAAACACAGTTAATGCATAAAAGACTGTGCCTCTTTATGTTGCTTTAATGTTTAAGGCAGTTGAGACAATCAAATTAAATATATTTGCATCAGAAATATGTTTAAAATAATTATAAATTTGTAAATCCAACCATTCAAAATGATAGAAAATGGAAGAAATCTAGAAAACAAAGATTGCTCATCATGCTGGATTTGTTTCTAATCTCATCTATTGTACTACAATTCCTACCCATAAAAAAATTTAAATCTATAATTTATGGAAACATCTATAACCTTAAGGTCATCACACAGGAATGCTATTATGTGGAACCTTGTAAAAATGTTGCCAGCAGTGCCTCTGCTGTACTCCATAGCTGGCATTTCAGCCAGCCTTCTGCAGCTCAGTCACAGTAACAAGATTTTGAAGTTTAAATCTCTTTAAAGAGAAAAGCTGCTTTTTCATCCCTTTCTCCAAGCGTACAGTATAATTGGCAAAGTATCAGGAATAATAAGACAACTGGTTGACACAAACCCCAGGAGAAACAGAGCAGCTTTTGTTCTGAGCTCTCATCAGAATCTTGGAAATCTTGCAATAGGAAATGTTGTTGGAATGTAGGTTTTTATTCAGAGTTCTGACACGTTAGGCCTGCAAGCTCTGAAATCTCTTACCTGCTTCCATAATTATTGTACACCTTTCCTTGTGCTGCCTGCAGCTCAAACAGCTCTACACTTAACTTAGTGAAAACTTTCTTGATATAAAAAATATATTACACTCTTTATTAATGAATCATTATTTGAGAAGAAAAGAAAAGAAAGATTTGCATTGATAGTACACTTTTCTGTGCAAGTAGTCTCACCAAATCTGTGTTTAAGTGTGCATGGACATGTAATTCAAGCTCTCTAAAACTGAGTTATTTCCTTCTAATCAATGTAGTCACTTAGAGGGGGGCACCACTCCATAAAAATCACTTGAACTGCTGTGGTTTTGATCACACTGCCTCCACTTACGTATCATGTTAAGATTTCTGGGGAAGTATCTCAGATATCCAGAAGATATCTCAGTAACTCAGAAGACTGAGTTGGATATGTTCCCATAAGGAAGCAGTTTGGTTTCTACTAGATGCCTCTTCTGCCTTTAAAAAACAGAGGTAAAACAAAAACAAAACAAAACAAAAAAAAGGTAGATTTCTGAAGAGAAAATATTATTTTAAGAAAGATTTCTCTGGCAGAGAATTGATTGCATTATATTTGTTCCTACCACGGTTCAAGGGGGAAAAAAGTCCTTAATATAAATTGCATCAAGAAATACTTAGCTCAAGGAATAAGTCCAAACCAGTTTTCACTTACAGCTGAAACCAACACAGAAAACCCTTGAGGTAAGAAGCAGAAAAAGTGGCAGTGTGCAGGAGGTTTCAGATCAATTGATGTCACCAAGTGCCTTTTGATTATGTCAATGAACAGAAGATGCTCACCATGAACCACAGAAACCAGCATGCCATCTGTGGCAGGTTGATGGCATTTTCTTCTCTCATGTGACACCATGCTAAGGTTTTATTTTTAGGTGGGTCTGCAATTAAGGGAAGGGAAGTAGAACCTGATCACTGCAGCTTTCTTTCCCTTTCAAATTTCTACTCTCAAAAAAAAAAACAAAACCAGACCTCCTTTTAGCAACACAATGAAGTTTTGCTAAAGATCAGAATTACTAGTTTATATGTGTTAAAAATCCAATGTATGTTTTTGTAAGATGTTGCCAATTTTTTTCCATTATATCTTTGGTCTCTCATTTTCAGTTTGAGTTCCAATCTCTTAAGTTAGAAACCTAAGATCTGAGCCTAAGATCTGAGTGGTCTTGTACCGTATCCTTGGTTGCAGAGTGTTCAGAAAATGATTATTGGTGTGAGCTTTCCAATGAAGTAATGAAAAGATGCTAATAAAATATAATTTATCATGTTCCTACAGACCTCTGAGAGACACAAACATGGGAACATCACAAACAAAGGAAACTTCAGTAAGCCTCAGTTCTATACAAAAATTAACTTGACAATAGAGATGTATTTAGTAATTACTGGATGTTCAGAACGTGTGAAGCTCCTTCTGCTTTCAGAATGAGGTTCAGGAGGGGATTTTTGAGGGTGGAGGGCTGAAGGAGAGGAACAAGGGGAGGAACAGAGGCTTTTATTGTGGAGCTGCAGTTGAGTAGTCAGTGGCAGTGGCCATTGCTTTACAAAGAAATCATGCCAACTGTAGCAAAAGGAAAAGGAAAATTACTCAAAATTTCGAATTAACTTCTTTGTTTTCATTCTCTTCACCCACTCTTGTACTTGCAACATAAATTCACTGATTTCAGCTTTCTAGTTATTTTACAAGTACCACAATGATGCTAACTGGTGTAACCAAGAGTTTTCAGTTAAACACAGAGAGAGGAACATTGTATAACTAAAAGTCAGTTAAACAGTTCCCCAAATTAACTGGTGCTGTGAAGCCCAAGGCTATAAAAAGTCTTGACTGGGCCAGCAAAGTTATAAGCCTGCATCCTGCCTATATTCCTGCCCCAGGGAGCCTTTGTATAGGGCTCATTGTTACACAAAGCAGCTACTTCAGCAAAGGAATCACTGCAGGAATTTAAGCCTTATTTGAGGGGGTTATCAGAAGTCGTTGTTTTGATGTTTCTTAATTTTCAAGGTTTAAGAGAAGAGATGCTAACGCAGGGTCCAGTTCACTGAACTGTACTCTGAATTCATTGCTTTTCATGTTAGCTCTGCTCTGTTTGTTGGTCCTCATTATTTTTTAATTAATTTATATTTTTGAGGAAATATTCATATTTCTTTTCATGAGAAACCTCAGAATATTTCCCCAACCAGCTGATAGGCAACTTCCTTTGCAGACAGCCATAGATGGGCACTATTAACTCTGAAGTAATTCAGTTTGAATGTATACTACAAAACAGGGAATTTCTGCCTAAGCCACAAATTTATTTGCCTCCTGGCTTTAAAATTTATTTTAGGAAAACATTTCTTCTAACCTTAGAAACAGACATTTCTATTTGGATTGCAGACATAAAACCATAATAGAAGTGAAATGTGAGGTTTGTCCTAGTTGGTAAAACCTTTTCTACCCTTGATCAAAAAAGAACTGTTCTTCATCCATTCTTTGGTAATTTACTATAGATAGTCATAGACTAATGG
This sequence comes from Oenanthe melanoleuca, assembly GCF_029582105.1. Classification (NCBI taxonomy): domain Eukaryota; kingdom Metazoa; phylum Chordata; class Aves; order Passeriformes; family Muscicapidae; genus Oenanthe; species Oenanthe melanoleuca. Next base: position 31,054,645 of record NC_079341.1, on the reverse strand, counting down.
CTGAGGAGTCCAATTTTCTATGTCTACAGGTATAATCAATGTATGGAAGGATATTTCACTAAACCTTCAAACCAGTGCAAACCACTGGAAGTCCATCATCATCTGCATTTTCAGTCCTCCCCATTCCTCTCATCAGGACATTCAGTTAGGTTAAATTATTTGTTCTCTATGTCCAAGCTCTCCTTCAGTGCCATTTAAATGAGACACCATTTCATGCTGTGTGATCTCAACTTCCCTTGATGACAGCTCTATCCTACTGGAACGATGGAACTGTCAACATCAAGAGCAAAATTTAGCTGTGCAGAAGACAAAAATGGTTTAGTATCTATCCCACAAACTGTTTCAATAGAGGTCAGCAACCTCACCCTCAATGGGGAAAACTGCAAAGCTCAGTATTTCCATCAAACAGCCCAAAATATGGCTAAAAGTTTCTTGCTGGCTGAAAGTAAAAACAAAATATTTTGTAGATCTTGCAGTTTCAGAAAATGAGTAGAATAGTACCACGACAGACATAGAATAAGACAACAGATCACCTTGATTTTGCAGAGGTGAAAGGTGTGCATGGACAGCCTTTGGAGACTAATGCCTCGTAGTAAACTGAGGTGCCATAAGGTGACTTTGTGATTGTGACAGGCAGGTCACACCTGTAGTGTCCCCTCTTCTTAGGCACAGTTCTGCCACAGTCAATGCAAGGTAATTTGAGGTCACCTTTACCAATAGCTCAAACCCAAATTTGGTTGGTTTTTTGGTTGCTTTTGGGTTTTCTTCCTCCTAAAAACTCCAAAGCCTAACTAACTAAACATTTTTTCATTCATGTTTCCTAACCCAGCTATGAGATCATCCAGTATTCAAGGTTTTCTTGGAGTCCAGTACACAATGTGTTATCTTCCTTTCAGAAAGCATTAAGCTGCTGCAGTGGCAGGGAAATGGTTTGCCTGGAGTCATCCAACAATGAAAAGTAGAGCCATTATCAAAACCCTGGAGCCTCAACTGACAAGTTCTATGTAGCAAGGACTGGAGTGTAGCTTCTCTCAAGGTAAATTAAAATGTTGTGGTTTATATCAATAGAAATATGGGAATTTCTACACTGCATTAGGCCCTAGCACATATTACCTTCATTTGTCAGTGGCCAGCAGGAGAAAATGCAACCACCCTCCCCTACCCAGCTGATAAATGTTTTCCTTTTTGCCCTCATGCCAGCCATTATATTTTCCATGGATCTCTCAAAATGCATTTTCACATTAGTGGTAAGAAGATCTAATGGCTTGCCCCACTAATATCAGTCTTGATTCTAGTAATACAACCCCACCATTCCCTTGTATGGGCTCCAATTCCACAATGAACCAGCTTAGGGAACTAAAATATCACGAGATTAACCCTATCAGGAAAAAAAAAGTGAATAGCCATCTACCCTTTATCTGCCTGAAACTTATTACTGTGGGAGCAGGTATTACAGATTGGAATAGTTCTGGATATATTCAGTATTCTAATAAGCATCTCCTCCTCTCTGGAATCTGTCCACTTCTAGGTTCAGCATTCTGAAAATCACAGCAGTGCTCCCAACACACCAGGGCAGTGACCTCCCTCTGCCACTGGCTCTCAGGCACCCCAGCTGTGTGACTTCCTCAGCCAAAGAGCAATAGGTCACAACTATATTAAGTTCATTGACTGTCCCCTTATTTTTGTCTTGTAAAATTAGATAACAATGAGGTCCTCCTCTGTTTTCTCTAGGCCATTCATTATTTTATAATTTGCCCCCCTGTTATTCATGTTTGTTCAGAACTAACAGTGTCAGCTTTTTTTGCCAAGGCCCCTGCCCTGAAGAGTCTCATTACTCATTTCTGGGCACCTCCCCTGACAGGGACAACCAAAGAAATATTTTAGTGATTTCAAAATGCACTGCATTTACTCACAGCATTGTCATTCATTTTCATAAATGCAAATCTGCCCTGCAGGAATTTGATTCTGTACTACTTTCCTGTTCATAGGTTAATATAATTGCATGTAAAGTTGATACAAAATGCAACTATTCTTAGGAAATAACATTTTATACCCATTCTTTACTGACATAAATTACAGTATCAAGTAAACTGGAAAAAAAATCCAACCTAGAAAAATACAAGCATATTAATTAAAACACACTGTCTGCCCCTTACTAAATTATACATTTCTAAATCTTTTAGAGGCATGCCTTTTCAAACAACTCAGGGGATTTGCAGTTGCCTACCCAGCTTTTTATTTCTAGGTCACTTGTTATATCTACCCCAGGTCAGCACTGACTGAAAATTATTACTGTCTGGCAGCTGGTTTGTAGTCTACATAAAATGAATTAGTGGTTTCATTCCACTTCCTAATGGACAAGTGGCCCCATCTTACACTTCGACCTGAGTGACATTCCATTGACTACTGCAAGGAAAGAACTAAATAAACTCTTTTTATTCTGTAGGTAGGTCCTCATGGTTAGCAATGAAACTGGTGGGACTCTCAGGGCTATTATAGCACTACTCTGCAAAAAATAAAGCCCTCTATCTATGGAAATCCTGCAATCAGAGCAGATAAAATGCTATCTTGTGAGTTGTTGTGGTGATTATTTTGGTCCTTTGTCATGCAGTTCAGAGGGAAATACACTACAAGTTGTCCCCTGTTACAGTTAAAAGGAGACTTGTTCCCCCCACACCATTGCACAGTGCAAAGGGCAGAGAATGTGTGTACATGTTCTTCCATATCAAGCAAGAAATCACAGGAATAACTCACAAAGGTTTCCTGTTTAACAGTAGTAGAAAGAATACTGATATTTGATAAATATAAAGATACATTTAAAATGTATTAGTAATAACATGGTTGACAAACAGATAAAGAGATTTGCTATTTAACAGCAAGAGACAGAAATGATAACATCATGCATAATTGACTTCTGCTGGTTGTGCTCTCCTGGCTCTAGGAATAGAACAGGTTTAATTGTCTTGAAACCTGCCTATCTTACACTTTCACACGCACTCCATTTCTTTCTTTTTAAAGTAGACACAAGTACAAAGGTACCAACATGTGTTATTAAAGAACTTTGTGTCTGCCTATTTGTGTTTAAAGTATTTCTCACAGAAATAAAGTGTAAGTAAGTCCATTATTTTCTCTGGTTTCTCTTGTCTTTTTTCCTTGGATGATAAATAAGTCTGTATGACTCTGGTACTATCCCTGTCTGTACTGACCTAGGACAAATTTCCCCTAAGGCCCCCGTTTTTGTCTCCATTTTCATTTGTCATTCTGCTCAGCCTGCAGCAATTCAAACAGACCTGCTCCTTGACTGAAAAATCTTCACCTTGTCTCATGCACCAGTATAAGGTTGCTTTTCTATGGTTTTGTGACAACCAAAAATAAAAAAGAGGGACTATCAACTTCATAAGTCACCATCTTTTCATGTTCTTGTCCTTCAGTGACCCCACTCTCTCTGTTCCTATTTATTTGCTTCTTCTGAACTTATTGTTCATCTTTCCTCTTTGCTGTCCTCACTCTCTTCACTGTTTAACCTGAAGCAGCCCTCATTCCACAACAAAAAGCTTTGCCATCAAGGTGATTTCTCCACCTTGGGAACAACAGCCTGGATCCACACTCCTTTCCCAGCTGACCACATTAGTTGTGAAAAGCTGATGCAGAAGTCAGTCTGGCTTCTAGGGAGATTACAGCTCTGGTAGCAGCACTTGCAAGTAAATTATTGAGCTGATATTCCTCTTTCTCTTCTTTCATGGATGATATTTTGTGTTGGACAAGCTGTTCTGGGATGAATATACATGTATTATATTGTATATACAGTATTATTTTCACGTGTTTTCCTTTTATCTCTTACCATGAAGTTTATTGTCTTTCAGTTTTTATTTTGTGGTTCCTGCTCACAAGTTATCTCTCTGAGATGGAATTTACCTGTATGGGAAGTGGTTTCCATGTCAAGAATATTACAAAGAATCACAGGCAGACTTGCCAGTGTTTTGTTACCCAGAACTAAGAGCCTTTTCAGGGACTTTGCATTAAAGACTGGGCATGCGGCCAGTTAAACACTCACTGCCATTTCTTGTCCATCTGTCCCTGACTGGGATGTAAGAAGCTGCACAAGTTTTGCTCTGCATTCAACTGGATATTATCTAGAGGTAGAGACAAGCTGTTGTTCTTTATTACATTACTTCTATTTCATTGTGTACATCCAATTTATAAGAACAGACACAAATGAGCATTCAAATTCTACAGAGTGTTTAAAATTTAAAGATACATTCTAGTAGCATCCAAGCTACAATAATTTAAAAAAAAACAACTTTACAATGGATTTGTGATTGTGATTGTATTTCCTAATATCTAACATAATGCACCCAAAGTATTTGCTGTTTAGAATGCAGCCTTTCCCTTAGTGGGGTACTAATTTAAAAATCAAAGTCTAACACAATTAAACCTTAGTTTTACCATGTCAGGCACTGACCTCCTCCTGACCTCCAGATTCTGGCTCTGCGTGTTTACATTTTGTTTTTACTTGCCTCTTCTTGCCTTTGATTTCTACCTTTCCTAGAGGAAACCACCTTCCACTGGCAGTCAGACAGAAGATGGAAAGGCTCTTCTGTCCCTTTGTTCGTAAGATTTGAATTGTGTTTGACTTCTTTTCAAATACTAACATTTGCCTTTCTGGAATCTTCTTTACAAGAGCATTTCTCACACAATCAGTCAGAAACTATTGAATCAATGACTCTGAGTTTTTGTGGTAAGCAGCAGCACAGAACATGACTGATTTTACTCTAAGATACACATTTTCAAGGTACAAATACACTTGACATGAGCAGTTATTATTGTATTGGTCAACAGAGATTTGCTCACCAACTCTGGCATAGCTTGGATACTAAAATCTGACATTTGTGGCTGAAAATTGCTTCTCCCTTAGAACAAGATCAGGATTTTACAGACTATTCAATTCTACTTTGTCTTTAGGGGCCTCTCTCAGAAGGGTAGATTCTCAGCAGCTCTTTGCATCACACATAGATCTTGCTACCCTAATAGCTCTTGAGACCCAAAAGAAAGAAACACAAACTTTTGAATTTAGCAAAAATGCATAGTGTAAAAGTTTTACAAATGCTTATATTCTGTGATCATCAGGTATATTATATTTTAAATTTCATAGACATTGTAGCTACAGAAGGAACAGAATTTCAGATCAGAACTTAGGATAATGGGACTGATCTAGGGTCAACAAGCCCAACAAATCTGTCAAAGCAGGCAATTGGTTAAAATCCTCTTTTATGGGGAGCTGTTCCTAAAGCTCATTCCTCTGACAGTTAACAACTTGTTCATATTTTTACAGTGTATATTTACCATGGTATTACATCCAGTCATCTGTGTGCCATACTGCACCCAGTATTTCTTTTCTAGTAGATGTCTACTACCTTGCTCCATTGTCCCTTTCAACATCCCTTTTGTGAAGGGATGAAAAGAAGCTCTTTCAGTCTGTTCTTGCAGGAGCAGCTCTCCATTCTACACTTCACCCCAATCACCTTTCTCTGCACCTTCTATTTGAATTCATTTTTCTTGTTAAGAATTGTAAAAAAATATTTCCAAAATCACCTTTTCAGTGCTCTATTTGGCAGCAACAGCACTTTCTCCCCTCAGTACTTCTTTTTCCCTTTAGAATGCCCTACTTGATGCATTCAATGAACAATGCAGCTTTCCGAGATGTACAGGAGAAATTCAGACTCATCCTGAAACTGGCTATTCTCTTTGTGTCTTGTCACTTCTGTCAGGTCAGAGGATATCCCAATTTCAGCAGTGGCACCTCATTTTCCACTAGCAGTGGATTTCAGGAGTCAACTTTTTGTTCTAAAGCTAATGCAAAATGGAGTAACCATTGTTCCACCCATGAACCTTGAACAGCTTTCCTGGTTCCCTTTCAGTGTCATCACCGTTATTTTATTTTATAAATGTCTTCTTTCATAATAGATACCTTGTATTAACTCTCAGAGTCTAGCTCAATGAATTGTCAGCACTTAAAGAGCATCCTATGAAATGCTTTACTAAGGTCCAGACAAATGGAACCTACTGTATTTCATTTACCTAAGGAAGTGATTATCAATAAAAGCTATTAAGTAGTCCTACTACAATATACCTTTATAAATTCAACTTTCTTTTCACTCTACTTTCCATTTATTTCCACATTTTAAAATATTTTTCTCACCAGAGGTTGTTCTAAAGCTTTGCACTCCAGTAAGACAACTAAAGCAATAGCAGCCTCTGTTATTCTTTTCACATATAGGCTGTGCATTTCCACTCAGTAGTCACATAACTTTGTCCTAGTGTTGACAGATTTATTTAAAACTAACTAAATTTCAAGGCTTGACACAGTCCTTTTAGAATTGGATGGAGCTGATAGGGTTCTTCTGACCTTCTTGAGCTTTGCTTCCATACCCAGAAAAGTGGTTTCCATTTCCAAATACTCATTCATTCTTGTTTATTTTGGGAATCTTTGTCTTTGTCCACCTACTAAGTACTCTCAATATTTTCAAAAGGTGAGAAAAATCTATAATTGGTTTCTCCCCTCAGCTGGATTACACCACTCATCCCACCCTCAAATCCTTTGTAGGTCTATATCAAACAGCAAAGGAGGATTGACAGGCTACATCATAAGTATTCTATTTTTCACTAAAATCATTTAGAAATATTTTTATGATTGACTTGTAAGATGCATGTTGAAAACAGATCAGGTCTTTCTTAATTCCTAGGTGCATGTTGACAAATTCCAGAAATTGAACAGTCTCTTTCCAGATGCAGTAAAATGTTAGATATTTCACATTGAATATGATGCTTAAGTGGTTTCTGAGTGGCTTTCAGTTTTAAACCACGCAGCAATCAAACCTTCCCAAAAGATATTATTTTGGTGGAGTAAGTGTTATCAAGTAACTTTGCTTTAACATCTTCTTTGCTTAGAAAAGAAGAGGGAATAAAAAACAGAGCTTTCAAACCACAGAGAAACCGTTGAAAACTTAAAACCACAATGCATAAGAGCAGGCTGAGCCTATGATTACCTAACTCAAAATGTGGTCTAAACTGGGCATCCTACCAAGTTTTTAACAGAAAACCAGGGGAAAATGGAGTATAAGTATCCATGGTTACAGTGACCCCTGCTTGGCACTTGAAGAGATCTTTCTAGAAAGAGCCAGGTAGAAACATTTGTCAGGGTCCTCAGAAGAAGCAAGGCTTCTTCCTGTTTTTATACGTCAAAAAAAATTAAAAAAAAAAAAAAAAATTGAACATAACTTGGTACAGTCTGTCCTGAACACAGACTGTAACCTAGGAGTATTTTTAGAATTCCCCTCTTGTATGTTTTTCACAATATTCACTCACTACTGAAAAATAACCTCAGAAATATAGAACCATCTGCTTAAAATTATAGCAAATTCCTAGAATAGCAAATTAATCTATAAACTGAGTATTTAGGACTAAAATTTTTCTTCCCATGTTCAATTGTACTTCACTCACAAATGAAGGAACAGGATTGCAGACTACAGTTTTAAATGGAAAATATTTGAAGCAAATTAAGCTAAATTGGAATCATCACTTGAGTATTGGAGTTCCTACTCCCTGTTCTTGTGTTCAGATGTACCTTGGGGGTGATGAAAAACCTAAACACAGAGACACTTTGTTTGGATGGTGCTTTCTCTTCTCCACTGACACTCACGTGTTCCCTGTTTACATGCAGGTTTGGGGAAGATGTTTTTATGTAGCCTGATGCATAACTAGGCATACTGAACCATGAACAACTGTGCACACATGACCAAACATAATAATGACAACTCAGCTTCTAGATGTTTCTGTGATGTGTGCAGTAGTCTGGTGAGACAGTAGAAAAAGAACTGATCTGAGTTCAGGTGGAGACTTCTCCTTTCCCTGGCAGGGAGGAACAGAGCTATTTTACCTTAAGGTCCATGTACCAGCCTATTGCAGTTCTCTTTGTGCAAAAGGAAAAGGCATGAAGAGTTTTTTAATGTCCTTTATTTTCTAGGGTGCTCATCTTCTACTCTTTATGCTCCGTAAGGATTCTGCCTCAACTTCTCTTGTAGAGGGGAGAGCTCCATGGTTTCTCATTTTGTTGCTGAATCCCCAGTTCCCTATGGATCTGACCTGAACCAGGCACTAGCATGCTGTCACTCTTCTCTAGAATCAGCCAGAGCACACACCATGATGTTTGTACAATCTTTGTTCCACCCATTATGGAAATAACATGGATGATGCCTGGTTCAGCATAAAGTTTGTCTAAAATTGCCTGTTCCACTCACTAAAAATGAATCTAAACCAGCAAGATGAAAGTTTAGCAAGTTCAGTTGTAAGAGAACAGCTCCTTGTGTCATGTGACTCTATATGTGGCAAGATATACTCTGAAAATTGGATTTACCTCCCCATCAAACAAGAAAAAGGTTCAACATGCCAATAATTTCTTCAAGCAGTTCTCTTCCTTTCAAAAGATTGTTCATCTAATGACTGAGAAGAAATCCTACTATGTGATTTTAGTGTTTATTGGCCTCAAATTCTACCTGCTAAATTTTCAAACCAGCAAGAACAAATATCACTATTTTTGACAAATCTGCTTAAAATAAGGAGTGTGTAATATCATGCTCATTTCACTGGCAATTAATGAACAGAGAAAGGAATTTACCCGCCATAAATATTCCTACAGGTCTCCATCTACATCCTTGTATTTGGCTATAAATAAATGGATACAACAGGCTGTATATGGGTATTTACTCATGGTATTTTGCCAAGAACTGTATATAGAGGGCTTGGCAGCAGGACCAAAAATTTGTCATCATCTAGTGGAAGTTTTTTAATTGTTTTAGAAATGTTTGGTCATGTTTCAACAGACATCCCAGTTACTGAGCTAATATTACCTAAGTAGGAAGGACTAACTCAAAAATGTAAGCTTAGTCTCGGTCTTGCACATATCTCAATTGCATATGGCAAAGATGGTTTCTAATACTAAGGAAAAAAAAGCGTTTGGAATTTTAAAATTCCAAAGTGAATTTTCAGGGAAATAGTGGGAGGAGAGATCCAAAAGAAAGAAACTAATGTTCATCACTGAATTTGGGCAACCTTCGTACTTGCTGAACCAGCAGAAATCCTGGATTCTAAAACAAGCATCTGAGCTGACATTCAGCACCTATATGTACAGACTTTACTTCAGAGCTGATGCAATAAAACTAAAACATTTGTGAGCTTCAGATGACAAACTGAGCTAAACAGGAAGAGTGGTTGCTCTCGCTCTGCTTTCAGTGCCACTCTGTAGACAAGTGGGCAAATGAGGTTAAGTAAATTATTTCAAGAAGCTCAGAAGCTCACAACATGTGGAAAAAAAATGCCTACTATGGCATCCAAAGAAAAGAAGTAGAAGAAATGTGTGAAAATTATGAAGAAAACATGGTACATGCTGGCACACCTTACTACATCCCAAGCACACAATTCCATAGACACCATTTCAACAAAAGATTGATCAAAAACTGTCAGGGCGGAAACTCAACATCAAAATGCCATTTCCATTGTGTAGAGCAAATGGGTTTAACGTAATTAAACATAAGGGGATTTGTTTTGATCCAGATAACTCTGGGCACTGCCTGTAGCAGCGGCATGAGGACATGGTCTGATGGAGGCATTTTCAGTCATAGAATAATTCAAGTTGGAATGAACCTGCAGATTCCAAGCTAGACTAACCTGCTCTGGGCCCTATTTAGTTTCTTAGTCTCCAATTAGCCAAGTCCTGTTCTCACAGGTAGGAGCAGCAATGGACAGTCCCAGATACAACTGTGCTTCTGAAGCTATCTACAAGAAAAAATGACATTTGACAAATATTCATGTATGCATGAATAGCTGGACATGTTTTCTAATTTATCCATGTTCTCTTAAAATATAGTATGCTCTAAGCATGGATCCTCAGAAACAAATCCTATCCTTAGTAATCCAAACTGAACTGGAGCAAGTTTCTAATGGAACTTTACAGCATAAAAGAACATTATAAGAAACACATCTCATAACTAAACAGAAATCTATCTAAATGCTCTGAAAGCCAAAATTATCTCTGGTTATAGGAAAGAAACTCCTTATGACATCATTAGGGCTTTACTTTGTTTTCATACTTTTGAACTGACCACAGTTCTGGAAAAAAACCCCACTTCAACATGTCTCCAGAAGTGTTCTGCTATAGAATCATCAAAGATAAACCCTTCAGCTCCAGCGATATGCAAATGAAGACATGTTTTTTAAAAGGATTAAGAAAGTTGTTCAAAGCATCTTTTTAGTCTACTCTGCTTCCAAACAAACAATAAACTGTCCGCATGCAGTGAGATTTGCTAACCCATAAACACAGCCAAATGGAGGAAGATCAGAACCTTAATGAGTTTGGTCCCCTTTGAATTCTAGCTGATCAGTGTCACCAATAATTTCAACAGGCTCTAAATTAAGCACTTTCTGTCTTCAAAGTGCCTTGCAAACATCTACCAATTAATCCCTACAAGTCTCCTCTGAGGTAGGTAAGTAGGTATTGTTATCCCCATTTTACAGTTGGCTGAACACAGTCAGAGGGTTAAGTGATTTGCTGCAGGCCACAGATGGAGGTGGGATTAAAACACAAGAGTCACTATGACTCTTTTTAGAGGATAGCACTTCTTTTTTTTTCCTGCTGACTTTTCTGTGCTGACTTTAGACATATTGGCCTTGTGGCAACACTTAAAGGAAACAAAATAAATTGTCCTTGTTAAAAGGAAGGAAACATAAAGAAATCTGGAGTTTGGGCTGATAACACTTTTGTTACCTTATACTGATGTTAAGGGTTTTCCTATAATTTTGTTGTGATATTCCAATATCATTCCTTTCATACAGGGACTTATTTCTGTGGCAATGTAACATGCTACTAATTGAAAGATATGTCTTGCTCCTTCACAGGTTTTATTTTGTCTTTGTGCTTTCGAATTAGTAAGTGTAGGTGGCACCCTGCCCATAAACGGGGCACTTTCCTTCCAAGATCAGGGTAACAGTTGGTAGGCTTTTTCCACTGCAGCACAGGCAGGAAGAAATGGAGAAAGGCAGCTTTGAGAACCAAGAGCAAAGAAAGCCATTAAGTGAAACCCAACCCCAGCAAACCGCTTGTAACCATTCTAACAGGCGTAAGATTGATACCTTTCCCACTTCAACAGAAAGATCAGATGGAAAAGGGAGAGTATATCCTTTTCCTTTTTATGTATACAACTTCAGGCCACTTGAAGACCCATTTGTCATTAAGTCAATCCAGTGTGTTGTAATAAACTTCTGAGTTTTATCAGGAAACGGTTTTTCATCTAGCAGCTAATCCACAGCATTGGTTCACTGGAATATATTTTATAATAGAAAAATCCACTACTCAAAGTTGATGTCTTGCATGTAATCTTGAGCACGTTTTCTGTCAATTTTTCAGATGACATTCTAATTTCAGAAGCCCTTCAGTACAGGAGTTGACATGCACAGAGAAAATCAGTGAATATTTGAAAATTATTAACTTCTTACTATACAGTACAGTCATTTCAGTCATATTGGTGGTTATGTGTTTTTATGATACAGTCTTCAATGTGTCCTGAAAATATAGTTCCATTAATGCCACAAAAATAACAAACAATTTATAAACACACCATTGTAACTAATACATGGTGGTATGGATACATTACACAAATCCAAGGATCATACCTCCTCTGTGTTAGGTGTTGCTCACAGGAAATGGTCCATCAAAGTTTTATTAGCTATAAGTTTATTTTGTTAAAAGCATTTATGAAGCCTTCAGATCAAGTAAATCATTTACCACAGGGTCATGGTTAAATAAAATGCAATTTATTTTTCTACTTGTGTGGATGCTAAATCAAAAGAGTATTTTTTACCATTAGAAAGGTTTGTTAGCAACTACTTGGCTCTTACATGACCATCACTTATGTCTCTTTTTAGAAGAAAAGCAGTTAATGATTCACAACCTGAGAAATTGTACTCTTAGTATAACACTGTAAGAACACGTAGGATTTTGACTCTTAGAAGGCATGCTTTCAGTAATAAAAACATGTATTAGGTGGGTTAGGAAGGGTCTGATTTTCACAGTAATTTTGTGACCAGGAAAACACGTAATGCAAAACATAAGCTTGGAAATTGCTATTTGCTAGCTCTGTCTCAAGAAGATTTGTAGCTGACTCAGAATTACATGCTCTGCAGAAACAGCTCCCTTCTTTTATCACTTTGGAAATCATTAACTTGCCCTGGATGGTCCTCTGTGCACCAAAGGAAGTTTTCACATGGATTTTCTGATAGGGGAAACAAAAGAGATCATAGATAACAAAGCAGCAGTGTGAATGACAGTTTTAGAGGACCTTCATCCAAACAAGTCACAGTAACATCTCATCAGATCAGTATCATGCCCAAATTTCCCTTCACTCAGCACTACCATGCTTCACGCCTAATTCAGTGAACCATTCCTCAGTTCCGAATTTCTTGGGCTATCTATGAACACAAAGAACACAAATCACAATGAGTGATTGTCCCATATCCCACTAATTAACATAATCTATTCCTATATCACATATTTTGCTGTTACAGGTCTATCTGTATAGTAAAATGAAGCTGTGGGAGCATTTGTCTGCTTGGGCTGTAACTACATTCACAGTTCTGTGCATCCCTCCCCACATACCAATGCACTCCATGCTATCCACCCCAATAAAAAGCAACTCGCAAACTTGTCAAACAGCTCTAGACCTCACATACTTCTATTATGTTATATGTTCTGTTCTGTTATGTTATGATATCATTATATATCTTTTGCTTATCTGCAGTCATTGCCACAAGTTACCTGCACTATGAGCATATTTTAATGTCCTGCACTGCACACTTAGAGAAGGAGCAATGTATAATCATGTATGCCCCTCCAAGATGAGAATACTTCTCCAAAAAACACATCTGTCACCTATATGAATTTCTGACCAAGCAGAAGGCAATCTTCCCTTAAAGCTCACCTCCCCTGTGAGTGGTTCCATGTCCCGATTAGTTTTTTAGAGCCTGTTCAATATGCGTAATTCTGAAAATCTGCTTCTCAGGTTTGCATGTTTATCAGGCTGGAGAGCCTTTCCAGCACCATATCCCTGCTGAAAACCGCATGGCAATTGATGGTGCTATGAGCTGGGCATCCCGCATAAGTGAAAGAGTGAAAGATGATTATTTAGACATGATCCTACTCATTTGTAGATAAAAATCCCTCATCTGCTCATTTATCTGCCTGGTAATCTAATGTTGTGCTGCACATTCTGTGATGACTTGGGGAATGTGTGTTGTCCCTATTTGTGTGTCTAAAAAGTAGTAAACATATCACGGATTCCATGGAAAATAAAGAATGTATATCAATAATTACAATTTTGTCATATTAGTTTTCAAAGAAGACTTAGGGCATCATAAGTTATCTGTCATTAGCATCTAAATATGGAGACTCAGGAGAAGATCTTTTATTTCTATAGAATTCTAGCATGGTGTCCCTTGGATTTTTCTGGATATAAACACAAAGTAGATACTGAATTTTCTGAAGACTGGTAATTCCTGAATTATAAAAATTTACAGTTAAATTTTAATGCAACTTGTATGTGATATCCCAGACCAGCTAACAAAATAAGAATTACAATCAAATTACAGTGCAGCTAAATTATACAATCACATTATTATATTATTATCATGCCTTATATACCATGTTTTAAAGATAAAGATTATTTGGTTATTAATCATAACCAAATTCATACTCACTGTAGGGTGTGAGAAAGAGTTCTAGAGCTTTTAGAGGAAGACTAAGAGAGTAGCTCTTGTCAAATACTTGAAAATAATATTTGCATTTGAAACTGGTGTTTTAACTAACTCAAAGAATGTAGCTGATAATATGGGTATTTTAGAATAAAATTTTGGTCAAACTTTCACTTTTATCATCCCTTGAGGCTACCAGGGTAATTTGAGCACATGGTTATTACATAAAGAATATTTTCTCCCTTCTTTCCACTACAAAAATCAAGTGTAAAGAGTAAATCTATATAACTGAATGAATTATTCCCAATATAGCTATTCACTAACTTTTTGTTGTGAGTTGTGAAATTGAGGGGACACACACACAACCCACTATGCTAATCAAAATATTTTCTGCAAATTAATTTGCCTGTATGAATAGTAACAGTACTGAGACACCAGAGATAACTGTAGAGGAAATAACTTATTCTATTTTGTTTGTCTCTCTCTATATTTGGGTTGATTTTCTCTTGCACACCTATCCTATGATTGCTATGTATATTCTATGTATATTCATACATAATTTCAGGGCTTGGGGGTTTATTTGTTCGGGTTTTGGGGAGGGGTTTGGTGGGTTGCATGTGCGAGTGTCTGTGTGTGTGCACTTGTGTGCGTGTGTATGATTTTTTGTGGTTTGGTTTGGTTTTTTTGCAGGGGTTGTGTGTGGTTTTTTTGTTGTAGTGTTGTTTTTTTGGGTTTTGTTTGTTTGTGTGGTTTTTGTTTTCGGGGCTTTTTGTTTCGTTTTTGGATTTTTTTAATATTATTCACGCACCTGAAACAGATCATCATCCAACTTCTTACCCAAATTCACAGGTGCCAGAGGAGTTCAGAGGGCAACCTGCAACCCACTCACTTTGCAGCCCTGAAAGGTTTGTAGAACCTCTCATCCCTCAGCAGGGACCAGCCCTTGCTTCCTGCCTCTCCTCAGCAGGGGGGAAGAGACAACTTTGAGTACAGAGTTGCCAGTATTTTGAATGGTATACAGGACCCCTGCTCTTCCTCCTCCACACGACTCCTGGACCAGTGACTTCATTCGGAGCCCGCCTGAGGTACCCATGGCAACACAGGGCTCTACAACACACTTCAAAGAATGTTCTTGAGGGGAAATTCAAAAGCCCGCTTGTATGAGCACATCAATCAGAGGGGGGCAAATGCCCCCGTGAGGAGCGTGGTCCCCCCGGGCGCTCCGGGCAAGTGCAATTCCCATGCCCGGGGCGGCAGACAAAGAGCGGCCCGAGGCGCCCGCCCGGAGCCCGAGAGGGCGGCGACACTGGGGAGGAGCCAGATGCGGCTGCCCCGGGGGCGCGGGGGGGCCAGCCCGGGCCGTATAAAAGAGTCCCGCTAGAAGAGCTGCCAGTAGTGTCATTGCAGCCGCGGCAACAGCCTGGGAGCGCGGAGCCGTCCGATGGCTCTGAGCATGGACAGCAGCCTCGACAGCCTGGATGTAAGTGCCGGGAGCGCGGCCGGCCGCCCATGTGCGCGCTGTTTGCAAACAAAGGTGCCCTCGGCGAGGCTGCGGGTGGCGGGGGTAGGGACAGCGGAGGGGTGTGCGGGGCGCGAACGGGCAGGGCTCCCCTCCGAGCCCCGGCCGCTGCTGCCTCTGCCTGCAGCGCTTCGGACCTTGGCACAGCTGCAGTCGCTGCAAATTCCAGCTGCAGGACTCCGCTCCTTCTCCGGGGCTCTGCTGCTCGGCCGTCAGTTCAAGTGACATGTGGCACTTTGTGGAGCGCAAAACTCCGGCAAAGCAATTAGCGCTGCAGGAGTGATGAGAGGGGAAGAGGCGAGGAAGTTTGGAGCGGTCTGACTCCAGGGAATGGAGGCACCCTTTGCCTCGGTGCGCGCCCAGACCTCGGGCTGCCGGCGGGACTGGGAGCCGCGGCAGCGCCCGGCCGTCCCGCCCGCTCCCCGGGCTAACGAGGCCGCGTCTCACTCTTCCGGAGGCAGCTCCTCCGCCTCGGATTGAAGAGTAGTTAGGAGCAAAAAGGAGATCTCTGGCAAGTTCCAACTTTAGGGCCGCAGTTAATGCCCGCGTGGAGCCGGTGCCTCCGCGTGTGAAGCGCTGCGGGTCTGTCGGGCGCGCCCTGCGCGGAGCTCGGGGGTCCGTAGGACACAGGGCACGACAAGAAAAATCTGAAAAGCTGAGGAATTGCACATAGCCAGATGGCACTCTCCCGCCACCACTACTTTTAGCGCCGTGCCCAAAACCGTTGGTGGTTTCCTGACGCGCTCGCAATGCCCTCACCGAATTTCGCTTCCTTTTTCCACCGCTTATGCTCACTTGGTCCGTCTGGCTGCAGTCCCGCGCCGGCCGCGCTTACCCCCTGCCCCGCAGCCGCAGAGGGTGGGGAACAAAGGGAGGGAACGTGGCCCATCGTGGTGACCCTTCACAGGGTTTGAGTTCCTCTGATTAAGGTTACCTCTCGCTTTCATTCTTTCTTTATGGGCTTTGGGGTTTTTTCCTTGGCTGAGTGTGTGGAGCTGTCAATTGCTTCTCAGCAGGGAATTCTTGCTATTATTTATCCTTTATTACATCAGCCGAGGGTACCTTCTCTATTTCTCCTTGACCCCATCCTCTTAATGAGAAAGGACTTTGGAGCAGCAGCATTTCTAAGTAATTTTTTTTATAGCCCTCTATTGTAGGAGTTAAATGTGATAGGTCATGCTCTGTATGGACAGACCTCTTGCATCTGGCACTTTCTGGGCTCTTCCATTTGTAGTGTCCATCTGATAAGAGCATTGAAGTGTCCAGAACAAACGATATTTCTGGGAGTAGCCATTATCTTTCTTTGCTCCATCATGCCCTGCCCTTAGCAAGATCTTACTCCTCAAAGACAAAGGAACTCTTCAAACTTATTCTTACTCGCTGTGTATGTTATATATGTGTATATAAACATTGTATTTTCGCATCTGGTTTTCAAAACGTTGGCCCATTTGTGACAGTGGAGACTGTTCAAGCAATTCTTTACATATTGTCATATAGAGTAAGTTTTTGCAGAGGAACTAATATTTAATTTTATTTTTTTCCCTTTTTTTAGCTGTCATCTGGGTTATTAATTGAATTTTCTGAAAATGGCACGGATGAGATTGGTTCGGGTGACTATGGAGACTATGAAGAGCCATGCTTTCAGCATGAGAATGCCGATTTCAACCGGATCTTCTTGCCAACAATCTACTCCATCATCTTCATAACTGGAATAATTGGCAATGGATTGGTTATTATGGTTATGGGCTACCAGAAGAAGCAAAGAAACATGACTGATAAATATAGGCTGCACCTCTCTGTGGCTGACCTCCTTTTTGTCATCACCTTGCCATTCTGGTCTGTGGATGCAGCCATAAGCTGGTACTTCGGGAATGTTCTGTGCAAGGCAGTTCATGTCATTTACACAGTCAATCTCTATAGCAGTGTCTTGATTTTGGCCTTCATAAGTTTAGATCGTTACCTAGCGATAGTGCATGCCACCAACAGCCAGCGCCCACGAAAGCTGCTGGCTGAGAAGGTGGTGTATGTAGGTGTGTGGCTGCCAGCTCTGCTCCTGACAGTGCCCGATGTAATCTTTGCCAGTACCAGTGAAGTAGAAGGGAAGTATCTCTGTGATCGCATGTACCCTCACGAAAACTGGCTGATCTCTTTCAGATTCCAGCATATCTTGGTAGGACTTGTCTTGCCTGGTCTAATAATTCTGATTTGCTATTGTATTATCATATCCAAGCTATCGCATTCCAAAGGCCACCAGAAGCGCAAGGCCTTGAAGACCACAGTTATCCTCATCCTTGCCTTCTTTGCCTGCTGGCTGCCCTATTACATTGGCATCAGCATTGACACCTTCATCTTGCTGGGAGTCATCAGGCACCGCTGCAGCTTGGATACCATAGTGCACAAATGGATCTCCATTACGGAAGCCCTGGCATTCTTCCACTGCTGCCTGAATCCAATTCTGTATGCCTTCCTGGGTGCCAAGTTCAAAACATCAGCTCAAAATGCCTTAACATCAGTTAGCAGAGGATCAAGCCTCAAGATTCTTTCAAAAGGCAAACGTGCAGGACATTCTTCTGTTTCTACAGAGTCAGAGTCTTCGAGTTTCCATTCCAGCTAACGCTGCTCCTTGCCATCATTTTACAAAGAGACACTTTGAAGTTGCGCAAGATTTCATACAAATAAGACTGACCATAATGTACAGATTTATTTACAGTTGGAATTTTATATTGTTTCTTTTAGTCTCTGTGAAGTTTAATTGACTTATTTATATAAAAAAAACCTTTCGTATTGATGACAAACTGTCTAGGCAGGTCCTGTGGACAAGTGGTTGGTTCACAAAAGTTTTAGTGACTGTCTGTATGTATAGATATGTGAACTAAACACTTTGGATTGTAGCAAAGTGACTTTTAAAAGTTTAGAAAATATTTCTCTGTTGTTTATATGTAAATGTTTTTTGGTGTTGCTGTTATTCCTAAAAGTTTGTCTGGATATTTTTACCTTACTACAAGATGTTTGGTTTACAATAGCTTAACTCTGCTGTAGAAATGGCACTTATAACCAAAGCCTCCTCTGTTACATGCTAGGGTTTTTCCCTCCATTCTCAGTAATTGATGGTTTGCAAAATTTTCTGTTCAAGGTAAAATAAAAGTATATGAAAAAAAGTTATTGAGTGGTATTTTCATTTCTGGTTGAATTTTTCACAGTGCTTTTATTTACAATTCTAAATACACAATAATGTATTAGAAAATTGCATGTCTTGTGAAAAGCAGGAAAATGAGTTTCAGTACATACTGATTATCCACTTGACACCTGAGTTCCATGTCAGGTGTTTTTTTTCACCAGAATACATTTGCTGCAGTTAACATTATGTTTAGAATTACTTAAACTGTTATTTAGGAATTTTTGAGGCAAAATATCTACAAGTGAAAACCAATCTATTTAAGCAATTGCTAAAGTTTATAGTCTCAGGAATCAAACTCAGATTAGTGTAAGTGCCTAACCTTTATGCCATGTCTACAAAGTCAATCCTACATTTCTTCTGCCTTTGCTGTGGTTCTAAATTTAGTTTAGTTCCACATATTAATAGCAATCAAATGTAGCTGAATCAAAGCCATTTTTGACTAGAAATAAAGTTATTCTACTGAAGTGTATCTGCTCTGAGGGAGGTAAGTGGTTTTCCTCTTAGGAAGCTTTCCATTTCCTGGGTACATCCAGATTTCTTTAAGTAATAATACAATCTTTAGGATCCTTTTAAAAACACAGAATGTGCGTCAGTTCATCAAAGCATTTTTAGTAGGAATTAGACAGATTATAGAATTATCAATAATTAGTGCTGAAATCTTAATTGTCTAATTAATCATGTCTTCACATTAGTTGAGTGCATTCAGAGGTAATGGATACCCAAGAGAACAGAGCCATTGAGAGTATATGTACTTACATTAACAAAACAAACACAACTATTACTTACATGTAAAAAATATAAAAAGGAACCTAGCATTTAAAAAAAGCAAAAAAATTAATACCTATAGTCAAACAGAGCTGAAACAGGCAACATGTATATTGCAGGGTTTTTTTCACAGGCACTGCACCCAATTGATTTAGTGGAACTGGTGCCACTATGCTAAACTTTACATTAAATTCCATGTTTTATATTAGATATTCTCATAAATACAAGACCTTTCTATTTTCAACTCCTCTCCAGTGAGGAGGCTGCAACCTTGGCTGCATCCTGCACTCTTTCCCTTGCAATGACAGTAGTAATCATCTGATTCTGTGCTGAGCTGATTCAGTGCTGAACCAGCACAAAACCTGGCAGAAAATAGGTAATTTTCCAGCAATTTAGTGAATTGAATGTGTTCTATGAGGAATCCAACAAGTACTACAAAAGTGCAAGATTTTGAAACCTGGAGCCAGGCAAAGGGAGAGAAAAGTGAGATAAAATGAAACGGACATAAATTTCCTCCCCTGCTTTTAGCAACTAAACTTTTAGATCAGCTAAGTCTAATGTGTGTTTTCACTCAAATTAACACCAGAAAAGATGCATTCTCAAGAAACAAAAGGTCTCACTTTGATCACATTGTTCCTCCTAAACAGGGCTGAAAAATGAAGAAAACGTGGTATAGTGGTAGAACTTAAATGGTTTATTTTTGTTGCTCATTTATGTGTTTTCTTAATTTAGTGAGGGTTTCCCTGTGAAGAATTTGCTGTTCCAAATGATTCTGATTTTCACCCCAGACCAATCAATCACTGTGATTTAATTGCACTTATAAAATACTTACAGGCTATCAACACACTGCTGCTTATTTGTTGAGGAAATGTTTAGAGCCCCCAACATTAACTTAGATTATTCCCATTATGCTTCAGTCAACCAACTGCTACCTCAAGCAGAGTTAACAGGAAAGAGGGTGCAAGAGAGAATAAACTCAGCAGTCATGTTACTGCCAAAGACCACTAAAAGGATACTAAACAAACAACAGAAAGAATTTGTGTAGAAAATTAATTAGTAATATTTAAAAAAACTTAAACCCATGCCCCAGAGGAATGATTTTTATAAAACTGCCATTGTTAACTGCCATTAATGAATCTATGGACAGAAAACTGTCTTGAAAAGGAGTGGCAAGTTCCTTGGGGTTTTGTTCCAGTCAAAAGATGCATGTATTTATTTCTAAATAACTTTATATATCTATAAATACCTATAAATATGAATATAATATATATTTGTACTGTTTACAGAGCAAATATTTGCAAATTGGATGAAGTTGTCATGAGAAAACATAGCAAGTAATTATGAATCCAGTTCTGTCTTTTTACCTATGAGTAAGTCAGAGAAAATAAGGTAAATTTCTCTCAAATCAAGTGAGCTTTTCCAAATATACCATGTTGGTAAAAAATACTAATTTACTCAATTTCAAAACAAAATTCACCTTTAAGCTGATTTTTTGTGGCTTTTAAGATGTTTGTGAAGCAAAAGTGGTTCCAGTAAATGTGTTTCTCAAAGTGTAAATTCCACAACAAAGGCAAATGAATCTAATTTTGTGATTTATACATTGGACAAGTCCACACAAACCAAGAATTCTCCTAAGTTTTCAAAGGGACTCTCCAAGTCTTTTTACAAATTACTCCTCTCTAGCATACAGAATAATAACGACATTCTTCAAGATATACACAATGCATAGTCTCTGCACTTTCTTGAAGTAATAAAAAAATAGTTTGTCCAAGTAATTTTAAATATGCAACTCAAGACACAGAACAGAGAACAAATGTGAGTTTGATTACAAATCACTGAGTATTGGTTACAATTCAGTTTAAAATGCTATGTGTCAGTTTAAAAGATTTATCATGTATTTACAAAGACTTTTTCCACTGAATTCAGGCACTAAGTATTTTGCTATGTTTTTGCAATTGCCAACAGCAATGCTGGACTAAAACATGGATATTCACCTAATACTCTAATGCACACATTTTGAGTGCCTGAGATTAGCTAGAAAACCTTTGGATCATGCAAGGCTAAACCAAGAATGGAATATGATGCGAAATTACTTTTGCTTCCTCTGAAATGTTTGGAAGTAAAGTCAGAACACTCAAAGCAGTGGGGTAAAATGCACTGTAACCCATTCTTTGTGGGGTAATCCATTATTTGTAGGTGTGTTTTTACTCTGATCAGGTGGTACCAAGTCCATGTTAGAGGAGCATGTGAAAAGCTGAGGGGTGTAGTGAGGCTGCCCCAGTGAATGCACACTGAGGGCAGTGAGCAGGGGGAGTCGCTGCTTTCTTGGTGAGTTTTATGACACAATCATTATACAGGGGCTTGAACTTCTATGCATATACATAAATCAAAACAAAATCACCCTGAAAATAAAAAGGAAGTCACAGTAATAACATGGAGCTATTCATGCAAGTGAATGGTTTATCTTATGATGGTTGTGCTCTAGTTGGACAATGTACAAAGTGACCATTTCTAGATGTTTGGTTGAAAAGACCATTTTTTACATTGTTTGGGAAAGGAAACAGCATGACGAGGAAGTACTTCCTTGATCCAGGCATGCTTCCAAAATCCCCTAACAATGGAGTATTCTCATATTCTCATAGTGCTGAAACTTAGGAAACACTTAAGCAGATAGAGCCCCAGAGATTTTTGCTCAAAGGATGCCACTCCCTCACTTTATGTTTTGAAAGAGCTATACAGACTCCTTTTCACAGCCATAAATCACATGTCAATTGAAATTACATAGCACTGGGATTATTGCTTATAAAAAAGGCACAGATTTCTTTAAATCCTTTCTCTTTAGGTAACAATTTTTCTGTAATTCTTTTAAATTTCTCTTAAAATATTTCATCTTCAACAGGGTGAAGTTTAAAGAGAATTTGTTTTAATAACAATTCTCTTACTATCTTCCCTATTAGAACTATTCTAGTTCTATCAGGTCATACTATAAAACAATGCTATACACTTACTGTTTTTGAAAACATTTTAATAGAAGCTGGTTATAAATGTACTTTGTGTTTGCTTATTCATAAATATGTAACATAAATACATCTACAGGTATATAATGAGGTAGATTACAAGCACCATTTTCAATTGCTGATACAAGTGATCCAGGCTCCAGCACAGCTACCACTGACTTCAGAGGAATCAGGGTTCATTACATATGTAGCAGGTATTGATTAAAACTATTTTCTTGGAAGGACAGATGGCTTCAGTGACAAACTCCAACTAAATTCAGAGACAGCAGGGTACCTAAAGAAATATGCTTCATAAGGTGTGCAATCTTACAGCCCAAATCAATTACAAATGAAGATTACAAGTGAAACCAGCAACTGGTTTCACGTGCAGTCAGAAAAGTATATGAAACTAAATCTTTCAGTATGGAGCAGGTGGAATTGTTCTGCTGAACATTACAGAAATAAATTTTCAGCAAAATAGTTCTCCCTTAATGAAGGCTTGCAAGCTTTGCATACCCAGCTATTGATGGTCCCGCAGTAATTTTTCTTCAGTGGCAGTGTTTGAAAGAAATAGCTCAACATTTAAAATATCCTTGTCATTAGGAATTCACACCAGGAACAGATTCTCACCACACAAACATGTCAGAGTAATTAGTAATTATGAGGGATTTTTGAAGGGTTACACTTGCAGAGTTCTTTGGCTTCCATTCTGGTTTGATTTTGACTCGGACTATTTTGCTGTTGATCCTGCCCTTTATTCCTACTACCCTCTTTTCTGTTCTACTTAACTTTTCCTTTAAAAATATGTCTTCATAGAAATTTTAATGGCTTTGTTCTGTTAAGACTACACAAAATATCCAGGACAAACAAGAAAAAGTAAAAAGAAATTTAAAAAGAAATTACAGATTTCACAACTGTTGCCATGTCTTCTCATGTGTATTTCCATTCCAACATCTGCTTTTCTTTAGCTGAAAGATAAATTACTGCTGTATTGTATGAAAAATTTAAACTCAAAGGTTGATTTTACTCTCAAGTTTCTTAAAATGCAATCCCAGCAGACATTTGTTTACTTCCTTGGTTCTTTGCTATCAAGCACTTGGTAATGGAGCAGATCTTCCAGAGAGGGGTCTGGATAAGAAAGGCTGAGGTGGGCCCTCACCTTCCTGTCAGTGTCACTATTGATACCAGCACAGCTTCAAGAACATGAGCCACCCAGGAACTCAGCGCTCTGCTGAATTAGACCAGACAGCAATAATTATCCCTGGTGATAATCCTAATCTGTGGCACTCTTCAACAGATATAACACAAAATAAACTTGAGAAGTTCAAAAGCAGAACACCTTCCCTTAACTTTTCTTCCACAATTCCTTGTCATCTTTCTTATGGTTGCTCCATTTCAATACTGTCCTCTCTTAGGCTAATATTTTTGGGTTTTTTTCCTTAGGGAAAATAGTTAATATTTAAAATGTGTTTGAAAACACTGATTCTGCCAAGCCTGAACATGAGTTCACCAAAGACAGAAATGTTGGTATGCTGGATAATAGAAGATGAAACTGGGCCCTCAGTGTCCACAGACCAATTCCATCTGTAAAATCTGTGGGAAGCAAGAGAACAACTCTGGTGTTTTTACAGACATGTTTTATTGTGATAGCAATAGATGTATCTTGTCAATATTAGGTTCACTGTGAATCTGAAATCTTTTATTCCTGCTCTTTGTGAGAGGAATTACATCTCAAAAAAGCATTAATGTCACTGTTGGAATTCAGTACAGGAATGCATTGATAAGAGAAGCAAGAGTCTAACAAGAAAACAAGGGAAGAAGGGATTATTGTACAAGAGCAAAGTTCACATTAGATTTAATTTGACAGCAAAGTAAATGTAGAGTTCCTGTGCTCCCCTGCCCCTCAGTGCTCACAGCCTTCCATTCCAAGGCCTTTCAGGTCATGCCCCCAGCCTGCTTTTCTTGCTGTCTTTCTCCTCACTTCCATTGAGGTGATCCACTTCTCCCCTGAGCTCTCCCACACGGAACTGGACACTAATAGCTCACTGACACAAAGTAACTGAGCTCATCTGGTCATCAACAGGACAAAAAGGAGTCTCACACCTCACAGTCCCCTTCCTTCTCTCCTTTGCTCTTCCCTATGCAGATCCCTCAGCTCTGCTCATGTGACTCCCTGGCAAATCACTTCAGCTCTTGAAGATTGGAGTTTCACAGGAATTTGAAGTTGACTTCCTCTGTTGGGAAGGTCTTCAGTCTCCCACCCTCCCTCCCTGCCTCTTCTAATCCTTTCATTTGATATCTTTAATACTCTGATTCTAAATCCTGTGGACCTGTCGCCTGCTGTGCATTATCTATTGGATAAGCCACACTTTATTTTGAACAGACTTAATTGATTAAATAGACAGTATCTTTTTTTAAAAAAAAATATTTTATACTATTTTAATGAAGTCAGCCCAGAAACAGAGCTGACTACACTCAAGATTAAAAAACAAAAGTAATCAGATACATGCCTAAGTAAAGAAAGAAAAATTGTTACTTCTTTCACTTTTTTTTCAGCAGTAATAAGGTCTTAGTTTGACTCCTGTTTTGTAAGGCCCACCAGCCACAGAAAATGAGCAGAAGGAAGTGAATGGATCTCAGCCAGCACAGTGAACTGAATTGTCTCAATAAAATTCAAAAATCAGAGCAATTGCAAGACTGAGGGCAGATTCATGCACCTGGGAACTGTCAGGGGAGCAAAGAAGTGGGAACTCAGCTTTTGGGACAAGGAAGTTGTTAGACCGGTTTAGCTATCTTGTCAAAACTTCCTTAAGTAAACAGCCAAACTGTTAAACAAACACACGAGTTCTCAAGTAGGGGGCAAGAGGCTGAAAAAATATGGGGAGAACAGATGCCCCTCATGA
Source organism: Oenanthe melanoleuca (assembly GCF_029582105.1). Classification (NCBI taxonomy): domain Eukaryota; kingdom Metazoa; phylum Chordata; class Aves; order Passeriformes; family Muscicapidae; genus Oenanthe; species Oenanthe melanoleuca. The sequence goes on along the minus strand of NC_079341.1, from coordinate 31,029,487 downwards.
AGGGAAGTGAGCCCTATTTGCTCCTGAGGTAAAATATTACCTGTTGACTACGTGATCATGGTCCCACAGAGCACCTTTCCCTGAAACAAAGCTCAAGAAAGAGGCCTTGAATAACAGTGTTTTGAACTTAAAAGATCTGTAATAGATCTCAATGATCAATCATGTTTTTGACTATATTGCTCATCAGATTTAATGCAGCTATTGGTTTAGACAGGGTGCAATTCTACAATCATATATAGAGTCCACAGGACTTTTTGAATGAGGTGGATGCTAGTGCAATTTTTAAAAGCAGAATACTTGAAAAGCAGAGAGCAGGTCTTTTCCCATTTAACAATCACAAAAAAACCAAACCAAACAAAAAAAACAAAGAACAAAAAACAAAAAAAAAAAAAAAAAAACAAAAAAAAAAAAAAACAAAAAAAAAAAAAAAAAAACAAAAAAAAAAACAAAAAACAAAAAAAAAAAACAAACAAACAAAACAAACAAAACAAAACAAAACAAAACAAAAGACCTAAAAACCAAAACCAAACAAACAAAACCAAAAAACCCACAATAAAGCACTTAGTTTGAGTATTATGCTGTTATTCTCTCCTTAACCTATTAACTAAGGAAAGCAGCTGCCTCTTGGTATGACAACTGCTTAGGAAAAAACATTAGATCCCCACTTCAAAGTCAAACTTAGTTTCACTAAGTTGAAATGTAGTCAGCCCAGTCATGTTGAAGCCGGACTAAATGTGCTCAGATTGTATCGTTTGAATGTATGGAGCTATATGGCTCACTAATATTCTGTAATAAAGGGGAGAGCATGGCATTTGCATGAATATTCAGTGTAGTCCAATAGTTAAATCATACTTCAGCCCAGAGAATAAACAGCCAATTTACTCACTCTTGCTTCTTCCTACAAACTAATGTGGAGGGAATATTAAACTTTGCCCCCTGATTAAGGACTTTGTGGGGACTTTGTAATAAAAGCTGTAACAGATGAAGGATACAAGATCTTTTGACTGTGATATTTAAGACGACTCTGCTTCCCAGGTGTTTGAAAGAGATCTCATTAATTCATTCCCCAGTTTCAGTAACAATTAAATAATGAGAACAAAGATTTCTGTATCTCTTCAGAATCTATTTTAAAACCCTCTGCTCTTAGTAGCATACACTTTACATGTACTCCTTCGGTTGCCATGCAAACTGGGGTCCATTGTGCCCTCTACAAGCCACATCCTGAGAGGAAATTGAAGGTGCATCTTCCTGAACTGGAACATGGGACTGAACTGCTGAGATGACACTGACTGAGTCTACTTGTACTCTTGGGTGATATTAGCCGAGGTAATATCAATACAGCCGGGGAAGCAGCTGCGATTACCTGTCCCTTTATCCATCCCGGCTGTCCTGACCACTGGGCTATAGAATTAGTCTCTCTCCGACTTGGTGAATATTTATTTATGCAAAGTTCAACATTTTCAAAAGGACTCACAAGACAAAAGCACCCCATCAAATACAACAGCATGGTGATTAAGCACCTCCCGAGAGACAGTGGCTCTCAGACTGCAAGGAAACCCGAGCTTTTGCCCCGATGTCCCTTGACAAGGGACATTGTTTTTGTAAGAGGGCTCCTCCTCCGGCTCTTCCATGTTTTGTGTGGGATTAAAACAGCACCTATAGGAGTAAGCACTGTCCTCGGAAAAACCCGAGAAGTGCTTTGTTTATGACTTGTGCCGGGGATTAGGCAGATCTACTTGTCAACGGGCACTATCCAGTCTGAAAGGGTTCCGTGCATTAGCAGCAAGAGATATCTGGATATCAGATCTACTAGGAACCCACAAAAGCTTCTTAAGGTTTATGTTTGCATTTAAGTGCCCATATCATTTGAAGAAACATAATGTGTTGTAGTCCAGCTGTCAGAAAAAGGAGTCTAGAACTCTACAGAACCCTGTACCACCTAAAACCAGAGTTGTAGAGGATATTCACACCGTGTTTTCCTCCTCAGTCTTTTCACAAACTCCATCGGCGAACGGACAGCTCATCCTAATGAGCTCCTCAGCCACTGAACTACACTTAATCCTGAATCAGCAAACCCTGAAAATAATGCTCAGCTACTTGAAATGGAATTATTTTCTGATGACTGGACTTAATCCAACCAAAGGTCAGTACAAATAAAAAATTGCTGTCAGCTCAGGACTTAATGATATATTCTTACCTCTGTAGACCTATAATTTCTCTAGATACCTAAGAGGTCCTAATGTCAATCCTAATGTCTCCCAGTTTTATGAATGCAACCGTAAGCCCCTTTTAAATCAGATTACAAATGATTATTATAACTCTAAATCAAGGGAAAGGCTCACCATTTTCTCTAATTGGGAAACTAACTTAATTATAATTATTCTCTTTGCAGATGTTTTGTATTTGTTCCATTACATTACAATAGATAGTCTGAGTTTATGGAAAAGAAACAGTTAATTGTTTATGACTTGGAAAAGATGAAAAATTAGTTCACATCTGCTGGGGTAGCCACCCTTCAGCCACACTCCTATTGTTTCTGAAGTACAGGTACCTTCATATACACTACATGGCAGCTTCATTACTAATTTAAAGTATCTGAAAAGACAGTGTAAACAGAAACCTGATGCTTTTCTGACATTTTTTAAATATCTGCTTTGATCTAAAAAAGGCAACTGATAAAACCTCCAAAAGTAAAAAGATAATAATTCAAGATTTACAAATCAGTGGGCACAAAGTGGAAAATGGTAATGTATTCAAAATCCCAGCCTGATTTTGCACTGAATTAACATAAATTGACATAGCCTCCAAAGCAAATCTTGTCAACAACCTCACTTTGCCTCATTAAAATCATTGTGATATCTATACTACTTTTGGTTTACAAATTTCCAAATATTAATTAGCCCAAATCTATATTCTGTGTAGCTTTGAAAAATTTAATGTTTAATTATTTATTAGATATCAAATGTATAACATCTGTGTAAGAAGGCTGACATATGTTAGGACCTTTGACTTTGATATATAAAAAACTGTCTGCTGAGTTAGGAATCTCTCTATAAATTAATTAGATAAACATGAATACAGCATTTGTATTCTTCTAAGCCTCTGCTTCCCTAGAGACGAGGATGATGCTTATACAAAGCACACAACAGCGAATGTGTGAGTAGATCCCTTTTGTCTTTGAATTAACAAGGTTCTACTTTATGCTTTCTTAACTTTTTGGTGGATGGCTTTCACAGTTTAAAGATTTCACAGTCCAAAGGATCATACTTTTCTCTTTTCTGAAGCTGTTCCTGAGACTCTGCCAATATTACAGAAAACTACACCAGTACAACTTCCTAGATCTTTTTTGCTGGTGTAATTTTTGTAGGCAAGGCCTCAAGTAAGAACATACTTCTGGCAACATATGTTTGTCTTCTTAATACAGACACACAAACCACAAACTGATTATACTTTGGGTCATAATCTCTTACTCTGATAGGAAACTTCAATTTCATCTATGTCCATGGCTGTACTTTTGACCTAGCACCCATCTAAAACTTGCTTCTCCAGCTGTTTGTTATTCTACTATATAACAACAAATAATTTAGCCTAACATTCCTTAGGAAGTAGAGATTACTGCCTATACAAAGGTATTTCCTTTTTCTCAGCTAGACAGAAGTTGTAGTATTTTTTATAAAATAAGGCAAGGGTCACAGTTGATCTTCTAATGAAAGTGCAGAGCCTTCTCTCTGTAACAGTGTTTTTCTTCTAGAGATCCCTCAGTAGAGAACCAGGAGGTTTTATGATTTTTGTTGAAACTTTGCAAGAGAACAGGAGTAGTAGCAAGTATGCAAGGCTGTGCCCATTCTCACCACTGAAAAGTTATAATCTTCTTCCAAATAAGGCTGTCTATAGCAGTTATATCCAAGGAAACTGTGCCAAGAGCATCAAACAGCGTTCTTCGCCTGAGTAGGGCCCAGAGTGACATGCATGCAAAAGAAGTCTTGCTTTTTCAAAAGCAATCCTGAATAAAAACTCTTCTCATTCAAGATAGAGGCCTTAAGGAACATCCTGCATGTTAACAAACATCTTCAGATAATGCCGAGTTTGATGCTCATTTCCTAGTTATTCACAGACTCTCTTAAATGGAGCTCTTTCACTTCTGAGGCTTAGCCTAAGGAAATCCTGCAAGAACAATGTGTGACTGAAACACACACAGGTTTCCCAAATGGTAGCAAGACCCATTGATGCTGCTTCAGATAGTATGAAGACAGCAAGTTATAATACAAGCTAAACAAGAAAGGGTCTTGCTTGATAGGATTGACTTTTGGGTTCAAGCTTTTTTCCTTTCAATTTGAAGTATATTATGTAAAGTGTCCTTCAGTGAAGAAGTTATTTAGCTGCCAAAATACATTATTTTTCCTCAAGTATTTCAGTAGACAAAATTTCAAAACCACAAATTGCTTACTCCCCAAATAATCATTCCCACTTACTCTTCTTAGTAAAGTAGCCTGGAATACACTTGCAGATGCTGAAGATTTGGTGTTAGAAAGAGAAGCCTTAAATGCTCAATCTCTAAAATCAGATACCACGGTAATGTAGCAGTTTTAATAATTAAGGTTGATTTATGCTGTAGAAGACATCTGGTTTGATACTCCTGGAATTTGTACAACCTCTAAACATTTACAGAAAACCTGCAACACTGAAGATGCTACAACTTTCCTGGGACTACCTCTATAAACAAAGGAAAATCCTTAGGACCCCTGGATTATCCAGCTTTCCCACTTAAGTTATCAATAGTATATCCAGTACATGGACATCCTTCCATCGTACAATAGATTCAGACCATCAATTCATGGTCTAAATAAATCTAAAATCTCAATCTACCTCCTCCTTCTTTATTTCTGTGGCATTATCCAGTCTCTTCTCCAGTCACAGTCTCCTTAGGGCTGGTGCTGGTACCTTCTCTAGGCAGAATATCCCTATTGATATTTTATGCTCTTGTGTTTCCTGTTTTATTATTGCTCTTATTGCAGTTTCCTCAACAAAGAGGGTACACAACCTTTTTGTATTCACAGCAGGCATTACACAGCATACAACACTACCTGATTATCTGTCTTCCCCAGAAGACCATATTGATCAGCCAAGCAACTCCTAAAAGTCAAGATTACTTTTTCCATTTTATTTGTGAATGCACATTATCTTTCTGCTGAGATCCTTGAGTCACATGGTTCTAGGAAAGTTGTCTAAGTAATTTTCACTAATTTTTGCTTCAAATACTTGGGGCTTTTCAGCAGAGTGATTACAGTGGATGCTGTGTGGTTAACTGATGTGCTGAGCAGGACTCATATATTGCAAAGTGAAGTATTGGGCAGGAAAGCTAAAACAATGAGTTACTCAGAAAATAGCTGGAATACACCATGTTTGTTCTTTGCCTTTTTATACATAACAAATCTTTGGAGGTTATTTATCCAAACATTAAAATGTATCCAACTTTAAATTCAATTTCAAAATCTCACATCTCTAGTTATAAGCCAGTTCAACTTACAAAAAGCAATGCTCATTTACCCATCAGGCACTTCTAAGCACATCTTTGGATGTTGCTGTTGTATAGTTGAGCTATTTGTCTTAAGCAAAAAAGTGGCATCTGTATGCAATTTCCACTTGGCACCAGTATCTCCTTTTGATGACAGTCTGTACTGTTTCCCTTTCTTCTTCCAGTCACTCCAGCTGCAGGACCCAGATGTCAAACTCAGGAATGTATTTTTTTCCCAGCAGTGCTATCTGATTCTGTTGTTGGCACCTCTGCTCATGGCTGCTCTGAAGCTGCCTGTGTGTAACTCCCTAAGTTTAAAATGCAGACAGTGTTTTTTTATTTATATGCTAAAACCTTTTCAGTTGCCTTAATTATGGGAACTGAATATTACATATTCATCAAATACACAAACATACAGATTCCATTATTTATGATATTGGTTTCATGACAACTGTTACGCTTGCGTAACCAGAAACTGGGAGGCAAGAAGAAAGCTTCAAAAAGTGCTAATGAGACATCAAAAGTAGTTGCTTACTTTCAATAACTGATCCAAACAAAGAAAGGTAAATATAAAGCTATCAAAGGGTGATTGATGAGAATAAAAAGTAAGGTAGAAAAGAAAAAGTGAAAACAGAAATGCATTAAAAAGGAATGAACAGCAAAGAGATGAGGGGAGAATAAAATATGTTAGAGCTGTCTAAAAACATTCCACCACATGTCTCCAAAAAGTGAAGTCCTTTAAAAGAGAACCAGGGCAAAAACTTACTCCAATTAATACCTTTCTGTAATTCTTTCTTTCTGCTTTCTGCTGGCTTCATGTTTTCCTCTTGGGGATGTATTTGATTCTCCATCTCAAAGACAAGGTATTTGGTTCCCAGGGGCTTTGCTGTAGCTCACTGACATACAGTGACTGGTCAGGAACCAAATGTGTCAGGCAGGTCACATCCTCCTGCAGGCACCTGACAGCACCTCTGTGCTCACTCTGCTGCACTCAACCCAACAAAGGAATTTTCCTGTCTCCTGTCTTTGAGAGCCCTCAAAGAACTGCATTTCTCTCCCCCTGCCTGAATTGTCTTTGTAATGTAATAAACATAAATTTGACACAGCTTCCATCTTACAAAAAAAGTAACAATTCCTCTACATTGATGCACATATAGTCACGAAACCAGTTTATGAAGACAAAAATAATTTTCCTAGTCAAGAAACTAAGCATTGTTAGGTTAAAAGAGCTAACTTGAAGGAAAAGAGATGGAATGTGAAGGGCTGAATCCATATTAGGATAAAGGAGTAGTAAGTGGTGAGTAACCCCAGTCAGGTAGGTAGACAGACTGAAAAGTTCAGAGATAAGAAAATATTAATACATTTTTATACATATATGTACCTACATAAATATTAATGCAGAATTCTATTATTTTGACAGCCCATCTGATTTCTATCTCAATATATCTGTTGGACATTGAACACTGAAGTATAAACAGCACATAATTCACATTTTACAAATTAAAGAACCATGACCAGAAGTTTAAGAATTCAAATACTAAGAGAGAAGTAGTTTGAAATCCAGGAATATAAGATGTTCACTGGGAATCATCCATTTAATGAATTGATAAGTTAAATTTAGTCTGCCATTCTGTCTGGCCAGGTGCTGACACCATGACTCCGTTACATGACTTATGTATGTTTATGTCCACCTCAGGTATGGAAGAGGTTCTATATAAGGAACAGAAACATACACAGGAGTATACAGCTGTAGATAGACAGAGAGACCAATCAACTATTGAATTACACAGAAGATACATAGATAAGAGAGTGTAAAACTAGGCTGATATAAAAATGAGGGGGCATCTGGTTCAAGCAGCTACTGCTTCATAGCACATAACTAACCTATAGAACTAAAAGATGCTAAAAGTTCATAGGCACACAAAAAGTGGTGTCATAAAATTAGTGGAAGAAAATCCAGCCTGGACAATTAAATGCAAAGGGGCCATCTCTGGTTTTAGAAGTTCCTGCTCTGAAAACTACTGGAGGCTGGCAGAGGATTTTGGGGAAATAGTACTATATACTTACTGTCTTCTCATATCCTATCCTGTGCTCTGATACTGGCTGTGCCAAGACAAGACAAACCTTTATTCTGACCAAGAGAAATTGCTCTTATATTCAGTTTTTGGGACTTGAGAAGTCCTACTGAAATCAGCTGGATGTCTCAATTCTCATACAATGCAGTTCTGAATGCACTGAACAATCAAGAGAAAACTTAACTAAATAAAAGAGAGAGACTTCCTTTTTTTTTTTTTTTTTTTTTTTAAACAGCTTAAAAAATGTTAGCAGTGGAAGGACTGAGCTTGTAAGTTCTGTTAGAGAGGATGAAACATTTTCATGAGAAAGCACAGAAAGCAGGAAGACAATTCTGCTACATTTGGCACTAGGCAGAAAGCTAATGAGGCTGAGGCTGATGGCAGAAGCACATTCCTGGAATGAGACTATGGCATGATTGTTGCCCTCCTACGTGGGATAATAGGAGTCAGGGGTTTTAGCTGGATTCATTTGGACTGTCCAGATTCCAACCATGTCCCACTTTCAGCACCAATAATTTCAGCACTCTTACAAAAATGTCCACCTACGCATCCTCAATCACCAGCCATTTCCGAAAATACATTTTCAATTATTTAGGAACATGCAAAAGCCTCAATTACAGTTGAGTTAACCCAAGAGTTATCACAGCTGAGACTAAAACATAGCTGCAGACTGCAGGAGCAGTGTCCATAACTTACAGCATGGGATCGTGACAGGGAGACTTCAACAAGAAGTGGAACCCAATATGAAGAAAATGGTGTGAGAAGGTAAATTCGAATATTTTGGTCCTGAAGGTGATAACAAAGAATGATACTAAGAGTACTGTCAAGCACAGAATACACTGACAGAATACATTTTACCCCAAGAAGAAAAGGACTTCAGTCACAAGTACATTATCCTTACTTCAAAAATATTTTACTCCAGCAGCATGACAATTTCTAATTATTCTTACAGTCCTTCCTACAAATAAACTTGGCACTCCCTGGAGTTTGTGATCAAAGTGTCAGAAACAGCCAGCTACACTTGTAAATATGAAAACTGAAAATGTTGTCATACACAAGCAAAACGAAAGCATGTATTTTATTATCTATTTTGCATTTAAGAGACAAAACAGTGACACCTAATCACAGGTAAGATTAGTGAAAGAAGACAAACAAAGACAATGTATTTAGAATTTCTAAGGAAATTGTCACATTCTTCTGTTCACCATGATTTTTAATACAGTAAGATTTTATACAAGGTCTCACACGCCTTCTCTAAGAGCTGGAACAAATTCAGGAAGAGATCAGCTTTGGCCAACCCTAGTTTATTACAATTACATTGTTTGCATTGTGCTTTATCTTTCAAATGACCATCAGGCAGAGCTGAAGATTTGAGCAACTTTCAAGACAGACCTTGTGTCTAAATGCCAGAGCCAAGAGATGTGTACACAACTGATGACCTGGACTGAGGATAACAGAACATTCCCTTGCTGACACTTTGTTTTTCCAGTATGTAATGAAAAACTTGACTTCTAGAGACTTTGTGTTCTTCATATTCACTTGAGGTGCACAGCTCAAAGTCATATTTACATTTCTGGAATTAAAAATTTCCAGGGAAGGAATGATTCCCAAACTTAAGTAGCTTCTGTGACATAAAAGAAAAAGCCTCCACTTCTTGAAGAATAGATCCTACATTTGGAATTTATTTCAGGCACATAAGATCTGTTATAAATAAAATCAAGATGCGTTGCTTCATGTACATCATGGCTTGTACTTCAGAGGAGACTGTGACATACTGGCTGTGAGTCTTAAAAGACTGTAGAGTTTGTAAAACATTTTACTTTCCAGCTACCAAGATATAAGGATAAAAAAATAAGCTAATATGAGCAGTGGCCACTGCAAGAGCCTTTGGTATTGACCCAAGGAAACAGAAAGATTGAACTGCACAATCCTGTACACACAGTGATGCTGGGCTGCAACAAAGTGATGGCATTTCCCATGGAATGAATTACAAGGTGCAAATAAATTAAGATTAAGAGAGAAAAGTGAGTTAACCCTTTGAGACATGGTATTATTACGATCATTATCATCCTGAGCTTGAATTGGATAATAAAAACATTCAATTAAATCAAAAGCTGAGATGGCTCCCTAGCCTCCTTTCTTCTTTTGATAACAGCAAATAAGTACTGCAAAACACCCTTTCTCTGATATATAGGAGAAGACAATCTGTGGCTTCTACATTATGTAAGCAGCTGTTTTATTTGGAAGGCCTACTGTGAAGGAAACAGCTGTGGACTACACAAGTAAATATAGTAAAAAAAGTGGGCTATATTTTAAGAATCTTATTTGACACAGTAGAAGGAGCCACAAGATTTCAGGATCAGACTATAAATGTATTCTTTCAAAATTCTAAAAAGGTTGGATTTTTTTTAGAATAGGAACTGTGATTGCCCCAGTAAGAGGAGTTTGGCATGGGAAACTCTTTGTGAGTACAGCAAAATGGAGAAGTATTTTAGCACAAAGTTTAAAAAAAAATGGAAACAATCCGAAGTGTCTAAAAGTGAATCATCACTAAAATGCAGACACAATAGGGACCAAAAAAAACCCTCTACTGCTGGTTTTTTTTCCTTGCATTTTTTATTATGCTCTTGGAAAACATGACCCAAGCACTTTTTCTGCTGACAGTCAACCATGATATAATTAGACATAGTCAAGTAAATTTGATATGAGAAAATACAATGAGATTTTCTTCCCCTTTCAGCAACTTCTTCCAGCAATTGAATACCCACACTGAGGAAGGAATATTGAAGATTGCTAATACACACAGATTTCAGGTCTGAGTGTCTACTTCAGCCACTAAATTGGAACTCTGAAGAGACTTAAGTTTCTCTAACTCCAAAACTGAATTTGTAATGCCATATAAATCAAAACAGGATATTTGACTTTTTTTGCAGTAGATAGTAAAAGCAATGATTTTAAACTAAAGCAGAACCAAAAAGCTAACACTGTTTAATACATCTTTCAAACTCACCAATATACCAGCATTCTACAGAATAGAAATTCAATTTCTATTATAAAGTTATTATATGAGTAATCTTCAGCCGGTCAGTATCCAGCAAATGAAGGAATATTCTTTATCACCAGTATTCAGAATTTATGTTTTCTTAACACATCTTTGTGACAATATTCTTTTGCCAGTGTTAGGGAAACAGCTTTTCACAGCAGTTTTTTGAGCCATGATGTAAGGACGAGTTGCACATGGCAAAATATACAACTGATAGTGAATGAAGAAAAATAAGCACTTCTTAGCTGAGTGAAATTTAAGGGTATCTGATGCAATTTATAGTTATAGCTAAATTAGCAGTTCAAAAGTCACAAGGTTACATGGTGGAACCCACAAACTGACTTACTGAGACTTTGTCTACCCTCAGTCCTTTAACTGAGACTAAGTCAGGTTTTCTAGACTTTTTTGGCAATGAAAACAATGTCTGCAGGGCAGATGTCTGGTGGAAATAGAGACAAAAGCAATGTGATAGAAATAATCACACCAGATGTCCAGAGCAAGCAATTACCCAAAAGAAAATTAATTGATTGGAGATTCAGATCTTAAGACACTGGTTACCTTTAACCACTTATATCCTACAAGCACTGACAGAGGTGAGACAACAAATTTTATGAATTTTAAAAGCAAACCCTACTATGTAAGCCAGCTGCTTTCCTTTCCTAAAAAGTATCTTACAGAAATCAGTTGAAAGGTTGCTGTTATTCAATGGCAGTTGACCATAAAAATGTTTCTGCAGAGAAATTTTCTGATTTTTACTCAAACTGTCAAACCTTTCTATATAACTAATTTTATACTTAATGCCCTATAAAATTTAAGACAGTGTAGGTACTTTAAGCCATTTATAAAACTGATCTTGTTAAGGAACTGGTAGTTCATGCATCACCTGATTTAGAAGAATCCGTTTTGTTCAGAACAAATTGTATTATAAACAGGCATACAAATATTTTAGCTTTCTGTCCTTGAATATCGACTGTAAATTAGGTGCACACAATATGCAATGTTATGAATCAACTAAACAATCCTTATATTTTCACAAACACTTCTCACAGAAATACTTAATGAATTAACACTATATATTTCTTACTATTCTCACCTCCTGCTGATATTAGAAGTACTTTCAAATTATCTGCTTTCATATTTACATATTAAAACCTCTTTTGCAGGAACAGGTATGATTATAACACATAAATTTCTGAGTTTGCATATGCAAGTATGACAAGAGCAAACACCAGCATTTACACACAAGTGTCACTCAGAAAACTAGCTGAGGTATTTAGATTTTTATTATGATATACATTGGCAAATCAGACCAAGGCTTCTCATTCTATCAATTTCATAAACTAAAGTATATAATATTAGTAATGTGAGTTACAATTTCTTAGTAGCAGATTTTCAGTGGAATTTTTGCAGTAACTAGTGACCAGTGCTAATCATAACTCTTGTCTTTGCTTCACAGTAGAACTTTATCTCATTTTGGCAGGACACTTCACAGGCAAAAAGAGAAGAAAGCTTTGCAGGCATCTACATTTATCACTACTAAAAATAAAATATATACACTAACAAAGATATTTAATGATCAACACTTGCAAAGAATTATATTGTTATAGAAAGTACTTCAGCAGGACTCAAACCATGTCTTCCTTTGAAATTTTTAAAGTTATCTTCCTTTGAAAGTATTTCAGACACATTTGTTCTGGAAGAAGAAGTATTGATAATATCAAACAACAAACTTTCTACCAAGTTCACATAACTAAGTCTTTAGATCATGTACCTTCCATATGATATGAGTCATTGGATTTTTGGAAGATGTAAATGCAATCAGAGCATGTTTAATTTCATTTTGGTTTGTTAGAACTACAAAAGAAGAAGGAAGAAAGAGCAATTTGCAAGGAGATGGAAAACAAGGCAATATAAATAGAGAAAATAGTTACACTTAATGAGATTTGTTTTCATTGGAACCACTGCTGGGTTTCACTTTCCAACTACAGAGTTATCTACTTTCATTTGATTAAAAACAATGCTATGCAATCTGAGCTGCTTTGATTCTCTCACCAAATAAAAGAACAAGTGCCTTCACACTTAAAGAGAGAAAACATTCAATTTAAGGATGTGAAAGAACAAAGAAAGAACCTAGTTACTTTAAATACAAACATGAAGACAATTACATCACAGATAGTAAATCGCAGTCTGGCAAGGATGCTGGTGGAGAAATTCTGTTCTAACAAAACCCACAAGAATTTACTAAAGTTCACAGGATTAGTTTGGAAGAACATAGTTGTGGGTTTTTTTAATAAAACTCCTTATCTCAATACACTTCTTTTCTTTTTAGTAGTTGTTTCTGAACTTTCTCTTTATTGTAGTTTTCCATCATCATTCTCTAGTCTTCCACTGACTAATGACTTTTCCATCTCTCCCTGTGCTACAGCAGTCCTTGCCACCTTTTTCCTTCAAACTGTTTAATGTAATTAAGTAATTTAAATTACGAAAGCAAGTATTCCCAAATGGAATCCAGGCTGACATTTGCTGTTTCTACACCATCTCTCTTTGTGTCCCACATTCTCAAGAGCTAATTCTTTTCTCGAGCTGAAAACTCATATAAATAAGATTTTGCTATTCTATTCCTAGAAGCCTTGCCTCGCTTGTACTTTGAGTTCTCAGATCACCACAGGTATAGCACTACTGTTATGGATGTGCTTCCACCACCCATATGTTAAATGTTATTACATCCTTAAATGTGCATTCCTTCACCATCTAATTATTACCAGCCTTAGGCTAACCTTCACCTCCCATTCAAAAGCCATACATACTGCACATTCTAAAAGAATAACTGCAGTTTTATGCTTTAAATATCTTAGTAAGTAATGACACAGCCTAAAGCATCCCTAGAGAGTGAGCCAGAATGCCCAACTGTGCAGACAGGGTGGCCCATTTGACTCCATGATTCAACATTCAGCCGGAATGAGGGACTCACTCAATCCTCTGTCTGAAAAGATTGCCAGGGTACACCTATCTTAGAGATGGAAGGAAATAAAATTTAAGAATTTATTAAGGACGATAGAACAGGGTTCAAAATGTCCAGCATTAGCTACAATTGAAGTTTTCCGTGTGAAGGCTACAAGTTGTGAATTAAAACTGGATCAAATTATGCCAGGTTCAGCCTTGGAAGATGAATGCTCAGCTATAGGCTATGAAAAGAGAGTCTTTGGGAGCAGCCTCTAGCGATCACTGTGGCCAAAGTTTGGACCGTATCGAATGGAATCTGATGACAATTCCATACAAGCTGGATCTAAGGATCTATATCTCAAGCATTCCACTTCTCACTGGGATTGCATGGTATGTGGCACTGTTACTGGCTCTGCACTTCTAGTGTATCTGACTTCCCTCCCAAAAAGCAGGGGGAGTACTTTGTGAAGAAGAATGGAGGATACTAGGGGAAAAAAAGTTGTTTTCACAAATGTGTTCCCAGTAGCAATGATCTGCATGTACATATATGTACATATAAATTATTTAAGCTGTCTAGGGATAGTTAATACTTTTAGTAGACAAAACCAAAATATTCAGTAGTTGCTTTAGTTAAGGCTTAAATAAGACCTTGTACCCTAGAAAGTCCAGCTGTTATTTCACTTAAGTCATTTGTCTATTACATGACATTACTTCTTCATACGAGCCTTGACTTACTTTATGCTCTCTCAGTTGATGTTTCCAACTGTTGTAGATTAACAGAGATCCCATGTTTACTGTGTGGTTTTTATGCACTAAAAGATAAGTTATTACTTCTTTTACTGGCCTTTGAATACATTTTTTTTTTTCTTGAATGTTTCAAGCTCTTTACTAACAAAGTAAGTCTACTGTCAGTGGTAACATGTTAATTCAAGTATATGTATTAACAGGATTCCCAGGCCCTAATAACCATTACTTCCTGCATTCATAATAAAAACAGTGTGAGAGGGCTATGTTCTCACACATCAAACAAAACTTCAGGACAGCCCAGTTAAATGATTTGCCAACATACTATTTGATACAGCACAAGCATTTTCTGAGTCTTTCTCAATTATGCACAAAGCTGTTTAGGATACACTACGTTAAAGGCTCATCAGCACTGCTAAACTGTTTGATTTAAATTATTTGTTCCATGTTTTGAGATAATTTTGGCAATCTTAAAGCAAGAGGTTGAACAATGCAAAGTATTTTTTAAACAGTTTGCCAAACCTTAATGTGTTTCTTTCCAACATATGGTATAGTCATTGTTTAAAGGCAGGTTCTCAGCAGTGCACATCTTTCACTACAGGGATCGAAACTGGGGACCCATCTGCTCAGATCTATTAAACTCTCAGTACAGTTTCAAACATTTGCTGAACTGATGACACTTTCAAATACGGCAGGACTTTTATAACATAGGTGAATAACAGGAACATGGTTTCACTTCAAACAAAAACATCTTAAATTGTTGTCAGAGAAAAGAAGAAAGGGAATAAACAGCTGCAGTACTGAATCATGTTAAACACAATGCCAGGGCTGTGTGATACAACCTCCAAGTTATAAAGCTTTCTTTTTTCCTTTAAACTAAGGAATGTGCAAATGGTAATCACACTGGCTCAACAGAAAAGCACTTTATAGCACAACCAAAAACATGGAGGTGATCTCTTTTATTAGGACAACTAAAAATATAAAGAAATAGTCTTTGAGAAATTTTATTTTAATTTGTTTTATCAGAGCTTGTGAGTAGTAAAAGGGAAAATCAAAGGGTTGCTCTGTGTGGTTCCTCTCAGTGAAATAATCAGCTTTGAAGTTATTCTTTGGATAACACAAGACACTGGGTTAAGTCAGGGGCACCTCCTCAGGATTTACTCCCATTTGACACAGCACTGCCAAACATATGTAAATTTTATACCAAACTAAACATGAAAACATTTATTATACTAAAAACCTCTATGAACGCTATGATTGTTCTCTAAATAATCACACAGCTGAGAAAAAGACAGATGAAAACACAGGAGAGTAAAATCAAGTAAAATCCAGGGGGGAAAATGTAAAATGAAAGAAAACGGAACAACTGATTCATATTCTTACACTGGTCCCTCCCCAGCTGGAGTAATATATCACAGTTCACCAAGTCATCAGTTATGACAATGTAGACAACAAAGGATCTGCACCTATACACAGAATAAATGGAATCAGATTTGTTGCCAATCTGACAGCCATCACATTTTGATAGTAATCTATGTTGATTTAAAGAAGCACATCCCTATTAATGATAATTAAAATGCCTGCTGTAATTAAAAATCTGTTTATTTATTACATTATATGTTTTTTCTGTTAATTCACTGTTTTTATTTTCTAACAACAGCAGAAAAAAAGTACAGAGCAGATAAGAGACAGAAACAGAAAACAAAACAAGATATACAGTAAAATGAGAAAAAAAAGATCTCCTTATGGCAGCAGCATCTTGAGTACAGAATTACAAACATACGTACAAGTTCAGACTTTTCTACAGAATTTTAAAACTGAATATACTCTACCTTGTCCCACAGCTTGCAACAAAAACCTGCATTTACTGGAATGCTGATAAAAGCCAAAGCTTTGCCTAAACTCTCTCATCCAAGTAAGATAAAATATGCATTCAAAGTAGAACAATTACCTCAAAACAATTCCAGAAATCTAAACTCTCTCCATATGAACATTTTCATTCCCAAATAAAAACATCCAAGAGTGACAGTAACAAGAAAAACCTCAGAATTGTTTTAATACAGTCCATAATTTGCCTCCTGTACACAATCTTGGAATCATAGAACAGCTTGGTTTGGAAGGGACCTTAAAGCTTGTCTCATTCCAATCATCCTGCCATAGGCTGGAACACCTGCCACTAGCCCAGATTACCCAGGGGCCCATCCAGCTTGGCCTTGAACACTTCCAGGGATGGGATAGACACAGTTCTGGGCAACATGTGCCAGGGACTCCTCATCACCTCAGAGGAGAATTTTTTCAGAATATCTAATCTAAAACCTACCCTCTTCCAGTTTAAAGCCATTCCCCCTTGACCTATCCCTCCATGCCTTTTTATGAAGTCCTGCTCCAGTTCACCTGTAGCCCCTTTAGGTATTGAAAGGGGGTCTAAGGTCTTCTCAGAACCTTGTCTTCTCCACCCCTTCCCTCCACTGTGTCCAGCACACCACACAGGTTGGTGTCAGCAGGATTTCTGAGGGTCCTTCATCCATGTTGAACAGCACCAATCCTGATGCCAGCCCCAAGGAACAGCGCCTGTCACTGGACATGGAGCCATTGACTGCAACTCTTTGAGTGCTAGCAGCCACCTCCTTATTCACCAAGTGGTCCAGCCATCAAATCCATCTCTCTCCACTTTAGAGACAAGGATGTTTGGGACAGTGTCCAACTGAGCTTTGCACAAGTTTAATAGATTAAATCAGTTGCTCTGCCTTTATCCACCAAGGCTGTAACCCTGCTGTAGAAGTTCAGCAAATTTGACAGGCACAACTTGCCTTTAAGAAAAAAAAAAGATCACAGCTCCTCCCACACTGCTGAGATGGCTCAGTGAACAGCACACATTTTTGTTCATTGTTCATTTGAAGGCACAAAACATTTGCAAAAGGTGTGAATTTTTGATGCTACTACAGTCATTACAGTTTCCTTGTGGTTCTTCCATATAATCTCATTATTAGCAAACTGTAGCTTTTGCTTAATGTACATTTATTATCAGGTGACTACCATCAAAATATACTTACTGGATTATCATATTAAATTAATTGAAAAATTATGTTTCTTGATAGCAAATACAATAGGAAAAATATATTGAAGTTATTATTTACATTTTTTATAATCCTTTGCCACTAGCATATGATATAGCAGTTCAAATATGTTGGGGTTTTCCAGCAAAGCAATCTCAGACAAAACAGCACAAAATTCCTCAAAATAATCAAGGTGATTGTTAAATGATATGTAGGAATAACATCATACCAAAATGAAGACAAGCATAAGAGGAAGTCAATAAAGAAAAAAATCTAGGTGTCACATCATATTTGTGGAATCTATGGAAACTTCATCAAAGTGAATGAGATTTTTATCAAAGGCAGTTTTTGTAATGTCCAAGTGAAACTGGGTAAATGTGCTTGGAAATCTATGTCTCAACAAGACTAAATAGCTCCATGTGGGGCTATAAAAGAGCAACAATTGACAGCAATTGAGGCTTCCAATCAGGTACTGCAGCTGCCATTTCAGAGCTTCAGATGAAGAACAGAGGGTGCTTCTAAAAGACAGAGGAATTCAGAATGGAACACAGGCTCTCAGTTTTGAATGCTGTCTCTGGATATCAAAGAAAAAAAACTATGCATGCATAAAAATACAGAATCAGTATTGCAACTAATCTAGTGCAAGAAAGATCATACCATGGTAGTAAAAAATTTAGGATACTTTTGGTCCTCAGCCATGGACCCTTCATCTTTCATAACATTCTACTTGTTGAGTGAAGATTTTAATGAAAACAGTATTTCAAACTTCCTTCCTTTGTGAATATTATGTCCTCACCTTAACCTTATTTTGACATTGTTTTTGCGTGGGCGTTTATTGTATTGCAGAGTATGGCAAATCTGATAAGAGAAAAGCAAGGACTGAGCTCAGTCTTATTGTATCAGAATGGCTGAAATAATTACATATCCTGGAAAACCTGGGAACTTCTGATCCTACTTTCAGACACAAAATGGATATACAGTTTTTGATTACAGAAAATACTCTTGCAGTCCCACACAAAGCTAAACTTCAGTTGTATTCTCTGATGAACAATCAACATGGCTCATTTCCTGGGCTTTGGGAGAAAAACTGTTTCTTGCACAACCCAGTGAACTGAGAATAATAGGAATGATATGCTTGATGACAGCAGCAACATAGAATCTGAAACATATCTCAGAAGACTGTACTTTTGAATTAAAGTATGAATGTCATAGGGAAAGCACACAGGATGTTTGATCCCAAAAGGTTTCTTTCTTTCAGTACCTTATAAGCTACAGCTGTAGCTGTCACAACCACCCTTTACTTGGATAGCTAATTCTCCCCATTCTAACTTGTTTCTCAAAAGATCCCAACACTTATTAAAAGATTACAAAACCCAGTAATTTATGTTCCAGTTTCCAAAGGAAACAAAATTATTTTATCTAAATTTTATTTTATTATAGTTCCTTTTCATGCCTTATGAATAAAAAAAAATAAAAAAAAAGAGAAGTGCAATTGACATAGTTTGATACTTCATAGGATATAATTTTTTAAATATAATGGAAATACTATTTCCACTTCTTGGTGTATCTTTCTGAAAAAAGAGAGTTTCTTTTGCTGTCACCATAAAAACAATTTTTTAATTGAGAATTAATCCATGCTGATTCTACCCAAGTCTGTTAGTCCTGCACCTGAAGTTCAGACGTTGTTGGCTGCTGCAGGACAGTGGCCTTCACACAACAGGATAGTATGACAACAAATACATATTCTCAGAGAGTGCATTCAACCCCTAACACCTCACCAGCCTCAGATACAGTAACACGTGTCCAATTACTTTGAATTTATTAAGCACATCCATATCGTTATCTGGATTCCCATGTATATCTAGAGGAAAATCAAAGAAGACTGGACAAATGAGTGTGACAACAGCTCCTGGCAGCATGCACCACAGAAATGGTTCACTCTGAAAAACTAATTCAAACTTACAGTATATACAGTTGTCTGCAGGGACTTAAAGCCCTTCCAGAATTCTTACTATCTATGATCACCCATATTGACATATATTTTCTTTAACATTTACATTTTTTAAAATAATCCTACCACAAAGAGATTACACCCTTTACAGGCAACTCTCTTTGAAATTATTCCTAATATATTTTCCTATGCTTCTGGTAACTGTCAAAAATTGGCTTCATATCAAATGGAATGTTGGTCTGATTTAATACAGCATTTCCTGTCTGAATATTTAACTAATTCCATTATTTTCTCCAGGGCTTGAGTTTTCACTGGGAAAGCATATTGCAAGAGCCTCCAGTGAAGGCTGTTTTGGTGCTCATTTCCTGAGTCTGATCTTGACTTCTGAGAGAATTACCTATTTAATTTAGAGAGCTGCTAACTCTTAAAGTGGTCGAGATGTCTGTCTTCACAATTATTTGCTTCACAATCCTCTGAGTAGAATTTAGTTGGAATTATTTGAAAGCATGTTCCATAAAAGCAAGGACTCCGAATTTCCAGACTTACCAACTGAAATTTTGGGCAAATGTTTCTGCATGTAAAAATTAACATTCTGTATGTATATATGAAAGGAAAAAGAGACTTGGACAACAAACAATACATTTAGCTCTTTAGAGAACAGCAAGGCTCCTTAGGACTCAGTTCATTAATTTTCCCAGAGAGATATGCAATTGAAATTCAGTGAGAGTTAAACACTTGACTCCCTTAGGATCTTTAAAATCCCAGATGAAGTGATATTTAACTAATTCCCACACAAAGAGAAATCAGTTGTTTGGCAGAACGATGCAATCCGATTGTTGGTCACCAGAACAGATTCGGTCCCCAGCACAGTGAAAGACGTCATTAGGGAGCTCCTATGTCCTGTCCCTGGGCAGCAGGAGCCCAGAGCCATCACCTGCTTTGTGGTTTGAGGGAATGGGTGCACTTGGAGGAGCCTCTCACTACCTGCAGCAAGGTTGGGAATTCAGCTTCCCACAAGCACCTTTTGTTTCTCAGAAGCATGGATAGTCTACATATTAGAAACAATATATTCTTTGGGTGTGACCATCTTCACATATCCTATAAAATCAACGGAATTAGATCCCTCCCTCCGACTTACATGAAATCAAATTAGACTTATATAGGAAGATTTACTCTTGAATAGCAAGAGTTTTTTCTCCCTTTCCCCTTATTCTTGGTGTCCTGGCTTTGCTGCCAGAAATTTCTGAACTGGTGAGCTCACTCTCCCCCTCCTCCTCCTTCCTCTCCTCCTTTCTGCCCTTGCCCTGCCCGTCGGAGGGTTTCAATGGGCTCCTGCAGTCACTCGGGCGGACAGCATTCCGTTGCCAGGCAACTCCCTGAAAAGAAGCACATGCTGCTGCGGCGCAGACAGAGCGTGCCCGTCTGCTCCAGTGATGCTGTGGCCTAATTTCTACCTCTCTTGTGCTGGATACAAAAGGGAACATCTCCTGAGTAGAGGGTTAGGGAATACTGAACTATCTGCAATTTTTTTTGTTGTTTGTTTCTCCCCGCTCTCCTGATCGGGTGCATCCCCTTCCATGGGAGGGCCCCCAGAAGTCATGCATGTCTAATCTGCATGCTTGCGTTTGGGACTGCTCCCTGGGCTGCAGAATACTGACAACTTTCTGTTAGCTTTTGGCTGAGTTAATAGTACTTATGGAGATCTGTTAAGCTTCCCTGTAGCTCTCCCACAAGGGCAGTTTTGCATATAAATTCTAAAGGCCATTCATCTTATCCTACCTGACTCTTTATTGCCTGGTTGTTTAGGTTTTTTTAAAGGCCTCTTTAGGGAATGCAAGTATAGCCTTTCTTATTTTCCCTCCTTTCACCATGCTTTCCTAGGAACAAAGAACAGCAAACTAAGAAATTCCTTTGGTTTTTCCAAAGCATGAAGAAAGATCACTGCTTTATCCAAAGATTTAGTTTTGGACTGCCTAATCTTCTCAAAAAGCAGGCCCATACGTATTCAGATTTTGTGGTTGGAACTCAGCCCTGCAATCACAATCCTCCACTGTCTGTTACAGACAGTATTATCATTAGGTAAAAAACAGCAGTCAGATAAGAGGCAAGTTTCCTTATACCTACTGCTAGCTTCCTTAAATTTCCTGTTAGCATGTTTTCCACAGGAAGGTTGCTTATGCTAGTTGCCTTTTGTCAGTTGTTGAGTTGTGGAGTTGTACCAACTCAGCAGCTCACTCAACCTGCAAGCAAACCTGAACTTCAGAGAGAAGCTGTACTGTATTCAGCGTGACAGAGTCTAATATTGCTCTGGTGCTCTGGGTATTCCACCAATCCTCCCCTCACTTCTGGATCAAGTCTGAAGTCCCAGTCCTAATTTACAAATCCCTAATTTGGTTAGTGCACATCTACTTTAAGGGCAGCCAAGAACACTCATCCACTGATCCCTGGAGTCAGCACTGTACTACAGATTTCTTCCTGTAGAAAGCTACGTCAACACAACTGTGAGAAAGCATAACCTCCAGCTGCCACTGCTGCACCAGGAAATGCCTGGTTCACCCTCCTTTATGCCACCAGGGCAGCTCATTTGTCAGCTTGGTTTGTGCCTTCAGAAGTGTCCTGGAATTAAACAGGCAAAATCCTGTGGCATGGGAAAATATGTAAATTGCAGATACCCTATAATAGACAAAGCCAGAGTCACTGTCAGTGACCCCATTATAAGAAAGGCCCTGTAAGACACATAGATCCAATAGCTCTGCAGTAGAAAGGTTCCAACCCAAATGCTCCAACTTTTGTTGGCACAATACTTAGGCGACAGCAGCCCCTTTTCATTCCAGTGTACTTGATGTCTGTAGTGCTGTGGATAAGACTCTGCTTATCTTTTGCTTATCTCCCACACAAAAAATCAGAACTGTTTAACTGTGTGGCAGCGACAGTAAACTCAAATACACTGGCAGACTCATACTTTCGGAGTAGAAAAGTAATTTCTTCAGTCCCTGAGAGTGTCATGCACTAGAAAATCACATTATTTGCAAAATGTTTTGAGACCATTTGGAAAGAAAGGTGCTATATGCAGGCACAACAACAGTTAGGACTGGCATGAGTCACACACACACAGTTTTCAGTATTACACAACTCCTCAAACATCCCTCTTCCCCAAACATTCTATAAGACGAAACACCTCCCTCAAAAACACAGCAGTAATAAAGAAACAACACAGTATCTTAATATTACATTAAAAATTCACACTCCCATTTGAAGTCAGTCTGAAGGGGAAATTAAGGCCCCAGAACTGCTTCTGGCGATGGCAAAGCTAATGAAAAAAAAATAATAAAAATAATTAGGTGATCCCTTGCCAACCAGGTAATGAACTAAAGTTAAAAACACAAGCCAATTTGCCATACAGACACCAACTTCTTACTTATTGTCCAGAGACAGTCCATGTGTTTTTCTATGTATTTTTGGATCCTGCATCAGTTCAAGATGATACTACAGTTTGGCCCATGGCCAGAAACTGGCAAGTGAAATAATGTTCCAGTACATGCACTGTGAACACACAGCTGGCTTCAAAGGGAAATGGACTAATCCTACTTCATTTCCCTTCTTCAGTATGTGTTTAAAGAGCTTTGGTGCACTGAAGGAAATCGACCAGAATTCATTAGTTCCCTTCTGATTCAGCTCATTGCTGCTGGAAAGGGAAACAAGTCGGAATTGCAGGATCCTACTCAATTTCCTTTTGAAGCAGACTTTAAGCCAATTCTGTTCTCAGTTGTACACACACAGATCTTCACTAATGATGCATAAGTTCAAATGCAATACCTCTCCAAGCTGCCTAAATATATGAGGACTGTGAAGGGAAGAAGAAAAATTAAATAATATCTTGGACTTCATACCATGGCGAATTTTTGACTGAGAATATTCCTGAGAAAGCAACTCAGAAAATCAGGGTAACTTCTAGAAAGAAACACAGGAGTAAGGAGAGAGAAAAAAACCCAGGTGAGACTAGGAAAATTCACAATGTAGGAGAAAAAAATTTAAAATATCATTTTCTGTTGTCCAATGAAAAATTACAGCAAAACTAAAACACTGATTTTAATAGCTAAAGCAAATGCGAGAGATGATTTTGATCCTGTTTGGTTTTGAAAATAGAGACATGAAGATAAATCATTTGCTCTGGACAGAAAGTTTTTCTTCCCACACATTATCAGATTTTCAATTTGTCTCTTCAGAGTTCATGTCATATTTTATGAGCCTTCTTAAGGTTCTGTGAAGCAATAGGATTTCAATTATTCCCTGTTCAGTTTAAGGCCACTGCTTTTGAGACCATAAGCCAGAACCAACACTCTTCCAAAGCAAACCTACAATTAACCACCTAAGCAGAAAGTGGCTTGTGACAAACAAAGCAGAACAGAAGAAAGCTACAGGGTTCATGATGGGACTATGGCTCCAACTCGAGTCAAATAAGCACAACATGTAAAAATTACTTTTTGTAACTGCAGTGAAGACAAAGAAGTATTATTGCTGTAATGAACTGTCTCTTAAGCTTGAACTGTGATACTTTAAATAGTGAGCAGCCTTATGAATTTGGCTTCCCCACTAATTACAAATCCATTAGCTTGAAGCAGTATACTGCAAAGAAAATGGGTCCCGGAGTTGAAATCAGCCAAAAAGCCTTTAAATTATCTACACTGTTTCTCAAATGGGTGACTCCAAACTCCTCAGGTTTTAGCAGCTTTTATTGTCTGATGTTCTATGGGTGCTTGGGGAGCTCTATGTGACAAATTAAAGATTTGATTCCTTACCAGTTAGCTGCAGAAATCCAACACAGACACAATTTATATCCTGCACTAATAGCTTCTCAGCACAGGAAAATGAAGGACAATTAGAGAGCAAGTAATGGCTCAGCAATTCTGTAGAACACTGTACCACCTACAGAGCCAGTTAAAATGAGAATATTTTCCTTTGTGATTCTATGTCAACCTCAGTTTACAGCTTTAACTTTTATCATTAGACCACGATTTAAGATGTTATTCAATCCACTCTAGAAAAAGCTGCATGACATCTATAATTTACAGCTTCATACAGACCTACTGGGATACACACAGCAATACGAGACAATCCATTCTCTTTGCATGTACAACTTATTTTCTCACTCCAAAGACAAAGGTTGAATGTCCCATCCCTCTTTAGTTGTGGCAAATAAATATTGTATAGGAAGAAACCAGTCACCACCTGTGGATATCATCACAAACAAAAAAAAACTTGAAACAAACATTTTACAACTCAAACATTCAAAGTCATAAACAGTTTATTAGGCATTATCCTCATTTTTATTGTTTAATGTGCTTTAAAATATACGACAGCAGATCATACAAAGGCAATTCTAGCTCAGTTAGGTCAGCCAGTATATTTTTTAATTCTTTCTTCTTTGCCACACTTATGTCACTGTTATTATTATTATTATTTGCTAAACTGATTACACAGAAGGTTTTCTTTTGTATTATCTTTGCCTTTGCAAAACAAGCATACTCCTTCCTATCTGCCCAGTTTTGCTGTCTCTCATAAGAACCATTTCCTTTTTTTCATGCTGTGCATACAAATGACTCAAAGTTCACTTAGTATTATCTCAGAATTCAAATTTCTCTCCAAACTGAGTAAATTTTTCTGGAAATAAATTGTAAATGTAACTAAGCCCTTAACAGAGATGAGACTTTTGCCTTCACTGTCAGAAATATTTCAGCTTGCAAAACGCATTCCAACAAAACCTTCCCTTGATTCCTAATGTAAAGAGCCACGGGTTCCTTTTGTGAAAATAAAATTGAAGGGCAGAATGAGAAATGTAGTTCAATAACCCACCCAACCGCAGAGAAAGAATTACTATTTACAAATTGGAGTTAGTGTATGGTAAGAATTGAGCTCTTGGAGACATAACAGGAAAAGAAAACTTCCTTTGATTTACATCAGAGATGTCTCTTAGACTTCATATGGGAGGCAGTGAAATACTGAGGGAGAGAAATTAAATCCAGTGGCAAGAGATAGAACACAGTGACAGAGGAACACCGGCCCCTACTGCCATTCCTTGACAGGTGCCAAATGACCAGGTTTGTCTGCAAGCAGGATTTAATACACTGTGGAGACTGACATGGGCTGTCCAGTGGAGGAAAGAAGGGAAAGGAGAGCAACCAAGGAGCCAGGAAGCATCAAGTATTCCCACTGTGCACTGGACACAGTGCAAATGCTTGTGCAGACCACCCTGGCCATTGCATGTTGCTTGAGCAACTCATCCATCTATTTATCCACAATTAGGAAGGAAGGAGATTGTGGATATCCAGAGACTGTGGATACCACAGGGCCTTACACTGACCTTGGCAATAGGTTTTCTGGAATTACAGAAACGTACAGACATGGATATATCCCCTGCATTCATCAACCATACATCCTACTGCCAATATCTTTTTTTAGATATCACAAACTGAGAAGACCCAGATGATTCTATTATAAGAGATTTGCTATCTACAAAATTATCCTGACTAAGAAGCTTAACCTATGACTTGCCAGTATTATCCCATCCCTTGATTCTTCAAATATAAAATATCACAAACTACTAGCAAAATTCCCTCTAAGCAATACAGTCTCCTAAGCATGAGGTTCAGAATTTCTAAAAAACGCACAAACTTCTCAATTAATTGCCAAATGCATGCTTTAGTAATTGTGCCCAAACCAAGAAAAATAAGTCTTTTAACAGAAAGTCCAATAACTAAACTCTAAATGAAAAAAGAATGTATTAAAATTTTCATCTTCTCTTCAACCTTGGATTAAGCAGGTGTCTATTTACCAGGGATTTAGGAAGACTCCAAATAGAATGCAGCCCATTGTTATGCATTAAAAAAGTGAACTTTCTGTATGAGAATATCCTTGCTTGCTTCACTGCACTGTTCAGAATATGTTATATGTATCTACTGAGAAATGTGGAGAAATCAACCCACCAGAGGTATAAGAAAATGTTGTGTTTGACACTAACCAGTCCAGCTGGCTTCTTTGCTTTCTCAATAGCCTTTTTTAACTTCTTTGCGTTGTTTTCTAAGGTCTTCCTTTGGCTTGTTGTGTTTACAGCACTAGGAGAGGGAGAAACAAAGCAATTTTAAAGCTTGCCGAGAAGTATTTCATGTGCTACTAACAGTGACCTTCCCACTCCCAAATCTATCTGTTCTTCTTCCTCTACAGAGTGGGTCAAATATTTCAGTTTCAAATCTGAGCACTCTTCAATAGTCAGGTCTCTGAAAAAAGCATTAAAAACTAAGTCCTGAGATGTCCTGACCTTCTGGAAAGCTTAGAGCCTCATCCTAAGAAAGCAACAAAGAGTCACTTAGCAGGTTGAAATCTACTGATCTATTAGAGTACAACCCAACTCTGAGCACTTTCACACTGGGTAGAGGAAGTGATAATCACAGCAGGGCCATCTCCAATCTCAGAAAACCCAAAGGCACATCTCAGGATGATTTATACCACAGACAAACATGCCTTTGCAAACAGCTGTGCCCTACAGGCTACTGCCCACTGACTCTTCCTCAGCTCTTCACCAGGCTCACGTCAAGGGAAGCAAACCCTTATGAAAGGAAATCACTAACCCTTATCTCTGCTATGTTCACCTGAGCCATTTCAACTGTTTCAAGGAAGGTCACCAGGTAAAGAGACACCAGAGCTTGATGACCTTGATGACTTTCCCTAGAAAGGACAGTGGTGCCTTACAGGTCCAGTTCAGTCTGGGAGTGTGGTTTCACACTGAACTTAGGTCTAAATAGAGGTGACCACAGAAGCTGATCTGTCAGACAGCTCTGGGAACAGCCAGTTTCTCCCAGCCCAGTGGCAGAAAAGACTTAACTGAATACCTAATGGTCTCACTGCTAGGTATTCAGGAGGGGAAATTTATAGGTCCTCAGATTCTTCATCCACATGATCTTTTTCTGTATCTTGACCCTTCAAGTGATAAAAACTTGTACCCAGTTCTTGAATCTAACGCTCAGTTTTGCTAACTCTTCCTCCCCAAGAAAGGCAGCTGAAGTTTTAGCTTTGTGCTAGTGTCTGTCTTAAGTTGACAGCCAAAAAAAAAAAAAGTATGCCAGTCTTTGTTAACTGAATAACTACAACAAAGGAAAAGCCACCGCAAACCTGGATAACTGACACAGCAAATTGAAAGATGGGCATTTTAAATATATTTCACAAGGTGTAACTTAGTAACTTTCAAATCTTATTTTCCAGTTAGATGGGTTCAAGTTTACAGATCATGAAATCTGGAATCAAAGTACAAAAATTTGAAAATCTAACTGACAGACCTTGACAGTCACTAGTCAAATCATATAAAACAGTCAAGGAAAATTAATAGGAAAATCCACTGCAATCCAGTAAAAAGAGTAATCTACCAAGACCTGAGAAACAGAATTTTCAGAAAAAAGCAACCACCACTACTGTCAGGTAATGTATTTAGTCATTCTGAATGAAAAACAGTTAAAACAAAAACCTGTAATTATGTAGATTTGCATTTACGTTAAAAGCAGATGGGAGATGCCAGGTTAATCACTATTTTTCTGTTTCTCTGGTACCGGCTGTTAACCATATATCATAATTTTAGGTCTTTAAAAACCAGCAAAATGGAGAGTGGACTACACTTGGATTACATTTGCAGTTCTGTATGCTCTCCCCACAATCTGGAATATCACGGAGTTTATAAATATCTGCAAGTTTTGCTCAACAGACAAGAGGAGAGAGGAGGCACAGCAGCGAAGGGTAGCTGCAGTCTGAATAGAGTACAGGTCACTCTGGTGTCCCCAGCCTGGCACTGGGCTGTAAATCTGAATGTAGGCTGCATATCTTTTAATCACCGTAGCTACTCAGAGCTGAAAATTTGGATCATATTCTTCTTACTGTCTCTAGAAGAAAATAAAACCTCACACAATTCCAGAACCCAGGATTGCATCACATAAAACCCTGACATATTAGGTTTGCAAGGTGAGGTGCTCAGAATGAATGCCCAGATCCTATGGAGATGTGATGAACTTGGCACTCTGTAATCCCTCTGGCTTGACTTTCTAGGTATTTAGACCATTCTGAAAATCTCATTTCAATTCTGTAGAAACTAAGCAACTTCAATTCCAAAAGCTACATTTATCAATCTGCTCTGATTAAATTTAAGATTTATCCTATTTTTTTACTGACGTGGGAGCCATCCATATAGGACCACCAGTACAGACACTTGAATGGTAAAAGCTTGGTTTGATTTTTAATCCAAAATGAAAATTACCATCCTTCCTGTGTCCAGAATTTATGAAAACAAATATAAGCAAATTAAAAAATCCTCCCTAAATGAAATGCCTGCAATTAAAAGAAATGTAAAAGAAGGACTATGACCTTTATAATTATTCAGAATTATTCAGAGTATAAATTACATAATATATAATAGATACTCAGAATTTGCTGAATATCTTTGTCAAGATAAAATTTGATTCTTCTTATGATGGTGAATGCAAAGGCTGTAGTTATACCTAATTCAAATCACAGCACTCTAGTCAAGGAAATTATCTCAGCTTACAGAAGGAGAGGTCTGTGGTGTTTGCCCAGTACATCTGAGAGAGAAAACTCTCAGTTCAAAAAATTGAACTCTAATGACAGAATGTGCAGAATGACCCACATCACCTTCTGGCTAAGTACAACTTTTAGACAGCTTTGGCAGTTTATCATCACTATATGGTAATGATGACTTTTCTCAGACACAAAGAATTATGGTTTTTATCAATGGTTCATGCCAAAACCAAGTCTTAAAAGAAATCAGCCCAAAGCAGGTGCACTGAGCTGTCAGACCTTGAAATTTGTTTTGAAACCAACCACCTGTTCGTGTAATTGTGTGGCAGTTCTTCCTGGCTTATGGGATTTCAGTTCAGCTGTTGTTCTCATGCTAAAGCTTATTTCCTCTAGGAATCAGTCTGTCCATTTCCACCCACCTACAAACTCCTGTGACTGTCTTCACAGGCTGAGCCAATGGATATATGCAGAATGTCTGACGGAGCACCTTTGACCAATAACACACTTTGTTTACAAAACACTTCACAACTGCTGTAAGAAAATGGCTCAAAAATAGCATTTAACATCCTCTGTGACACATTTAATCATTTAGATGACTCGTCTCTGCTTCTTGTTTGTTTCAGATAGCAACAAAGAACACTTAATGGGCAATCTCAAAGACCAGACTTAGTGCTGGTGCCTGACTCACATCTACTGAGAGCAGAGCACTGCTCCTGCTGCTGAAACCAAGTCTGAGTCAGGATTCCCATCAAAACTTTCTGCTTCTAAAGGTTTGTAATTCCAACAGAAGTTGACTCTGGGTTAGAGGTTAGCAAGGATGCAGAACACTTAGCTGACAAAATCTAGAAGAATAATCTGCCTACATGGGATATAAAACTGTGAAAATTATCAGAAGGACAATGGCTTTAGATGGTTTCTGTAAACGAGAAATGTCATGTAAGAAATGTGAGAAAGAACAATGTCCTTGCACTTAAGGGCCCAGCCAGAACTGCAGTCCCTTTATGCTCCACTTTGCTGTTTTCAGCACCCTTTGGATATCAGCCACCCCAGAAAAAGAACTGGACACTTGGGTGAGAACAATAGCAGAGCTGTTTGTGAAAAATCTCCTGTGCCAGCCAGTCCCACTCATCTGGCAGCTCCACACTGCCCTCCAGGGAGAGCCATCATCAAACTTAGTGTGTTTCCCTCAGTTTCCCGCTGGTAGGAGAGAATTCCTTGGGAGTAAACACATAAAGCAAGTAAGAGAAATATAGCTGACATAAACATGAAAATGTGTATATTTCATTACATAAAAAAAGAGTAAAAAATAAATGATAAAAATTAAATATACTATGTGTTCTTATGCACGGATAACTGCTATCCAAATGCCTTTTTCAAGCACCATATTAAAGGAAACAATGAACAATTTATGGATAATAGCTCATAAATATATGCAGCACTGTGTGTCCAATGCACACAGATATTTCATCATGTAAGACATGACTACTGGGTTTATGCATGATATGAAATGTGAGTTTTTGCAGCTATTTCAAATAATTTTGGGACACAAAAACTGCTGACAAGATATCTCCTATTTAAATGTATTGCCCATTCCTGACTGCAGAGCATGTTGTCTTGTGTTTATCAG
Source organism: Oenanthe melanoleuca (assembly GCF_029582105.1). Taxonomy (NCBI): domain Eukaryota; kingdom Metazoa; phylum Chordata; class Aves; order Passeriformes; family Muscicapidae; genus Oenanthe; species Oenanthe melanoleuca. The sequence continues at coordinate 30,998,960 of NC_079341.1, read as the reverse complement.
AAGGAACACTTCCAAAATGCTTTGAGAAACTCAATTGTTATCATTGTCTGAACTTAAAAAGACTACACCTTTGTATAGAGTTCTGTCAAAAGAAATCCTGCTGCTTATCATAAGCACGTACTTCCCCAAAGTTCCTGTTTTTTTAGAAGTTTTATTAATTGCAAATGTTGTTTACTAGAGGAAAACCATGACTGAAGCTCTAAAACAAAGAGAATAGCTGCAACTTTAATCCTTTCAATAAGCCTTTGTTTCCCATTGACTAAAAACTTCCTAAAGGAAGTAGAGCTGCGAAAATCCAGGAAGGAATTAGATTTGCCAAATTCTGTTCCTACTTGGATCTAGATGCAAAGGCTTTCTTATTCATTGTACAAATGTTTTAGCAAAGAGAGAATGATCAATTACAAAAATACACTTCTGTCAAGGTTGAAATTATTAATAGAAGAGCTTTCCCTATCACAGAAGGAACATTATGAACTTATATAACCTACAAAATAAATAATATATTAATATTTTAGCTGCTCCTGCAATTTTTTTCTTCAGTGGCATGTTTTTTTCTTTTTGTTATCTAAGGCAAATTGGAATACTGGCCTGAGAATCATACAATAACCTAGATTAGTAAACAAATATGGAAAGGAAAAAATCAAAGGCAACCTCTTAATTAAATTAAGCATGCCTTGCAGCATCCAAAATAGGAGAAATCTTCAAAATCCATTTCCATGACAACAAGCAATTGCACACGAAAAAGTGTGCTATTGTGGCAATAAAGCTGAATTCCCTTAAGACCTTTCAGAGACACTACCAATTTGTTTTGTATTTTTTCCCCACATGCTCTTTTTATCTCTGTACCACTTCATGCTCTCTAGGTTTTAATGTGACAAACAAGTAGAGAATAGATAAATATGTTCTGATTTATTCCATAGGGCAGAGGTTGTTTTAATTTATTCTTCTAAAATAATTTAAAGGTTATTCCTATCCCCTTCCCATCAACACCGTGCATATTGCAACTTTTGATTTCCTGGTCAATAGAAGACTGGAAGATTAAAGAATATTTGACCCACAGTTTAAGGACAGGTTATGGAAAGCGCTGATTACTTTTATATTCTTGTGGTTTCCGGGAAAATGTTGTTTAGCATATTTAAGTAAAAGCAACTCAATATTTTAACAAATGTCAAAGGTTTGGCCAAGCTTAGCTGGACTGCTGTGTTGGAAGGGGTTCAGTTCCAGCAGCCATCAGCTGTGGTTCAACATCACATCCACCCCTGTGTGCTGCTGGCTCTAGCATCCTGACACCGGCTGGGCCTGAGCTTCAGCCTCAGCAGCAGCAAATGCCTCTGGATTCCTAACGAGACAAATTTATGGCTCTGCTATGGAAACGCCCACATACCATTTGTAACTTGAAACACATATAACTAAATCTTGGAATAGCTTTGGTTTAGGATATTACAGGTGTTAATGCCTAAATTTCAAGGATATATTGGATATAATTATTCACAATATCTTAAATCTTTCTCTATGATTTTCCTTCATAAAATAGAGATCTGTGGAGTACACCCCCAAAATCACTGAAAAGGGTTTTGATAAGATCAAGCTGTAACAGGAGAAAGGAGTGCAGGGAAGAGAAAAAAAGAGATTATCTGCATTTCACTTTTCAACACAACAGTTGACAACCCCCTCCTTCCCCTGAAGATGGGAAAGCCAATTTTAATTTAAACTACAAACTGTTGACCAGGCCTCAGCTTGGCTTTGCAATTCACTATATGCCTGAGGGATAAATTATTTAGCATTAGCACATGGTATGTCATGTCTTGTTACTTAAGTGGAGGATGGCCTCCATCCAGCTGCACCCCCGGGGCCCCCCGATTGGCTGCGGGTGATGTCATTTCCATGTGCTAATCCCGGGCCAGGCCCCGGGGGACAGCGCTGGCCGCTCCCCGCAGCCCCTCCGCCCCTGCCCGCCCTTATCGCGCCCAGGTTGGCCGCAGGTACTGCCCCCATCGCTCGGGTGTCGATAGCGGAGCAGTGAAACAGAAGGTGCGGCAGACGAGCGGCACCCTCCGCACGTGATGTTTTGTGCTCCTCACTGAGGGTTTGTAATCAATTTAGTGAGATAGAAAATAAATTTTTGCTGCAGACCCGAGCTAAGTGGAGAATTTTGAGGCGTTTATTTAACTGCATACTAAATTACTTTTAATTTAATTTTTCTGTTTTTCTGTTTTCAGTGTATTACAGACTTTTGCTCAAAAAATCTATTTCTGCACTGCAAGACAAAGGGACCCTGGACAAATAACCTGAGAGCATGAACTCTGCAAAATGCTTCTCTGGAAGTTTGGCAATGGCATAATTAGCCACGGTGCCCTGTAAAAGGCCATATTTTGTTTTCAGTTAACACCCTCAATATATTAAAAGGGTTTTTCCTTCAGAACCACATTCAGGTTATTTGCCCCAGAGGAAATACTCATGCTAGTCACCACTGGAAGGCTCCCAGCACAGAAATAAGGGTAACAGGGCTGGTTTCTTGATTGAATTTCACAGCGAAGTCGGTGAAATGCCAAGAATTACAAAGGAGAATTACAAAGCTCTGCATCGTGCAGGTGGTACCGCCTGCTCCGTGGTGAGGCACGAGATTTGCATCTATCTGTTAGTTCAGGTTCAGGTTGAGCAGTGGTTCTACGTGACAGGTAACAAAAGACGCAACTGACACAGAGAAATGCACGTGCTTTGTTACTGTTACATTAGCATTTAAGCACAATACACAGTACCCCACCATCAGAACTTCGTTTCTTGTGGTGAGGAATGAAAACTGACAGTGATTTGCCTTCTCTGTCACTGAATCTTAATTCTTTTCAACAGTGCATGAGAAGAAAGGATTTTGTGAAAGCTGTGCGGTCTCATGCTGAAGTGATAATTCTCTGAGACAGACGCAGAAGGGGAACTTTGCAAGGGGATTCCCACGAGAAGAGATGTTGAACCAGTACAGTACAAAGTGCTGCAAAATAAACAACTGTAGGACAGGAAATGAAGAACTCTAATCGATACCGCAAAAGGGATTAGTTAATCAAATGTGAAAATTCAAAACTAAAATTTAAATCAGGACCGCTAACTCTTTCTCGCCCTGCACAAAATAAACAATCTATAGATTTGCCAGCTGCATCCAGCTTTGATTTCTGTCATTTCAAAGCTGTCACCTGCAGCCAGCTCAGAAGCATAGCATTGCTTCAAGCACCCAGCTGGAGGGAAACACCTGCATTTGCACTATTGCTCATCCTCTCAAAACTACCAGACGTACTTGTAGCTAACTAATAAACAGCTAATTATAAACAGGGTGACTGGGCAAGGGCTCAGAACTGCTACCAGGGTAAGCACTGGCAAGCCACGTTTGTGTGCCTAATAGAACAGAAGTGCATTTTGATTTGGCTCCACACTCATTAGCTGGCCACCTCAGTAAAACATGTTTATTTAAATGCATATAAATATCTTCAAGGCAGGTGCCAAGAGAACGGTGCCAGACTCTTCTGTGATGCCCAGCAGCAGGATGAGGAGCACTGGTCAAGTTTCACCTCAACACCAGGAAGAACCTCTTTACTTTGAGGGTGGCAGAACACAGGAACAGCTGCCCAGGGAGGGCGTGGAGTCTCCCTCTCTTGAGACATCCCAAACCCACGTGGACACGTTCCAGATAACCCTGCATTGGCGGGAGTTTGGACTGAGTGATATTCACAGATCCCTTTCAACCCAAACAATTCTGTGATTCTTTGATGTTACCTCTGGCCACAATGCAATGGACTGTGGAGCAGGGCGAGAGAGGACCAAACCCGTCCTGCCTCAGCCCTGCCCAGCACAGCTCCGCGGCATTCGCCTCAGCATCACCAGCGCGGGCTTGGAGGTGCCAGGATGGCAGCGGCTTCGTGAGGGAACAGACGGCTTCCGAGGGAAGCACAGACCCGCCTCCATGGTCCCTGCCCCGCCCTCAGCCTGCCCTGAGGGCAGCGCGGGCAGCGCGCGCCGGGGGCAGCTCTCGCGATACGCTCGGCCGGTGCCGGGCGGGGCAGGGGCGGGCGCGGCGCTCTCGCGAGAGCCGGGCGCGCGGAAGCGGCGTGGCGTGCGCGCGGCTGTGTCGTGAGGGACCGTGAGGGCCGCGCCGGCTGCCGCAGGATGCCGAGCGCCGCCAGCCGTGGGCAGGGCCAGGACCGCCGTCCGGAGAACGAGGACTCGTCGGCGGCTGATGTGGGTCTCTGCAGGGAACGCGGCGGGCGCGCTGTTGAGGCTCCGCGGGGTGGGGGCGCTGGGCCCAGGCGGGGTTTGGCCGAGCCCGGGGGCACAGCTGCTCTTGGCTTTACCCTGCCTGCCTCCCCCACTGCCCCTCACCGGGCCCAGCCTGAGATTCCCTGAAGAGCTCTGCTCCCCCCAGAAACACCTGAGCTGCTCCTCCACAGCAGGAGGTTTTAGCAGGGGCTCCTGCTGGCCTGGCAGGTCTTCTGCCTTCTACGTGAAGATCACAGCAGTGCTGAAAAATTGTAGGCCTGTGTTTCTTCAAGAAGAAAAAAGTATTAACAATGAGCATCAGTTCATTTTGTTATAAAGTAATTTTGGCTTATTCTTGCATCAGCAATAAGGAATTCCAAGTATTGGTGGCTTCCCAAAGTTACAAATGTGCCACAATTCATCAAAAGCAGACAAGCAAAACCCTCCCCTAATAAAGTATTTAGTAGGAGTTTTGGTTCACAGATTAGTAGAATAGAATAAATAAACCAAGGGATTTTATTTGGAAATGAATGGGTTTAGTTGGAAAACCAGAATTGTGATATTTTGGTAAAAATGCTGCCTTCCTCTGTGCCTTAGCTGGCAGGTTTTGTTAACAGTCAAGCTCCACTGGGCTGTGACAATTACATATGATCTGCTAGATTTCTCAGTGTGCCTGAATATGGGAAGGAAATATTTAATCTGTCTACGTATATAGGACTCAAGTATTTTTTGAGGACTAGGCTCCTTGTAGAGGTAATCACACTAATTTTCTGTGTAGCAAGTAATGATCCTCACACATGGTTGCTGTTGCTGGAATTATTTTTTTCTTCCAGGGCACAAGTGTCTTCTCTCCCTTGTGTATCTCTTACAAGTCCAAAATGCATTTTTTAAAATATTATAGCAAATTATTTTGTGTTACCTCAGTTAATTCTGTGATGATGTTGTTCAGTTTTCTTGTGTGTGCTTTGATACATATTTCTCACCTCCATTCTAGGATTATGCTAAGGAAAGATATGGAGTGTCATCAATGATACAATCCCAAGAGAAACCAGGTCAGTTGAAAAATAAAAAGATTTCGCAAGCAAGGGGCTGGGACAGAAGGAAAAAAGAAGTTATCTGTCAAATATTTTCGGTACTTCCTTGAGAAATCATTTACCAAACTTTTTCATTCAAATCCCACTGGCATTTTCCCACTTTATTGAGATACATTTGGCACTTGTGAGACACTTGCATTTGGAGTGCCATGTCCAGTTTTGGTCTTTCCAGTGCAAGGAAGGCTTTAACATTTTGGAGACACTCCAAATGTGGAGAGCTGCCATGTTGCTCAGGGGACTGGAGCACAGGATCTGAGGGAGCTTGTTCAGCCTGGCAAAGAGGAAGTTGTGGGATGATCTTAGAGTTTAAATCTCCTTAATGGGAGGGTGTAGGAAAGATAAGGCCAGGCTTTGAAGGTGTGTGGTAATTGGACTGGAGGTCATGGACAGGAGTTGAAACAGGAAATTGAGGTTGGAGGGAAGAAAAAAAAGTCATAAGTGTGGTTGACTGTCGGAGCTCAATTCTGGATTGGGAGGAATCTCAGTCTTTGCCCTTGCCTGGACTGTGCCTTACACAGTTTGTCAGTTTTGTGTCTGTCCATCACTGTGGACTTTTTTTTTAATTACTAAATTATAGTTATTTTTAATGTACTGAGTCCTGAGATGTCAGGTTTTTTTGTGTTTGGACTAAGTTCTGCTGTGACTTATTACAGCAGTGCTCTCTGAGTATGATGTGTCTGCTTATGCAGCCTTCCATTTCTCCTGTATATGGGCACCAAATCCTTGAATATTTATGGGTTTTCTCAGTCATACCACTCTGAATTCAGGAAGTCCTGATTTTCTCCTGATGGGAAATTGAGATTCAGAAAAACTTAGCAGATGGAGAACAATCTCCCAGACTAATATCCCAAGAAATATTAATCTTTGTATTGAATTCAGTGCATGAAATGGTAATGACGAAAAGTAACTGACTGGCTTCTTGTAACTTCTTCATAGTACAATGTAAAACAGAAACATCATCTGTGATTAGGTGATTTTTTTCTCCTTTGGGTGGTTATTTTGGTTGATCTCCCTTTAGGAAGGGAAATGCAGAATGTAGAGAAGAGAAGTAGTCACAAGAGCACTTATAGGTTGGAAACAACTGAAGCTTTATAGCAAGAATGTAACGGGATGAGAAAAAGAGCAGAGACTGCATGAGCAGTCATTATTGAATAGAATACATTCTAGCTGCCAGAGAAAGGGAACCAGTTGAAATCGTGTTGGAAGCAGCCCAGCTCTCTGATTCCTCTCCTGGATTCACATACCAGAGCAAACAACTTTGTGGGGGACCCATGCTGGGAGATTGAGATGGCAGATCAAGTCCTGCTTTCATGGAGAAATGCCAACTGTCTCATATTCAAAAGAAACACTCAGAAGTATTAGAGAAAAAATTATGTTGAAAAGGAAAATGGTGAAAGCTACAGGAAATTATATAAAAAAGGCTGAGTATCATATTTAGTTGTGTTGTCTGCTTGACCTTTCATACTTGTTTAAAAAAAACTTCACAGTGTATTGACAATGTTGAGTGAGTTTCCCATTTGGCTTAAAATGTAATCTACGGCACCCCTGCTGTTTTGTAATTTTAGAAAGTGGTTATCCAGAACACAAAAACTTGGTAACAATAAAGAACAAAATGTCTATAATGAAAAAGCTGAAGTTCAGCCTAGTCTCTTCCTTGAGACTAATGCACTTTTATTTACAGATTCAGTAGTTCCTGCCAGGGAGAGCTCTTGCCAAAGGGTTCACAGGAGTGTGAGATATTATTTGTAATATCATCAGTAGCTCCCCAAGGTGTTCTCCTTGCCTTGGGTGTCTTGGAGGAGCTGCTGCTTGAGACAGGGAGTGGTGGAGAAGCACAGACAATCAAGTTCCCATCTCTCTGAAGTGTATTCATTTTGTTTCTGAAGTCTGTGTGAAGTCTCTGAAGTCTGGCTGCCATTTCTAAATCAGAGTAGCCATTGGTGGTATGAGGTATGCAGCCCACACAAGGGCTGGTGAGCAGAGCCAGCACAGCACTGCCCTGGCTGGCAGCTCAGAGTGAGCTGCAGTAGTGATGCTGTTCTGCTTACTCAGACTGCTGCACTGTCCTGGAGTCACTGGCTGGACAGGGTACTCACACAGCTTGCAGTGGTCAGAACTTTCTTCCTTTCCAAGGAGTAACCTTATTATCCTTTTGCCATGCTGATAAATGCTTGTTCCTCTGTAGGCGAATTAGAACTTTTCTCAGGTTCACAACTTTTTTTCTGCACTGTGCTCTGTTGAGCTCACAGACACATGTGCCTTCTTTCTTGGCCCACTTAAGTCTATCTTTTGCTTATGTTGGGTGCCCTAGCTATCTGATGTTCTTGCCTCCTGTCATATTAGGTCTTTAAGTCCTTCCTGCCTGCTCGAGGCTATATAATTGCTAGTAAAACTCCATTTTTTGCCATTCCTTTTTCTCCCTTCAGAGCCATTATCTCATATCCCCTCCATGGAAGTAGCTTTCATCTAATACTGCTTTTAATTTTCAGGTTTTTATGTAAAACTTGCCTTCTCTTTTTCAAAATTTTCCGGTACTTTGAGGATTCTGGCACTACACAGAGACAGCAGAAATATTGATCATAGTGTTCTAAATTCCATGATGCAGGATAAATTATCTTAGTAAACAGATTGATGTTACAGGCAGGGAATGGAGTCCAGAGGTGGAAAAGTGTTGCTTTATGTATCCCACACAGCTTTTTGGACTTTTATCCTCTCGTCCCATGTTTAGAAGAAGTTGGAGTTCTGAGAGAAAAATTATATATAGAATGCTGAAAAGAAGAGTTTGGGCTATACATTAAGGGAAAAAAGAGCTAGATTTGGGAAGTGTCAGAGGAGGAAAGTAACGTGGCATAGTTGCTACGTCCAGCTCATTGCAGTGGAGCACAGTGACAGGAGCAGAGGCAATGGGCACAATCAGGAAATTTTTTTTTCATGTGAGGGTGACCAGGGATTGGTACAGGTTGACCAGGAAGTGTTTCCCTTTTTGGAAATATTAAAAACCCGTCAGAACATGATCTTGGACAGCTGACTTTATGCCACCCTGCTTGCACATGGCATTCCAGAGGCTCCTCCCAGCCTCAGCCATTCTGTGATTATGTGATCTGCTGTTGGAAGAAAGGGCTTTATGATGTCATCTTGTGGATATTGTTTATTACCTTTTTTATGAAAGGTGAAATAGTTTTTAATAATTATTACCATATAACAATTTTCTGTGTTAAATGTGTCTTGTTTACCATTGGTGAAACATGAATTGTTAGGTATCCAAAAGACTTATATTTATCTAATGTATATGGTTTCTGAAACACTAAGGATCCATGAAAGGGGTAACACCTCATTCTGTCTTTATGAGTCTGCCTAGAAAATGTTTTAACTTTGTAACAATACAGTTTCAAGTTGACTAAGGTAATTTTAACTGTCTGAGTATCAAGCTTAGAAATACTGAAGGTTGTGGATTGTGATGGTTGTATGTTTCCTGTAGTACTACACAAAGATATCAGAAATTGCTGCCAAATTATAACATCTTTATTCCCATTTCTCCCTTCCCCAGCGCACACACACACTCACTTGTAAACACTTTATGAATATATTTGAGTCAATTTCCTATCACATTTCTCTGTTCATTTCCATTCTGTTCTGGATTTGATATGTATCTCTGAAGAAAGAACTGCACTGCCCTGACATAAGCTAATAAAACTTTTCAATCCCCTAAAATCCCTGGTGCAGAATAATAGGCTTGCAGGGCAAGCTGTGGCTGATATTCAGAGACAGAAGGAAGGAGTCCAGAACAGCAGATGGTAATCTGGAGTGGGCAAAAGTTGGGTGTTTTTTCCCCAAAACTTTAGAGAAGTTCTGTCAGGAAAAGTCTACAGTGGAAATGTCTTAGCAAATTTAATGTTGTTTTGAAACTAGGGAGAAGTTTGTGAGGAAAGAGTCATGCAAGGACTAGCAGCATGCACCCAGCATATTGTTAGTTCGTGATGGTTGTATACAATTTTTAAAGTCCTGATTTATTTAAAAATATGTTCCTTGATAACTTTTTTCCCTTTGCTATCCAAAATCCATTCTTTCCAAGCCATGCATTCCTGTTGTTATTTAGCTTTGCAGCTACATTGGATTTGAAGCGTTCTTCTGATCCAGTCTTGGCTCTGACAGTGATAGTAGTGCTTGGTCAGGTTGTGAAAGAGATTCTCCTAAAATGAATGTTATCCATTTTACACAGTAATACTTTCATTGCTCCAAAATGCTATTGTTTTAATCAAAATAAATATTTTAAAATTTATAATGTACATTTATTTGTGGTTTCTTTCTGTTCTTTATTTTAAATAATAGTTATTTTACAGTTATATTCATGCTACTTATGTAAGGTAGATACAGAGAGTAGTCATGTCACTTCTGAGCCTTTGTTTTGCTGGGTTCAACACGGCAGCTTTGACCCTGCACAGTGCAGCAGGGCTCACATCCCTTAGGCTGCAGAAATTTAGAGTAATAAGTACAGGTAGTACAGTGAAGTCCTATCAAAACCAGTGTAGTCATGCTGGGTTCTGCTGTCTGTGAATTACAGTGAATTTTGCTGTTAGTAAAGTGCAGTTTGACCCTGCTGTGTAAGTAAAAAATAAACTTGAACAATTTAAAGCTACTGGATCAAGTACAAGTCACTGAGAAAGGAAATGGGATCTTGTGTGTTTTCAGTAAGTCAGTTATACCATTGATATAAAAAATAATGTTCTGGATTTATTGTCAGTTTTATCAATAGCAATGATAGAAAGTCAGTTTGGAGTTTAAAGTAAAAACTATTTTAAAATGTATGTTTTTTCTGTAATTCAGATAGAGTTTTGGTTCGCATAAAAGACTTGACGGTGGAGAAGGCTGATGAAGAGGTTTGGGTTCGTGGCAGAATTCACACCAGCAGAGCTAAAGGTGAGAGGCCTCCAGAATTTATTTCATCATGTCATTAGTACAACCTTAATGTTTATTTTGGTTTCGTGACCTGTTGCTTATGTCTTTCATTCAAGAAAACTTTGCCACTTTTGCCTCCGTGTTGCTTTGACTGGTTCTTTTCTCTTTTTCCACCTCTCTTTTTCCCAAGAGGGAAAAGAAGCTTTTGGTTTTAGCTGTGTGGAAATCAGTTATTGTAGTAAAAGTGAATTTTTGTTTTAATGTATTGCTAAATAATATATGGACAATTGTAAATAATAGTAATTTTAAAATGTCGTAATTCTCCTGAAGGTGTTAATAGTTGAGATAAAATAATTATAAGCTTCTACAGTAAAACATACTTGTATTATAAATTTATCCGTTGTCAGACAGATCATATTTCTTCTGCTGCACATGTGTATTTTTACCACACCTTTTCTTTGACAGGAAACAAAAATCAGTTAAAATTTCAGAATTCTTACTTTCGGTTACCGGTATCTAATTATATCTATTTGAACTTCAAATAAGAAGCATCATCTTTCTTTAGCAAGACAAAAGGGAAACCCGTTTGTAGATTCTCAGCAGTGTGGGCTGTCACACTTGGCTGTCTGACAGCCATATTTCTTCCCTGGAATCAGAAGTTCCCTCTGGAGACCAGGTTGCCATATGCAAACTTCAATAGGCTTTGGCCTTTGCAGTTGACAACAGATGCTGACAACTGTTGTGCTGGTTTCAGTTATGTTTGGCAGCTCTGTAGATATAAATAACTTGTCTTTCCAAGAATTGAAAAAACGAAAAAAAGAAAAAAAAAAAGCATAAAGGAATTATCTTCATGAACAAAACTTAACAGTAGTCTTAAATTCGGGAATGATGCAAATTGGGGGTGAGAATCCAGTACAGAATATCATCAAAGATACCAGATTCTTTTTTCTTTTTGAGAATTCTTTTTCTTAAAATATGTCCCTCTTAATGAGTGTCTGTGCTGCAGTCAGTTAAAATAAGGAGCTGCATTAAAATATATAAATGTGATGCACATTTTAATTTTTATTAGAATCTTTTAACTTAAGTAGTCCTCTGTAATTTCCTCAGTATTTTTGTAATGAAAATCTCTTGGTTAATTAAAGAAATAGTCAGCTCCAAAAGCTGTGAAAGCCTTGGTCATTCCATCATGGAGTTGTTCAGAGAGAAGACACTCCATCTGATTTAAATGTTACTGTTGTTACTATCAGTATATAGATTAAAGGATTAAAGTATCCTTATGGCTTTTTTTTTTTTTTTTTTTTTTTTTTTGCAATTATAGGAAGAGTTTAGGCTATTAACAGAATTCAGTATATTAGAAACAGGTATCTATGCAGACCTTGAAAGCAGTGTAAAGTTCTGTTGTTGTTGGTTGCTCTCTGTAATACATTGGTATGTGGGATTTTGTATGATGCATACATTTATGTCAAATACAGTAATGTCTCTGTAACAAGGCAATGTGAACTTGAAGTTGTTGTAATCCTTCACTTTGACCTCAGGAAAGGGTTTTGTTTTTGATGAAACAACAGTGCTTATTTTCAAAACTCTTTAGCACAACGTGAAGAATGAAAGCAAAAGGAGTTGATCATGGGCATGAATGATCTGAATTTATTGATGGTGTCTCTTGTTCCCTCTTGGTCTGACAACACAGAACAATTCTGGCATTCAGGGAGTGCTGCTAGGGAATGCCAAATGCTTGTTTACTTAAGCTTTGGGGAAAGAATCTTACAAGAAAAGCAAATGTTTAAGAGCAAAAAATAATATTAGCCTTTCCCACACACAACATGACACTATTCCTACCACTGTGGAAAGGGAAGCCTTGCAGGAAACAGGAAAATCTTTCACAAAAACAAGCTTTAGTTTTTCTCAGAAACTTGAATTTGACTCCTAAATAACCAATGTAGCCTTTATTTAACCCTGTCTGGTTCTGACCAATAAACAGAAAAAAAATTAATGGGAACAACTGCAGATTCCAGCTGTCTCCTATAGCAAATCACTAATGGAATCTGATGGAAATTAACTGAAGGATGTGTAAAGAATGGGGTGTTGGGAATTTCTGTGGCTTGTACTAAAATTAAAGTGCACAGGGCCCTGTGGTTTGTATCACAGATTGAATAAATGTTATTTCTGGCCTTATTTTAAAGCCAGCCAAATCTACTGATCACGTTTATCATTGAAAAGCCCTTGGGAAATTGATCTGGGTTTGGCCAGGCAGCTAGAGCTTATGCACAGTGTTAGACCAAAGGTCTATGAAATATCTGAAAACAAGAATTTCACCAAGAATTTAAATATTGGGCCAAATTTTATAATAAACCAGGTAAAGTCTTCTCTTTGCTGGCAAATATATGTGACCATCATTTAATTTATACAACCAACATTTTTTTGCTCGTTATACACATTACTTCCTTACATCCTTCTCTTTCATGAGGTCTTGTGTGATTTAGTACTTCTATCCAACACAGATGGTGGATTACTGGTTGGTTTATGTGCTTATTTTTGATGGAATTATTTTATTTGTTCACTGCCTGAACATTCTGTGCATTTTACTGTGTCAGGTGCTTTTAACCAAATTTCTTTTGAAACTCTTCATGTTTTAGGCATTCTTGTGGGACATGGTATTGTTTTTTTTAATAGGAACTTAGGGTAGTTTACTGTTGAATGTGAGTAAATTGGTGGTATACTTTTCACTTAAATACCACATAAGTATTTTGAAATTCAGAGAGGATCCCATTGCCCAGATTTTTCTTACTCAAATGCTTCCTTTTTTGCATTTCTTGATCTGGAAAGGCTTCTAAGCATGAATGAGCTAGATTTGATTATGGCTGGTCTTTTTGATACTTTATTTTGAATGCCTTCAGTTCTCTCAGGAAAATTCTCTTCCGTCTTTTAATCTTTGTGGCTGAGATATTTTAACCAGTCCTGTGGGTGAGGTCCGTTTGATCATTTATCTTCTGTGTGATTAGAAGTGGTTGCATTCTGCAAAACATCCTCTTCCTTCATGAAAACAGCTACTGTTACTCATGGCAAAGACATTTGAGTCCTTTTATAGTGCAGATATTCATCAGACTTTCAGTGTTTGGGATTAAGTACAACTGCCAGATTTTTGGATGAGGATCTGAGCAAGCTGGTCTTGGTGAAGATGTCCCTGCTCATTGCAGGGGATTGGACTGGATGGCCCTTACAGGTCTCTTCCAACCCAAACTGTTCTGTGATAACAGCTCCTTTCACTATTTCCCTGTCTTGTAGTTGAGTTATATTGTAGCTGTCTTCAGCTCTGCATTTTTTGTTTGACCACCTAGTACATCAATGCTGTAACTTGGATCGTATTTTGCTAAATTGTTTGTGATTAAAATCATGGAGGCAAATACTATCTCCTAGGAAATACTGTATCCAACTACACTGTAAGAGATGCAAAGATGTGCAATATGATTCCCTTATCTAAAGAAACTAAGCATATCATGTCCTGTGGAAAAATTGTACTTTCTTTGCTGAATTGCTGGATCTGAAAACAGCCTGTATTTTTCTAATTTAAATCTGTTGTTTAATGTTTGCCTGCAAGAAATGCATGCATCTGTACTATATTGGATATTGCAGCCTCTGGAATACAGAAACAGTTGTATTCTGTTTTCTGAAAATACATAATTAATCTTGTTGCCTTTTTGTCATAGGACAAGATTAGTTATTTCCAATAATTATAATTAATATTTAATAATATTTTGCATTCATTTAATATGTTTGCTTTTATTTCCATGAGATTGTGTGTCAAGGGTTCTGCATCGATTTTCTGATGTTCTTGAATTATCTTTAGCTATGTGTAAGGAATGGTAATCTGCATAATTACAAATGAAAACTGCAACTGGCTTTTTAGTGTCAGTTTTCAAGTTAGGTATGTGTTAGTTTATTGGTTTAGAGTTTAAGTCAACAGCAATGGAAAAGTAGCTGTCTATAACAAAACTTCTGGCTTCTTTCTATTATCACCATTTCAATGGAAGTGTTCTGAGTCAGAACTTGGGGTTAAAGTCATACTGGTGCCTTTATCAGATACTGGTACACCAATGAAATGTCTGTTAATTTCTCTCTAGGAAGAAGCATTTAAAATCACCACATTTCCTTAAAACTAAGTTAAAGAATAAATTGTTATTCTAGATGTGAGAAAAAGTATGAAATGATTGTAACCATCAGCTGAACAGATTAGAAAGAGATCTGTTGACTTGGAAATACCCATTTTAAAAGTCAACAAAATGCACTGTGTTCTTTGTACATTATTATTAATTCCTATTAACTTCTTTTTCCCTAAGCTGTTCATGAATAAATTGCTCTTACAGGAATTTTTAATTGGGTCTTTTAGGTTCTTGTCATTCACTGGAATCAATACTCCTTTTGTTCCCCTTCATTCTGAATGTGTGGTGTTTAATAGAATGAACATTGTTGGTTTAGTCCTTGTGGTGCAAAATCAAGCCTAATTCTCTCACACCAGCTTTGTGAAGTGTACTCTACAACTTTGGTTTGAGAGGATGAAAAAAACTTCTTTAAAAATAGTTTACACTTGAAGTAGTTGTGAGCAAAGAAACAGGGAAAAGTATGATATATTTCCTGAAGTTGAAGAAAAAGTTACTTTAAAAGTTAGGATTTGTTTGTTTTTCTTTTGTCTAAATATGCTTTATCTTGGAAAGCTTACTGTTACTTTTAGAAAATGTCCATTCAAATGTTTATATATGTAAGGCATAGTTATTTAATTTATCTCAATGTTTGTGTTTGTGTGTGTACAGTAGAGCTGAGGAGTTTGAAGCAGCTTTTTGGAGGGGTGACAGCAATGAATGAGAGAGAGACACACACTCTTGGAAGCTCAGTTTATATTTAAATAGTAAAGAATTTTTTCTCATTCACAAAGACCTCAAGTAACTTGTCCTTAATACACCTGTGTTGTTTCTCTTTGTATTCAGGGAAGCAGTGTTTCTTAGTCCTGCGTCAGCAGCAGTTTAATATCCAGGCTCTTGTGGCTGTGGGACAGCATGCAAGCAAGCAGATGGTAAAGTTTGCTGCCAAGTAAGTAAGCAATTATATCCTGTTGTCAGAGTAAACAATGGTGGGAACCAGGACTCCCAGGGGTTGGGACCATTTTCACACATTAACATCAATGCTTCGTTTGTTTTAAAATGTAGTTATTTAAATTGTCAGCTCTCTATTGCGTTGAATACATTATACTGACAAAAGATAAAATAGAGAACAGGCTTGAAATTCATTCTGAACTGCTGAAGCAGCATTCTCTTGCCATAGACAACCTACATTTTCTTCCAAGTTGGCTAACAAAAAGTCTGGCAAGCTGAGCTTAGTGGAACACTTGGTTTGGTGTGTGGTGATGCTGTGTGTCTGCACATGTTCAGTGTTTTTCTTCTACCAGACATGCAGTGTAGTAATACATTTTATACTTAAAACTGATATGAAGAAGTCACATACTGCAAGTGGCTTACTGAGTTGAAGAAATTAAAAATAGCTTCTATGCACTGGGTTAGTCTTATCTACACCTTGCTTTTGGCACTAAAATTTTAATTTAAAAAACATTTGGCAGGGTTAATAGACTTGCCAATTGAAAAAATATTTGTTGCAGGAATTTGAATTCTGTTATTTGGTTTGTTTTGTTCCTAAATATAAAAAATTACCTATCCCTTCTGTTTGCATCAAGATTGTGCTTTCAGGTTATCCTGTAGTAAATATGCTTGTGTGACAAATGTGCTTTATAGCAGAGCTTTTATCGTGTCTATCTACTTGTTCACAAATAGAAATGTGGATCAATTCTGTACAGTTTATTTGGTGCAGAATATATTTAACATGTGGTACTTGAGTTGCTTCTGAGCAGTTCTTGGCACTACTCTCATGCCTGGGAAGGGAGCCCCCACTAATTAGCTGCAAAAGTGCTACAGCCTTCAACCTTCAATATGTCAGGGAGGGGAAGGATTCATTATAGTAGAGACTTCCAGAAGCCAAGTTAAGAAGGTTGGGATAATGCTTCTGCTGATGGGGTTCAAGGCAGCAGGAAAACAGAACCAGCAGTGTTTGTTGTTTGGCGTTCTCAGTGCTGGCAGTGCCAGTGTGAAACATGCTGTTCACAGGTGTTTGAGCCAAAGTGAAGTGTTCTGCTTCTTCATGAAATGATTTGTTCTCTCCAGTGCTTGGAATCTCTGAAAAGAATTAAGTGTATAATGTACTCATTCCCTAATTCATCTCCCTCAAAGCTCCCAACAGTCTGTACTCCCTCCACAAACTTGCGCTACAGAACAGTGGAACAACTCTTAGAGCTGTGATGCACACTCTTCTATTCTCCACTTCTCTCCAATATCTCTCTTTTTCAGTTTTCTTCAGGGTTTTTCCCTCCACAGCTGAATTTCTTACACCTCATGATTCGTGGATCTTTGTGGTTAGAAGCTCATGAGAGGGATACTGGTCTTTTCTCTGTTTTTCCATATGCTGACTGCCACTTATAAACCTTCTGTGATGGTTTTTTGTGATTCACTGATCTTTTTTTACACAATTAGTTTTCTGCCAGTTTAGTGATTTAAGTTAGGTCTTGGAGGTCCAGAGCTAATAAGGAATGGTAAATGGTGGAAGAGGGTATCTGGTACAGTAGAGGATAAAGCTCCTTTCTCTTCGGCCAGCAGTGAGCTGTTAAATCAGTCAGAACCTCATCCTCAGGTTCTTCCTAACTCCCTGCCATCTTCCCTCTTGATGAGACAGACTTGAATTCCTGAGTAGCCAGACCAATGATGTTTATACTGTCTTCTGACTTTTCCTTCTCCTTTTTTGGGATAGCATTTGATAGCTGAATCCTGGTACCTCAGCCTTATTTACTTTGTAGCATTCATGTTTCCCTTATTATTTGTGCTCCTGTAATGATTATATGCTCATCATCATGTTCTCTGAGTGGTGTAACTCTGTTACAGCCTTCTGGATTTTCTTTTGGGGGTTTGCTTTTGGTTTTTTTTAATACCATTAGTGCAATCATCTTCTCAGGATTCCTTCCCACTGACAAACCTGTTATTAATATCCTGCCATGCTCTCACTTTTTCCAGTGTTTCATCTCCTACAGTTCTCTGCTGTTGCCACTGCAGCTTCCTCTTGTCCTTCAGAGGCTACTGCTATTCCCTGCCTGGTGAGTGCACGTGGGGTCACTGTGTCAGCAGCACCTGAAGCAAGGCCCCAGTACGTGCCTGTCCTCAGTCACTTCCCTGCTGCCTTTCACCTGCTCTGGAGTGATCCCATTATTTCTAGCAGATGAGACTGGGCTTAGATGTCTAAAAATAACTATCCTGTTTCCCTGCCTTTCTCAGTGTCTTTTTTTGTCATCTCATTTCTTACATGTTAAATGAGGAAATACACATTTATTGAAGAAAACATCTAGCTCAAATATCTTAAATTTAAATTAAATTTTTAAATGTTTTCACTGATAGTATATAAACTGTATTTTCCATGTGTTATTTTCTCATATTCTCATACTGTGTCCACAACTTTGTTTAAAATAGTTTGTAAAATTCTGGATCTTGAATTTTTAATTTTAGTTGATTAAATAATGAGCTTTTTTGTACAAATGTTCATAAATTATAAACAAACCAGTTCCTCCTTTAGATATTGGGACATGGAAACCAAGAACTTTCATAATGTTCTGTGGTTGGCAACATTCATACAGCAATTACCACAATTATCATTAGAATGTGAGTTTTTAGTGAAGGATGCTTTGTAGTGGTTCAACTCAGGTTTACAAAGAAATTTCTGAGAGTTTAACCATGGAAAGTTTGAAGTTGAACTTCCAAAGCAAACACAGCAGAATGCCAGTTGAGATACTAGATTGGCAGCTGTGGAATTGTTCTTCTGTCTTTTATCAGAAAAAGCCAATTCAGCCCAGTCCTGCAAGGGATGCTGTGTAAGAGAAACAGTATATTGTCTTTTTCTAACTGGCAGAGATGCCAGTTAGTAATTGATCTTAATAATTTATCAACCTGCTTTTTTCCATCAAGCATTGGGTGTGGCTGCTTTTGGTTTTCTTTCTCCTTTTCTATCTCAGCACTGAGCCTTTCCCGCCACCTCACTGTCAGAGCCATGTGAGCTGATAGAGCAGTTGGGAGAGGTGGTTAACAGATTCTAATGTAGCTGCTCCAAAAATTTGCCCTTTCACAGGAAGTAACTTAATGGCTCTTTGTAGTAAACTAGGGAGTAAAAATGCAGGGAAGAGATTAAGATGGAGTTGGGGGGGAAACAGTTAACTTGTGTGAAAATAATTCACAATGTAGAATAATATATATAAGTTCTTTAGCTAGATAAATTTGTAATACCAGGAGGACTGCTAGATATTGCAGAATGTTTTCTTTATCTATTTCTGTTTAATTTTTATATCAGAAGACTGGAATAAAATGTCAAATTGCAGCTGAGTTTGCTGGTGACACAGAAATTGGACTGGTAAATAGGGACTCAGGAGTGTGTAGTAACCAGGGTTCATGTAAAATAATCACTTCAATGCTTTCCGGGTGAATTTGTACCTTTGTGATTGTTTAGTCAGATTTTGTGGGAGTTCAGGATTGATAAATAGAAAAGTGCAGAGAGCAATGCAAGATTGTGATAGATAATTGACTTGACAGGAGCCCATGCAGTTCTCTGACTTTTGGAAAAGAGGAATAAAATGCCTTTTATGTAATATGTGCCTGGTTTTAGGCAATTCTGGAATATTTTGTCCACTTTCGTTGTCTTTGTGTCTGAATGCATGTCAGTTTGGGAAAGGTTGATGGTGAAGTTGTAAGAAGAAATGATACATGGTTAGGCAAATTTGCCTTTTGTGAGACTAATGAAAACTCTGTTCTATGCTGGAGAAATTAGTGAGTGATTTAAACCCAGTCTGGTGGTGCCTATGCAAGATTTTCTGCCAGTGGGGGATTCTTTATATTGCAGATACAAAGGTATGACAGGATGCAATGAACAGGGGATAAAATTAGGGAAACTCAGAAAGGAAATAAAATGTAGGGGTTTTTAGTGAAAATTACTAGAAATGCATTGTGGGTTTTGTTACTTAAAATCTTTAAAAGCAGATTGTCTTCTTTTTTCCCCAGAAGATATCCAGGTTTAACCAAGTGTTAGAATGCTGGTATAGAAAACCAATCATTATATTTTTAGAATAAAGAGAATAAGAATAGGTGTTTACCTGGCCTTTTTGTATACAATATCAGATAATTTCCTTTCGGGGGTTTCATGCATACTTCTATATTTGTGCAGACAAATATATTACAGTTTACAAGATTACAGTTGCTGTTGTTGACTACAAAACGTTTATACTCTTAACTGCTTACAAAATGCTCTCACTTTTTGAAAGTAAACCATTGCCTTCACTTTTACTGACATTCAGATAAAGGATTATTGATCATTATGTATTAAGACAATTATTTAATATTTTTAATTTATTATTGTATTGATACAATTTGTACAGACTACTTGCAGAAAGATGTTCAAGAAAAAACAACAAAGTGCCAGAATAAATATGAATTGTATAGAAGTAAACACTTTCTGTTTAAAGTCTATAAATGACCAAGAAAGTGTTGATTGTGATTCACTTTGGGAGGCCAGCATAGGGTTCAGCTTGCAACATGAAGCTGTTGATGAAAGATGTTGTTATAAAGACTGCAAGAATGCAATCTTGTGGTTAAAAGAGAAAGTCTTGGCTAATAGACATGCAGCTAATTAAGAGGGACATAAGGCATCTAGTGGACACTTTAGAAATTATAATCTTGATTTTTTTGAACATAACATACCTATACATATTTTTCCTATACAGATAATTTTTTTATTGTTGGACTTCATGAATACATATACTTAAATAGTTTGTTTTTTGATTAAACAATGTAAAGATGTCACCAGTTTTCTCTTAATGCTTTATGCATCCTACTTTCATTTCTAGTCCCAGGTAATATTAATTACAGTAATAAATATTGTTGTCCTTAATGGAAATGGTGGTACTGCTTTTCTGCTACTTGTTTGCTTTTAATTGGTGTTTGGGGGTTTTTTGTTACCCAGGGGAATTTTATCAAAAAATCACCTAGATTACTTATTCCTGTTGCTGTGGAGAATTCTTTGCTGTAGTTACTGGCATTTTATTAAAACATCTTGTTTCTTGTTGGAACTTGAACTGAAAATGCCATTTCAGTAACAGCCTTGGAATTACCTGCTGGGATCAAAGCAGCACCTTCCAGGTTTCTGTAGTTTATGTTTGGTGCAGTGTTATGGACATCAGACACTTCCAGCTCTAGGTCTTGCTGAGCATGGTTCAAACACAACTCAAAACACAAGCTTCTATTTCCATACTGGATTAAATGGGGAGTTTAAATGAGGAAAAGAACATTTTTAAATTATCAAATGAAAGTTTAGAGGAGATGATGGATGTTTATAAATACGAAGATTGTCACATGCAGTAGGACCTTTCCTAGTGGTTTTTTTTTGTGCCCAGGCAATTACTTGAATATTTGGTTACAGGGACCTATACAGTTAGCAACTCAGTTGAAATACATCTTAAAATTGTGGCAAATGTAATGATTTTGTAATGACAAAAATATGTTCCAGATCAAGAAACATGTTTTAATTGCAGCTCCTGTGTAGAGATGCAGAGAAAGCTCATTTTATCCTATGTGCAAAGTTCTAAAGTTATGCAAGTTTGCAAAGCAATATTGCAGTTACAGTGATGTAAAAGTCAGTTTCTTCCTGTATTTTTAACCTGATATCATTTTGCATGTCTTGAATTCCTTGCATGTTCTCCTCAGAGCTCTCTACAGACTTCACTAACAGTTCTCATCTATGGGATCACCAATCTAATTATGAATCCTTCATACAACACATTTATATTTAACTATTCTTTTCTTTTTCACAGCACAGAGAATTTCCTTCAATAAGTTTAAAACATTATTTGCTGTTATTAGTGAAAAGGCTTTTATTCACCAGATTAGAAACTGATATTTTCAGTGAAGACACTGCTATTCATGTCATTAGTGGTGTATTCTGGACGTTTGCCAGAATGTTGACATGGAAAATGAAGCAGGAAAAACAAAGGAGAACTGCTTAAGGAAAAAAGTTCACATAAGAGTAAAACTTTAATTATTTTAAACATTCACACATTTGAAAAGCAAAGGGAATTTATAGTTACATTTAGTACTAGTTTAGCATCATATAGCCTCATAGATAATCACACTGTATTGTATTGGTGCCACAGTCTGTGTAAGGAGTTTAAAACAGAATAATTTGTAACAGAAAGTACTTGGAAGCACTTGGTGTCATTTCAATTATCCTTTCTCAGATTTGTTGTCTCTCTAAACTAGTGGAGATGGAGGCTTACCTATAACTAAATGGATTCTTATTTAAAGCCTGTTCTCAGCCTCTGCTTTGTACAAATTTAGTCATGATTTGAGCAACTGTAGCTCTTCTAAAGTGTAAACCTACCAGAAGAACACACTGTTCATGAATTTAATGCAGTTCATGGAATTACCTCATGGTTAAGCAAGTCAAGCATATGAAGCACTCTTGTCTGTATTAACTTTAGAGCAGCTAGTAAGTTCTATCACTTGAAAGTATTGCCATTAAAAAAGTTTAATCAGCTAAAATACTCAAATTTGGCTTTTTATTTTTTAGTTAATTGGAATTTACTTATAGTGACATTATTGGGTTTTGCGTTTTGATGCTTGAATTTTCCACTGTTACTTCAATATCATCAGATTTTTCAAGATTTTTATTCCAAGTAAAGAAAGTGTCAGCCTTGTGAAGTTGAGGGCTGTTAATAATGACTCTTTGCTTTGCTGCTTTGAGCAGTGGCCAGCTCGTCTGGTGACATCTTCACTCACCTCTTATTATTTGCAGTTCAATTGTGAATTTCCTGCTGTCTAAGGGCTTAGGTAGTCAAATGATGTACATAAAGTGCTTTTCAGCTTTCTCAAGGAGGACTCACAAGTGAAAGATTAATTGTAACATTAGTTTTCCTGAAAAGGAAAGTAATACTTTGAGATATTTGGCCTCTTGTAAGCTAACAGAGAGACAGAGTGAAAAATATATTTCCAATGAGGGTGAGATTATCGGTAGAAAAGTCCTGGTTTAAACTCCAGTACCTTAAATGGGTAAATAAAAACTGCTCATTCAAATTCTTTTCTCACCTCTGACTCTTGAGGCTTTTGTTGTTTGCTTGTAGGATGCCTACTTTATCTCATATCTGTGGAAGACTTTCAGGATGGTGTGTGGTGTTGCAATTTACTGTTAGTGACTGTTGGTGGAGAGCAGTTAGGATGACCCCTGTCATAGAGAAATTATTTTGGAGCATCTTGCATCTTTCAGTAACAAGTCATATAGTTTAAACAAGCTGAACTAGTTTTGATTTTCCCCTTCAGTTCTAGGAGTCCCTTCGGTTTGTTCTTCTGGTGAAGACACATCTTGCAGATAATTGCATCAGCTGACACATGGAAGAGTGTCTGTGGCCTAGAAAAAGAGCTCTGCCACTTGTCAGTTTGTGTATAAACACACAGAGAATGGGCCAGCACTGAGCTCAGTCATAATTCTTTCTCTCTCAAATCTTCCATCCCAGTTTGAATTCATTGTATCTGGGGATATTTCAGCACACTCCTTCATTAAGCAGTTATTAGATATAAAAGTAACTTCAGATTCTTTACTTTGTTCTCTTGTTCAGCAGTCCATGCAGTGCATGAATGGTGCTCAGTGCTGAGGCTGCTGCAGCTTGCAATGGAACTTGCTGAGCTTTTTGTCCTCTCTTTATTGCCAGCATCACCAAAGAGAGCATTGTGGACATAGAAGGCGTTGTGAGAAAAGCACATCAGAAAATCGGAGGTTGTACTCAGCAAGACGTTGAGCTTCACGTTCAAAGGGTAAATTTTTGAGCAAATGGAGCACTGGTTAATTGCATGATAGATTATCTGTCGAGGCTGTCTGTCTACATACTTTGTCAGTAAGGAATCTCATGCCAGAGAAATAAACTGCTTTAAACTACATATTTCAGTGTTTTATATGGAAAAATTAAATACTTCTGGTTTTAAGATACTTGGAGTTTATATTTCCCCAGTTTTATCTGCCATTTGAATTACAGTATCAAGTAAAATAAAGTACCTCACTAGAACAATTTGGCTAGGAAAGCTTGTAATTCTAGTTTTTGATTCTTAACTGCAGTAGGCACTGGAATAAAAAGTCTGCTTCTTTTTAAGTGCAAGTCAGGAGTTTCTTTTTAATCAGAGTTGCAATCTGCCCCTCAGTACAATGGACTGGAATACATAATTCTCACAGAAATAAACTCTCAGTGACTTAACAGTATGGAAACTTTTGAAATCTAAAGTTCCTGGAGCTTGTGCTGTAGGGTTGGAGGAAGTGTAACTTTATAATTTGTTTAAATAGAAAGCATATTTAAACCTTTATGTAATATCCTTTTCTTCTAAAGGTTTTTAACTAGACTGTATGCCTACAATACAGCTGAAACCCAGTCGCCTCAGGAGTAGAGCACAATGGCTATTATAGCAGTGAGGTAAATCTTAGCTAACAGCATTGGGGAAAATCTGCAGATTTTGAAGAAACATGTTTTAATATGTGTGCAGATTATCCTATGCTTGATTTTTCTGAAAGAGCATCAAATTCACTGCTCCTATAGGAGCAATACTAGACCATAAGGCACAGCAAGGTGGTTTTCATTCTCTGATTGTATTTTAGTTATCTCATAAATTTTTGAATCTGAAATAGCTCTTTCAGCTATATTCAGATGATAAGTAAATTATACATTAACAAGAACAGGATGATCATGCTGGAATCAGAACCTAAAGCTCAGTGAAATCTGATATGTTCAGAGCTGGCATTTTCATGCCAAAAAGCTTGTCCCTCAGGCTGTATGAACTTCCTCAGTTTGGTGCTTCCCAGAAGAAAAAAAAGATACTTCAAATCTTTCAAAGGGAAAGCAAGAACTAAGCACTTCAGTATTGTCATGAGAATGCACAATGTATCTCAAGTCCTGGAATAAAATCACAGTCTTAGTGCGAGTAGCCTATGCAAACACTGTTTCAAGTCTCTGCTAGAAATATGCTTTTGTAAATCACACCTCCTTTTGAGCAGAGCCTCATGCTATTTCTGTTCTCTCTCAATTTCAGATCTATGTGATCAGTTCAGCTGAACCCCGGCTGCCCTTACAGCTGGATGATGCTGTTCGACCAGAAGTGGAAGGAGAGGAGGTGAGAACTGAAATCCTCTAATGCTTTTTATTGTCTTTGTAGCTGAACAAAAGCACAAAAGCCAAGCAACTTCCTTAATGCAGTGATTCTGGGGGTTGATTAGGTTTGCATTTTACTTCCTTTGTGCTACCCAGAACTGTGTTCAACATCTCTATAGCTTTGATGTCTGCAGAACTGCAGTGGAAGGTCAAAACCTGAGGGTTTTCAATCTTGTATGTGTGTCTGCTGCATCCTCATAGTTGGGTTCTGCCTCTGACCTCTGGGAGAAGTTGCACCTTAAACTTCGCTCTGCTACCAGTTTGTTCTGTGTTCTTTCTAGAATGATACAGAAGTTCTATAGGAATAATCCTTTGCCTTTATCCAGAGGGTGATTTTCTCCATTGATTTTGTTTTGTTGAAGTTTTGGTTCTGTTTATTTCTTGGATGTGTATGTATTCACTATGTGCTTTTGCACAACTGTTTAGGATGGAAGAGCTACTGTAAACCAAGATACAAGACTGGACAACAGAATCATTGATTTGAGGGTAAGGAATGTGCAGTGCTGCAGGCTTGCCTGCAAGTGTTTATTCTTCATATTTGTAATCCACAAAACAATAAAAGTAATGGATTTGATGAAATTGTATTGTTGGCCAGAAGAAAAATAAATAATATAGTTTTTTGGTTTTGCATGGTATTGTAAAAGCACAGGATTTTTGAATCCTAAATGTTCACCTTGACTGACATTAATTAAAGGACATATATTGGTCATTCAGAGGCAAACACTGATGATCTGACATGTGGTTGTGTACATCTGGGCTTTTTAGCAGCAAAAGTCAAAGGTGACTGAATAGGGACAATTTAGAGACAACATTTTTTCTCAGATGTAGTTTTTGTAACCTGTAACCTGTAAAGATCTTGGTTTTGGATAACATCTTATCTTATAAGATAGAAGTTCTGAGTTTTAACAGGCAATTGAGGGGCTGTAATGCATGCCTTGCCAGAGAAATTATACCAGGCCATGATACCAATCTCATTCTCTTTGTTTCTTCCAGAACATCCATGTATTTTCCTTTTTTTTCCTAAAACACCTTTCTTTATCCAGTTCATAGAGACCCAACCTTCTGTGAATTCCAAGACCTCCCAAATATTTACCATTTGTGATCAGCAGCAAAATACTCTCTACTAAATTACTTACAGAACTTTAATTCTTTTTTAATGAAACAGCAGCAACACTTAAGTGTGTAGCTAACTAAACATTACTGTCTTGAGGCATCTTGGCCTTTTCCTGGGCTTTTTAGCCATTTTAGGCTCTTCACAGTAAAATTTTAATCAACACTGAATGAAGACTGTGCTTAGCTCATTTTTTTGATACCTAGTACTGCCTTCAGAGTTCTTGATAATGGCAGTTTCTCGGTAAATCAAACTTTGCACCTGAGAAATGAAACAAGAAAATCTTTTATTGCAGAATTTGGAAAAGTTCTGGCACTGAGATACTTACAGGTTTTCAACATCTGATCCCCTTATTTCAGCAACTAAAACTATTTCTGTCAGTTGTTTTACTTGTACCAAAGTTAAGTGCTTTTCACTTGACCTTACATATAATATTGAGTAACTTCAGTCTGTGGTTACTTTTCAGGATACTCAGTATGTCATAATTTTGGTCTCTTAATCTGTCTTAAATTAAGCCTTTAATGAAAAGAATTCTATACTAATGATTGAAAGTGAAAATCATTTGAAGGATCATCAGCCTTGGTAGTGCTAAGGCAGTGTACTGAATTGAAGGGGAGAAATCTGGGGTGCTTGAACTGCAAGCTTTACTTGAACATCTGGTGTTGAATAAAAATAAGAAACAGCACTCCAGAGAAACCTAAGAAAATCCATTATAGTGAAGAAACACCTGTATAATAAACTGAAAGGAGCTGTGAGGCCCAGAGACCAGAGAAATTATACAAAGGGAAATAACATTTAAAAATATGGGGTCAAAATGACTTGGAAGTCTCCTTGGCTGTAATGCAGTTGAGGACATCTGCAGAACAAAGCCTAAGAAGGTAAAAAGTAATGGAAAAAGAAGGAAGACTCATTCCAAAATAAACACAAGAGGTGGAATGGAAAGGGCTGGACTGAAGTTCTTTTGGCCCTTTACACATCTGGTAGTTCAGCATGACCCTCCCAATACTTCTGAAATATCTTTGTCAGTATTCTGCCTGGAGGGTGAACTGCTGACCTAAGTGGATGTTGCTGTAATCTCTTCTGTGTCCCAACCACTGTTGGGACACCCTTTCTTCAGCAATGTCTGGCACCTTGTTTTGAGCTCTGAACCTTAACTCTGTGTTAAGAAGCTGTTTTTCTCCTTAGCTCCAGCAGCTGCTACAGTGTAGTGCTAAGCAGCTGTTCCATGCTGAACAGGAATTCAGGTTAGCTTTTCACAGAATTGGTGGAAGGATGAAATGCCAGGTCTCAGTACTGTAGTGTCTGTGTCTCATCCTCTGCATACACCTGTGGCTGGGTGGATCTGGCCACAGCTTGCCCATGATTAGGCTTGGGTACTTGTATTGCCTTCCTCCTCTGCACAGGAAAAGTTTCTGTCTCAGACTTTGTCACATTTCTGAGTGTCTTTTGTGTTGCACCTTTCATTATGGGTTTACGAACAAAAGCAGATTCTAAATATGTGTTCTGTTAATCTGTTTTTAAAGGGAGTGCTGAATAAGCAGAAAAGATATTTAATGAAGAAAGGGAAAATTTCAGAGAGCATATGCATTTTTATATATATATATATGTACATCCTAAGCACTGTATGTAGTGGAATCACTAGAGTAGGAATGCAAAGAAACCCAGAAAGTAGTAATTGATTTTCAGTGATTTGATTCCACAGATGGGAGCTACTGGAGTACAAGTGGGGCTTCAAAGAGCCTTTAGTGTTTCAAATGCACTTCATAAGTAGGCATGTCCTAAGAAGGATTGCAAACATGATGTGTTATCTGAAACCATTGTTCCCACAGCTGTTCCTCTTAGGAAAACCATATCATGGGCAACAGGGAAAATTGTTAAAAGAATAGTTCTAACAGAGATGCTGTAATGATCTGTTCCTACAAGTGTGGGAGGAAGTCAAGCCACAGAGAAATATATCATCTTGTTCTGGTTTCCTCAGTGCCTCAGTTTTTTAAGGAAGAAGGAGGTGCTGAACATCAAAAATAGGGACACTGTTATTTTAAGAAAGATTTACCAAACTAAATGCATAGACCTTGGTTAGGCTCAGACTAAAAAAAGTCGTTTGTATGCAACTAAAATATTTTTGTCCTTTTAAACACAGTATTTAAAGTAGTTAAGTAATTAGCTAATTTTAAATAGTGATTAACAAAGGAGTTAACTGGATAGGACCAAGTCACTATAAAGTGGAGCTGGGAAATTCAGTTACTACATGAATGAAAAAAACTGGATTTCTGAAGATATCATCACTCCATCCAGCTATGATGTATACTAAGGAAAATTTGATGATGATGATGCAATACAAGGAGGGTAATTAATAATAAGGAAATTACAATAGTGGAGATGAAAGATGCAAAGTATGTTGCAAAGATTGCAAGACTTCCACTCTTGTGTACATGTGGAAATAGACTGAGTATTGCAGTGAATTATTAACAATCTTTTGTTAACAATTGTGTTTGCTGACAAAGATCTCTCAGAAGAGTCTGGTAGTTTAGTTTTTTTGAGGTTGGGGACAATAAGTACTTAAATGCCAAGATGCCAAGCTACTGCTGTGAGGTATAGAAAGAAAATGGTGATTATTTAGGGCTAAGGGGTTTTGAAAATCATTTCCAAAGAATGGTTACTGGAGAAGAATGAGCCTGTTCCTGGTCGGTTAACTCATATAATACAGATCAAACCCTTGATTAGAAAAGATGAGGTTTTAGAGAAAAGAGACTGGTAAGAAGAAAGAAAAGTCCTTGTATAGACTAGATTTTTTTTTTCAGATGACTGTGAGAAAACTACTGTTGACCTAAGTATCTATTTTTCACAATGGCTTTCACTTGATCATAGAGATATTTGATTTACCATTCACTTATCACAACAGTTAAAAAGGGCAAAGTAGAGCACTGACTGTGTTTTTAAATCTTTACTTTTCTGCTGTTCTTAAGTTTCACTGAAGTATTTGGTGCATAGACTTCCCATGTCTGTAAAAAGACGTGCAGAAACTATATTTCGTGAAGTTCTGTGGTACATGAAAAGTAATAAAGAAAAGACCAGTGAAACTGATTTTTGTAGTTTGCTTCTTAAAAATACCAATTCAGGTTAATCCAGTTTTACATTGTTAAAAAAACAAAGAAAAGAAAACCAGTGAAAGAAACACTAATTCTTGGGTTTTACTTCTCAGTTCAGAAAGAGTCTGAAAAAAGAAACAATTCAGATATACCTAGGTTTACAATGGACCTGACTGATGTCCTTGCTCTGGTTTTTGTGTTCAGCAGGATTTTTATCTCAACAGTATCTGTCCAAATGTGACTTGAATTGTATGCCTTTTTGCAGTCCTGTTGCTACAATTGTGTCTGCTAATGCCCAGCTCATTGACATCAAAGCAAAGCCTTTTTTGGGTCAGTATTACCCTTTTTGTACTGCTCAGGGTAGAGCATTAACATTAAACTGTGTCTTTAGTAGTTTATGGATGTCAGACTGTGTTATGTGATAGTCCAGCTGTACACTGATCTTAATGCACTTTTTTCCCAAATACTCGATTACTTCAAGCTTGATTTCATTGTGTTGGATTCAATCTCCTCATTGCAAAAACTGTGTTTTTCCTGACTGAATCCAAGCTGTAATGAACAAGCATGTACAGTTTATTTTCTTATGGGCAGTGTGTCCATACACAGTCCCAGTCATTTAGACTACAAACTCCATGTTCATATATTCTTGTACTATAACTAGTACTAAAATTTGAATAAAAGTTGACTTCAGTCACCTGGGGGTTAAAAAACTGTTATTTAAAATAAGTTCTGTTTCCTAGCAAAACTTCATTTGTCCTGTATATAGTGGAGGAATTGCAAAATTAGTTGCATTATTTAAAATAATGTATATTACTTAAAAGAATATAGATGACATTATTTAGCCTATGTATTTCATGGTTGTTCCTGATGGAAGATAGGTAGCTACAACAGGCAAACAGAAAAGCAAAAATGGGGGGAGAGCAGAACAATTTCTGCAGCTGCTGTGAGAGTAAAAAGAAAGTTCACAACTTTTCATGTCTGTGCGTCGGTCTCACCTCTCTGAGATATGATCATGTTGGTGTGAACTGCCCTCAATTCCACTGAAAAACATTTGGCAGCACCACACGGCTGCTATTCTGACACTGCAGCTTGTGCCAAATGAAAAGTGATAATTGGTTTTATAATCTTACAGTTCTCAGTTTTATCATAAATGTTTTCCTTCATGCCATCTGTATAATAAACACACAGGTGAAATTAGAGTGAGGTTATGACTGAAACTCATACTTCAGCATTGTTCTCTAAAACTGTTCTGCTCTCTGTAACAAAGATGATTATTTAAAATAATGAGTTTTTCTGTAAAATTAACTATGCAGGCTGAGTTAAATCATTAACACTGCTAACTGCAACAGCATTTAAGTGTCACAAATTTTTTCCTGTTTCTGATTAATTCTTGAAGCAATATTGACTATCTTTGCCATAGTCTCAGATAAGATAGTGTGTCAGTATGTATGTGGAAGGGTTCCTATTGGAGTAAACACTACACAAAAATAATGTTGTGGCAAAATCTTATTTTAAGGTAAAGGTAAAAATCAATTAATTTTTGACAGCTCTGTCCTTAATTTGCTGTATTGTACCTAGGTGTGGACTGTGTTACTTACCATTGTACAAACATTGCTATATATACCAGCATCTCAGTTACTTAATTTTCTTCAAATTAATTTGTTCTCTTTGTGTTCTGAACATCACACCAGTGCAAAGAATGTTATAAAATCTGAATTTTTTTCTCCATTTTTAAAATATTTGAAAATTGTAGTGGCGCATAAAACTTTCGAGGTCATTGATTTGACTCCACTGCAGATTGTCAGATGCAGTTCCTTAGGAGCTTATCTCAGATGTCTTGTGGGTCTGTTTAATTCTTACAAGGAGACTGCAGTATCACGAATTCCCAACTGTTATCCATGTTGGCAGTCTCTGAATGAATGGACACTGAAACTCAGCCACCTTTGGTGAAAGAAGAGTGGTCTTGTCAGATCTAATTTGAGGTATGGAGAATTGCTGCTTGTTCTTGGTCTGCAGTTAAATAAAAGCTTCAGTGTCCAGTTCTGTGAATTTGACTGCTTTCATAAATGCTGTTTCTAAGCATAGCTTATCATTATAAATGGCTTAGGAAGACAGAATCCTTGCCCTGCATCCTCACAAAGGACAGGAGGAGTTACTGCCTGACGAATCTTTGTTACTGGAGAACTGTGTTAGGTATTGACTGGCTGTGTTTCTGTGTGGTTTTAGGTCATTCCATGTAATTGCTTTCAGGCTGGGTTTAGCAACCAGTTTACTTTTTCCTGGGGCTGTTTGACTTCCTACTGCATTCTTACCTGCTCTGGCATGAAACTGCTGTTGGTTCACATCCTGGGTGGAAGATACATGTTTCTATCCTGCTTTATGTTAATGTCACACATCTCTCTTAGCAATTTTAGATGTGTCTAGTTCATCAGAAATTTTATTAGGAAACTCAAATCTGATTTAAAGTTGTCAGCTCTTTCACCTTTCAAGTAGGAGATGGTTAAGAAGAAAAAATCCCTTTGAGTCATCCTGGTACTTGGATGTAACACTGCCAAATTATGCCCATAACTCAGGCAGAGTCTTACCATATATCTGGTTGTGGGAGACCAAATGTGAAAAAGGTGAAAAACTTTTAGGGTACTTTTGTAACTGTTGCTCAAAACCTCATTTCCTTCATTTTGAACATTCTGAGTAGCGGCTATGGTCTATCAGACGTGGTTTATCAGACAGTGAGAACTGCTATTATTTACTAGTCTCAACCACTTACCCGCCTGACATATTTCATTGGTCAGCTAAAATGGCAACTAACTCCAAACAGCTACAGATCTGCAGAATTATTGCAGTTTTCTCTTCAGTTTTGTTGGTAAAGGGATGTCTTTATCTTGCAGAGATGATGAATGTTGCTTTATTTCAGCGTTTCTACTGACTGTGTGTCTAAATTTGGCGGCTTATATAATTCGTTTTGGTTGGGGATTTTTTGTTTTGTGGTTTGGTAGAGGAGTCATGTGAAAAAGCCCACAAGGGCTTTCTTGCCCTAACTGAAGAGCTGGGTGCTGTGCAGAAAGAGAAGTAAACAGTGCTGTGACGCAGGTTGTTGTAAAGAACCGTTCTCTTGCTCGTTGGCAGGAACTCGTTGGTTTTTTTGTACTCTTTTAGGTGCTCACTGTCACGTTTGAGATGCTGAAAGCACAAAATCAGATATGGCTTCAGTGCTGATGCCTTGCAGTCTTTGCAGCAGTCACTAAGGTGGTTGTTTTATTCTGCATACCAAAAGTGTTCCAGGAATGTTCAGTGTAGGTATTTGCTAACCCAGATGATCAGCTCAATTGTGTCACGTGCATAAACAAAATTACCAATTGAGTTAATCTGGTTTCAGTTAAATTTACTTTTAAAGTAAGGTTAAAAAAAAAAAAAAAAACAAGTTGCTGTTCATATCAACAGGTGTTATGTGGGCTGCTTAAATGTTGGAAGTCTAGACCTTGGGGTTTGGATGTTTTTGTGGCAGTGTTGTACATGGTTAATGTGTGGTTGTGTTTTTTCATGAAAAACATTATATTTGGTAGCCTTTAACAGACAGACATTTCTACCTTAAGTTATTAATGGCTTTGCTTTTATCATGCACTGTGTATTCTGCAGCTGTTCTAGTTCAGTGTGCTGAAAGCTTTTTAATAGATTCAGTGTTTTTATTCAATTTCTTGCTATAAAACCTTTATTTGCAGAAGCACATCTCATAAATCAGGTATTTTAAAATGTTGTGGAATTGGCCATAGTGCCTTGTTTATAACTGAATATGCTATAAATTGAAATTAATAATATCTCTGGTTTCCTTTCCTGTTTCCTTCTGTATAATAGACAATTATGGATTTGCACTTTTCACTGTTTAGGCAGATGCAATAATCAGGTATTCCTGTGGGAAGGAATTCATCCTTCTGTCCAGAAGTAGTAGTAGAGTCAGGAAAAACTAACATAGGATTCATTATTTTATCTTCTTCTTGTAGACCTCCACTAGTCAGGCAATCTTCTGCCTTCAGTCTGGTATTTGTCAGCTTTTCCGAGAAACTCTTATTCGCAAGGGATTTGTGGAAATTCAGACTCCCAAAATCATTTCAGGTATTGTATATGTGATCCAGCAGCTACAGGTGTGATTTTTTTATAGTTGCTCAGTGTACCTATCTGTACCTATCTTATATATGTAATTAAAAATTTAGTAAGTTTTTATTTTAAAAACATTAATTTTCTTTCTAGCTTAGATGCAACATAGCAAACTTCTAGTAGGTGTCAGAGTTGGTTTTTACTTTTCTCTTGACATAGCCCATTAAAAGAATGACAAGAAAAATTATATACATACCTGATTTATGTAGTTTGCAATGCATATGAGTGTTTAATTCTGATCATATGCATTATTTTTCAAGTCAGTGTTCTCAGTGTTGAGCACTGCCTGTTCCGTTCTCAGTATTAAAAAAAATTAATTTAGATTAAAAGCACATTCCATCATAAAGATGTTGCAACAAACATATGGTATAAAATATGATGCTATTATATGGCACAATTTGTCACTTCTTTAGCAATGAGAATGTGGCAGAATAGAACGTGGTAGACCTTTTTCTTTTTGGAAATGTGGAATGACAGCTTCAGCCTTAAGGTCTGTAATGTAAATTTTTGCTTCTAGTCCTTTTGATTTGCTTTATTGTTTTCAAAAGTCCAATGGCTTGATTTACTGATGAAGGGTTTTCTTCTGTCTTATTGGTGTTCTTTGAGGTTTTGTTGATGCCACTAAGATACATGGCATGGAAAATCAGAGCAGAAAATTTGTGTTACTGTGTTATTGTATGTGCATTCATAAAGTGCATGTCTTGCTTACAGAATTTTATGCTTCTGTATTTATATTTTGGAAGACTTCTCTTGACTGAGATAAAAAGTGAGCTTTTTAACAAAATGCATATAAGCAGCTGTTCTTTCAACATGAAAAGTGTCATTGAACTAGGAGATTGGATGACTTTTTCCTATGGAGATAGTTATATAGTATGAAGTACTAAAAGGCTCCCATGTAGTTTATTTATGTATGACCTTTGATGAACTGTGCAGTGTCCTATTGAAAGCAAGCAAGCATTGTTTGGATGAGACCATATTTTGTGAAATTAACTAAGTTGAGTCAATGCAATCCTTACTGAACTTACAACTTAAGCATCATAACTGGTTTAATTTGAGTTTTTTAGAAGTTACCTGTGTTAGGCTGCTGTACCTCTCATGTCACACACTGGGAATTGGCCAGGTGAAGTGATGCAGTTTTGGTAGGTGCTTTGCAGTAAAGGAAATGCATGTGATCCTTGCTCTTGTAGCCGTCTATGAAAATTGCCTCACACTGAGAAAAAGCCTTATACCTTTGGCTCATGCCCTGTGGTAAATCTGGGATTGGCTGTGAGAGGTATATATGCCTTCAGTTAGAGAGGATGGTCCTGGCAAAACAAGATACACACTTTGCTCTCAGGGTCTGCAATGAACCCCTGGCAGCCTGAGCCACTGGTGGAGATTGGTTTCCACAGAAAGGTGGGGGTGCAGGTAGATGTGTTAGTACAGATATATATTCTCTGCTGTTCTAACTCTAAGGTGAAGGTCAGCTGAAATAGTAACATTTTAAACTACCCCAGCTAAATTTGCAGATTTCAAGACAAGGTGTGACAGTCCTGAGCTGCAAAATTTACCTTGCCGTGAATGGATGGATGCAAATATATCTTTTTCCTCTAATATGCTTTAAAGAAAAATCTCTTTCTAATCTTTAAATGTAAGACCAATAATCTATCATTCTACCTCTGACTGATTTTTTACATTTTTATTTTAATAACTGCTTGGTTTTATTTCAATAATTCCTTATAAAAGCGCTTGCATTCTAGCTGCCAGTGAAGGAGGAGCCAATGTGTTTACTGTATCCTACTTCAAAACCAGTGCCTACCTGGCTCAGTCCCCACAGCTGTACAAGCAGATGTGTATATGTGCTGACTTCGAAAAGGTTTTCTGTGTCGGGCCAGGTAAGAAGAGCTTTGCTTTATGCAATGTGTGAAGTGTGCCCTGGTGGCTTTTAGAAGCTGTGGTACAAGTAAGATAACACACACACACACACACACACACACACACACACAGAGTAAAGCTTTGAATTGTTTCACTTGGTGTAGTTTCACTTGCCAAACCAAATTTCAGTTGAGGCAACCAATGACAGTAAAGATGACAGAGAAGTTGCTGTACATGTTGCTGAACAACATTACTTAGAACAAGCTTACTTTTAACTGACAGTAAGTAATACAGAATTAATAATTTCTAGGCCCGTACTCTCTTTCTTCAAGACTGATAGGACATGGCCTTTTTAGGTGGCAATGCGATAGTTTTCTTCAAAGACCTCAAATGATTTGAAGATGCTTAACCTCTAAATGCTGAAAACAAGTGAATAACTGTGTATAAAACAAACAAAGAAGAATTCCAAGTAATCCAGAAAGTCTTAAATTTCTTGTTAATCACTAAGAAGATGAGTCATGGTTTATGGGAAGACATGTTTATTTTAGACTCATGTACCTATCCCAGAAGCCACACACGTGCACAAGTCCATTTCCTCTGAAAAAGGCAGTTTTCAAATCTGAAAGTTCTTGTGTGCTTGAAGGCTTGTCTGTTTTTTCCACTTGTGTGTCAGTCTAAGCAGAGATCCTGCCTCTCTATGGTTGTGTCTGTCTTGTATCCTTTGAGTACCACTGCTGCAGTAATCCTGTCACTGTTAAAAATGATGCTCTGAGGCTGCTAGTTATAACTGTGTCTTTCAGTGAGAATTTTCATGTCTATAATTCAAATGATTGTTATTTTTTCAACTGGAATGATAATTTCAGGTCAATTAGAATTTCTATTGTTTAATTTTACAGTATTTAGAGCTGAGGACTCCAATACTCACAGACACCTGACTGAGTTTGTTGGTCTGGATATTGAAATGGCTTTTAATTATCACTATCATGAAGTGGTAGATGAGATTGCAGATACCTTGGTGCAGATATTCAAGGGACTTCAGGAAAGGTAATAAAAGCATTTCCCTCTTTTAATGAGCAGCTTTATTTGTCATCTCTCACACTGTGGAATGAATAGGCAAGCCTTTTATCCTCTGTTTGTCAGGGAATCATGGGTAATCTGATTTACAGCACAACTTTGAAACATATGCTCTTAACTATTTTTTTGTGCCTGACTTCTAAGGTTCACTCAAGCTGTAGACCAAGCCATAGTAGTTGCTACTTTTAGCAACTCTCCTGGAGTATGCTGTCTGTCACTGAGAAACTTGCTGTCTGCTTTTGAAAGGACTTCCAAAGAGAAATGATCCATCCTTGATTTAAAATGTCCTTCTTTTTGTTCCACTACTGGTAGACTGTTCTATTTCAAAAATTATTTTAATATTTACTATATTAGGAAGTTTTCTTGAATAAAAGTGATTGTACCAGCCTGCATTTGTTCCATGATAACAGTTCAGTTATTCACAGTCTAACTGATTAAAAAGCCGGGCTAGAAGTTTAGGAAGTGGTTTCCATTTGCTTACACATTAGACTGTTTTGCCAGCTGAAATGCAAATCTTTGTCTGTCCAGAAGGAAATTTCTTGTTTATATTTGAATATTACTCAAATCGAAAAAAAAGCCCAGGTAAATACTACAAATCAAAGGGGTGATTTCAGTGTCTTTACTGTGCAAATTTGACCTTGTTGATTATTTCTCACAAAAGGGATTAAACAGAGATAGTAGTAAAATACTAATGTTGGTGAAGTAGATGCATTAATTTTGTTGAAACAATTCATTACAGAATTTTTCCAGAAGTGGTTTTAATACAGTTTTTATGTTGCAAGAGGGACCTCTTGTGGCAAAATCACAAAATCATTATTAGGTGCAAGTTCTTGACTGTTTTGTATTTTGCCTTCTGTTCTTGTTTCTGTGTCCGTAGATTCCAAACTGAAATTCAGACTGTGAGCAAACAGTTCCCATGTGAGCCATTTAAGTTTTTGGAGCCAACTCTGAGGCTGGAATACCAGGAAGGTGTGGCCATGCTTCGAGAGGCTGGTGTGGAGATGGGTGATGAAGAGGATCTCAGGTACTTGGCAAGACATAACTGTGTCAGTTTTAGGAAAGTGGAAGTGAAGTGTCAGATTTGTGTTGAACACCTGACAGCCCTCAATAAGGAACCACAGCTTTTAGAGGAATAAACAGTGCTTTTGTCCAGATCTCTTGACAAGTAAATGAGTGGATGTGAAAATAATCCTTTCTTTTAATGTAGACTATAGGTACAGCTCTGAAATCTGACAGAAAATAACTGACAACATAAAGTGAGAGCAACTTGAACTTTCTAAGGAAGTGTTTGTTTGTCCAGTAATTACAGTCCTTCACATGAATTACAATATGTCTTTAAACAGGATTAAAGAAAGATTCTGCTGCCTTGAGGTTTTTCTTTTAAGTAACACACTTCCGTTTCTTCCTTCCACCTCTCAGGAAAATGATTAAACAATCTTGATGAATTCCCATTGATTTACTGAGAGATGGTTTAATTAGCAGTTTATATATAAATTTTGCTAAAGACATTCAATGAATTAAAACAGTTCTGTTCTTCCCCGTAGTATATCCAGCACCATTACGGTACTGTGTGATTTTAAGTTAAATGATCTATGCATCAAATAAATTTTCCATCATTAGAGTTTGATGGAGGAAAATAATTTCCTCAACAACTGTTCTTGTGTTTCTCATTTAATGTGTCATAATCAAGATGTATGGCAATAGGAAATAGAGTACACAGTTCTTTAATAATCAGAATATGGTAACTAGGAAGAAGTTACATTGAGAGCAAGAATATTTTTAGGTAGCAGTTAGTTTAAGGGATTTCTAGGACCAATATGAAATATTTAGAAACAAAGAAATATACTTTATTTCTACAATTTCTGTGTGCACAACCCAAAACAGTCAGAAACAAGTACTAGATTTTCTAAGGGTCAGGGTACAGCAGCTCGCAGTCTTTTGGGCTTTGTGAAGTATATCATCAGTACAAGTTTAAATAACATCATTTTAATGATGATAATATTTTTCATATTAGCACACCTAATGAAAAGCTCCTGGGACGCCTGGTAAAGGAAAAGGTAATAATTATTTTAGAGTAAATAAAATTTGCACTGAATCTAGCACCTGATATTGGGGAGTCACAGAGTTGGTGTAAATACCTACATGTAAACAGTATGTCAAAACATGCAGAAGTTGTGAAGAGTTGGTGATTGCCATTTTTTTAATTGACTGTATTCCCATTTCAGTGCTGTGTATTTCATCTACTGTCAGTTTTGTCTTTGTCATTAATAAGCAGTTTCAGACTATTTTCAATCTTTTATATTTATTTTCCTATGTTGTATTGAGGACACCAAACAGGCTGGTATGTTCCAAGGCCACTTCTTAGGAGCCTTAAAAAAAAACCAAACCACATTCTAGCAAAATCTATATGAGAAGATAAGATCTTTGGGTGGGGGGAAAAACCTACCTTTTACAGCAACACGTTTTACTGTTCAGCATTTGTAAGTTTACTCTAGAAATAGTATTGAAAAACTGAGAAAGAATGCACCACTTTTATTGATAACTTAGACAATATTGTGGGAGGCTATTGGGAATTTTTTAAAAATTTTATTCCAAAGATTCACTGGTTCTGTCTTTCTCTTTTAATTTGTTTTTTATATAGTTTTCTCTTGTACTAACTGTCCAAAATTACTTATTCAGTATGACACAGACTTCTACATTCTTGACAAATATCCTCTTGCTGTGAGGCCTTTTTATACAATGCCAGACCCAGCCAACCCTGTAAGTAAAACTCCTTGTTTTTATCATTGTTTTTTTTTTTTTCCTTTTAGTTTAAATTATTCCATGTAGGGATAATTTGATAATAAAGTGTATTAATATGACCATAGAATCATTGAATGGTTTAGGCTGGAAGGGACCTTAAAGATAATTTCGTTCCAGCCTTGCTGTAATTAAAATTATGATAACATGATCAGGTCAGGGTTACATGACTCGTCAGATATTTTCAGTTACTCTTCACTGTTAAAAACATACCAGAAAGAAATGAGCAAAAACTGGGAGAGCTTTATGAAGATATCTCCATGGTCAAACACTGCTGCCGTCACTGGAAAGTGGAAAAAGCATTCTTCCAGGGCAGGAGGCACTTTAGCAAAAAGCAGAGGTTTTTTACAGCTTTGGATATCAGAAAATTAAATTATTGAGTGGTATATATTTGCAAACTATGGAACTGTAGGTAGGAAATAAACTCCTTTTTATGTTTCCAGAAAACCTCTAACTCATATGATATGTTCATGAGAGGAGAAGAAATCTTGTCCGGAGCTCAGAGAATTCACGACCCACAGCTGCTGACAGAAAGAGCCAAGCATCATGGCATTGGTAACATGGCAATTTAAAAGAACATAAGTTGTGACTTGATTTGTGTCCTTTAGAGGAAGAATTGGGGGCAGAATTTGTTACATGAGTATTAAAATCAGAGTTCTGTTTCATTCTTACTGTAAATCCATCTAATTCTGTTTAACCATCTAGAGTGGGGTATTAAGAAACTAGTCAGTCTTCCAGCAACATCTTGTTGAATAGTTATTCATAAATTGTTATTAACAAAATAATATAACAAATCTGTCACAGTCATGAATTCTAGATAGCTCTGGACAATTTACATATTCAATGTAATTTTTTCGTTGTGCTTGTAGTCCTGCAGGCACTTGTCTGTTAGGCTTAGGGCTTATTAAGCAGGTGAGAAACCCATACTTTTCTTTTCTAGATTTGGAGAAAATAAAGGCTTATATTGACTCCTTTCGGTTTGGTGCACCTCCACATGCAGGTGGTGGAATAGGTAAGTACCTGGTTTTTGTTTAGCCTGAGCTTAAGTTATACTGCTCAGTACAAAGCAGAATTTACTATAAAATTCTGAATAGTGACCTTGTTAGGTAAATCTGTGGGGCTGGAGAATTTAAGGAGAGGAGCTCAAAATTAATGATCATCATAAAATTAATAAGCAAAATACTAATGGCACAGTCTGGTGAGTTTAAAAAGAAGCTGATCACAAGACAAAGTGCCACCTCACTAGCCAGGCACATCACTTTCAAATTTGACCAATGAGGAAAATTTAAGGAAGCAAGAAAATAATGTATTATATATGGATTTATGAAAGTCACCATCATAGCAGCAGCCACTGTGTATTTGATGAAGGTGTAGTGCAGGTAATCCAAAATAATTTAGGGCAGTCAGAACTGACATAAAGGAAGCTGAAGCTGCATCTTTTCTTCAGAGTAGATAGTCCTCATGGCAGAGTACCAGCCAAACAGGAGATGCTACGAGAATTAACACTGGCTTCAAGGTGTTCCAAGAGGAAACCTTAACACAGGAGGTGTGTGGAAAAAATCCACCCATTGTGGCTGGGGTGCTTACAGCCCCAAGGATTAGGAAATGTCATGGGCTGTGCTCACACTGCTGTGTGGGGCTGGCTCCTTTGGGGCTTGGAACACAGACTGACAGTGCTGATGGGCTGTTTTCATCTGCTGTAGGGCTGGAGAGAGTGACCATGCTGTACCTGGGGCTGCACAACGTCCGTCAGACCTCCATGTTCCCGAGGGATCCCAAACGCCTGACGCCCTGACAGGAGCTGCTCTGAGACTTGGGAGTGCTCTGCCCTACAAATAGCATCTGACTGCAGGCATAGCCCCTGCTGCTGCTGAACGTGTGTTGTTTAATTTGAGCATTATGATATGCAATTAAAAACAAAATTTTCCTTTATTCAAGTGCCACAGTAATTTTTTTTATCCTTAGTTGTTTATTTAAAGGAAAATATTTTAACAGATCAAGACTCTTTGTATTGGCAACTGCACATTTTTAATGAAAATGGAATACTTTGAATTAGTATTTTAGTGTCACATTAAATTGTACCATTTTTCTAAACATTTTAATAAATTATGCAATAACCATTTTGCTTTTTTAACTTATGTCAGCAAGACTGAATATTCTGAAGTACTGGCTCCAAGATAAAGTGACTAGATACTTGCAAGTTAAGGATCTGGAGAGATCAGCCAGTTGATAATTTACAGGAGTGTCAGGTAGGGAAGCAGGTGAGAATGTTCTTAACAAGAAATCTTCATAAGAAGTTGTTAAAATAGGTTGAAATAAAGCTCTCAAAGTAAATCAGATGCAAATCTGTCTGGTTTTCTTTACTTAGTATCCTCACAAGATAATGAATCAATAAGGCTTTTTTGTTTTGTTTTTTCTTACTGATGCAACAACTGTCTACAGTGTAAATTTATTTACTGTCTTCTCCCTTTTTTTTTTTGAAAGCTGTATAGAAGCCATAGGCCTGGTCTTTATTTTATGTTACTATTTGAGAATGGTTGCAAGTTTACACATGCCTATGGAATACACAAGTGATATATATAATATTTTCAGAAAATAAATGGATAGTGAGTTTGAGAGCAGGTCATGTGTTTTCCTCCCTGACCCAGCCTCTGACATAACAAAAAAACAAGGATTTAATGCATCTTTTACCAAGGAAAAAAACCCCAAATTATTTAAGCCAACTTCTTTCAGGGTGTTTTATTATGTATAAATGCTGTGAACAGCCCAACTTTGTACACTTAGAGAAACTGTTTTTGTAAATCAGAGTACTTCTGAAATTCTTTCTACACATACTTTTTCTCAGATTATTCATTTACTTGAACTCCTCAATTTGCAGCAGTGCACGAATCTACTTCTCATCATCCTCATCCTCCCAAGCCAGAGAATGTTCCCTGCATTTGGAGAGGCACCAGTGTATCTGAAAGTTCCTTTTGTAGACTGCATCTGAGAGTTAGTTTTCAAGTTTAAAGCAGTTTGTAAATGTTGCTGCCAAAGAGCAAAGGATTAAATTCCTGACTTGGGTACTGCAATAGTTGCTGTAATAATCATACATATTTCTAACTCCTGACTTAATTTTTGTTTAACATTTTATATGATTAGGCTTTCAGTAGGAGGTACGGTGGATGGTCTGTGTTATTGTTGCTACCTTGATTTTTAAATGTCAGGGAAGTCACATATTGGTTATGCTACAGAAAGGTCAGTGAGGCTCTGTATAAATTGTGTGGAGTTTCACAAAAGGGCAAATCATCTTTGCAGCTGCCATTGAACAAGACTTAATTTTAATGTCTTATGACAAGAGTTCTCCATTAGAAAACAATCATACTAAAGGTCAGTCAGGTAAAATACTGGAAATGTAGAAGTTAAACTTTGTTTAGAAGTCACACAATTCAAGGAATAACACTTAGCAACTTTGCTCATGCGTGTGTTGTTAATAATTTACTGTGGAATCTTCCCTAGATTGTTAACTTGAAAATCTTACACTGTAATCAGTTGTACTTTGCAAAGCTAAGTGGATTATAAAGACAGCTCATTGTCACAGACTTACTGCTGATGAATCCAAGTTTCAAAACAGTTGTTTATTTAGCTAAGCCAACTGGAATGAATTTAATTTGATTACATTTGTTCATACAGAACTGGTAATATATTCCACTTCAGATGTGCATTCTTCTAACCAGGAGCAAAATTACTGACTTAAATTTCCTGTCCACAAAAAAAAAAAACACCCTGGGTGCTGTTTCTTGCTCTAGATTTGGCAGCAAGTGTTGTGCATACGTACCTGTAAAAACTGTACTTATACCAATTCTGTTAGGAGTTATTCAAACTCATGCTGTAGTTTGATTCATTCACAGTAACTGCACAAGAACAAGAATTCAGATGGAGGCCCCAGTTCCTTTGTATGCTGAATCCTTTCATGCAGCCTCTCTTACCTAACAGAAAATAATTATGATCATAAATCAAAATGCAAAATGCGTTTGTCCTGAATGTCATCTCAACAGGATACTTCAATGGGAGCTGTAGAGTGTTAGAACTTAGTTTGAAACCCTGGAAATAATGAAGGTCTGGAAGACCTTTATGGTGTTTTGATAGGTAGCAAGTCTGCTGTAATAGTTCTCGAAAAGTAAAACTTGTACTGTGCTTTATTTCCAGTAACTTGCAGGAAGTTTACCAGTTTACAAAGAGTCCACATTGCTGCTGCCTTTCTGCCAGGTAAAATGGTTTTGGTTTTGTTCTGTTTCATTATATACAGATGGTAATTAGAGTAGAAACTATAAAACATACTGGTTTAGAATAGCCAGGGAGTGAGTCTGCTCAAAACAAAGTGTCAGTTTGCTTCTGAAGTTTAACTGCACAATTTTCCTGTGAAAACCCATCTGTGTTCACTGAGCTGTCTGAATCTGCCCAGTGGGAAGGAGGACTCAGGCTGTTCTTTTGGCAGCCAAGTGCAGGCCTGGCTCCCAATGGCTGCCCACACCTGCTGGGGGAACCCTGGTGGGCAGCACATCCCAGCTGCTTGCTCCCTGCCCAGTGGGCCAGGGCAGGAGGAAGGGAAAGCAAGAAAACTTTGTGGTTTCACCTGGTGCCTGTCAATTCCAGACATATTGGACACCATTGCATGTGAAAGCAAGTGATAGAAGAGAATGCCTTGACAATGTCCATTGTGGAACACCATATGGCTGCCTTGGACTCTGGTTTGTACTGGGGTTCCAGAAACTATCCCAAACAGATTTTAATTAACTGTTTCTTCCTTGGGTAATAGTAGATTCTTTTTTTTTTTTTTTTTTTTTTTTTTTTATGAGAGAGAGAAATCATCTAGGATGGATTGTTTCTTTTAAAACAAGCCTCACAACCAACTTGTGCACATTTTTTCCTAGTATGATCTCACAAAAATGGAATTTACTCAAGTGTTTTAAAAATTACCAAGTTAGTTCTACAAGTCTCTTATTTTCTTCACCATTTTGCAGTTAAGTCTCTGTTCACTACATGGCAAGTGTACTGTAACATGAACACACTGCTGCAGGAGGCTGCTGCTTGCTGGCACTTCTGAAAGGGTTTCAAAACTGAAAAAGAGCCCTTAGCTGCTTTAATTACAGCAAAATTCCCAGTTTAGGCAGAGATTAATGACTTTGCAGGTGGCAGAGCAATTGTAAGCAATTTTTCATAGATGTTGAAGTGGTTCCTGCTGGCAGGCGCCGTGTGCCAGCAGCTGCCATTCGGGAATGGCTGTCAGCCATGGCACTGCTTGGCAAATGTTGCCTTCAACCATCCTACAATGGTGCCAATGAGGAGCCAAGTGTCCAGACTGTGGCCTGACCCTCACCTGGGGTAGCTTACACCCTTTCCACCTGGGCCAGCTCTTCAAAAGCTGGAGATGCTCCATGGCATGAGTCTCTTCATAGAGCAGCTGCGCAAGTACCTCCTGCACACATTGTGGGGATTCCCTGGCTTGGGGATTCCTCAGCAGTGCCCTGGCCACACCAGTAATTTTAACTCCAGCTACCATAGCTGATTTCTTCCTGGCTAGAACAGTGCTGTGGAAGCTTCACTGCAGCATGGATTCCCCATGGATTCTCTTATGCTGATTCCCCAGCATAAGAAGTACATGAAACTCTTGCAGCAAGTCTATGAGGGGGCCATGAAATTGATAAAAGGAGTGGAGCACCTCAGCAAAAGGCTGAGAAAGTTGGGCCTGTTGAGCCTAGATCAGAGAAGGTTGTTTGGAGACCTTCTAGCAACCTTCCAGTAACTGGAGGGGCTACAGGGAAGACTCTTTGTCAAGAACTGTAGTGACAGGACAAGAGGAATTGAAACAAATTGGAAAAGGGGAATTTAACTGTGAGCATGGTGGGACAGTGGAACGGGTTGTTTAGGGAGGTTGTGGATTCCCCATCCCTGACAGGGTTCAAGACCAGGTTGGATATAAGGCCCTGAGCTACATGGTCGAGTGGGAGGTGTCCCTCACATGGCAGGTGGGTTGGGACTAGATGATCTTTAAGGTCCCTTACAACCCCTTAGCATTCTGTGCCTCTGTGTCTCAGGGGGAAACATTGTGGCGCTCTGGCACGGCTCTAAGCCGCCCGCAGCACTGAGCAGCTCACTGACAAAGCTCTGTCCGCTGTCGCGGACTGCGCACCTCGGTGCCCGGCGCTGCCGCCTCAGACCCCGCCCTCAGTCCGGCCCGCCCCTCGCCTTTGGCGCGAAAACGGCCGCGAGGGGCGGGGCTCTGCGCCACGGCAGCCGCCGATTGG
Source organism: Oenanthe melanoleuca (assembly GCF_029582105.1). Taxonomy (NCBI): domain Eukaryota; kingdom Metazoa; phylum Chordata; class Aves; order Passeriformes; family Muscicapidae; genus Oenanthe; species Oenanthe melanoleuca. The sequence continues at coordinate 30,954,057 of NC_079341.1, read as the reverse complement.
CCGGCGCGGCGGACGCGCGGCCCACGTGGTGCGCGGACTGGCGCGAACCGCTGTGGGACCGGGCCGGGCCAGCGGCAGCGATCGGGATGGATCTGGCAGCGGCGGCCGTGGGGGGCGCGGGCGCGGCGCCGCAGCACCAGCAGGTCCGCGATGAAGTGGCCGAGAAGTGCCAGAAGTTGTTCTTGGACTTCCTAGAGGAGTGAGTGCCGGGGGCCGGGCCTGGCGGCGGGCGGGCAGGGCCGGCAGCGGGTGACGGGCCGGCATTGCCTCTCGGAGGGGCCGCCATTTGGCGAGATCATGTCAGGGCCTGATGCCCCCTCCCCTTGGCGTTCAGCCGGAAAAGCTCTATTGTGGTCTTAGGCTCTGCCTAGAGGAACCTGTAGGAAGGCAGCACGGTGCTCTCCCGGTAGGCAAAACCCTTCTCGGAGAGTTTCCGGGGAAACGATGCCCAGAGAAGTCGGGATGTCCTGGAAGTGTCCAAGACCAGGCTGAATATGGCTTTCGAAAGTCTTGTGTAGTGGAAGGTGTTCCTGCCCGTGCCAGGGGGTTGAAACGAGATTATCTTAAAATCCCATCCAAACCAAATCATTCTATGGTTATATGGCTTTTAAGGTGCATTTGGTCCCATTTAACAGGGTTTTGTCACAGCTATGTTGAAAACCCTTTCCACGGCTTGAGTGTTACATGTTAATACATCTGGCTCCCTGCACTTTGCCTCCTGAGGGGCCCATCTGTATCAAATAAGGAAACCATCAACATCACCCAGAGGAAACAAAACCTTGTTTGCTGGTGCAGAGCCATTGTTAAACCTTAAATTAAATTTTGTCTGGCACTGGGACAACTCTCCTGCTGTATGAAATGTCAGCCTGGTGTGTCTGTGCTAGGGTGTGGATAGAGCAGATGTAGCAAGGGGGTAGAAATAAAAATAATGTTGGAAAACGTCTTTGCAAGGGACTGTGGGATGCCTAAATGTAAGTGATCCTTTTATCTCTGTTATTTCTCTTGGGTTTAGAAGTATTCATTTGCTGCCTGGTTTGTGACTGAAATGTTTTCCTGAATCACTTTCAGGTTCCAGAACAGCGATGGGGAGGTCAAGTACTTGCGAGATGCTGAAGAACTGATCCGTCCAGAGCGGAACACACTGATTGTCAGCTTTGCAGATTTGGAGCAGTTCAATCAGCAGCTCTCTACCACTATTCAGGAGGAATTCTACAGGTAAAATGTGGATTGGGTTTTTTTTCAGGTAAAGCTGTGCTCTGCTGGAGTCTCAGGCCCGTAATGTTTTGTGTTTATGTAAAAAAATAAGAGGCTTAACTTCTTTCTGCGTTCTGCAAAAGCTTGTATTTAAGATTTTTCTTTTTTTTTACTGGCTAAAAACATTTCTCAGTGGATTCCTTTCTGGAAACCATGCGTTAACAATATAATTGCATTTATTATGGTAAAGAATTAGGTGGTCAGTATGAGAATACAGAACGAACTCTAAAATTTCATGCTCTGACAATATATTATTGAGTTGGTCACTTACTTTGACCAACTTGGCTTTATCCTTAACATAAGGATAAAAGTGTCATAAAATGAGACTTTAAAAAGTCTATTATCAAGCAATAGTGCAAATAACGTTACTATGCCGTGATCTCACATTTAGCATATTTAGAGTGGTTTTTTTTGGGGTTATACAACATAGCATTAGAATCCTGGAAATTGATACAAGCCTTTGATGTCATCTAAAGGAGAGAAGGCTTTTTGATAGCTTCTCTAAACTTTGAACTTTTTTTCCCATATTTCAGGGTTTATCCATACTTGTGTCGAGCAACAAAGACTTTTGCTAGAGACCACGGAAATGTTCCTTCAAACAAAGACTTTTATGTTGCATTCCAGGACCTGCCTACCAGACACAAGTAAGATGATTATCAATTCCAGAAACTTGTGCTGTTTTACTACCAGGGGAAAACGTATCAAAGCATGCTGAAAGTGTTTTGGTTATGTGGTGTGAAATGTGCAGTTGGCCAGTACAGATGTGACAAATTTTCCTGATCTTGTGCAGGAGATTTTTTGACACAGTTTTTCCTATGTAAATCACACTCAGATACTTAAATTCATCATATTTCAGAAACTAGTGTAACCTCTCTTATTAAAAAAAAATTTGGTGTGTTGGTTTTGAAGTATCAATGCAAACTTTTGCTTTAGTTTGACCTTCAGTATTAATCTAAAATGAGAATATATTGTAGTAAGTTTGTTTCTTTTGTTTGTTACACCAGTTCTTTAGTCAGTGACACTATATTGTGTCTTAGTACTCTGGGCCTAAAATTGTTAACTGAATAATTTAATCCTTGTGAATTTCTGTTTTAAACAGAATTCGAGAACTGACTTCAGCAAAAATTGGCTCCCTTCTGCGCATCAGTGGGCAGGTGGTTCGTACCCACCCCGTCCATCCAGAGCTGGTCAGTGGAACCTTCCTGTGCCTCGACTGCCAGACAGTGATCAAAGATGTGGAGCAGCAATTCAAATACACCCAGCCAAACATCTGCAGAAACCCAGTCTGTGCCAACAGAAGGAGATTCCTGCTGGACACAAACAAATCAAGATTTGTTGATTTCCAAAAGGTACAGGGGTGATGTTGTAAGGGGTAATGTTCCTGTGGTAGTTGGAAGGTGTTTGTACTTCTACACATTGAAGATGGTTAATTTTTGTTCTGTCAGTGTCAAGAAAGGATCTCAAGAAGAGGCACTGCAATTTCTGCAAAAGGTTTCTTCCTGTCTCAGGAAGACTTACGTTTAAGAATGGTTTTGTTGTATGACATTTATTGTCCAAGTAAGCCACTGAAACCCCACATATTCAAGCCAGAGTTAGTCTTATGTTGCCAGTACATCACGTGTAGCTGCTTTACACAAGTATGAAAAGAGGTGCTTATGGGTATCTGCAGTCTTGCTCTTCCAAGTTGATTTACTCTCCCAAATCCTCAGCACTTCACATCCCACAACTGTATTTTATGTCAGTCACATTAACTGAATTTTTCAGGTTACTTTTCAGAATTGTCACTGTGGCCCTTGTAGATCCTCTAATGTGCTCGAGGACTCCTTAGATGCTGATTACTGAAGGGATTTTTGTTTGTTTGTCGCATTGTCAGAGGGATTGATGTGGATGGCAGCAGTCAGATGCTGTTTAGCACATCTGTTAGCAGTGTAGCAGTTGAAGCAGTTTCAGGTCTGGTGCCGTGCTGGTGTTGACCCTTCTGTCGCTGCCAGGTGCGCATCCAGGAGACGCAGGGCGAGCTGCCGCGCGGCAGCATCCCGCGCAGCCTGGAGGTGATCCTGCGCGCGGAGGCCGTGGAGTCTGCCCAGGCAGGTGACAAATGTGACTTCACCGGCTCGCTGATTGTCGTGCCTGACGTGTCCCAGCTCTCCACACCAGGTTTGTCACTACCCATGATCTCCATGAGGTGTCCTTCCCACTGGTGCTGGGAGCCACTGTCCTGACTGCCGTTTCCCTGGCAGGGCTGCGCGCAGAGACCGGCTCGCGGGTGACAGGGACAGAGGGCTACGAAACCGAAGGCATCCGCGGACTGCGTGCCCTCGGGGTCCGGGAGCTCTCCTATAAGCTTGTCTTTCTGGCTTGTTATGTTGCACCAACAAATCCACGGGTGAGTCTGCAGAGAAAGGAGGCTTAAAGGTGTTGGTGATTTCTGTTCTGTATGGTTTTCCCTCAAATTAGGGAGCAGGAATGGGTAAAGCTTTAAGTGTGCATTGTATGCCACCTTTCCATGTTGGTTTGACTGTCTTTATATTCTCATTGAATTTACATAGCAAGGTTCTTTTTTTGTTCTTGCTGCTCATAGCATCTTTCACAGATACAATTATTTGCCAGTATTACAGTTTGTTCTAAACAGCTAACTGGCATGTGTAGTTCATTCAACTTTCATCCATTTCTGCAGCATTTCCTTTTCTTCCAGGAAGTCCTGTTGCTGCATTTTGTCACAGGAAAAGCAGAGATCCTTTTTGTTCCCTCTAGTTTATCAAGTGACATCTTGGGATGTTACTGCAACATGAGTAATACTGACTACATCTTGGTTTTGGCATGGTGTGGTACTGTAATCTGTCATTCTGCTAACAGCATCAGCATCACATAGCATAAAAAGAATATCTGGTATGTTCTGGGAGTAGAAGTTTCTGGCCCCCATTTCAGAGCAACAAAAGACCTTGGAAGATCCAGTTGATGTAACAATGCTTACAAAGACGATTTTAGTCAAAGGAAGTCGTACTGGTTTTTCTCTTTTTTTTAATCTCTGTAAAAGCAACTCACTTGGGGTTTTCTCACTAACTGAAGTTACACCATTGATTTTGCCTGCTAGGAAATTGGCTATTGGTTTTTAAAGGTATGAGGTGATGAGGTTACTTAGCCTAAGGGCAGCTTTTCAAAGTGTATTCCCCACGTATCTAGATTTCAGAGCAAGTTTTTGTGACTTACCTGCAGTGCTAACATTCATTAGTAACTTAATTATTTTTATTGCTGCTTTATTTCCTTGATTTAGTTTGGTGGAAAAGAGCTCCGAGATGAAGAACAGACTGCAGAAAGCATTAAAAACCAAATGTCTGTGAAAGAGTGGGAAAAGGTTTTTGAAATGAGCCAAGATAAGAACCTTTACCATAATCTGTGCACCAGCCTCTTCCCCACTATCCATGGTAAGAATGTTTGTGGCCTCAGAGAAGGAAGATTTTACTTGTGTAAATATTAATTCCTTTTGCTGTGTCGGTAATTTTTGGGAAAGGTTGAAAGCTCTTTGCTAGCTACCACAAACTCTCCCCCCCACAACACTGGTAGTGCTAGAAGAGAAAAATCTACTTTCTGAGTATTTGTGGTGTTTAATCATTAAGGCCTGCAAACCGGTGAATTTTGAGCGGATGTGCCCAAATGCTCTAAAATTCTTGTGAGAAGAAGATGTCTTTAAATAGGAAAATTGTGGTGTTTTCTTTGGATATTTAGTTTAATGTCTTTTCTGGGGCAGGTAATGATGAAGTAAAACGTGGGGTCCTGCTGATGCTCTTTGGAGGAGTTCCCAAGACCACTTCAGAAGGCACTTCATTGCGTGGGGACATCAATGTTTGTGTTGTTGGTGATCCAAGTACAGCCAAGAGTCAGTTTTTAAAGTAAGTCCAAGACCCAGTATTTAAATCTTGTCCAGTGTGACTAGAGCTATCAATGTGCACTGTGCCTTTTTCTGTGTTAAACATAGGAAAGGGAAGTAGAATATTTCCCAGAAATTGTGTGGATGTGGTTGAAGTATTTGAACTGGGCTAAAGCAATCACAACATATGAATTTCCAAATGTTTTCAAAGGGTGTTGAATATTAAAAATAAAAATTAATTACACATTTAAAAATATCAGAGATAGAAAAAATGCTGGAGGTTTTATTACTCTTTTCCTCAGGCACGTGGATGAGTTCAGTCCCCGTGCTGTGTACACCAGCGGCAAAGCCTCCAGCGCCGCAGGTCTGACGGCGGCTGTGGTGAAAGATGAGGAGTCCCACGAGTTTGTCATTGAGGCTGGAGCACTGATGCTGGCAGATAATGTGAGTCTGGGAAGGGGAGAGATTCCTGCATTCCTAGAATGAGCTTGATTAATGAGAGCCCTAAATTGTCTTGGTGATGCTTTTTTGTTCATTTTTCTGCTGTAGGGGGTTTGTTGCATTGATGAATTTGACAAGATGGATGTGCGGGATCAAGTAGCCATTCATGAGGCAATGGAGCAGCAGACAATATCCATTACTAAAGCTGGAGTCAAGGTAGATTGCACTACTCTTTGTAGTCTGTAGCATCACCTGACTGCTTGTTACATGTACTGATGTGATTTCACCTGCCAGATCTTCATGTCACCTCTGCAGCTGCCTCACTGTGGCAGGACAGAGATCAGTTGTTGCAAAGTTTTTATGGCACATACCCAAAGAAGATCAGAAATATTACTGAGAGTTAAAAAGAGATAGTAGTGCAAAGGAAACAGAAACTGGGAAAAGCCTAACCTTTAAGTAACCCCAAAAAAAGGTAACGGAATGGTGTGTGTTTGTAGCAAAACAGGATCTTGTGAAAAGCAATTTTAAGGGCTTGTGTCAGTATTATTGGCAAGAGTGAAGCAGTGTTTCAATATTGATCATCAGACTGGGTCTCAGGGCAGAGACCTGTTCAGAAAGGGCTTGTTGGTGAGTTTGGGTGCTTTTGAGGTTGTTGTAAACCTGCATTGAACTCCATCTAAAAAGTGTTATGCTGACCCATTTTAGTTGCAATGAGTTGGTTTATGAAGTGGTCACAGATACAGCTTTATTTCAATTTACTTTTTCCCACTGTCAGGCTACTCTGAATGCCAGGACCTCCATTTTGGCTGCAGCAAACCCAGTTGGTGGCCGCTATGACAGATCCAAGTCACTGAAACAAAACATCAACCTGTCAGCTCCCATCATGTCCCGCTTTGATCTCTTCTTCATCCTTGTGGATGAATGTAATGAGGTAATTTTAAGGAATTATAGAATAGTTTATGTCAGAAAAGGTCCTTTGAGGTCTCTAATCTGACCTTCCACTGAACCAGATCATTGAGAGCAGTTTGCCAAGACTTGACCTGGTGGGTTTTGATCTCCAAGGATCGAGATTCTGCAGTCTCTCCAGGTCCCTGCAATCTGTGACAACTCTCATGTGTTCAGAAAATAGTAACTTTTATATCTAAGAATTTCTCATGGTTCAGTTCAGGTGGGTTGCCTCTTACCCAAGAACTTTGGATTTATTACATCTATGCTGGCCAGTAAAGCAGTTGTTTTCCTTTCAAGCTGAGCAGACCTGGCTCTTCTACATCATGTTCTCCTGCCCTCTGACCATCTTGGTGGCCCTCTGCAATTTTGAGTGAAGCAAATCTCATGAGAGTGTCTTGCTCCTGCTTTTCTGCTCTCTCTGTGCAGCTAAAAGCTGGCAGTACAAATTTGAACATGCTTTGCTGAATACAAGGACACTGCTTTTTCATCCTGTAGTGGTTTGACCTGCAAACTAACACCATTAGTCATTTTTACAAATGGCTGGTCACTAAGGCTGAGACTGCTGCCGCCTGTCTATGTGCATTTGCCTTGGGAATGCATGAGATCCAGAGATTAATGTTGGTTTAGCCACTGTTCTGCCCAGGGTGATTATCTAATTGAGAAGGGACTGGTGAGAGAGACGAGCAGGCTGAAAGGGAAGAAAGTTCCCACACTGCAAAGTGCTGCTTTCTGCGTGTTCTCTGGCCAACTTGTAACCCAGGAGAGTTCCAAGAGGTTATAAATCTTAAAACTGCCTTTTATCCCTCCTCTGCTCTGTTTCCTTGTATTAAAAACCACCAGGCCATTCTCCTGGACCTCCTGGCAGAGAGTTTGGCTTCTGGAAGGGCTAGCTCTGCCATGAGGATTACGAGTGAGCAGGGTGATTGGGAAGGAAGAATAGAGCTGTTGCTTTACTCTTTGGCTGATGCTGTGCAAGGTCCTGACCCAGCCCCATTATCCCAGGTGACAGATTACGCCATTGCCCGGCGCATCGTGGATCTGCATTCCCGAGTGGAGGAGTCTGTTGACCGTGTCTATTCCTTGGATGACATCCGAAGGTATCTGCTGTTTGCAAGACAGTTTAAACCAAAGGTAATTCTACTTTTTAAGTAAAACTGTGGAACAGTTGTTCTTTCTGAGGAAGTCCAAAGGAACACTCACTCTGCAGTAGGCTTTTCTCCAGCAAATGCTAAGACACTTGGGGTAGTGTTTTCTCAAGCAAGGAGCCATAAACTCAAGTTATTACCTAAAAACAGAGCATAGTTTGGAGCCTGGTGCTCCTAAACTCCAGAAACCCAGCCAGTCCATGTTGTAGCCCAAGGCAGTTCTTAACCTTTGTCTAGAACAATTGAGGGGTCACTTCATGGCCTGCTCATACCTCAAAGGCATGGGTTGTTCAACATGGCTACAGCACAGGTTTTTGTATTTTATTGACTTACTGGTAATCAGTTTGTGTCTTTATTTTAAAAGGGTATTGTGCCTCTATTTCGTTGTTTTTTGCTAAAATACAGAACATGGAAAACTGATCTAACTATGGATTTTTTTGGGTTCTATCCAAGTAGCAGTTTGGATGGGCTGTGTGTTGGATTTGTCATAACAATTTAGTAGGGACAGACAATTATGCCTGGAAACAAATCAGTGGAACAGAAAAATAGAAATTATAAAAAAATATGCTATAAAATAATTAATGCAGCTATATGCCTACTGTAATGTCATTATCATTGATAAGTGTAATCATTATTACGACGTAATTTCAACATAATGTGGTTGTCATAGAGTATGTATATAGCATAGAATATTTCAGATAAAAGCAGTAGCCAGTACAGCAAAGGCTGGGAGCTGCCGATCTAAAGCAAGAAGAAAAAGCTTTAATACTCTGACCACTGGAACTCCTGTCACTTTGTTTGGTGCCACACAGATATCCAAGGAGTCTGAGGACTTCATCGTGGAGCAGTACAAGCGGCTGCGGCAGCGCGACGGCTCTGGAGTGACCAAGTCATCCTGGAGGATCACGGTGCGGCAGCTGGAGAGCATGATCCGCCTGTCTGAGGCCATGGCCCGCATGCACTGCTGTGATGAGGTAACGGGGCTGGGATGGAACTTTGGGTACATGTTCATGGAAATGTGTGGCAGTTCTGCATTTGCTGTTTGACTGTGGTATTGGACGTGGTCCTGTGGGTAAGGAGAAGAGCTTGAATTGTGGTCATACTCAGTCTGAGTATGTATGCCAGAAACACTGGTTTTAAGGGATAATGTGTAAAACTGAGGTCAGCTGGTCCCAATTGAGAACTTGCATGATTTTGTATCACAGCTGTGTCAGCACTCTCAGCCTCCCACCCATTAAATCGTGACAGTCACCTGCTGCTGTCAGCCAAGGCTGTTGGCAGTTTCTCTCCTGAGCTTTCACAGTTTGTAATCTCTTGGCTCTCTTCCGGTTGCAGTCTAAGAAGCCAAAGTTCATCAAAGTATCTGGACCTTTCCTAGAGTACCTGTGTGTGTGATCTGAGCTCCTGCTCACATCAACCACTGCTGAAAAGCACATTGTGTTCTGGCTGTTAACTGTGATGTGATTACTGCTCCTCTAGTTCCTGCTTTCAAACCCAGCAGGCCTTTTGAAATGTTGATTAAAGACTATGTGACAGATGCAGGAATGGAACCTTGCTAGCTGGTTGTGTAAGGACACCCTTTGAGTTCTTTTAAATTGAATTCAGCCTGTAAAGAAACAGATAGCTTTTAGCTTATGGCTCAGCTACAGATGATTTTTCCAGTTTTTGTTTTTCAGTTCTTTAGGAGAGTATCATTAATTACATCTCTTTTCTTCATATTGTCTCTGTTCAGACCCATTTCTTTCATGTTTCTTGGTCCACTGATCTTTCTCCCAAATGTTCTTGGCTTAGTAAAAATTTTATCGACTTCACATGATTGCTAAATCCTGAAAGATTAATCAGGCTCCTTTTCCCTCCATAACCTTTCTTGACCTTGGAGTAGTTGTAGCAGGATATAATTTAACTTGCAGTCTTTACTGCTTAGGATTAATCAGGTGAGATGTGTAGAAAATCCCTTTGTCAGAGTCAGAGATGAGTTTCTGGAGCTGTTGGAAAACTAGAAGAGCCCCTGTGCCTATTTAATATATGTTTTTTCAAATCTTCCTCAGGTTCACCCAAAACATGTGAAGGAAGCTTTCAGACTTTTAAATAAGTCCATCATTAGAGTTGAGACTCCTGATGTCAATTTAGACCAAGATGATGAGCAGCAAATGGAGGATCAAGAGGACCAAGATGGAGTCAATGGTAAATTATGTACTGAGAAATTTTTCAAAGGGGAAATCCTTCCAGTCTTTACAGCTTACCTTGACTGAACATGTGCTTCTCTTCAGTTTCTCACCTGCTTCTCATCTAATGAGCTCTAGAAGTCTGGACCCTGTTCTTAACTCTTTTGCTTCTTCAGCCTCCTTCAGCAACTCACCTGGTTGGTCAATGGAAGGTTTTTCAGTGGCTCAGAGTATTAAATAGCTAAAATGCAGCTTTAAATGTGGACATGTGTCCAAACAGGTGAGTCAGAAGCTCCAGCTGGAGTCAATGGTCTTGTGAATGGGATCAATGGCCATTCTGAGGATGTGAACAAGGATGCTGCACCCAAAGCTTCTCTCAGGCTGGGCTTCTCTGAGTACCGACGGATTTCCAATCTCCTGGTGCTGCACCTCAGGAAAGCAGAGGAAGGTAAGAATTCCTTTATAGCAAAGAAGGCAGACCCTGAGGTCAGGGAGCAATTACTGCATCTCTTGCTATTGTACATGGGATTTCCACTCCTATTGAGACAACAAACTTGTCAGGTCAGGTGTAGATCTCTGCTTATATGACAATACTACATCTGGTGATGCAAATGAGATTTCCTGGAGTTTCTAGCTCTGTTATCTTAGTCATTTATCAAAACCCTTTAAGCTGAGGGTTCAGATCTATCAGCAGATCAGAGCCAGAGGAGATTTTGTAGCACAAATGGTGTAACCAAGCTAGAAGAGTCTGCAGCAGTGGAAACTGGAGCAGAAGCTTTAATGCATGTCAGCAGCCACAACCTGTCTTAAGCAAATGGCTGGACTAGTTATTCAGAAGCTGAAATATTTCAGCTGCAGTGAGGCTACTCTTGCAATGAAATGCAGTTCTCACATAGCAAATGCTAAAGCTTTTTGAAGGGTCAGGAGATGAACAGTGTTTGATCAAATGCTGAGTACATGTAGAAGAATGACTCTTCTGGCTTTGTGTGACAGTGGTTTTTCTTTAGCTCTTACTTAGAGGAATGGTGTGTGAGTCCTTGCAACTGGTTTTTCCTGAAGCTGAAGGCTGATGGGATTTGGAAGCAACTTAAAGCATAGAACTGAAAGCTTCCATTTTCAATGTAATTTTCTCCAATTAAACCATGACACACCTTCCTGTGCAAAATGTGGTCCTTTAAGAAAAGAGTTCTGAAGTCTGACATTTCCTAAACAACTTAAAAAGCATGTTTCTCTCTTCAGCATTGTGAATGTTAATGTGTAAATACTTTTCTCCTATGGTTAGAGTGGTAGTTTATTGCTACTCTGTTTATGCAAATTATTTTCTCTGCAGAAGAGGATGATACAGCACTAAAGAGGAGTGAACTTATTAATTGGTATCTAAAGGAAATTGAATCTGAAATCGAATCTGAAGAAGAACTAATAAATAAAAAGAAGATCATTGAGAGGGTCATTCACCGACTTACACATTATGTATGTATAGGGATATGTGGATAGCAAAAAAGGGTTTTAACTTGTAAAAGGTTGTAACTTTTATATTAAAAATGTTTCATTTTTAATGGAATACGTTGTTGTTTGGAGAAATCTATTTTGTTCTTCAGTTATTGACTGATGCAATATCAATGCCTTCTTTGTGTAACACCTGTTACAGTAATTACAGAAAAAAACACTGAAGTAAATTAGAGATGTGTGTAAGTTCAAAGTGCTATACTATGTCACTACAGAAGTGTGATTTTTTTTTTGTATTTCTATAGTATTAGTTATACATTAGGATACAAAATTACAATTGAAATTTGTATTCAATGGATAGCCTTAAGTCAGAGAGGTATGAAGGCATCATGGGGGAAAAAGTATGACAAAATAAATTACTTCTAATTTTTAAAGACATAAAACCATTAGACTGGAAAAGACTAGGCTGAAAAGTTCCCAGAAGGGATACAGCATAGAAGTGATTTTCACTGAATGCTGTTGTTAAGAATCTGTTAGAGGGAGTTCACAATTAAAAGGGTTAAGTAATTAATAAGGGGTCCTGCCAATTTAAAAATGCCTTTCAAGGAGTACAAACAAACCTCTCTGCCCTTGTTTTAATACAAATCTTTATCTGTTGCAGGACCACATTCTGATCGAACTGTCACAGTCAGGACTGAGAGGATCCAGAGAAGAGGAGACTTTTGATGATGATCCATACCTGGTTGTCAATCCAAACTATCTGCTGGAGGACTGAGGGCTGACAATGGCATTGTAGAGCTGACTGGTTACAAGTTGGAAAATGCATTCTTTTCTTGCAGGGGTTGCTGTATGGCTAATTCCTTAAATTTCTATGGCTGTGCCAGAGTGTGGTCAGTAATACGTGATTTCTCATTTACACTGAGCATACCTGGAAAGCTTTTAAAGACATGACACACATATATTATTTCCACTGATAGCTCTGAATTTCAGTGCCATCATCTGGATGCAGAGGAGAATCATCCAATAGCTTTTTTCATCATCAAGCTGTGTAGATGCTTTTGTTTTAAATAAGATTAATTTTACATTGTTCTTTAGTAGACATTTTAGGCTATAGGTTTTTACTGTTTTTCTTAACAGAAATAAAAGCTTGTTTAATATTTAAGAAGATTTTTTAACTTCCTGTAATAGACAATGAGAAACTGATTGCTTCTCTTTCTTTTTAGATGGACTAAAGATGTGCAGGTTCCTATTGCATATGTAAAGTAGAAAATTGCAGATAGCCAAGCCCAAAGCAAAGCTTTAAGTCCGCAGGGCAGAAACCCCAACCTTGATGAATGTCTTGACTTGTAAGTGAATTGAAAACTGCCACCATTTGTGAGGGATTTTTAAGACTATATTTGTAAACCTGTTTGTAGATCTTTCTATAAGAAAACTTTGCTTGAATTTCTGTTCTCAGTTTTTTACTGCAAACTACAGGATTATTAAATAATCTATTAAGAATTAAAAATACCTGTATATTTGTCTTGTTGACTGGATACCAGCACCTTAGAAACATTTGTAATGTGTGCAAGATATCAAAATCATGTTTTTATTTAGAAATAGTGTGAAGTAACTGTTTCTGAAGGAGTCTCAGAAATGGAGCTGGTTTGTAAGATGGTATTCTTTTCCTCTTAGTCTCTCCCAGATTTGGAGAGTCACACCTTGGTCTAACTAAGCATATCATCAAAAATAACAGTTCTATATAAGGAGTGATGGGAATCATAAATATTTGTCATCAATACTACCCCATCACTGGACACTAACTCCAACTGCAGTAACTTCTCCTTCTCATTTCTAACTCATTTCTTTCATAAACCACATTTTGGGAAGTTCTATATTTCATTAAAAATAGCCACCTACCTGCAGCAACACTTTGATGTGATTCTATATTGTTCCTTTACTTTTAAATAACAATAGTAAGATGTTTGGCCTTCATTATGTGTTTTCCCCCTCCCCTCCTCTCAATCTTTGTTTGAAAATAAATACTTTTCATGTAGGAGAAAATATTTTTTTCTGCTTCTTTCCCCAGTTCAGTAGGCTGAGAGGGGTTTTTTGAGTTAATGCAGTTCTACTGAAAAGTCAACAGCAGGTGGTGCTGTAAAGTTAATTTTTAAACTTGCTATCCAGACATCAGAGTGGGGGGAACTTGTTCAGAAAACTCAGCACAATGTTATAGTGAGCTCTTTAGCTGAAAAAAAAAAAAATCATCTGGGAGTCATGGGGTTCATCAAAGTTACAAACGGGTCAAATAAGGTCAAAGTACACAAATTACAATCCCTGTATACGGTTTAAGTAACAGCAAATGCTGAGGGATGTCTTCTGCTGTAGCTTAAAAGATAATATTGCTTGACAGCAATAATTTGCCCAGATGATTGCAGGTATGCTTTAGACAGAATTCTGATTATTAAAGGAAATGCACTCTCAGACAGATCCAACATTTCATAGGTATGTAGAATTTTGTGTTTAGTCGGTTTAAAAATATTTTCAGCTCTTCAGTTTTGCTGTATTGGAATGCAGAAAAGCTGAGTTATCTCTGCCCTTCAGCAGTTCAGGTGGGTGACCTGAATGTGCCCCCCCCTACTGGGAGAGCAGTGTTTTCAGGGCTGATGGAGGGAGTGCTTTGGAAAGCAAAGAAATGAGACTGAAATTCCTGGATGTTAATGGGCAGGAGGAAGCACAGTGTTGCTGCTGCCTGAATTCACATCAGAGTCACTTTTCTGGCTGGGTGATGTGCCACATCTCAGATTTCCTTTATCCAGCCAGGATTAGAGGGTGTGCTGCCCTGCACACCCTGAGCCATGGTGGAGCCAGCCCCAGCCATGCAGATAACACTGCTTTTGTTGGGTTTCCAGAGCTATGCTGGAATTCTTCTAAAGCTGAAAAAGGCCAAAAGGAAAGGGAAGGTTTATCTACCTATTTCGTATTCCTCTAAATGGGGCAGTATTAGCAAACGTCAACTGATATTTAAACTTAAATGGAAACATAAGCATCTCATAAAGTGTTTTCACATGACCTTTCTGAAGCTGATTGAAAGTGGTTTTTGTGCTCATCTATCTGTCTTTTTATCTACTGAGTAAAAGTCCTGGTCTGTTATTCCAGTGTCAGCTAGTTCAGAGAACGTTTATCTATGGAATAGATAATTTCAGTTAAATATTACTTCTTCTGCTATATAAGTAGTGTGGAATAATTGTTTCTGAAGTAAGGTTCAGAAATGGACCTGATTTGTAAGACAGTCATCTTCTTTCTGTTGGTTTCTCTCAGCCTTGGGACAGATGGGGAATTTGCTGAGAATTTTCTCATCATGGCTGGGCCTCTCCCCAGCGAGCTGGCAGAGAGGTTGGGGCTGCAGGAGCAGGTGCTGCCCGAGGAGCAGCAGGGTGCTGCTGTGGCCAAAGCTCAGGGTTACCTGTGCCAGCCAGACCTCGTGGCTGCCGAGCTGCCCCGGTACTTCTCGCGGCTCCGTGCGCTCGGGGTGACACACTACAAACTCCTCCTGCCCTGGGCACGCGTTCTCCCCAAGGGGAACACCACAGAGGTGGATGGAGCCCAGGTGGGGTGCTACCGGCAGCTGCTGGAGGCTCTGGCTGCTGCAGAGCTCAGAGCTGTGCTGGTTCTGCACCAGGGCCATGTCCCCAGCGCCGTGGCCGTGCTGGCCAGCGGGAGGAGAGCCAGGGCTTTTTCTGAGCTCTTTGTGGAGTATGCAGACTTCATCTTCCATGCCTTTGGGGACCTGGTGGATGTGTGGCTCTCCTTCAGTGACCTGCCAGAGGTCCTTCAAAGCCTGCCCTACACTGAGCCCCAGGAAAGAGTCCAGGCCGTGGCTGCTGCTCATGAAGGATTTTACACCATGCTCCATGAGAAAGTCTCATCAGCAGGTAAGGAGAGCAGGGTTTTTCAATATGACTCACAAACATTTTGTGATAGCATTAAATGGCAACTGCTACATGCAGTCTCTGTGCAGACATTTTTATATGCCTCTTCCTGACCCACAGAGGAAAGACTAAAACCTTTCTGAAATGTACCTGAAACCATGAAAAAACAAGGCACAAGAAGTTTCCTATACGATAATAGCTGTGAGGAAGTCTGCAATGTCCTTCCTTTGACTTTTGTCATTGCAGACACTGGGGTTTACAGTAATTAAATCCCAAACCTATCTGTATTACAGCAATGGAATTTCATCTCTTCCATGATGGAAACCTGGGATTTTCCAAGCAGATATCACCTCGGGTCTGCCTTCTTTGGCCTTGGAATTTTTCTGTTCCAGACAGACAGCCAGTACAGCTGGCTGAGTCACCATTTCTTTTCCCAAAATTTTAATTAGTTAATTAATTTTTAATTCTTATATTTGTCAGGAAGAATTTTTAATTCTTGCATTTGTACACTTTGTTGTACAGTTCACACTATCTGGTGATAGCACTTGAAAGTTGCCCATCTTCCCTCCTGCATCTTTTGTCCTTCCAAGTTCCTCCCACCACAGCATCTCAAAAATATTCAGCATAGAATGGGTTAAAAAAAAATAAAATTGTAGAACCATCACAAAGGCATGAAAATTAATAAATATGTTAATTATAATTATGCAGTGGGCAGAAAGGCATTTTATTGACAAAGGCACCTTTGAATTTCTACCTTCTTCACCTCTCCATTGAAATCACAGTGGGTATTCTGAAATCAACAGTTTGGAGCACTGTCTGGTGTTCCACAGCTTCAACAATTCAAAACTGGTTTTTAAAATAACTGCAGTAAACTGAAATTTTTATTTGTCCTTAATATGTTACTAACAGACTGCCTTTCTCTTTCTCAAGGTGGAAGGCTGTCCATTGCTTTGGAAATGGGTAATGTCTTGGACAGTGCTTCATCAGAGTTGCTTTCAGTTTCTCTTCAGGTAACACTTTAAAGGGAGTATTTCCAAAATTATACAAATTTGTCTTGATTTAGCTTTGGTTTTATGTATAGGATTAAATAACCTGTAGCAAGTTAAAAAAATTTTAGCAGGTTGGCCAGTTTGGTAAGCTTAATTATTTGATTAGTCTGATTATGTGAAACTGCTGATTTAAAACTTGTTTCAGTGTCTTTTCTTGGCTGGTAGGTGCTGATTAAGCTACGTAGAGACAAATTTGCTGTCATAATTGGCAATGTTAGCAATATACTTGCTAAATGACAAAGTGTCTCCAAAGAGTGTACCTGTTACCATTTTCTCTGCAGGTGTACTTAATGCACCACCAAAGAGATTGATACATTATCCTAATTTGCTGCTATTTAAAATATCTGCTGATTATGTCAAAATCCAGACTGAGCTGTACTAAAAGTGATACAGTTGTGTAGGGATGGCACAACACGAGGAGAACATAATCTGTACCAAGGCAATGACATACTTTCTTAAAGACCCAGTTCCCTGTTTGTAGCTGTCCCCACCTAGAGGATGTTCATGTAGGTTACAGTGCACAGATAACAGTGCAGGGGTTTTTTGCCATATTTATAATCCTTCAAAACTTAGAACCAAGTCAAGCAATGCTGTGATGTGACATTGCAAGGATTTAAGCAAGGTGAGGTTTGTAGGGAGAGCTAAGAAGTTGTTTGAGATGAGCTGACTAAACTAGAAGAAAACCTTGGACTGAAAAACAAACTGAAATCTTATCAGTTTTCTTCCAACTTCATCAGCTGGTTTGATAAGAGAATGCAATCTGTTCCCTTGAGATTGATGACTTCTAGTGGAATAATAGTTGTGTTATGGAATGATTAAAGATTTCTGGACTTTCAACCAGGGTTTTGATAAGGCCTACCTGAACCACATAGTTATAAAGGTTTCTCTGATAAATCATAAATTAAGGAAGTACCTGTAAATCATTAGTGTTAAATTCATATAATAAAATTTAATTTGGTTGTTTAAATTGTACTTCAGATGCAAAACACATCTTCCCATACAGTATCCAGTTTGTACTCTATACTATCCAGGGCTCCCAGGCAGCTGCATGGCTTCTTACTCTAGCAATATGTCTTTATCAAACCTTACACAGTTTTATGTATTTTTAATGTAATATTTTTAAAAAAACAACATTTTTCTCCAGCATTATTATTTTCCTATTCTTGTTTCCAGGATTCAGTAGACTTTGTGTCTCTTAACCTTCAGTACCATAGTGGAAATGAAACAGATTTCTACAAGAAATTGAGTGAATTCCAGGTAACATGCACAGGGTTAAAATGATAGCTGCAAACAGCAGACCTTAAATAGGAGCAGAATTTAATGTGCTATGATGCATGTCTTAACAGTTCTGATTTTCTGTGGAAGCTCAGGCAGCAGCTACACTAGGAATTAGCTGCAAAGTGCTCATTTCTCTCTTGTTATTCTGACTTAAAAACTGTTGTTGGAAAATGCTGGAAAGGATCATCTTGGTCAATGCTTATTATTGATGCATTAACAACTGGAATGGCAGAATTCTTTTGTCTGGGACTGAAAAACGTCTCTCACATGCTGAGTGTTTGATAAGCTGTTAGGCCAATACCTGAGTACTGAAAGATGAAAGATATTAAACTCTAGTATGAGCTCTACAGCAGTGCTACCAAACCTCACATTCCTCATCAGCAAAGGCAGTGCAAAAAATGTTACTAAGAGTAAGTTTATTAAAGGATTAGATCTCATGGCAGCACCAACATCAGTGAAGCTGTAGGCTGGTACCTATTATAACCTATATTAAACCTCTGGTAGTGAACTGCATTCTTAAAATTCCTAACCAAAAAGTCATCCAGCATCTTGGTAGCAGGATAAAGAGCTGCCCATGTAAAATGCAAAAAATGCCAAGAATATGGTTTTACTAGCTGGCTGATGCTTCTTTTCATACTACTCCCTGATTTCTGGTTTGCAGAGTGTCTGGAAGGACAAAGACATCTTGGTCTCTAGTCTAAAGGTCCTTGACTGTGCTTCCATGGAAGAGCATCCTTTCATAGCAGTAGCTGCCATTGTCAAAGGTGAGTGATGTTTGAAGGAGAGGTTTTTTAGTAAGATCTACAGGATAACTTATAGAGGAAATTTAAAATCATCCAATGTAGGCTGCTGCTATTAGATTAAATAACTTTTCATTTTTTTTATAGTATTCTTAGAAAATTAAGGATGGATGGTGAGTATTGAGGGGGGTGAAGCAGGAAATGTCTAAATCTTTTCATCCTTTTCATCAGCCTCGAATTGCAGAAGGGGAGGTTTAGGTTGGATATTAGGAAAAGTTTCTTTCAAGATAAAATTGTTTATTACAAGTAGTGTCATGCAATCCATGGCATCTAAGACTACACCCATCACTTACCATTTGTTTGTTTGCAGCTATTAATAAAGAAGAAGCACATATGATTGGGTGTGACATTAATGAGTTCTTGGACTACTTACCTCATGTTTTAAGGTACTATAAAAATACTGTAATACCATACAATATTACAATAAGGTACAGTAATAAAACAGTGTCCTCTAGAAACCTATGTGCAGGGAGAGACAAGACATTTTAGTGGTAAAGTCTGCTGTTAGTTGCTGAAAGGGCTGCAAAGAGCTGCTTTTCTGCTGAGCTTAGTCTTTCACAATTACTTGCAATCCTCTATCCTGCTACTAATCCTAATATGTAATCCTCTTCCACACTCTCATCCTTGGTTACTCAAATTGTGCCTTCAAGCCAATTGTAACAAGTACATTTTTCAAGCCTTCTGCTTTTTCCAAGAGCAAAATGGTTATAAATAAACAAATCAAGTAGAGGCTTTCATATGGGAGAAGCCAATTGAGCTTATGGAAATGTGGGAGATGTCACTGTGCAGGCAGAAGCTAAGGATTACAGTGCCAGGAAACTCATGAAGCATTTGTAGCATGGAAATTGATGCTCAGTGCAAGGATTTTGTTTGCACCTCTGACCTAACTAATGAATTACGAGACTCTACATGCAAAGAGCTGTTCTGCAGTTACCCACTGCCCTCCACATTCATGTGTCAGCTGGGAGAGAGCAGGGTTAGACTGATCAGATGTCAAAGGAACTGTATGTGACTGTATGTGACCTGAATGGGAAGCAAACTTCTTTTATACTCCATGTTTGCAAGTTTTATGGCACTGGCACCCACCCTGGAGATTTTACTTCTATTTATTATATTTCCAGTGAAACAAATACTCTGCAGGAAAACCCAGATGCTGTTCTTGCCCCTCGGTCCTCCTATCAAGCAGTCCGGGAAATGTTTGCTGAGCAGTCTGAATCGGAGAGAGATTCTTTCCTGCAAGATGTTTTCCCAAGTGGGTTCCTCTGGGGCATATCCACAGGTGCCTTTAACATCGAAGGAGCTTGGGCAGAGGATGGGAAAGGAGAGAGCATCTGGGACCAGTTTGGGCATGGAGGCCATGTCCACATGAACCAAACAGCAGACGTGGCATGTGACAGCTACTATAAAACCAGCTATGACATTTACCTGCTTAAAGGCCTCCGCCCCCAGCTGTACAAATTTTCTGTATCCTGGTCTAGAATTTTCCCTGCTGGCACCAACAAGACCATCAATTCCAAGGGTGTTGATTACTACAACCGCTTAATTGACCACTTGTTGGACTCTAACATTGAGCCCATGGTGACTCTGTTCCACTGGGACCTACCCCAAGCTCTGCAGGCTCTTGGTGGCTGGCAGAATGAAAGTATCATAGATGCTTTTGTGAGCTATGCAGACTTCTGCTTTTCCACATTTGGAGATCGAGTCAAGCTCTGGGTTACGTTCCATGAGCCCTGGGTTATCAGCTACGCTGGCTATGGCACCGGAGAGCATCCTCCAGGAATCACTGACCCAGGAGCAGCATCTTACAAGGTAGGGCAACAGGAATAATTGAGATCCTGCACCTACTCTTGTTGGGTTGTTTTCCACGATGGTTCTGTGCTTTATTAATGTTCAAACCTAATGTGGCCTCTGAGACAACTATTTGGTTGCTGGATTTATACTTGTTAAAAATGGGTTAATTAATGGAGGCCAGGTGTTGTTAGTTTATTTTTCTATTCTGAAAGCTGATGTGGATGGACAGTCAGTTTCTTTTGCTTATTCCAAAACCTACTACACTCCTTGTCAATCATTGCTTTGTCAAGGTGTTTTCTTTTGGATGGAGAGGACATTTTCAGATGGCAATAAACCCAATGCTTAAGAGTTTTTGTGCAGTGGAGTGTGACACATTTTCCTCTGCTTTCTGCTCCCAGGTTGCTCACACAATTCTCAAGGCTCATGCCAAGGTCTGGCACCTGTATAACGACAAATACCGTTCTCAGCAACGGGGAAAGGTGGGGCTGGTGCTGAACTCGGACTGGGCTGAACCCGAGACTCCGTCCAGCTCCGAGGATGTGAGGGCATCTGAGAGGTACCTGCAGTTCATGCTTGGCTGGTTTGCTCACCCCATATTTGTTAATGGTGATTACCCAGATATCCTGAAGGCTCAGATCCAGGAAGTGAACCAGCAGTGCTCCATGACAATTGCACAGCTGCCTGTGTTTACAGAGGAGGAGAAGACCTTGGTAAAAGGGACTGCAGATTTCTTTGGCCTTTCCCATTACACTTCCCGCCTGGTCAGTGCCGGGACTAACGGGACGTGCACACCAGGCTATGAGAGCATTGGGAACTTCTCCTTGCATGTAGATCCTTCCTGGCCACAGGCTGCCTCTTCTTGGATCCATGTGGTCCCTTGGGGATTAAGAAGGCTGCTGAAGTTTGTATCCCAGGAATACACAGGGTCAAAGATCCCAATATACGTAGCAGGGAATGGTGTGCCGACAGGAGACACCGGGGATCTTCTCAATGACACTCTGCGAGTGGATTATTTCCGCCAGTACATCGATGAGGCCCTGAAAGGTATGGAGAAATTAAATTATTTTATTTTTTTTAATCGTGGCAAGTGGTTACTCTAGGCCTTCCATGGTGATTAACTTTAAAACATCACCACTTGCACAGTGATGTTGTGTAGCTGCCTGTTGTGTAGATAATGAGTATGACTTTATATACTTAAGCCTATCTGGTGTCCAGATATGGAATTCTCCATTCTCTTTTGATATTGAAATGCATTTTTTTATATGTGGAATTAATTCAGCCTGGATCCTAAGGTCAGTCCCTCTGTGAGAACACTGTTCATACACTCCAATTCCCCTGGAGATGACTGGCCTGCAGGGTCTCGTCTGTAGACCTCTCATAAATTCTGGCTGAATTTTATCAATTTACCAATTAATCAGATCTAACTGGCAGTAACCACTTCAGACTGGAAATATCTTCCTAAAATTTCTACCTCAAACATTTTGAGAATGTTTAGGTTATGCTTGTAGAATGTTCAAGTTATGCTTGTATCTTTGGCATATTAAATAAGTTGGTGATCAGTGTGTGTACAGCATTTGATCTGCTTGACCTAGATCTCAACATATTGCTAGAAGTGTTGAAAGAGCTACAGAAAACACAATTTAGCATTGCTGTTATGCCTCAGCAGAAGAGGATGGTCTGCACATGGAAGTGAACTTTTCTTGAATAAGAGAGATTTATTGGTTTTTTTGTAAGCAATGTGAGGAGGTGTGCTGGACTTGCCTCTGGTATTGGGTACACTGTTCTGCTAAAAAAAGCTCTCTTGTGTTCAGGGAATATAGGCAAGCACTAAATACCTGCAATGTTTCAGTTTAATTACAGTGTTAAATCTAAAAGTTCACCATACACCTAAATTGATGAAATCTGCTTGAAAACAAGAAAACAGGGGAAAGGATACCAGTGGCACAAGTGTCCTGTTCTTAGATGCTTCTTGACTAATACTTTTTTTCTTACACCTTTCTATCACTAAGTGTTTCACTAGCTCCTATTACAATGCTGACTGCTTTTCCTGCCAGATACTCTTGTTTGTGAAGTTTGTTTAGCCTTTAAAATCATTTATAAGTGGTTTGGTTTGTCACAAGTTTCCTTGGCTGTGGTGCTCCTGTTGTGTCCAGGAAATGTCCAGGTGGGTAATTAACAATGTCTCGTTGTTTCTGTGGCAGCGGTGAAACTGGACGCTGTTGATGTCCGCTCCTACATTGCTCGATCCCTGCTTGATGGCTTTGAAGGCCCAGTGGGATACAGCCTAAAATTTGGGCTGCATCACGTGAACTTTGAAGATAGCAACAGACCAAGGACTCCCAAGGCATCTGCTTACTTCTATTCTGGTGTTATTGAAAAAAATGGTTTTCCATCCCAAGCTTTGGACAGATCTTCTGCACCAGTGGTGTTTGACCGACCTGTGCCATCAAAGCTGCCAAATTTACCAGCATCAGAAGTTCCCTCCAAGGCAAAGATTGTCTGGCAGAAGTTTTCATCCCAGACTGCCTTTGAAAGAGACATGTATTTTTATGGGACATTCCCAGAGGATTTTACGTGGGGTGTGTCTTCCTCTTCCTACCAGATAGAGGGAGGTTGGGATGCTGATGGCAAAGGACCCAGCATTTGGGATAACTTCACCCATGTCCCAGGGAATGTAAACAATAACGATACTGGAGATATAGCTTGTGATAGCTACAACAGGGTGGAGGAAGATATTTACATGCTGAAAGCCTTAGGGGTAAAGAACTATCGTTTTTCCGTGTCCTGGCCTCGAATTTTCCCCACTGGAAGGAACAGCTCAATCAACAGCCATGGAGTCGCATACTACAACCGTCTCATCGATGGACTGATTGCAAACAACATCACTCCAATTGTCACTCTCTACCACTGGGACCTGCCACAAACTCTCCAGGACATCGGTGGCTGGGAGAATGATGAGATAATTGACCTGTTTGACAGCTTTGCAGACTTCTGTTTCCAGACGTTTGGGGACAGGGTGAAGTTCTGGATTACATTCAATGAACCCAACATCATCTCCTGGCTGGGCTACGGTGAGGGATTGTTTCCACCCAATGTCAAGGACCCTGGCAATGCTCCCTACAAGGTTGCCCACATCATACTGAAAGCTCATGCCAGGGTCTACCACACCTACGATGACAAATACAGAGCGAGTCAGGGAGGGGTCATTTCCATGTGCCTCTTCATTAGCTGGGCTGAGCCAAAGACACCAAGTGACCCCAGGGACATTGAAGCTGCTGACAGGTACCTGCAGTTTTTGGTGGGCTGGTTTGCACACCCCATTTACAAAAACGGGGACTACCCTGAGGTCATGAAGTGGAAGGTTGGGAACAGGAGTGAGCTCCAGAACCTGCCGGCATCGCGCCTGCCGGTTCTGACAGCGGACGAGCAGGAATACATCCGGGGCACTGCTGATGTCTTCTGCTTCAACACATACTCCTCCAAAATTGTAAGCCATTCTACAACGCGTCTGAGCCCCTTCTCTTATAATTATGACCAGGAAATTTCAGTAACTGTCGACAGCTCCTGGCCTTCCTCAGCTCTGCCTGACCATCGGCCTGTGGCCTGGGGTATGAGGAGGCTACTGAACTGGATCAAAGAGGAATATGGAAACCCCCCAATATATATCATTGAGAATGGTGTGGGGGCAAGGACCACATCAGATGTTGATGACAATGCCAGGATATTTTACTTCAAAACATACATTGATGAAGCTTTAAAAGGTACCAGAATTTGCTTTTGTTCTGTTGGTGTTGTATGTCTCCTCTCTAGATTTCTGGTTACTTAACTCCTGTGAAGAGTACTTTTTAAAAGTGATTCATATCAGTCTTTAAATAGTCTGAACGCAACAAAAGCATAGTGTTTATATACATGGCTGGACTTTCTTTCCTTCGACTATGAAGATTCTCTCAACTATCTTAGTTGATCAGTGTCACCTGTATGAAACTAGGAGCCTGTATGTGCTTGCATATGAATTCCTTAGAGTTCATTTAATGTGTGATTATGTCACTGATGCTCCTCCATTTTTTTTTCTGGTCTTCCAGCTTACAAGGTAGATGGTGTTAATCTGAAAGGATACAACGCGTGGTCTCTGATGGATAACTTTGAATGGGTGGATGGTTATGAGCCAAGATTTGGATTGCACCAGATTGATTTTGACAACCCCAACAGGCCGAGAACTCCAAAGCGCTCTGCTGTGTACTATGCAGAAATCATCCGCAATAACGGCATCCCACTGCCCAAGGAAGATGAATTTTTATATGGAGAGTTTCCAGAGAACTTCTCATGGAGTGTAGCAACTGCAGCTTACCAGGTCAGGAAACTGAGATGGACTCCTGAAGTATCTGAGGACAGTGAATTGATTGTGGCACCACAAAGAATAACAGGCTGAATTCTTTGCTAGGCGTAGACCTGAATTTGGGTTTGCTAATAATTCTTCCCCCATTTTCAATTACAGATTGAGGGAGGATGGAGAGCAGATGGGAAAGGACTTAGCATTTGGGATAAATATGCCCACACTCCCTTGAGAATTGGCAAAGATGCGACTGGAGATGTAGCTTGTGACAGCTACCACCGGATTGAGGAGGATGTGGAAATGCTGAAAAGTCTCAAGGTGTCTCACTATCGCTTTTCAATCTCCTGGTCCCGTGTTCTCCCAGATGGGACCACTAGATACATCAATGAAAAGGGACTGAACTACTATGAAAGGCTGATTGATGCCCTTCTGGCAGCCAACATTGTGCCTCAGGTAACTACACCCAGTACCTTTCAGGTAACTAAAAATAGCAAACCCCAAATCTGATGCTCAGAGCAACGTGTGTGTTTCCGTCAATACCCTCCTTCACACAAAAATTGTTTTTCGTGGTTTTTTTATTTAATTTATGAAGAAACATGGGGTCTTGCATAAGCAAATGACCCTGGAATGTAGGGATATGTTGAAATGACTACCTGGAATTACTACCACAGTGGACTTGCAGTTTCCAATTGCCTTCTTGTCCCTTTACCTTGGAAATAGCTTCCACAGGGACCTATGCAGGGATCTTTCAGACACTGAGGTGAGACTGACTAATGTGTTTCCCAGGATCTTCCTCCTTGTCTTTCTTAGAGATGGAAGTCAGGAAGCTCCACTGGTCAGTGTTATTTGTCACATAAAATGAACAGTAACCTCACCCCTGCATCTGTTAGCTCTTTGAGCACTGTTGAGTGACTCTGAGCTATCCTCATACCCCAGACAGATGTTCTAGTGTATTTCACCTGAGAGTCAGAGCAGGTGCAGCAGTTCTTTACTGATGAGTTCTTGCTGTCACGAAGTGATTTTTGGTAAAAGCTTCATCTTCACCATTAGGCAGCCCCTAAAGAAACTGGCAAAAATGTATTTTATGGAGTGCATGAGTGATCACTACAACATCAAACTATGTTGGGAACAGGTAACTGCAGATCAAAGCACAGTTTATTTGTGGTCATAAATGTCTGAGTTACTGTGAGAGTGACTGGTTGAGTCCTTTGTCCTCCTGTCTTTCCCCACAGGTAACTCTCTATCACTGGGACCTCCCACAGGCGCTGCAGGACATTGGTGGGTGGGAGAACGATACTATAGTTCAGAGGTTTAAGGAGTATGCTGAGGTCCTTTTCCAGAGGCTGGGAGATAAAGTGAAATTTTGGATAACCCTCAATGAACCCTACAACACCGCCTATCTTGGCTATGGCACTGGCACAGCTGCTCCAGGTAAGACTGCTGGGCATAATCTCAGAGTCCTCATGGCACTGTCAGCACATTTGTTCTATGCTGCAGCAGAGTAGTTCCTTGGGGATTGCAAAGGTGGAACATGGGAAATGATGTGCTGTGGATAGATGGGGTTTGGGTTGCTGTGGTGTGGTGAACAACTCCTTCTTTTACTCTGTCTGTCACCTCCAAGTCTGGATTATATTGCTGTCTGGAGCAGACATTATTTCCAGAGCAGCTCCAGGGACTGTGGAGAAGAGTTAGAGCTGAGGGAAGACCTAGCTCAGCAGCAGGGTAGAACAAAGAGAAGAGCTGACCTGAACACACAGCTTTATGCTTTCCAAACTGGCAGCAGCCAGTGGCCAGGGCTGGCAGTCCATGTCCAGGGGGCGAAGGGGGCAGTGCAGGGTCCTGCTGGCACAGCCTTCCTATGGCAGCTGCTCCTTCAGCTGCCTTTGCCTAGTGCCGATTCAGCCCAAGGCTGGGCTGGGTCACCAGGTGTTGCACATTCATTCCTTTACCAGGGGCAGTTCTGGGTGCCCTGGGGCTGTGTTAACCTGGGAAGCAGCCATGAGAAGGCTGGGAAGTGCTGCTCCACTGCCTGTGCTGTCCCTGTCCCTGCAGGCGTCTCGGTTCGGCCAGGGCGCGCTCCCTACGTGGTGGGACACAACCTGATCAAGGCACACGCAGAGGCCTGGCACCTCTACAACCAGACCTACCGGGCCAAGCAGGGAGGGCTCATCTCCATCACCATCAACTCTGACTGGGCAGAACCACGCAACCCACACAGCCAGGAGGACATTGAAGCTGCCAGACGATTCATGCAGGTACAGAAACCCCTGGGCACAGCTGTCCCTGCTGCTCCAGGTGACACCCCCTCTTCTGGGTGTTGGATGTGCCCAGAACCCAGGTGAGCATCTCACTGAAATAAAATGGTGAGGCACAGGCATTACTGCAAGGAAATGTATCCCCCTCTTACGGGGGCTGATCAAGAATGCAACAGAAATGAGACAAGATATGTTTGCAGTGACTAAAGCTTATTAAATTTACTGCTGTTTTATGGGCATCCCTACCTGTTACAAATTCAGGTACCACCTATAAAGCAGCACATGACAGAGGAATGGCTAAATCCCATGTTTTGATATATGATTTATCCTCTCTTATTTCCTGGTTTAGTTTTTTCTAGGTTGGTTTGCTCACCCCATTTTCAAAAATGGTGATTATAGTGAAGTGATGAAAAGAAGGATTTGGGAACGAAGTCTGGCTCAGGGCCTGAGCGAGTCCCGGTAAGAGCCCAGGCACACACCTGCTTTTGTTTCACTGGCTGTGTTGAAACATGCTTTTCTTACATTAATGATGCATTTCAATGATTCCAGTGTTACTGTAAAAAAACTTACTGTATCCTCACATAAAAATTCTAGTGTACATTTTCAGAAAATCACAGTATAGTTTGTTTTGGAAGGGACCTTAAAGATCACTTAGTTCCAATCTAGGCCAGGGGACTTTTGCCCATTCCCTGTCTTTATCTCTCTTGAAAACTAAATTGACTAATATATCTTTGGGGTAATAAATTGTCAGCTCAGTGACACAGTAACTGCCCTGCCTTACCCACAGTACTTTACCTGATGCCTGTGGTAAATTAGTTAAACTTTTCTTAAAACTATGTACTAAACTCATTGGTCTTTCAGTTACACTTTTTATTTTCCATTCCCAGTTTCTCTCCCTGTGCTTGGGTGCTAGTACCAGGGATCCCAGCATTACCCATGAAGTATGTGCAAAGTGTATTCTCTGTTTTCTCTTGCAGACTTCCAGAATTTACTGAAAGTGAAAAACAAAGAATTAAAGGCACATATGACTACTTTGGTCTAAACCATTATACCACGGTTTTAACATACAACATGAACTATCCCAAGAATGTTAAGTCATATGACTCTGATAGGTAAGAGATGAATGTAACTTATTGGTCAAGTAAAATCTGCACACCTGGAGCTTGGGTTAACTGACAAGTGTAAATTTGTAGCAAATAAAGCTGTGAGATAGGTATTTTAAGCTGTTATAAACCAATACTAGGGATAATATAACCAAGCAGTACCTGAGGCACTGTTATTTCACAAAAGTCCAGCAATAGCCTTTTTCTTACACACGAGGTGATAAACAGTATTTGTCATACTTCCTGCCTCCAATCTGCAGTTTAAACTGTGAGGTGATATCCTGGTTTATGGATGTGATCCATTTGCTCTTAAACATGTTTAGGTTCCTGACTGCATTGGATAAATGTAAGTTCAAAGCCTAAATAGCTGAATCACTTAATGGTTAAGTATTGAGTAAATCAAGATTTTTTTATTTAGATACGAATTTGATTCTTCTACTTCAAAAAGTAAACAATAGGAGCTTATTAGTTTTTCTACTAAGAATTCAGGTAATGGTGGGACTACTTGTTGGGGTGAAATTGTCTCCTTTCCAAAATGTTTCTACAGGGAATAGAGGAAATTGTTGTAACTTTCCTTTGCTGCTACATCCCAGCCCCTTATAGTTTAAACCCTTAGGACTGTGGGCTCATTACATTCCTGCATGTAATGTAAAGGGCAATTTTGTGTGCTCAAGCACTGCATTGAAAAGTAGAAATGGTGTTATAGTATACAAAGATTTGGAACCAACATCACATTGTCAGCCACAGCTGATTTACACAGATTATATTGTAAATCAAAGCATGAGGAGTGTTTTTTAGGCCTGTGAGCACCAACAGCACCTCAGCCCTGGGCACAGAGGTGCAGGGCACGTGAGACTGGCCCTGAGCATTGTCCTCCTCCACAGGGGCGTAGCCACAGTGACCGACCGCAGCTGGCTGGGCTCTGGTTCCCTCTGGCTGAAGGTGACACCCTTTGGATTCAGGAAGATCCTCAGGTGGATAAAGGAAGAGTACAACAACCCGCCCATTTATGTGACTGAAAATGGGGTCTCAGAAAGGGGAGCCTTTGAATTCAATGACACTTGGAGAATGCATTACTATCGGAGCTACATTAACGAGGCACTGAAAGGTAAGACTGATTATTGACATCTGGTCATCCAAACCTCTAGAGAGCAGCAGAGGCTTTGCCACAAGACTGATGTGTATAAAGCAAGTTCTGAAGAGCTGAAAGACTACTGCCATCACACTTGCAAGTTACACAGCTACATGGGCTTACTGAATCCACTTCCAAGAGCCTTTGGGTTTACCAAAAACTGCCCATGGATAGTCACAAATGTGCCAGGAAAGATGATCTAAAGGAAGAACAAACCCTGGGTTTAGTGGGGTAACCTGCAGGTTCCTTGATTTGCTGCACCTGGTGAGAGGAGGTGCTACTACCTGATAAACTCAACTCCTAGTCTCACTACTGTTGTGTCTAAAAACTGCATCTTTTTTAAAAACAACAGTAAAAACCCAACCCCCAAACTAGTTTCAGTTACAGCGGTGGTCAAACAACTTCAGGAAAGGGCTTTTTCAGTTTGCTTTTCTGGTGTAGTGGGAACAGCCAGGTGTTCAGGCATTTACTGCCTTGTAGCAAGCAGCAAGGCCCCACAAACACTTGTTTAGGCAACAGTTGCATTTTAATGGGGTTTCTTCTCTATTCCTAACCCTTTGCTTCTTGCACAAAAGCTTTGATTTTTGGAGAAGAGAAAAGCAGTGTCCAGTCCTGGGCACTGAGTAAACTACCCTGGCTGCTTGTTGGCTGTAACTTGGCAGCTGAGCCAAGTCAACACAGGAGAGAGGTGGGAATGGGGAGAACAAAACCTATGAGGCCCAAATGGCAATAACCTCACTGTGTGCCATGTGTGGATGTTCTGGAGCACCTTCCTGCCCTGGCTGGCTGAGGGGTAACCACTGAGCTGTTCTCTCTTCTCTCTGCTCCTGCCTGCAGCCATCGTGCTTGACCGTGTCGACGTACGGGGCTACACTGCGTGGACACTGATGGACAACCTCGAGTGGGCAGTGGGTTATGAGGAGAAGTTTGGGCTCTACCATGTGAATTTCTCAGACCCTGCCTTGCCACGGCGCCCCAGGGCCTCAGCCAAGTATTACTCACAGATCATAAACTGCAATGGCTTTCCAGACCCAGCAATGGGCCCACATCCCTGTCTGGAACAGGAGCCAGAAGGTAAGTGATGCAGGAGAAATGGTGTGTTTGCATCTAATCCTAATCCCAAAAGAGTTCCATAATCTAAGGTTTTTAGAGACACCGCCATTTTCTGCAATATTTTTTTTTTAAAGACTCCAGTCAATGTCACTTCCCTATGCAATACCAGACTAAACCTTGTGCAAGAGCACCTCAACATGTGCCTTAAAAATGTAACAAAAGTTATTCCGTTAGACTTTTCTCCAGCAGAACTGCCCAAGATGTTTTCCAAACCACACACATTCAATATTCCCACAAGATTGTTTAGAAAAAATTTTGAACTTTATACAAATCTGTGTTTTGGGTAGGGTTTGGAAACACCGATTCTTTTGTCATTTGTGTCTTCCCAATTGTAGAAGTACAATGAAAAGCAAGCAGTGCTAGTGTGGGGGTTTGGGAATTACTCATCTATACTATCAGGAATTGCACTATCAGTCTCAGCTGTGCCTTTACTCTGAGCTAGAATTGCACTGATCCTCAGAATTACAGCTCCTGCCAGAGTATTGGACAACACAGTTAAAAGCCTGGTGGAGGCAGGAAGCAGCAGTGCCCACAGCTAGATGGAAGTTCCTCCAGGCTCTGCACTAACACTTTCTCATTGTTTTCCCATCCAGTGACACCAACAGACCCCACTCCAGGAGCAGCTGACAGCGTGAACTTTTTGGGATTGGATTTAACATCCCAAAGTGCAGAAATAGCACTCTATGTCCTTTTTGCTCTTTCTGCAGTTGGAGCACTGGGCTTGGCTCTTTTTGCATATAAATATGGAAAACTGTCCAAAAGGTCCCATAAACAATCACACATAGAACTTAGTAGTAAAATGTAATATTTCTGCATCATAAAATGTTTGTTTGGTTTTTCTTTAAAAAAAAAAAAATCAATCTATATCACCAGGAAAAGCAACTAGTGCTTGCAGTATTGCAGCTTTTTGTCTTGCCTCAGAGATGGCTCCCCAGCATTTGTTTGCTTTCCAATTTAAAAAGGGGGAGGAAAATTCTTTTTCTGTTAACTGTCTCTTTTGTCAATGGACATTACTGATTTGATTTCCTGAAGACCAAAGTAAAATTACTTGTTCCTAACTGCATATAAGATTTGCTGAACATCAGCTGGCATCTGTCCTTGCTACTGTACAGATTGGATTTTCACATCCCTTTTCCTTTATTTCATGTACAGTCATTTAAACTGGAACAAAATATTTGTCTGCTGTATTTACATTTCAGTGCATGACCCTGCTTGTTTCCTTGTGATACCAGAACATCAGAGGAACTTCACAAAACAGTCATATTTTCTGGAAAATAGTTTATTGAGTGCTTAGGGAATTAAAAACTACAAGGTTTTGCTTGCAGTTGCAGAAGCAAGAAAAAAGTTAAACATAAATTAGTTACCTGATTTGCTACTTATAGTGCTTCTGAAACCCTCATTTTAATCAGTCATTGTCTACCATGACCTTTATATTAATATTATCTGGCCCTTAAATTTATGTAGCAGAGTATTTATAGATTAAAAAGTGCCTTTCTATGGCATAGGGCAGTATTTATGAAAGCTGATGGAGATTTTCAGGCTTTTTACTACGTTTCACCTACACCCACTTGATTTTTCTGACATAGGTGACTTTGTTCCATAGTCCACCGCAGGAATAAGAATTAAGTAATTCAGTCAGTGTGAAATAAGCCCCATTTGTCCAGAAGCTTTACTTGACTTAGATCAAATAAGAAAAAAAAAAAAAAAAAAAAAAAAAGCAGCCAGATAGTAACTGCAGTTACTCAAAACTACATTTGTTGTGTAGAATTTCCATTCCAGGTATTGTTTTCATCTTCTCCATCATCTTGAGTCCTCAGTCTATATATTTTGCCTTCTTTTTTGAAGTCTTCCCCCCGCTTTTCCACCACTCGTTTCCTGACTGCTTGCCTAGGGCACAAAGAACAGTGAGGTTTGACAGTTTTCTCATTAATAATTACACAAGAGAAGTAGAAATACAATAAACACAAATCATCCATCCTTCTCTTATCCTCAATAATCTTCAGCCCTTTGTTTCCTTGGGAAACAATACCCAGGTGAAAATTTGTCACTTAGCAGTCAGAGTGGCAGACTCTCATCTTCCCTTTTATTGAAGCAATATGTGGCTTCTTCATGAAGAGCTGAGCAGCTCTCCTGGTACATGGGAGATTGCATTCTTTAGGCAATACAAAACGTGTCAAAACTAGACTTCATCTGCTTCTGTTTCTTGAACAGCCACCCTGTAACAGTTTGATATCTCATTTTTAACATTTTTACCTTCCAAAGAGTATCAGCTGAAGTGAAGCTCACCTTTGTAGTTACAGCTACAATTCCCTATTCATAAATGACTGCAAGACAATGCTTTTTCTGTTGTGTAATTGGAAGTTCAGTTTCCCACTACAAGATTAAAGCAATTGCAGCAAGAATCTTGAGAAACAGGGGCCCTAAACACTGTGCCTTACCTGCTTTGCTCCGTGCTGCCTGACGTTGAGGGAGCTGAGTGGTCTTGCTGATGAGCTGATCTCACAGAGGGCTGTGAGGGGGGTGGGCTCGTAAACAGAAAGTTGCTAATGAATCTCCAAACCGCTAAGAGAGGGTAAAGGATTGTGCCCAAGAACTTCCACAGGTCACTGCCCGAAGCCTGAACAACTGAAGTCGCAGGTCTTCCTGCCTGTCATGAATACACCAAGCAAATTTGTCAGGTATTAAAGTCTACTCTTGTAGACAGAGTATTTCATACATAATTTTGAAGCAGCTCAGCAGACACAAAGAAACAAATTCGGCTACACTTTAGACAAGTATCTATGCCACCATTTATCTGCTTCAGAAAAACTTCTCCAAACCAGTCCTGACAAAAACTAGAGTAATTTTGCAATCTGTTTAGACAAGGAATATCCCCAAATTCAAGGCAAATACTATCATGGCTAACAGCAAATATCCAGCTACTGTACTGTTGTTTGAAAAATAAAACACACCAAAACCCAACACTTACCGGCAGCAACACTACTGAAGCACTGGGTGCCAACTCGAGTTCCAGTAACTTCTTTCCATAATCTTCTTTGGTAAACTCCCTCCTGGGAAACATTGTCGCCAGTGAAAAATTGCCATAAGTGTTACCAACCGTCTGTGAAGCACATAAAGAAAACATTTTATCTATAACTCTTTATTTTCAAACAACTACATATTTGCCAGCTGCGTATACCTTAACGAGAGTTCTGTATCAAACTATCAATCATCTTCAGAGTAGGATATGAAATATCCTTCATTTTTCTCTCTCTATTACTAATGATACACTCTAGCAATCCAAAGGCAGTTGGCGGCACTGGAGAAGGCTGCTACCAAAACTCCCTTCAAATACCCAACAAGGAAAGGAGTTGATGATAACTCCACCACCATCAACAACTACTTGATGCTCACCAAATCATAATCAGCACATAGCTGAGAAACAAAATGCCCATTTACCTGTGCAGCAAACTGCCTGGCTTCTTCTAGCCGTGCTTCAGATGGGAACTGGTTAGTGAAGGAAGACCCATCGGGGAGGCGGAACTGAATCCTGGCTATTGCACTGTGGGACAGGTATTGGGGTCAGTCAGGACACGAACACTTAGAGACAAAGGCTCCTGGGCCTTCAGCTTGGTAGTAGTGAAATGTGGGAGAGAGGGACTGTTATCCATCCTGCTCAGGGCAGTGCAGATGGGTAGTAAGATTGAATTCACAGTGGAAAACCAGATGCTGATCCCTCACAATGCATCTCTTCCACAACTCCATATAAAGGCCCCATAGGTTTGGATAATATTTAAACCAGCAGTGCTGGGCAAAGCAGGAGACAGCTCTGACAGGGCAGCTGATGGCCCCAACCCAGCCTTGCTGAATCCAAGCCATCCACACACACACAGCCCCTGGATCCACAGCCCTTGGATCTGCATGGAGCTCCCCAGCAGTGCTGACATTACCGAGTCATTCTGGCCAGGCATTATCTTTGTCATTCTCACCTTATCTAGTCCCCCACCAAGCTCCATTATACTGGTATTGAAATCAAAGCTCAGACACAAAAATATAACACGCAAAAGGTGGTTAGTGTTTCATGATCGTGAATGTCAAAAGGATGAAAGCTATCAAAGAACATCATGTTCATGGAAATAGCTACCTTTAATGCCACTATTTAAACAGCTTGAGATATATTAACTCTCTTAAAAAAGTTTCTTTACCTCTCTCCCCCAAAATACACACTTGTATCTCTACTGCAACTCACCTTCGCTCCCTTTGAGCTGCCTCTTTTCTGGCCTCTATTTCAGCCTGTCTAGCCTGAAGAGCTGCAGCTTTTGCAGCTTCTGCTTCTTCCTTCGATTTTGCAAAGCGAGCTGCCCTCTCAGCACGATCCTGTAGAAGGATCAAAGGGAAACCTTAATTGTTAACATAACTTGTTGCTTAATGTTCATTAAAACAGACAGCTACGATCTATTCTCATGAACCAACTGCATAGATATGAACAGACCATATGGAGAGAAAACAGTGGAACTGCAAAGAATTATTCACTGCCAAACTGCACAATCTCGTGTCATTAGCCAAGATAACACTTCTCACTGAGTCACTTCCCACAGCCAGTTGTTAATAGATGATCTTCCCATAAAAGCTCAACACTCCACAGAAGATAAAGGCAAAAACCCTACAAGTTACACAACTGCAATTCCAAGTATTATATATACCAAAACCTAATAATGAGGAAGAATTTCAGTTATTATCAACTGTTTACATCCATATATGCTCACACATATATAACTTGGAAAATCCTCACCATTTTGAGAGCGGCATTCTTGTGTATGTTCTACAATTCCCAGTGCTTCTCTTTTAGTGCCATGCCAAAATTGCAATGATTTTTATGTTTATATGATAATTCTCCACTAGGTTCAAGCAATACGACAGAAATGTTTGTTCCGATAAAAAAGAATTGTGAAGATGAAAGCAGAAGTTTCATTTTATACACAGGAAATGCTACATAAACCCCAAAACCAAAAATCCTTACTATACAAGGCCACAAGATTCCAAATGGAAAAATGAACAATCTTTCATAGCTTCATCAAATAAGAAAATTTATCATTTTAGTATAGTGTGAGAGAGAGAAGCAGTGAACTCTCTTCCAAAATGCTAAGTTTACCATTGCAATCTGTTGCCTTATGCGCTCTCTGGCAGCCTTCTCTTCTGCCTTTTCTCTGTTCCTTTCCTCCAACATACGTTTGGTCAATTCTTCTTCCTGTCGTCTTTTGTACTCCAACATTTCTTTACCAGTTTTCCTTCTTTCAATTTCTTTCTTAATTTCTTTCTGAATAGAGAGATATAAAAATTGGACCACAAATGCCTTGGACAAGAAAAAAGACTGAAGTATGTTTGAGTAAGAAGGAACTAAACATTTTTTCATATAAGGGTAAAAAAACCCAAACCTGCAAGGGGTTTTACATTTTTGTGTTACCTGTTCTTCTTCTTTCCTCTTCTCTTCTCGTCTTTCTTCAAGCCTTTTTGTTAACCTAAATTTAAGAACAGAGTAAAAGGTCTTATCATTGCAGTATTTTCAAATGTTAATGAAGCAGAGCCAGGAGAACACATGAAAGTGAGCTGTAGCATAATGCTAATACCTCGGGTAGCAGCAGTGATTCATTGCCATGCGGGTGCACTATCCATGCAAAGGGTGGTGGTGATTTCACCACCTCCTTTCTCACTTTTAAAATTGTTCTAACATATTCCTTTTGTCCTTTCTCCACTCATTAAATGAAGAATCCTACATATTCTTACTGTTGAACCAACTTTTGAAGACACATAATAAGCAAATACTATTCATGATCTGTGGTAATAGAAACATTAAATCTCAATCTCTTTTTAGCTATTTAAGCCATCTGGTTTCTTCTGCACATCACCTCCTAAAAGGGAACACAAGTAATATATAGGCCTGACATAGATGCACATACATCTGTCTCAGCTATCCAGAAAAATGCCTCAGAATAAAGACTGACTTAAAAGAACAAAATAACTTTCTCAATACAGATTGACAATAAAATCTCAACATATTTAAAGTCTGGGGAAAGGGCAAGCTTGATCCAAAGTGAAAAGTCAATTTATCAGAAAAATGTTTGTATGGTAGCTGTTTTCTTCAAAAGAAAGTGGTAATTACCACAGAGCTTGGCCCCTTTTTTCCCCTTGCAAAAAATGCCGTAGATAAATTATGCCAGATTTGTATGTAAGACAAATGCATTTTTTTAAAAACAAACATTGATGATTATATTAAAACATTGACTGCATTGTCTGATCAGTGGTAAGTAAAAAATATGCCTCTTTTCCAATACTTTGTAAGAAAACTGAAATAAGCATTAAAAACATTTAAAATATATTTTAGCACTATAAATATTCCTATCTGCTAAACACGTGTTATGGTTTTAGACAAGATATTTTGAATAGTATCAATCTTATTAAAAGCAAGTTTATAAACAATATCCCATATTTAAAAACAATGAATAATGAATGAATCATGTTTTGAGCCAGGTGTTTCTCATCCCCATACTTCAAAAAACTAAACTCACCACACTACTGTTCACTGATCAAAGCACAAGTCTCAGAATAGGATTCCACTGACTTTTTCAATATCCCTAAACTACAAACAGTCATCAAATCAACAAAAAACCTAGGTTGGCATTTTATTACACCAGTTTGCAGTGCTTTGAGTTCAATATTTCAATTAGTTCAAGAACTTGCAGCAAACATATCATCTCTATTGAAGTTATATCAAAGGTGAACATGTATAGTTTTCCAGATTACTTCTTTCTTTCAAAGTACATGAGAAATGATATTAATTAAAAACCTGGTTTGGTATCAGTCCTAGTATTGTCAGAAACATGTAATAAAAAAAAGACTGCAAAAATACTTGCAAGATGACAACAGATTAAAGACCAAAATCCTGTAATTAAACATCTTTGTTAAAAAAACCCCAAACCAACTCCAAACCAAACAAAACTACCTCCTGAGAAACAATTACAATACATTAAGAAGTCTGCAAAAGAAGACTTGCCTTTCTACTTTAAGTGTAAGATCATTCACAGGCTGAGCATCATTTGCTTGCTCATCTGCAGAATTAGTTGCTTCCTGGCTTGCTTGACATGAATTTGCTTCATCTTCAAGGGATTTACAAGAAAGCAAAGCATAAGAAAAAAAAAAAAAAAAAAAAGGTGTATTTTTTATCAAAACAATTATTAGGCTCATTGCTAGCCACAGTTTACAGCAACGGGGATACCTCAAGGAGATACCAAGGTTCTGCTACTTAGACTCCCCCACAACAATTTGGTTTCAGGTTACTAAACCAAAAAACTCTAGTTTAATCCTTTTTCTGGAAAGTATATGCAATTTTATTAAATTATAAACCATAGATCCTCATTTATTAAAACTAAGCAGAATGACAAGTTATCCTTCTCTCTAGACTTGCACAAAGCATTCTGGAATATCCCATGGTTTTCCTCAGTGAATCTGTTCAATTTATTGCCTTTTATGTACCTTTATGTAATAACTCAAGAAAAACATTTCCAAAGCAAATTAAGGTGGCATTTGTGTCAGAACACTAACCATTACCAGCAGAAGATGCTATTGTCTCAGGCATAACAGCCTCAGGAGAGTCACAAACCCCTGCTTTGGATTCTGCTCTTTCTGGAGCACCATCAGACTGAGAGGAGGGACAGGGAGCAGATGCCTGACTGCCATTTTCCAAAGGCCGCCCTTTCCCTGCGTGCATCTAAGAAATTGGGAAAAGACAGAATGGAAAGTTCAAATATAAAACTAGAATTACCACATATTGTTAAGTATGGTACAATCATGCATTTCTTATTTTTTTCTAATTTTAGTCTTGCACTTGAAATCAAAGTGATAAAGGAATCTACACTTTTGTATCACTCTATAAATCCACATTATGAACAATATTACAAAACCATGTTATGAGCTGAAGAGTAATCCCCTTAAAGATGAGTTGTCACATTTTGTCATTCCAGTTTAGAGTTCTTTACACATTTCTTTAGTACTGTGGGTTTACACCAGTGATCTAAACCAAACAAAAATTAATGCAGCACTTGTGCATAGTGCTTCCAACCTGTGTACTGAACTCAAGGTTGCAGATTTTATTGCTGTAGTCATAGAACTAGTAACTCACTGGTTCTACTTCCACCAGTAACTTCCCAAAGGCACAAGCTCAGGGCCAGGGCCATTACTGTCTTGAGCATTACCAGCTCTATCTGGGAGATCCAGCCTGTCAGCATTACCTGTTTGACTTTATGGATTCTGGTAACAAGCTCTTCCACAGACACGCTGCCAGCAATAACTTCCAAAGGGATTCCATTGTCTCCTATAAAAAAACTGGATGGGACGCACACTACAGGATCTGCAGTGACAGTTAAGGGTGGTGAAGGACAGAAGTTGATACAGAGTAACTTTATAGGGCAAAGCAGACTTCCTACCTACAGGAGCTTCCAGCCCAATGCTCTTATCTCCAACTGGTCACCAGCAGCCAAGTCCACGGGAAGAAGAAAAAAAAAGATGCTGGCAAACATTACATGTAACTGGTAAGTATTTCTTCTTTCTTTTTCTGGTTTAGGCCAAAGTATTTTTCTCCAATTTTTCAGGCAACTGATTATGCTTTGACTTGAGAATGATTTTGTTTTAGCGTCAGACAACATCTTAAGTAGACAGTAATGAAATCTCCAGGGCATGAAGGAAATCCAAGGTAAAGTACAGAATTCCCAGCATCACAGAGAATTAATGAATCATAAGCAGTGACCTCCTTAAGGCAGGCATAGGTTCACCAGACTTCACACCTGTGTATGTGACAGAACCCAGGCCACCGCTTGTTCCTTCTCTGCACCTCTGAGCCCAGCTCATAATTTAAAGCATCTTTTGTTTGTTTTCCAATGCTGATTAGTAGGACCAACAGGTTATTTAGATTACATAAAGCTTCAGATAATTTTCTATTTAGAGAATTACATAGGATTAACATTATAAAAAACAATTTACTCACTTTCTCTAATAACTGACAGCTAGTTGAATACACAGATGGTATCTATTAACTACACAGTTTATTGCATAGTTTTGTGCCAAAATAAGTATTTTCAATAGCATTGCTTATAAGTATTTGTCTTAAGAAGGGTATTAACTTGTAAAGAGCAATTATCTGTAATCATAATGTAGCATCTAAACAGATCTCAAAGGATACAAATTTGAGAAAACTGCAGGCATGCTTCACTGTTTAAAAGAAAAGATTCATTTAGGAGTAGCAATCATTTTGCAACAACTTCAGATTAGGTCTTTCATCATAAAAATAACTGTCCTAAAAAACTATTTAAATACTTGAGAGAACACTAAAAGCAAATTTGCATTGCATCTTATCATTAACATTCTGCAAAAGTGTTGACATGGTGACAATCCTTGGTTATCACAGTTGACTACATAGGAATTAGGAAAGCAGTGCTAAGAGGCAATTCAGGAAAAAGAAATGTAGTCTATTGAGCACAAATAATGTAGTAAATCTAATAAAATGTCTATAGAGCAATTCAAAATAATACCATTTGGGGAAATGTCAGTGCACTTTGTGCACATGGACTGGAACACAAACATAACAAAAACAGCCGAGTAATTTACCCAGGAACTTAAATGCTTCTCCATTCTATGTGTTACAATGGAGACAAACACATTTTCTCTGGGGCTTTACAGATGTTTATCTTTCTGAATTCATGAAAGGTTTTTAATTCATTATGTAACTTGGCAAACCAAGAGCTGCCTCTAGCACTTGCATTTTTATTCCAGCATTTTTAATAGCATTTTTGTGTCTCTTCCAGTTGAGAAAGGGCAAGCTTTCTTCAAGGATTCTATTACTAGTACTGGAATACAGTCTGAAATACACAATGAGTATGTGCAGAACACAACAATAAATTTCGACATTTTCTCAGGCTCTAGGGACTTTAGGAGTACTGAATTCACTTCTGCTCTGAACCCTGTACTTATACTATGTCCTAATCAGGGTGAGGAGAGGCTTCAAAAGCCTCTTACTTCTCATCATCATTATCAATGAAAGATTGTATAAGAGACAAAATTAGAATAGGCTCAAACCTTTTAGTGTCAATTTTAATAGCAACAAAATCATCTGATGCAGCTTCAGTCACCTTCTCATCTTCCCACCTTGCAGCCATCTCAGTTGACTGTTCATCTTCACCTGCAGGACACAGCACACACATGAATTAAACCCACCACAAATTGCTGTTTCTGTCCTGATTTTAGCTTTGCTTCAATCCCTTGGAATCACCTTTGTAAAACACTCTGGGGATTATTTGCAAGTCAGTTTATATATTTTTAAAATAATCTGTATTAATCTCCAGCTGGTTCACTTTGATAACATGTTCTGCTTGCCCCTCATTATAAATTTAATTCCATATTAGTACATCAGTTGCTAGTAGGTGAAACTATGTTCTCCAGTCCCTGTAAATACATAATTCAGCAGGTAAGGTTTCACAGTTTGACAGTGTTAAAAAAATCCCAAATAAACATTTATTTGCAGATTATTTGTAACTAAGTTTTGTATTCCAGTTCCTGACATGAACAGTAACAGTAGGAGGGGAGGAAAAAGTGTGAGGAGCACAGAAGAACAAGAATAACAAATGCAGAGGAGCTACTTGGATAACAGAAACTTAGAAGGTGTTCAGGGGCCACAGATTTAGAGGTGTTATTTTAATCAGATGAAATGTATCAATCATACATTTTATCTCCCAAAATAGCAGTTTAGTATTAACTGTCTTTCAACACTGGCCTGCAACCATTCTTTATCTTCAATCTGTATTACTTCCTAGCAGCTTGGAATGGACTGCAGTCTTGATGAAGAATCTGAGTCACAAGTATAGAAGTATAGTAGTCCATTATTCAGTGACAACAACAAACCACTTGTTTGTTTCATCCCAGTTGCCATTCCATGCAATATTTTTGACTTGTTAAAGATCAGGAGTTACATGTGGAATCTCCCAGTGAAGTGCTGCTGTCTGGTCACAAGGCCTCTCACAGGGACATGTATCAAGAGCGCAATTTTGGAAAAGATATTTTCAACCACGTGTCTCAATTTTTCCCTGGAATTACTGGAGCAAGTAAGAAAGTAGGTACCTCTATTATTATTCTTCTGCATAAGCAAGAAAATATTTAAGCTATTTACGTGAGAACCTTTCCTCTTGCTTTAAGTACAGTGCTTCCAAGTGTGGTCAATGCAGCTGTTGTGCCCAGACCAGCTCTGCCTCCTCCTGTTTCCAAATGCTCACAGGCAGGCAGCTGCTCCACCACACACTGTTTCAAAAGGACATGTGCTCATCCGATTAGGCTACTAAAAATATCTAAATGCTTGCCTAACACTAACTTTTCCACACAACCAACTGCTGAAGAAAAAAAGAATGCAGAAAGACACAAACAGGGCAGAGGCTGCTCACAGTACAGTCTGAGAGATGACTGAATGAAAATGCTGATAGCTCATGTTTTATAAAGCTCTGTGTCATGATGCACTGATTAATATTGTGACTACCCACTGAACAGCTGCTTGTTCTCATACATCTTTTTGTTCTGATAACCCTTTCTCATTTAGGGGCTAGGGTTCATTTATTACAGTTTTGTAGTAGTAATTATATCCATAAATCAAAACTGCCAGGTCACAGAAAAAACATCAGAAAAGTCAAGAGGTCAGGCAACACAGAACTTGATGCAATTCGTAATTCTGCTAAGCATTGAGCCAGCACAATAGCCTCAAAATTCTAGATCCCAAAACTCTCAGATTTCTTGTTTCTCAAACAAAAACATCACTTTATTTCACTTAGTGGAATGATCTATAAACAATTCACAGTCACACTTCCTCATCTCTTAAATCTGATCAGGTAAATCTACACAGGGAAAACATTGATCATTTCTCAAGTGATTCACATACTGGACAAAACTCTTTTCCTGCAATAATTTACTTCCTGTATGAGGAACTTGCTCAAAACCATCACAGGTTGTCAGAAGACAAATTCCCCTCAGCATGCAGTCATCAGGGAAGTGTTTTCCTTTCAGAAGGGGAGAGATGAGCCTAACTGACTCTTCCATGTCCAACATTTCATAACTACTCAGTAAGAGAGGATTGCCATTCTGCAAATGCCAGGAAGCCAGGACATTAAAGCATTCACCTCCTCCTCCTCCTCCTCTGTGTTATTTCACTTATTTAACTTGAAAAGTGCCTTGATACATCCTGGCTACAAATAACTAACAAATAGCTTATGTGTGCAAATCACCATTTTGTAAAGAAATTATTAAAATAATAAAGTTATGAACAAAGGGAGGAGGGTTTCTATAAACATTATTAAAAAGAAACAAACATTTTAATTTAAAGCTTTTTATTGTCACATACCCCTTCATTTTTTCACTCTGAAAAGCACTTTTTATGAGTGGCCTGGTATTTTCATGATGTCTAACCTTTGGAAAGAATAATCCTAAACACCTCAATCAGAACAGAGGAGATTTCATATCAAATGAACTACCAACTTTATATAAAGTGACTCAAAGAATCAGAGGCTTTTTTAACTCTGTAGGCTACAAAGTCATGTGCAGAACAGCTATCAACAAGATACCAGGGATGTTCATAGAATCATAACATAGTTGGAAGGGACCCATAAGGGTCATAAAGTCCAACAGGACACCCAAAAAATCCTACCATGTACCTGAGAGTGTTTTCCAAATCCTCTCTGAAGTCTTCCCTGAGAACACTGTTCCATTGCCCAACACCCTCTGGGGACAGAACCTTTTCCTGATATCCAGCCTAAACCTCCCCATCACAACCTCACACCATCCCCTGGGACAGCTGCATTGCCAGATGTGTTTGTCAGGAATTGTCTGCCTGTGCAGCAACACAGGGAAACTGCTGTTGGCAATTACTTGATGCCACAAAGAAACTCGTCTGTTCCCCAAACACAACCTCTCACCTGGTGTGTCCAGTGGCCTCTAAGGTCTCACCATAATATTTCAAATCTGTTTCCTAAGGCAGACCTGCTTCACCTCATGCTCTCTGGGGAGAATGGAGCAATCCCTTGTACTTCACGTGAATTCAATGGGATCTTTAATACCCTTACACCACCCTATCACCAGAATGAGCCATGAAGGTTTTAAACACTGAGCTCAAAAATGCTGGGATTATGGCTGCAAGCAAAAACGCTTTAGAAGAAACCTGCTCGAGTAATGTACACTTACAATCACAAATGTCACCTCATTTTTAAGATAAATAACCACATTATTCTTTGCTAGACTAGAAAATATTCTGGAAGCAGAAAGAATAATCCACTTCTTCATTTTCTGGAGAAAATGTAAGTGAAGTGCAGAGAAGAGGGAGAGAGGGACAGGCAGATAGATGGTGGCAGAAACCAAACACAGATGGACATACCAGAACTTCCCATTTTTTGTCAACGGTACCTAACAGCGATCCTCCACAATGGCCGCTCCAAAACGACAGTTAACTTACATTTTCAATTTCTCTTATTATTTTCCATAGACATTATTGGATGAAGTATACAGAACCAAACATTTCTGAAAGCCTGTTCTCCAAGTGCTTTCAAATGCCTGTCTCCAGTGGGAAGTGTGGAGTGTAAAGTTACCATCACTGTGCAGTTTGAATCGCGCTTCTACCCAAACAAACCCAATCTCTGCTAACATAAAACCAGACTATTCTTTCAGTACTCCACATCCTTCAAACACAGC
The DNA here is from genome assembly GCF_029582105.1 of Oenanthe melanoleuca. Taxonomy (NCBI): domain Eukaryota; kingdom Metazoa; phylum Chordata; class Aves; order Passeriformes; family Muscicapidae; genus Oenanthe; species Oenanthe melanoleuca. The sequence continues at coordinate 30,910,279 of NC_079341.1, read as the reverse complement.
TGCTTCCACACACAGCAAGAAAGTTCTTGGGCTTCCCAGGTCATGCAACAGAGCAGTTCCATGATCAGCTCTGCCAGGGGTCAGCTGCCCTGATCCCACGGTGCCCAGGGTGGATCAGATGTTGGCAGAACTCTCCAACTCTTCCATTTCAGAGATGTGCCTGGCTGAAGTCACGCTCTGCCTTTTCCAGGGCTCATAAGAACAAACAAAACAAATCCTCACAGCACACACAATGACAAAACTAGGTTACATCTCTGCAACCATAAATTTATCTCCCCTGTATATCTACATATTCCTACATCCATCCAGTCAACATCTAATAATCAGCATCTAATAGGCTCCATTTTGTGCACAATTTTTGTGTCATAAAACATACTGGACATAAGTTACAATATGCATTTCTCAGCCCCTGATATATGTATCAGAGGCCCACCAAAGTCCCTCTGTCGCTGCCCTCCTCAGCTGGGCAGGGAGAGAATGTAATAGAAGGCTCATGGAAGAGATAAGGGCAGGGGGAGATCACTCACCTCTTATCTTCGCAGGCAAAACAGATTTGATTTGGGGAAAAACCTTTTTAACTTATTACTAATCAAAAATCAGAGCAGGGAATTATGGGAAATAAAACCAAATCTCCTCCCCACCCTTCCTGCAGTCAGTTCCTCACACCTTGTCTCGGCTGCTCCTTCCTCCTCATGGGTTGGACTCCTCATACTCTTCCCTCCCAAATTCTGCAATGTGATTCTTTCCCAAGGGCTGTGGTTCTTCATGAACTGCTCCACCCCATCCCTTACACAGCCCAGTCTGTGATCTGACAAGACCTTGATTTCTATCAGTATGTTTACTATCCAGCAGAAAATGCTGTTCTCCAAGGACATGGAGAGTTGTGTCAGCAAAGGAATTTAAATGCACTTTTCTGTTCACATCCCCTTTGGGAGTGAACTTCTTGAAGCCACGTGAGTCCCACAGTTCAATAGTTCGTAAGGCAACAACACTAAGTCACACATTTAATGTTGTTTCATGAGGCACCAGAAAAACTTCCAAACCACCAGCACTTAGGGCAGCAGCAAATCCTTAAGAAACAACACACACAGAGATACGCAGAAGCTCAAAAATAAGATAAAGAGCTTGTCTAATCACAGAATATCACAGTTTCAAGCGTGTTGGGCAAGACCTGTGAGACCATCGAGTCCAACTTACGACCAAACACCACTTTTCAACCAGACCACACACTGAGCGCCACGTCCAGGTTTTCCTTAAACACTCCCAGGGCCCTCACCACCGCCCTGGCCAGCCCGTTTCAATGTCTGTCACCCGTTCTGGGAAGAAATTCCTCCCAGTGTCCAACCTAAACCTGTCCTCTTTACCATTTTTTTTCATAGGGAAAGGCAGCGTACACAAGACGATGTGAATTCCTACAGGTTCCAATTACAGTGTTATGAAACACGCATTGTCGGTACTAGCAAAGGAAACGAAACACAACCAACAGCCCGGAGAGCTGCACCAGCGAGAACCCAGCGCAGAACGGAGGGAAGGCGACACGTCGGACGGGCGGGGGCCGGACACCGACACCGCGGGCTAGGGCTGACACAGCACAAATCCCGCTCGGCGGGAGGGGCGGCGGGCGGGACACGGCCGGGAAGGCGCCGCTGGGCCCTGCCGGGGGGAGGGCAGCGGGCGGCCCCGGGACATACCGTACCTGCCACGAACACGACGAAGACGGAGCTGCGCTCCTTGGCGGCGGCGATGGCGGCGGGGACGGAGCCGCCGAACCACATCGTGGGACCGCCGGGACCCGCCGCCCTCAGCGACAGCCGCACCGCGCCTGCGCCGCCGCCGCGCCAACGGCCCCCCGCGCGCCTGCGCCGCCGCCCTCTGATTGGCGGCCGCGCGCGGCACGCGCCCCGCCCGCCCCTCTCCCCGATGGCGCGCGGGGGGCGGGGGCGGGTCCTGCCCACCTCGGCCCGCCGCCATCTTGGCGCTTTAGGAGGGGCCCCGAGTTCTTTCGCTGCCGTTTGTCGACCTCTGCGCTGTCCTACTGGGAAACGGACCCGGGGCGTCAGGAGAGGCGGGGGAGCTGCCCGTGTTTAGCCTAGGAAGAGAAGGCTGAGAGGGGATATATAAGTCCTCTTATATTTATACAAGTTCTGTGAGGAGTGGCTGAGGGGGCGCCTCAGCCTGGCGGAAAGGAGGCTCAGGGGGACCTTACCGCTTTCTACAACTCCCTGACAGGAGGGTGGAGCCAGGTGTGAGTCGGGCTTTTCTGCCACGGAACCAGCGACTGAACCATAGGATATAGCCTTAAATTGCGCCAGGGCAGCTTTAGGTTGGACATTAAGAAAAATCTCTTCACAGAAGAGATGGCTTGACGTTGGAACAGGCTGCCCAGGGAGGTGGTGGAGTCACCATTGCTCTCGATCTTTAAAGAAAAACTGGCTTTGGCACTCAGTGCCATGGTCTGGTTGATGTGCTGTTTGGTCATTTTGGTGATAATCTCAGACGTCTTTTTTAAACCAGTTGACTCTGTGATTGTGTAATACAGAATAAATACCTCAGATACAATATAAGTGTTTCAAAGTCAGGTACCAAGAGGATGGTGCCAGACACTTTTCAGTTGTGCCCTGTGACAAGATGAGGAGCAATGGGCATAGACTGAAGTACAAGAAATTTCATCTCAACATGAGGAAGTACTACTTTACGTTGCGGGTGCCAGAGCACTGGAACAGGGAGGTGTGGAGTCTCCCTCTCTGGAGACATCCCAAACCTGCCGGGACACGTTCTTGTGTCACTGCTCCAGGTGACCCTGCCTGACAGGGTGATATCCTGAGCTCCCTTCCAGCCCTGACGATTCCATAATCCTGTGAGATGCCAAGGGGCACCTCGGGCTGTGAGGACTGATGGCCACAGCCCAGCACTCACCCTGGGGGAGGCAGGGGCGTGACTGGGGGGAAAAGTGATGGAGAAAATGACAGAAATCCATGTCAAATAGAACAAAAATAGAGTGTGGTGTGCTGAGATCCTCCAAGAGAGGCAGGAGATGAAGCCAGGACTTCCTCCATGCTCCCAGGCTTTGTGAGGGACTGGCACAGTACAGCCAGCAAGGCAGAAGGACTCCTTTGACAGACATTTCACAGCAAGGAGGACAGGACAGTTGATGTTAAGTGCTCTGATGAGCACTTGACAACATTTTGGACAGAAAACTGGACTTGAGTTTTTCTAAAGCACCATTAGGACTTGACTCTGTGTACTGGGCAATTTGCATTCAAACACTGAAAGGCCAAAAAACACAGTTCTCAGTCTGGAAAGCTTTCACTGTTGTAACTTGTGTAACTGGATAATAACAACTAAATGCCCTACAAACTTACTGAGAAGGAAGCAAATCAGTGTTGACAACAGTATACAAAATCTGTTTTACCTCTCTCAAGATGCAATGTGGAAATTGTGTTGCAGTAATCTTGCTCACTGGGTAAACTTTGTGCATTGTGCCTCTGCACATTTCTTAAATACCATCAGAACATGGTTCTGAGATGGATTTTTAAAAGATTTGTTTATTTTTGTATTTTCTTTCTTCATGATGCAAAACAGATTTAAGGACAGTGCCAAAGGTTTGATAGAATCAAACTACAAATTTGTTTTTGGAGATGAAAAAAGAGACATCTCTGTTGCACAAGTGCATGTAGAGGAGGACATTAGGTTGTAAAAGGTGTATCTTGAATTCTCTGATCAATTTGGATGTGTTGCACTAATTCTCTTGGCATTTCCAGCAACTGCAGTTTGCCTTTACTGCATCTGATTTGGAGCCCTAAGTTGGAAGCCAAGTTTCACAGGAAGGGTGAGTAAAATGTTGCACACTATATTTTGAAAATGGTTTTGCAAATATGATTTTCAAACTCTTTGACACCACTTGAAACAAAGAAGAAAAAGAAGAGCTTACTATTGACTGGATATATAATTTTTGTGAAGGTGTACAATCTTTTACAGGAAAGGTAACTAACTATATGTAAATAGAGTGTTTTATTGAGAAATAAGAAAAAAATAGTTTGACAGGTGAAGCATTACCTGGGATTCAGTTCTTTGAAGGGGGATGTCTTGTGTGTTTTCAGTTGTTGGCATGCCAAACAAAGTAATTTGCATTCTAAGAGAACATTTTTTTTTCTCCCCAAAACCAGGACACATCCATCTGGATTAAAATGGAAAGTATCTTTATTAGGGAATTCCTATTTTAAATTGCACTGTTGCTTCACCCTAAATCAACAGTTAATAAACAAATCAAAGTTACTAGTTTAAGCCGAGTAAAAGTTGACAAATTTGAGTAACTGTGGAGTCAAGATCTGGTGTATTTCCCATATTGTATAAATCAGAACACTCAGACTATCAGAGCACACTTAATAATGATGTTTCTTAGTAACTACCTTGGAAAACCAAAGGGCAGAGCTAATTAACCCTACAACTAGGGCAGAAGTTAGGATATTAGAAAAAAGCAGAATGCCAGTGTCTCCCTCTCAAGTTCAAACTAAAGCCACTGTGATTCAAGTGTGATGTGGCAATATTGCTTGTAAATATTCTTTTGAAACTGCCATGTAATTTTGGGATGAAGTGTTACAAATTCCTTGGTGGTGGTATCAGTGCATACCCCAGCCAGCATCGAGCGTGCCTTCCACCTCTGCTCACCTGTGTCTGAAACATTCCACTGCTGTCAGCACTGTGGATCGTCACCAATCCCCAGCTAATTCAGATTCCCACTTAACTGGGACACAGGAGCTGAATTAAGAATAAACCTCACTGTTAAGCATTATCCATAGCAACACAGTTTATTTTTATAACTTATTCCAGTTTTAAAAGCATACAACTGCCAGTGACACACAGGTTGTCCTCTACAGCTCTTTGGTTTACAGCACCAGGCTCATCTGACATTCCAGTTTCTCTTCCCAAGGGCAGGCACAGTCCATTACAGCTGCATGCATCCCATATAATGACTCAGTGCATGAGCTTTACCAGTGAGACTGGAAAATTAAAAAATAGCAGCAAACACTAAAGTGTTTGTGTCCTGGACCAAATTTTAATGCTTAATCATGTCTTCAGCAACATCCACTTTCAACCCAGCAAGTTTTGACAAACATCACGAAAGATCAAGTAGGTGCAAGCATGATAAAAAATAAACCTTGCAGTGAGGGCTGCTGAACTGCGTCAGGGCCAAACCCAGGCCCCACGAGTCTGAGGACACAAGGCAGACACTGAAGTAGGAGCAGGCTCACACTTGTCGTGGTAAGAGCATCATTGCACACATTTTAATGTAATCCAAGAGGCAAACTTAATTTACACTGAAGGTTTTGGATGTGAATGGTGACTTTGGTCTTAGGTTCCATTATAAGACAACTTACAGGGACTTATTTTCAGAATGTTCTGGAAATCAGGCCCTTTTAAGGGTTCTGCTTTACACCCAAGAAATGAAGCTTCCAAAATGAAGTCACATTAACATTGTTCACTTTAATTTTATACTTACTGACATCAATAGCCAAAATACCCAAAACATTTTAAATGTTAATAGGAGTAGACATTGAAAAGAGGCAGTGCATCAACCCTCATGAAAACCAAGCTGTAGAAAGATGGAAGGGATTGAAATAATTCCTTTCATAGTTAAAAATATGTAAAAATTCCAGCTACAATAATTTTCCATGACCTGTAACTTAACAAAGCTTCACCTAAACATTCTTTGCTTTAGGGCTAAATACAGGAACTTGAGGCCTGCACCAATTTTTATGTGGAAAAAATACATAATGGAGCTAAATAGTATTTATAGAAAGGAAGTAGTAATTTTGGCTCTCTTTCAGGCATCCAATCTAGTGCAAGGTTAACTCAAAATAACAAACAAATCAAGTGTGAAGTTTTAAGGCACAAGTGAGTATCACAGAATGAGCATATAACTATTCATTCTACCTTGAGAGGGAACTGGCTTGCAAAAAGATAGGAAATAGGTAAAAAGTTCTTTCTCCCTGAAAGGCGTGTTGTGTACCCAAGTACTTCATTGGATTCACTGAGCTACAGTTCTTCTGATGCTTTGATAAAATCCCATCTGCAAACAGCTGCCCTGTACCAGCCAGATCTTGGAACACCTCGTGTCCTACAAAAGGATTACAGGTGGTTGCAGGTGGAGACACCCAAGCACTAGTCTGTGTACATCACAGCACAGGGTTTCTTTCTGCAGACACTGCTCCTTTTCATGTCATTTTTCTAAGTGTATGTGAGTGAAAACTCACAAATAAAATATTTCATATTAGAACAGGCCACGTTTGCACAGGGAGGAATGTCAGGAAGATACAAGATGCTTGTTCCCAACCAGCCCTGCCTTACCAAAGCACACCAGGCACAGGCTGCAAGGACGTTGTAGGGTGTGCTGGAATGTTCCACCCAATTCCAGCATCAGGCCCAAGTGGTCTGTGTAAGTATAGGGCTTAAATTTATTTTTCTAAGTTTTAATTATCTTTCTGACTGTATTATCAGAAATTATATGAAGTGTTCACAGTTCAGGGAGGAATTTTACAATATGTGTTAACTAAAAATTAAAATCTAGAAAGAGTAGTTTTTGGTAAAGTAGGTAATGGCCACTTTTATTCAGCTTTTCTGCTTATTCTTCCAGTGCTTTTCCTTACTTCTATGCATTAAGATAGGCTCTCAGTAAAGCAAAACATATTATATTGCTGCAGTGGAAGTCCCCACTTAATTCCTTTTGCCACTATTTGCTTTAAAGGTAAATGAGAAGAATCTCAAACACACTGGAGTACTAAAAGATTTGTTGAGAACATGAGAATGCATTTTACATGCATCCATTTCATGCATAAAGTGCTTTTATTTGCTTTCTAGACCAAACCTGTGGAACAAATGCAGTTCCAGGGGTTTTGCACAAAGTGTCTGGGTTTATGTGGTGTAAGGAGCCAAAAGGGGCAGAAGGGTATAAAACCTGGGGAGGTATAAACTGTTAGATGAGTTTGCATCTTGCTTGCTTACCAAAGAAAGTATGAAATAGCACAAATCCAGGAATAAACACAGCTGTGAAGGTGGAAATATTTTAATACTTTGCTCACTGTAGCCATCAGAAGTCCTGTGAATTGTACCTGTGTGGCTTGTACTGGCATATCCAAATAAAAAAATTAACCTGTCCCTGTTTAACACAGAATAAAACATACTCAGAAAGGATGGCAGACCTGTAGTAACTGGAAAGGATTTCTGGATTAGAATACAACTGGCTTATTATGTTTTAATTTTTTCTTCTAGGGCAACTTGCATTCAGGCTTACAACTTCCTTGATAAAAATTAAGTATTTTCTGTGCCTTGTTCCTAACCAGTGTATCCCTTCCTTCCTGTTGTTCGGGTTGCATTCTCCATGCTTACCTCACATTACCTTTTCTTCTCTGTTTATTATGAGGACAGTTTATGAAATGTAGCAAGCCATGCAACAGCCTTTGGAAAGGGTTTGATTTGATGCAAATTTAGTGCTGGGGTCATTCATAGATGGAAGCTCTCAACTACTACCTATCCTTCTACATCTTGGAAGAATCTTGTTGTGGAATGAGTTAATGACGAGAGGCAGCTGCCTTGCTGGGCTGAGACACCTGGCCCTATAGCCCCTTAATCTCTTAGTGACTTTTACAGGATTAAACCATAATCCTGAACTAGCAAGGGAATCAGCAAGAGGCAGTGGCAGAATGCAGGCAGTAATCATGTTGTCTGTGCTGCTCACATGAGGGGTAATTGATAAACTGGGGCTTTTACCAACATTGGGTTTGGCTGCAGTAAACTACAGCAGTCCAGCCCAAGGAGCAGCAAGAAATACATCCTCAGTCAAGAACAACTTGAATGCCAAGTACCATCCTTTTAGAAAAGCTGGCTGGAATGAGTAGATTTGTCTTTTATCTGGGGACTTGAAGATGAACACATCCTCCCCTTTATTTCAGGGGAGCATCTAAGTTTACCTTCAGTAAACACCTGTTGCTACAGCAGTTCACAGAATCCCATAAAACTAATTTATTAGGCTACATAATTCCCAGACAGGTCAGTTTTTAAAGTTTTCCTCAGAGTATTTAATCACTTTTTGGGTGTTCAGGGATAGAATAAGTTGTATAAACAATGAAAACTAATGCTAGTTCAGGCACCTTAATTCTTCATCTTTACCCCATTTAAAAGGTTTTTAAACACAAAGTTGACCTTGAGTTTCCTCTTTCAGAAGTCACAAATGGACAAAATGATAGCCTTATGAAGTGACTGAGTAGCTGCTTGTCTACACAGCAAATCAGTTCCTGAGCTAAAAATAAAAAACAGGAGCAGTCCCTTAGAGCATCTGGTTAATTTCTCTTTTATACTTATATAGAGAAACATTTAAATATTATGAAGGACTGGACAACATAAACGCCAGAGGAGGAACAGCAGGTTGTTTTTTAAGAGGTTCTAATATTTGTGGATTTAAGTTCTTTTCTCACATCTGAAAGGATCCCAGTCATTAACATGAGTTCATCCAGGTTTCAGAAGACTCCTAGAAGCTTAAACAAGTGCACTGAAAAAGTTTGTGTTTGTAAACATTTATTCTTTTGAACTGAAAAAGGCTTGCATCAGCACACATTGTACAGACTTGCAAATTACACAAGTTGAAAAAGTTTTGTTTCATTTATGTGCAATGAATCTTTAATGTCCAGTGAGCATCTGCAAATGATGAAAACTTAAACCATTAAAAAGGTTTCCAGCACTTATCAAACACAATTATCTTAGCGTGAAAAGGAAGAGAAAGAGACCCATACTGGTGGGAACACAATTAAAGTGCAAACATTTTGTCACTTGTATGAAGATACATAAAGTTTCTTCACACTTTTGTTAAAAAGAAATATTAAAATGTGATTCAGTGAACATTCTTTGTAACCTATTCATAATCCCCTTAGTAATAGTAATTATTAAACTTGCTGGATCAGAAGCAAATTCTTCAAGGGTACAAACTTCTAATTTTTTTTGACATTGTTTGAATGTATTGCAAAAGAGAAGGACCACCTAAGGAGTTAGTTACTAAAATGATATTCTTTTTTTCTTAAAAAAAAAACAAAACAGAAAAAGAAGAAAAAGGAAAAAAGAGGGAAAAAAGAAAACAAAAGAAAAAAACCCACAAGAGACAAAGAACAGGTTAACTTGAAGATCTTGGGTAGTTTGCTAGAAAATGAATATAATTCCTTGAGAATGGTTCTCTTTTCCCCTCCACCAATCCTCAGGTTCCTGCCTTGGAATGGACAGCTGTGTGCTGGCTGTGAAAAGGGATTATAAAATACAAATCTGCATATGGATTTTTATGAACATCTGCTGTACAATAGAACTTTGGATCTGATACAAGATTTCAAAAATATAAAACAAAACTACTATAAAAGTAGGGGCATTTCAGCAGCATTCCTTACAGAAAGCTGCCTGTCGCAAAGATCACTCCTTGCTATTGTCTGGGATTAACTCTGTAAATTTTTTTCTTCATCTTGCTGGATTCACTGGGTTATTTATTCTTCAATGGCAAATGTCATGTGACAAAACATCCCAGGAGTCTGTATGAAGAGAACAGAAACTCCATGACATCAAACCAATCAAGGGAGGACATGGAAGTAGTAAAGGCCGAGTGTCCAGCGGTGTGAGTGCTACTGAGAGCTGGCCCTCTCCAGGACGTGCAGGTCGTAGTGCTTCTTGCTGGTTCTCAGGCGGAACTTGCTGACTGAGGTACTGCTCTGTCTCTTGAGTGCGCTCTGCGCGGCCGCCATGCTGGGGAAGGTGGCCAGCACCGTGTAGGTGGAGGCCAAGTCCCCGGCGCGGGGCGGCTCCGAGCCCCCGTCCCCGCAGAGCCGCCGCTGCTGCTGCTGCTGCTGCAGGCACTGCGAGTCCCGCAGCCACCGGATCTTGGCACCCACCTTCAACAGTTCTCCAAAGAGCTTCTCTGCTTCCACACGAGTTATGCCTTCTGGCAGCTCAGTAATTTCTAGAACTTTCCCCACAACTGAAAGAAGAAAAACAATGAATCTGCATGGGTAATGCACTCAGTTATACAACACCCTAAATGAAAAATGACTTATTTTATACTTGTATCTCCAGCTGGCTGATACCAAATCCACAGGCTTTGCCTCACTGATATTCTAGACAGTCTTTGGTTTCACATTTAGCACTGCTTACAAATACAATTTGCTTACTTGTACAAGTGTGCAAATAAAAGCTGGGAATACAAAGAGGGTCCTCAGAATAGAGAGGCAAAAATAATAAAAGCAATGACTCATTTTTAAGCAGGTTTCAGAACTCATTATAGCATCTCACTGGCCTTGCCTGGTAACACTTCACACATAACCATGCCAAAAAAACTAGTCTGTCTTTCCAACAAACTGATCTGTAGAGATCTCCTAGTATGTCTCCCATATGCATGTGCTTATATATATTAGAATGGAAAAAATGAAAAAAAAAAGAATCAAAAAGCACAAACTAATTTGTCGTTTATGTCTGATTTATGCCAGTAAAAGGAAGCAGGGGTGTGTATAATTAATAATAAATGTAACAATATCATAGAACTTGGGTACAGTAAACTGATAGACTTGCTCTTTCTTTTAGTACTCTCCAATCTTGAACTCTGGTCTTTTCTCCAGCCTTCAAAACTACACTTTTCCCATTTAACTTCCCTCTTCCCCTCTCTCCATATCTTCTTCTCCATCCTTACATTTCCAATGTTTGCCATGTCCATTTCTGTCCAATTACTCTTCATTCTGGCCCTTCTCACCTTTTCTTGTACATTCCCAGCCCATCACCATAATTCATTTTTCTGGAGAACTGTGTCAGTCAGCAGTTCTATACCTGGTTCTCCTGCACCAAGATCTGCTGAAGCAGCCTTCTTTGCTGGTTTCTTTCCCCTGTTTCCATGTCTGTTTCCAGGCTGACACTGGCAAGATTGACACAAAGGGTGAACTTTAATGACAATCCATCAGTATCTTAAAATTTCTAGTTAGCTCAGTGAAAAGCAGTGCAGAGGAATGTCTGGAAAATAACCTGCACTACACCATAAGACAGAGGATTTTCACATGCAATTTTAGTTATTGAGTTTGATAATCTTAAGTCAAGCACATTCAATCCTTCACTACAGAAGAAAGGGAGGAAATGATGGGGGGAAAAAATCACTTTAAATCATCTTGGAAGAACATCCCCCTGCCCCAGCCATCACATCATCTAGCTGGCATTGGGTAGAACTGAGCAACATAGAGGCAGGAAATTTGTGTGTCCCAAAAATTAAACAGAAAAGCTTTTCCACTTTGCTAACACCAATATTTTGGGTTTGTTTTTCTTATAAAGGAACTCTTTGCTTAGAAATTACCACACACACACACACACACACACACACACACACACACACACACACACACACATATATATATATATATATATATATATATATATATATATTAGAAATGGTTACTTGAATAAAAGAAAATAGTTTTAGCAAAGGGTCCCCTTTAGGTTTTTGAATTAGCTAGTGAATTGCTTAAAATAAAAAAATCCATCATCTACACTGTGCCTAAAAGCCAAAGTTAAGATAAATGTTTCTCCCTTTTTTAATACAACGAACAAGAACAACGGGGAGTATTGACAGAGAATAAAACTTATTGCAAAGCAAGCACCTTCCACTCAATTACTCTCTCCAAGTGTAATAACACATTCCCCTATTCAAGGTGCTTGTAATGATAGTTCTGAATTGGTATTTTTTCATTGTTGCCATGAGATTGTTCTCTTTTAATACCTGTTGGCTTGTTACTTGTCCACGTAATAAAGATGGATTGTATTGCAGGGGTTGGCCAAGCAATGGGTATCTGGCATCTCCTTAAAGAGAAAGGTAATTAGAAGGGTTTTTCTGTTACAGGAAATCTTCCTCCAAGTCCCCCTCACACTGAATATGTTACACAGAAGAGAAAGCAGAACTGCTGTGCACAAAGCTGAGTGTCTGGCTGGGCTAACAAACTCAGAGCTGCCCTGACTCCATCAGTGTCAGCCATATCCTGATCCCAAGGTGAAAAGGTACAAACTTGCTGGTATTTAGGGATTACACTCAGAAGTTTTTGTTCACTGCAGTCTTAGATAAGTCCTTTCTGTTTCAAAATGAGCTGAATAAGTCTAAAGCTCCCCTCAGCAGGCTAATTCAGTCATTTTCATGGTTATAGCCCTGATTAGAGCCAGGTCCTTCTTCAGACTCCTATTTGTTGCAAGGATGCACAAAGACAATGCCCTAGAAGTTTTCAGTAATCACAGCAGATTAAGGGAGCTAAGAGGTGTGCTTCAAACAGGCCACCTGGAATTTTGACACCATCAGAATTCAAAACAAAGATTATGTAACAAATAAGACAAAGACAAGAAAATAAGGCTCTCTTTATCAATAAGAGAGATATACAGAATTCTCTCTAGGTTTTGCTTTAAAGTAAATTTTTCTGTAAAATGGACCTGTTAATTTTGAGTTTGAGAATTTTACCAGGATATTTTTCTCATTGACAAAAGAGGCTTATATCACTGTATTTTAAACAGTATCAACTATCCTATCTCAGTGAAAACTTCCTATTTTCTGTTTTTTTGTTGACATGGAAGCAAAGGATTAAAATTCTTCTGTAAGGAACTTTTTGTGTCCTTGTGTGGGTCCTATCTGAAATACTAAGGTACAGTCTTGGCTAGAGGCTCCATCCCATCATGCTTGTTGCTCTACAGAGGAATGAAGAATACATGCTTAGGCAGTGGTGCAATTCAGTGCATTAACAACTAATGGTTTATGGTTAAGACTTGAAGCTAAATTCTAGCAAGCATTTTATTAATATTTTTAATGCTGAAATGGGAAGTTTCACAATATGAGAAAGTCAGCGTGCTAGAGAAACACATTAATGAGGAGATGAAAAGCCTCTGAAGATATGGGGGACAGTATCAGTGCAGAGTGATAAGGTGAAATTTTAAATGATGTTTGAGTGAATACTCAATTGAATTCTGAATTTTGATGATTCTGCTTCAACAGAAATACTACTAAAATAAGCAACAACTCATCAAAAGATCCTCATATAACTTGTATTTTAAAACATATAAATAGAAATCACACACACATTTTAGTTAACTAAAAATATACCTTGTCCAGGGACAAAAGGTCTAGAAAACTGGGACACAATAGAAAGAGGTGTCAGTGTGGGACGGATGTTCTTCATGTTTGACAGCTGGGCTGGTGCTGGTGATTGGGCTGGTGAGGTGACAGGGCTGCCCAGTTGAGGACTATGCTGCAGCTGGAATAAACAACACGTTTGTGTTTCAAAAAGTACTACCTGAACAAGCAGAACAGCACCCACAGCCTTCAAAGATTTAAATGAACTTTAAATAGCTCTATTGAAGTATAATCAGAGCAAGATTTTTATTCCCCAAAAAGAACTTTTGCCAAAAGACAGAATTAATGCCCATTTTAAGTCAGGCTGGAGAAGCAAGGCAGCAGGTGGTACCTGTGCAGCGCCGTCTAAAGTGCTGAGTTCGGCGGCCTTGTGCCCGCGGGGCTGATCGCAGTAGTACTTGCCGGGTTTCCTGTGCGGTGGGGACGGGTTCCGCGGCGCGGCGCTGCCGGGCACGTTGAGCTGCATCATCACCACCCCCCCGGGCCCGGCCCCGGCCGGCGGCGGCACCGCGGCTGCAACGCAAGGAAAGGGAAATGACCCACGGAACGGGCTTTGCTAAAGGAGCTGCTGCTTCTAGAAACTGGAGCGGTGTCTTCTGTACAGTTACATTGTACTTACAGAGGGCTTCCCACAACAAGAGACAGTGCAGCCACTGAAACTCACTGTAGGGAATGGTTTTGAAAGAAATCACTCTGTTTATTAGTAATTGACAGTATTCAACATTCACTGCAGTTTCTATCAAGGCACTGTATTGCAGAACATGATATTAAGCAAAAAGATGCTCCGTTTAAAAATAGAAGTTTCCTAGTTAGCTTTATATGATGTACAGCAATGCAGACTCAAAATGTTTTCTCTGATAGGATGGCACATATCAGAAAGACCTGGGATCAACCTCTGGTCTAGGCAAGTTCTCCCTAGGAATGCTTTTCTGGGCAGATACTGCAAACTGATCCCCATACCCTGTCCCACGTGGGTACTGTGGTAGCCACAGGAACTCCAGAGTCAGGGGAGAACACCTGGACATCCAGCACTGTTTCACAAGGTTTCATACCAGGAGCTATAAGGAGAGGCTGCCCAAGAGACAAACCATCTCCCCCTCTGCCCCAGGTAATTTATACAATACCCTTTCTATTTGTAAATGGTTGTTTGCAATTTCCTTCTCTGCTCTACCCACTGTTTACAGCATTTCTCAGAAACCAAGATGAAAACACACAGTTTTAAACATCATTTAATCATCTGTCTTTAAAGCAGGATTCTGCAGTCTTCTCAATTTACTGCCACATCATAGCATCAAGATACAGACGATAAAATGCATTCATCTGGCTTTTTATAATGGGTTATTGTTTTCACTACCCCTGGTCTCCACAATAAGAAAGACTTCTTCAAAAATCAAACCAAACAATGTAGAATAAGGGATGCATAACATTAAAACTACACTTGCTTTTGTAAATTGTGTTTGGAAATATTTATTACATGGGCAACTGAATTAACAATGTTTTCACATCTACACTTTCTTTTTAATGGCAAAAAGTTTTACCTAGGTGTTACAGATTGCAATCGAAGCATCAGGTATCTGGGCAGCTTTAGCAGAGGATATAAATTAAGGCATCCCTGCAAGAGCCACATTGTGAATATTTCTGTTTTGTTGCACAGCAGAATAAAATACAACTGTGTTTATGACTGGTACATAATCCGAATAATATACAACACAACAGTTTTCCACTGTAAAGCCATAAACTTATCTAGTCCCTATAAACCTGAGATATACTAAACACCTGTTTACACACTACGTCTAACACACAAAACTGGGTTTCATTTTAATATTATATGCACATATTTATATATTTTGTAAATTGTAATAATTTACATCTTACTGGTTTATATACAGAATTTTACCTTGCAACACTCTACCATACTCTGTTTTGACTTATTTCTGTTCTGTGAGAACACCCAAAAAACCATGTTTTTCTTCCAGAAACATCTACACCACCATCTCTAACAGACTGCCTATATAAAATGCAATTTAAACTGCAAAAGAAAATTTTATATGTTCAGAAAATCATATTTTTGTTTTTGCTTCTAGTTGCCCAGCATTTCAGGAAATGAAAATGAATTGAATTCTTTTTCTAACCAAGTATCCTGACACAATGAAGTGTCATACAGTGCATAAGTCAGTTGCAGACACTTTAAGACCTGCCAAATCCCATGAGAAAGGAAAAACAAACTAGTGCAAGACCCACCTTAGACATTCTGAAATGAAAAATCTTCCAGAATTAAAGCCAAATAAATCTGAAGCAAATGGAAACCAAACCTGCCCATGAACTGCTAATCCATTTATCTTGCCACGTAACTGCATGTTATCTATTTACTAATAAACAGGTTCAAAAAATACCTTAAAGATAAATGTTTGCAAGAAATACCACACCTGTAACAGAATCTAGGTCATTGATCTAGGGTTGTTTAATGTACTGCTTGCTTGCAAAATACTGAGATGGCAGAAGTTGAGATCATCCCTATTTACCAACCAAGACTCTAATGTATCAAATTCCCTAATAGTAAATAAAGACAGTGCCACCGTGGTCATATGATTGTTCTGTAATCTCTTGTTATGGTTAGCCCTAGTGCTCTTATTTTCCTGACCAGGCAATCAATTTTATGGTTGGACCTTCAGAGTTTTAAGCGTTTGGATATTAACAGTTATAAATGTTTCATGGATTGACAAGATCAACATTGCTTTCAAACACATTGAGGCTTTTCGTTACACGCCTTCTAAAAACTTACCCAAGTATTTTGTAGATCAAAACCTTCTGAAACTGATGTAAATGTTTCTGCTGAGTAACAGTTACCTGCTGAGGGTGGCTTCCAGGCCACCCTGGGCAGCCGCTGTTTCACTTAAATTCCAAGTTATCATTTTAAAAGATACAATAATAGCAATACAGATGAAGAATTAAGAAAAAATAAAAATCAGAGATGGCACTCAAGTTTCAGTTGTTCTAGCAGTTAGCCATGAAACCAATCTGAAAATTTACAGCAGGTTCTAGACAGAATGGCTTAGATGAAAATCCCAGTAAAATATACCTTTTTTTGGCTGCATGATGGAAAGACCAGTGGATGAACTTTTACATGATGAGGGTGGAGACACTATGTTGTAGTGCACAATGGAAGCAGCCTGCTGTGGCTTTGACTTGGATGAAGGTGGCAATAATGTAGGAGGTGATGGCTTCTGACTTGAATGGTTGCTATAAACTATGGAAGTAAAAGCAGTAAATAAGGCTGCCATAAAAACAAAACACCCCACACAGCTTTCAAGTACTTTCAGCTTTTCAGCAGGTCAAAAAGCTACCCCACAATGCTCAGTTTTCAAACTCTTCTCAAAACCTTTTAAGAAAATCATTGCTTCTACTTTGTTAACTGAAATCTAGAACGGTTCTTGAGTAGAAGAGCCAAGTATGCTGCTTCCAAAATGTACCCCACTCCTGTCAAACAAAAACCCAAATCTCAACGTTTTCAGACCCATGTGGCTGTTCAGGAAAGGATGGAAGTGCTTCTGCTGCCCATGTATGGTTCCTATGTCTGTCTTGACTCACCAGTAGACGTGCAAGGCATTATGATGTATGGTATTGGATTTTAAGAAAGTAACTTGAGATATTTCAAAGATAAAATTTGAAATTTCAAATTAATCTGCCTCAGGGTTAAAAATGGAAAATAAATTCAAAAATGGAACAAAGAGGAAACAGAATACAGCAGTTAATTCTAAATCAAACCCTTATAAGCAAATATCCAATCACCCAGCATAATAATAGCTAGACATTTTTTTAAGCTTATCAATAAAAACTCTGTTCTTCCAACCTGCACACTGCTGTCCTTGAAGCTGCTGTGAGTTGCATGGTGATGATGTTCTAGGAAATTGTATCTGCTCTGATCCAGGAGGCTGCAAATATCCTACAGATGAACTGTAATAACAAAAAAAGAACATGACTAACAGGCATTTATGTTTCACTCATTTAATCACGACTTCTGCATTTGCTGTCTACATGTACTGCAAATCACTGAGCTTTTGTTAATTTTAAATCAGTAATATCCCCACCTACCCCTGAATTCATTCATTCTTCAGAAGACTGAGGCTTCTCACCTCTTCCTCTGCAAAAACACGTGCCCCTGAGTAACTGCATTAATTCACCTATTTTGATATTCTATTTTTGTGTCCATAGCTCTGTATCAGCATAAAGACATGCAGAATAATAATAATAATAATAAAAAGACAATTTGTTGTCTTGCTCACTTAAGCAGAATTAGGTCTCGGTTAAGCGATCCCCACAGCCCCTGCCAGGAGGATTTGGGATGCAGTCCCTCAGCTGGGGGCTGGCCCTGGGCAGCTGGGGCAGCACACCAAAGACACAGCTCTGCTCCAGGGTCCACTGACACAGCCCAGAGAGGAGATGGCTTTTCCAAAAGGGGTGGGAAACGGAACACGACTCCAGGAATAAACAACCAGCCAGCTGTTTGCAAAATGTAGGAAAAGGATAACTTTAAAAGTTGATTTTTGCCAGGTAGTTTTTCAGAGTTATCAGGGGAAAATCAGGTAACACACTGTTAGATTAGTTAGATTCTATTATACCACTAATGCTCAGCCAGAACATCAGGTTGGTGGCCTGTTATCAGAATAGTGCCTGTACTAAGAGATAAACATTCCAAGAATAAAACGATTCCTTCAAATTGTGGGGGGAAAAAAGTAGGTTTAATCCTCTTGGACCTACTATTTTTACCTATATTGTCAAAAGTTTGTACCATCCTTTGTCCCATAGGTCACTTATATAATTTTAATTTAAAAGATCCCTTCCATTAAAGCAGACAAAACCAAGTGAAAACTAACACAGATGCTCTCATACAGCTTCTGATCTGCCTGCTGATTCTGGTTTTCAGCAGTGACCCACAGGTTTGACACGCAGCTCCTGCAAAACAGCATTCTGCTTTCCTTGTTCAAGGGCTGCAGCATAACTATTCTGCTGAAAGCAAGATGCTGTCTTTGGTTGCTAGTTTGCTCTGAATTCCTAATAAATGAGAGGGACATTCTAAACTACACAAAAGATCAAGCAACCAAACTTAATTCAAGAGAAGTCTGGAATTAAGCCGACCTGTGACTTCACTGAATCTCAAATATAATAACTACAGAAAAGGATTTTAAAAACTTCAGATACAAAGAACAAGAATTCAGATTTAAGTGGACGAAACCATGCGGCGATGGCACAAATACTACTGAAGTCTGCACTCTGAAAAGGATGAACAAGCTTCAAACGGTTGCTGCTTGTTGAAAAGCTCTCAGGTATTTTTAAATGCTGCACATTTGTAAGTTCAAAAAAAACTCGAGAAAGAAAAATTGCTAACAAGCATTAATCCTAGTGAATTCTCCTAGGTACTTGCCTATCTGTTCTCAAATAGACTGCTTTGGGGACACAGATGTATATTCAGGGAGGGCTGTACATGCAGACCAATTTGCTGCTACCAAGGTGGGTAAAAAAAAAGACAAAAGCCAAGTTTCTATACTTGTTTAACAGCCAGCTTGGTGCCAACAGGCCTCATCAACAATACAAAGTAAGCTAAACCTTTTCCGTTCCAAAAAATAAGTCAGTCTTTTTCTGGGATTCAAATTATTTTTTCTTGACACATTAATAATGCAGTATCTTTAACAAAACCAGTGAATATGAATAGTCATCTTAAATCCTACTGCAGAAGGACTGAGCTGCTGAGAAACAGCTGGGTAAGAAACAGAACACAGAAAATTTAGGAGGTAGAACTGCAGTAAAGTTATTGCTGAAAGTGCTATGGAGACAATATTTTCCAGTCCAACAAGTATGTCACAGTTAAAGCAGTATTGCTTGTTCCACTTAATTGCATAGGAGCAAAAATAGAGTGCTTGTAAGTCTGCCTTTAAAATAATAGTTTTAATATCTGCAGTACTAAAAGCAGATCCTGTCAGTTCTTACAAAGTCACGAAGCCCAGCTGCTGAGAAATCAATTATCAGTTAAACTTACCTTAGGTTGTTCTGTTGACCTGATGGAATGACACTGTAGTAGACTGGCATTCCTGTGGTGGGCAGCCCTTGGCTGGACTGACTGGGAATTATAACAGGCTGCTGATATGTCTGCTGGGGCACTGCTTGGGAACCTTGAGGCACCGAAACCTGCAATGGGCCACACAGTAAGGTTTTCTCCTGCAATGTTTCTGCCTCTTGACCATCACCCAGGTGATATAAGAATTTAAAAATAACCCCAGCAACTGAAAGATCTCCTGCAGTTCTCTAAATCCACAAGAAAGGTGATTACAGTAGCTAAAATAACAACGCAGTATTAAAAAAAAAAATTCTTTAAATCTTCTTCCCCCCAAATAGAAATGTTGGCTCCAAGGGACTCCGTAAATTAACAGTACATTTTCTCTACAACAGAAAGTGGAAACCTTCCAAGCTTTTCTTCCCCACCCTCTGAACTGCAACTGATGCAGCACTTGGCTTTAACAGGACTAGAACACAATTGTGCACTTGTGATGCATTCTTCTTACTTCACTTGTGGTTTGTATCTTTAACTTCTGTCCCCAAAGTCAGCTTGGACACCTGCTTGCAGCTTTCTGCCATTTCTACCATAAAGCAAAGGACTTAAAGAAAACCCCAACACTCAAACCCACAGAACAGTCATTGTAATGAATCCATTACCCACCTGATAAGATGGCACTGAGGGATATGGAACAATCACACCTTGAATTTGATTCCCAATATTGTTGTGTTGGCCACTGACTAGATTTTGATTCTGAGACTGCTGAACTCCAACTAAACCCTGGTAGTTTTGCTGCTGGTTGGGCAAAATCTGGTAACCTGAAATTATATATTTAAATCTTATTTTGAAATAATGAACACATTTTAAGCATAGTTTACTATGTGAAAATACACATGTAGCATTTTCCAATGGCTTGTTTCATCTGGCAGCTTCACAACAGTTGAACTTATCATGCATATTAAAAGAAGCCAACATTAAAATTAATAGATTTACTCATTTGGATTCAGCATGAAATATTATCCATACTGTTTGCAATGCTGCTCCCACATGCGTGCACTATTCATTTACACTCTGGCTTACATGCATTAACACCTTGATTTGACAGGTGAAAGATGGAAGCACTTGAACAAAGCATGCTGGACAGGATCAAACCCAGTTAATTGTCTGGTACTGTGAACAAGGCCATTCCAGGTACTTCAGTTTGAAAACTCTACATATGCAAAATTCAGCTTGGACCTCAGATGCTCCGGGGGTCAGAGCATCTTGACTGCAATTCTAAACTAAATCAGACTTCAGGAAAATTTGCATAAGGCATGTGTGCAATTCTCAAAGGGGCAATTTCTTCTGAAATCTGTAATGCTAAAACCAACTGGGGACTAAGAAAAATCTTCCAAGTTCAAGCCATGTTGGTACATAGTGGAAGATGTTTTATATTCAAAGTTATCGTCAGGATACAAAGAAAGATTTTCATATTCACCCCTCTATCGTGTCTCTAAAACAATTTATTATTGCTTAAACTGGTATTCTCTCCTATCTTTCAACAATTGCCTCAAAAACCGCACCCCATCCCACCCCAAAACAAAAACCAAAACACCCCAAGCATGAGTGCAAAACAGGAAATCTGTGCATTTATGAAGTCCAACCTAAACTCCCCCTTTCCTCTTTTTTTAAAAAGCATTTAGCAGGTAACTGCTACCATGATCCAAACACATGCAGAACGCAAGATCTTTTTCTCTCATGTTCTATCATACAGGTGTGCTCTACTTACCACATCAGCAAAACCCCAGCACAGTCAGTGTTTTTGAGACAAAGCCAGTTATCCCTCCAGAATAACAAAACTGGGCTTGTCAAGATGCACTGACGGCAAGAAGAGTCTGTGTTTGAGTTGGACACATTCACAGCCCACTGACCTTGACATTCCCCATGCTCCCTACCTTGGCAACGAACTATAATAGAGCAAATTTAGCTGCAAAAACTCACTTGGGTTTTCTTTAAGCTGTGCTAAAAAAAGGCTTGGTCTATTCTGAAAGTAATTCAGTTAACGTAAAACCTTTTTGTGAGCAGCACCCACCGATGTTCATTGATTTCATCCACACAGGGTACAATGAACATTGTGCACTAACAGCCTCAGCAGGCTCTCTATAGAAATTGCAACAATGAACACTAAAAGAAGACTGTTAATATAATCAAATATTGCTTCAGAAAATTAAAGGGAAGAAGGTTCAATTTGTTAAAACCAAGACAGCTATTCATTAGAAACACGCAACACTATAAATATTTTTTCAGAGGACTAGACAAAACTTCAGAACAATACATACTTGAAGTAGGATTAATGCTTAGAATTTTTAATAAGTCTGAACTGTGCACAAAATGCCCTTCATACCTGTTATATACAAAATGCTTTAATACACTTTGTTATAAAATGATCTATGGCCCCTAAAAAGCAGCAGAATGGGAATGTGGTGTGACAGACCCAATCAGTGCACCCACAGACTGAACCCCTCAAGTCCCAGAAATTGCAATGGACCCATGGAGTAGTTCTGCAGCCTTTTGTGGCACTTGCAGAGACAGAGACAATCAATTCTGCAAGCAGAGGGAACTGGAACAATATAAATTGGCTGCCAGAAAGGTTCCCCAGAGCGTTCCAAAGAATGCCCTATTTTTAGAGCAGTTTCACCTCTGCATAGAGTGGGCTAACAGAAATGCAGTACTCAGCAGAAACCCCACACCTGCCACAGCAGATTGTCCCATTACACAGAAATATCTGAAATTTGAGGTAAAAATAGGAGCAGGTTTCTTCGTATTTACATAATTCAAAAGAAATCACAGTTAATATAAGAAAAGTTGACTCACAGAATATAGAAATACATTTTCTGAATAATGCATTAGGAGTGAGAAACAGTGTTTATTGAAGAACAGAAAAGCAAGTATAACCACTCAGTTAATGAGCTGGGAGTTGATGAGCTTGGTTATGACTGCTATAACTACAGCTACTGTTACAGCTGGAGTAGTTTTATCCCTGGGTTGTGAAGCAGAAGCCAGTTGAACTGCAGCGGATGAGCCTACAGGAACTGTAGTTCTGACTGGATTTTTAAAAACCTGTAGTTCGGTCTCATGGTAACTGGGCTCACATTAACATAGCAATCAGAAATGCTTTTTTCCTTAAGGAGAGTTTTCTTCTCCCAACATCTTTTGGGCAACGAAAGCATTTTTATTAAAAGCAACCCCCTCCAAATATTTCACCTGAAACCCCTTTAATAAAAAGGAAGCCAGGAAGCAGCTGAAAAAGAGACCGGTTCACTGTGAGAAATGTAAACCTCTCAGACAGTGTTACGGCCCCGAATCCAACAGCTCATCAGTAAAGTCAGGCCACTCCTCAACATTAGAGCAGAAGTGGCTCCAGTTGCCATGCTCTCAGAAGCTGTCATCTTTTATCTGAATTTGTGTTTACAAAGTTATTTCATAGTTAGTAACCACTTCCTGAGGTGAACAAATCCCATGGCTTTTATGTAATGCAAGATTTGTAGCTCTCATTTTTGCCCTGGCACTTCACTGTATGAGCCAAGTAACATGGAGCCTTTGGCTCAAAACCACACATTGCTAATAAGCATCAACCACTCCATGTGTCGCTTTATGTCAAATTAATACACATATCAGTGGCTTAAAATAAATTACAAGCAAGAAAATTTTCAAATACACCATCTTATGAGGTGTTTCCAGAACAGATAACAAGGCATGGAACCATCAGTTTCTAAAATGCTGATTCAAATTTGCCTATAAAGCATTAAATGAGAACCAGCAATGGCTGGAGCACAGTTTGGAGATTTGCAGTTAAGCACTAATTATGCAGTTTCTGGTAAGATTCTTCCTTCTTCCATTAGTGCTGGTAAACACCAAGTAACCAAACACTGAATAGAATTATTGGCTGGACCATCCCCATACTATCTAAACATGATCCCTTGATGTCAGAGTGCAGGTACAGGGCACATTATCAAAGCATTAAGCAGCTGTCTGCACAGCCTGCTTATTTTGTTTCTTCCAGGACAGAGAGGGAGTTTATCTGCTGACACTTTTCACCCATAGGCAGTGAAATTCCGTTAAAATATAAAGAGCTAAAAACATACAAGAGAGGAACTTACCTAATAGTAACCAGTCCATCCCTTTGTACCTTATCACCTCATACTTTCCAATTCAGACTGGTTTGTTTAGGTACAAATGTGCACTGAACTCTCTGAGTTGGGGAGTTTGTGTGCTACTCACACAGGGTGTCCCCACAGTGGGAAGTAATCCCTCCTAAATCTCAGACTTTTTGTTAATAAGTAGTCTAGGTATTAAAAATTCTGAGGAAGGAAAGCAGGTTGTGTAATACAGTTGGGTAACACATCTCTAACACCAGTGGAAAACACAAGTTGCAAAACCAAGTAGTTTGTTTTCCTTTGAAAAAAATCTTTGTGAACTGAACCCTGAATAACTCCATCAACTGTTGCTACTATTGGAGCACTTCCTAGAAGAAGCGCAGAAGAGGAGTTATCCCTCTTACATGCTGCTTCACGGGACATAAATAAATCCAGTTAATATTTGTAAAAGCTGATCTTTCATCCTGTTTCTATAGAGCAACACATAGCTGGGGGCAAGGGAAGGAATTAAAAAGACCCTCCTGAAGAAAACTCAGAAGAATGTTACATATTCAACTAAGAGCTGGTATAAAAGCCTGGTCTTTAAGGATCTCTGCCTCCAAACATCACTAGTTACTTCTGAAAGTTTTGACCATGAGTCAAGATATTACTGAGAAGTAAATTTGTTTCAGGAATACATATCTTATTGAAGAAGTCATAACAATACTTAGAAGTACAGATTGTCAGAATAACGGTAGCCTACAGTTAAAATCTGTAAGGAAAAAAAGACAACAGGAAGGAAATGGAAATGAAGCTTGCTAACATTCATAGAAGGGTAACTCAGACAGTTGAGAAGTCATTACTAAGACAGGTAACCACATATGTCTCATTTGTATGTTTCATCCAATACCATGACATCTTTAATCACACGACAGAAAGACAGAGTAAAACAGTATCACCAGTGTCTTCTGCACAGCACTCTTTTCATGCCACAGCATCTAAGATTAGGATCTTTAGTTTATAACTTTCAGTTAAGGTACATCTCTTTAATGTTACATCATTTCAAGGTAGTAATTTATCTTACTTTGCAAGTTAATCAAGTTATTAGTTACTAAGTTACAAATTTTCAAACTTATTAACTTTTAAAGTTTCAAAATCCTATAATTAACATTTCAGCACGAGCCACTCAAAGGAATGGATTGAATCCCAAGTGCCTCAAATTTTTCTACCCTACGTTAGTTACACTTTGTATTCTATATGCAATCCTCTATATTAAATTTTGCAGCAAAGCAAGTTGAAAATGAAAAAGCGGGAGAAACACCACACGAAGTGTTCTAATGAAAAGCTGGAAGAGTGGAACAAACCTGTCTGCTGGCCAGGCTGCGGCAGGGCCTGGTTCTGCTGCGTGCTGTAATGGACAGAAACAGGGCGGTACTGCTGGCTGGAGTGCGGGTACTGGCTGGGGGTGCAGTAACAGGGTGGCATCTGCAAAGGAACAAGCAGAGGGTCACCTGCATGCAGCTCTAGAGAGGGCAGACATCTAAATCCAAAATCCATAGAACAAAGATGCAACATTTATTAAAAGGTGCAATGATGTTAAATAGTTCAGTGATTAAAAATCCCTTATACTACATAAATTCCCTCTTTAGCAGCCAATTTCTCTACTTTTCTTGTCAAAACAACAATCTCCAATTTCCACCAAGAGGCATTTCAGAGACAAAAAAACTATGCAGAACGTACATTTTACCAGCTACAAGTAAATAGGAAAACCTGTGTTATTGTTGCTCCTCAAGTAAACTGAAGTCGTTCATTACAAAACACATACTGAGAAAGGACCCCAGCCCCAGCACAAAAGCAGAGCTGCAGTTCTGCAGGGAGCCGCAGACCGTATGGAAAGCTCCGAGCAGAAGAGCAGGGTGAGTTTCCCCCAGCTCTCAGGAGGCCGTAGGAGCCGTGTACCTGTGGCACGGGCTGCTGCACGAATCCCTGCTGCGGGAGCACGGGCTGGCCCACGGGGTGCGCGGGCCCCGAGTAGGGCGGGGCGGGCGCGGCGGGCGGCGCTGCGGGCGCGGCGGTCAGGATGTAGCCGGGCTGCTGCGGGGGCTGCAGCACCACGCCGGGCTGGAACAGCGCCGGGCCCGCCTCCCCGCCTTCCCCCGCCGGCTGCTGCCGCGCCAGGCTCAGCTGGCTGAACTGCGACCCCAGGCTGTCCTGCTGCAGGCGTGGGAAAAACAGGAAAAACTACATTTGCAAATGCACCTTCAAGGAAAAAGAAATAAATCAGCCAAATACCTCAGAAAGTTTTAGACAGCACGTCTCACATTACTGGGCAGTAGCATGAGCAGCCAAAGAACAACAGCAAAGAAGACAAACCGTAGCAAATTATCTTCAGGGCTGACAGCAGGAGAGAGCATCCATGTTCAGACTTCACTCTTTACACTGCAAATATTTTGCCTTCTGGATTACATCTGCCTTTATCTACTTACTGTGAGAATTCATTTGTCAAAACGAAAGTTCAGAATTTGTGTCACTAACATTTTCTGACTGGACTCCAAAACTTAAGTGAAAACATCTAACCCCAGTTAAAATAACAAGATGCATCTGGATTGCTGAAGTAAATTTTTTGTTCTAAGAGTTTAACATAATGAGGTTCTAATCCTGAGTTAAAAGGTACATTCCTCTAAATTAGTTATTATCCTACATGCAAAGATTAATTATCTTTTCACTTGAAATGTAGTAAGAACAGTAAGAAGTGTGTTCCAGTAGTTACCCTCTGTGTTTTATTAACATCTGAAAGGATGCCACTGATTGCACTCTGCACTGCAGGGGTCCTGTGCAATTTGAAACTTCTGTTGCTGTAACCCCAAGCTCCTTTTCTTAAGGAGCAATACAGCATCAGATTAGCCACATCTGAAAATTGGAAGTGATCACTAACTAGTATTGCTTTTTTTCGCTAAACAGGAAGATTTGGTTCATACTTGGAAAGTGGACTCTCCAAACATGCAGGAAACATTAAAACTATTTCATGGTCTTAGATCATCCTGCAGACAGGAATTAATCAAGAAAAAGTAAGTGCAAGCTCCATCTTTTACTGATTAGCTACATTCACATTTTATGATGTTATGATTTTTTTAGTTTCCAGGCTAATGATATTATTAATTACTGCCGGAAATATGAATTTGCACTTAAAACTCAATTTAGTGTACCTTCAGTATTTAGTACATTTTAAAAAGCCTTATTTTCATTAGATAATAATCTGACTTTGGTATTTAATTCCTTAATGGAGCCCATTAAATGCAACTACATTGTATTTTACATTCTGCTTTTCCAAATCCTGGGATTGAAGAGATGTGAGTTATCTTAGCTCTAAATATATCTGAAGGATAAAGCTAAGCCAAACCACACTAATTTCTGTTACACTACCAGTGTAAGTAGAGTCTGACCTGGTCACTTTGTGACAGTGACTGGTATGGTACAAGCAGGATTCGGCCCTGGAACATGGCATTCCCAATAAGTGTAGAAAGCATTCTCCTGGTATCAGCTACATCAATCCTTTTCACTGTGTTACATAAGTTATCATCAGCAGGAATAAATGCTTCAAACTACCAAGGCACTTAGTATTGGAACCTATTTCCTGAATGTGAAATGCTTTAAAATTGCCACAAACAGAAAGGAGTTTCCTTCTCTGCTTTAGCACCTATTCAAACTCTCAATTAACTTCAGAAGCAACATCCCTACTGGATTCAGCTAAAACTGTATTTATTATAAGAAATTTCTGATTAATGTTGAAAATTAGCTATTGTACAACACTGTGATGGGTTAACCTTAGCAGGCTCCAAAGTATCCCCCAGATCACTCATTCCATCCTTCCTCTCATCCTTAGCGATACAGAGGGAGAAAATATGACGAAAGTCTTATGGATCACGAAAAGGACAGGAAAATTATTCACCAATTATCACCACAGGAAGATTAAATTTATTTATGGCAATTAAACAGAGTTGGATAGTGAGAAATAAAAACAGAACTAAAACCCACTTCTCTCAACCTCTCTGCTTCTTCCCAGATACAACTGCACTCCCAAATCATCTACGTCCTCCTCCAAGTATCACAAGGGATGGAGAATGGGGCTTGTGATTGGTTCCCGGTCATGTCTCTACTGCTTCTTCCTCCTCACTCTTCTGCTCCAGGATGGGGTCCCACCCATGGGATACCATCCTTCACAAACCTCTTCAATGTGGGTTCTTCCCAAAGGCTGAAGTCCTTCAAGAGTGGAATGCCCTAGTATGGGTCCTAGCAGGAAACCTGCTCCTGAATACTCCAGCTTCCTTTAGAGCACCTCTGGGATGTCCCAAGGGCTGCAGGGTGGATATCTACTCCACCATGCACTTCAAGGAGAGAATCTGCTTCACAAGAGTCTCCTCCCCAGCACCTGGAGCACCTCCTTGCTTTCCTCCCTCTGGCCTTGATATCTGCAGAGTTGTTTCTCCTTCCTCTCATACCCTTTCCTAAGAACACTGAGAAGTGCCACCAGTGTACATGACTGACTCGGCTTGGGCTGTGCAGTGTCAGCCCTGGAGCCACCTGAAATGGGCTCTGCCCAACATGGGGCAGCTCCCAGTCTCTTCTCCCAGAAGCTATCCCTGCAGCTCCATGCTCCAAAACCTTGCCAAATAAACCCAACACAAACATGCACTCAGTAAAGTATCAGAGCACACTTTGACCTGGACTCTAGGTCAGATTCTCCCTTGGATAACAACTCTCCTTTACTAAGTTTCAGTTTCACTTTGTGCAGCTTTTCTTCTTATTTCCCCCCTCCCCCGGTTTTAGATAGATACTTTATTTCCAGCTTCTACTTATTAAACAATGGATACTAGAGAAGTGGGAGTGTTGAAAGTTCTACCGAACAGGCTACAAAAAGGTAACCAGTAAAAAATCAGACTAGCTGATCCCTCATAATGTATTAAGGTTCAGCAGAAGAGTGAGCAGACATGGAAACAATGAGAAACAATGGAAAGAGGTTAATCCAGAAACATAAAAAGATACTGACTGGCTAATGAAACAGCACTGAAAACTTTCCTTTACAAAGGTAAAGGGAAATAATGCATCTCAAAATATAGAGATTTACAGATATAGCCTTATTTGCACATATTCCTGCTGAACATGAAATGTTCCCGTCTTGAGCACTCAGGTGCTGTGTCACTGTGATCGAGAGCCAGTCACTACCCTGGTATCACAGAGCACTCCAACAGGCAAGCAAAGGTCAGCAGGCAGCAGAGATGAGGCAGTGCAGGGAGCAGAGAAGAGAAGGTGTAATACCACAGAGTATTGCTGTGCAGAGGAGGCTGGCAGGAGCGGGGGTGGGTACGACACTGCAGAGTACTGGACAGGCTGGGAGGAGGGCTGCAGAGCACGCAGAGGCTGCAGAAATAACAGGGTTATGAACAAGGTTAACACCACAGTAAGAGAAGTGAAAACAAGTCTTTTGTAACAGAGAAAAGCATCTATGCTCCAAAAGAGCAACTTGCTCCACTCCCATTAACAAAATAGATACTTCTTTTTTCTTAAGCTTAAGATTGCATAGAACGAAAACAGAAGTAACTCTGAATATCTCAGTCTCCCAAAAGACATCCATTGCTTTGTAATACACTATATTAGCTATGTCAGCAATTGCTTTTATTTAACATTTACTGTTTCCTTCAGAGAGACTAAAAACTCCACATGCATTTTAAACACAAGCTCTTTCAAAGCATCTAAAGGCAGAATGAATTTACTATTAACCATGGATTCAAATATACTACTTTCATTTTTTCAACAATACTAAAATATTTTCTCTAGATAGTTATCATTGCTCATAGTATTTCATGCAGGTTTAATTCCAGCATCCATTGAGAAGGTAATCAGAGATTTAGTAGAAAATTGGTGAAGAAAATGGCAAATATTACATACACACTTCTGTGAATTAGAAAGAGCAGAAATGAGACCTTTTTCAAATCAGACCAGCTCTATTGTGGCATATCCAGCTATCTGAACAGGTTTAAACAGGGAAAACAAACAAACAAAGGTAAAAGGTTTAGATGAAGTTCTATAAATAACTTTTTCATAAAATTTAAGAACCATCTGAAAATACCACAGGAGACTACAGCCAGTACCTTGGTGCCTGAAATAGCTGCTGTGGAGAGGCAGGACCCTCCCTTCTCCTGCCCATACATTTTGCTTTTCTTCTTTGAGGGCTGGGGCAGTCTTTATTCTGGCCTGTTTTACTAAAGTGTTGTACAAGACAAGGATAAAATACATCCTGTCCTTGTGCGTGTGGTTTTGTGAGCCGAACAGACTGCAGTGCTATTCATGAGTTGTTCATGCTGTACCAGTCCTGAGCTACTCCTTCTGTGCCATGACTCCTGCTTGTGCTGTACAGCCAGGAATTCATCTGGCTGAGAAACAACCCTAAGACTAGAAACCTAAGGTTCCAGTTGGATTAACTCTCTTCCCAGCTGCAAACTATATTGCTCTTAATGCCTGGGTAACTCTACAGTGCAGAACCTCTTGTTCTTGTTAACAGAGTATTTTCATACTAAAATTCCTCAGTATTTTTAAGAAAAGGCTGCCTACCATGCTCAGGGTATGAGCAGAGCTGCTAGTTCTGAGGACTGTGAGGGACAAGGCCCAGGTACCCTTATCTGTGTGACTGCTGCTCCCAGCCACTGCAGGAGAAGCAATAACCCCCTGTCCCTGTTGCCAGAGGCGAGTGAGAGCCACGGTGTCCCTGAGCACGTGTTTGACAAGTGCACCTGTGAGAGGACGGGGCTGGCTCCGGGCTGGTGCTGGGCAGGGCTGGGCAGGGCTGGCTGAGGGGCAGCTCCAGGCACTTGGGTCCTTGCAGGCTGCTGAGGCAGGGGCGGGTTGTACACAACCGGAGTGCCGTCGGGGTTGAGGAACGGCTGGCCTGAGGGGAGACAACAAACACAACCAGCTGCACCACCTCTGCTGGGAGGGAACAGGCTAATACACTTACAGCAGGCAAAATGAGTACAATAACAAAACTGAAAAATAAGTGAAGTCATACTGCTTTATATGACACATTCATGCCAAATGCCACAACTGTAACAGCAATGACTACATGCAGATAAAACTGAAAATACTTAAACTAAACAAAGACACCTCAGTCTTTACACAGTGAACACACATAAAAATTTCTTATATCCTACTCATCTTGAAACTTGATTTTTAATCAGGTAGATTGAATATGACAGGAGTAGTAAAGGAAAATCCTACTAAAATACCATTTTAAGTATCTTTTAAAAATTCATCTCCTTAAATCAATTTGAAAACCAGTCAGAACACAGGAGAGCTTAAAGGCAAATATTTTTTTGAAAATTATACAAAACAATAGCTGCCCTGGTATTTCCATGACTCTCTTCCCATACTCTTAGATTAATTGGCTTTTAGCTTTAAAAATAAATAACAGACTTATTCTCCTATTTAATAATTTGCAACCTCAATATTACAGCAATGGACCAATGAAAATAATTGAAAAACAAACTCCATAAAAGTAAATTACAAAAAACAAAACAAAACAAAAACAAAAACAAAACAAACAAACAAAAAAAAAAACCACCAGTGCTTTCTTTTTGTACCTGGTTGGAAAAAAACTAAAACAAATCAAAGGAACAGCAGCCTGGCTGGCAAGGACCTGTGCCTACCTGCTTAGTGACACATGTCCTGCACTGCCTTATTCTGCCCACCACTGATGCAAATTTTTCTGTTCTCTGATTTGAAGATACTCTTATCCTTTCCAGAAAGGTTTAAACTGAGCCTAAAGCCTTTGCACCCTGTCAAAGCAGACTAATGCTCCTCCAGACTTCTTGGGCCCATCATACTTATATCAAACTGCCCAACATAAAGAGTTACTGAAGAAAGGACTGGGGAATTCATGGCAGACACAGAGGGAGCATGAACAGAGTTGCAAAAAGAAGCTAAAGCAGGACTGCAGCTTATCAGGTGATACTTAACTGAGCTGAATAGATTTCTCTTTAACACTCAAGAATTGGGAATGTTCACATCAATAGGGACTCAGATTTTCTTAATTTCCATCTACTACTTCCTGCTAATCTTCACTTATTTCTTGTAGTGGCTGAGTAAGAACTGTCTCTTCCTAATTGCCAAGTACAGAATCCTCTATGAGAAACTCTGAGGAACCAATCTCTGCTTTGGCTAGCATTGGAACAATAAAGCCAGAGGAACAATTACAGAATACGATGATTTGAATACATTGGAAGTCAAAGTTTATCTGCACCTAAATGTTCCTTGCTCTCAAAGTGTTCTTTGTCTTCTATAACAAGCTCATTAGACATTAACAGAATTATGAAAGACTACTAATGAACTTAGCTCTAAGATGAAAATACATTCTCCTCCAAATCCAATGGCTATCTAAGAAAATTAAGTCCTGCAGCAACTCGTTTGTAACCAAATTTTTAACAATTGAGTTGTATTAAGGAAAAAGAGGAATTTATCTATTCCAATGTCATACATTCTAGTTAAAGAAATTATTTACTACATGATCATTTTAACAACACCAATGAGAAACATTTTGCTTCAAACATCAGGTGCACTTCTATTCAAACATAATCAAGTCCATCTACAGAATGATGGTAAATATATCCTGAAGTATTTTCTACAATGAAAACAAATCATTATACTAAAATTAAAATATATAATTTCCTAAAATTAAGATCTTTTACATAAAAGGTAAATTAAAATTTTCAGGATTACCTAATTTGTAAGTAAAAGTTTGCCCTGAGAATGCTAACTCAGTATTTAATCCAGACAATTTATTACAGATCTCCTTGCATCTACATTATGAAGTATCAATTACCTACTACTTACTAAAAACACCAGTATTGGCCAATTACACCAACACCAATTTAATCCTGTTTTAAAGTGACAAGGAGAAGTTTAGAAACAGCATTACATCCTGTGCTCCTTTCTTTCACTTGTATTAACTCAGCACTGAGTATAGAGACATGGGTATGTTGCATCAAGGAAAAAAGATGATAAATTTTCAAATCAATATAAATCCTTTCTCAGCATCTATCCCCTCACTGAAACGGTTTTATAGTAGCACTGGAAAAGATATTTTCCTCTTCTGAAAAAAGCTGAAACAATTAAGTTATTCTGTGTTCTGGATAGTAAATCATATGATTTTCATATTTTATGCAAGTCACTCATTAAAATTTTACATGTAAGTTAAAACTCTTCTAGAGAAAATCATGTGAGTTTACTCATTCCTTTGATCCTCCAGTCATGCCTCCTTGTTAAATTACGTGCATTGAACAAACACAACCACATTAAAAAAATAAAGAGAAAAATAAAGGACAAAGGACAATACTGACATGAAGTCTTATGCAAACACTCGTGCATTTTTTTCCAAGTTCCCCAGTGTAACAGAGACACCCCCAAGCATGTACCAACCTGTTTGAGGGTTGACCAGCACACTGCCAGGCGGGATGCCCGCTGCTTCCAAGGGAAGCAGAAAGAAGCTACTGCTAGCAGCAGGTGCCACTTGCCCGCTCATGCCACCGTCAAAGGAAAGAGAGTTACTAGAGCTGACAGTTGGATACACGGCAGGCGTGCCAGGGGAGGGCTGGCTTAGAGCTGGCACTGGAAGAGGCTGCTGGCTGTGAGAGAGAGAACCTGTGGAGGACCCTACACTACTAGAAGACTCTGAACCTAGGAAAGGAGTAATGAGAAATTGGTTTTACCCGGAGACAGTAAAATCAAACTCACTTTAAAATATACACTTGCAAGTGTTCACCCTGAAAGCTCAGCATTAAGCACATTGTTCAACAGCAGCCTTGTCAATGGATTCCCCCTCCATCTCCCCTGGAACACCACAGCAAGTCCCTTTTGTGAACCAAGGGCCAATTCAGCACTGCTTTGCACTGCAAAGTAAGGTTTTCATATCTAGCTTGGTTTTCTGGTCAGAAAATGTGTATCTGTACCTCCAGAATTCATGGAAGTGGTTGGTCATTACTCCAAAATGGTGGATTAGATGCACTGAGGTGGTGAACTCCCAGCCCCAGCTCCTGCAGCTGTGCAGGGAATGCATCTGCAGGGCCCCATTCATTGTCCCTGTGGATTTGCCAGCTAAAGCCTCATGTCCGGCAGATACAGCCTGCATGCAAGCAAGGGCCAGTTTCTTTCCACTGCTGGGGTCAGATCTTCTGACTCACCTGCAGGACAATTTGCACTACACTAAAACCCTCAACACTGCCTCTGACAATCTGCAGGCTGAAATCAAGAATATAGTTAGAAAAAATGAAATGAGGGTAAGATGGTAGCTTTAGCTTGGCTTTGTGCAACAATTCAAATTTCAAAGTAGTATGAAATAGCCAATTGAAATCAGTACTCGTTTTGTATCTATGAATTACTATAAACATTGCAAGGCAGTGGAGAACCAGACCCTGAGCTTCCTGAAAGCCAAGGCAGCCAAAAGAAATATTCCACAAGTCCAGTAGGGAGAGGTCTGTGGAACTGCTGTTCCCAGGTCACTTGACACCTGGAGCTTTAGGTACACAGTTTAGCAAAGACTTAATAAGAAATGTATGATACTTGGAATACTTGGAAACAGAATATAGTTGTTTAAATTTACAAACTGCATTAGTAGCCTCTATACAATCTAGAAGAAAATGCAAGACTCAAAAACTACTCTGATGGAATTTATGTACTGCTTGAAGTTACTTTGCAATCCCTTATAAAAGTAGCTAATTGTAACCCTTCAATTTGTGTTTAAGAAGAAAGCATAGCTTGAAGCATTGGCCTTTTTTATGGCTGAATGAAGTGAAATCAAAGCTATTAATTGTAAACTGGGTGAGACAGAACATCCCAGCTCTGTAAAACCATCATTGCCTGAGCACAGTTACTTGGATTAATTTCCAAGTGTGTTCACTTCTAGATTATGCAGAGAGATGAGGCTGAAGCCATTATAACCAGAACCAATTACATCCCTGAACAGTGTGAACAAACCCAAGCTCAACATGTGCCAAATCACCACAACCTGAAACTGCATGAAGCAACAACCATCAAGGTGGGCATTCCAAACCTTGAATGTCCAAACTCTTAGAATGCCAAAATAAAGCTTCCAGCAAAAATTTTAAGAATCCGTTTATGTTCTTGAAATTTAGCCAATTAAGATTTCTAAGAATGTATTTTATAGTCAGGCTGCAGTTTATTTTCAAGCTGTGCCAAATAGCATCACTCCAAATGATGGCACAATTTCACAGTCAAGTACCTTGAAATGTTGTGGGTTGTTTTATACTTGTATAAAACACAGACAAACAGAATTTGTTACTGTTTTACTGCATTAAAATATAGCAGTGTGGCCATTTACTTAAAAGGTAGTGGTGATCTAAGGAAAAGCAAAAAATTTAGATAGATCCTCATTAGAAACCAGTTTTATAAATAAGATCAAAGCCAATATTAATAAGGCAAGCAATTATATTCTGCTTTTTTACAGTTCTGCAAATTCTGAAGCAGCCACCACCAACCCACCTATGTATTACAAGTGCCAAAACTCTCCACAGATTAGCAACTGGATTAAATTATGTTGGCATTTGAAATACAAATATTTGCTACATTTCATTTTTGACCCACAGAAGGTTTATTCCCATATTTTCTGAGATTTTGTTTTCACATTAATTATAAGTTAACACCCTTTGAAACCCTGACTCTCATGAGTATTTTTCTCCCACATTTTTAAATCTTAAAATTAAACAGTACACTTTGCTTCACTGACCTAATTTCTCAGCATCTAAAAATTAAGTAAGCATTTTAGCCGTATTCATTTTAATTCAAGAAAAGAAAGAGAACATAATAAAAATAACTTAAACTTATTAGTTAATAAATAACTATTTAATAATAATTTAAATAATTAAATAATTTAAATAATTATTTAATAATTAATAGGCTTTAATGCTGTTGCAACTGAGCTAGGACAGCACTGCAGAGTTTCCTAAGACTGTGAAATGCAGCTTTGCCCCACTAGAACCAAAGAGCTGAACTCCAAATATTCTATACAAAAATATTTCTGGTAAAAAAAGTTTTCAAACCCTTTGCATGACATGAAAGGCACTGAACTTCAAGCCATCTACAATGCACTTGAAAGTTCTCCTTCCAAAGCCAGAAGCATTCACCCCATTTGTCCCGTTCTGCTCTAGGGCTGTGTGTGCAGCCCCTGTATCCCGAGGGAATGGGATGTACCCCACCCCAACACCTGCCAGGCCCACGGGGCTCAGCCCCCAGAGCCTGCCCCAGGCTGCTGTACCTGTCTTGGACAGCCTGCCCGTGCTCTTGCTGCTGCCAGAGCTGTCGCCGCGGCTCAGCACCGAGATGCCGCTGAAGCTGCTGGCCTTGGTGACCGCGGGCTTCAGGTTGCGCAGGGAGCTGTCGGAGTCGGTGCTGCTCCAGGGCCGCGGCTCCGTCTCCGTGCTGCTCTGGTGGCTGTTGGCCGATCTCCCCGATGCCTCCTTATTGATTCTGCAAGTCACAAACTCAACTTTCAGCACAAGCAGCGCTTGCAAAATAAGGGAAAAGAAAAAAAAAACAAAAAGCAAAAAAGCAAAAAACAAGAAAGGAAGGGTAAATACATGCAGAATACTTTGGGTTTTGTTTTTTTAAAAGGAAGCATCAAATACCTAAGTATCTGTCGTCTTTGTTGTGTACTATTAGTTTCTTCCTCCTGGATTCTGTTGACATTTTAATAAGATAGCTTAATATTTATTAAGAAAATAGGAAGACAAAACAGAATTAAACAGCAAGTTTTCTTACCTTTTATCAGTGAAATAATTCTCTTGGGAACACAGGGACTGAGGGGCAAAGAAGTGCAGAAATTAATATAAATGGCATCAAGAACCCCTACTACAAAACACAAAACAATCTGGAGTCTTCTGCGCTATACACAGACTTCTACAGGACCCTCTTTATATTAAGCTGCCTGAAAAACTTTACCTCTTGGTGAATAATTTCCATGAGAAAACAAGACAGTATAAAAAGGCCTATGTACAGGAAATCAAAGTCAGCATGAGGATTGTTACAATGCTGCTCTGTAGGTTTCTATTAGACTTTTTCTGAATTATGGTTCTTCTCTTGGCCTTCGGTGCCTTCTGTCACTTGCAGCTGGTGTGTGATCCCCAGGGCTGTCACAGCACCTGAGCTGCCTTGTCTTCTGCTGGGAAGGGCGTAGGGGGAGAGGCCACTGCTGCTGCAGGAATTGCTCAGTGCCCTGGCTACCAGTCTGGGTATGCACAGAGCACAGGGAACAGAACCAAAAAGGTTGCTCCTGACTCACATTATGTTATCCTTGACTGTGACTCCCAACATCTGGCACAAAGCTTCTAAAGGTGTAATACATAGAAAATTAAGATGCAAAAGGAAAACTTAATTTAATACTCTTCAGAATCTGGTTTTGGATGTGCAAGAGTTATAGATAAAATGTCAAGTGGATTATTAAAAGTAACACATATTTTTAAAGACATATTTGTTCTGTTTACTCAATATAATCACTACTTGCAATTGAATTGTAGCCTATAATGTTGTCCTGCAGAGTATCTCCAGGCAGGAGATTAGATTGTGAGATTCCTGACAGGAATTTCACATATGGAACCTCAAATCATTTTACTCATAATGTGGTTGCTATAGAGACAAGCAAGAACAGAATTTCTTTGTTTTTTAATTTGCTTGGGGTTTTTTCTTCTAATTATTGCTCTGAGCAACTGAAATGGTTGCAGTACCAAAACTCTAACTTAAATTGCAGTGAGGGGCAAAACAATGCAAAGGGGGGAAATACATTGCACTAGGTAATGCTAGAGCACTCTCTTCAGTAATTCTTGGGTTGTTTGAGTTTCATACAGCAGCAATTGGAGAAAACAGAAGATTTCTCAGTAACTGCAATATCATTTAAAACTCACTCAGGCCACACTCTTTTTCTTATCTGCTCAGTGTGATTCAGAAACAGAAAATTTCCTGGAAAACCAACTGTGCATGTATGTGTCTGAAGCATTCATAGAAAACAGTGCCAGACTGGTTTTGATACATACATCTTGTGCAAATATCCTTTCTCTAGCTCTCTGATATTCTTCTTCACGTTCTTCTATGGATTTACTTCTTCTGTCATCTTTTAATCGTATTCTCATCTAAATTAAGTGGTACAGTGTCAATTTACACAGGAAAACAGTAAGAATGCACAGTCAAACACAGCAGGTGGAAGAAATAAGCCACGTGTGCTTTACCTGGTTGTCATCTTTATCTAAACTAGAGTTATCTCTCTTAAGGATGTACCGCTTCTGGAAGTCATCACTCTTCTCATCCTTTATATGCTCACAAAACTTTTGGTCAGGTCTGAGAAAAGTTGTTACAAAGAAAATATTTATGGATTTGTAAACACACCGTACACAAAGTGGAAGAAAGTGGAATATATTCAAGAGTAATTTAAAATATACTTAATACTGTAACTGAAATAATAGATTTTGGCTGTCTGGGCAACAAAAAAGATGAGCTGCAAGTCATGTCCTGAGGCATAACAAACCTGCCTTTAAAAACCTCTTCCTCCTTCAAAGCTTCTGCTGCAACTTCCAATTAACGTGGGAAGCAAACCACATGCCCTTGGGGAATCAGAAGTGCTTTTGAATCCCAACTGGTGCCATGCAATGGATTTTGGGCATGCACGGAAGTGAAGACAGGTGTTTGCCGCTAGAGCCGCAATACCTCAGAGTTCATTTCAAGGGAAAACAGAAGAAAGAAGGTAGAGAAGAGAGCACTGAAACTTAGAAACTTCTAAAACAAAATTAAGTAGAAATGAGTAAGAGAAGAACAGCATAATGCAAGCAAGCAAGAGCTTCAGACAGTCATAGGGAGAGAGTGAAGAAACAGATTATAAATATTGCTTTGATATTTCATCTACTTTGTGAAAGAAATAAGTGGTATTTTGCAAATCCTTATTATTAAAGAGAAATACCAAGTACCTGAATAATAAAACTACTGCTATCGTAAGAGAAGAGCTCAGACAATCAGGAAATAGTTATCTAATAGAGGACAGAATAAATGTATGCTCTTCTCTATTGTTATTTATCATTACCTAGGAGTTCTGGGTGGAGTCAGGGGAGCTTTTTCTATGAAACAGCCAGCCCTGCCTATTGGGTACTGGATGCCCTAACATAATTAGCAGGCATTTCAGAGAACCTTTAGACTGTCTTACCTCTTTCTTTTAAAGGTCTCTGAATTTACTGCCCTGCAATCACCAACTCCCACTCCACTGAGACGTGCCAGTGTGCACTGGGTGGTTGATGTCAGCAACATCCCTGCTCGGCGAGGGAGCCGCGAACCTGCCTATGAGGAAAAGGTAAGTTTGGCTTTATTCCACATGGAGCAGATCTCCAAGGTTTTCTTTCTAAATTCTTATTTTATATCCAAAGCGATTTAAAATAAGAATATTGAAAACATCAAGAATCTTTATGTCTGCAGGTTAGATGAAATGCCTGCTAATTAGTAACTATATCTACAGGGGCTTCCAGAGGTCATAAGCTATTTAAATATGGTTGAAAAAAAATTTTAAAGCATAAAAATTATATAATCTTTATTAATTCTTATTCCACAGTTGAAGTGCTAGACTGAAGTGCTAGACTTCAGTCTAGAGATGCTGGTAGATGCAAAGGCAACAGATTTGAAATGTTTGGCTTTCTAGGTCAATTCAGATATAGATTGTACAGCCAAAGCAAAAACACATACATAAATAAAACAAGTATTCAAGAGACATTTAGGCCCTATATATTTCTAAACTTCTGAGGAGAAACTGTTCACTTAAGTGAAATTTCAGTGTGGCATATCATTTCAGTCCTACTGACTCTAAAATATGGTGGATAATTAGATTTTTTTTCTCTCGAAGCCACAAAGAGTGTGTACCTAGACACTGAGATTAGAATGCAGGCACTGTAAACTCCTGTTTTCACATGCAAGATCAACAAAAAATGGTGTCAGGCAAATGCTCTAAGTTAAAACTAGAAACTAAGTGGCATAAATATGTCAACACATTAGACCTTTGTCTTTTTGAGAGAGAATGAGCAGACAGAGCAAGTGCAGAGGATGGAGAGAACAGCTGGGTCCCTTGAATGAAAACCTCAATTCTGCACAGATTTCAGAGTTGCTGTGGCCCCAGTGCTACCTTCTTGGCAATATGAACTTTCCTAGGGGTTTCGCCAAGAATTCCCCAGCCCTCACAGTAAAGCAGCACACCATAGCTTGTTAACCTGGTTGACATCTCCACTGATGTCTGTCTTCTCTGCTATATTTATTTGTAAGGCCATGAGAGATCTGTAAGCAATATTATTCCAACAGAAGAACAGCTGAATTTTCCCAGTAGAATTTAACAATACAAAAGCCACAGTTGTGCAAGTCCCCTCCCTTCACCAAATTAGAAATGACCTCGTTCTAAGATAAGAGCTGGCTCTGCTATCCAAACGAAACAAAGAATGCACTTTGTACACTTTACTGGTGTAAATCTTTAAACAAATAAACAGTTGCTATAAATTCATATTTCACAGAAACAAAATTAGCAATGCATCTCTGCTAGAAAAGTAACAAAAATTCTTAACTTAGAGATAATATCCTTCTTTCCCCAAAAGAATTCAAACATGAAATAGCAAGAACATGAACAGTAAAGAGCTCTCAACTACCTCTCCTTGATGCCTGCTCCCAGTGAGGAGACAGACCTCACCTGCTACAGCCTCACACATCCCAGGTGTTAGAGCTACAAATCATAAGGGTTTTTCAAGGCTTTGACACTTACATTCTTGTATTGCTAGTTTTATTTACTATGACTGACTTCCCACTCTGGTCCACGTTGTGCTCTAATCCAAAGTAAGCAGCTACCCTGTGCAACAGCATTCTATGGTAAGATGTCATTGGGGGAAACTTTTTTCTTGGTACTCTGGAAGAAAGGAATAGTAGCTTTATTAAATAAACAGGAACACTCTTGAATTCT
This sequence comes from Oenanthe melanoleuca, assembly GCF_029582105.1. Lineage (NCBI taxonomy): Eukaryota > Metazoa > Chordata > Aves > Passeriformes > Muscicapidae > Oenanthe > Oenanthe melanoleuca. Next base: position 30,869,915 of record NC_079341.1, on the reverse strand, counting down.
TTTTTCCTATGAGAGTACAGTACTTACTCATTATTACCAATGAAATCTAAAATTTCCTGTTCTAATTTCAGCAGCATCATTCTGTCCCTGAAAATAAAAACACAGCAACTCACATATGAGACACTCCAATAACTGCAGTTGTATTCATCTTAAGAATACACAGATCAGAGCTGTGATCAAAGGTGGCAGACTGGAAATAGGACCAGCAGATGTCAAATGCAGAATTTTTAGAACAAAGTATGCTTTTTTTACTGTTTTGTATTGAGCCTGCCTAGTAAAACATGATCTCAGATATCGGAGTACACAGATCCTCCAAGAAGTCCCTGCCCAGGAGGCTCAGCAGCAAGTGCAGTCATGGAGAAGACAGGCTCCAGAAGGAAAAGCAGTGCTGAGGCTGTTCCTTGTTGGTTGGTGTGGGCAGGGAGATGTGCAGAGGCCTCAGCTGGCCCTTGGATTGTGAAGCACATCAGGGCATCACTGAGAAAGTGATGGGGCACACCACCAACAACCAAGGGCTTAAGGCTGCCACATGTGGCAATGTGCTGACGTATTAGAGATAAAAAAAACTAAAACTCAAGGTGGTAGAAAGGAACACTGTTCTTGAAACTGCTTGCACTGGTTCTAATTAACTATTAGGATGGAACAAAATCCAGTGGTATAGAGTTCATCATTTGTGCACATCAAGTAACTAAGCTTCCCAGTCACTGTACATGGAACCCCCTGGAGATCCTCACCTACAATTCCTTATTTCCACTGCGATGCTTCATGGCTTCAAACAGGAACCACCCTACTAAGAGTCTCACAGAGATCTGTGCTTTCTAATTTTACTCTACAGAATTATGGCTTTGGCCATATTATGGCTCATGTCACATTTTTCTGAATAAAATGGAATCCAAATAAATTATCACATTGGAAGTCCTACCTATAATATGAATGAGTAACAAATGGCAGCGAAACAGCTTTTGTGGCAGAGCACAATTGCACAAAGTTAATTTCTTGCCTTGTACTATAGCCACAAAGCCAGCACAAAACTCTAGTGAGGGAAAGAACAAACAAGACAGGGACGGACTGCAAACGTCAGAGCAACAGAACCAGGTCAGCTCTGTTGCTAACAAATGATGGACTCAGATTAGGTCACATTTGGTTTCTGGTGTGCAGAATGAGAATCTCGAACTACAGTTATATATGGTACAGCTTAAAAAATGCCTTTATCAATAAATTCAGTGCAAGACAGATGAGAGTCAGAGAAGGCAGTTTGGTCTCTAACAAGCAGGTGCTATGACAGTACAAGGTTTACAGATAATGTACTGAAGCCCCTTCAGGGAGAGAATTTCACATAGACTGAACACATTATTTGCATATTAAACATTAAAAGCATTTAAACCACTTCAATGTCCTGAACCTCTGCTGAAAAAGCAAACCAAATACAGTGGTGTTTTAAACAGTCTGTGCAACAGAATCTCACCCTGAATAACTGACATGGTGGGTTAGACATATAAAAGGGGAAAACAAACAAACAAACCACAAACAAAAAAAACAGGTAATGTGACACCTCAGGCAACAAGAAGAAAGAAAAACATAAAGGAAATTTACATTACTGATTCTTACCTGGGATTGTTTTTTAATGTATTTACTAAAAATTCATGAAGATCTATACCAGTGGAATCTGTATACTCCTGGCTGGAATCTAAGGGTGAGGGGGAAGAGAGCAAAATTACACTTCTGAAGAAGGTGTTTTCCAATTATTGCTGAACATATTATATATGGATTGACATAAATATTAAGTACATTATTGACAAAACTAAATGCTTCCAGTTTCCAGGAAAAAGGCCCACAAGTCAAAAACAAAGCAGAAAACCCACCACCACTATCCACTAATTCAAGGGTTATACAGAAGTTTCAGTAACACCACTGTTAACAACTGGCTGAATGTTGTGAAGCAGGTAATCGCCCTGAGAGATCTGATTTCCATCAGCCTGCCACATTTCCTCACCATCCCACACTGCAGCGTGTGCACACATCTGTGGAGCAGCAGCAGCCCATCTACTCAACTACTGGATGTTGCCCAAGGAAATTTTGTAATTCAGAATGTAACAGTTTAACCTTCACAAGGTGGTGCTTTGCATTACTAAAAATCCTTGTTCTGCTGGGCTTTGTTTGCATAACATCATGTTTAGATGTTTTCAAAAGGAAGTCTCAACTTTCGTCCTCCTTTTCTGATTTCAGTGAAATTAAGTATTCAGTTACATAACCATCCCCTAAAATCTGTCACTGAAAGGAATGATTTAACCCCAAATCTTTCCTTACAAGAGCACCTTTGGGTTCCAGGTACTAGGATTCAAATCAACAGGTGCTGGAACAGTATTTTTAGAATTAGAACTACTTATTCCAAGAACTACTTATGTATTAGCTTAGTCTCAACTTAGTTAGGCACAACTCAAACTTATGTCCAGGTCCCAGCTCTTCCAGCTGCTCAGAGAGTTTGAATGAAAGCAAGCAAGTCTGAGCATTTATGGCTTGGAATTACTTTTGATTCTGTACAGGAAAAGGCAAAAAAAAAGGCTATCCCTGGTAAAAATGTTCAGGATTCAGTAATTATTTACTTCAATTTTTCTAATTTGCAAGTGAGCAATGATTTAGTTATAATTACTAGAACTGATGCTAAAATTCCATAATTTTCTATTTTGGCACATCCTATATTGGGAAGTAATTAACCTTCAGAGGAGAGAGTGGTGGAATTCAAACATCCACCTCTACTACAGGCATTTTGTCACTTTGCTCTCAACCTCCCTGTTGTAAATCATTACCTGTTGGGTATTTGGGGGTGGTATTTAAGGCATTTCAAAGACAGATATTTATAAATGCAGGTTAAGCTCTCCATCCCAGTGCTTTTTATTTCACAAATACCTAGCTGCCAGATGGGACAAGCTGGATTGAAATTTCACATGAGGAATGCCTTATGGAATTGTGGGATATGAAATGAACAAGTGCCACTTGTGTCAAAAAGAATTTCAGCTCTAAAGGTATTTCCTATATTCTGTCTGATCTAAGATATTTAGGTAAACACTCTGGGTAATTAAAGCAAGAGCTGTAAAATGATTTGCCAACTTCAATGCATAAAGTCTTCTACCTGTAGGAGGCACTAGGCAGCACGGACAAAAACTGGTTTATGTCACTGATTTCACAGCTCGCTTTCAAATTAAAACCCAAAGATTTTCAGCGCATAGACTGTAACTTTAATCCAAAATGCAGGAATATTTAACTGAAAACATAATACTTCCCTTTTTATTTATGTAGTTCTACCCCCACTCCAAAACTTTACTGAAAAATTCTAGATTCTATCAAAAGTAAAATAAACAAAGGAGAACACTGATGCCTGTTGAATGAGGATCAGAAAAAGTACAAAGGGAGCTGTGCCACTTTTACTTCAGTTTCATAAGACCTGTAACAACAAAGCCCAGGAACAACACAGGAGCTTCCACTGACTCAAAGTCACCTTAAAGAGCACTTGGACACAACTGAGACAACACAGCTGTTTATTAAGCTGCTCTGCACAGGCAGGACAGAAAGGAAAAGCATTTGCTGCAGTGTTTGATGAAGTCTCTAAGGCTCTCTTTCCTCAGGGACCAATTCCTTCACCAGTTCAAAGGCGTCTGATCTATCTGCTTCATTTGCAAAAAAAAAAAAAAAATTAAAAAATAAAGCAATAGCACAAGGAGAGATAGCAAACCTCTTGATAACATTTTTCTGGACAGTTTATCACTGGATTTTTCCTTTTCTGATTCATCCTTTGCAGGTTTTTCTTCTTTTTCAAAAGACTGTGACAACTGGATCTGAATCTTCTCCTGTCAAAAAGTAAAAATCAGTCACCACACAGATTATTTCAAACAATAGCTGCAGGAGAACTGGTCTGTACTATATTACCTGCAAAATAATGAAGCTACAACAACAAAAAAATTGTTTACATATTCTGATTCCACATGTGTTCCATGTGACCGCACAACAAAATTATTTATCAGTAAATCAGAAAGCACAGAGAAGGCATAGAAAGGACCACAGACATTTTAGAATTTATACCCACTTCCAGGCCCTGAATGCCATTGCAAATGAATTCAAAGTATCTTATTTCATACAGGTAAGAAAATATTCTGTTTTTTCAGATGTATAAACTTTATAGTGTCTCTATATTTTTAAGTCATGTCTCATCGACAATGTTTTCTTCCTCCCCATTCTTCACAGTTCTTGACTGTAAAATCTTGTTTCAAGTTTTGATTTGGCTCATACCAAGAAAAAACAAAACAAAACTTTGTAAGACAGACCAGAATTTCCAGATCCACAAAAAAGGGGAAATATTTACAGTACAATATATCAGGGCAAAGTTTGCAGATCTGTCATCAAGGCTTAGTTTCATAACTTCTGTGTATTTTGATAGACCAACTCTGTGTGCAATCACCTCAAAATCCATGATTTTGTACCAGTAGGTGAACTATCATAAAACCTGTTTCTCAAATACAGCAAACAGTTTCCCTCTGAAATTAGTGACCTAATGGTCCCCTAAATACCCTGAACAGTGCAAGACTGCAGTTTGTTTTTCATGTCCCTTTACTGTTTCAGGAGGTTGTCGGTGGAGGACCAACACAATTCAGACAGCCAGAGCTGAGGAGTTCAGGAGCAGAGGGGTCACTGTGCCTGAGGGATTCCCATGGGAGCAGTGGCCCAGTCCTGTCAGAGCCAGACTCCCCTGACATCTTTTAATTCCCTCAGTGTTAGTTCTGCTCCCCCAGATGCCAACTGAGCCCATGTGCCCCCTCCACATTCCTGAGAATATCTAATCCTTCCCAGCCCAGAGAAAGGCTCCCATGCACTCTTGCCTATCCTGCACCTTAATCCTTTCCCACACAAGTCCTCACTCTTCCCTCAAACCCATCCTTACCCACATCCAGGCTCTTGCACTAAGCTCTGCTCTGGTGTCATTGCACAGCCCTGATCTCACCCATGGAATGCAGCCAGAGTTAAATTTAGCCAGGATCCACCAGGCTGGAGCCAGCTCACGTGCCCAGCCTGCAGCCACTCCTGCCTGTGCCAGTGGAACACAGTGGGAGCCCTGCAGCACCTGGGCTTGGCTCCAACAGCAGTCCCCACCTGCAGCTTTGGGGCAACAACTTCTTCAAATGAAGGAAAAAATGGTCAGTTTTACCAGCTCTCCCTTTCACTATGACTTTTCCCCACACTAAATGCTTCAATTAGACTTCCTAATTCATGAACACCCTTTAAGCAGCATCTCAGTGAGCATGAAGAGTTCTCAGCTTTGGACAGGATCTATAACCACATCTGATAAATACCATACCCAGTCACCAGCAAGGAACTCTGTCATCTGATTCTTTCCTAGTCTTGAGAATTCACTTCGCTACAAACCTTAAGGAGCCCAGAACAAGTCTTTGCATTCCTTGCCTCATAAACCTGTGTGTAATTCAAATAAACAATTTATTTGTCACTACAAAATGCACTATACTCACCATTCATTACCTGTGTAGCCTTTCTTTGAGAAAGAAATGTTTCTGTCCTACTAAGAAATTATTCCTGACTTGGATTCACCAATATGCTATCCTCCATTTTTCAATAACACTCTACAAAACTATCAGTAAATTAAGGAAATTTTCGTAGTCTGAAGTTTCTTCACTAGAAAAGTGACAGCAACTTCTAAACTCATTCCAAGTAAAGCATACAGCAACAGTTTAGTCAAAGGATCTCAGCAAGTAATCATTTGCATACTTCCTTCCCCAACAAGAGCTAAAAAAAGGAATTACCATCTGAACAGCTACTACCACCAGCTCTACTTCAAAGTGTGATATACCAGAACTGGGTACCAAAGGGCACTTTCTTGTGATTTCATGCTATAAAAACTGTAGCATCTAATTAAATATGACCTACTTGACTGGAAAGCTGCTGAAAAATCTTTTAACTTCTCTTCCCCTATAAAACTCTCCTAATTCCACCCTGTTTGCAGCAGGTCTCTGCTGGCATTTGGAGTGAACAGACTCCTTGCCCTAACTCTGATCACACACCCTAAACCTGTGTTGTAGAAGAAGAAATTGTCACCAAATTTTGATTAAACAAGAAAAAGCCAAACAAACAGGAAAACACCCCAGACCATCAAAACCTGGTAAATCCTGCCAGCTTAACATATTTGGGGAAAAGGTAAGAATATTTGTAGAAGCATGGGCTTTTTACCAGAAAAACCAGCATAAGTCAGTAGAAATTAACATTACAGCCCTTGCCTTCTCCTCCCACTCCCTCCCCATTGGGTTAGTTTATTCCACTTAGAAAATTCAACCTTCTGAAGGTTTATTTACTCATAATAACTGTCATTCATATGAAAACAGCTCTTTCTTAAAGAGCGCTGAACTGGATCACCCTTTGCTAGTGCTTGTACTTTGAATTGGAACATAGAGTCAGAACAACCTGATGTTTACGCAAGTGATGGCAAGAGAATATAGAGTTAGTGTTATAAAAGATCAAACATATCACAGTTATGCTCTTCCTCTCACAAATTTTTAAGCTCATATTTTCACAGCACCTTTTAGTAGGACTGCCAGTGCTTTTTAACAAGGATTAAAAATAGGCAAGGCTCTTATCTAGGTTTCAAAGGAAGAAGCAGTATCTTGCTTCATGTTGCAATTGAAAATGGAAACATAGATCAGAAAATAAATTGCTTTGCTTGAGACAATTTCTTTGGTCTGTCACCCTCTTCCATCACAGCCTTCTAAGGAGAAGCAGCCAGTGGTGCATTGCTAAGTGCCTCCTGCACCAACCTGTGTCAGGAATTTTACCCTGTTGGAGCTGCTGGTGTGAAGGGGTGACTGATGAACAGTCACAGACAAGACCACGGAGCTGTCCCCAAACTCACACCACTGCCAGATAAGTACATATATTTTTCATCCTATCAAGGCTAACGCTTTCTAATAATTGAAAATTGTGGTTTTTCAAATATCATCAGCAACATTATCTTGAATTTAATTGTTTTAGAATCCATATTAACACTAAACTGGCAGCCACTTTTTAGTTGCAATCATGGATACAACGGAGCAGTGACTCTTCCAGGAAGGGGAAGCATCAGAGGTGATTCTCCTGCTGCCAGAGACACCTGAGCAAGGCAGGCTCTGAGCCACTGGACCTCCCACACATCCCAAGCACAATTAATGCTTCAGAGTATGGGGCTAGAGACACATTAGTCCTAATTGCACTTATGAAGGGCTTCTCCATGCTTTCCTTAATATAGTTTGGGAAGGAGGCAAAACGGGTGAAGAAATTGCCTGTGTGAGTTGTTACAGAGGGTCATGGGAGACTGTGCCCCACAGGATGTGCACTCCAGCATCAGAACTTGTAACAGATTCTCACTTCTAACTCTCCAACACATTTCTCCACCCTCCACGGAAGAACTAAATTTGTCCTCGCAATCATTTCTCTGCACAGCTATTGGGATTCATAAGCCATTTCTTTACATTACTGCTCCCAAAGAAAACTCACAGCTAGCTCTAATTTTGTTCTTAAGGCAATCTGCTTTTGGTATTCCTTTTGTAAAAACTTACATTATCACACAATTCAATTCATTCTGCAGAAGCAGCCTTGACATGCCTCCTGCTGCTGTAAGGATTCTTTTCAAGAGCCACCTGGCAGCACAGAGCTAGAGACAGATTCCCAGAGGACTTGGCCACAAATGCCACCTTATAAATGTCTGGCTTTAAACCATTCATCACATGGTCTTGTGTAGCACTGGTGGTTGGAAAATCCTAAAGCCTCATGTTGGAAATATACCATGGATGGTCAATCCACCAAATCATGCTTCTGTCTTCTTATAATTTGTTACAGAGACTGAGAAAGTTAAACCTCACTGCTTCAGACTGAACAACTCAACCTGACCAGATCTCTCAGTCTATTTTGTTATCTTATGGGAAACATTACAAAAGGACTGTAAATCATTGTAAACATCAGTAGCTTTTCTGTTGGCTTTTAATCCTTTACTCTGCAACCTGTTTCAAACTATGACTTAGATTTTCATCATGGTAGCAGGCCTGGTTTCTGAATTCCTCTAGTCAACACTTCAAATTCTGGTATATTACTGAAAGCCTAAAATATACAATTTTTTTTATTTTTCCAAAGGAACAAAAGCCCCCAAACCTAAAAAAAAATTAATTAGCTTGACAAAAACCCTACATGAGCTCTCAATGTCCATCTTTCCTCAGAACTGAATTATCACCTCTCCATCAAAACCCCTTCACACCCTGCTTTCTACTGCTTCCTTCTTAAGCAAAGTGAGAATTTTCACAAAAGCACAGTTTAGAAGCTTTTCAATAACAGCAAGGGCCCATTTCTGTTTTGACAGGCATGAACAAAACCAGCATTTTGATGACCCTCACTCATGCACAGAACTAAAGCCAGCAGTAGGGTTTTGCTCTGAAAATATAGACCAGTACAGAGGTAAAGCCAGGAAACTTGGATTTTGTATAAATTTTCTAAAATAATTTTACAGACTTTGTTCAGCATGTAGGAACTTCATCTAAGTGTGATCTATAATTTTAATAGATTAATTCAGACATACCTCAGGCAGGTATCACAGCTACCTGAAATTGGGACTAATATGCAGGAATTCAGTTACAACACCAGAAATTACAATTGTTTCCATTTTCAAAATATAAAAAGCCAAAAAATTAGGCTCCATACTAATCACAATGTTTCTGTCCTACTGATTGCAGACAGCACTTAAGCAGTTTTAAGAGTCCCTCAAGTGTACTGCTGGACTAAAAAGTTAAAAGAACTGACAAGACCCTTCTTTCTGTCCACAGATATCAACTAGTATAGCGCAGAAAAACAAAGCAGCAAGTTCTGCACCTGATATTATCACCTCTATTAAACCAGTATTTAAAAAAAATAAAACTAAAACCACATAGTGTCCATATGTTTAAAGAATACCCAACAGATTTTTCTTTTGAACAATGAGTTACTTGAAATTGTTCCAGAAACTTCAGTAAGGTGATTTTTACCTGGAAGTCCTGTGATATTTCAGCTGTGGGAGGTGGTGGATATTCTTCACATACAGCAAGGCTCCGAACTAACTTTAACTTTGTGTTTGACTAAAGGAAAGTATGTAAAATTAAAATATATGGCTTATAAAAGATAATATAAATATACCATAAGCCGTTATCTTTTTCATTCATTATATGAAAAACAAAATGGCTGAAAACTGCATTTTTAATATTTTCAATAGATCAAATAATTCCATTTAGGATGAAAATACCCAAGCAATTGCAGCTTTTGAAGGCACTACCAGGCACAATAGAGCACATCTAAAGAAAATTAAATAAAATGTTGGGAAAGTGTTTCTCTCCATAACAATAAAAAGCCACCAAAAATATAAAGGCAAATCACAAAAGCAGACAACTAGGCAAGACAAAAATCCAACAGAATAAAACAAAGCTACAATGCCAAAAAATAAAACTAAAGGCACTTTGCACAAAGTAACGAAGCTGCACCAAGCATGAAGGGCTCCCTCCGCATGCCAGCACACCGGGCACTGTACCTTGGACCTTTTGACCGTCTGTCCAAAGGACTGCGCTGGCCGCTGGCAACAGGCACAACAGAGAAGGGTTACATTAACTCAGTGGCACAAGCTTGTTAATGCAAAAGTCTGTACAGGAGAAAGCTTTGACAGTTAGCACTGACACGGGTAGATCTGGGTAAGGAACAGCAGATGCTTTGGGCTGATGGATTCAGCGCTCTCCCACATTCATCAGGCTTGTCCTCGATTTCCCTTCTTCATTTATCAACAATAGATATCAGAGCACTTTTACAAGAACCAAGTATTATTCTTGTTCACTGACATCCAAGCAGTTTGCTCTCTCAGCCAGCTCCTACATTTTCAATTCTTGTTTTCTAATTTCCTTGGCATCATGACATGGTTTTTATAAATTTTCTTCCTATTCCTGAAACCTACCTAGAAAAATGATATTAAAAAAGGAAAGCATTGCCTCTATCAAGGGAACAGATAACAGATGATGGCCTATCATAAGCAGCTCAAAACATATTGGGTTTTTTTCCTTCATCTTGGGACCTATACAAGTATATTATAAAAAGGGCTACTGATCTCTTTTTTCTTGTTTCATTTAGTAATTTACTATGAATCAATATGATTTTTCTCCCCCCAGAGCCATTTTAGTAACTGATTATGCAATAATTTGCTTTTTCCTCCCAAAGCATTTATTCTATTGTTCCTTAAGCCTTTATTCAATTGTTCCTTAAAAAAAAATTACCAGGCTTTTACTACAGTATGCACAGCTGAAAGGTACATTTGAATCAACAGAAGCATTTAATGATTTGTTAACTGCATAGTTAAAACTAACTCAACCCTCAGTGCCAGTAGCACAAGAATAGAAACATTTAGAGTGGCATCACATAATTTAAGTACTAGTTTCCCTGGAGAACTAAAACTGATGAATAGACAGGCTTTTAACAGAACTGGTTTTAGTGAGCATAGGCCTAATATTTGTAAGGAGAAATTAACATCAGTAATGCAATTTCAAAAGTTGTTTAAAGGACAGTATTTCCTCCTTTAAAAAGGAAACTGGACAAACTCCCCTGGAAAACTCCATGAATGCAGCTCTCCTCGCCTTAGCTCACAGGAGATGTCTATCACGTGCCTGAACTTCTCAGCAGGACACACATCGCTAAAAAGCAACCTCACCTACAGCAAGAGCTCTGCTATGTAAAGGCTGAACTGCTTTCTTTCTCCTTTTCCTCAAGTCCCACATGTCTATTTTGGATGTTGCAACAGCTTAGCTGAGGAACAGCAGAAGGGGAGCTCATTTCAGCTCATTTCACTATGTAACAGAATTTTAAATAGCTGCACTGAAAACTAACTGAACTCACAGCCAGCTTTTCAAAGGAAGCTTGCTGAGATTTTGAGCAGCAAAGATAGTTCAAATGCTTCCATACCTGGAACCATTCAGAGTCTGAGTTTTGCTATTTCCATACCTGGAACCACACAGAGACTTTGAGTTTTTCTGTTAGGTGCAAAATATGTTTTCCTTTCCATCATCTCCTCTGAAAGCTGGTGCTGCATATCTCTGACAAAGTTTCTGTTACACCAAGCTACTGAATTTCAAAAACTGGATGATTTCCCAAGCTCCTATCAATTACTCCAGCCTCAATTGGCTTAGGTGTGTTAAATCAAGTAGTGCAAATTTAAAGTCACATCAGGACTGTCAGTGGAGTCTTCAGTTCACTGTCAAGAGGCAAAAGAATCTATACTGAGGCAATTGTTTATCTTTTGCAAAATATTGCAAGCTTTGAAGCCAGTACATAAGACAAAAGAATATATGGAAGCAAACACCCCAGATCCAGATTTGATAGGGCATAAGAAGGAATTCAACCCAGTTATGCATCAAGCTACTGCTTACTAATTAGGTAAGTCACACATATTTCAGTTATTTTTAAGAGTGATTTGAAAAAAAAAAAGAGAAGAAATGTTTGCTGGGATTAAACACCAACAATATTGGAGAGAGCTGGAGGGCCACTGTGTGAGGGTGGTTTTCCCTCACAGATGAGACAAGTATAACTCCACCCATCATATTCAAACTTCTCATCTAGAAACAACTGCCCTGCCCAACACTCCTGTGATAAGTGTAGATTCCTGGCTTTCCTGTGTGACTTTAAAGATGTCAGAACAAATTCCCAGCCCCCAAGAGCCAGCTGTGACTGTGAGCAGTGAGCATCACACACACATCAGATGAAAAGCACTGAAATAAAGCTGGTAGGGCCAGACTGCAGGGACAGCTCAGGTGAGCACAGCCCAATGGTGCAAGGTCTGGCCTGGAAGTACAAGACCGAAAGTCCTCTGACACCACCAGCAACTGCACTCTCAGAGCTTGAAGATGGGTGGGTACAATCCAAAGATTCCTTTCTTGGATAAAACCACACTGACAGAGGATTACACCATTCCAATGGATTCCAAGACAGTAGGTGGCCAATGCACATTGTAGCTGTTAATGCACATCTTCTCTCTTTTCAGGCCCATTAATTTTATCTCTGTCCTAATTTCTCTGCATTTACTAAGTTTTGCTCCTACAGAACATTTTTATGTTCCCCATTTATGAAAAAGAATTTCTAGCTAATTTAGAATATGCAATCCTTGGTGAGTGCGAATTAGGTAATTTCTTTATATTTGCAGCTCTCAAAGACTTTTACTGCCTTAAGAAAACACTGTGTTAATGAAAGCCCTATTTATAGCCATTATGGGCAGGATTTCAAGACAACAAGTATTCCAAATAATTGCATAATGAAAATAATGATTAGGTTCTTGCCTTTGATAAAACACCACCAACACTTTTAAGACCTACAGCTACTATGCTACATTTCCAACAGCAAAATAAAAAGGGAAGTAAGACAGCATTTATCAAAAACATGCAAATAACCAGGTTTTCAGTAGGAGTATTTGCCTGCTTTATTTTTTCCAAAGCACCTCACCAGATCACAGATACTAAATGCAAAGTAGAGATCTGGAGCTGTTACATGCCTTCCTCTATCATCACTGTGCTGTCTAAACAAGCTGGATAAAAACAGGTCAGGCACAAGATGGCAAACTCAGACGTGTGAAAGGTTTTGTGAGAAGGGGCTCTATTTCTGAAGTACCATTTGGGCATTTCTGAGGATATGCACAACATGACAAACCTGAACAAAGAGTGTTCTAAGGACATTCAGTTTTTTACCCTTCTGCAAAATTAGGTCTCAATTTTAAATCTAGTCAAGTGCTGCAGTCCCAAGAACCATGGACATCTTTGTAATGCTGAGGGAAAGAACAGTGTGGTCTATGGTTACTTGCTGTCCTGCATTAGGGAGCAGTGACAGCAATTTTCCATGACACAGTAGAGGATGACTGATGGAAAAATAGTTTCACCCTCAGATATGGAGGCAGATCAAGACTAAGAATCGGCCCAATCATTTATCTATTCAAAAGTATTACTCCACATATTTTGGAGACAAAGACAGGTAAATCCGGACAAGACCAAAACTGCTGGGGAGGAGGGAAAGAAAGGCTTCAGAGAACTTCAGCTGTGAAACAGAGAGAGAAGTTCAAGGTTTGTGTTAGTATGGAAGGAAGATATTTGTAGGAAGAGAGAGATGTCAAGTTGCTAAGTAAAAAAATTATCTAATTGCCCCAAAGGACCAGGATATCCCCTTAATTAGCATAAAACAAAATCAGAATTATTCTCATTTAACATTTGCCTTGCTTTTATCATACAGTAGATGCATACAACCCTGCACTCATGCCATGAAGCAATTCTGGTTTTTTAAAAAAGAAGTCTTCCTAATAATAAACATAAGGGACTATCTTGCAGGATAAATCCAGGATTTCCTACAGTTTTGTCCTTGCAGTGGATAACACCACCTGTCTGACCAGCCAGAGACAGAGGAAATACAGACCCTGCATTCCAGCTGAGTCTGAATTCATTTGTTGTCACCTGGCCTGGATAAGATGATCGGGTGGGAGACAGCAGTGACTGGTGAACCAAAACCCTTTCGATCACAAAATCCACCACAGTGCTGACGTGCACATGACTTCTGTGAAAGTACTTTTCAGAACAGTGCCTCTTATCTCCAGTACCATTTAAATGACACTTGAACCTCACTGCAAATATCCCTATTTAGAAATGGTCTCTGTATCCGTAACAGTACTTTTGCACTGCTTAAAGAAATTGGGATTGCTGGCCATGTACTCCAATTAGGTATTTTCCTCACTCATCTTGTACTTCCAACACCAGACAATCAGTTATTGATGCACAACTTCCAAATAATCTGGAATTTACAACCGAGTTACATTTCAAAATATAACTATCAGTTTCTGAATTGTGCAGTTCCAGAAACACACCTGAATTCAACACATGCCAAGTTAGACAGAGGAAAAATCACAGCCTGTTTCTTCCTTAGCTGTAAAGAAGTGAAAAATGAAGTGATAACTGTACTGAGGAATGTGACTGTAGTTTGTCAGTAGGTACCAAACCTACTCTGCCAGCAGGGAGGAGAGCCAAACCCAACCCAACTTCTGATGCACTCAGTAAACACAAGCACACAACAAATTCCAGGAAGTTTCTGATAATATTTTCTAACATTTCTCAGCAAATTCTTTGCTCTTTTCCCCACTACCACAGTAACATTTAACATGCACTTAATGGCAGGTACTAGGTCCCCTGAAATGTCATCAAAATGTTTAACCATCCACAAGGTAAAAACTTGCTGATTGCTACTGTTCTGCAAGGGTTTTTTACTACGGACAACCCCAAATTTTTGTTTTGTATTTTAGCATAAAACATGCTCTAAATGAGAAATCCTCAAATATGAGACCTAGATATTTGCACTGGCAGTCTCCACAGTAGAAGGGACATTAACATCTGCTGATTTCAGTTGTTGCAAAGGGCTTGCTCACAGCAGCCAGGTTCCATTTGGTAACTGTCTGTCTTCCTGCCACTCTGGAAATCTGCATGCTCAGCCTCAGTTTTCCATTAAACTGCTCATGTAACAGCAATGTTCTGACGCTGAAGACGACTCCTGGACACCTCACTGACAGCACAGCTGCTTCTATCCAACGGCCTTCACCAGGCAGTGTCCAGTTCATTTGGTGGATGTGAGATAATCATTACAGCCACCAGCTCCTGCTCCTGGACAAGAACCCAACAATGAACCCCCTGCCAACCCAGAGCCTCTGACAGCACTGGCAGGTTCATTCCTCTGCACTCTGATGAGACAGCAGCAGTTGTTTGCAGGAAGGCTTATTTCTTATTTGCCACTTGAGTTTCACAGACATTAAAATTCGTAAAATGAGAAAATGTGAATGAGATTTTTCCAAATTACTGAACTGTATGAAAATAACTAAACCACAGATTAATTTTTAAGGCTCACTACTAGAATATTGCATTAATTAAAGAAAGTACCAGTTCAGCTATAATATCTCCCAGCTTTTCAGTAGCAGTTATTTCTCAGGTTACAGAAGTATTTCATTTCAAGGATTTATTTTTCCATAAAATTATCTGTTTACGCTGATGCCAGCCTTAATAAAGCCAGCAGATATTAAATTGTATAACTATTGTAATTGCAGTGATCTACAAGATTTATCTGGAAGCAATTTAACATAGCAGATAAAGCTTACTTCACTCAGTGGAATATTGAATTGTTAGTCTTGAACAAAACTACTCCCCAAAGAACCTTTTACTCAAATCTCAATAACAAGAATCTAATAACCTACTATCCTGTTTTTGCAATCCATAAGAGATCCCTTAGATCCCAATTGGGATTTCTATTAAAAAATTGTTTCGTTTTAACCCAGAGACACAAAATTCCTATAGATAATGACAGCTTTTGCCAAACACAAACTTCAGTGTCTTCTTTCACAAATCTGGCCTGTTTTGTAGGTTGTGTCAGAAATTTTCCTGAACTCCTCCCCCACGTGAGCTGCTTACAATCCTCAGTGCCCAAGCGGGCAGCCTCAGCCAGGAGTCAGCTCTCTTGTCCCACACCTAAACCTCAGAGGTAGAAAATCTGCTGCCACAAATTCCTAACCCTTCCTTATCAGTGTGTTCTCCATTGACACAAGGTACTTCCACACTATTTGCTTTGCCTCCTTCTCACTTGAAATGTGATGCCAGGACTTCCTTACAGGTACTTAACTTCTCCCACCACCCATTTACATGCCTCACCTTTTCAGTGTATGCACCAGGAACTGCCTCAGCTGTCCTACCTAGAAGTCACCTACCAAAGCAGTGAAGACCAGAGAAGGGAAGGTGCAGGGAGTATTTGCTGCCCACCAAGGCAGGATGATGCTCCCCAGCTCATTCTGCAGGTGGCTGGGGCAGCACCCAGACCTGCTGGCCTCAGGAACTCTGGATCCCTCTGGCTCCTGGGGATTTGGATTACCTACAGCTGATTACTTCAACCTTTTGCTGAACAGCTCTGCTAGAAAATCTACACCTGAGCCACCTGTAAAGTGCAACAGCTCAAGAGCCCTGGGCTGGCCACCACTGCCCAGGGCACACAGGCCTGGCTGAGCTGCAGCACCACTCAGTACACACAGCCCAGCTCCAAACTCTGTCAGGATTCAGCAGCAGCAAAAGCCAGACTGAGTTTGCTCCTTGTTCTGCTACAATGAAAAGCTTCGCATATGCACTCAGGGAAACACAAATATGGGCAAATTTCTGGTTCCCAGCAAAACCACTCATCTACTTCAAAGAATTTAAAATGACTGAGTCACATTTACATGAGTATAAACAGAGAAGTGGGGCAAAGGAGGAGAGAGGAAGCAATAATCATCACATTTGCTTCCCTAACACCAACCAAGTTTTCCTCACTGTACCAAAGAAACATAAGAGCATCAAGAGAATGGAGAACAATGAGATTTAACATAATATAGAAGTGAAAAATAAAGTGAAAAGCTCCTTACCGGCATATTGTTTTTGTTATCAGGACAATTTTCATCCTTTTCCACTTCAATCTGTTCCTCACTTCCTGATTTTTTTAGGTTTTCAACTGTGTCTGTATCTTTAAATTCAGCTTCTGGACCCTTCATTGCATCAGTTTCATCTTTTACAGTAAGAATATCAGACATCCTCATTAGAAAAGGTTATTTTAAAATTCTACAAGAAATACGGAACCTTTAGGACAAAGAAAAAGTGAATTACTGAGTAATTTAAAATTAATTAAAAAGCCACCCATATGTAAACATTTACCCAAAATAAACACGATTTTGCTGCAAAAGAGATCCCCCCTTGCTACGATACTTTTTCCTGTCTTGTATTAGGAGGAGTATTTTCTTTTTAACAACTTTTATCAGTGGCTTGTAACAGCAGACATCTACACAAACAAGAATTGGAGTGGATAACACTCAGATTTTCTCTTCCACATTTTAAATATAAACACTTGAACATTCAGACACTCCAAATCAAACTACGCTCTAACTGAAACAAGGCAACATTTTCTCAAAGGAAAAGAAAATTACATATAGATTTATTTTAAAAGGATTGAAAGTAAATAGATGAATCATAATGCCCCAAGTGTGCAAACATCCATAAATTACATAAACTTTTTAAGTTTCCTTATTGACTGGACAAGTTCTGAATGCAGGAATTATCTTACCTACAAACTGTAGCAAAACCAGTCTTAATAAAATTAAGCATTCTCTCAAAAGCAACGAAGAAGAAAGAAACAATTTGGTAATTAAGATAAAAACCATGATCAGCAATTGCAATTTATAATAATTTAAAATACTAAATAAAGATAACTAATTATTAAACCCCAAATTTTCCATAAGAATTAAGAAACACAACTCCTTGTCATTACTCAGCCACTGCAAGATGTAAAACCAAGGATATTCCATTTTCTACAAAAAATAAAGAGTAAGACCTGAATTCTAAACTCCTTCACAAGAAACAAATAACAACCCAACGTTATGGAAAAATGTGTTTGATTTAGTACCTGATATGTCCTAGAGTTTGGGGATTGTGGTCTCCCACAAAAAAAAAATAGAATAATCTGAAGATCCTTTTCACAGTTGTCAGCCAAGATGTCAGTTGTGATGAACCATCTGGAATCTGGCAGGAGGAGTCCCATGTCCTTATCCCCAATGTAGAGTCCTGCACAGAACTATTTGGTCTTGAATCAGCAAGAACATCCCTTTTGAATGCCTGAAAAATCAACAGATGAAATGCATTACACTTTTATTTGCTCTGGGAGGGGAGATGGAACATGGTGACAATTAAAAGCTTAAATAATCATTTTAAGGAAAAAAAAAAATTAAAGATCAGCATTTGTTATATCCATCCTGTTTGCTCTATCTAGCAGTAGTTTCATTGGACATCCAGGACATTTCTGCATTACACAGTTAACAAGTAGTCATAATAAACATTTTGTTGTCATTCCTGAAACTCTGCTTCTATAAACACGCAGGTATCTTCCCAAAGAGTCTGAAATATGCAGCCCAGCAGGTGTGGAGGAGTAACAGGCCATGAAAGCTCTCAAATCTGTCAGCAGAACAGCATTTTTCTCTTTGTTGGAGTTAATACTCTATGAGCAAAATCCATAAGCCATATTTTGGGCAACTGGAATTACAGAAGATGCCTTTACTTTATTCAAGAAAATAACTGTCCTGGAATGAGGATTTACATATTTTTGTAAAACTGATGACTTTCCATCTTCCCTCTTCTACATATTTGAGAAATTAGTACCAGCACCAGCCCCAAGGAAACATTTGAAGCCCAAGCCAGAGCAAAGCCAGTGGAGCCCTGAGAACATCTTGTGGTGTGCAGCTCCTCCAGGGGCCCCCTGCTCCTCCCCAGGAGAGATTACAGCCTGGCTACAACCACTGCTCCTGAAGGAACACAGTTTGGTGAGAGATGAGGTCCTACAGACATCTGGAGTACTGAAATTTTCTGCAAAGCATGTAAAGAAAGAAAAGAGATCCTATTTACTCAATCTAATGTTGGGAAAATGATTACAGATGAAAGAACGAACGGGAAATAAAAAGATACAAAAATGCAACAAAGAATATCCAGGATTGTTTGGTTGTTGAGGTGGCTTTTCCAGACAATCCAGATGCTGATTTAAAATTTATCAAGAAGCTCAGAACCTTTACAGAAAACAAAACTTGAATAGAGATGCTGCTTCACTTTGTTGACTGACATGTGATTTGTACAGTATTTAGATAATGTTAAAAAATAGTACAGGCTGAAGACAGCAACAAACAAAACCCAAAACATTTACATCCAGTTGTAAATATAATACTGCAAAGTAAGTGTAATTTAATTAATACTTCCTACACAAATCACAAACATAGTAATGACAATCAACATCAAGTTTTTCTTTAATTCTATCAAATACAACAAGAGCTCCTGTCCCTTTGCAACACCATTTTAAAAACACGTATCAGCATACTCAGTTACCAAAACACATTCTGCAAATATCCTTGCTTGCCTAGGTCAATCCAGGAAACTGATGCACAAGAAAAGTCCTTTTATTTGCTATAACAAACTAAGTGCAAATGAGTTTGTAACTTGTTCTGAACAGATTTTTCCCTCAGACAGATTTAAAGCCTGCAGATTTGGTGCTATGTATCCTACAGTCAAAGAGACAGAACTGAGGGAAAGCTGTAAGAGCTCCAATTCACAGGAAAAAAATTATCTCAATTTTGGGTTCATAGAATGGAGCTATTTTGAGTCAACTGGAATCACCATATGTGCATCTATGGGTAAATGCCAAACCCTGTGCTTCACACTAGCAGCAAAACACACAGAATAGAAAAATGAATCTTTGCTTACCTGATTGTTTTTTAATAATACCAGCTATAGATTTATTGAAATTGGTAATGCAACCTTGTGTTTGTGATCCACAACAGTGAGTTTAAGTACTTGGATATATTCTGTCCCTGAAGTTTCCTCTAATTCAGCAAATTTTCATACCTGAGATAATCTGGTTCTAGTTTCTAAACTTCCACAGACTGGATTAAAAAAGATTTAAGGAATTTAGGAATTTTATGTGCTGCAGACCGAGTGGAGAGCAAATCACAGCCTATCCTTATGGATCTCATATATTTCACCTCCCCACACAGGTGGGTATTAATTTCTTGTGTCCCATGTAGGACAGGTAAAAGAAACAAAAAAAACAGGAAGGCAGTCCTTAGGAGCTGACTGTTCTCTGGGGAGAAAATAGGGTTTGGTAAACAAACTGATTAATTGAAACAAAATCCCAGCACTGGCTTTAGATTGAAATACAGACCAACACAGTATTTGCAGATTTTAATAGGAGGGACAGAAATGAGGTTCTGCCCTAAAATTACCTAAACAGTTGAAAGGACTGAATATTAGGGACAGAGCATTACCTGGGTTTGCAATTAAAAGTTTAAACAGCTCACAACATGTCTCATGAAAGAAAAACTACCAATTATAGTATCTTTTATAGATGACAAAAATGGACACCGACTTCAGTAGACAGGAAGTAAAAGGACTTGTGTGTAAGAGTGGAGGATAAAATGTCACACCTATGCTCTTCACTCTCAGGACTGCTGTCCCCATCTAAATACTCAGCACAGAAATGTACATTCTTCTTCAACATAGTACCAACATTATACCCCAATAATCATTATTAAGTCTGGTAATCCTCTTTCTGACAAGTGGTCACCACTTTGTCTATGCAACTGCTCTCCCTTTTCAGAGGGAAAAGTGTTCTCAGCTGTGAGATGGATGCCCAGCACTGCACAGACATGAGCTTTGCAGTCAGCAGATCAGAAAACTGGTCAGTGCTGTGCTCTTACTGCCTTCTTTTGCACAGACTAGAGGATAAGATATAAAAAATCCCAATAGATCAAGCAAAGTAATTCCCAAGTTTTATGATGGCACCCTCCTGAATCTTGATGCATGAAAAATCACTGGGTCCCTCATTTTGGATTCTGACTTGAAAATTACCATATGTAAACCCAGTAAACTGACCTGCAATGAGCAGAGATATTTCTGGGAATAGGATCTTAATTAATCCAATTTCTCTAAGAGGCATCAAGATTTCCAACTCCTTCTTGGCAGTGTAGATGGAGATAGCAAGCTTTGCACCTGCCCATAACAGAATAAATCCATTATTTTTCTTTTAAAAAGTAGGTAAAAGTAGGTGATTTTTTTCCTTGAAATGTTGTTATTGTTGTCAAAAACTCCCAAGAATGGCTATCAAAATAACTTGCATCAATTAAATTCAGGGCAGAAAATTAGATTAGAAGGATGGGGGTGAAAAAAAAGGTCTACGTTCAACATGCAAAGCAGACACAATGTCCGTGGAAAGGCAACGTGAAAATTTATTTCTTAAACAAGCTTCTGTTGACTGATAAATCAACAGAATTCCTGCAACCACCAAACACTGGCCTCTTCTCACAACTTCCACAGCAGCTTTGTACAGCAACTCCCTCCACAGCTCAACTGGAAGAATGGATGGATGAATCCTACAAAGTCTGTGGGAAAAGTTTTGGCTTATCCTTGACCTAACAGTGGTACAAGTGTTTCTTGGATGTGGAAGTGCTTAATTGCTTTTTGAGAAAAGTCAGGATGTTTCCTAGTCAAAAGGATCTCTGAAGATTCATATAAAAGAGACCTGCACAACAAGAGCTTTTTCCAGGTGTTTTTCATCTCAATTATATAAACAAATCTATATTAACATTATAACCCAGGGTTCCTACTACAACTCTCCCCACCAACTGAAAACACAAAGTTACATATGTTTCTTTGTTAGGATGAAAGAGGAAGATGTTTATACCTTAACCAGAAGGGTATCAATCAAAATTACCTTAATAAAAACTGTGGGTACAACCAAAAGAATTACTCCATCCAGCTACTGCTTAATGTCTATGGACCACTACCTACACACAGCTCTTGGTAACAATTTTGGCAAGTCAAACGAATGTCTCAGACCCAAATTAAGGGAGACTTCAAAGGGGATCTCCTTCTTCTTCCTTCTGCTCCCTACAGCCTCTGCCTCATGGTCTCCAGGCGTGGTCCCACCTCCACCTTTCCACCAGCTCTGGTGCTTGCCAAACTTTCCCATGGTGTGATTCCTTGAGAAGTGACCCAGAATCACAAAGCTCTTTGGCTAGGGCAGGTTCTGCTGGGCTAATGAGCCATGGTGGTACACAGGGCATTTATGGGAGCCCTGGGCAGCAGGAACAAAGCTCCAGGAGGAACAGCAGCAGCTGTACAGCTGTTTCTGCAGGGGTGACTTTCAGCTCTGCCTCAGTAGTTCCAGTAAGAGCATTTCAACAGCATCAGCCCAACTCAAAGTGACGAGCAGCTGCAGATTAATGTTACTATCTAATAACTGAGAGCCTGCAGATGAATATTGAGACAAAAGGTGGACAACCTGACAAACATCTGTATTTGGAACAAATTAGTCCCTCCTGGGACATTTTCCTTAAGGCAGAGGTGAGAAAAGGACTGGACGAAAGTGCCCGAGGTGATAAAGGAAAAAAACCAAAGCAACCCCACACAACCTTGAAAATCCTGACTTGGAGAGCAAGGGAGGATTCCAGAGGGAGCAACAATTCTCCTGCCCACAAACAGACCAGACTGTGCTCAGGGTTAATCCAAGAGCCGTAAGTCAGGGTCTGCAATTTTGCTCCCCCTAGTAACTAATGCCTCAGTGGCCCAGGCTGTTAAAAAATACTACACAGCACCTATAAAAATGTAACAGCTGGTATTAAGACTGCCACTCATTAACAAAAAAAAAATTCAAAGGAGCTTTGTACAGTTATCAGAAATATAAACTGGAACTATGCAGAGGCAGCTGTTCCCTTTTTCCAGAAAAGTCAACACACTTCTGCTTTCTGCATGTCATCTTATGGCTAAAGTTTGAGATCCATTAAATGACCAACTAGGGAGCAAAGAGTCCTGGCCTGCCTACTGAACTCTGATATTGTGCAGGTCTGATCTTAATAAAAACAAATATTAGAAACAAACAAATGAGAAATTGGTTCCCTTTTGAAGCATGAATCTAAAAGATTCCCTATTCTTGTTTATGGGGAAATGCTATAAAAGTGAATCCATGATGCAATGATTTAAATACACATCGCTTTTCTTGACAATGCTATTTACACAGATTTTGAAGTTCTACATTAATCAGTTAATAACTAAATGCTATTTACTCCATCAGCATTAGAATATAGTTCTTATTTGATTCAATTTGCCAAGGTACTCAGTAATCAGATTTTCAAAGAAAGAGTATGATAAATCCGAATACAAAAGTACAATGTGCAGTTATTCTACCTCTTCAAAAATTAATTAGGGATGGAATGCATCTCACTGTCTGTGCACATTATGTCCTACTACCAAGTGTAGACATCATTAAAAAATTAACTGGACAGAAATAGAACCAAATGCACCAGAAGCCATTTGCAGACTTTCTTGACATTTCCATTTGGAAGGAAAACCCCCGAACTGTGAACTCAATAAAAGGCTGTCCCAGGTCTTGCTCTGGTTTATCTTGCTGCAATTTTACAAAAGTGATTTGCTCTCCTGTTTACTGTCCTACCCCTCTGTCAGAGGAGCTGCTCCAGCAGCAGCAGAGCACAGGTTCACACTCCCTGCCTCCAGCCAGGCCCTGAGCTCATAGGGACTGGTATTGCTGGCTCCAGGGCACCCTAGGACCAAGGCATCACCTCCCCTCATCTGCACAGCCTGGAGAGAGGAAGGAAAGGCAGAGACAACCTCAAAGCACTGGAACACACCTGTCAAACATCCATCCCAGACCTACACACACCTCAGTACAGAGGGTGTCATTTGGACAATAATGCTGAACCATCAGAAACAAAACCTGAAACTTGCCCCCAGTCTTCTTAAATACCTTCTTTCCTTTACTGGGAGATTTTGACTGCTACAACCTCTCAAACACTCTTAAAGAGCAATATAGTGCCCTTCTTTTTCACCCTTAGGGCCTAAGATAGGACAATGCCACTGCTCATAAGACAGTTGACAGGCTTTTAAAGAGGACACCTTTCACAGGAATAGGCATGTGAGAAGCCAAGGTGTATTATTAGCAACTATCCCTCCCCCTCCTTTTATATTTTAAATTCTGAGCAATACTCTAAGGCTCTTTAATCTTGCCTCACCTTCTCCTGTGAGTTCACTCCTGAATGCAGTGGAAACACTGAGCTGACAGTGACAAAGAATAACAAGATAATTCCTACAGGAATGTAGTTGCATAAATGAGAATAAGATATTTCATGACAAGCAAGACTAGAGCAGTCTTTTAATCTACATATTGATAGGAAACTGCAGTATTCAAATATCTGTGGAAATCAGGAGTTTATTTTCACCTGTTATCCATAAACTCCAAAAATTAAACTTGAAATGTACCCTGAAAAACTCTTCTGCTACCCAGTGCTTCTTCAGAGTGCTCTGGTCTGCAGGAGGCTCAGCTGTTCCATTCTGCACAAAGCACTGTCATTCTCCTCTTAGTTCCCCCTTCCTGCACTTCACTTTTGATACAAATGATCAGAGCTATGTACATCAAAGGAAGTAAACACCTTTGGTTTCCTCCTGGAAAATGAAACAGTTCTCTGGATGTAGCTTCTGCTACAGTGGAGCATGACAAAGGAGTTCTTTCAATAGTGAGCTGGAAGCACCTTACATCTGGCAGACCACAGGCACTGTTCTTTCCACCATGTAGAAAAGGAAGAGGTTGGGCATATTAGGATACCACCTAAGGAAAAAACATCCCACTCATTCCTTGTTTTGACTAGAGGAGCTACCCAACATGAAGAACAATGAAAGTCCAAGTTGTAGGGTTTCTGATGAAATAACAGTTTTAGCATTGAACAGTCTGTGGTGGATTGAAAATCAGCCTGGCTAACATTCACATACTGTTATTATAAAACACAGCTCTGTGGCTAAGCCACCCTTATTAAGGTAACAAATTATCTTAAATGGCTTACATACTATTTAAAATTGTAGCTCTATTAGGATCTATTCTCACTTTTTTTTTGGTAGCTTTAGAGAGAGAAGAAAAAAAATAAATTTCTCAGGCAGACTTCAAAACAGTTCACTGAACACTATTTTTTATATA
This sequence comes from Oenanthe melanoleuca, assembly GCF_029582105.1. Classification (NCBI taxonomy): domain Eukaryota; kingdom Metazoa; phylum Chordata; class Aves; order Passeriformes; family Muscicapidae; genus Oenanthe; species Oenanthe melanoleuca. The sequence goes on along the minus strand of NC_079341.1, from coordinate 30,845,288 downwards.
ATTGTCTCCTGGCAAGCATCTGCACAGGGTAACATACGTTGGCAGACAAAAGCCATTTCAGCTTGAACACTATTAGAGCATTAACCTTTCCAAAATGCCATACTTCAGAGAGAGCAGAGCATTAGGTTAGTGGAAAATCCATCTGTTGAATGGCTAAGCCTCTCCTCCCCCAATGAACACGCCTGTCCAAAGGCATGAGGAAAGAACTATTTAGAAATGCTTATGAAATACATCATGACATATCTTTAGTTTTTGCTAGCATAGTTCTGTTGGCTTGGGAGGGGAAAAATGAATGCCCTTCTCACATGACATTGCTGTACCAGCAAAAGCTCTGTAGAAACAACTATGCTGACGAAGATTTTGTTGGCTTAGCTTTCATCATTCAGAGAAACCCAACTGACAGCAGAAAAACTCCTCCCGGCTCTTGAGCCGTCTCTAGGGCTGATATTCAGAAAATTCCGTGTCCATGTCTCCACCCCAGCACCCTCCCACACTTCTAGCAATCCCCAAACCTGCCCTTGCTATTTCCTCACCTGGTTCATACTGCATAGTCACCCATCATCCTTTATCAGCTCCTTTTGATGTCCTGCACTTTATTTTCACACAAAATTTTCACTCACTTTTAACTATAGAAAACTTTCAGCAATTCCAGGAAATGCACACTGTGATACCACACAGCACAAGTCAGCATCACCATATGATCTGTATAATATTCATCTGTTTGTATTTATTTAGTACCTTTATGTCATAAAATCAGGCAGATCACGGGCCCGAACACAAAGTATCTGTTTTCAACTATCAAACAGCAACAGTTGTCTTATTAAAAACAATCCTTAAAAACTGAAGAAGAAGCATCTGTTATTATATCATTCTCTGAAGCCTCATTTCTAGTGTTAAGGCCTTAAAATGAAATAAGAAGAATAACAATATGCTTTTTCTGTGTCAATTGGAAATCAATAGTTTGGGAAAAAATTAATTGGTTTTCTCTTTATGAGACTGTCAATGCTTGCTAAAGGTCAGAGGTTTTATAGCACAATAAATTATTAAGTACAGCCTGAGCTGTTTACAGTTGCTTTAGAAGACTTTTAAATAAAAAAAAAAAAAAAATAAAAAAAAAAAAGGAAAATTGTTTTATAGTACCCAACTGTAAATTAACCAAAGAAAATCTTCAAGAATCTTTTAAGCTCTGCATTGATTAATTTTGGTATACTAGAAACAGTACAGAAGTATGAAAACATAAAAATTTTAAGTTCAGATGATGTACAAAAATCGTCTCTTGCTACTCAAAACACTACATAGACAACACATAAGAAGAAATAAAGTCATGCCATCTACATCTACATGCTACTGCCAGATGATGCAGCAGCAAACTAAAATCTCAAAATAGTCCAAGATTGATTTTTTTTCCCCCAGTTATTTTAAGTAAATGAACTGAAGCATTGCCTGTGACAATTTCCAGTGGAGATCCTCCAAATAGCAGCTTTTATAAAAGCTACAAATCTCCATTTCATTTAGAAAACAGCCATCCACAAGTGCACACAGCAGCTAACAATTTTCTACACATAAATCAGGTTTCATTCTTAGAATATCTAAGATAACATTTGTCCAACATATTTCCATCAGTAACATGAAAAAGTATCTCTAAAACTGACAAAAATTTCAACAGGGGATGGTAGGAACAGACTCCCAGAGCTACCAGGCCAGGTTAAACATTTTGTTGAGCACCCTAAAATATTCGGGATTATGCAAAAGATTTAGTTTTCAAAAACGTTGAGAAGCAAAAGGCCCTTTCTTTCCATTTTAAAACAAAATTCACTAACTTGGTAAACTATTGTACCATTATAGTCTTTCCCTGCACCAAATAAAGAAAAATCACCAAAGCAAACAAGAGAAACATGACAAAACTTTCCCTGAGGCACTATCAATGCTCTCACCTATGCCCTGTTACCACAGCTTCACAAATACCCCAGCACATCACCATGCACATAAACATCATCTGTCTGCTTTAAAATTTGGTGATTACAAACATCAGGTAGAAACAAATCACAATTTCAAAACTGTTTACCCTACAGACTTTAATCCTCTAGCAGTGTATTTTTGCTTAATTTCTAACACAACCACAGCAGGTCTGATGCCAGCAGTTCTGATAGTGCAAGTAACTTGATAAAAATTAAATTACAGATTTTCATGGAATCAAATGTCACCAATTTAACAGCCATCAATAACTACTTGTTATCTCAACAAAAAGACATTTGGTCCTCAACACAAGACAGACATCAACTGCATAGGAAAAAAAAATATTTTCACGTAGCCTACTAGAAATACTGTTGTTATTTAGGTTTGCAACCTATTTTTCAGTTCAAAACTTATCTTTCAAAAATAAAATAAGCTTACTTGTAGTTCCCCGTTGGAATGGCGATAACATTTAAAAAAAAAAACACACTAAAAAAAATTTAGGCATCTCCCCCATTTCTGCCACCCTAGGAAATTCTTTTAGCAGAGATATTTTTAATGGTTTTCCAACCACCACTCAAATAAAACACCCAGTAAATAAAAATTAGCAAGAATGCCCTTATTAAATAAGGCACAAGGAAAAAAAAAAAATCTTTTTCAAGTCAATGCTTAAAGAAGGAAGAGATTTAGGGATGCTAATGATCTCTGCTAATTGATTAGGCCTAGAACGGCTTCCGTGGAAAAAGGGAAACCAGAAAGCGATTTGTCTGGAGATATCTGATTCTCCTCTGAGGCAGCGTTTGGATGCCGTGCTGCAGGGCTCACATACCTGCAGGCTGCTGGCATTCTGCTCCATTATTCAGTCCCAGGCGTGCTGTGCTGTCCATGGCCCGGGGGGCTCAGCTGTGCCCGGAGCTGCGGCGGCGCTGCCGAGCCCGCGCAGACAATGGGAAGGCACAGCACAGCTGGGAGCCGCGCTGGCACTGCCACTGTCACCCAGCTCCGCCACCCAGGCGGCTCCTCCGCAGCGATTCACAGCCTCCCCAAGCTCTCCGGCTGCTAGAAAATGGCTGGGCACCTTTTAATCACTTTCTCCATTATCAGACTCCTCTAAAATTTAAGTTTATACCATGCTGAGAGAATTTTGATGTGACAAAGAAGCACGACAAAAACATTCTTACCTAAAGATATTAATTTCCTCTCTAGACAGTTTTATTTCTTCACTTTGGCAGTGTGAACACAACACAAAAAGTCATCAGTAAGTCAGTCCTCAGTGCCAGCAGATAAACACACTTGTCACTGGCAGAATGAATGCTATGATAATTTTCTGGACTGGCACATAACCACTATCAGAATCCAAATATGGAAGAAAAACGTCGCCTAAACAGAGGGGTAAAAAAAAAAAAAAAAAAAAAAAAAGGCCAGTTATATGATAATTATCATACTTCCAAAAGCAGTGCCCAGACCAGCAGTCTGCAGTTTTGTTGCTAGTGAGAAACCTCTGTTCCTACCCAGCTGCAGCATCACTCTGTGCTCAGCAGCACTGCTGCACACTGATAATCATAATCCCCTCTCTGGACTCTCCAGAGACCTCTCCGAGGGATCCTGCACACCAAGTCAGGCTGGAAGGAGAATGGGGCAGTATTTTTAATCTCTGGGATCCAGAGAGGGGTATTAGAATCTTGGGAGGCTGCAATTCCTGACAAATGGGAGATCAGTATGCTTTATATTTAAGTAACAAAATTAAAAAAAACAAACATACATATATATATAGACAGACTCATTTCTACAATGTAACAAATATAGGAAATAAAAAATTCTAAAAAACTATGGAAAGATTTAGACCTGTCATAGACTGCAGAAATCTCAGTACTAAAATAGATTTTTATAAATAAATAAATAAAAATATAAATATATACCATATATAAAAACATCATTTGAGACTGCTGCAGTTTGCAGCAGATCTTACTTAATCTTTCTATGCTTGCTGTTCCCCTCTTCTGCCACCCTGTGCTCCATCTTTAACGCCTCCACTCTTTCTGCCCACACATGGCAGTGTCACACTCCGCACATCTTGGCTGTCGTCCTTGAGCAGCAACATCATATGGGGGGGGGGGGGTGAAAGTCAATCTTTTTGATGTAGCTGAAGACAGCAGTTGTTGGAATCCCTGCTTTTCTCTTGTGCACTGAGTTCAGTGTAACTGCTGGCCTCTACAAACCAGTTCCCTGCCCACCTCAGCACACACCCCCACCATCCCTGAGATCTCATCTCAAACTCCAGGAAAACACACAAAATAATTCTGGGAGGTCCTTGCTATTTTTGCAGAGGTTCCAGCTGCAGGTCTGCAAAGGGAGCATTGTTTCTCATGAAAAAGGTTTCCTCAGCAGGATGCTAGAGAAGAAAATTACATTTATTTTCCTAATTGTATAATGAATTCCAAATAGGTGATCACCTATGTGCACAAGCCATTCACTGCAGGGTCCATACTCTGAATGCTGTCAATAAGAATAGTTTTCAGTTTCTGAACACATTACAGACTACATTAATGTCAGAATAATATTTTAAGCAGTCTCCTCACACGACACTAGGAAAATGTGTCTGCTGTGCACGTCTAGCTAGTGTTATAATCAGATTTGGTTCATGTACACCACGGCAGAGCACCTAGGAGTGCTTCTATAATCAGGAAGATCAGCAACAAGATGCAGCTAGCCCCAAACAGGAAATAAAGCAGCACCCAATGGAGAAAGAACTGAGCAATGTACTATTGTTATACTCTGCACTGCCCCTCAGAATATTTCTGTTAATTTTTCTAAAACTCACACATCGCACATTATGAAGAGTGGGCTCTGGAACTCCAATCCTGGAGACTCCTCCTACAGGAGAAGATAGGTTTTGCTTATGAGAAAGTATACCCAGACCAGTCTTTTTATCACCTTCACACATATATTGGTCTGCTCCAAGTGATAGATTAAAAACTGGAATAGCATTGATTACCTTAAATGTTCCTGTATGAGAAATGTACTTTATAAATGCTTATGTGGTGTTGTGTGTTCAGTTCTATGGCTGCCTTTATGCAAAGATCATGCCATGTGAAAATGAACATAGGCATAACGTTAACCTAAGTGAAACAGGAAAATAATTTGAACAAAGCATCATTAAAATAATGCATTTAAATAATTTTCCTCTTACATTAGGCAAGATACATAATTAATATCCTTAAGAGTAGTAAAAATTTATAGCCTGGAAAAATGAGTTGGAGCATTTAGGGCTAATTTACAATTGTAACCCTGACTTAGCTGACTAAGTTACCTCAAAATATGTAAATTGTATCTCTATTATCAAACACACACATTATATTTGCCTAAATACCATCTAACAGAATAGGCATCATGAACTCAGAAACAGATGAGTAAATAAAAAGTTTAAATTCAATTTAAATTCCGAAGCCTTACCACAGATCAAACATACAAGGCAGGTATTCAAGAAATAAACAACAAACTGTCTAGAAGGCAATCAGATGCTTGCCAAAGGAGGAAGAATTCTAGACCTAAAAAAAAAAAATGAAGATATGCAACACCTCTTCAAAATCATTTTCATGACAAAACAATTCCCTCTGTCATAGTTGTACTTAAAACTGCAGTATGTAAGTGATGGAAATGAATCTTTTTTTTTAATCTCATAAAAACTTATTCAACTCAGTAAGAGGCAAAAGTGCACCATCAAGTATCTGCAAACCAGTGTCTGACGCAGAGTAGAAAAGATTGGACTGTTCTGAATGAATTTTCTTTAAAACTTGTAAAGGAGTACTGACACAGAGACAGAAATCCTAACTGATAAAAAGGCTCTGCTATATAGGATACACTTGGGAAGATGATGTTCCTGGCTCTGCAATGTCCAAGCACCGGAGACACAAGGACCCCACTTCCCCAAAACAAATCCCAGCAAGACTTACAGGACTGAAAAGGCAGGACACAAACTCCTGGAGAAAGAAACACACTGAAATTTTCTAACTAACAATAGCCTTTCCATATAGAAGAAAGAAAAAGAGATGAGAAAGAAAATTTGTTCTTTGAAGGTTTTTAAAGAACAAGATAGAAAGCAAGCCTCTGGATCAACCAAAAGATATTTAAGAAAAGTTTGAGACAAAAAAAGGTTTAAAATACTAGAATGGAATATTTCAATTACTTATCCCAATTCCAAAACAATTCATCTCTAAACCTCAAGGAAATAGATCACGTTTTCTTGTTATGTGACAAAGGGAGACATTTACAGAGTTTTCCCAATCCACACGAACTTAACAGAAGCATCATGTGAAGCCATATTCTGACTACTCCAAGTTCCATTCACTTGACTGATTTGAGTTTGTATCTGCTGAACTGCTAGTAACTCTTTAACATTTGGTTTAACAGAAATACATTTATGTCTACCCTTAGAGAAAATGTCTCCAGATTGGTCATGAAGGTCTATTCTGTATTTAGTTCACATCATCTCCCTATAAAAACCTCTCACTTCCAAGAAAGCAGAAACAAGCACTGCAATTTCATTCCTTTGCACCATAAACACAGTTTAGGCAGCATAGTGATGAAGCTGAAATAAACATCTTTCTCTGGTGGCTTCATTTTTCTTCTAAGACATAACATATACCCTCACTCTTACAAGTATAAATGAAACAATTTTACTGTTGTTTAGATACCAGTCACCATTTAGCCATTACTACATGATGATGAGGTGTTGTCCAAACCTAAATACAGGAGACTTTAAGCTAAAGCCTGAAATATAAACAATCCCCAAACACTGACTGTGCAAAGCTAGTCTTAAAGACTAAATGAAATTACCTTTCAAATACCTTCTGGACAATGGATACCAAATGAGCAAGTGTCTGTCTGGTGGGTCTGTTTGTATGGATGATTGCTGGTCAAAGATTAACTTAAATATTCTAGAGGAACAACACAAAAGCAAGCTTAAAAATATATTTTTAAGCTTCACAAAATTCAGTATTAAAGATCTCTCTACAAGTACCCATTTATCAATCTATTGAAAAATATCAAATGTATCTCTGAGTGTAAGTAAACTTTGGTGTTAGTTGGAGCAAAAAATTATAAGTAATAAAATTGGAGTAACATTCACATGACCAGACTTTGAAAAAACCACCAACCAAACCTGGCATCTCTTAAAGTTCATAAAAAATGTGAGAGGGATGTTTTTGGGACCAGTTGAAGAAGCCAAAAGATACATTCTGTCCAATTCTTCACCTCTTGAACAAGGTAACTCTAATCTGCTTCCTCACAGAGTGAGAATGACTTAGGAAAAAGCAAATTCTAGTAGAAGATGATCCTAGAGTATTGAGGTAGCCATTGATTCCATTAACTGTGGTCCTTGAAGTAATGCTTAGTGAAGCAAAAAACAATCCCAAGGCCACCAAATCTCTTCTTTTCCTCCAGAAAGCACATTAGAACGCATTTCAAAAACTTGTATTTCTAATTTTATGTGCATTAGTTAATTGTGTTACACAAGAAAGGGAAAACAAACGTTACCAGTAGAAGTTCTGGCCTATCTCCATAATTTGAAATAAGAACCACTCAGATTATATTCAACTACAGACTGATTTTTGACGTCTACAGAAACATAACTGTAGAAGCAATACTTTTGTTTTCATTTATTAAGCAGCAAAAGCAAACAACTGGCTCATGATAAATCAAGCAGTGAATATATTACAAAGCAAGACTAAAGATCACTTACCTGGTTTTGTCAGATGTTTTATCACTGTAATTTCTGTCCTTCCACCACCAGTTGTTCCTATTACTAAGTATTCTCATTCACTCCTACTTCTAAAATCTGGGTGATAACCCTTTCAAGAACCTTCCCATTTTCACAACAATCTTACTTTGTTGCTAACAAAATTAAAAGACAATTAAGTGATTGTAAGTTTAGTCACAAGATGAAAAATTCATGCACACCTAATGAACACACCATGTCTAGTTTTACATTAATATCTTGATATTAACTTCCTCCTGAACTGCAGTTTAAATTCAGACTGTTCTAGACCTCCTATTTCATGCAGTCTCATCTAAATGCCAGGCATTAGATAAGCAGAAAATTAAGCTACTCAGAGGTGGGAGTTTAAGGTCATCCTCACTGTCTGAAAGCAAAAGCAGTAATATCCTCTCACCCATGTGAGGTTCAGTGTGTTTTGGTTTTTTAATGAAAGAGCAATTGTTTGAACATGAAATAATATCCCTGAAAAACTTCCTCCGAGTTTCTCCATACATGACCAAGTAAGTGGACTGACACCATGGGCCAGGCGTATGTAGGTCCCACATGCTGAACAGAAATTCATTAAAACCACAGATCTGCCTTAGAACCAACAATCAGAACAAACTTGTGTTATTTCACTGGATCTGTTCTAACAGTAAATCTTCTGAGATAAATATGTTGAACCTAAAGCAGTGAGTGCTGCAGTCAAGACTTGTGTTAGCTGTGGCATTAGCACTTTCAAGGACTTTGTTAACACCACCCTTACTCCTGCCCCAAACTTTGCTAATGTCAACTTCATAAGCACAATCTTTTTAAATCCCAGACTGCTTAAGGTTAAAGAAGATCTGACTTCTAATGTAGAATTTAACAGGGGGAAGGAAGGAGAAAAAGGAGAGAGAGGAGAAAGATGGGAGGAGAGAGAGGAGCTCCTAAGAACACTAGAAGTCAATGTGTGATTTTTGACTTTCTTGCATATCTGTACATTCAAGCATCTCCACTCAGATGATATAATGGCATCATCAGACTCTAAAGGGACTTTAAACAAAATCAGCATCATATTTAATTATCTATGACTAGGTAGGGGAAAAAAAATTCAATTAATGTTACATAAAAGGAAATCATTATTTTTTAAACAGTTAGGGCTGGGACCTGGAGTCATCACTTGAGATGCAGTGTGCAATAATACAGATTAGACAGTGGGCTTTGCAAGATAAACAAAAGCTTTTTCATAGATGCGACGCTAATTTTCAGAATGTTGCTAGGGCAACAGCAGACTGTAACAAGAATTTCTGAATAATGAGCAGGTGGCAATATACAAAGATCTTCGATTCCTGACTGAATTATTTATATGTAATCCATAATAGTGAGATAAGTAGCATTATTTCAGCACCACAAATGGAAATACTGCATACCTTGTCTAGAATATTTATTACAGTTCTAGACATGCATGTCTTTTTTGTTTTAGCATGCTATGTAAGGCAAGATCACTAGTCTCTCACCTCTAGAATAAAGAGGCAAAAGCAGTTATTTTGCATAAAATACACAATGTAAAAACCAGTTTTTAATCCAAAGCTAAATCTTTCTACTCAAGATTCTCCTTGTATAGATTCAATAATTCCAGAGGGACAGGAACAATCTTGGCAATTATCAAGTAAGGACCAGACTGACAGAAGAGAACTGGACATGCTTTATCCATCATTCACATCCATAGCAGGAGTTTTGCCAAATTTAAAATGTTATGGGAGGAAGCCTTATGGGCACTCTAGAGTCTACACACTTGAAAAGCAAGATTTGGCAAAATTTGTGTTAATTTAAAACTTTCAACTCAGCTAAGTCACTATATTACTTACCACTACTAACAAAATCCATCCACTGGCTTTCCAAGTTTCTAAATATCTGGTCAGCAAAGATTTGTGTATCTGGACAAGGGCAGCTGTAACACTATTCTTTTGCTGAATATGACAGAAGATCACTATTTTAACTTACTTTAAGACTGAACTGCTTCTCCCTGTAAGTTTCCTGAGACATTGTAATAGATGCAAAATCACAAACCTGGTCTACCTTCAGGGCTTTTTGTCACAGACCTCTGCTTTAAATATCAATAAAACAGTAAGATTTGTAGTTATTTTCAGCAAAGTTCCCAGTTTTCAGAGATTAACAGTCTATATCTTGAGATATAAAATCCCATGCCACAAGACAACTGTATATGAATTCTCATAAGTAAACTACAGAGCTCTTTTACAAGTAGCTGACATTATCAGAAGGCTGACATGGTAAAAGATGGATAATCTAATTATTTGATATAATTTTGATAAATATTTTGAATTCTCCATGAAGCCTCTCATGAGAAAGACATCAAGGTGTTGGTGTGTGTCCAGAGAAGGAACAGAGCTGGGAAAGGTCTGGAGCACAAGTCGTGTGAGCAGTGGCTGAGGGTGTTTAGACTGGAGGAGGCTCAAGAGAGGCCTTATCACCCTCTAACTCCCTAACAGAAAGATGTGGAAGTCAGTCTCTTCTCCCAAGTAACAAGCAACAGGACAGGAAGAAATGGCCTCAAGCTGCTGGGGAGGTTTAGGATGGATATTAGGAAAAAATTCTCCATGGAAAGTGTCAAGCACTGGAAAAGGCTGCCTGGGGAAGTGGTAGAGTCCATCTCTGGAGGGATTTCAAATGTGTGCAGATGTGGCCCTTGGGGCCATGGTTTAGTGGTGTGCTTGGCAGTGCTGAGGGAAGTGTGGACTCCATGACCTTAGAGGTAATTTCCAACCTAAAAGATTCCACGATTCTGTTATTTACTGTATGAAACTGTTCCAGTTTATCTGATTTTCAACTGTACATTAAATTGAGAACAAGTCCTGGAATCAATTGTACATTAAATAGTGCTGTCACCACGTGTGCCAGCTGTATAGACCTGAACACCCCACAGACACGTAGAACAGGGTTTTAAACTAAGTTCGTGCTGTGAAATCTCACTGTCTGACACCTGGTCAAGTTTTACCAGCAAAGGCTTCTATGTCAGCAAAGCTTCTTGAATGAGGCTATAGCTAAAGCAATTCCAGAAGAATGTCCAGTGGAGACAGTCTAACTCACAGAATAATAAAGTATTGGATTCTTACAGCTGGTCTTCCTGCATAGTTTATAAATGAGCTTCTGTCCTCTCCAGCAGCATCATTCTAAACAGGTTTAACAATCAGTGATGAGCAGTTCCCTGCATTGCAGTTGAATCCTGTAAATTCCTTTGTTCCACTTTCTGGTCAGAAGGAGGTAAGAACACAATTTCCTCACTAATATGATGCCTCATGGAACTGCTGCTTAAGCATCCTCTTAGATCTCAAAACTCAGGATCCCGGCAACAAGGCAAAGTAGAATAAAATGAGCATCCTGTTACTTCCTTACAAGCACTTCTGAAAGTACATAATCATCATCAGATGAGCAGCTTAATTGCCTGGACCCAGGCAAAAGGGAGACAGAACTGATTCCTCCTTTCCCCAACTGAAAAAACCAGGCAGCATCACATTCTGTCACCACGGAATTCATGCCTTGCAAAGACAATTCATCTTCTTAAGCAGCAGGGTGGTCAGTCAAGCAAGCAATGCTAGCATTTATACCAGGTACCAGTTTCTGTGATGGCACACATTCCTTTCTCATGCCATGATCACTGAAACAAGAAACTTACCTGAACCAAACATTATCTCTCCTTAGAGGGGACAGGGAAGGAAAATCTAACTTAATGAAAATTTGTTTTTGTACGAAAAAGAAAGAATAAACATAGGATGAATAATGCCACCACTAAGTTTGTACTCTGAAGGATTTTTGTTGCTCAAAGTTTAAATGAGAAACTAATGCAGTGCATTAGAACCTAATGAATTTCTTTGAGAAATTTTCTTGAAAGCTGATTTTCAGACAAGTATAAAGAGATGAAGAAATTAAAAAAATAAGCATCATTATTTTCTTCAAAAATACTTCCAAGGTTACATGTCCAAGCCAGTGCAAATTTAATAGGAGAAAAAAAATACCCTCAAAATGCAAATTCCAAATGCACTGCTCCCAAGCTGAACACAGGCACTAACACCCAATTCCAGGAGCAGAGAGGTTTGGAAAGCTTAAAAGATCAGGCAAGAAAATCTTTCTGGAGATCAGATTTTTTACATTTGGAGAGTGTTTGTTTAAACCTGTATTATGCTTTGCCTAACATATTCTGGAAGTGTGAGCAGACCAGAAGGTCAGGGCTACAGCCATTCTCTGTGGGATCAAAGATGGGGTAAGGAAAGGACATAGTTTTAAGAGACAGCAATTTTAACACTGCTCTACTCCTGAACAAGTCAATCATAAAGAATCTTACTCATGAAGTCAGAATATTTAAGCAAGGTATTATTAATTATTAATAGAATATCTATTAATAATTATTAGAATTCTGCATTTCTCTGACCAAAAGGCTTTGCTTTACAGGCAATTCAGGATAGGGACTTTGACATAGTCTTAGGCCACAGCAATTCAGGGATTGAGGATAATCAGGCTGCCCTTGACATATCATTTCCTTATAAAGATATACAACACAGAGTTGTATTAGAATTTATTGACATGTTTTAATGTATATTATGTAGCATTTAACAATGTTATGTGTGTAAAGAATCATCTATAAAATACCTATGGAACTTGCTCTCCCTTAGGCAGAGGGAAAAGAGTCTGGGAAGGGAAGAAAGCCCTTTAATATGAATAACCACAGTTTAGCTGGAAGAATAAATGCAGAGGAAGGGAAAAAAACCCAAAACAACTCAGAAACAGACAAATCAAAAAATAAAATCCAGTCCAAAATACACTGACCAACCTAAAGGTAAGCCTTGAAAGTCAGAAACAAGTTCCAGCTTGAGTCAGAACTTTCTAACAAAAGACTCTTTATCCATATAAACAGAAAGAGCAAGTACACCAAAAACCCACTACAGCACATCTGAAACTGAATTTGAAAGAGTACATTCAAAAGAAAAATAAGTTTCAGAAAATAAGTGCTGAAGACACCATACCCAGTAACTACAGAAAATTAGAAGCCTCTCATCAGATTACAAGTCCCAAAGAAGAGATTTTTTTTCAACAGTACAAAATACATGATGGTATCATTTAGTGTTGGAATGAAAAGCACAGAATTAAATGTAAGGAAAAACTAACTGTATGCTGACTTCTAAACAAATTTTACAGGAAAGAATGAATTAAAGGCACCAATGTCAATGGAAAATGAGTTGACAGAAAAACATTGTAGCAGAGATTGTGCCAAACAGGTCTATTTAATAAAGTAATAGTTCCTAGGAAAAATAAATGGAGGAGGCCTAATCTATTTAAATTACATGTAGTATTACAGAGGAAACTGATAAAGCAGAGACAATGAAGATTAAGAAAATTCAACCTTTAAAGATGTAACTACCATTCAACTTATTCTCAGAAAGCTACAGAAATGCCATTATAATAAAGCCCTGGTAAGGCCTTATATGGAAAATGGTATTTACTCTGATAAAATTTTGTATGGATAACTTAATTTCATGTGGCTGCAGTAGATAACAGATGGGAAGAAGTTATTTTCCTTAATCTAGAGGAAAACTTTGCCACTAACCCATGTGTCTATAAGTTTCCTACAGTCAGCGAGGCTGGAGGCCAGTAGATATCAGAACCAGATTTTACAACTGCTGTTCAGCATGCAAGAAGAGAAACAGCAATTTAATTAACATTAAGATAAAGTTTGACACAGTTATGAAAGCATTATTTCCTGCAAGAAGGGACTGGACTCAATGACCCAGAGTCTCTCCTTTCAGTCTTCAGGCACATTCAAGCAGTGCACAGTGCAATGAGTTGCATCCTTTCCACAAACATTCCATTATCATATTCCATTGATAATTATTCCTATTTAATACAAGGTACCTAGATTCAGTGGGAAACAATTGGAACATTTTTTTTTCCATCAGATTTTACTTTCAAAAGCCTGTTAAGAAGCCTTCTTAGGATCAAGAATTTTTCCTTAAAATTGAAAGGAACTGGAAAAAGTCCACTTATTTGTACATTATTTCTAAAGATTTCAAAAAATGATTTAAAATCAATTTTATGTCCTCCCATGCTTTTTATGGGAGTCTGTCTTATAACATCAAACATATGTAAGAATTCATCTTCCTTACAGAAGCCATGCCTACATCTAACCTATATATACCAAACACAGTTCAAAAGTTTATTTTTGCAGGTAACTGCAGCATGTGCAGACATGAATAAAATAAGGACACAAAGCAACTCCTGATACTGCAAACATCAGAGTCCCAAGGTTAATAAGTTATGAGCAGGATTAGAGCTGAGCCTGTTCACGTCATGCACCAGGACTTTCTTACTGCTCATATCAAGAGCAGTCAGTTCATCATATACACACCCCAGCCTGGGCAGGTGACAGAGGTCTGCAGGACACTGCTGCCTTTCTGGGGGATGCAGATACAAAATATTTAGATGGACAACAAAGAATCTCATCGGATCCCTGTGATCTCAGACAAGCCACACACTTTAGAATCATCACCACTGATCTAAACCATGCCTGAATGCACACATTGTCTGACCAGAGCTGAAAAATCTTCTCAAGGTCTCCCATCCCCAATTATTCCACATGTTAAAAATGGGCTAAACTGTCTCTGGCTTAGAAGTAGCCTATATTTCATTGCATACTAGAAAACAGGACAAGCAAAAGAGTTACTGAAAGAATATTTACACATCTATAATTCTTGATCTTTATGGAATATTACAATTTTAAGCCTTCAAACTGCTATGGACCAAGGAAGACAGACAAAAACCCAGTTTTTAACATTGTCTAATATTTCAACAGAAAAGGCCAGATAAAAAGCTGATTTTGTTCTGAGCTGGGACAGCTTCCACTACTATTTTGATATGCAGGTCTTAATAAGGACTACTGCTCTTTGTGCTTTTCAAATCCAACTTTGCAGCATCAGGAAATGCAAGACTATGTAGCAACTAATGGCATGTCATCATGGTCAATGATGAACAGCCAACTGCTAGAATATCATACATTGCATTAACTGAGTTAGCCCAGTAACACCATTTAATCTTTTCATATTACTGATTTAAGAATTTAGTCTAATAATACCATTTGAAGCTGAGAAATCTTCCTCAAAACATGGTATTATTTTATTTTATTTTCATACTTAATCACTAGATAAGCTCAGTCTGGACTCAGTTCCTTCTCCCACTAACAAGTTCACATAAAAACAAGTGTTCCTCTCCAGAAGCCAATATTTGAAACTAGAGGGAAACAAAACATCCCCACATGAAGTATTAGGATGAACATCATAACATTTTTATAGGTTAACACAATAGTTTGTGTGAAAGATTCATATCCTTTTGTTATACCACAAGTCTAAGCAGACTGCAGTAGCATTCCTACAGCAGCTTCCATAAAGTCATTTAACAGCTTTCCAAGTACTGGGAGTCCTTTTCCCCCCTCAATCCACACCACAAGGACAACATCTCAGAGCAATACTGGCACTGCTTTGTGGTACAGCTTTAAACCCTTGAAAAAGCATTTTATTTCAACATGACAATAATGCAATGTGCAACCAAACAAGAAGCTAGAAGCCTTTTTAGAGATTAAGTGCAATGAAAATGCATAAAAGATCACTTTGATGTGCTTGAAACAAAGAAGAAACCCCAACACCTAAACTATGAGACTAATAATTTGCCATCTTCATTACAAGTAAAAATTAAGGACTCATTACAGTCAATTCTAACAGTAAAAATACTATGAGCAGATACTTTGAGTACCTAATTGTCATTTTCCCAGTTTCTTCCACAAAAGTATATGCAATAATTACTAAGACAAGAAAATAATTACTAAGACAAGTTTCCCTTGGTTTTCCCTTAGAAAGCCATTAGGCAAAAGTTCTTGTTGACAAATAGTCTGACTTCCCAAATGGAAGAAGGATAAAGACCCATCAACTGAAAAAGACAAACCAGGTTTATTTTGAATCTAAGTACTGCCAACATGTGTAGCTTTGCTAAGCAATCCAGCTAAATCTGAGGGAAGACAGAAACTCGGTTCTTGCTTTAAATCATGGAATAGATTTAATGGATTACAAAAGAAAGGGAGAAAGATTCTACAACCTAAAGAGTTGTACTCTTTTTAAAACCTACAGAGCACATTGAACCTGAAATGGACCTCTTCATCCAAAATATCAAGGGATTAACAATGCTTTAAAGGAAAAAGTCTTTTTTTTCCTGTATCTTCTGTTGAAATGTTTCAAATCATGCTGTGGTAACATGAACAAGAATTCCCCACAAATTTATTTACTGATTTACATTTGCTATTGCCTCATTTGGGTATAAAAACTAAACATTTGATCTAAGACAGCAATTTTCCAATGCCTCTCAAAACTCCTGCTGTATCTCCACAAGAACATACCAAATTCTTCCGAGTTCACTTAGAACATGAAAACAGATGGAAATCTGCCTGTGGATCCAGCACTGGTCAATGATGCAACTGCTTCCAGCTTCTCAGCACCAGCAGGAGGTTTTGATGCCCAAAGCTCTGACAGGAGAAAGGACTGTGGGAACACTCCTCAATCTGCTGTTGGCAGAAGCACTCGAATTAGTTCAAACTTCACTCACCAGCTGCACACCAACAGCCTTTTCCAGATTCAGCTGCACTAAAGAAGTCACTGATCTCACTTCCAGTCACTATTTCCTCCATCTGCCAGTTAAACTGCTCCTCCAAGTCTCCCAATAGATGCTTCAATTTCACAGAATAAGACACGTATATCTCACACAGATAAAAGTTCAGAAAGTGTTCCCAATAACAGCTCGTTAAACAGAGCAGAGGAGGTGTCAGAGGGCAGGAACAAAAAGCCAAGGATACGACACCAGGACGGCCTTTTTCACAGCAGCAGGTATTGCAAGGACTGCATCTATTTATGTCTTGTTTCACTTAACATAAATTAAAACATTTTAAATGGATACCTACAGCAACCTATCACACCTCACTTGGCTGGGAACTGTGGTAGGTTAAGTGCTAACCAATTATACAGAACATTTTCTAGAAAAGTACAAAACCCAGGACTGGAGTTTTGCTAAACCAAATCGAGCAATGAGATCTTCAATCTTTATGCCTTTTAGAGGTTATTTTTTGACTCAGGCATGCATGTATCCAAAACTATGCTTTCAGAAAGAAAGAGCAACTCTGTTATGCTATGTAGTCACAGCTTTAAAGATATTTTGGCATTTGTTCTGACAAGCTTCAGCCTTCAGACCATTCTGTACACAACTGCACAAAGATCTTTCATACATGGCAGTACACTTGCTAACAAACCTGAGGAGGGGACAGAAAAGTTAAGAGTGCTAAATAAGAATTCCATTTTATACAGAAATTCAAGTTACAGATTAAAGAATAATGAAAACTGATGTTGGGAAGGAGAATAAAGAACAAAAAAATCAGCACCAGCTAGAAAAAAGACAGGCGAACAAGGTAGTATATAACTGTCTATGCAGAAACCAATGGCTGCTCAGAGGTAATGCCCCATTTCCTTTCAGAGATCCAAGATAAGGAATAGAAAAGAAACCCTGGAATAATCATCCCACAGTCATCTCAAATCTACACTGCTTCAGCAGTCTGGATCCATACAATAACCAAATATTCTAGGAAACATAATTCCATAGATTGGAGAAAAGCATACATCCAAAAACGACACGTTGACAGGATTCTCATAATACATACATTAAACTGCAGGAGACTAACTTATGCACAAGAGTAGCAGCACAGGCTGTTCTGTAATTAAGGCTGCTGCCCTTCATAAATCTGTTTCAGACATTATTTCCTCTAAAACATCCTTCAACAAGTTGTGAAATCAAAATACGATTATAGGCAGGCCCAAAGTGCCATTTTCCCAACAATATTTAATCATAATCTGTTGCTGACTTATCATCTCCCAGAAAGAAAGCTTAAAGAGAGCTTACCAACACCACTTACCAAAATCTCCTAACATTGTTATACAGCACATTCATCCACCACCTCAAGAAAAAGTCAAGGAAGAGACACCAAGAACCACCCAACTTTAATGGGCTCCCACATATGCTATCTATGAGCCAGAGTTAGCACCACATTGAGGCACTCACATTGATTCCTCCTGCCTAAAGAATACGGTGTGAATGACCTTATTATTCAGGCCTCGCCCTGCCAAACGACTCTTCTTTCCATCACTAAAAGGCTCAATGTGGAATGCAGCGTTTAACAGAACGCCCTGGGTCATTCCTAGGGATGGACACGGGAAAACTGCCACTAAAAGCGCGATTGGGCTCAACACCTTTGAGTCCTGGAGCCCAGTGATGCCAGGATTACAGAATATTCTCCCACTCTTATCGAAAGCTCCTTAGCTATCACACCCATGAATTACAGCACTTGGCTACCACTTAATTCTCTTCCTATCTTTGAAATGAGAATTCGAGCACGCTGTAAAATTTCAGATGCAAATCATTGCAACTAGTCAGGATATCCAACGTGGTTCGTATTTTTATCCAGGTAGTAAAAGTTAGACCATAGAGCTGTCTAGCTCAACGAATCTGAATCATGCTGTCAATATATTTAAAAGATTTTTATAAAATGGACACATTATAGCCAATTCAAATTAAGTTGCCCCATTACCTGACAACTCATTCTCAGGGAACAGGGTGTCAAAAGGCCGATTTTCCCCAAAGTGTCCAAAAAACGCAACTGTATCAGTTACTTTTAAGAGACTGGAATACAGCACCTTGAAACTTTAAGCACATAAAGATATTTAAAAAGATGTGGTGCTACATCTCACAGTCAAATTAACTCTGGGGAGAAGTAGATCCGCGAAAGTGGCCATACAAAGACATGAAGTTGAATGAAGAGAGGCCACTATAGCAAAGTGAATAAACCTTTAGCTGAATAAATTGAATTAACTCAAAAAGCACCTTTTAACTGCATAAACCCCCAACCATGGCATTTGTGTTGTATCCAAAGTTGAGCCTAGAGCACTTGACCTAAACCATTCAGCCAGTTTGAAGCAGTTTCACGGACAGACTTTAAGCAAGCAATACAAAATAAAGACTATGGTGTAAGGCAAATATACTGAAATGGGAGAAAAAATGAAAGCAAAAAACTTAACCTAAGTTAAAAGAAGAAAAAAAGGAAGAGGCGAAATTGTGTTTAAGATGAGAAAGAGCAAAGTAATAGTACCAGTCTCCTCAACTTCTACTTTATTCCTCTTAACAGACACCCAAAATTAAACAGTCACCGCAGCAGATTTAGTGGCTGACTCTTCCTAAATTTTTAATAAATAGTTGCTGGAGTACTGCTAACAAACCTAACCCAGTATACTGAACACCTCTCAAAATTACTGATATTTAGTCAAATCTATTTTTACTCACGAGAAAAGTAGTAGTTGATCTTGATAAAAATTTACAGTTTTCTAAAATAAAGAGTGGCCAAGCAACGCAGTTACAAGTATGACATATTTGATCTTCCAAGATTTAAATGGAGACAAGTCTTAACATTATTTTTGCCATTGGGACTTCGGTAAATTGAGGAGTACAAGCAATAAGTTATTTAATTTCTACAAAATACTCAAACTCTTGACATCACAGTACTTACTGTAAAACAAAGGCTTAATATCAGCTGCATGCCAAGCCAAAAGAAGACTGTCAAAGAAAATGTGTTTCCATTGCCATTTCTATCTCCTGAATAGCAAATTATTTGAATAAAACATTTTGAAAAATAATCAGAACTTTATTTTACCTTCCACTTCAACAGTAAATAAATATTTCCAATCTAACATTCACAAGACATACTACCCTGTAAAATTACTGCTTAATATTCAGCCAAAAAGCATGTCTCAAATACATTCCTCTTTGTGGAAGACAAGACACGAGAAAGCAACCCCATTAAAAACTGTAGGTTAATGCCTCAGTGAAAAAAGGCAGACACTGCAAGAGAAAAAACCCAACACATTTCCTATTCTGCTTTGGGCACACAAGATCTCTTCGGTTTCAGGTCAATGAGAAAGGAGCATCAAAATTTTAAATTAAGACTATTAGCAACACCACTCCAAGATAACGAACACTATGGGAGATTGTACAATGTGGCAATGCACCCTAAGCAACGTGTGCAGCACTCTTTTTGGTTTTCTTTTCATCACGCTCCTAATCCAGCTTTCTAAGGACATCACACAAATCCCAACAACATGTAGGATGCGTGCAAATCTCTTCACGTGAATAATCTGAATAATTCTTAGACCCAATATAAGAACTAGCTATTCCTCACTTCTTTTTCTACCTCATTCCATCTTCCGCATGAAGTGAAAACCTTCTTCGGTGCTGAAAACTCATTTAAAAACCTTTTTAAAAGAGACGGTAAAAACCAGGCTGTGACGTAGCTTGCTCGCGAGTCTACTTACACTGTATACTATAATATGGTAGATATACCCACATGCAAAATTATCCAACATGCGGCAGAAATTTTAAGAAAATGAAAACATAATAGACGAACAGCCCTGTGCCCCACTCCGGCCAGCCCTGGCTATATTAGGGAAGGGAAAGGGCCGGGCTCGCCCCGTCGGACCGCGACCCCCGGCCGGGCTGCACCCCGGCCCCGCCGCCGCGCCCCCCCCCTCAGCGCTGCCCCCGCTCTGCGCACTGCGGGCGCGGCCCCCCCTCCTCCCTCAGCGCACTGCGACCCCCGCCCGCGGCAGCGCCTTCCCCGGCGCCATCCCGGGCTCCTCACCGGGCCGGAGCGCTCCTTCCCGGGCTCGCACCCGGGCTGCTTCCCGGGACACCGCGCCCGGCGGGTGGCGGCTCCTCACACACGAGGGGCGCCGAACCCAGCGCCGAGCGCCGCCCGGGTTCCTCCTGCTACTGCCGCGGCGGGGAGAGAGGCCCCGCCCCCGCAGTGTCGCCACCAATGGCTACGCGGAACGCTGATGATGGACGGCCATGCGGACCAATAAGCGTCGCCACAGCCTCCCCCCGGCCCTGCCGCGGAATGATGCCGCTCGGCTCTTACGCGAAGCCGAGCCCGCCCGGAAGGCGATGGCCAATCGGAGGGCACGGCCGCCTTGACAGACAGCCATGAGCAGCAATAAGAGCGGCGCAGCCGCACCGCAAAGCCCGTCCCCTGCTTCCAGCCCATGGCCGCGGGCAGACGGAGCGATCCCTTGGCTGTAGCAGTGTGGGGTCTCAGCGGCCTCTGCTCCCTGCCCTGGCCGCTTTCCTTTCATTCGCGCCTGAGCCACTCCCGGGCTGGTGTATCCGAGCAGCAGCTCCCTGGTCCCGCTGGGTACCCGTGTTAGCGCTCCTGCAGCCGCACGGCGCCCGCACCCTGGCAGGGCACGCTGGGAGCTGTAGGCGAGGCTTGCCCGCGCAACCTCTAGCCCATCGGGCCCCTCGCCCCGGCTTTCACCGCTCCTCCCAAGCCCGAGAGCCGGCGGCACTCGGCCGGCCCTTAGCGCTATCCTCGCCTCCCTCCGTTTCCAGCCCCGCTTCCCCCTTCCCGCCCCTCCGGCTCCCTCAGCCCGCCCGCTCCACCGGATCAGGGACCGGCACGAGGCACGGCCGGGCGGGAAGATGATTTTTAACTCGTTCCTGGGGAACCAGGCCAGGGGCAGGGAGGACGGGGAAGACGGAAAAAATAACGAAAAAGTGGTCCCTGGGCCGAAAAGCGCTTCCCGTCCGTGACCCTGGCCATGCGTCACTTCCCGGCGGCCTTTTGAGCGCGGAGCCGCGGCCGTGAGGGGGTGCCCGCGCTGGGACGCGCTCGGGGCCGCTCGCCAGGCGGGGCCCAGCTGCCAGGGGACTGCTGTTTGTGTGTCCCCAGCCCGTGTTTGTGACAGGTTTCACTTCTTGCTGTTGCTGCTGCTGGCCCGTCGCATCCTGCGCTCAGGTATCTCTGCGATTGCAGCTGCAGGGACTTGCGTAAGTAAAATAAAAACCTTGCCCCCGGGCAGGTGTTGAGATGTGCGCTTCCCTCTAGCGCGGTACAGCGGCCTGCGGAAAAACTTGTCTACGCTGAAGAAGCGTGTGATGTCCTTTGCTCCGTCTGATTGCTTTCTCTTACCGTATTCTTTAAAATGCTGTGTTTTGATGGGTAGATTTTCAATTCTTTATTATCCCACTGGTGGCTCCTCAGAACAAGAAAGGCAAGGAGCACGAGGAGAGGGTCCAGCTGAGGCCACGAAGGTGATGAGGGGTTTGGAGCATCTCTCTTATGAGGAGAGACTGCGGGAGCTGGGCCTTTAGAAAACTGAGAAGGTATCTCATTAATGCACATTAATATCTCAGAGGGGGGTGCCAAGATGGTGCCAGAAGGTTTTCAGTGGTGCCCATGAGCAGGATGAGAAGCAATGGCCATAGACTAAAATAGAAGTTCCACGTGAGCATGAGGGAGAGCTTTACATAGATGGCAGAGCACTGGAACAGCTGCTTGGGGAGATCGTGGATTTTCCCTCTCTGAAACCATTCCAAAGCCACCTGGATGTGCTCCTGTGTCGCCTGCTCCAGGTGACCCTGTCTTGGAAGGGGGGTTGGATGGGATGATCTCCAGAGGTCCCTTCCAACCCAGAAAATTCTGTGATTCTGTGAAATGGTTGATTAATCCATCAACCAAAGTATTCTTAAAGCCTTGAATTCCCTATTAAGTTTTATTGAACACGCAGTCATGGAGCAGTTATGTACTTCAAGAGGAAATTGATGGAGCAAAACTCTTGGTGGAAAGACTCATTTGTCTTAGGCATGTGCTGCTGAGCTGCATTAAAGAGCTATACTTAGTGGCCTGTAAAAATAAGCGGTGGGTTTATATTATGTAATCAGCTTGTGTTGACAAACAGCTATTGGAAAACTTAAAGTAGTCCTTGAACTTGTCATCAGTCTTGCACCCAACTTTCCAATAAAGAAACAGCCCCAGGGCTGTAATATCCTCAATGAACTGGGTCTCAGTTGCTGTTTCTGGAAGGATAAGGGCCTATAGTGAAATGTAGTCTAGCAGTCACAGTGATTAAAAAAAATTCAGGGTTGGGTTTTTTCAAATTTTATTTTATTTCGTTATTTGCACTGCTCTTATTTCTCAGTAGCTACTTACTTTTTCAGATCTTTTATGATTGACTGAACATGATAGAAGTTGGAGCAGATTGCTTGGAAATACTGCTGATGTTGTCTCTCTCATGTATGAACTGTCTACTTGCTTGAATTTAAAACAGTTTCAGTGCAATTTTTTTATATGGTAGCTCAATTTTCTTGGAATTTTGAGAAACTTTTTCAAAACTTTTCCCAGAAATTATAGTTACTGTACAAATATATTAATAAAAATTATTCTGCTTTAATTCAGTTTTGAAAAGTAGTGGGAAATGGACTGAATCAAATATTTTATAGTTACATTGCTGTAGAGCCCTTTCATAAACACTTCAGCAGAATGGAAAAATGTATATCACTTTTACAAAACACATGATTACTCCTACCAAATAAATGTATTTATCCTGGTGTTCATGGGTTCTGAACTTCATAATTTTTTTCCTGTTTTTTTTTAATGCACTATGAATGAATCATGATGTAAGTTCATTAATCTCCCTCATCTCTGCTGTTAAAAGCTGGGATCATTTACCACTGTCTAGTCCTGAGATACTTAAGCAATTTTAGATTAATAGTTACTTGGTTTAGTAATTCAGCTATTTCATCCCTGATTTCCTGTAAAACACTTGAGTAAATACTTGAGTAAATACTCTAGAGTTTTGAGTTTAACTCATGAAACTTGTGCAGCTGAATGAAGTCTCTGAATGAAAAGCTAGGTCTCCACACAAAGCCTAATAGGTCTATTTTGTCTGAAAAAAAAATGAAGCTTCAGAACCAGTGATGTGGAGATGTGGGAAGGTCAATGTGATCTATATTACAGCACGTTAAGGACACAGAAAAAAACATGAAAAGTTATAGTTAGAGAATACATGCACTAGTCTTTCTCTGTCCTTTTACATCTTCTAAATCTGCAATGGCTAGAACAAAAGAAACAAACTGGTCTTCTGCTACACTGACTAATCCTTTGTTAAAGCAGACTATTTTTGTTTCTTGATGTTACTACAGTGTGTACATAAGCACTCTGTCTCAAAACATACTTGACCACCGTTGCCACCACAATCATTGTATATGTTGTTTTAATAGCCATTGTTCACCACATGTGGAGTTCTTTAATTATTCACCTAGTCTGTAATTATTCACCATTCATTTACACAATCATTCACCTAGAGAAAAAAACTAAACAAAAACCACATATCTGGTAGTTAGTGCTTTCTGTTTTGCTGCTTTCTAAGATCTAAAAAGTCGGTTTTTACCTTGTTAATGACTGATGCAGAAATTTTTTATGGTAGCATTGCTATGTACTGATGACTCATGTGCATTCTCTAATTCAGATTTATGCTTCTGAAACTGCATGGTTCCTATTCAGTGTTTCAGTGAAAGGATCTTGTCACGATCTCATTCAACAGAAAGTTAATTATGTTAACATTTCATTTTCATATTGTCTCTCACAACAAGCTATGTAGCGAGCTGATCACAAGTACATCATTATCTCTGCATTTATACAATGGAAAATTGTCATGGAAAATGAGTCACAAATTTTCTTTAGAGGTGAATCTCAGAACTGTGTGTTGAACAGCTTTGTTGGGCCCACCAGTCCTGCAGCACTGTTGAAGCTTGGCTCTACAGAAATGTTCAGTTTTTGTTTGTTTGCTAGCAGTCTTGAAGTACCTTCACTTAATCAGCTTTAAAGGAAA
This sequence comes from Oenanthe melanoleuca, assembly GCF_029582105.1. Lineage (NCBI taxonomy): Eukaryota > Metazoa > Chordata > Aves > Passeriformes > Muscicapidae > Oenanthe > Oenanthe melanoleuca. The sequence continues at coordinate 30,820,784 of NC_079341.1, read as the reverse complement.
AAAAAATACCCAGTGGAAAATACTGTGATAGAACTGAAGTGATTATGGTTATTTTCCCAACAGTTAGAATTGAAACATTTGTGTTTGTTCAACTGACAGTGGAAGCAGGTATTCATTTACTGGAGCTTTATTAATTTTTTTCTGGGAAATGCTTGTCTTGGGCACACAGGGGCTTTCCATCTTCTGTTAAGCAAAGCTCTGTGGTGGACATGCATGGAAGAGCCTGGTACTCATCTGGTACTTGTATCTGCTGCCGAATGTTCCAGAGGCCCAACGTACAGGAATATTGTTTCTGTAAAGGTATACCAAAGATTCCACTTAGGAAAATGGGGGACAAAATTTCCATGATCAGTACAATGCTTATGTCCCAACATTTGTGTCTTGATCAATATTTTAAATTTAAATTCATTATTCTTCCCTCATTGCCCTGAATGGTATGTCAGAATGGGTGTGGTTGAACACCCCTTCTTCGTAGAAGTGGTAGTGAAGACTCAAGAAGGAATGCCTGGAAGTTCCAATGTTACCCTGTTCAATTTTTTCACAATGAGAATGTCATGGAACTTACCTGGAGGCTCATCCACAGCATTTTTTTTACGTTCCCCTGAATGCATGATGTCTGCCCTGGTAGACATGCCTGTAATTCATCCTGTAACCAAAAAAAGCACTTACTCATTTTCTGTCTGCCTAAATGTCATTAGTCTGACTGGCAGTGCCACTGACAGATCCACCAAAATCCTCATTTTTCTGGAATTCTACAACAGTTTGGATTTTCAGAACATTCAGGTCCTGGTCCCTGTTCTTTCCCTTTCCTCATTGTTGTCAGCAATACTGACAGCTACTGGTTTGTTTTTTGGTTTATTTTTTTTTTTTTTTTGTCCCTCCAGATGTGGCAAATACCCAATAATTTATATTTGCTGTGCTCTCTAGTCCTCTGTTCTTTTCCTTTGTGAATCTCCCTGATTTTAAGACAGTATTAACTGTGAGAGACTCAAAGCAGGGGCTCAGTGATCCCATACCACATCAGAATAGTGTACACCAGATTTTGTAGCCAAAGCTTCATAAGGAGAATTCCTTAGGAACACAGAGGTGCAGTTCTTTCACTGTGGCCTGTGCTTTCACCAGAATCCACCTGCCAGTTCTGCCTCCTCACCTGGGCTCCATGACAGTGGAAGGAAGCTGTTGCAAGTTGCTGATCATGCTTTATCATGCTGCTTGCTTTAGCCATTGCCATTGTTCCCAGGTGTACCTTACCTTGTAAGCAGTGAGTGTCAAAAAGCAGGTGGCCTGGTCCTGCAGGTCCTTGCTGTGAGTGGCCAGCACAGAGCTCAGCACATCCTTCTTGTATATATGATAGTTCACCCATCAATCACATCTGGCTTCTTCCAAATTGCTTCCAAAATAAGTCACTATCAAAAAACCTGAGTGCTCCAAGTTCAGAATTTTGCTGTCAAACCTGGTGGTACTTCTAAGAATCCAGGCTGCCTATTTTGGCTGGCATTCTTTGTTCCTGTGGTAATCCTGCTCCTGACACAGGCTTTGAATCCAAAATGAGATAATGTTTTGATGCAAAGGTTTGTTTCTTTCTTTGTGGTCAGTTAGTGCACTGCTACTGAGATTTATAAGCTTTTGTTTGCTTGTTTGAAGTCTATTGAAGTTAAAAGACAGCAAAAGTGAGTATTTTTGCTCTGACACTGTCCCTTGAACAAAAATAAATGAAGAATTCACATTTTTAGTCTTAAGCACACTATGAAAACTTCTTTTTATTAGTTCTGTGGTTTAAGACTGTTTCTTTCTGAGGGAAATAATGTTCTTCACTGTTTTTTATTTTTTCTTCCTTTTTTTTTTTTTTCACTTCCCCCAAAGTGGGCATATTTTACCCTTTTTTCTGATTTAATTTTTAGGATTAAAAATTTAAAGTAATATTAGAAGTTCATCATCAGTAACCATCATCAGAAGATTAAATAACCTATTTTTTTCCTGGAACTCTTCTGAAAAATACGTACTTGAAAGAGTTATATTTCAGTGTCCATGAGTAAGCTCGATTTGAATGGCAAATAACTTCCATTCATGAGTAGGGTATATGCAAAAATAATAATTTCTTAGTGTAAAGGAAGAGACATGCTGCCCTGTTAATCCTGGAATAGTTAGAAAATTTTATGAATACTGAGGTGAGGGACTTTTCCTCCAGTATCTCCACAATTTTATGCTTTCCAGAGAAAATTCTCAAAACTCAAGGAAGGTTGTGTAGGTATTGATTATTTCGTGATGAAGTGGTGAGCATTTTTCCATCAAGCTTTATTCTCTATTCTGCCATGTAGGTAAGATATCTTCTTTCTATTTTGTTTCCCTCTGGTTCAGCATGGCCAGTGCTCTCCAGGAAATGCCTTCCCTCGAAGGTTCTCATTTAGAGGACGTTGATGCTAAGCTGTCCTTCCTACCTGAAAGACTGAGAAAGAAGCTGCTTCCTTTTCAGGAAAAGGGCATCATATTTGCACTTCAGAGAAGTGGCAGGTAAAATTACTGTTTTCAACCTACTGTATCACATGCTAAAACTAATTGCTTTAGGCAAACATTATTTTTTTTACAAAGATTATTCAATACCAGCACTCTTAGGTGAGTTATGTTACAGAAATCCTCCTAAGGTAATGTGGTTTAAAATTAATTGTGGGGTTTTTTTCCACAGAGGATGAAGAAATGTTTAATAATCCATTATGCAAAAGAGACTCATAGTATCAAAGTTCTTATGTGAAAGGTGGTAGATATCAGTAGAACCATCATTTTTGTTATGTTAATAGAGAATTCCTAAAACAAGTTAATTCACATTTGATTCTTTAGTTCTTAATGGCGTGGTAGAGCTGTTAAGGGAATGACTAACAGATCCTGATGCATCTGTGTAGTTTTCTATTTTAAATTTAGTACAATTCTGGAGTGTAATCAGGGTGTTCTGGAGCTCACTGAGCTGCAGCAGCAGAGCAGGAGAAGCCTTGCAGAGTGCTCAGTTAGCCAGTGCAGCAGCTGATGGAGTAGGGATTCAACAATTAAGTACCTGGTAAATCAAAAAACACAGTTTATGCAGCAAAGGCTGGAAATATTTTGCTGAGTAAGAGCCTGTTACTGAGTTACAGGGTCAAAAAGGAGAGGGGGAAATGCTATTTCCACATTTATAAATGTTAGGAAATGGAGGCAATTGCAGCCTAAAGCTGTGAAACTTCTGTATGCTGCTGTTTTGGAAAGGAATGATGTTGGGGAGGTCTGGCACAAATGGAATTACTGTAGCCTGTGTGAGAAAGATGGATGAAATTAGTTCCTGATTATTTCAGCATCTTGCTGAGAAGAAGAGGCTTAGGGCCTAAGGGGGTTGCTTGCTAATGTTTGTGATCATTTTCAGGGGAAAAGAAATGTGCATCTTTTCTTCTAAAGGTGAAAAATTGGAAAGGAAATATTTTTCAGCAGTTCATGGTATTATATGGAACTTCTAATCAATTAAAATCTCTGAATTTTTTCACTTTCATTCTATTGCTGTGCTCAAAACCCTTTAGCACTGCTGTCTCAGGGAATGAACAAGCCATCTGTTTTATGCTGCTGGTTTCAGAGGCAGAACAGAAAGAGGAGTCCAGCCCTTCACATGAAAGCCTGAGATTTGATATGCTTTATGCTGAATTGGAATTAACTTCTCTGTGACCACCAGCCATGTAGGCACTTTCTTGCTGCACAGACTGAGAATGGGTGGATATAACTTTAACAGATAGCTAAGACTTTGGTAGAATTGACAGCAAAGCCTGTCTTTGAGTTGTATTAAATAAATCCAAAGCGGTAGAATATGCAATTGAGGTGTGTATTTGTATATACAAATAGTGAAATAACAGAAGCCATTAAAATTAAAGAAACTACACATTTAATTACTGTAGCTAATGGATGTATTTGAAAGTGGCAGGAATCTTTTGCAGGCTTTTGTGTAGTATAGAGGTTCCTTGGGAAGTAGTTTAAGTGTAGGACTGGTAAATTTTTATCAGATGTTTCTTTCTTCTTTTTTTTGAAGTAGTAAAAATTGCCTGCAGTAAGTATTCAGAAAGGTTTGGAATACCTAGTCTAATGAGGGTCAAGGAGGGAATTCTATTTTTTTCATTAGGGTTATGGGTTTATGTTGGGTTTTCTCTTTAAGTCTTTAACTAACAAGGGTTTTGCATAACCCAGCACTGATGGTTTTCATGTGGCATGCATATGAAAAAATATTCATCATGATTGCAAGAAATCTCACTGCTTGGCACAGCAAATTCTGTAAGCTGGGTCACATTGAGGAATTGTGTGCACACTCTCAGCCAGCTTCTATCTAAAGTAAAGTGTGTTAAGTCAAACTTTCCCAAGGAGTATTTTTTAAATCTGTCCCTTCTTCATGCAAATCTATTTCTCTTCCTGTCCCAAACAGAGAACAGGAGCCTCTGGTGCTTGTAGCTGAGTTTTTTTATTAGTTTGTTAGCCATTGCCTCACACAACACTTTCACTTATGTATGCTCCATGATGATTTAAACCTTCTTTCAGTATTCCCAGTGGTATATTTTCTGTAGAAGTGTCTTTTCTAGTTTTAAAAAATACATAAGCATAGGATTTGAAGTGAGCCATATGTGCATCTCTGCTTATCTTTCTTCTCCCCTCAGGCTATGCACCCCCTTCACAAGCATCACTTCATCTCTGCTTTGCAGTAGTGGTAGGAAACTGGTGTAGAAATAAGTGTTGGCTGAAGAGATTCAATTAATATCATCTTAGATTAGACAAGCACCCAGCATAAAAAGGGACTTATTATTGGAACAAACTCTTATTTTTTGCATGGAAGGGGCTGGGAGTGAGCTATTAATTCACTTGTTTGTTCCCAAAACATAAAATAAATATACTGTTGTGGTTTGTATTTTTGATTCATTGGTAAATGAATCAAAGGCTTTTCCAGTAGCCTCCAAAGTACTCCAAAGGCATTACCTCATCTAACAGAGACTGCCTAATACTTTTCTAGGAAATGACAATACTAGAGCCAACAAGACAGTGTGTGCTTCAACATAACCCAACACACCTTTTATCTCACAAACATGCCTTAAAGGTAAATAACTGAATGGCTGCTCATTCCTTACTAGAGATTATTCTTCGGAGATGCACTTTGGAATGACTGCCTGGGGATGGATACAATTTATAGTCTTTGTTTGTAGCCTCAAACATTAGTGTGCAGAAAAGCTAGGTTCACACAATTTACATCCATGAAGACTATTTTATTTTTGTGAAGTTTTTTTGCCGTGAAGGTGTAAGTTGCTTTTTTTAAAAACAGCATTAATATTTATTTGTTGGTTTGTGTGTGTGCTTTAAACTGTCTCTTAAATAAAAACCAACCAACTTGTCCCTCCCAGGAACATGACTTGTTTGCAATAGTCTTAGGAAATACTGAGGATTGTTGGGATCAGATGTGTGTATCCTGTTGGGAGATGGAAGTGAATAATTCTCTGCTGCTTTTTAGTCATGTTTTGGGCAGATGTGGACAAATCTCCATTTCCTAAGAACTCAGGGTAGAACTGAGGGTATTAGTGAAGAGGTGGCAGTGTTAAAGGACAATGCTCTGGAAAAAGTGGTGGAAGCTTGGGTAAAATAGCCAAGACGCAGAGATACATGGGCAAGTGACTCAACAGTGTTGGCAAGGATTGTATTCACTCTCATTTGAACTCACGTCTCTCTGAATATTACTGATTTTTACTGCTGCTCTTCACTAATGTTATACTTGGAAAGTCACAGTTCTTTTTGCCATTTCTTTTTTTATTCTTGATTTATATCCTTTCTTTACAAAAGCATGTGATGTCTGTCTAGTAATACATACAATTTGTTCACCTGAATACACTATAAAAAAAGGCATGCTATCATTTGAAATTTAGCTCTCATGCTGCTGGATATCACTAAATGCTTTATCAAGTTTTGTAATAAAAACTGTCAGCATGTGATTTGTAAGCATCACTATTCAGCATTGCTTGTCTTGTAGGTGGTGTCTGTAAAAGATGCCTTCAGACACACAGATTTATTTCTAGGTGTGTTGGCAGAACAATTTGTTTAAGCTGGATGCAAAAGAGGACTTGGAGGTATTTACCACCCCTTAATCAAGCTTTTCCATTATAATTGTATGCTCAAACTGTTTTACTGAGATTGTTATTTCCTCTATAAGCTTGAGAGGTAATAATTAACTTATATATTCAGGAGCATGTGATTTTTAATTTCCTATCGTTTCTGGCCTAATGCTGTTAGACACAGTAAAAGAAGTAAATGACCATGGATGGCAATATCAGGATATGCAGAGTTCACATCTGCCATTAAGAATTATCACTTTTAATGCAAGGGCAATTGTTTTGTTAGCCAGTCCCTATCTAGAGTAAGAAAAAGTTTTAAAGTGTTTAATATTTTTTTTTATAATGGGCTACAGAGAACCATTATGGCAGTGAAATCATTGGAGAATAGAGTGTGAATGTCCTCTGTTGCAGTATTGAGTCAGTTGCCTGCACTTCAAAATAATGCTTTTTACCATTGACTGTGTCTCTGATCTCTAGCAAGTTACACTGGAGGAATACACAGTTAATTATTTGTAAATTAAAACCGACTTCAAAAATTATCAGTCTTTGTAGAAATTAATTCTCCCTCTCCCATCCTATAAGTAGACCAGAATACCAAAGGTTCAAATCATAATTTCCTCAATGTTTATGAACATAGCTGGAAGATTCTTCACTAGAAAGGCACAGCATATACAGTCTGCTGAGGGTTTAGCAGTTGGACCACAGAAATGGCAGCTCTTGGGCAGGAAGCAAATGGAAATGTTTGGAATTCCCAGGCACAGCCCTTTGTAGGGCAAGGAATTTCTGATAGAAGTCCTATTTAAATTCTTATGCAAATTTCTGTACAAATTTCTTTAACTTTCTAGCATGTATTATCCATTGAGTGGTATGAAAGGTATAATTTCCATTTGAGTTGGGTGTCTAAGTTATAGTTTTAGATTTTGGAAGCTAATGGAATAAGAGAAAATATGTTCAGTCCATGCACTCCCATGCACATTTTAGTTTGTGCTACAGCAGTAGGTCCTTTTGTCTTACACTTTCCTATAAGTGTTTTTCACTCTCACTCTTATTTTTGTCATCGTTACTGAGTTTGCTTCTGGGTTTTATGTTGTCTGTTAATCTTTCTTTCTCCTTCTGTGTGATGCAGTTGTTGCTTTCTGTCTTGTATTGCCTTTTCAAGTTACCAGAGCTTTTGTTTTACTTTGCTTTTATCTTTACTGTTTTTGATCCATGATTACTGATTGATTTGCTCTTTCAGTGTATTTCTGTTCTTCAGTTTCTTATCTTTGATAGTAGCTATGACTAAGAGAATAGATTTGTTTTTCAATTCAATTTTGAAGCACTAAGCCTAGTTGCATGTCTCTATATCTCTTACTGTCTATGTCTAATTTTTCTGTCCTTTGTTTGAAAGGTCATAGGTTTCTGCAAGTCGATGTTGTGATTAAATGCAAGACCAACTGCTTTTTACCATTGTCAATTTTTTTTTCAGAATCAGCTGCGTGGTTTAAAGGAACACTTACAAAAATATTTTCCAGGCTACTGTTGAATTTCTCCCAGTCACACTGACTTCAATAAAAGCCAAATTACTTAAATTTTCATTTTAGAAAAAGAAATTACCTTCACCTTGTTTTCTTTTTTAACATGTTTATGCCTATTTCTTTAAACATTTAATTTTTATTTTAATTTGTGCATGGTAGCCTGCAGCATCAAGTGCCATCAACAAGTGTCTCCATTATTTGTAGAACTTGAGATCAGATTGGAACAAAAAAAATTATAACTTCTTTTTTGTTTCTGTTTCTAATCTCAGTAGTTTGTAGTTAGATAACCTGAAAGAGCTGTTTGAAAGAAGGCATAAGTCTCTTGATAGATTAAGAAAGAAATCATATTTTATTCCAATATATTCAGCAACTCAGATGTATGAAATTACTACAATTTTGTGATAAATGTGGGTCTTAAACCTGCATTATAACAGGTGAGCAGTTATCTCCAGTCTTAGAGAACAAAGCACAGAAATAATCTCTGGGGAACAAAAATGGGATGGCTATTTAGTGAATATGAAGAGGATCAGATAGTTAATACTAAGCTCTGAGGGTTGAAGAAAGATTTCATTTTTTTAAAGGCATTGGTTTGTAATGATTCAGAGTACATCTCACATTTGAGAAGTGCCAAGGAAGAGAGGGATGAATATATGAAGATGCTAGCTCACAGAATGAGGTTCAGATGCAGGAAGTATGAATGAGAGACTGAGCCAAATTCTGCAGAGCTTTTGTAGCCAGGGAAGCTTGTTTGGAAGTGGTGCTGGAAGAACTGGGAAGCAATTCAAATAGAACAAAAAATGCATTGTCAGTAAGTGAATCTAGGATATAATCCAGGAGAGCAACTATATGGGGTGAAAAAGAATAAAGGAAGACTTAAGAACAGAAAAAAACCAGTGGTAGAAATATGAGAATTTACCTGGGTTTAAATGTGGACTTGTAGCTGCAGGAATAGAGAAGAAAATGCAGATTTTAGAAATGCAGGGCACAATTTGTTAGAATGAAAAAGGAGAACCAGGAGAGATAAAGACTACAAGTGTAGGTAGTATGTTGTCAACAGTGATAGAGGGAGGGGAAAGGGGAAAATAATAGGTGTTAGCTGTGTGCAGGCAAGGTTTGCAGTGTGGGAATCCATGATGAGAAGCTGGTGTTTAACCACAGCACCCAGGAGAGGACAAATGGAAGGGAGCAGTTCTGAGACAAGTCACTTTAATGAGAGTGAATAGAAGTTAGGTCTTAAATGAGTATGAGTCACATTCTTACTGAATTAATGCAAGTTGGAAGGAGAGGAAGAACACAGGCACAAGGGGGAAAACTGTCCCAGATCACCAGGGAATGCAGAATTTATTGGGAAAGTAGTGGTAAATGTCTACATTTCATTGAAAGCCACTGCATACTAAGGAAGGCTTCTGCTGCTGCTCACAGGTATTTCAGTCATTCCAGTTAACAGCAAGGTTAACATTTGCAGCTTCCATTATCAGTAGCTGAAATTAGTTGAAGTTATTCTGTTTTCTTACATTGAGTCAGCTGCTGAACCCATTTGTCTCTGAAGCCAGTGACTGAATAGATGAGGAGTTTTCACTATCACTGTTGGGTGTCTTATTGACTGGAGGTTTTTCTCACCTAAACAGTTCCATTAATATATTCTAAAAACCTATTGACGTGTCTGAGCTTAACCTTCAACTTGACCACTTTGTTATGTGTTATTCCACACATCTCTGCCAAAGCTAAAATACCAGAACATGCGGTCTGAGAGTTTTCAAATACTAATAAAACATTTTAGATGGGTTTTTGAATCACATGTAGAGGAGTGTTGGAGAAAAGCATAAGACAGCACAACCTTTCTCCGGTACACTCCTTTTCAGAATCATTAACAATGCAGATGTGACAATTTATGTTATGTTAAATCAGAGGTTGGGGTTTTATTACTTAGGGGTTTTTTGAGCACCTAGTGTAGTTCAGGAGCAAGGGTAAGATTTCTCTTACATCTTCTGGAGCACTATTTTTGATGCAACACCCTTGATTATTTTTGCAAGGGAGTCAGCTCTCTTTGTTCTAGTTTTAGGACTGCGTGCTGTGATTACTGACACACAAATGTAATGGTTGCTTGCGCAGTTTTATATAAAAATGTTCTAAGTTCAGATTCCTTAAATAACCTTTGGTTAAGATGTTAGTGCTGAAGTGTTGGCTTGTGAGTAGGAGGTAAATTATATGTTGTAGTGTTATATAAAACTGACTCACATGAGTAGGTGAGAATCCCAAGAATATCAGGACACCCACACCAGTGAAAGAAAGACTCGAGCTTCCTCTGTACAACATGTTCCAAAGCCTGCATTAACAAAAAACAGCTTTAATTTGCTTGAGTAGTAACAAAATTTTTCAGTGTTTTAAAAAATGAAGTGCTACTGCTTTGACTGTTTGCCTTCGAAAATGCATTTAAAAGGGAAGGAGTTTATTCTGGAAAAGCTACCTGCAGTTCTTAGTGGTTTTTCCTGGATAAATAGCTGCTGAAAATCAATCAAGAAGTTAAATTATCCCTACAAGCAAGCAACAGATGTATTGGATTGCTGTACCCCTTTAGTTTTTAGTCTACCATGTAAGGAAGCACAACTCTCTGGAGAGGATATTATTGCAAATATTTCTATAGTTATAAGAGACCTCTAACACCAGCTGTTTGACTTGGTAGGATCTTGGTTGTACAGACATTAATTCCAGTGTGTTGTTAATTGATATTCCTCAAGAGCAAAGTTCAAAATGAGATTCTTTCTCTTTACAGAAATACCTTACTGCAGTAGCCATAATTAATAAAAGAAACTTTAGCTGTATTGTTTGCATGGTTAATGGCACTGACATTTCAGAAGGGGTTATCTGAATGTAACCCAGACGCACAGAAATAGAAATGATTTTCATTTGAATGTTTGTTCTTCCCTGAAATTCATTTTATAAAACTGTGTGAGCATTAACCTTCTGATGCAGGCTATTTTTGTGTGGCTCTATGACATATGCCACATGAGCTTAGCCTCAGTTTCCTTCTGTTTCTCCAATGAACTCATCTGCATAAAATTTTAAAGATCTGCTTGTCCTTCTGCTTTGCAAAGCTGATTCCAATCTTTTTGACATCAACGCAACCAGGAACTCTTTCTGTGTTTTTTGAGGTTTGAAAAATAATTCTTTCTGTGCTTTTAGAGGCACAGCTTTCCTGATAGGGCTTTCAGGGGGCTTTATCTTTAGTTTTTGGTTTATTTCTTAGTTCCTTCTTTTTTTTTTTTTTTTTTTTTATTTTTTTTTTTATTTTTTTTTTTTTTTTTATTATTTCAAGTGTCTCTTCAAGGTTTGCTGTCTTAGAAATGTATTAAATGCACCTTTGCCTGGTGCTTGATACCTTTACCAGGTATCAAGTACCAAGCCTATTCTGATAGTGGTGAAAGTCTGGTTCTGGGGTTCTGACTCATCCAGCATTGGGCGGTCCCTTCAGCTATGGGATTCTCTACATTCAGAAGAAAGCTGGGGTTTGTGTATGGCCTCAGATGTTTGCATTTGTTCTTTTCAGCGAACAGCAGTAAGGTTTTGGACCTCTGTGCACCTGAGGTGCACCAGCACATAGAGGAGCCTTGCAGACCTTGCACTCTGCAGATGTGTTCACTCACCAGAGTATTTCCTCACATAAAGCTCTTTGTGTTTGCTTGTTTAAAGGAAAATGTAGTTTTATTTTCAAGCTAATACACCTCAAAATGCTGGGGCTGTTACAGTCTAGTGGAGGCTCAAACTATGGTTCCCTTTATTTGTGAAAGATCCTACTGTGTCCAAAGGCCATTGCTAACCCTACACTGCAAAAGGGTTATGAATAGTAGCAAGGTTATAGCAGCATGTGCAGAGCATCTCAATGAGATTCTACTGCTTTCTGCTAGGAAAAAAATAGCAGATTTCCTTGATGAATGGACAGAGATTCAAATATAAGCCACAGGATTCACTCCGAAGAAGGGGAACATTTAAAGATTAAATTTGAAAGAATCTGAAAGAATTTGCCATTGACTGGTGCTTTTTGCATGGTTGGACTTTGCTGCTGAGAGTAAGTGCAACTGAGACATCTCAAATGATTTTTTTCCATGCTTTTCTGAAACTTTTGACCATGTGGGCTGAGCTTATAACAGGATATGAATCTGCGTATCATAGCACTGATTTATATTCTTGGATAGAGCTATTATTAAGGTGTCATATGAACAGATGGGATATGAATGATGAAGCTCAGATTGGGTAACTACCAGTTGAGAGGAAATGACTAATTGAACTTCAGAGAACAAGAAGTCTGTCTTCTTGCAGTCAAAATATGTGAAACAAAAATACATATTTGTCCCTTCAGTGTGGCTGAAGATCTGTTTCTTCTGCTTTTGACAGCATGGAACCTTTATGTCCATGTTGGCAGCTTGTCTGACTGCAGTAATATAGAACATACTGAAGTTTGTTCTAAATAGAGGGTGCATATTTTTAAGATTATATAAAGTATTGCTTTTAGCATCTTAGTGCAACTAACTATTAGATATCTTGTAAGTTCTGTGTGGTGTGGGCTATAAAGATGGGAAGGTTCTTTACACTTCAAATCTAATTGTTGTGATTGAGAACTGGAGACCTTTCATGATTTCCCTCTCTATGAGCTATATTTCATTGTCCTAGAATCCAGTGAAAAAAAATTGGACTTCTTATCTTTTGTAACTACATTAAGCAGACATCTTTAGGATTCTTATTTTAAAACTATAAAAGCTACATAGATGAATGCTTTAAAATGCATTAGGTCATAAATTCAGTATCCTCCATTTCCACTTACATTAGTTGTATTGACTTCTACATGTGTATCATAAACTCAATCTTGTGTGCCATGTCAGAATTTTATCAGGTGTGAGTGTCAATGTTTGTTAATTGGCATAAATTAGCAATTTAAAAACTGTAGCACTTCAGGAATTTGAGTCTGAGCAATGTGGATCCAAACAGTGATTCATGTCACTAACTGTATAATCACAGAGGACTTTACACATTCAGATAACTAACTGGAGCTTTAAAACCAATTTAGTGCACTTGATTGATCTTAATCTGTGATGTGTCTGGTTGAATTTTAAATGCTGAAAAATGGACAAGTTGCAAGTACAGGAAGAAAATCCCAACTATTTATGACAAAGCAATGTCATCATTGGGCAGGAGAAGAGAGTGAATACTTACTAGCAAAATATCACCAGAGATATCCAGCTGTAAGCATAGGGGTGTTTCTGTGGCTCTGTTTCTATTGGTACTGCAGAAATGAGGAACATAAAACTGTGCTGATCACTTAATGTAACCTCTGTTTGTAGAGTTATTATGGGTAAAGTGATGGCAGCTACTTTGTACTTCCCTTCATTTACCAGCAACAAAATGATGAGTTTCTATGAATATTTTAAAGTCATCAACTTTGCTGCTGCTATGTGAGAAGTTTAACTTACATAACTTAACATATGACATTAACAGTTTAACTTAACATATTGAGTGGAAGTTAATAGATGGGAAAACAGGAGACACTCTATTGCCCCAAAGATTTTATGAGTACAGACTGAAAATAAGTGCAGAAAGAATGACAACTATTTCTTATTTGTCAGCAGATAAAGTCGTCAGTGTTTAAGTAGCTACATTTCACTCTAATGAAGAAATCTAGCTTTATGGAAAACATGTTCATGTGGTTGACATAGTTTTAAAGTTGGTGGCTTTTTATTTGCTATTCAGTTTCTAATTGTCAGAGCCATTTATAAATCAGTCTGAATTTCTTCATTTTTGCTCGTTATCCTGAAAGGAAGAAGGAGCATCCAAATAGTTCAGCTATGCCAAAGAATTATACAATAGGATCTTACCTATTCTCACTTTTTCTGTTTGTCTGAACTGTCATAATTAACATTTCACTATTTATGCAATTCTGCTAAAATTTAAGTTGATTTGTATTTATCAGCAGAAATTGGCAAGGGATGCTTTTATTCCTGTCCTCTTTACCATATATTATTTCTACCAGATGCAACTTGGTTATTGCTACATTTGTACTTCAGCTCTGATATTCTTATAATAAATAATCTTTATTGTTGAAGAAGGTCTGTGGTTTATTCTTGAGCTGTCTCTGCTCTGTAGCTGTTAGTTGTAGTCTTAGTCATTTGCTGCATTTGTGTTAGGAGTACTACTGCAACAGTAGATTATTGTGCATTCCAATTGATTTCAGGCCTGAAACTGTTTTTTAAAAGCATGATGAATGTACTGAAAGCAGTTGGCCTCAAAGAATCTGCAAAAAAGAAAGACTTGTTTTGTAAACTTCAGTTCAAGCAATTAACAGTGAGTATTGAATGAAAAAAAAAAACCAACAAAAAACAGTCTGAGCAAAAACTGACATTATTTTTAAATTAGAATTGTGTGTTAGTTGTCTGCAAATAAACATCTTTGCCCAGCTGCAAATCACAGACATTAAGGCCCCACAATCATGAGTTGCCACTAAAAAGAATTCTCTTCCTGCCTTTTTTTTCCTTTGTAAATCTGTGCAGACTTGGGGACTTAGTTACATTTTCTTGCTTTGTTTTCTTTCTTGCTCCATCCCTAACAGCTAAGGGGAAAAGTTGGAAAGCAATTGCAAATAGATAGTTTGCTGCTTACAAAAAGTGAAGTTGTATAAGAATTAATTTTGAATTCATTTATTACCTCAGTTGAAAGAAACTGAAGAAATTAGTAGACACTGGAATTTATACTGGAAGGCAGAGTGAGCAAACAGTAATATACTGTGGTTCTGAAAATATAAAATATTTTATCTTTTTTTTGGCCAGCTACACCAACTTCAGAGTAGCTACCTCTAGAAAAGCAGTTCTGTATTTCTTGACAAGGTTTGTCTGGATCAAAATACAGAATGCTAATACCTTCTTGTGTTAAATTTTGTTAAAGACACTAAGGCCCTGAAGATCTTTCCCATTTTTTCATGGAAGGAACACTATATTTGAGTTACCTAGTACATATAGAATCCCAGAATGGTTAAAATACCTTTAAGAAATTCATGTCAAAGAGAGCATTTAATGTTTACAAAATGTAAATGTGCTGAACAGAATTTACTGTTTATGACTGGGGACTCGGAGTTGTCATTGTCTTTACAGAGAGTAGCATTGCCAAGTGACTTCAAAATGGGCAAAAAATCAAATTCATTTTCTAATACTTTGGCTGGTACAATTGGTGGGGGAGAGGGAGTGCCTGCTCCTATTTCAAAACAAATGTAACAGCTCTGGAAAGCACATTTTTAAAATGAATCTGACATATAAACAATCCTTAATCATAAAGCAGCAAAAACATTGCTGTTTCTGAAAGACAAAAGAAAATTGAAAACACTTCTTGCCTTGAAAGTGTCTCTTATGATCACAATTAATCCATCCCTGGATCTAAGCAGAAATTTCAGTTTTGCAATTGCAAGTTCTGCAGTAATGCCAGCAACCTGAATAAATATTTTTAGAATAATTGTACTTATTTTCAGTTCATTCCAAATTCGCTTTTTGTAGGTGATATCTGGAAGAAATGAAGTCACCTTTTTTCTTTCATTATTTCTGTAAATACAGAATTTAAATTTATGGTAAAGAATTTGTGAGTATTGGTTTATGTATTATATTCAGTATTAATTTCTTCTTTTTCTCCTGTTTTTGTTTCTTATTTAGATGCATGATTGCTGATGAGGTAAGTGATGTTCCTGTTCCTCTAACACTGTTTTTTCTGGTGTTAATGCACTTTGTGCAGATGTGACTTTGTTTGAGAGGTGTGGGCAGAAAGGCTGTTAATGAAAGAATCCTAATTCCTGTGACAGTTAGCAGATATCCTGAAAATACCTAAGTGAGGGAAATATTGAAACCTGACATAAGTTTAGAAGAATCCTTGAAAAAACTTAAAAGGTTACTTTTAATTGTAGGTTAAATCTCCTGTACTGTTACATTTTAAAAACACTGACTCAGTTGATTTTTTTAAAGTTCTTCATAATTGAATAGCTAGCTATTTTTAATGTATTATTAGATATTCCTGGCCCAAAGAGATTAACAGATATGGTTTCCAAAGATGAATTTTTAAAAGTGTGCTGATCAAGTACTAAAAGTGAAATTCATTGTGTCCATGAATTTGAAATTATATGTTATATTCCATATTATTGGACATCTGAGTCCAGCGTTTCTTCCCACAGATAAAACATTTTTATAATAATATTCTTTATGTGTTGACAGTATAAAACCTTTCTGAAAAAGAGAATTGCTGTAGTCTCACAATTCTAATTTGGGTTTTCTTGAAACATCAGGAGGGAGATGGGATTTAAGCATCTCCTCATACTATAAAAATCTCATTACATCTGGAGATAAACCATCCTGGCATAGAATGCAAAATATCTGGGGGCTGTGGAGAATACAAAAGTATTCAGGGAAAAGGGAAGCTTGGGAAAAATCAAAATATCAGCAGTAGCTATTTTTTTATTAAAACAGTTTATTTTCTTCCTTGAACTAGAAAATGAGCTGTGCATAATTATGTTAGCAATAAAAAGTCCTGGAAGATACATTTATTCTTAAATTAACATCATATATATTTTGTAATGGCGATAGGTGTGGCACTGGAGGAAGTATTGTGCACTGATGTGTATCCTGTGCTTTCTGACCTATCTCTAAATAAAATGTTGGTAAAATTAAACCTCAGTATTATGAGCTTGTATGTAAAGAGAAGTTATGGAGGAAAACTCAAGATCAGAGAATTACTGTAAATATCCCTGGACTGTGTAACTATGTAAGGATTAAAGTAAGATAAAACTAGTATTTTTTGAAAGGTCATCTACAAATATGTTTCCCTTTTGTCTCAGAGTGGGGACAGACAAAATTTTCCCCCAAAATTTTGTTTTCAGATGACCTAATAACTACTGGTGACACAAGGGGAACTTGCATGACAACTGAGTATTACAGTAGCTTTCGTATTATTTCCTTTCTAGTAATAGTAGAAAAATTCATTGTTTTCTTCTGTACTTGGGAAATCTCTTCATTATATCCTTATTTCAGTTCCTTTAGACTCAATACTGGAGATGTAAGTTGTTATTTTGCGTTTCACTGCTGTGAGTAGTAGGCAGCAAATCCACTCAAATATCCACTGGACTCCATGGAAAACCTGCACAGAGCATTTTAAATCCTATCTCTCCTTTGATGTTTCATAGGAATTTGGAACTACTCTTACCATTTGAACAAGGAAAGAAAATAGCTGCATTCTTTGATAAAATCTTGGTGGGGCATGTGGGGGAGGTGTGATTTTTTTTTTATTTTTTTATTTTTTTATTTTTTTTTTAACAAAACCCTAAATTCTGAATCTTACAATCATCTGTTGCCACGATTATTCACTTATGGGAGTGTTCCCACCTTGACAATATGAAGCATGTACTTTCATGTTAAATGTAAATCTGTTTGTTGAATCTTCCCCTTATCTGTACATCTGAATTCTCACTCTCTGGGCTTTCTCATCTGTGGTACAGGCCAGAGAGAAACCATCAGCTCTGGTGAATCAGAGCAGTAGTTTCTTTTTGTTGACCCACTGGGGCAAATCCAGAGCTCTTCCCACAGCTCTTTGTTCTTCATTTGCCTATGCAATTGAGGACCAAGTTGTTTTTATAGTAAGAAGGAATCCTATATTTTTCTTTCCTTTGCATAGTCTTTTAAAAATGTTTCTGGTAGCTTAACGAGTTAGAGTGTGATCTTTTTAGTCTCTCCTGTTAGGATTCTGAACTGAAAATCTTCTGAGATGAATGCAAATGCTTTTGATTTTGATGAACTAACCGGATACAACAAATCTATTAATCCATTTAACTAGAAAAATCTTGTTTCATAAAAGATGATCTGTGGTAACAAAGTGATAATTAAATACATGCTATATAAGTAGCTTTTTGACTGGATTTCTTTTATTTGGTTCTGTCTTTGCAAATTCTTTTGGGCTCTTCTGAATGGAATATGCTTTCTGAGCAGAAAATTCTGGTTTTAATGTTGTTCTTTTCTTTTCTTTTCCCAGATGGGGCTAGGAAAAACAATTCAAGCAATTGCCATTTCATATTACTATAAAAATGAATGGCCTCTCTTAATTGTAGTGCCTTCCTCTCTGAGATACCCTTGGGTGGATGAGATGGAGAAATGGATTCCAGAACTCTCTCCAGATGACATTAGCATCATTCAGAACAAAACTGATATTGGGTGAGTACAGTGTATTGTTCTCCTCCAGCAAGTCTTGCTCACCACCCCCTGCTCAGGCAGGGCCATCCTCTGGGCCATCAGAAACACCCTCTGGGCTATCAGATACATCCTCTGTGGTATCAGCCATTCCTTCCAGTTTTCTATTTTTGTATTACTCATTTTCTTAGTTACTCATTTTCTTAGAAGCTGAAGGATCTGCATTTTGCAAGTAGCAAATGCTTGTCTGCTGAAAATTAGATTACTTCAGTGTGTCTCAAATTGAACATACACAGTTTCTCAACTCTGATGGATTCATTAGCTTCTGTAAAACATTTTTGGAGAACTTCTGGTGTACATTACAAAATAATGAAAGTAATTACTGTTAGAATTCCATTTAGCACACTGAGAAAATTTGTAAGTTTGAGTAAGTAATCCCTAAATAACTGAAAAAGGTCATCATGACCTACACTTTCTATCTTTAGATTTAATAGCATGAATTCATCAGAGAGACTATGTCTTGGGTGTTATTAGAACAACTCTCCTATTACCCTGAATTGCAAGGGTGTTTTTTGTCTGCTTTACTGTAAATGGCTTGGTTGATTTTATGGTAATATTTAGATGTTGTTCTAAGTGAGGGAGACTAATCTTCGTGTTTTCTGGGAATATCAGAGTGACTTGACTGCCAAGATGTGCTGCTTGGAACCTTCCTGGTAACCACAGAAATCCAACTGAAAATGCATCTTTAAAGCTTCATCAAAGGGTAATTCCTACTGATAGTCAAAATTTAAGTTCATCACAGGAATATGGAAACTAAAATTAGATTTTTTTTAAAAGGTATTTATCTAAAAGGCACTCAGTGTTTATAGTGCTGGATTCATAAAGGGGAAATGTGGACTAGGAAAAATGATGGGAAAATTAAATGGCAAATGAAATTCTGTTCTTTTTAAGATTTTTTTAGAGGAGTAGACCTAAACAATTGTTACTCACTTTTATTCAAAATCAAGGAAAGATGAAAACTTGGGTTTCTGCTCATTTAACTCCCAGGAGGCTTCGTAGCTATAAGTGAGGTTGCTGTTGAGCTAATTAATATTTTAACAGTAAAAAGCGTTTCATGCATTTGTAAGAAAATGCAAAACTAAAGCTGCCAAATTTGGTTTAGCATTTTGTTAAATTCTGCTTCCATATGTTAAGCTTTGATTTCTCTTGGTTTAATACTTTTTCTTCAAAACTTCAAGAACTAAGTTTACTGCTTGAGTGTTAACTTCATGATTAAAACAGGTTAAAATAAACATAGACATCAGTTTAGGTTTGTAATTTCTGGCTAATTTTGAAAATGGAAGTTTCTTGAATAAATTGGTTCCACTAAAACAGGTAAGTTTATTTGTAATTTTTTTTTATGTACCCTTCAGAAAAGGTAAGGGAAATTTGTGCTTTCCTGGTTGCTACATTTATCTGTACAGTGACAGCCAGAGCCTGCAGTGCCCACAGTGCCAGTGCTCAACCACTGCACCTTCCATATCCAGGAGCATGAATGAGTAGCTGCATTTACTTTCTTCCTCTTAAATCCCTAAGGAAACTTCAGCTTGCTTGGTTTCTTGATCTCTTGCTACTGAAGAACAAACAGGAATGATGCCAGCAGGGCAGTGGTGTCTGACAGATGGGTACAGCTATGACCTCCATCCTGGTGACTTGTTTCTCTAAC
This sequence comes from Oenanthe melanoleuca, assembly GCF_029582105.1. NCBI lineage: Eukaryota > Metazoa > Chordata > Aves > Passeriformes > Muscicapidae > Oenanthe > Oenanthe melanoleuca. The sequence goes on along the minus strand of NC_079341.1, from coordinate 30,801,271 downwards.
AGCTTTGAGTTCTTGTGCTGCTCCTGAAGGGCCACAGTGCTCCCTAGTGATTTAAAATCAATTTATGCCTTGGACCTGTATACATCTTGAAATTGGTTATAAAAAGTTAATTTTCAGTTAAAGACTAATTTTTCATCTTGTGCCATGTGGACTTCCTGCTTGCAAGTTTTTTTGTTTTCTTCTTGTTCTGTTTGAGCAAAAAACCTGGATAACAGCTCTGACAGGAATGGTTTTTCCAGGTGGTGAAGTTCAGAGCAGTCTGTATTTTCAAAGTTCTCAAATACACAGACTAAGTCTGCTTAGTCCTGTCAGGCTGCTGGTGAGGGGACTCTTTGTACCCAGAGCAATAGAAAGCTTGCACAGAGACATGATTACTTCAGGTGTTTGGGTGCTAATGAAGATCTTGGTTTGTGTGTAACCTTTTGTCCGCAAAGTGGATTTTTCCAATGGGGTGCCCCTAGAAAGGAGCACAGGGTGAAGCAATGCATGAATAAATGAAATTCCTTTGAAATGCATTGGGTGTCTTCTGAAAATGGTTATGAAATGTGTGTGGTTGGTAAGTGTGAGATGTTTTAAACACTAAAAGCTGTTGTTGTTTGCCTGACAGCCCACATGTCAATCAATCCAAAAGGAGAGAAACATATCTTCTGAGATCAGTTTTTTTTATAATCTCTCTGCTGTATTAATTGTCCTACAATAAAAATGTCCTAAGAAAACTTGTGGATTTTCTCTTTCAGAGGAATATCAACGAGCAAAGTAACGATTCTGGGGTATGGGCTGTTAACATCTGATGCACAGACTTTGGTAGACACTTTGTACAGGCAGAAGTTTAAGGTGGTTGTGATTGATGAGTCACACTATATGAAATCCAGAAATGCCACCCGTAGCAAGATTTTACTACCAATTGTGCAGAAGGCTCTCAGAGCTGTTCTCCTTACTGGAACTCCTGCTCTAGGAAGACCTGAAGAGGTATTTGACATGTTGTGTTTTGTTTTGGTTTTGTTTTTGAGGATGGTATCAGTTATAAATGAACAGGTTTTTTTTAATATGTTCAATTACATTAATTATGGCATGAAAAGGTGCATTAGCTGCCTTAAGAAGGACAAGTATGAGAAACAAAACTAATGTCCTTTTGTTTGATTTGATTTTACAAACCTATGTCAAACTTGTGCACAAGTGACTTGAGACAGTGTTTCTTGTAAGGAATTAATCTTGCATTTTACAGACTGATCGTTGGTGAAATAGGAAATAAAGAGCCTAAGCAGAGAACTGCTTGTTTCTTCTGGGTGGGGGAGTCTTTGGTAGACAAGATCTTGTATTAAATCTTCTACTTCATCATCTGATAAAGGTAGTTCTTAGTTTATGACTGGTCTTTCGAATATTCCTTATATTCACTTGAGTGGAACGAAATACAGGCTGTGCTTGTTGCACATCCAGAATAACAGACCTTCCTTTGAAGGAAGGTCAGCTTATGGAATTAGGGAGGAGCAGAGAGATAACAAAAACCCTCCTGGGTTTTACACTGAACCCAAGATATCTGCCTTTATTTATCAAATGTAGGGGAATATAAGAGCTGATTTGTATTCAGGAAACTTAAAATTATATGAGTAATATTTTGTGCTTCAGAATTCCTCACTGTGTAAATAGAACTTATGCCAAGACCCTTTATGAATTTAATATATTCGAAGAGGTGATAACTTGAGGAAGATCTACATGGTATGGAAAAGGGCTTGGTATATCATGAGTACTTACCTAAAAATTTAATATGAACATTTATGTTTATGGGCTTGGATAATTACTAATACTTGCTGTACAAAGACATTGCAACCAACCCTGGATGAAGAATTGAAGTTAGTGTTATACTTTTATATAGTACACGGATACTGAGACCAGCATTATTGTTAAAGGTCTTTAAAGGAAATTCCATGCAAGCTGTCCTTGACCACAGCAATGAGATCAAAACTCATGACCAAATGGAAAATAAGTTGATTTTTAAATTAATTCATTATTTTTTTAGTGATACTGATGTTCTTCAGTGGCTTACAAGGCAGAGTATAAAAAGTATTAAGTGCTTTAATCAGTTCTTTGTCTTAAGCAGAATCTTTGTATAAAGTCTTTAAATGTATAGAAAATGATCTCAGAAGCCAGGAAGCTTTGACAGTATAACAGCTTGTAAAGCAGGATTATTTCTGGTTAAGGTCATCTAAACTGGTATTTATCTCCTGGTACTCAGCAGGGAAAAAAGCTGTGAAATTTCTGTATTGATATTGTCCATTTTTTGAAGTGAAACTTAAGAATTGAGTAGGTTTTTCATGTATTTTAGGAAGCAGACCACTCATGCAATACCTGCAGTGAAGCTTTGCAGGAGCCCATGTACCTGGCAAATGATAAAAACTGTATTTTTAGGAATAACTTCATCTCATCCATGTTTTCTTGTTCAATGGGAGTCTTCCAAGATGTCAGTGCTGTTACAGTGGCCTGAGTGCTCTGTTCTTTAAGGGCTTCCCACAACTGTCCTCTCTGAAGACTCCTGTATCCTGTGGAATTTCTTTTTCATGCAGGCCAAGCTGAGTAGCTTTGTACAAATATTAATATAAACTTAGCACAAGAACCATGTATTGGTTATTTCTGATTAGTCTTACATTCACAGGCAACTCCTAACATTTCACTGTTGCTATTTAATTTTTTATACAGCTCTTCATGCAGATTGAGGCACTGTTTCCAAGAAGGTTTGGAACTTGGAATGAATATGCTAAAAAATACTGTGATGCTCGTGTCAGGTATTACTGCCCTTGCTTATTTACATTCTTATGAATATCTTTGATTTTTCTTGTCATGCCAAGTGAGAGAATCAGTAGGTGGTACCTCTACTGCTCTATCACAACACCTTGCTTTGAAATTCAAGGTCAGCTACCATTTCCTCAATCAGAGAGCATTGGGAAAAGGATGACACTGATTAAATTAATGAATTAATGCTGTTAAAGTTTGAAATCAAGTTGAAGCATTCTGTTAAGTAAAATTATTTATACATTGACTGTTGTTAGTTGAGCTGTAGAGGTTTTACCTTCTGAACTGGAGTTTCTGATTCTCAGTCTTAAGTTCATGGTCATGTAGTAATTTCTATCTCTCTTGATTATGGGATCCAGGTTTTTGCTAACTCACCACATTTGGATGGGAAAAAAGTCCAGTACTTGTCTCTGTATTTCACAGGCTGACTGTCTTAGCTAAAGATTTCATACCTACAACTTTGCATGTATTCAGAATAACAGATTTTTGTCAGCTAAATTGGCTAGCATTTACATTAATTTTTTACAATAATAATTACATGGCTTCATTTTCATAAAACTTGTTTTTCTCCCTCCATCATATGCACTTTATCAGTATTTAACTTCAAATAACATGGAAGATCACTGTCTAATTTTCAGACAGAGAAATGCTATTTTTTCCATGATGTTTTGACTGAATGCATCTGTAATTTTCACACCACAAGTGCGCGTGGGTACAGCATGGTTAGCTACTCAATCATAGATGATTATATTATTTTTGGAATAAAAATCAAGTTCAGGGTTTGGCAAGCTTTCAGTGAATAACTTTTTCTTCATGACTTGGCTGGAACAAAACATCATGTGGTAATAAACTTGATAAGATTATTTTATGCAGTACTTCCTGTGAAAATATAGGTGTTTTTTTCCTTAGGTATCCATGGACACCTGTTTTAAAGATAAAGTCCAAACTATTTCTGTGAGGTTTAGCCTGCCAATTCTGTCATATCCCTGATGCTGAGGGTGCAGGAGGAGACCTTTGTAAGGACAGGCATATAAATAGACCAAGGAAGGGATAGGAGCAAAGGATGTTGCTGTCTTCTATCTGTGCCATTGCCACTTCACCAGTGCAGAAGTGACTCCCTCAGCCCCTTTCCCAAATGATTATATTTAGCTAATTCAGCTAATTAGAGCACTGTTGATAAAGTCAGTAAGGCTTAAAAATCTCTAAATGATTGTGAGGGTTTTTGTGGGGAGTTTGTGGCTGTTTGTTTGGTCTTTCAATACAAATTACATGCTTGTAACACAATCTTCTGGCCCTGGAAATGTTACCTGGGCTTTTCTCCAGTTCTGTCATGTTCATTATTTTATTGTCTCCTGATGATGCTGACAGAGAAAAGCTGCTGTTCCTGCTGCAACACTTCCTAAAAACAGCAAAGCAAGGAAAGAATAGGGAAGACTGAGTTAATAAATTCTTTCTCTTTTCAGCCTTTAGCTTCTTAGTGTTAAACCTTCTTCCTCTATTTAACCATGCTGATTAAATAGTTTTACTTTTAAAGATGATAGCTTAAGCTTTACTCTGGCAGCAACTAAGAAGGAATTCTTAGGGAGGGGAAAAAAAGGAATATTGATGGTAATATTTGCAGTTTTCATTATGGCTTTCCTGTCTGTAATATAATAAAGATTATTCTCCTGGTGGTATATTATTCTCATTAGTCTGTTGAAACAGGAGTTTCAAAATTAAACCTGAAACTTTTCTTTCCTGCGGACAGTGAAGTATGGGAAGCTGGGAATAGATAGAGGATTGTGTGCAGGTGATGGGCAGTGACTCCTGCAGGCAGTGGTGGGCACTGAGAAGTTGAAGCACACTTTCACATTCAGTTGTGTGCTTTAAAATTAATTATGTACTGAAGATTTCTAGTGAATTCGGAAGGTCTCATCTTTACACTCTCTATTTATTTATCATTTTCAGATTTTTTGGTAAAAGAAGGCAATGGGATTATAGAGGAGCTTCAAACTTAGAGGAACTACATCAACTTCTAAGTGAAATAATGATCAGAAGACTGAAAAAAGATGTCCTAACTCAGTTGCCTCCCAAAGTCAGGCAACGTATTCCATTTGACCTGCCACAAGCTGCAGCAAAAGTAAATTTTCCACCTTTACTAAAAATACATTTGTTAATAAATGGCAATATCTATGTATGGATATGTATTTTTATGTATGCATGTGTATTATATGTAGTTACAAAACTTGTGTGAGTATGAAGCAGAGTATCTCTTACTGTTGTTAAAATATAACACAAAAAACATTAATACAGCAATTTTTTCATAAATGATAGCATTTGTTCTAATTCTAGTACAATCTTCTTTTCTCTCTTCTTTTCCCAGAAATTTTGAATCCTACACTTACTTTTAGACAAATTTGATGGAGTTCTCCAAAGTTCCTAAACATTTCACACTTGAAACGTACTTGTTGAGGTAGAACATGCTTTGTACTCTGTGTCTAACCACTGGTCTTTTCTGCCAATTAGAATCTGAATGCCACTTTTGCAGAGTGGGAGAGATTAATGAGAAGTCCAAGTTCAGATGCCACTGAAAGCCACTTTTCTCAAGTCATGAGTCTGATCACACGCATGTATAAGGAAACAGCCATTGCCAAGGTGAGCCTTCAAGTCTTCCCTTAATGTCCCTATATTACCCAGTGTGTGTTTATAACCTCATAAAATTGGTTTTATTGGCCAGAACACGAGATGAGGTTATTTGGTTTGTTTTGTAATCATGACTTAGAGAAACACTCTTTTCCCCTGTATGTTTATGGAGTAGGCAGAACCCCTTGCATTACAATGGAAAAAGAAATCTGCAGCAGTGTGTATTGCATTAACTGTTGATCACTGATAATTTTTGTTATTAACTGTCATCATTGCTTTAATAGCTTTTTCAAAAGATACTGAAAATTACATTTGACACAGAAGAATTCTATGAATGCTTAAATAGAGCAATATTTTATGATTGTGGTATCACGAACATATCAAATTTGTTCTTTCAGTTTTGATATATGGCTTTGTGTGTGTGGGTACAGAAGTTCTGATTAAATATTACCTTGTCTGTTTGAAATATGTTTGTTTCTCTCAAATATGGATTAAAACATCAGATAATGATGTCTGAATTAAAAGGGGGTTTATCTACATCTTAATCTGGAAGAAGTGCTATGTAATTATATGATCTTTTGAGGATAAATGTGGGGGTTTTTTTCTCTGAAAGAGTAAGTTGGGTTTCTCAAAGACACTGAGTTGTGATTTTTTTTTAAACAAAATTAATCTGAATTATTTGATTCTTAGCAATGTCAGTGTTTGATAAAGCCTTACATGGATAAGAAAAGATATGAAAATTTACCTTTTCATGTTACAAGGAATTGAAAGACATGAAAACAAAAACTGTCTTTTTGAACATTTTGTGTGTCTCACTAATGAAAACACTCTCACTGCAGGCAGGAGCAGTCAAGGACTACATCAAAATGATGCTTGACAATGACAAACTGAAGTTCCTGGTCTTTGCCCATCACCTGAGCATGCTGCAAGCCTGCACAGAGGCAGTGATAGAGAGCAAGGTAAAGCCTTAACAAATGTGCACACAGATTTTCCTTCACTTACACAAATGGCTGTCAGCTGTGTTTGAATTCAGCAGAACTGCACACGAGTACAGGAATGGAAGGATTTTATGTGTACATGGATCAGTGCCACTGGATTAAAAGGGATCATGTGGTTCTGAAGAGCTGCTTTGTGTTTAAGGATGATGTAAACACACTTGTATCTGGTATGACTATTATTGTTATTATTAAATCAATGTTGTAGGCAATTGTTTTCCACATTTTTCCACAAGTATGCTTCTGTCTTGTTTTTGAGGGATTTTAACTGCACACTATCATCTCACCTGAATGTTGAATTCAAAGCAATAAAAATGTTTGCAAACAGCTTTCACCTTATTTTGATCGTGGACTCTCAACTATTGCTAGGGAATGGTGGCTAACTTTGCTATTTTGTGTTTTTATTATTTTTAACTGTTTGGCATTTAAAAAAATGGTGTCAGGGTAATTCCAGATTCTTTTGTGTAATATTTCATTTTAAGATCCCATGTTCATTCTATTTTCTTTTGCAAATAGAGAATACAAAGTCTGCACTTCTCTAGATAGAGACTTAATTTTAAATCAAAGGGTAAAAGAGTGCTGATGTATCCTGATCCCCATGACAGGAATAAAACAGTCCTTTTCCTATTTTTACTGGGGGGCAAGAGGGGTTGGGTCTGAAAACAGACACTGATGATGTAATTTAATTTCTGTTCTGATGTTACAGGCTCGCTACATCCGAATAGATGGGAGTGTTCCCTCTGCAGAGAGGATTCACCTCGTCAATCAGTTTCAGAAGGACCCTGAAACCCGGGTTGCTATTTTGAGTATTCAGGCAGCTGGTCAGGTAGGGCAGAACAAAAAAGATGTGAACTAATACACTTGAAGAATATAGCTACTGAAGTCATTGATGACTGAAGTGGTTTACTGAAGGCAATTTATCTTCGAGCAATTTCTCCTTTGTAGACCCTGTGTTCATTTCTTTGCACTAATCATGTTAACTGTTCTAAGCCTCTATTGAATTTACTTGAGCTAAATGATGATAAGCAGCAGTATCTCATTCCTGAATAATTAGAAAAACTCCATTTCTCCACAAGCACCAGATTAATAAGAAGTAGATGTTATTCCATAATGAAAAGCAATATGCAGTCTTCTCACAATATTGAAGTATTTTTTGAATCTGACGTCCAAGGAAGAATCAGTAAAATAAATCTGCTGTTGAGGACCACATTGACTACCCTCTTATTTCCATGAGGGAATATGTCCTGTACAACCTTTAGCTTGTTGAAGCTAAAGATAATCAGATAATCAGTTTCTGTTTTCTGTGTGTGGTATCTTTTTTTTAAAGAATGCATCTGCTTATTCTGCTTAGGGTTTAACATTCACTGCTGCCACTCACGTTGTGTTTGCTGAATTATATTGGGATCCAGGCCACATCAAGCAAGCAGAAGACAGAGCACACCGCATTGGGCAGTGCAGCTCTGTGAACATTCACTTCCTGATTGCCCGAGGAACCATGGACACCCTCATGTGGGCAATGCTGAACCGCAAGGTGGGTGTGCACTGGGCCAGGGGATCAGAGCTCCCTGTGCCTGGGGTTGCACTCCAGTGCCACAAAAGTCTTGTTTATCTGGAGCACTCTCTAAGACAGATTGATAAATCTGCAACTGTTGATCATCAAAATGTCCATGTTCTGATTTTCTAGCTTTTTGCTCTTCATTCAAGATACAAAGATAATGAGTCTTTTCTAAAGAGAATGGGATGGTTCATATCCACAGGAGATGGTTGTTTTATCTTCTAACTCTTTATTGCTGTTGTTTCTCAGTTTACAATTTTAAGGCATTCAGCTCACTCAAAACAGCTAAAATTTGTTGTGTGTTTTTTTTAACAGAATGAATGTTGTGCCTAAAGTAAGCTTCGTTTTTGAGAGGCAGAGGCATTCTCAGATAATTCTTTTTCAGTAGATCCAACATTGCACTGATCTTTTCTTCTGTTGACATTTTCCACAAGTATCATCCACTTGTTGTTAGCAGTTGGAGAATTATAAAATGGTTTAGTTTAGAACGGTCCTTAGAACTCATCCTGCTTGGTGCATTATGAGTCTCCTTAAACAAGGCACAGTAATTCAACATCAATTTACCTTACAAGTTCTGTCACTAAGTAATTCTGCCTGTATTTGTGTCCACATGCCAAGCAAAACATGTTAAGGCTGTTAGAGATGTACACAGTGTATATATTCTCTTTTATCTTCAGTAAATACTGACATTTTGTGTACAGCTTCACTGGTTGCAGTGTGCTAAATTCAGCACTTACCATTATTGTCTTCCTGCAGGCCAAAGTCACAGGCAGCACCTTGAATGGCAAGAAAGAGAAAATGCAGGCTGAAGAAGGTGATAAGGACAAATGGGATTTTTTGAGTTTTGCTGAGACCTGGAGCCCAAATGAAAGTTTAGAAGATCTCCAAAATGAACTTTTATTTACACATGTAAGACTTGAAACTTTGTTTTGTTTCCTTTAATTTAAAAAAAAATTGTAATAGTAATTTGCTTCAGCTTTTTGTGAACTTCGGACATTACTAATGGAGAAACACCAAAAAAGTAGGAAAAAGTAAGGTAAATTCCATTTTAAAACTTAGGTGAAGTTGGGAAAAGTGGTGGGGAATAAATGTCATCTACATCTTCTGATGTGTGATCTTTTTGTTTAAGTGACTGAGCCACCCTCAGAGTCAGATAAGACCAGTTAATTTCTGTTCAAATGGCATCTTTGCAAACTGTGCTGAATTAATTGGACTAATATTTAAAACAGTGTTTGAAAGCCTTTCCTTGTAATAAGCATCTTCAAAAAAGGTACACAGTTTTTGAGTTCTTTGTACCTGTTTTCTGGTAGTACCATTTCAGAACTTCCAGGAGAATATTGAAAATACTTTTATGGAATCAGGAGTGGAATGTTGGATTGCTTTTTGTGCTCACTGTTTGAAGTTATCTTTCATTAAAGATATCTTTTGTTTAAGACTTTCTGATGCAGTCATAAATGAGATTTAGAGGTCTTTTCCAGCCTAAATGATTCTGTAATTCTTATTCTTTCCTCTTCCCTAGTTTGAAAAGGACAGACAGCATGACATACGTTCCTTCTTTTCCCCCAAATCCTCCATTGAGAAAAAACGCAAAAGATTTTCTGGTGATGAATTGTTATATAATGATTCAGAATCTTCTGCAGTCACAAAAGAAGAGGATGCAGAGAAGAGCAGTGAAAACCTGGATTCTACAAGAATAAGTGAGGTGGAGACAATTTGTGATGAAGATGCTTGTGAACATGAAGCCAAAAGAGCAAAGAGCATAAGTGGATTGACCCCAGTGAGCTCCAGTAGTAAAAAGAAAACATCTTTGACTGGAAAAAAGCCTTCTTTGTTTTCAGAAAAAAACAGTGAACTCCGTCCTTGTGGCTTAAATACTTCAAGTGAAGCTACAACTTTAAATGAAGTTTGGCACTGCAGTTCTTGCACTTATATTAACAATGCTCTGCTGCCTTACTGTGAGATGTGCCATTTGCCCCAGAGCAGGGATGGTGAGTGAGGGGTGCTGCAGAGGGAAGGATGCATTTTTCATTTCAGTTGTGATCAGGCTCAGAAAATACAATTGTTTTGAACCTATGACTACACAGAAATCCAGGAAAATAGGAATAATTGTGTCTTTACATGAATAAAAACCTTTCAAGTGATCCTCCTTAGACTTGCTTTCCCCAAGGATCTTTTACATGAATCTAACTTGAAACAAGTGAAAAATGCCCATAAAATGTTAACAGGATATAAATTCCATGAGGAAGAATATATTCTCTGTTTTATTTGCAGCAAGTGTCCCTCTTATCTTCCTAGAGGTTTATGGTTATTCTGGTAACGATTAAACAGCAAATCTTTTCTTTACCTTTCAAAACTAAGCAGTGTGGTGTTGGAGTTTTATTAACTTGAGCATTGTGTATTTGTCATGAGAGACATTATCTGGAAAATATGGCTTTTCTTTCTCCAGTAGCTCACAGTAGAATTCTTTTTCTAAATTTATTTAAGCTATCTGGAAAATTAATGAAACATTTTTATAAATATATGTCGATGTTTTTCACTTTAGTTGCAAAGCCAAATCTCTGGGCTTGTTCAAATAAGGACAACAGCTATAAATCAATGCCTGGAAAACTACTTCCTGTGTTTATGGTATATAATAGCTGTATATTATACAGGATTTGTACCTGCACGTTTATTACATATATATTTCAACATTAATCTCAGTGCACAGGATTATATAAATCAAAAACTTTGTTCCATGTGTTTGTTCTACTATTAAAGTCAGCTCTATCTTCCTAAGTGATTGCACCATAACAAAATTAGAGAATGCAATGCCATTGCTTTGTATTTCAGTGAGGTGTTCCTGTCTCAGATGTGTTATTAGGTACCTGCCAGGTAACACAAATCATCACATTGTTTGTTTCTTTGTCTTTAGGTGAGAGAAATGGTGAAGCTTCCAGGAGCCAGACTGAGATTGGAGTGTCAGAGGAGCCCAGGAGAGATAGAGAGAGAGCAGAGGACAGTGATGAAGGCAGAAGAGGAAATTTTGGGGAATTGGGGGCCCATCAATCTCTTGAAATCAGAGAACAGGAAACTGTTGGCACTGGAAGGGAAGAAAGTAAAAAAGAATGTGGAGAAGGTAAAGTGGGACTCTGAAAGAAGAGTTCTGTCCCATTGTGAAACTGAATTAAATGCCTCTGACATGAAAAATGACTTTAAAATAAAAACCTACACATCCAAAACACAGAACTACAAACACTAGCATGGGATTTTCTCATTTCAGCCTGAGCCATTTGTTGAATTTTCATAAGCCCAGCCTTTCCACACAGCTCCTGGAGCAAACCAGAGCTGACTTCAGGACTGTGTCAAACCAGCAGCTGGGAATGTGGATGGTTTTACTGGAACTTAGGACAGTCACAGGCAAAATAGATGATGAATCATTCAGGAGAAACAGAAAAATAAAATACACAAATGCCTTCATAGTTTGCTTCTTGAGCTCTGCACCTTGTATTGTGCTGGAATTAGATGCATATTTAGAGTCAGAGTAGAATGAATGAATAAAAATTTTTAATGCCAGCATTTTTTTTGTTGTAGATAAATCAGACACATACCAAATATATGATGGGCTTATGTTTTGTGCAAGCAGGAATACTGATAGAATCCACGTCTATACAAAGGTAAGCCTGAAATATGCATAGTCATTGTCATTTTAAAATTGCAGAGGAAAATGTTGCCCTATGAAATGTTTCTGTATGCTCTCTTTTGTAATGTTTGATGTAAAAGCATTAATATTTTTGTATTAACTGAAATGTAAAAAAATTAGGTAGTTTATCATTCTGATTATTTTTCTCAGTTGAATTAAGTAATAATTCCTTAGATGCATAACTTCCAACACTTCTCTTGACTTACAGAATTGGGCTGATGCATTAAATCATATGTTAGAAATGCCAGTAAGAGTTATTTAAAATTCCTTTTTTTATTATTACAGTGTCTTATCACAAAATTACTTGAATAGAGTAACATTCAAAATTCAAATAAAAACTGTAGTAAATCCTGACACATTAAGTAAATAAAATATTGCCACCACATTTTCAGAAAGCTCAACAATGATGCTCTGTGTAAGTCATTAACTTCCTGAATAAAGCACATTGTCATTAATCTGTAGTGGTGACTGGGTACAGAAACCAGCAGCTGGGAGTTTTTCAGGTTATTATTCAAGGGAAGGTCAGAACTTGGCAATTTCTTCTTTCAAGTAATAGGAAAGTCCAGTGGGAAGATTCCTTCAAGTTACTGAGTGAATCAGTGTATTCAGGTGCCACCAAAGCAGCAGATAACTGAGGGCAAGTCTTTGGGACGAGACTTTTTTATGAGGCTGATGCAGCTGGGAAAAGTTAAAAAGAGTCAAAAATTCCTCTTGTATCTGAAAATTTGTTAAATGTACTTAAAATATATGCTGCTGCCTAGCTTCACATGTTTTATTCAGACAAAGATGCATTTTGGGTGGGTATTGGGCAATTGTGTGGTTTGGGTTTTGCTGGGATTAGAGATTCATTGTGCCAGATACTGCACAAAATCTACTGAGTGGTGAGACACCAGGGAATTCTGCTTTGATTCTTCTCGAATGCTTGTGAAGCATCAATAAGTTCCTTGGCCAGACGTACCCACTGGGACAACTTATTCTTTTAAAAATTAAGTGGAGAACTTTTTCAGACATTAAAAAAGAAGTAGGATAAACAATGTTCAAGAATTCTTATTTTAAATTGTAATGAAGTGACATTCTCCTATCTCAAATCATTCATTTCCCTTAGAATTCAGTCAAGAGGATTGTAATTTCAGTTTAATATAAGGCAGTTTGTGTGTCTGAAGTATTTGCATAGAAAAAAATCAGATCTATTAAATGTTAAAATGTTCAGCCTTGTTACTTTTAGGTAGATTAATATGAATCATCTTTCTTGCATTTTTTTGCTGTTATCTCTGTGCCTTATTGTTAATTCTGGAAAAATTTGACCTTGAGGGACTAAATTTAGTAGAAAGGGAGGAGAATTTACTTGAAACAGATTACTTTTTCTGCATTGTGCTACACTGCATCTAAAGAAAACTGTTTGTTTGTCTAGGATGGTGAACCACTGAATCATAATTTCATTCCATTGGACATACAGCTGGATAACTGGGAAGATTTACCAGAGACTTTCCAGAATAAAAAAAATCGTGCATTGGTAAGAACAAGTTCTACTGGCACAGCAATATAATATTTAATGCAGAAGAAGATTACTTACTTTTTAAAAAATTAAGGCCTTGGGATACAGGCACAGTTTCATCAAAGCAGTCTTACAGATGTTGATGTGAATATTAATTATGAAGTCTGTTACTCTGGCAAATTATTGTGCCTGCTGTTCACATTGCAGTAGAAGGAACCAGCCAGGCATCATTTCATTTCTCATTTACAGGATTAGTTACTAACTTGAATAAAGTCAACAAAATAACTTCTTAAAGGTTCTGAATTTAATGGAGCACACTCTAAATAAGAATGTTCTAGATTGTATCAGAGCTGCAGGCCTGAGCAGGCCTTCTTTCTCCCTTTGGTCTACTAAGTTTTCAAAGCAGTGTCAGGCACAGCTCCACAGAGACAGTCAGTTAATTTAGAAATAAAGATCCCATTCATTATGGGGCTTGAGAAGAACACTGCAAACACAAGTACTCAAGTAACAAAACTGAGATTTAAATTGAATGGGAAATATTATCTGTTTAACTTAAAAGTCTGATTTTCCAAACAGCAAACCATCATGTAGGAACGAAACTGATTCCTTCTGTAGGTTCTCCAGTAAAGTTAGAATTCAAATTTGTAATGGGGATACCTGACTGATTCAACCAGCTGTTGTGTGAAGCAGCTACTGAGTGGGTTCCACAGATGGGGGGGGTGTGAAGAGGTACCTGAAAGCACCATCTGATTGAAGGAGCAGTGTAGAATGCACTAATCCATGGCACTGTAATTAGCTAGTGCAAAGCCTGTCCTGCTGCTCACTGTTGTGTTCACTGACAGATCCTGAGGTTTGTGAAAGAATGGACTCATCTAACAGCAATGAAACAGAAGATTGTCAGAAAAAGTGGTCAGATATTCTGTAGTCCCATTCATGCTGCTGAGGAATTGTCTAAAAGGCAGTCAGTGGGCAGCAGCACAAAGAGGTATGTGGGGCTTGGTTTTAATTGCTCCTACTAATTACTGCACAAAGTTTGGTTTGTTTAATGTGACTTTCAGTGGAATGATGCTAAGTCTGAACTGGTGAATCTGCTGGAAGTGTCTCCTTCCCTGCCCTGCTCTGTGCTCCATTCAGCAGCTGCTCTGGCTTTGCTGCACTACATGTTTCAACATCTGGAACTTGCCAGGTGTTTTTAATAAAAAAAACCCTGACTTCAGGGCCACAACAGAAAAGTAAGGTCAAAGTATCTTGTTATTTTCCCCACCTGGAAGCAGAAATAAATCATTAGTTGCCATCAATGAGATAATGTTTTATTCATAATTCACAACCAACTCTAACCCTTTCCAGTTCTTGTGTTTTTCTGTAGCAGTTCTGTTCTCTGTGGATGATATTTCTCAAAACTGTGGCTCTCTTTGCTGAGTGTCACTGAAAAGGACTGGTGTTTGATCCTTTTTGAAACCTAAACCTTTTTAAGCCTACCTTTTGATTCCCTTTTTTTCCTTTTTCTGATGTGGTCTTCCTTGACAGACATTTGTAGCCTCAGTGTTGTCACTGCTCTGCACAGAACATGTAATGCAAACCATTTAAAACCTTCTTATTCCCCTAAGTCCAGACTGTTAAATCCCTCAGAGTGACTCTATTTTGGCTGTAGGTAATTAAGTAAATAAGTAGTGTGTAATTCCAGTAATACAAGAAGCAAAGGGTAGTAAGTGTTTCTTAACCCCTTGCCTGATTGTGTCCTTCCATAAAGTGTAGAAAAAATCTTTTAGAAAACCTACCAGGACCTACAGCAGCCTTGTAAGGGGGGGTGTAGGGTTTGGCAGATGTTCAGTACAGAGATGTCCTCAGAAGTTGCCTGAATAGTGGTTTCTGTGAAGCAGTTTTAAGTTTTTAATTAAGAGCAGTTGTGTTTTACAGGGTTTCACATTAAATGAAGTGGGGAGATCAAACATAGCTAACAGAGCAAGGAGTCCTCCAGAGCTTGTAAAGCTTCCTGGATTATCCAGTGTCACTGAAACTTCACCTAACTGAAATAAAATGCCTTTCAGGTTTCAGTGTCAGGCAGTATCAAATTGCAGTAATTTTTTAATTTTTATGCATAAACCAAATTACCTGTTCACTGGTTAGAGTTCACTTTTAGAAAAATATATTTAATATGGAAGTATATGAAGCACATTTTCCCCAACTTTCTTCATTTCTCATCCAGAAAATGAGGGATGTTTGAAGAGAACAGACCAATCTTGCTGTACCAATCTGTACCTGTCTTGCTGCAGCCCAGAGTGATGTTCCTCGAGGGAGCTTGCTCCCTTTGCTGACAGGATTTGTCACTCCCTCAGGTATGTGACCAGGGAGGATGTGGCAGCAGCCTCGCTCTCCAAGGCCAGCAGCAGCGGGGGCAGCGTTCGCCTCATCTCCAAAGACATGGGGGCTTCTCTGGACAAAGGTGCTTCTCCTAAACCATCCACAAAGTAAGGTTTATTAATGCAGTAGGATCATTAAGTTCTTTTGCCACATTTTTTTAATGATAGTAAAATTATTTATGAGTGTCTGCTTTGCTGAAGTACAGTAGTTAGATAAGAAACTTGGCTGTAGTGCTAATGAGTTCTGTTTTATTCTTTGAAAAATTTAGATTTCATCTGTTGTCTGCTGACAGAGCTGCTAATTAATTGAGTCTGACTAAAACAAAACAAAAGAATGGTTACATGATTTAGTTAGAGAAAAGAATGTTAGCTCAGCCCTTTTGTGAGATCAGCATCAAACCGGGGACACAGAATTTGCTCCTGTTTTGCCTCAGAATTTAAAAAAAACGGTGCAAAGAAGTGAAAATTCCAAACAGGAATTGCCCTTTTAAAATTTTTTCTTAAACAAGCACTGTGTATCCTACTTTGTTTTGGTAGGGAATTGATAGGCAGCCATGAAGATTGTAGAGAAACCAGGATCTTTCCTTTGACTTTGTGATTTCTGTTAAAGAGGTGATTTTTTGTATGTGTACATGCCTGATAGAAATCACCATGTCTTTATAAATACAGTATTATTTCAGCTAATAACCAAGTGTAGTAAGATGTGCAGAAGAAAAATCTACCTTGTTGTATTGCCAAGTTTTGTTTAAATGGAAATGTAAACCAAGTAAAGGATTTGCACTGTGCAGGTGTCAATCTGAGCAAGGTATTATTTCAGCTAAAATGATTTTTCAGAACATAGTGCATAAAGCCCCCATGGACATGTCATTTATCCAGACCTGTGCTTTGTTCTCTGCCATCAGACTGCTTTCAGAAACTGGAAATGACCCCTCAGCCCTTCCTGCAGAGCAAACTGACAGCAGAGGCTCCTCCCTGTCCAAAGGGTACCTGCAGGCCCTGGACAGCCAGGGGACCCCTCTGTGTCTCAGCTGCCAGCAGCCCACAGCTGAGCCCCCGGCCGGCCGTGCCGCCTGGGACACGCGCTTCTGCTGCCACGCCTGCCAGGAGGACTTCTCCATCCGCTCCAGCCAGAGCTACCTGCGCTCCCAGGTGTTCCAGATCGAGCACGGCGTGTGCCAGGGCTGCCAGCACAACGCCCAGGAGCTCTACCTCAGCGTCAGGGACGCGCCCAGGAGCCAGAGGAAGCAGCTTCTGGAGGGCTCTTGGATGTCTCATCTTCCCCTTGGGCAGGTGATGGGTCTGGACTTTCTAACCTAGATAGGTTTACTTTTTTTAGATTTAAGATAGAAAGGTAACCTAGCACCAACAACAGAAGAAGAAAAAAAAGTCCTTAAAAACAATCAGATTAACTAAATCCCATTGTCTTCTAATGCCTCTAAAAGGCACAGGCATCAGAGCTCTGATTCTGTGGGTAGGTACGTGTACAGCCAGGGCTGGGTGAAAATGTGCGAACTGCTTAGAGTTGGTTGCTTGTCCAGTGGAAGTAACTAAAAAATGCCAAGTCTGACTTTCTTTATCTTGATGAAAACTGTAGATAGCTCCTTCCCAGAACTTCCTTGTTCCTACAGTAGGATGTCCCTGTAGCTGAGCAGTGTCTCACCCCTGCCACGTGCTTTGTGTGCTGCAGCTGAATGAGATGATCAGGAGCCCAGCGGAGGGGCAGTTCTGGCAGGTGGACCACATCCAGCCCGTGTACAGTGGAGGAGGACAGTGCTCCCTGGAGAACCTTCAGACCCTGTGCACAGCCTGCCACAGGGAGGTCAGTGTGTGGAGCCAGGGAAGCCTGGCCCTCTCACAGGGAACTGGGGGGGGAAACTTCACTTGGGCTCCTCCTCAGCCCTGCTCCCTCCTCCTCCACAACCCCAGTGCTCACAGCTTCTCCCTCCCATACAGCCAGCGTGGAAAGGCAGCATTAAATTATTACAATATGACAGTTTCCTCTGGCTTTGGGAAAATGTTGCCTTAATAAACATTTGTATTTCATCATCCTGTCTACTGCAAAGATAGACTGGAGTTTGACTGTGGGCTAATGCTTTCTGCTGGATATGTTGCAAAGTGTCAATACTCACTGAAACCTGTCTCTCTCTTTTGCAGAGAACTGCAAAACAGGCCAAGGAAAGAAGCCAGCTGAAGAGAAGGTCTTTAGCTACAAAGTATGGCTGTGATATCACCAAATTTTTGGTGAAGAAGTAAAATGCACGGTACATTCAGGTACATTGTAACTGAAACTAATATAGTGTTTTCCTCTTGCACTGATTGAACAGAAACTGCTGTATCATGCTGTTGGTAGAAGAAAATAAGGAATTAAACCAAAGAAGTAATCTGTAACATCCAAAGTACTTGATCATCATGGTTTTTTATGGCCTGGTTTAAAGCTGAATTTCTGTGTGTAACTTTAATACCATTTTGAAGCATTATGGTTTCATCTTGCAGGGCAGTTAGGGCTGCAAGAATTTAAGGAAGTTCCTTCATGGACGTAGAAGATGTCTTAGTTTTACTTCTATTTGTTGTTCACATACCAAAACCACAGAAAAAAATACAGTGATGATGACAAAAACTAGCACAAGTGATTTGCCTCCTCTAGTGCTTCTCACCCATGGAAGGCTGACTCTTGGCACAGGCCTGACTTACAGGACTTTGGCATTTAGAATTTATGGCAGTTGAATTCTGGTTTTACTTAAACCAGCTTGTATTGAAATGTTACTCAGGATAGGAAACATTAAATATTAGCAATTATCTCATCAGAGGTCGTTTCTGGGAAATGCTACAGTCAAATTCTCCTTAACAAGATTGCAGAGATGCTGGTAATTCTGGACTGCTTACCTGGCTTGCTTTACAGTTACTTTAAATAAATACAGTTCTTTTTCCTGGTGATTTTTTTAATGCCGTCTCTCCTCACCCCTTGAATGCTAAGTTGTAAGCTCATATAGCAGAGCAGTGCACAACACATCATCTGACAGTGCAGGGCTGCAATTCCAACTACAGCTACTTAAAATAAGCTGAGTTACACTTCTGAGAAAAATCCTTAAAGTTATAACTCTTGAGCAGAGAAAAAGACTGTTTAAGACAAGGTAGTTGCATGAGTGCACAGTTTTCTACAGTCAAACTAAGAGGCCTTTAGCTGCATTAATGATGTTGTGTCTGAGTATTATAAAGTAATCACCTCTCCAGCAGTTTAAATGACCAGGTAGGAATAGCATGATAACCAAGTATGACTTTCAGGTTTCTACAGCCTTTACAAGAGGTTACACTGAAGTGTAATATTTCGTTAGAGGAGGAAGCCAAGAGTATCGAGGAAGAAGCTTAACCTAAATTTTTACATACCGGTAAATAAGGAATTGCCTGGTGTAATTAATTTTAAAGAAGCTACACAGTTAAACAGCAGCTACAGGTCTTTATTGTACTTACCCCATGTCTGAGGAAACACACATGCTGCCTGGAAAACAAGGTCTGTGACAAGATTTGACCTTGTTAACTTTTCTTCATCCTGAAGAATGTATTTCTACTTCACTTTATGTGAGGAAAGACTGATTCCTGTCCCCTCAAAGAAGTTTTAGGGTAACACCTGGGATCCTGCTACTAACAGCAGAACTCAACTCTCTGTTCTCAGTGTAGTCACAATGTCCTTGGATCAGAGTATACAAGGAGGGCATGGGAATACTGAGAGCCAACAGTATGTTCACGTTTATTGAGTAATGTTCACAGTACTGCAGCTGTTTGTACATTGGTCAAGTAATGCTGATCTTCTGCTGATTCTCATTCAAACATATGACAAGGTCACTGTAAAGCAACATTGGCACAAATGGGGTGAGGGGCCAGAGGTGACAGAGCTGTCCCCTCCTCTCTCATCGATGACAGGGAGTGCAGGCAAATAGCCTCAGCAAACACCACTGAGTTGCTCACAGTGAAACACCTCTGGGGTGTCATTTCCATCAGCTTTGGCCCTTGCACACAGGGAAGGATATAAAGTATCCCACTGCAGGCTGTCTGTCAGACTCACTGCGCACTTAGTTCTGTCCCAGAGAAGTGAAGACATCTGGCCAACCAGCAGAGTTTAGCACAATCTAGAGAATGAACTGTACACTTTAAATAAAAATAGGATATTTCAGAAGCACTTGAAACAGTAATTAACCAAAAAATACTGGGCTCTGTAATTATGATTAGTAATAAATATAAATTACTTAATGTTTATATATATCAATTTAAGTGGACTAATGTCACTTGATAAAGTCTGATCCTGAAGTGTAAAGCAGCATGTTCTGCATAAATTTCAACACGAATATTTGCACACAGCCCATTCAGGTCCGTAATTAAGCTAATGCAAGGAAAGAAAGATATGCTCCCTCTGGACTGAGAGTTTGAAACCACTCCTGAAGTCATTCCAAACCTCGGAGATGAGTTGCTCCAGCCACCTCTCCCGGCGGCCAGTGCAAGTCCTTAGAAAGCAGCGCACGCAGTCCCTGTGCAGCGCTCCGTGCCGCAGCACTGAGTCCCTGGCGCTCAGAAGAAGGTGGTGTCCGCCGAGAAGGCCCCCGCCAGCCGGAAATCCTCGCGGGTCAGCACGCTGTACATGCGCTGCGGCAGCGCCTTGGAGTAGGGGGCGGGCCGGGGCACCGAGGTGCGCAGGATCACCTCCCGGCCCGTGGGCGGCGGGAACTCGGACTGCACGCCCTGCCTGCGCTCCTCCTGCGAGCCCGAGCGCCGCAGCTCCTCCTCCAGCGGCGGCACGGCGGGCACCTGCGACAGAGCACAGCCACAGTGACAGGCCAGGCTGCTTCTGACTGGGATGCAGAAAGCTGTTCTCAGAGGAAGATTAGAAATGGGGAACACATCTAGAAGCTTTATGTGTACACAGAGCGAAGCACTAATGGGATGCTAGGAAATAAAGCGAAAGTAACCAGATGGAAGAACCCTCGTGTGAATGGTGAAGCTCTGCCTAGCTGAAATTCTTGATGCCGTGGCAGTGTGAAGCAAGGGTTGTGACTGGAGGAAATGGTGCTCTGTCCTCAGATCCCTGCAGCTACAGGAGCCCAAGACAGCTTCCACTTCAAAATCATCAGTTCCACTAATGCAGTCCTGACATTCAGCTGCCTTTCAGACTCCAGCACTACTGCAGGATGGGCTTTGCACGGCCAGAATCACTCTGAAATCACTCTGCAGAGCGAGTGAGACACTGCACAATCCCAATGGCTGTTCATTGCCTCAGAGCCAGGCAGCAGCAACACTGATGCCTGGATACTGGAAGAAGGGCTGGCATGCCCAATAAACATTCCCAATTACACATACCTATGGATACACACCCCAACCAATACCCTAATAGTGTCTTTCCTAATTCAAGCATGTACATTGACACCACCACTGAGGTGTGGCAGAAGCCACTGGCTGCTGGCTCTCTGCTCCCAGCCCTGCTTGGCTCTGCAGGCAGTGCCACAGAACCCACCAAGTGCCACATGTTCCCATAAGAACAGCTCCAGGAAACCAAGAGAGGATCTTCCCTGTGCTACACTTTACACAGTTACCCTGCTTCTTTCCCAAATATTTCCAAAAGCATCAGGAAGTGTTGGGAATGCAGCATTCAGCTAATTGTTCATCAACACCTCCCCCAAACATGAACAAACAAACAGTGGTGCAAAAAGAATATAAAGGCATGGCCACATATTGCAGCATCAAAATACATCAATACTCACTTGAAGAAATGTTTTTTGTTTGGTTGGGTTTTTCATTTTGAGAATTTTTTTGGTTTTTTTCTATTAAACATCTCTCTCTCTCTCTTTTCACTATGCATTATTAGGCTCTAAAAATATAGTGTGAATGCAGGAAAACCATTCTGGAAACACAGAGGTACTTTTACGCTCAATACATGAACACC
Source organism: Oenanthe melanoleuca (assembly GCF_029582105.1). NCBI lineage: Eukaryota > Metazoa > Chordata > Aves > Passeriformes > Muscicapidae > Oenanthe > Oenanthe melanoleuca. The sequence continues at coordinate 30,779,849 of NC_079341.1, read as the reverse complement.
AGTACAAACTGAATCCGCTGCTGCACTATATCTACCAGAAGGTTCAGCTCTGTACAGAGAAGATGAAAGGGAAAGGAGGGACAAAGTTGGTTACCTCATCAGAAGATTCAGTCAGCTTGGAAAGGGATGAGAAAAGAACCAATGATGAAAGACAGAAACAAAGGCAAGTCAGAGGTGGCTTACAAGAGGTTAGGAGGAGACTGTAGGTTTAAGAGACATCATGCACTCCAAGAACATGCACTGGCTATCAGAATTTTCCTGAGAAAACTCAAGAACAGAACACATCATACACAGCTCAGAGAAGAGTCCAGGTTCAAAAGGTAATGAACAAGAAACTAATTTCACTTCTATTTACCAAACAGCTCTCTACTGAAATAACTCATGACAGGTTAAACACAAAGTGGGGTTCGTAGCACATTGGCTCCTATCCCACTAAGAAACATTAACGCTGACCAGCTATTAGTGGGAAGTACCTGTAACCTGCTTCAGTTAGTGGTGTTTCAAAACAAAACCCGAGACATTAGCACATATCCTAAAGATTTGAAAACACACTGCCTCTCAAAGAGACAAATGCGTATGTGTGCATCACTTACAGAGCACAGTCTTGGGCTTTAGAGGGGAGTCTGTAAGGGTGGCTGGTTGGCAGGTTCAGATTTGCAAACACATTTTCCCTAAAGACTGGAAGAATAAAAGAAGCATCCTGATTTTCATTCCTCAGAATAACCATAGTCTGTTTTCAGAATGGTCCTTTTTATGGTGTGTTGCAAAATACAGGTTATTACAAAAGCATTGATCTCTTTGAAGTGTTTAACACCCAATAACAACATTTTTTCAGCAATTATTTCCAAATGGGATTTCAGGCTGCTACCTTGTTATTACCACTGTAGTTAAGTTTGAGTTAGAAAATCTGATGCTCTGAACAGGTGTAATTCTGATATAAACTGAAGGCTGACTGCAGTCCATGAAGTTTGGAAATCAATACTTTCAGGCTAATTATTCCAAAGACTGCTTAAGAGAAAAAGGCAACATTTATATCAATATCAGCAAGGGAAGGGTCTCCAGAAAACAGATGCAACACTCGCAATAGGGAAACTAAATGCAGAAACTGGAAAAGAACTGAAACTTCCTAAGCATGCTCGTTTCCACAGAAGAAATCTCAAGTATTCCAATCTTAAGCCTCAGTTTAAGAAGTTACTCCTTCTAAAATACATAATGTTATGACTTGGTTTTCTACGTTCTTCTGTGAAACAATCAACACTTGACCTTGCTGTGATGAGGCAGAAATTTCTCTTGCCTTAATAGCATTACTGATGTTACCATTTGCAGTACATAAAGCATTACTGACACCTCTATCTACCCAGCTGGCTTCATCTGTTTAACATCCCAGCTCACTCACTCTTCTTTGGTCTTGCACGGTTCTGTTACTGCCAAAATCATGTTGAACATCACAGAAAACACTTCAAGCACATTTATGACAATACATGCAGATATGCAGACAAAATACACTGGCACCCTATGGTAACTCGTTGCCTCATTCTGGTTAAATCAGAAGTGTCTGCACGACCCAGAGCTCTCTCTTACCCTCTGAGCATTCACAAACAGCTTGTGAATGATACTGCCAGCAGGTCCTCTTCCTGCACCAACAACTGACACTTCTGGCTGCTCCAGGAGACTGTTTACAAATCTGAAAGAACAAACAATTGAAAAGGAAAAGGGAATGGTTAATCCTTGGCCAGATCCAGTGTGCTGATCTAAATGAGCTGTTTCCTGTGCCAAGGCCATCACCAAGCATCATTTGCTCAGGGTGAGAGCTGGCAGATTCTCTTAGTTCTATATTCTAAAAGTTTAGGGAAAAAACTCTCCTCTCAGTTACCCAAGAATGAAACCCAGGCTTCTAAAGCAGATGCATAAAATCAACAGGAAAGCCTCCATGGTGTTGGTCATGCAGAAGTATTCACAATGTGACATTTTTCTTTAGCACACACACATTGCCTTGGTCAGACACAACATCTCTGAACTCCCAACAGGTACTGCACAAATGTCATCTCTCCCTCTCAGCACAGCAGCAGGAAGTTAACTTGGGTTTTATAACATATTAGTCATCTTGAGCAGCAAGTAAACAATCTGACAGCAGGTAGTGATGCAAGGGAACATTCCTTGTCACTTTCCATTAAGAGCTGCTCAGTGATGTTTCACATCAGCAAGGAGACAAGAATAAGAAAACTGGGACTATTTCATTCCATAATATTTATTAAAAATACTAAATTTCTAGTCCTAATTTTACTGCTATGGTAAAAGAGTTCATAAACTGTATCTTTTATATACACAAAAAATATAGTCCCCAGCACTATCAAGATAAAACCAAATTCTACTAAAAAAACCTGGACTAAATGTCTCCAAAGATACTTAATTGGAGGAGCACTGAAGGTACCCACACACATCATCTCTAGACAGCCTAGTGATAGGGATACCAAATATGATTCCTAAGTATTTCTTTATTGTCACCATTGTCATAAGTTTTGAAAGTAAAAACAAGGACATCAGAGGAAAAACAAAACAACACAGTGCAAAATAAGAATTCAAAAAAACCAGTCACCTTTGTAGATCTTCCTTCTCCTCTTCATTTTCACATTTCTCTACCCCAAATTTTGCTTTGAGAGACCTTGCCCTGGCAATGATGGCTTCCACACTCATAATCTGAGCGATAATTTCCTGCAAGCGTTTGATAAAAGGGAAAATTAAAAAGATGTTCTTTTAACAAAAGTCTGTCAGGTTTTCAGCCCCAGCCACTACAAAAGCCTTACTTCCAACTTCTTATCCTCTGGACTGGGAAAACGTAGCACTTTGCTGGAATGTGATACTATCTGCTTAATAATCTTCTTAACTGAAGATATATCTTCTAGTGCTTCTATTATAAGGAAAGAAACAAAGTTGTAATTACTGACTGCATCACTGCTCCTTCTTAAATATCTTAATAATTTATTAAACATTATTTACCTTCCTCCTTTACCTTGAGTACAGCTGCATGGATGATGCAAGGCAGGAGATGCCTTGCAAGGTCAGCTGGTTTCTGAACTGCAAGATAATGAAGGACCTGCAACATTAGAAAATTTAGTATTTTAGTGATCAAAACTACTTCCCAACAAGTTACCTAAGAAAAATGAATTCACAAGAATGGAACACCACTGTAAGACAGGACTTGAGATGCAGTTTTACATGAATCCTCCCAACAGGTTCGAATGAAACTAAAAATAACTGTATTAGGAAACTAAAATGTTCCTAACACGTATGCAGGTAAAAATCTGGTTTATTTACTAATAATTCAAAGAAATACCTAAGTAACACTGCATACTTTTAGTTACTTCAAACACCCTCCTGTAGAGCAGCAGGTATTTCCGATCAACCCTAAGCCATGTACAAAACAGTTCAGTAACTCTGAGAACACAGTGCAAGGACCTGTCAGTGTTTAAATGCTGCAGGGGAGGAAGGAAGGGCTGCAGGGAGCATCACAGCCCAGACTGGCACCAGCCCCAGAGCTTTCACCTTCTCAGCCTCCCTGGTGTCATCGAAAAGCCTCTTCTGCCTCCGTGCTGGGACTGGCTTTGCTGTCTCCCAGGCCTCCACCCACATGTTGCTGGGAATCTTCATCCGGGCGCTCAGCTCACCCCTAATGACTTTATTGCCCTTCTCATCAACCACTTCCTCCTCGATGTAGTCCCTAGGCGAGTACCACCTCACAAAATCCTCCAGACAACAGCCAGGATTAGCTGCCTGCAGGGAGGACAGAAAATTTGTTCCTGAAAAATCCTAAAAAAACATGACATCTTGGATAGGAGGGCAATGTGGTTTAGTGGGTAAATCACAGAATAAGAGAGAGAACTAAGGAAATTCTTCTGTCTGCAGCCAACAAACTGTACAGTAGGATAGAGAGAATAAAGCATAAACCAAGACAATGGCAAGCGGTAAAACCCACATCAGCAGCAACAACAAAAAAAACTACCTTCTCATCATCCACTATATGTACATTCATTACATTCATCAGTTATTTCAGGCAAGCTCAAAATTATATAGTTAAGATTCTACCTGGCACCTGCCACATGCAATAAATAGGTATTTTCACTAACCTTATGCCATTAAAGAATCAGTAGGCTGCCTAAGCATGCTTTCAGCACTGACTTTCCACCTTTTAACACTCCAAATTCACCATTTCCTTCCTCTTTTAAATAGGAACTTTAAAAATGTATCTTCCCCAAACAAAAATAACTTTGTTTTTCATAGATGCAATATCATCACAATTAACTGCATCTACAGGTCCAGAACATAAAAGCAATCCTAGTTTTCTATTTGATGTACCTATGAAAACTATTTGTGCTTCCAATTATAGTTCTCTATTTTTACTTTGATATTTCAGATTACTTGCACCATATAAATAAAACTACATATATCTAATATGCCATGAGTCACTGTTCATAAGCTGATTACTGTTATATTATAAATATTCTAACTGTACAGCACAGTATATCCTTTCACCATTAAACACTGTGATAATTAAAAATATATATATGGTTATTTCACTACAAAATCTCTAATCTGTTTAGTGTTGGGCTCCTATGATGACAGCAGTGGATGTGCTCTTAGCTCCCTCTGCAGAGCTCAGACAAGAAATGAAACCCAAAACCACAGTGAGTCCAGTCCCAACCTGATGAACAGCTGCTTTAATTCACAATTGATCGTTTTTATGCTGGATGTGTTTTTTCCCTTCCCACAGACATTGTGTAAATTTCCTGGGATGTTACAGCATAACAGACCACATCCTCATAGATTTTGAGATGTGCCAAGAGTTTTCTCAATAGATTTTCTTTTCAACTTGAAACCAGTTAAAAACTTAGAAACCTTCAGAACTGTCCAACACAAGCAAGAGGGAGAGTTTACTGAAGAAGAAAGCAATCCAGTTTCACCCAAGCCCGAGCAGCACTACCTTGAAGGACTCCATGTCGGAGAGCAGGCAGGCGCTCTGCATGCGCGCCCGCAGGTGAGCTCCCTCTGCCGACGTGCCCAGCTTGGCCAGCACCTCCGACTGCTCCTCCAGCAGGTCTTCAGTCATGGGGGCTGGCTCCTGGCACAGCAAACACACAGAGTTACAAACAGCCTCTCCTGGACTCAGAGCAAGGGAGGAGAAGCAGGAAGCTCCCTCTCACCACAAGTTCATTCTGCTCCGTTTCTACTTAAAGGAAATGATCGCAACTTTCACTGCTTAAACAGCTCAGCCTCAAGTTGTGCATCTGAAGAGGATGCTAACAAAGAAACTAAACAGCAAATAACCTGGGAATGAGGTAATAGTATAAGGATAAAATGCCAAAATCCAAATGAAATCAAGCAAGTGTTTGACTGGTACAATTTGGCTGAGATGGATGAAAATCTACCCAAAGCAATGCAGGATTTTTTTGCTGTTGATACTGTCAGTACATAATTAATTGAGGACATTTTGCCCAGCTACACTCTGCTCATGTTTCACCCAAACAAAGTATCATTAATTAGAAATAATTTCTCTCAGGAGAACAAAAACTACTGTATTCTTCATGCATGGCTGATTTCAAACTATTTTCTGTGACAGCACCACTTCCTATTTTATCGCTGGTCACTCTGCAGGAAAGCCGGTTGATGTCAGGTAACATTTCTAGTTGTTTGATGGTAAACCTACTTTAGAGATGGCACCAAACCTAATGACTATGGCCTTTTAGATGTGAGATGAGAAATTATAAAAAAAACAAATACAGCAGCAAAACTGACCCAGTACTGTGCAGTCAGGCAAAAATCTCTGTGGTGCAAGGACTACAGCAGTTCCTATTTTATAGGAAAAAAAGTGAGGGGACGGAAAATACCTCAAGAACTGGAAATAAAAAGAACCCCAAATTTAGGCAAGGAATTTTAATTCTTGTTTAAAAATTTTGTTCGGAGTGAAATTTGGTACAGGTAATTACTCTCAAATAAAACAAAGAATGTGTGAGATTAACAGCCTCATTAAGTTTTAAAGATTAGAAACAAGGTCTTAGGTCAAAACCACTCAATTTTATCAACAGACAAGGCTGTAAGCTGCAAACTGTTTGCAGTGTAACAGTCCCAGGTATGAACCATGTTCTGTGTATTCTATGGCACATCTGGCTCAGCTCCCGCTCCCTCACCTGTGTTATTGGAACGTAGAGAGGCTCTCCTGGATGCAGCAGCATCAGTTTTCCATGTGGATGCAAACGACCTTCTGGCTTTAAATTTACAGACTCTTTTGCTCCTTTCTTGCCATTTTCCTGTCCATTTCCTTTAAGATCTTCTGTGTCACTGAGACATTCAAAAAACTCCTCTTCGCTGTCACTCCACGATTCCCAAGACTTGCCAAATTCTTTTTCTGGGTTTTCCCCAGAGTGGTCTCCTCCTTTGGCACCATCACCAGAAGCACCACCAGGTGAACGATCAGACATGCTCCCCCTTTTCCCCTCATCTCTTGCTTTCTTCCTTTCAATGCAACAATTTAGCATCTAATTTAACACGTTAAAGGAACGAAAAAAAAAAATTGTTCAGTAATTATTTCCCTTATGGAGACAATCATACAGAAAAACTTGTAGAGCCACTGCAAAATTGCAATTCTAAAAGACAACAATTCCACTGAACTTGTTGCTATAACAAAATTTTTCTCAAAAATTGAATTCCATACTCAAAAGACACAAGCATAAGTAAATCTACAAAAACAACGTATTATAGCTAATAATTACTATAATTTTGACAATTTCCTTAGGAGAAAAATCATTCTTAAATTTGGGATATTTACCTGAAGTTTCTGATGCAGTAAACAACATCTCAGATCTGGAGAGCCATTAGCTAATCTAACAAAAGGTAGAAGTGTGACCATTATCAATTATAAAGTTCAATCTTTCAACACGTGGTCTTAAATCACATGATATCTAGAACAGGGACAAATACCCACACTGAACCCACCCCCACCATTTAAACTACACAGCTCTTCTGTTGTCTCAGTAGACAAGCCCAGAATTTAAATTACATGTGTTTCCCACAGCTCATTTCAGGAGCTCAGAGATCACTCACACTAGTGTGAAACATTTCCTGGTCAGTTTTCCAATTGGAAGCTGAAAAGGTAACTGCTTTCAAACAGGAATTAAGCATCTTTGACTACTTTTAAAATCGCAATGATACAGTGGAGTCATAGCTATACATTTCAGCTTCTATTTTATCTGCTAGTGTAACAACTTCAATGTACAAACTAGTGATTAAATGGCCAGCCCACCACATTAACAAAATATCCCAAACCCCAACCAAAATACCATACACTAAAAGCAGGGTATGTTACTGCTCTACCTCATCTTGAGAGAGCCCTTGGTTTGGTCTGCCCCAAGCTCTCCTGCAGCAGACAGAAACTGGAAGAGTTGGAATACCTGAAAAGGCCACTGCACCAGCAAGACCTTGGAACAGCTCCCTTAGAAGAGAGGTGAAACTACACACAGTAAGTTTTTTCCCCACCTGTATTCACACAGTAGAGTGGATGTCTAAGTTAGGCTTCCCCAGGCATCTTGAAGTTTTCAAAAGAGGGCACAGATGCTTTTCCATACTATCTGCCCTTTCTTGCATTAAGGAAGTAGGTTAATAAAAACAGAGATAGCATTTGCAATTAAAAAAACTCAAAACTATGTTTCAAAGTCACAGTTACCCCACTCAGTTCCTGGAACAAAGAACATTTTCTATGACCAAGGAGCAACAACAAGTCTTACCCTGGAATAAGGTAGTTGTTCTCCCATCTGTAACGCATTTCCAGCACAAACTCTTGCCAAAGATGTGCCACTCCTTTGACTCCGCCATGGTAGAAGTTTATCATACAAAGACATAAAGCTAATTTGTATGTCAGACTGTCAGATGGAGCAGACTTAAAATGACTGAAGAGATTCTAGGGAAGAAATAAAAGAAGGAAATATAGAAACAATGGCTTTGTTTTCCAAAACCATGAGATCTCTTTCCTGTTTGTCAATGTTAGTGGCTAAGCAACATTTTAAGCTTAGAAGATACCAAAAACTATAGTCTTTGGGAAGAAAAATGGAATTAGAAGGAAACAGAAATCATCACTATTTCTACCTACAGATTCCACAAAGGTAAATTCGTCTTTCCAAAAGCTAAGTATTACAGGATGTAGGGCAAGCACAGCAAAGTCTGTATAAAACACGCAAAAAATTGCTTTCTCTCTTGTGTCACTTAACAAAACTTACATAATCTTCATTCTCTGGAGGAGGATTGTTTCCTGCTGAAGTGCTGGCTCTGCTTTCAAATACATCTGCAAGTTTGTCAGCAGCATCAGGAAATAAGAACTTGAAGAAATAAAAAAAATAACCTTCCATCAGTATGGTTTTTCTGGCTTTCCCACTTTCTCCATAAAGCTACTACTGGCTTCATACCAGCAATCCCTGTAATTAAAATTGTTAGCAGAGTTCAGAGACCAGTTTTAGCCCACTTACAGTACACACACTTGTAACAACTTGGGCTGTTCCAAGAAGTTGCTAAATGCAATTCAAATACTGGAACTGACATTAGATATCTTTAAATCTGCCATAGGCTCTAAACCAAATGTATCAGTGTATGAAGTCCACCTGCTCTCTGAATGCATGTGCAGGGACAGCTCACTCACCAGGAGAATGGTGTTCAGTACATCATTGTTCAAAGGAGACTCATCCACACCTCTGTGCTTGCGGATCTTTTTCTTGGCACTGTGAACCATGTTTGTGACTGATAGTTTGGGGATTGGCACTGGTGCTGGCTCTGTGAGCTTCGACAGCGCATGGGTGATATCAGCAACCTCTAGCAAATAAAATAAAAGCAATTAGAACAAACTACAAAAAAAACCCAAACACTAGAACATGTATCTTCAAAAGTTCATCTGTCTTAATCAGCCTATTTACCTTGTATTGATATTTAACCCCTTGTGAACCAGAGCTACGCCTCTGCTGGCACATTCCATGCCTGACATTCACTGCTCTTAGCAAATACAAGCAGCAGAAGGAGCTCAGAAATGAGTCACAGACCGTCCTTGAATTAATTCATCAAATAAAGTCTAGACTGAGCTGGCTGCACGCAGTGTCTGCTGTAGCAACACTGCTACTGCAGAGTTACCAACAGAGTATCCCAAAAGCCTGCTGGAGACTCAGTGTTTAAACCTGTTCATACATCATACCAATAAACACACTGCAGGTAACAAAGACTGCTCCAGCACATGCTAAAGCTTTAGATAAATCTTAAATAAATCCTGTATTAATCACTGGCCTGACATAATGTAAGCACAATTCTGTTTTAGAGTCGTCAGGTAAACTTCTCAATCAAAAAGACTGGGTTCTCAAATCAAAAGTCTGGGTTTTTTCAGAGCTGCTGCTGGTAAACTTGAGAATGTCTCTTACAATAAACTGAATTAATACTGTTATAAGGAGAGCTGACAAATTTAATTAGCAGCAGCCTGAAAAAGCCCATACTGGCAAAGCGAGAGCTAAGAAGGGCTAAAGAAACTGTATGTCAAGGACTGTGAGTAATACACACCCTCCTCATTCTAACACCTTTTTAAGCTCACTGGCAAGCTCCTTCAGAACTAAGATCAAGTATAACCAAGGAAAATACATTGATACAGGCCATATTTGGAGGGAAGAACAGGTGACAAGCAGCAGGAAGGAAGGAAATTTTCATTATATACAGCAAGCAAAGACAAAGAGAGGGACAGAGACATCAAAAAGATGGCAGTATTTATATAGCTGGGATAAAGCCCGAATTGCTGGTCAGATAATTTGGGAAGTTTTTATTTTCTTTTTTCCTTAAGAGAGGATGAGAGCAAAGCCTTTCCAAGAGATCAGAGATTCTTTAAAATGGCTGTTAACATGTACTAGAGAGTACAGCGAAAAGAAGAAAGAAGTGGAAAAAGCAAAAGTACATAAAACTATACAGACAAATCTGATGCGTCCTATAACCAAATTCTTGTACATTCTAGTCAAATTTAAGCTCTTCTATTCCTGTAAAAAGAAACAGCCACAACCATAACAGAGGCAATTGTCCCTCTGGGACTCTGGGAGCTAAACTTGTCTAGACTTCATGAGAAATTTCATCATGTAGTCCTGGCCAGAAAATTCTCAGGAGTATTACAGAGAATGTGTAAGAGTTATCAATACTAGTCAAGATTAGGGTACAGGGAAGGTAAACTAACACAAAACAGTTAAATACAAATAACACAAATCAGCTGGATTTTAGTTTTACCTTTTCCTTCATCATCAAATGCAGACCTTCCAAGTATCTCATCTGTTGACTCTTTCCGACGGCAAAGCTTGAAGAATTCAGTAAGGAAGTCACCTGTAAGAGGAACAAAGCTTCTGAACTCAGCCAAAAATCTCACTGAACAATGAGCCAACACTCAAAATTATGCCCCAAGGACAGTAATTTTTAACTTTTCTGAAAGAACAGCTGATAATTTGTTCTGAAGCATAAATATCTTAAACCACATAATTAAAGCTTAGGTAAATGCACACCAAGGCAGCTCCTGGCCACCTCTCTAGAGCACAGCTCTCTCTGCAGCTTAATTCACCCAAAGCAAGATAAAACTTGGAAAGTTTTGAAACCCTTTTCCCCACAAGCTTAAAGGCAAGGACAGACACATGAGTACAGCATTCCAGAAGTATTAATCTTCCCTGTCAGACAGGTTGGTTGAACTAAGGAGATGGATACATGCAAAACACAATAAAATGGGAAGATTCTAGGAAATCTAAATTTTCATAGAACACAGAGAAAATTCTTATTCTCTGGAACCTCGTGAAATAAGAACAGAAGTGAATTTCACCATACACAGACACAGAATAAACTACAACAGGAACTTATGTATTTGCAAAGCTTGTATTCTTGAAAAAGAAGCCCAAAATACTGTTCACTCAAAAAAATAAGGGGAGTGAGCAAACAGAGACCATCAGGTAATCAACAAATCCACCCTAACTTCATAACTTAGCAATTTTAGTTAAAAAGCTGCAGGAGAAGACAGGAAATTATGTCGTCTTACCCAGTAGACACTGAGGGTTATCTGCTTTTCTAACTCTCACAGACCACTGGGGTGCTTGAAGTGGATCCAGGTCGCTTGGGGGAAAAAATTTAAAAAGAAAAAAAGAAAATAAAAAAAAAGAAAAAAGAAAACCAAATGCCACTATAAGTATTGGAAAGATGAGTATCAAATACTCAAAAAATGTCATGTCATAACCAGTGAGGTCACCACATTACATAGGAGAACATGGCAAACACTGAAATGCATGCAAGACTCCCTGTTCTCATGTATGTGCATGACATGAACATGAAACACTTCTTCCTCTTTAGCAGAAAACCTGGATGACAGTTTTTAGGAGAGGGATATCAAGCAGCAAATTCTTTTTACCTTCCATGCTCCACTATCATCTTTTCCAGGAAATACATGATACACAAAATTATCAAGTCTTAACATGAGAATATGCTCAGAACCAGGGGTTTGTGTTCTGTTGAGATTACAACACAATATTTTCTCACAGAAATGCATTTCAAAATGTGTTTTCCCAAATTAGATATTCTATCAGCTGACATTAGCATTCCTCAAAATGGGTTCTTTTTCACATGCAAAGCCACACAGTGCTTGAGATGACACTAAAATGCAGCAGTGAGCAAAAAAACCACATTTATTTGCAACTCAGACAAGATACTTACGAATAAACATCATTGTCAACAATTATCCCTTCTGCAAGGTGAGGCCACGTTGTAGCTAAATGCAGTTCACTGAAATAAAAACAAGATTTCAGTCTTTCATGATAACAGAAAGTGTTCCCTCCATCACAGTTCATGTTTTGAAGGGTATGTGTATTTGATTCCCTCTATGTACTTTGTTCTCCAGAAAGTTTTCTCACTGCATATATGAGAACAATCCAACCCTTGAACAAAAGCACATCATTTTTAAGGTTTACCTTGAGGTATATTTCAAGATAGAGATAAACAGGGTACTGCAGAAATTTATAGAAAAAGCCATATGAGCTTGAAATCTGAATATCATCAGACAATTTTACAAGTAGTCTTATTTGCCATTAAACCATTACCCTTCACAGATGCTTGTGATGTACCTGAATAATTATCTGTTGACATGCGAAATAGGCTTTAGGCAAAGCTAAGATTTGAAATAACACACCTTTAAGTCCTCCATTAAGAAAGTTCTAAAACAGTTTTCTGAACTCTTGTCTTACCTAATAGGATCTTCACAGGCACCAAATGGTAACTTCCCAAATTCCAGGCCTCCAACTTCTCCCCCAACTAGAGCGTCTATATCTGGAGAAAAATCAACACATTTTCCATAAAGAATTTGTGGAACATTTGAAGCAGCGTATCATCTTCATTTCACTGCAAAGACTCTAACTTGCAGGATGACCAGAGAAGAGCTGAGCAGTTAAGGTGACTGAGCTAGGAGAACACAGTCCTAACATACAGTCAAAGCAATTGCTTCCAACAGAAACTGGGTAGTGACTATGAAACAGGACATTCAAAGGGACAGATAAAAATCTTGTAATTTGTGTTGAGGGAAGGTTATTTCCTTCATACAGGAAATGATGACAGCTATAAAGACAGCCCAGAAGATTCAATGTTGGCACAAGAGCAGACACAAAAGTGCCATAAAAATATCTGGGCAGGAAATCAGTTCCAGGCAGAAAAGGAAGACGCTGGAAGAACAGCTTCGCAGAGTGAAAAAACAACTACTTTTAAAAGTTGACAATTTTATGAAGAGAGCTTAATCAAATAATCTCAGGGATTCCCTGTAGTCCCAGGTACTTACAGGTGCCTCCCAGCACCCTCAGGGACTTCCCACGTTATTGCCTTCAAAACATAAATCAAAACCAGACATCCTCCACTGAACAAAACTTAAAGTGGGTAATAATAATAATGTATTGTAATGCCATTACAATAATGCTGTTACAGCATCTGATCTGCAATTTTAATTGCATCTGGCAAACTGTTTACAAACAAAACAAGTGAGGTATTAGCAAAGATAAAGTATCTGGATAACTTAATTACATAATTTCTTCTGCAGAGAAGATAAAAGACATTTAAATTCTTTGGTTTTATTTGAGAAGAGCTAATTGAGCGATGGTATATAAGTTACAGTCTAGTTCTTTCCAGTGAACATAAAACCACAATTGCATGTAGCAACAGCAGTAAAACTGATGCTGTCCATCTCCAGTTTCTGTAACACACTTTGACATGGCTCCTTAACCACAATACCACTACTAAAGGAGTGGAAGTTACTCAAACTGCTCCAATCAAGAAATATGATCAGAGTCATACAACTCATCCATGACAAACCTGAGATCCTAACATAGTGAATAACTACAGCAAAGCAGAGAGACTACAGAAAATACATTTTGTGTCTGCAGAAACAATAAAAAGATAGAATCTGTGGAATTCATTTCCCAAATTCTTTAGGTAAACTTTGTTAACCAAAGAAGAACTATCATTTAAAACAGCAGTGATTTTCTCTCTCTAATAAGCAGGACTCTCTTTAAACATATCTTCAACATACATTCCTCAGCTACAGAGCACAGATTCAATCCCACTGCACTTGTTCAAAACACAGGATTTTGATTAGTGTACTTTTTTAAGCAAAGGAAAGCCAAACAATTAGATAACCAAGCCACATGAGTTATATCTCTCCAAATGTACCCTAAATACCTCAAGCTTGTTATGCAAAACTGCAACCAAGTCAAGAAAAGAACGTGAGCATTTTAACTCTTCCCTCAATTTGTACCTAAAACATCACATCACTAATAAAATGGATGTTAAGGAGGAACTAATATCTGCCTTTTTCCTAGATTTTTTTACCTTTGAGAAGTTTATAATTTTTTAAAATCAGTTTTATTTTCTGCTACTACTTACACAGAAATAGATCTGTTAAAAACAAAACCTTGATACTCAAGGAAGACAGTGCCACCCCAAGCAACAATATGAGAGATTATTTTTGGAGTACCAAATGAGCAACTACCTCTGTTTTTCCTAAACAGCATCCTTATGGCATAAACTTACCAAGTCTGCTCTATATACTTTAAATTTAGGACTATATGTTATTTTTCTCCTTCATGCAAGGCTACTATAACAAAAGACCTGTTCAGAAATTCCTCCTGCATAAAGTTTAGTACTGTGTCAACAATAACAAAAATCCAAACCTTTACCTCAAGTGAGAATATTTTCTGCTTTTCCCACTGTTAATACACTCAAATACTGTTTATGGAAACAATTGACAAAAACTCCCACAAAGTACTAGCATTTATTAGAATAAAATCTAAACATTTCCCTAAGAAATTCAGGGCAGAATTCTTCATATTCAGTCACCATTTTCATTCCACATAGATAACACCCTTTTAGAAACATCATTGTATTTCTAAATGCTGACTAACCCACATTTCCAGACACAGCCCTACCTAAAACACCTGTCCCAGCCATGAGCTACAACCTGAGAGCAGCTTTTAGGTGCCTCGCCCATCATATAAAGCGGGACTGGACTGAAGCTTTTCCTAGCAAAGCAGAAAATGTTAGAATTCTTCTGGCAAGACACACAAATGTTTTGTTTAGCATTGACTGGTGGTCTGAAAATGAGTGACTCTGAGGACACAAGTCTCCTACCTGGTGGCTGCTGTGGCCAGAAGTACTGCTGCCAGTCCTGGAGCACAAAGGTGAGCCGAATAGCCATGCTAACTGGAGGCAGAGGTGTCAAAGGGCAGCCCTTCAAAATAGCAGAGAACAAATTCAATGTAAAGAGTAAATCCTCTCAAACACTCTAGGGGTTGAACATAAATTATACAGATCAGTTTTACACTTACAATCTTGGTTTTGAAGATGTCCAGCAGCCCTGATAAATGTGTGTACTGGCTGGGCACCTTGCGCAGGTGAACCATCTCGAAGTCCGTGCGCACGCCCGGGCCCTGGCACTCCCCCACATACATCCGCCGCCACTTGTGATGGATCTGCACAAACAGGGGCACCTGACTGCAAAACAGCAAAACTGCAGATTATTTAAGTGTCCTGCTGTCTTGTAGTCTCTAAAACTAGCTGAATATTCTAGCATAACTTCAACATAATTTCATCCCTTAAAATGTATTTTCTACTAAGCAAATGCACTTTGAAACACTTGATAGGGATCACAGAAAAACACTGTTAATGTCATCATTAAACAGAATGCAGAACAAATTGCCATGCCATAATCACAGCTCTCTCCATGACTTCATTTACCTCATTTTCAGTCTATATAATTTTTGAGGAAAATTAAGAAGTTACTGTCACTACACATACAGAAGATATCTTCTTGCAGAAGTGATGTTTATCAATTCCATATTATTCCAACTTCTAGCAGCTTTTAAGAGCCCTTAAGGTTTTTAAACAATAATGAAAATAAACAAAATATTAATCCAATCTTTACATATGGGGATTTTTTCAATCCTTCTCTAACAATATTACAGTGCAAATAAAAGAACTCTGAATGTATTTTGCTAACACTTGAATACTTTTTCCCCACAAATGCAGTATGCTGGACTTTTACCTGGACATGTAAAAAGTTTTATGCTTTTACCTACCAGCCAGTATTGCCCAGTGCAATGGAAATGGAACTCAGCAAGAGGTTACACTTGGATTCACTAACAACAGCATCGTTATTTGCAGCTGGAGCAATAACCACAAACTCACGTAAGCCATACCTTGAAAGACAAAGAGAAAAAAAAGCACATTTCTAGATCCTGGCAAGCCAGCTGAAACACAATTCTAGAAAAATACTGTGACCTGAAGAACCTAGTTCTCACCAACAGATCATAGAGTCTGTTAATTTGATGCAAGTACCTCTTTATTTTTAGGGAGGTCAAGAACTGAGTGAGCATGGAGTGCTGCAGATCCTGAAATCACAAACTACCTGAGTAACAGCATTCCAACAGTGTAACATGTTTGAATGGAAGGATTTCCAGGTCTAGCAGTCCTGAGGTTTTCCAGTTAAAAATGACTGGAACTGGTTGTACATAAAACCAAACTCTCTAGAACCAATACTGTTATGTGCTCAAGATCTGCATTACTAAGAATATAGCTGTTGTTTCTTACGGTGGTGCAGCTTTCCTTTTAAAGAATGCACCTAATTTAAGAATGCACATAAAAGCCTGGTTAATATATGAAATTGAGACAAATATTTAGAGGGGAAAAACAAATTAAAGATAGGCCCATTATGGCAGGCTTTTTCTGCATTCCTTTCTTGTGTCTAGTACAAAGAATCATTTTGCCTTAGCTTTAACGTTTAATTGAAAAACCAAATACACAACTGATTGTGCCAGATTTTCCAACTGCTATGCTCATTTGCAGTGGAGATGAGAGGCAGCACACATACCATCTCACCAGACAGTGGGCTCGAGGAGGAAAGTCATTGTTCATGCACAGCAAGTCCTGCATTGGCAGAGGAAGTGCATCTGTGATAAAAATTAATACATAATCAATGTATCATCACATCCATCCAGCTCACTTACAATTGCCTTGTATTAGCACTGTGTGAATGCAAAGCAAACTAAAAGCAGAAATGTCAGATCACACTCATCACAGATGCAAATTAGCACACTGTGGACTCCACATTCTGACACTGTCTTTTGTCATTATCCTTACAACTATGGAAGGGAACTATCAGATACCTTCTCCCAGCTCTTCTTTCCCATCTTTGTCACTGGGTTCTTGTACAAGATAATGATGGGTAACTGAGAATTTGAAGTCTGCAAATGAAATTTCATCCGATTTCTCTTCCCATGTTCCTGTGGTAAATATACCCTGCATATAAAAAAACATGAAATGGTTAACATTCATTAGTCTTTAAAAGTTTATTACCTATGTGATCAACAATGTTTACTTGTGTTTTTCTACTATCTAATAGCTCAGCATGACTTAATTTCAAAAAGCAATTCTCAAAGCTCTTCATTATAAAGGTAGCTGACTGCTAAAATCCATGTTGCCAATAATCATGTTCATTTCAAAAATCAAAAGCATCTTGCAGTCTTGAGAACTATATGGCAATAAAGATTTGCATCCTCCCATATGCAGCTGCACATCTGAAGATATGCACCCTCAACTTTGCCCAGACAGAAGCTTCCCACCTGGGATTTTATCTATATCTAAACCATTCTTTGCAAATATTACCTTGATGTTTACTTTCACCAACAAATTATTATTTTTGTCTAAAACTTACAAACTTCTGTAAGGATAATTCATTTAAAAAAAAATATATAGCATGGGAATGTGTGAAAAAATCAGCATCACTGCTCCTACTAAAACAAAACAACTTGAACAATCCTTTGATCTTAAAGGGTATTAAGAAGAGAACTCTAGTCTAGAAAAGAAGAAATGCAGGAATACAGGGACAGCTAAGGTGCATTAGATATCGTAAGTTTTATTTAAAATACTCTACCTGACTGGAATAAAAAGCAATAAAATTCCTCTGGAAACAAATCAGCCATTCCATACAAACCAGCTGAGTTTATCTGCATTACTGCATAAGCAGAAGAGCTCAGCAATTTCCTCTGCATTTCACAGGACTGAGAAAGCATCACAAAGGCTCTAATTAGACTCTGAAAAAAAAAATCTCTCCCATCTATGAAACTGAGTCACGAGTAGCACTGTGCAAACCTCAGCCATAAGGACATGAGGTGTGAGAAAGGCAAAAGGCAGGACCTTAAAAAGATTCTTAAAGTATTTAGAGCAGTTTCCAGATTTAAACTGAGAGTTAAAAAAAATCCCTAAGCCCTACATGAAGATGGATTTTGTCAGGGAAACAGCTGTTTGGTAGATGACGCACCAATGAATTTACTGCAATTGTCTGTCAAATTGACACTTCTACAAGTAAAATTCCCTGATAAAGTCATTATCTGCTACATCTAAGAAAGCAGCAACAGATGAAATACATGTGTGCATTATTGTATTACTAGTTAGCAATTCAAATTCTACAGGAAAATTCAGAAGCAGTAACTGACCTTCTCTAGAGGTTTGCCTGAAGAAATCCCAATAAGTTTCCAGTCATTCAATACTTCTTCTATTTTTGAAATAAATCTATTAAGGAGGGGAAAATGCATTAATATTTGCTGAACACTAAACCTGCATTTATAATTCAGCCACCTAAAAGCAGGCAGCATGTTGTTCTACTATGGAATTCCCTAGAAAAGCCATAAAACAATCAAACAAACCCCCACAATAATAAGTATCCCAATAAAGCCAAAACAATTACTTCGTTGTACACATAACAGTCTTCCTAAGCTTAAATTTAACACAATAGTTACTTTTAGCAACTGCTGTGATCCTCTTTTGACTGCAGCACGTAACATTTAAGTAGTTTCATTGCTCACAAATAAATAAACATTTGAGACAAAATTATACACTAAATTCAGATTTAAAGCGGAACACTAAGTCTCTTGTCTCCTGACATAAGTACTTCCACTGGAAAAAGCATTTTGAAATAATACATTCACATTGCAAGACCGTTCTTCACCTTAAATTTCTTTGCACATTGTTCTGCTAACTTTTAAAGTCTTCAGCTACAAGATGACTCTCTTAACAATCAGGCAGCTACTTAGATAACACATAAGCCTTCTGAATGTATGTTCTAATCCCTTGCAAATAGGCATTAAACCAGACCTTTCACTAAGTTCAGAAACAGCTGGAACGACTTAGAGTCTCTTAAACCGCTCCCCGGCCGCGGCCTGAGCCTAATGCCGGGAAAAGGCTCCGGGAAAAGGCTCCGGGAGCTCCCGGCCGGAGGTGCGGCTGTCCAGGGCAGGAGCGGCCGGGCCGGGTTCGGCTCAGCCCCCGCCTCACCCCGCGCACAGTGAGGGGCGCGGCAGCACCTACCTCTCCCACTCGGAGGCGGTGGTGAAATCCGTGATCTCGAACACCTCCGACTCGGGCTGCGGGGAGAGAGCGGGAGAGGCGGTGAGCGGAGAGAGCAGGGGGAAGGAGGGGGAGAGTCGGGGAGCAGGGAGAGAGCGGGAGGAGCCGGGCAGACACTCACTTCGCTGTCCGCCGCCATCTTGCGCCGCTGCCGGGCCCCCACAGCGGCGGAGGCTGCCGGGAACGCGGTGGAGGGCGGCGCCTCCTCAGAGCCTGCACCTTCCTCACGGCGCGCTTCGCCCCTCGCAGCCCGCTCTTTCCGTCACAGCTCGCTTTTCCCCTCACAGCCCGCTTTTTCCGTCACAACGCGTCTGAGCTCCCTCACAGTCCGTCACGGCTCGTCCTGGTGGGGCTGTTGCCTCGCTGGTTTCCCCGCCCTGCCTCTCTCCTTCCCGGCTGGCTGCAGCCCCTCACGGGGACGCCCGCGGGCGCAGTCGCTTCAAACCGGCGCGATTCTCCCACAGATTCTCCGGCGAGAATCGAGATGGGCTCCCTCAGATGAACACAGCCCTTTGTCAGCCAGCCGGGGGCTGAGGTGTCCCCCAGGACTGGTATCCTTGTCCTGGCCTAATCCAAAGCCTTCCCCATCGTTTGTGTCACCCGGGGGACGGCGACAAATCCTTCTGGAATCCAGCAAAGCATCTCCTTTAAATACCCTTTTAACTCAATTTGAGCCCACTATATCTCTTTTATCCTGTTTTGCCCCTTAGCACACTCTGCTACTTAAAAAAATAAGAGGAAGTATCCTTAAAATTTGCGGCTAGAAAGGAGATTACAAATACTCGTGAGGGGACTGAGCGCGAAGTAAAAATGACGTGGAAACATAGCAGGTACTAAAAGCATAAACGGAGGTAAACGCAAGACAGGGTTTGTGTGCTTAGAGAATTTGTGATTAGAGCCAAAAGTGCTGCGGTTTAGCTCGGCTGTGTTTGTTTTCATAGGTCACTGCTGCTCTTTGAATTAAACTCCTGCAAGCCAAATTCCCCGGGGTGAGGGGGTTACCTGGGCGACCTCGTGTAAACTCAGCAGCCCTGCAGAGGAGCCTGCCTCGGGAACGGCTCCTGTGCTCCGAACGCAGCCAAACAGCCGAAAAGAACATCAAAGTGTGGGTAATTGCCGTCGAATTCCTCGCTGGCCGGTAAAGGAAGGCAGCTGCGAGTCGAAAATGCTCTGTAACTTCTCTTTGGGCTGCTGTGCCTCTTTCACTTTTCGCTGCTGAAGAACCGGGTAAGATTTGTAAGATGCTGTCTTTTTACAGAACATTCTCAGTTATTATTTTGACGGGGTGTTTTTTGTGTATCCAGAAAAATTTTGGAAGTTCGTAGAAGCTCACTATCTGGCTCTTAACAGGCGAACATGAAGGGATGAACACTGTAATGGATTATCTGGCCTTTAGCATGAGACATAAAGAGTCCTGGCTTCTATAGCTGCCTCTCTAGATAATTTCACTGTCTTTGATTTGTATTCTTGTCACTTGAAAAACTGAAGTTCACTATATTTTTCAGGAAGACTCCCAAATCCGTCAAAACTGTTAATTGGGATTAATTTTCTTCTAAAAATTAGCTTTCTAGAATTTCAAAACTCCCAATCCTTTGGCTTAACTGTCTCATGTTTCTTCTTTACGAGTCTGCACTTTTTTGCCCTACTTTTGTCTCTTAAATAATGAAATATAATGTAATGCTTTGTATATGCACATTGGAAATCAGTTAAGAGTTTTCAGGTTTCTGGGCATTAATACATTTAAGGACAGTGTGTCTGACAACCAACAAAACAAGAAGAGAAGCAAAAAAGGTAGTCTAACTCAAGTGTATTATGTGTTTGAAGTGTAAAATGTAGCTGGAAAACTACAACTTGAATTCTGGCTATTTGCCAAAACTTAGCAACCATCAAAAAGTTCTAAATCAAACTCAGTTACTTTCCACCTTTGTAAAGGCCTGAGATTTGGTTTGTTTTTTCATATTTTTAAATATTCTACTTCCGCAGAGTTTCTATCAATATTTGTCTTCTATTTATGTTCTCCTGAGATAGGAGCAGTAACTGGCTTTTTAAATATGTTCTTTGCTTTTATAGTACATTGAATTAATAAACATACCAAAGAACTAAAAATAATTCAAAGTTATGCATTCACATTTCAATAAATTACAAAAATTAGTCAAATGTAACTTGCTCTTGTTTCTTTTCCTTTATAGTTACTCTCTGTACTTCTTTATAATAGTATTTTAATGCCCCAAAATAATTGCATTTGCCATGTATTACTGGAATTAAACTGCCTTTATGCTAATATTGATGTATTACTGCAGGTTGTGGAAGTGCTGTTGCTTTTCAGAATGCAGACAATATAATGGAAGAAATGCATCAGTCAGACAAAGCCCTAAGAAAAAACAGGTATGAAGTATCAGTATTTAACTGGCTCTTGGGTATGCACAAATGGGAATAAAGAAGGTTATAGTCTGAATAAGAAAAATATTTCCTAGACATTATATACAGCTCTGTATGTTGTGTAGTGTTTATCTCTTCCCAATGTCAATTATTGGCCAATGCTGGAGGCAGGATATTGCATTAGGTGAACAAATTATTTGGTGCAATAAAAAAACAAATACAAAAAATGTGGTTATTTGACTTATTAAACACAGACAATTATCTTGCATACAGCTTTAAGATTAACTTAGACTGTACTTTTGTACCTCTTTTCAGTCACAGTATTTATCTTTTTCCACATTTTTCATTCTTCAGAAAACAGGCTTGTCCACACAGCCTCTGTTTTTTTCAGGCAGGCCATAGCATATTTTGTAAATAACAAAGGCACATCTGGTCTTCAGAATTCTTCTGACACACTCTCCTGATGATTCATAAAAACCACACACTGGAAGCAATCAATTTTTGTCGAGAAGGGGAAGGTGAACAATATGTTTCTACATTTCTCTTGTTGCTTGGTTAACATTGTTTGTCATTCATTCTCACTCTTAGTCAGTCTCTGCATTGCAGTCTGCTATTTCCAGGGAGAGCCACAATGTCACAGATAAATAAAGAAAAGATACTTTGGCATTCTGAGATCTCACAAACCTCTTGGTCACATTATTCACCAGCCATATGATTGCTTGAACTGGCTCCTTCCACTTATTTTTGCTCTGTATTTTGGTTATTTTTGTTTTGCTTTTTAGCCAAATTGCACCAACATCCAGTGCACGGCCAGACCAACAAGTGGCCTGTTTTCCAAGTGAAAGTCAGATAGCATTACCCAGGAGACATCACACTTCTTTACCTTTCTTCTCAAAGAAAGAGAATATGGGATGTGGCTTAGACTTCAGCTTTCTGTTACGGAACTCATTCCCAGAATCTAACATTTCAACATCATTTTTGGATTTAGATACTTTCCAGATAATAAAAGCACAAATACAGCAAAGTAAGTTCAATTTCAAAAGTCACAAATTTTTTATGAAATTATATATTGGTTATCATATTGCCTTTATGTCTTTTGCTGTCTTCAGAAAGACTGCAGCCTTGTAAACCCGCTTTTTTAATTATAAGTTTGTGTGTGTTTGCAGAACGAAGGAGATAAAGAGAAGCAAAGACAAACTTCACCATTTCTGGTACTCTGTGTAGTGAAACTGAGCCACAAATGTGGAGAGTAATTCTCTGTACCTGGAGTGATAATATCTGTCATACTGGCAATATTAATTAGCTACATACTGTAGTTAGAAAACATCTGCAATTGAGAAGTATTTCTTTAAATTATTAGTGTAAAAATATTTTAAAATTATAGTATTTTATAGTTTTCTATGGAAAATGCAATTGTGAAATTCGGTATCACAATTAAATTTCAACCTACAACTATTTTCTGCTCTGCAGATTTATAGCAGTTCTGCAACCAGAGACAGATCCTTGATCCTCTGAACGCTACAATTTGAAAATAATTTATAAATGTGAACTGTAGTCTGTTTAAGAACATCAAATTAATATTTCATTTGTTTTCATTTTTTAAGGGTTAAATGTAACAATGATAAAAGCCAGGAACAAGAAATCTGAGGTAAGGGGACATTATCTATAAAATGATCACTGGCAAAATATTTATATGCTTTCAAAATCTTAAAAGTAAAAATACAAAAGTAGTGTAGGTAGTTTGCTTAGTCTCAGGTGGTTTGTTTTTCTTTTAGTTTTTTTTTTTTAAGAATGTGAAATATTTTTACATTTATTTTATGTATATGTGTGTCAGAAATCTTGAGGTGTATATCAACAAATCAGTAAGATGTTACATCAGGGTCTTCTGGAGATAAAAGGTTGAAAGTTCAAAAAGATATAAAAGTTTTAGAAATATGCAAATTAATTATAATGTGCATCCTAAATGTTAAATTAGATGTCTAGTTTTGCCAAAAACCCCAACACTTCTTTTAAATGGTAATTTAAAATTGAAGCTGAATTCTAAAATAGTCTTGATATTTGAGGATTGATGCAATTTATTGTGTTAGCAAATAAAAAAGTCTTTTAGAATTAAATATACTTGACATGAGATTTTGTGAAAAGTGTAAATAGGAGTAGACAAAACTTTTGTACCTAGAAACAGGCTCACAATTTTACATCTCAGTACTTCACACCACTTCAAATATACTGTATTAGAAAAAAAGATAATTTGGCCTTCATGTATATTGATGAATGGCCTTTTGTAGAAAAGACTCAGCTCATTGAATCAGATGTAAACTTTAGTGAGTCCATCACAGAATACAACTGATCACAGGAAAAAAAGTGAAGAGAAGTATAGAAGTAGGAGCAAGAGTTCTGACACGGGATTATAAAAAGGGTTATAGAAAAAAACCCCAAACATTTCAAATTGAAGGAAATATATAAGAAAAGTAATTTAGCTGACCTTGGTGTGATTTAATGCAGCTTTATTTCATCTCTTGGGCTCTGGTTGTTTCTGGAGGTGTATCCTTTGGGATAAACTGAGCATTCATATTAATGTTGTGCAGACTGGACAAAGCCTTCAGAACTGTGAATTTCAAACCAACACATTACTTTTCCTGGCATGTTCAAACCTCAGTTTGTCCTTGGAAGGAAAACAAAAATTTCCTGCAGATTGCAAACTGATGTTGAATATAGACATGCAAATGAGCACTCAGAGCAGATGACTGTGTGATTATTTCTATTGCATTCATTTGCATAAAAATATTCATTTCCTATAAAATAAAGAACAGAAATACTATTTTCAGAAAATCATTCTCACTGTTCATCTGAATAGTCCAAACAAAGTACTCAGTTTCTCTGATCTGTACTCCTTCAAATATACATGATACCTTTCAACAAATGTGATGGGGAGAAGAGAGGAACAGTAAAACACATCCCTGATCCAACAGACTTCTGTGGCAGCTGCCTTTATCCATTTCATGCCACTGCAAATCAAGTGCAAACTGCGCTGTCTTCCAGTGTACCTAAAACCATGAGCTAAATCTGTGGCCACTTAACATGGTTTATGGATTTATATGTTTAGATTTAATATAATGTATCTTAAAGTCTATAAATTATTTGTTAGAGTTGTTTTCTCCAGGGATGCAATAACATTCTGTTATAATGGTCTAGTTTTCCTTTTGAAAAATGGCTTACATGAGCTCTAGTTCCATTTGGAATATAATTAATGGTGTCAGCACACATTGGAGGGTTACATAAAAAGATTTCAAATATCAGCATTAGAATGGTGCTCTCATTCAGAGGAGAGAGGAACTCTGGCACATGAAGCCACTGCCCAGCCTTTGAATTCCTGTAGCAAACATGTGAAGTGCCATAAGACAGAATTCATAACTGACAAGAGGATTTGTACATGTGGACAAAATGTATTGGTTTTAAATAATGGAGAATGACTTGTGCCTTAAAGCAAAAGATCCCACTTTCTGTACTGAGAAATACTTAGGAATGGTTCTGGATCTGAGAAAATTTATGCAATTACTGTAAGAAAAATAATGTATTTTCTCAGGAGTCTGATATTATACTTCATAATAGGTTTAATCTAGGAATATATAAAAGAATAATAATTTTCTAATTTTTTTCTAAGACTGCTTGGTTTTTAGTGGTCAGTTTTTAGATGTATCTGTCGTGTAGCACATTATTAATGTTTTTTTATGGAAATTACAGTTTCATTTGCCACCACTGGCATGTCAGCCTGTAAGAACAATTCATCTTGCTCCTGTAAAGGATGATATTTTCAATGAAAGCAGCAACATCAAAAATATTTTCAATATTATGAACTCTATTCCTCAACCTATAAAACCAGTTACTAAATTTTATCAGTGTCTGTCAGACAACTTATTAAACAGGCATGGTGAAAAGTCATCAGAATTGATCGTGGCCACAATTTCTGATAAGTTCACTCCAGTGAAGGACCTGTACTACTTCAGCATTAATATCTATGATAAGTACCCCAACAACAAGATGGAAGAAATCCAAAGCCATTTAAAATGGAGGGAAGCTGATGTAGCAATTCCCATTGAGAAGAAAAACCAGGCAAAGTTCCAGTGTTCAGTGATTTGTGAGAACATTGATCTTCTGAGCCAAGCCAGGTTCTGGCATGAGAGTCATCCTCACGTGAGCACAAGCAGTGCTCTGGTGAACTGTGGCATGTTTACAGCCCAGACAACATTTACAGTGTCCAGCAACAGCCATACCTCAAGAGCTGGCAATAAGCAAAACAGAGCAGAGAATTGCTGTAGCACTCTTCTGGAAGAAGAAGATGCGACAGAGAGGATGCTGGATTATAAACCACAGGAAGATGTTGAGAGTGCCAACTTTGTGCTTTACAATCAGGATTTAGATTCTTCCTGTAAAAATGAAATGATAGAGGCCTGTCAAGCCTTAGAAGATAATTCTGTAGCTGCAGTAATTCCCAGAGTAGAAGTTCAAGGTCCCTGTGGAAAACAGTCTGAAAATCAAGTCTGTCTCTCTGAATCTGAAACAGAAAAAGAAGCAAAGTCAGAATCAACTTCAGAGGACCAAAGTGAGCTTATTGCTCATGTTACACTCACTGAACAAGAGCCAGCCAGGGAACCTCACATTGCTGAACAACCTGCCACAAAAAAGAGTGTTGTCTGTACCTTGCCTCCTCATGTTACTCAGAGCCTCAATGTTCTTGCGCACAAAGAAAATGACAGAAATAAAGTGAAGATGAATAGAAATAAATATTCATCAAAATCTGAAATTAATAACAAGATAAAAGTATCTGAAGAACTAATTGCTTCTGATGAGGCTACCATGAAATCAAATGCCAAGAGTCAGATTTTTTCATCTTTGGAACTGACAAACATGAAATCTGAGACTTCCATGAAGTGTCAAAAAAAAACCACTCAAGGAGACAAAGGCCATGTTGCTCATAGTGCTCAGAAAATTAAAAAGCAAAGTTGTTCCTGTAGCTGCAAAAATTCAGCTGTCTTAAAAAAACATGTTACTCCACTTTGTCTGCCACATTTGCCCTCTGCTTCAGATTTTGTAGATCTGAAATATACTGACATGTTCAAAATAATAAACTCAGATGACCAAGGCCCAGGTATTTATGAAATGTTTGGAACTCCTGTCTATTCCCGCATGCGAGACCTTGATCAATACAAGGACAGGTTTTATAAAGGTGTTTATTCTGCTCCACCAGGGAGCTGCACCTGCAGATCTACCTGCAGTAAAGGGGGAAAAAGCAGCAGAGTCAGAAACACTCAAAAGAAAACACTTTCCAAGCCAAAGAAAGCCATATCTGGCGCTAAACAAAAGCAGAAAGATTTAATCACAAAGGACAGAAGGACCAAGTTGAGTGACAACAACACAGAGCAAGATAATGGAACAGCTTCTGACTTGGATTTTCAAACACACACCTCAAGTAGTACAACATTGTTTCATGGAGACACGGATCATCAGCTCACATTTTTAGAAGATCTTTCACAGTCGGCTAAGCAAAATGAAATGTTTATGCATTCAAACCTATCAACTATTAAAGAAGTTTCTTTAGAGTCAGACAGCCAGGATAATTCCAGCCATCAGAGAGCTGCTGCCTGCAGCCAGGCTCTCCTTCAGTTCAGTGATAAAGACTGCAGAGGGTGTGTTGCTCCAAGTGGCAGGCTGGTAACAGCAGAGCAGAACACCTGTGTGTCCCAGTGCAGGGGGGATATGGATGGTGGTAAAGGTCTGGAATCACACCAGGACTCCAAGTCTGTCCATAAATGTGAATTGCCCTTTTCAGATAGACTGGAATGTCAGCTCCCTACAGAAATATTAGATCGCAGTTGGGCAAACACACCTCAAAACAGTGGTTTGGCAGATGAATTGACTCAACCTTCAGTGATTTGGACAAGAAATGCCAAAAGCCTCAGTTTCCAGACAAGTCAAAACATTTCTTCCTGGTCAGATACTAAGGATGTGACTGATGAGTTGCTTTGTTGTCTGGCCAAAGAATTGCTGATGCTTGAAGAAAAAGACACCAACTCTTCAAGAACAAAAAATACATGTTCTAAAATACAAAACACACAGAGTGAAGAAGAGGAAAATATGATGAATGGAGATGGAGCAATAATCAATAGTGCTCCAGAGAAGGTAAAAGTAATTTCTTCTTGTAATGTGCTAAATAATTTGAGTGATATTTTGTTGTGGCCTGGATAACTACAATATTTCACACAAGTTTGGATGAAAAATGGGAAATATGTTCTTATTAAAGAGATTTATCAGGTCTTTTTTCCTGGGGCCAGCTTCCCATTAATTCTTCCAAGCTCTGTTGAATATATCTCTGTTAGAGGCTGCATGTCAGGACACAAGCCAGGAGGTACTAGGGCATGACAGGAATAGCTGTCAAAGCTGACATAAATTGAGAAATTGTGGTGAATAAAGAGAATAGGCTGTTTTCATTGAAGAGCTTGTATTGAAAAGTTTTGGACAAGGTGAGAGCTGGAGATCTGGACAGCTAAGGAATATGAAAAGACATTACAAATAGTCTTATATATCCAGAAGAGCAATTACTTTGAATCTCTGAGTGCAACCAGATACTTTTATAGTTATGAATCACAAGTATTGGTTTATCAGACAGACTTATCCTTTTTAATTAATGCTTAATCAAAACTTGGAGCTCAGAAGGCTCAGATTTTGGCCCCCAAGTCAGCTGCATGCCTTCACCTGCTAAGGTGTTTTTCCTTGATCCTTTTAGCTCTTTGTCTATTTTAATTACAAATGTATAAGGATATGTCTTTCACTACATATTGATACACTCCCTTGTGCTTCTGCAGATGCAAGTGCCAATTATAGCTCTGTTCTCAGGGAGATCCATGGCTAGATGGGGTAATTATTTCCCATCTTTCAGAAGCAGTCTCTTCTTCCTGGGAAGTCATCAGTTATTTTCATCAGAATTGTGTTACATGTATTACTTAGAGAGTGATGGTAGCGATATTCACCCTTCAGCTTGGCAAACTGTACCTATAAGACCAAAAAAGAGAGTGTATCCTGCTCTTTTCAGTGCTCTCTGTCTTGGTGTCAATGGAAGATGTCATGCTGTAACCTTCTGGTTGTACACTGTTGTGATATTGTCCTGGGTTGGTGTTGTGTCTGCTCCTCTCCCGCCCCCACACCTCTCTGTCTGCATGGAGCTGCCGCCGGTGCCCTTTCCCCCCCCGGGGGGGTGGTGCCCCGGGGCTGTGCTGCTTGGCTTGCTCGGCTGCCCGGCTGCTGCTGGCTTGCTACTGCTTGCTGCGCGCTTGCTTCTGCCCTGCTGCTGCTGCCCCGCTGCTGCTGTCTACTTGAAAATATTTATATAGTTTTACCTAGTATAGCAATTCTATCAATGACCTGGGCAATTTATATCTATAAAGCAAAGTCATGCCAGGAAAAACTACTCCTTATAAATAAAGGGGAAACCAAATGATGCCTGTCTTTTCCTCTCTGCTTTCTCGCCACAATGACCATCATCTTTCAAGCAGAGTTACAGTAAAGCCTTTTTGGCTTCAAATGAAGGAAATGGCCTTCTAAACCTTGATGAATCTACTAAATTACCAGGAAGCAGTTCAGCTACCAAAAATCCCATCATGTGGACAAGAGGAGAAGTCCTTGGAAAGGGAGCCTATGGCACGGTAAAGTTAATGTCTGAATATATTGAGATGTGCTGGTTGTCATTGAGCTATACCTTATCTCAAAAATAGCTGTTGTCCTATTCAACAAATGGTTAAATAATTTGAATCATACAGTGACACATGAAACATGACAAAAACAAAGATTCTATTTAAAATAAGTAAATATTCAAGTTTTATCTTGTATCTTGCTTTGATAAGTGCTGGTTTCACTGTAGGTGTACTGCGGTCTGACAAGCCAGGGACAATTAATAGCTGTAAAACAGGTGGTTCTGGATACATCAGATCAACTCACTACACAAAAGGAGTATCAGAAGTTCCATGAGGAAGTTGTTCTTTTGAAGACATTGAAGCATGTAAATATTGTGACTTATTTAGGAACTTGCCTGGAAGACAACATTTTAAGCATATTCATGGAGTTTGTTCCTGGTGGCTCCATTTCCAGTATTGTGAATCGCTTCGGTCCATTGCCAGAAGTTGTCCTGTGTAAATACACCAAACAAATTCTCCAAGGGGTTGCATATTTACATGCCAACTGTGTGGTGCACAGAGACATCAAAGGCAATAACGTGATGCTGATGCCCAACGGGGTCATAAAGCTGATTGACTTTGGCTGTGCCAGGCGCCTGGCCTGGGCCAGCCTGAGCGGCACCCGCGGCGAGCTGCTCCGCTCTGTGCACGGCACTCCCTACTGGATGGCTCCAGAGGTCATCAATGACTCTGGCTACGGCAGGAAATCTGACATCTGGAGCCTTGGCTGCACCGTGTTCGAGATGGCAACGGGCAAACCCCCTCTGGCTTCCATGGACAGGGTGGCAGCCATGTTCTACATCGGGGCCCGTGGGGGGCTGATGCCGGCCCTGCCCGACCGCTTCTCCAGCGCTGCCGTGGAGTTTGTGCAGGCCTGCCTAACCAGGTATGGAGCCTTGAATGGAGAATGAAAGGGAAAATGCAGGTGCTTTGTATGCTGGACGTGGCTTGTGGGAGCTTAGGTTGTGGTACATATTCTAGTAAATGCATAGGCTTTTCAGCATTTCAGGAAAGCCTTTAGGTAAAAATATATAGAAAAGAGCTTTGCTGTTTATAATGGTATTAAAAAGCCCTCACAGATTCTTTTTGTAGGCCTTATACTCATCATTTACTTTCACTGTAATTTTCATGCAGAAACATGGCACCGTTGAGTTTTGGACAAAATGTTTGATAAATTTTTTTGCTATGCTTTGCTGTTGCAGTATTGTTTGAGTTTGGTCTATATCAGACAAGTTGTTTTAAGAACAGTATTTTAAATGGAGGAGCTTTCATTTAATTCTTGTCTTATGCAGTAGAAAAATCTATTATCAGTCCAGGAAATTAGCATGCCAGTCCAGGAAACAACACATACATCAAGTTGTTTCTGTAAAACCCCAAACCACTAGCATTCACACATTATAAGCATTTTTGTGGTGTTTGTTTTGTTTTAAACATAGCCATGGCCTTCTTAAAGTGCATGATATTGGCTAGAGATGACAGGACAACCTGATTGACAGGCTCCAACAGATAATTATCACCTTTCTTAAATATATTTTTGGTGCACCTGAAATAGCCAAGTAAGCAGAATTATTCAAAGATTTGCAAGGAATTCAGGGGAATAAGTAATGATTTCTTTAATAATAAAATATTTCAGTTTTATAGTACATAAATTCCAACAGTCTTTTCCCTTCAAGCCTTCCTTCCTTTCTATCAGCTTTATCACAAAAACCCTTAAAAATGAGTAGTGAATGGAGAAAAAATAATAATAAAAATGCTAATGTTTCAATTAGGTTTTTACAATTACATCACAGCATACACATTCATTTTATATACTGATTTGTGAAACCTTCAATGCAGAGATCAACACGAACGGCCTTCTGCTCTGCAGTTGCTGGACCATCCCTTTGTGAAAGGAAGACGGTGAATTTTTCAAAACTCTTGCCAAATGAGCAGGTATTTTCCATGGAAAAGACTTGCACTTGTGAAAAAAAGACCAGAAGGAACTGGACTTTAACATGACAGCAGAAATACTGGAGAGCAGGTGTGTTCAAGGTGTCTGTTATTAGGCAGCAGTGATTAAAGAGTTACCTGATCTGCAATGCCTGTCCTTCACTGTGAGCACAAGGCCACGTTGTGTTGTATTTGGACAGACTTAAAGGAAAAATAAAGTCACCATCACTGGCATGCAGCAGGCCAGGTAAGCTGGAATGTCTGTAAAATCCCATGGAGCACAAGCTATGGGCAGAGAGCTCAGCAGGTAACACTGACCTGGAGATGAGTAATGAGTATGATGATCCCACAGGAACCTCAGACCATCTACTGGCATAAAATGTACTCAGGCTTTTATTCAGTCAGATGGGCCCTTTTGTTTAACTGCTTGGGCACTTCAGGTTTTAGCTGGTGAATAAGTTTTTTACGTACATAGATCAGCCCTGTGTTCCTGAGGCCCTGTGTCTCCATAAGATACTCTGCTGATAATGCAAGAGATAATGATCTAAACCATGGGACTGCCTTTTTTAAAATGAAATAGTGCATATTTGGGGCACTTTCAGGTCCCAGAAGGCTGAGGTTGGAAGAGGCTCTGGAGATGCTCTGGTCCAGCCCCACTGCTCAGAGTGGGGCTGACTGAAGCAGGCCTTTGTCCCACTGGCTTTGAGTATGACTATGGATAGAGATTTCACAGCCACTCCAGGCAACATGCTCCAGCCTTTAACCCCTGACATGGTAGAAATGATTTTATGTTTGAAGACTGTCTTGTTGTCCCATTGTCCCTTGTCCTGTCACTGCTAGCACTGCAGAGTCTGGCTGACTTCCTTGCTGTCCCCTGGGGTGCTGATACTCACTGAAAACCTGAAGTGTTTCTCTGACCACTTGAGTGAGCACTGTCTGTGACTGGATGACATGGAACAGAGCTCCTCTGCACTCCAATGATCTTTACATTTAGTAGAACTAGCTACTATTAACTGCACAAAATTAAATAAAATCTAAAAAGCATTCTTAAGTATTAATAAAGCAAAAAAAGCAGGTATTACTATTTAGAATGTCCTTTTGTTAAGGCTTCTTCCTATCAATATGGGGTAAATCTTTAGCCTTTGTGAGCACCCAGGCTCACGAAGAAAGGCAGTAAAACTCAGCCCTACAACTGTTCAGAGCTGAGCTCTCAAGAAGCCAAGACCCTGATTTCAGTGCCAGCAGTAACATAAACATTTGTGTTTTACAAATGGGAAAGAATGAAGTTCTATGTTTTATATAAAACCAAATTTCCTCAGAGTGCTAAACATCTTAAATAGCTTTCAAACTTTTAGTCCAGCAGCTTGACTTCAGAGAATTAAGTCTAGACTTCATAAAAGCAAAGAGAAATCAGTATTTCTAGCAAAATTCTTTATTAATAGTTTCTGTAGGTATAATGTCACGTAACAATGACAGAACATTATGCCAGTATAAGAGAAATCCTAACATCACAGTAATCTTCAAAGTTCAAGCAGTTAACAGTCCTTTTTTGAGGAATATTGGTTGGTGCTCATGCCAGACATCCATGGCAACATCATGTTAAAGTATCTTCACATTAAATTACCTTGCAGAGTAAAGGCAGGAGCCCGGGCATGCGAGCTCTAGTGGGATGAACATAATTCCACGATGTGTACTAATTCTTCTCAGATTAAGGTAGAGTCTTCAACAAAGCTGCAAAGTAAATATGAGGGTTTATTTAGCATGAAATGAAACTGAGATGAGAGTCATAAGCAAGGAAAGAATGGGAATGCTCTAGAATATGTAATAAACTTAAAAAAGGTCAGCATTACAAACCCCCCTTCTTATGCACATCTTATAAGCAAAACCAACATCTCGTTAGAGTTCTCCAATATTAAGGTTACCAGTTATTTGCAATTTGTCACAATTAATCCAGTTAATTACATGAAAATAGTCATTAGAGGTTTGTAAAACTTGAACCTGGGTTTTTATTCAAAATGTGAAAGCACATTTTTGCTTTTGTTTAACCAGACTTCAAGAATGAGGTGGCAGCTTAAGGCCAGCACTTGCAACAAAGGTGTTTCAGTTTAATCAGAGCTGTGCTGGCAGCAGAGCTTGGGGCCCAGCACAGCTAAACCAAGCCCTGTGTTAGGCTGGGGAGCCTTGGGTCGCTTGGCTGAGCCGCTCTGGTGGAGCAGTCTACAAACAAATCTAAATTTGCATATTTCTTACTTGAGGACATCAGAGATTTTCACACCAAAATCCAGGTGCCTAATTACAGGTATCCAAGGGGAAGGGTGTGAAATCCTGAAAACTGGCTTTTTAAATGAGACTGAGCAATTCAATGAGCAGGGTCACACTTGGCTTCATTATTTGTAGTGTTGGAGCAGGTCAAGTCTTGCTGGTTTAAAGAAAGACTACAGCTTTCCTTTCTAAAACCAGTAAGGACCCATTACAGTGCATCCAGCCTGCCAAGCACTTGCTGTGACTGCAGGCTTCCTCGAGATTTGGGGCTTAAATCTCAGCAGCTGAAGCTGCAGCCCTGCCCAGGTATGACTGCAGGGGCACCAGTGTTTCTCTCACACGGTAACAGAGCCACGGCTCCCGTCTCAGGAGGGGCCACAGGCAGGCCAACCCAGCTACGTTACACTGCTCTTGGAACTACTACCAGCAGTTGGATATAAAAATTTTCATCGAAAAATACACACATCTACCTCTCTTTCCAAGGAGGCACAGCCTGGTCCCTGAAAACACAAGAGTCTCTTGAGATTATCTGGGTTCAAATTTAGTGTTGTTCCACAAAGCTCAGTGGAAACCAATGCCATTTCTACACCAGTCCTACCAAACCTCTGGATCTGGCACACAGGCAAAGAACCAGACTTCTCCCAAGGAAGGGTCCCCAGAACACACTCCAGTGCCTTTTTTCCCCTCTTTTTCCCTTCCCACAGGGACCTGCACCATGGGACAGCTCAGGAATTTTAGAGGTGCTGTCAAAGAACACAATGTCTGACCTGTGGCAACACCAATGTTGCTGTTACAAGTGCAGGAATATAGGATAATCAAACCCAAGATTGAGTTTCAAGGTTATAAATTTTGTTTGGATTTGTTATATTCACTTCAGAAGCCAGAGAAACAGTCATTCCCAGTAGTTTTGGGAGAGAAGACTCCTGGCACTAATTATCTCTTTAAGGTGTAAGAAGTTAAGCCTTTCAGAGAATTAACTTGTTAGTTCAGTCTAGCATAACTTCCAAGGCTCAATACATTAATTTTTAGAACTGATTATGCTTATGTGCATTTACATAAAATTAAAAAAAGCAAAGTATTTGTCCAGTCACCTTCCCTGCAAAACAAAGATTGGGAACCCTACCTCGTTGGTCTTAGGAGGAATGCATGGTGTAGCACTGTCACCCACCTCCTCACTGCTAGAAAGAGAAATAATACTGAAAAACCCCTCCACCACCACAGCTGGCCAGGCACTACACACTGTTACTATTGTGCACAGGCTCTGCCCCCAAGGTAGAGACAAGGAGCAGCTTAAGATTGCACAAAATGTCTGGAATTTGCTTTTCAGCAAATCAGGTTACCAAACACCTGATCAATGTAATGGAAATGAAGGAAACAATAAGACTTCAGACTTTCCAGCATTCCATATTTTGAGTGATTTGATGACAACTAGCAATGTTTTGCCAAGAACTGAAAGGGGATTTTAGAGTTTACTAATGAAGTTGGGAAAATTAAACAGGAAAATGGGATCATTTCTGCACAATAGAGGTGAGGTAGGGAATTTTATTGAAAATACTTTTTTTTTTTACAAGTTCTTAGAAATAAACTTTTTTCTAATCTCACACAAACAGCTGTACCTCAAAAATTCAACTAAGCTATTATGAAACATTTATATTTACAGTTAGCCAAAAGAATATACAGAACTGCCATGTTATGCAAGTAGCCAAGTACCAGCTCACAGTGAGATACATCACCCCAGCATTCCCATCATTCAACATATGAAAGAATCTCACTATTCTACAAACCTCATCTCACAAAAAGGAAAGCTTTTTAATAGTGTTGTAGCATGGTCTCCACTACATTTTACAAATTACATAATTAATGTACTCAAATTTATAACAAAAAATCTGTAGTAGTGATGAACAAAGTAATAGTATTGACTATGAGCCTTTTATTGCATTTATTCAGTCATTCACGTGAGGCTGATGCTAATCCCAATAGTTTTCATTCATTTCCAACACCTCAGCCAGGCTGCAATTCACACCATTCACTAATTTACAGTGGGTTTCAGTCAGCAAAAACTAGTGGCACCTGATTGCATCCCCTCTCCCTCCCTCTCCATCACCACATGGAATTCAGTTTCAGACACAAACACATAGACAGTTTTACCTATTTACAATTACATTGAAATCCAAAGCCCATGAGTTTTATGGGCATCCTTTACAGAGAAACCAAAACCCACAGTTTGGATCTCAATGTAACATAGGAACATTTTGTCCACCATATTTCAAAATTTCCCAGAATCAAAACACGTAATAGTTTTTTTGTAACAGCACCATAGGAGGAAGGCCTATGCTCTTTTCCAAGGTATATTAGACAGGCACTAGTAACCATCCAGACATTTTAACTCCAGGTTATGACAGCAACTGCTATATTTACAGTACAATATATTGCTTATCCAGAGTGGCTGTATAAGATGCATTTCCTGGCACAATTATTTTAACAGACACAAAAAGAAAGTACTGTAGTGCTTCAAAGACAAAGACAATTTCCTGCTATTTCACGAGTCTGCCTAGGCTCTAGTTTAGAACAGTATATAATGCAGATTACATTGGTTACAAATCAGACCCAGGAGTAGCACTGAGATGGAAAGGAAACAGACTATAAAAGGATAGAAAATATTCAACAATGCAGAAGTTTGTAACAAGAAGTTACATCCAGAATGTAGAAAAATAACCAAGTCAGGAGGGATAAGACAGCTTTGGATTTTGTACACAGGCCTTGACTTACACTAAGATATAGCAGAAAATGCAATCAGGTTTCCATTTAAATATTCCTTAAGTGTAAAAAAAGTATTCATAGTTTAAATAAAACTTATTCAAGTAATTACAAGCGTTTGCATTACTGGAAACAGAGTATTACATAGTAATTGAGATACCTGTAGTTACATCATACAGCAACTACCAACCAGGCTGATACTGAACAGTTTTCTCATTTAAAGCACAGGTGAGTAAATAACTGGAAGGGCAAAGCTGCAGATGTTCATGGGGGGCTTACAGAGTTAAATGAGCACTAAGGGAATGAGGAGGCTTAGCAAAAGTTTACTTCACATCATGTGCACTTCTAAGTTAAAAGAAGTCACTGAAAACTGGCTGTTGCTACTATAGATCTACTGAGTTCA